>NC_091136.1:13649955-16049955 GCF_041381155.1 Argopecten irradians
TGACTGTTTCCTCCTCCATAGACATTATTATACATTTATGGTCTTTTTAGTTTTAAACCTTTGCGAGCAGGTTTTCAAATTGTGCACCTCCTTTCCTACGGGGAGGTATACTCTCCTATTATTCTCTGCCTGGGGCATGTCCCCGTCAAAGACAAATTCGCATACTAAAAGTTATGGTAGCGTATTAATGAAAAGAAATTGAGGTTTTTCAATTGTAAAAACCCAATTTACATGACGTAAAACTAACAATAACTTTACGGGGTTTTCACCCTTCTGTCCTCCCTCCCTTTCCTCCTCATTTGTCCTCGTGGCTACATAGAGGTTTCTAGGAAGAGGGACACCATACCCCCCCCCTATATACTCTCGTCGAGTACGAAATAAGGTACGGTGAGGGAGACGGGATTCTCAATATATAATGTTTTCAGAGCTTTAAAAAATTGATGTATGTAGTGTATTTGAATTCTAAAGTTATGGTAAGTATTATATCATGAAAAGTGGCTTAACATGAAAAACTCTAATTTCCTTATAAAAGACTTCTTCTCTAAATCTAAGCACGATATATAACAACTCATATTGTAAAGGTATTATCTGTATGTGGTGAGGATACAAATTATACAAAGGGTGTGGTTTATCCCCTTGGGCCTGAGGGGCGGGGTCAAAAGGGGTCAATTTGTTAATTTCCATATAAACGACTTTTTCTCTGAAATTAAGTATTGGATAGTACTCATATTGCGATGGTAGCATCCTTAGTGGGAATTCAAAATTGTAAAAAATGCTGGGGCTGACTCTCTACCGTTATTGAATAGCACTCATAATCATATGATATTCAAAGCTTCATTATATGATGGAGATTTAAAATTCAGCAAATCGTTGAGCCTGTTTTGCTATTTCCAATTGTAAGAGTTTTTGTGACAATTACTTCATAAAACAGGTGATTCTTTGTGATCGATTTTGTTGACTCATGAAAGGATATTTTTTAACCAAGATCAATAGGTACAATATACATGTATATTTCAAAGGCAGTTTTGGTTTATGCTTGCAATTCGATCAAATGCACATCAATTTAAAAGGATATAAAAACTATTAATTTGAAATACTCCTTCACATAGAAATAAAAATAAATGGAGAAAAAATAATCTGGAAATCTAAATACTTCGAGGAAACATTGTTAGATTTACAATTTAAAATCAAATCCTTTTACCATGGGGATTAGATAAAGATATCTGTAAAAATCGTATGTACTTGGCTTAAACGGTGTGTTGCCTAGAATTTCCATTTAATTTCAACAGAATTCCGGTCTCATTCATAAACGCCGCACTTCGCGTTTATCGCTTAACTTCACTCGGTCCTTTGGACCATTTGAGCTATTTAAATGAATAAATGCTACGGCAAGCCAATTTAAAATTTATTGAAGATTAAGGTCCATCCAAAATTTCTTCGAATTATATAAGATATCTTATATTTTTATATTCGATATCAGGCCCTTCGGGTCAGTTGAGCTTTACAAATGTCTAAGCAAACGTGGGGTTATACGGAACTCAGGCCTGGTTCCTAGTTCCGTTTAAACGGAAACTCGGGTCTGGTTCCTAGTTCCGTTTAAGTTAAATGGAACTGGAGTCTAGGTGTCAGATCCGTTTAAGGAAAATTTGTGTTAAGAAGAATAATTCTGTGCTGTATTATTTATGGAAGCTTTAAGTTCGACTCCTGTACATAATATGTAATTTAACATGCAGTTAGAGGTAGGAATCCTAATAAACGGAACTCCGCTCGTTGGGCCAGTATGTTTGTTAAACGGAACTCGGGTCTGGTTCCTAGTTCCGTATAAGCTTAAACGGAACTCGGGTCTGGTTCCTAGTTCCGTTTAAATTAAACGGAACTCGGGTCTGGTTCTTAGTTTCGTTTAAGTTAAACGGAACTGAGGTCTAGGTATCAGATCCGTTTAAGGAAATCTGTGTTACAGATATTAATTCTATGTGGTATTGTTGCTGAAAGCTCAGAGTTCGATTCCTGTATATAATATGTAATTGAACATGCAATTAAAGGTAGAAATCCTAATAAACGGAACTCGGCTCGTTGACCAAATTTTGTTAAACAGAACTCGGTCTGGTTCCTAGTTCCGTATATGCTTAAACGGAACTCGGGTCTGGTTCCCAGTTCCGTTTAAGTTAAACGGAACTGAGGTCTAGGTATCAGATCCGTTTAAGGAAATCTGTGTTAAAGAGATTAATTCTGTGTTATCGTTGCTGAAAGCTCAGAGTTCGAGTCCTGTATATAATATGTAATTGAACATGCAATTGGAGGTAGAAATCCTAATAAACCGAACTCGGCTCGTTGACCAGTATTTTTGTTAAACGGAACTCGGGTCTGGTTCCTAGTTCCGTTTAAGTTAAACGGAACTGGAGTCTAGGTGTCAGATCCGTTTTAAGGAAATTTGTGTAAAGAAGAATAATTCTGTGCTGTATTATTTATGGAAGCTTTAAGTTCAATTCCTGTAAATAATATTTAATTTAACATGCAGTTAGAGGTAGGAATCCTAATAAACGGAACTCCGCTCGTTGGCCAGTATGTTTGTTAAACGGAACTCGGGTCTGGTTCCTAGTTCCGTATAAGCTTAAACGGAACTCGGGTCTGGTTCCTAGTTCCGTTTAAGTTAAACGGAACTCGGGTCTGGTTCCTAGTTCCGTTTATTAAACAGAACTAGGAACTAGGAACTCGCAACCAACTTCAGCCCTCCGAAATGGACATTTTCATGAGAGGAAACACTTCGAGTTGACAAACTGAGATTCTACATATTAACAATTTAAGTAATTATGAACAAAACAGTGCTTTGAAATGTTATGAAGAACGACCACAAGACGGCCTTGGAAATCAGTGGTATTTCGCAGGTTCCTAGTAAATTTCCACGGCAGACAAGATGTTTCGGCTCTTGGACCGCCTTTCTTCAAAGCTATTTTGACCATTTGTGTTGCGACGAGTGGACCATTCACAAATTGGTCGTATTTATGAAAAAAATCTGTTTATTTTATGTTATCATTACTTGAATTTATACAACATTTTATGAATCTGGCAATGATATCCAAATATTTGTCGGGGATTGCGTGTATTGGAGGAATGAGTTTGTAGCGTTCGACCGCGCAAAGAAATGCCGTACGACAAGCGCCACCTATGAGGAATGTGTTGTTGAATGTCACTTGAGTATTCGGTTGTGAACCAGTTCGGTTGACGTTGTAGCCGCCTCGCTGTTTAAGTTACAATCGGCAATATCAGGTACGTAGGCCTAGTTGTGTATTTTACTTGTTATATACCTCTGGGTGGATCTTATTATTATTCGTTTTCTAATAGTTTAGGTTGCTGTTGTCTATAATAATTGTTTTAGTTGGCCTTACTGTACAGTATAGTATCGAGTCTGATCATAATAGTGACTTTATCTAGCGTTCTAAATTGGGCCTAACGTTAGATAGGCCTATAGATTAAAACAGCTCGTAAATTGAAAGTCTATTGTACGGTCTCCGAGATTCCGTTGGAATATACACATTTATGTTTCTCCTAATATATTGCTTGATAATGATTTTATGAATAAAATGATATTATAGTTGATAATCAAGCCCGTTATCAAATGATATGTTGATCAACTGTTGAGCTTTTCCATAATAACAACAGGTTTTTTTTCAAAATCAAATGTAATGGATGTCAAACACTCAACAGCCTTTTCAGTATCGAGCAGCTAAATTCTGAATTGAGAATTATTTTCCAATAATCGTTTAATAGCAAAAATAGATTTAAAAAAAGATGTTCTCTAAGTAAAAACATGAATCAGCCAAATTTCTCGGTCGGTTGGTCAATTCTGAAACAAACTAATAACTAATACTGTAAGACTCTTTCATATGTGGATATGAAGGATAGGGATATTCTACCCGAGGGTCACAAAATGTAGTAAAACCCGAGGCTTGCCGAGGGTTTTGCAACATTTTGTGATCCCGAGGGTAGAATATCCCTATCCTTCATATCCACTTATGAAAGAGTATTTTTCTTTCATACCACGACGTTTTACTGCAATTTTACAACTATAATATCCCGCCATTTTGAAATAAATTCGAAGAAATCCACGACTGGAAGTCAATTTCCATACATGAAAAAATTACGTGATATTTTCAACACAAATTCCGTTGCTTGCATTTTTATAGTAAAACCAGTCAATTTTGTGAAAAAAAAAATGTTAAAATTTTACCGAGGAAATAGAGATTTTGTTGACGCCGTGACGTCACGAGGCTTTATTGCATGGGTAGCCATGCAATACAGCCTCAGGCGACATGAGTGTATTGCCCTAGACCAGCCAGTATTACACGTGTAGGTATGAAAGAAAATAGTGTTATAAATGTCATGTTCCACAGGAGAAAGAACAAAATAAGAAGGATGAACATCTAACCATATCCACCACAAAATTTTCAAAAGCATTAATTATACATTTCTAAGGCATGTGCCATCTTGATTGATTATTTATATTAACAATATCTGTTGTGCATTTATGCATGTTTACATTTAAAAGTTAAAAGATGACAGCTGATTTTGAAAGGTGTGCTTTCAATTAAATACTTAATTCTTTCACATGAAAAGTTTTCACTTGGATTTTATAAACGGAGGTAGAAAAAAAAAGAAAAAAAATATATCATGTAATGTGATTGTAATAAATTGCAGGTTTGCACAGACCGATGTTGTCTATTATTACCATTCTCTTATTTATATGAATAAAAAAAAACTTTTTTTATAAAATGGGAGAAGCGGAGACTTTTACATGATTAGATACAAGACATTTTCAAACTTGTTAATGTCATGTCCTTATTTAAATTCAATATCGGAATTAGAGCAACATTGTAAGTTGGATTTCAGTTGTTATTTGTGATGTCATTGAGTACTATATGTACATACCAATAATGTCATAGTTACTGATATCATGTCATGGTACGTATTAAGTAATAGGATTTTTATTTTACAAATTACCTCCCCTTCCTTGTTTTAGAGGAAAACAAATAATATACACTTATACTGGATATGTCATTTTGTTGGTCACGTTGTTCTCTAGTTTAGACACTACGGGTATTTGGATTTTTGATAAATTTAGAGTGGAATTCAAACTTGCAGTTGCTCTACTGTATATATCACCGGGGCTATTAATAGTGTAAATTTGTGGTAGCTAGATCAGTTTTTTTACTGGTACTCCATTTGGGTTGATTATTTTATCATACTATTGACAGCATTTAGATGATAGAGGATAGTCGGAGTACCCGGAGAAAACCACTGACCAGCAATCAGCATCTGGCGGCATCTACCCCACATGGGATCAAACTCGTAACCCAAAGGTAGAAGGCTTCTGTGGTAATATGTCAAGACATCTTCACCACTCGGCAACCACAGCCCCAAACAAGGTACTCCAGCTTTTTCACCTTTTAAATAATTTAAACTAATGCGAACTAATAAGTATCTTGGTGACAAAAATAAACCAAAAGTTGTCATAAGAATTATAATATATTCTGTTTCCAGGATATACACTTACCGTCGAAAAACTGTTTTTCTAATTGGAGCCTCGAATTGTATTTCGTTCTAATGCTAGAGGACTTGGTATTCTTTTTTATAATAGTTATTCAATATCACATATTTGATACAAATGCAAAATGACAGTGAAAATATGTTAGCAACTATTATTCTGATAAAGGGCTAGAAACTTGCACTTAAAACATAGTATGGTCCAAACAAGGATAGGCTAGATTTTTATGAAAAAAACACCATATTTTGGAAATCATCTGTTTATTCTATATGGCTATTTTAACCTTGTGATAAATTCTACCTTATGCACGAATTTGATATTACAGACACATTTAGAGAATTAAATCCCTAAGTAAATAAGAATTTCTTGGCGCAAAAGAAACCACTTTTAACAGGCACGCTTAGATTACGTCTTCATATCTAGATGACTCCTTAGTCTAACTGCATCTAAAATAAAGCCAACGTATAGATCTGATCAATCAATGCCTCTTACCAATTTAAGTTTTAAGAAAAGAGGTGTTGCATGGCTACACACGGTTGATTTTTTATTTTTTTATGCAAATGCATCAACCGGCACATAATAATGTGCTCATTTGATAAATAGATCAATTCTGCGACTACAGCACCGCCCTTTGATGTCCGATTCCTACTTGTGCACCTTTAATGTATCATATCAAAGCATATAAATCCGAAGAGAAATTATTTTGATGTCATTATATAGTATTTGGTATTATCATTTAACGATGTACAATAATTGATCATAGGTAATGGGGTCTTCTTGCAATCTCAATTTCTGCTCTTTTTTCTTCGTGAAAACAGTCTTTTTATTTCATTGGTTTTTAATTAATTGCTTTGATAACAATGACAAAGTCCCAGTACCCTAAAATTTTAGCAATCAAAAATTATTTCATACATCATTTATTTGATTAATACAAATATTGTGTCGATGAATCACTGAATAAGCCGAATTTGTAGCATATTTTTTTTTACATCTGCATCCTTTATTTCTCCCCCAATATGAAAGTTCTGACAGTACTATGAGTTAAATATTATAAACGAAATATCCTTTTCTTGGCTCTATCCTTTATCACAAATGCAACCCATGTAAGTTAGTGCACCTAAGGTTGATCAAGCTAATTATCTACATATTGACCTGTTATCTATATCTAAATACAATCTTGTTTTACATACATATTATACAATAATTTTTACACAATGTTCATTTTAGGGTCATAGATTGAACTAGACAATATGTCGTGTCATCAAGCCAAATTAGGTCAGTGCGACTTATATTTTGAACTTTGACCTACATGAAAAATAACACTTAACATATTTTGACCTTAAATATTTATCAAATGAATATACTGTTGTTTTGACGCTATTTCTTCAACATGCGATCACTAACTAGGATTTAATTATTATGCCATTACCAATAGTTGCAGTTGCGCTCCTTACAGAGAACGTAGGTCTCTATAACATGTGACATACACAAGAGCTCCATGGACCTTAGCTGTCAATAAAATATTGTCAAAGTATGTAGTAGTGGGAAAGTGGTACATTACAAAATAATTCAGTGGGCTGAAAGTACTTTTCTCCCATACTTCACAGGGATATCCCGTGGTTGCTAGGGAAAAGATATATCTATCTTACACAGGGGGGGGGGGTGTAAGACAGCTCACACGAACTAGACAATAACGTGACGTCATCAATACATGCGGCGTAACTGCAGCGCGCATTGTAGATGACGTCACTGGCGTCACATGGCGTTCCTGCAATAATGACGTGACGAAAAAGCTGGAAACAGAGTGGAATTTCATCATTTTTTCTACTAAGTATTGGAGAAAAAAATCAAACATGGGTCTGTGAAGTGGACAGGGATATCTCAACCTTCGTGAAAGATTTTGGCCGTAAACCCTCGGCAACCCTCGGGTTGACCGGCCAAAATCTTTCACTCGGGTAGAGATATCCCTGTCCACTTCATAGATCCATGTAAGATTCTATTAGTCTTTCTTTGTCTAAAGATTAAGACATTGCATACAGGCTTAGGAACTCTTTAATATGTTAAATTGTTAATGTCTGATATATTTTTTTTAAAATAAGTAAACAAATTTCAAAGTACTTCATCCGGAATGCTACCGGCATATTAATTAGGCTCTTAATGTCTTACACATAATGAGAAGCTGCTTTAAGATGTTCATATATTTGACCTCTCTGGGTTCTTGACAGTAGGGGAGCCTTTCATTCCAGCATACTACTGTACAACTGCTGTACTACTCCGTTATTGTCAATAAGTCGTTATGGTGGCCAATTTGACTCATTTCACCTTGAATTAAGACAGTGCACACATTTCGGGCCATCCTTGACCGACCCTCATTGTTATTATATTATGACTTTAAACTAACGATGTGAAAATTACAGAGCCACGAATGTAGGAACTAGATTGTTGATTTTTACTGGCTTCCTATTACACCTATAGCCATTTAAGGACAACATCGCATGTACCCAAATGTGTAAAAACTGGGGAGCTGCGGTATCTTTGTTTTTGCAATTCTATTTAAACAGCTACCTATCGCATAATAATGACATTGTTCAAATCAGTCGTCCTATTCCTTTACTAAGCAGGAGCATAAACTGCCGTTTGTATAAATTACGGTGTTGCTCGACCAGGAGACAGAACCAAAACCCTCCTCAAAGGGCGTTAGAATCACAACCTGAATATTATTTTAAACATCAAAGTTTTAGGGTACTCGCGAAGTTTCCCATTCTGTTATTTCTCTTTGTCATCTCATTTCACCTTGTTACGGATTTTGTTCAAAATTTTACGAAGTAACGACGTATGCTGGATAACATGGTATCACTTTCGAAAACTTTGGTTTCCATGGAAACAAAATGGAGGTCTCTGATTGGTTGAAACTTATGTATCATAAGATATATGTGAAAATTGATATAATTGGGTTATGGGGTATGACGAATAAGATATTAACAGTTTTAAATAAATAGTTGTCATTGTAACGAAATAAAGGTCCCCGGATTGGTCAAAATTAAGATTGTATCCCTTGTGGTGCAGGTATTATTTTTAGATTAAGCATATTCTATTTGAAAATCAAATGTAACTCTGTTTCCCTCTTTAATCATTTTAATTTAATCTAAAATAGTTTTTATCAACATAAGAGAGATGGATAATCTTAATTTGTATCTTTTGAATTTGAGTTGCTGACGAAAATACATTTCTTTCCAATAATTATTTGATTTTTGAAATTTAAAAAAAACTATTTGTTCACCCAAGAGTTATCTGGTTGTTAGGCTTTCTTGTTCTGTTAGGGAACATGCAAGAAAAAAAATGCACTAATGTTAAGGTACATTTGTTAGTATACAAAAATGTATATGCTATTTTCCCGGATTTCATTTTTTTGAGCAAGTATCTGTTATAAGATTATACATAAAGCATGTTTTTAAAAATGGTTTTAAAGTGTGGACAAAATCGATAACATGCCAAATATTTCGAGCAAACCCAATATTTTCAAGTTTTATCCTGACAAAAAGTGATTGTTTTTACTTGAAAATCAATTTGTAGTAAAAATGATTAATAAATATCATTATAAATGGATACATAATAAAAATTTAAGTATCTTTTATTAACAAAAATAATTAAAAAAAAAAAAGAAATATGATCAAAAGGTGGCCACAAGGGGCTACATACCAAGTATTTTTAGAAAACATTATTTTAGGCCCTTTATGCCCTTTTAAAAATATCAAATAGATAAAATACACATATCAAGTAGTAATGCACCTAGACTTTTAACATTGCAAAATTTGAAAAGAAAATCGGAGCGTGGGCGGATTTTGTAACATCACCTTTGATATTTATCTTCGATTTGTGATAAAATCATTAATGATACAGCCAAGTGTGATATATCGTTATAAATGCAATCTTGTGTGGTATTTTCAGTCTCAGCAAAGACGCGATTTAAGTGTTTTCAGGATGACTTTTGTCAGGTGAAAGGCCAAATGGTTTTAAATTTACCAGTGAATTGTTCATTTTACACAGTCATTTACTTGTTTTGCTTTAAGATTCCGATTACTTACACACTATCAAATCTGTAATTATATCTTAAATCAAAGCACAATATGCATTACCAGTATACAATATTGATAATATTGAAAAGTTTCCTCTAGAAAACTTCATGTTTGTTATAGATGATCGGTTGTTTTTAGAAACTCTGTTACTAGAAATTAGAAGTGAAATTATTTCTTACTCTTGCCATAAAAAGAAAATATGAAATGATTCTAAAAACCAATTGATGGGAGAAATTCAGAAATTAGAAGTACATCTTTAAATGATGATAATGGTAGTAGGCTTTACATAAGAAATGGAGAAAAAGAACGACACCTTAGATGAAATTTTGAATGTAAGTTAAACTCGGCGTGATCTATCGATTGTAATAATAACGGAAATTCATTATTAAAGGTTGTTTTTTGGTGGGGTCAGAGGGGTCAAACAGACAAAAATAGGCATTTTGACCACTGGTTTCCGTTTTATTTGTCCTAGTGAATTTAATAATACAGTAAATGACAGAAATTATTATTAGTAAAATTGTGTTGTGAATAACATGATTCCTTTAAGTCTTTGATATGTGCCACAAATCCCCAACACGGTGGTCTCGAAAATAGATATATCTTTAACGTTGTTTAAAACTTTCCCCAGGAATGTACACATAACTTCATTTCTGGAAATCCCAATATTGCATAGGCAAAACATTGATATATTTATCCTAGCGAACAAACACTCAAAGTTGACAAACTGAGATTCTACACATTTATAGTTGAAGTAATTTTGAACAAAACAGTACTTTTTGTATTTGGAATTATAATAAAGAACGACCACAAAACGGTTTTGGAAATCGATGGTATTTCGCAGTTTTACCAGGAAATATCCACGGCAGACGAGATAGTCCTTGGTCCCGGCCAAATCAAAGCGATTCTGACTGATTGGACTGAATAATTGACCATTTTCAAATAGGTCGTATCTAAGAAATTTCTGTTTATTTTATGACATGATAACTTAAATTCATACAAAAAGTTTTGAGGCTCATGCAATAGTCTTGGGTATTGCGTGTATTATGGAAATGAATCTGTTTGTAGCGTTTCGACCGCACAAACAAATGCCGTACGACAAGCGCCACTTAGGAATGTGCTGTATGTATTGAGCCGGTTCGGTGAACGTTGAAGTCGCCTCGCTGTTCAAGTTAAAATAGACTATATAAGGTAAGCAGTTGTTCATTTTACGTTTTATAGACATTGATATCACTATCGTTGGATATTAGTATAATGCCGTGTGTAATGTTAGAAGTTGTTGTTGTCTGATTTGATTGTTTTTGCAAGCTTGCTGAGTCTGACTGTTTATCATAGCGACTGACTAATAACAGATCTAGATTAAAGCGTTCTACGAATCAAAATAGTTTCAATAATTGAAAAATATATATATCCGTTAATTATCTAGGATATGAGTTTCGATATATGAAATGTTGATATCAATTTATGGGTAGAAATTGTAGCATATTTATTCGAACTACAAAAAGTCGCGAAATCATGATAAGAGTGATAAATTTTATAAATCGACAAATAGTAAGTATACCATCTGTTAAATATCTGAATGTCAAATCAAATTAAAAATACTTACCACATCAATAGGATTGGCTCCTTTCTCAAGGAGAAGTTTGACTATTTCCGTATAACCATTTTTCGCTGCTCTTTCTATTGCGTATCCCTGTATAAAACGTTTGTATTATTTATTGAAGACAAGTTTACATTCATAAATACATTCATACACAGTAAATAGCACATACATTTCACGCTGTTACCTATCTGAATGTCAAATCAAATTAAAAATACTTACCACATATAAAGGATTGACATTCTTCACAAGAAGAAGTTTGACTATTTTAGTATGTCCGTTTTCCGCTGCTCTTCGTAATACGTCTCCCTGTGTAAAACGTTTGTATTATTTATTGAAGACAAGTTTTCATACATACATACATTCATACACAGTAAATAGCACATACATTTCACGTTTCAAAATCTCGATCTCGGTTCCTCTATTTTACTAGTCCGACATTCAATCATCCTAGCTTGGTTCAAACACATATGCTCATTTTTATCTTCAGATTTTATGGTGTGGTGTTTTTATGTCTATGTGATTTTGTAATTTAGCACCATTGATTCAACAGTTTAGTGATAATATCTCGTTGGGAATTATCGGAAACGTGTTGTTTCATTGAGCTGTATCGATCATATTCCAAACACAATTTGAAAAGTTTGTCAACATAGTAATGAGATATGACACTTTCCGCGATATTACTACGCACTCATATAGGTCAATCACAGGCAAAGTTTAAAAAGTTAGGGTATTTTACCATAGCTTATAATGACATACTTAAAACGTTAGGGTATACAATTGCATGTTACACAAAAGAGTGAATAATTTACATTATGATTAATAACAATGTTAATTACTTGCTACTATATGAAGCAAGCATGAGGCAAACAATGGCATCAATTGGGAATAATTTACGAATCAAAATTATTTTCAAGATAAAAAATACATAAACTATATACGTTGAATGCGTTCTATATAATTTCCACTAAAAGAAATGTTAATATCAATCTATGGATAGAAATTTTAGCGTATTCATTTGAACCGCAAAAATTCCCGAAATCATGATAAGAGATATATAATTTATTTATCGACAAATTGTAAGTATACTTACAATCTGTTACCTATCTGACTGTCAAATCAAATTAAAAATACTTACCACAGTAAAAGGGTCGTCATTCTTCTCAAGAAGAAGTTTGACTATTTCGGTATGTCCGTTTTTAGCTGCTCTTCGTAATGCGTCTTTCTGTGTAAAACGTTTGTATTATTTATTGAAGACAATTTTACATACATACATACCTACATTCATACATAGTAAATAGCGCATACATTTCACGTTTCAATAGCTCGATCTCGGTTCCTCTATTTTACTAGTCCGACATTCAATCATCCTAGCTTGGTTCAAACACATATGCTCATTTTCATCTTCAGATTTTTATGGTGTGGTGTTCTTATGTCTATGTGATTTTGTAATTTAGCACCGTTGATTCAACAGTTTAGTGATTATATCTCGTTGGGAATTATCGGAAACGTGTTGTTTCATTGAGTTGTATCGATCACATTCCAAACACAATTTAAAAAATTTGTTAACATAGTAATGGGATATGACACTTTTCGCGACATTAATACGTACTCATATAGGTCAATCACAGGCAAAAATTAAAAGTTAGGATATTTTACCATAGCTTATAATGACATACTCAAAACGTTAGGGTATACAATTGCATGTTACAAAAAAGAGTGAATAATTTACATTATGACAAATAACAATGTTAATTACTTGCTACTATATGAAGCAAGCATGAGGCAAACAATGGCATCATTTGGGAATAGTTTACGAATCAAAATTATTTTCAAGATAAAAACTACATTCACTATATACGTTAAATGTGTTCTATATAATTTCCATTAAAAGAAATGTTATTATTAATTTATGGATAGAAATTTTAGTGTATTTATTTGAACCGCAAAATTCACGAAATCATGATAAGAGGTACATATTTTATTTATCGACAAATAGTAAGTATACTTACAATCTGTTACCTATCTGACTGTCAAATCAAATTAAAAATACTTACCACAGTAAAAGGGTCGTCATTCTTCTCAAGAAGAAGTTTGACTATTTCGGTATGTCCGTTTTTAGCTGCTCTTCGTAATGCGTATTTCTGTGTAAAACGTTTGTATTATTTATTGAAGAGAAGTTTACATACATACATACATTCATACATAGTAAATAGCGCATACATTTCACGTTTCAATAGCTCGATCTCGGTTCCTCTATTTTACTAGTCCGACATTCAATCATCCTAGCTTGGTTCAAACACATATGCTCATTTTTATCTTCAGATTTTATGGTGTGGTGTTTTTATGTCTATGTGATTTTGTAATTTAGCACCATTGATTCAACAGTTTAGTGATAATATCTCGTTGGGAATTATCGGAAACGTGTTGTTTCATTGAGTTGTATCGATCATATTCCAAACACAATTTGAAAAGTTTGTCAAAATACTAATGAGATATGACACTTTCCGCGACATTAATACGTACTCATATAGGTCAATCACAGGCAAAAATTAAAAGTTAGGATATTTTACCATAGCTTATAATGACATACTTAAAACGTTAGGGTATACAATTGCATGTTACAAAAAAGAGTGAATAATTTACATTATGACAAATAACAATGTTAATTACTTGCTACTATATGAAGCAAGCATGAGGCAAACAATGGCATCAATTGGGAATAGTTTACGAATCAAAATTATTTTCAAGATAAAAACTACATACACTATATACGTTACATGTGTTCTATATAATTTCCATTAAAAGAAATGTTAATATCAATTTATGGATAGAAAATTTAGCGTATTTATTTGAACCGCAAAAAATTCCCGAAATCATGATAAGAGATATATAATTTATTTATCGACAAATTGTAAGTATACTTACAATCTGTTACCTATCTGAATGTCAAATCAAATTAAAAATACTTACCACATCAATAGGATTGGCTCCTTCCTGAAGGAGAAGTTTGACTATTTCGGTATGTCCGTTTTCCACTGCTCTTCGTAATGCGAATCTCTGTGTAAAACGTTTGTATTATTTATTGAAGACAACTTTACATACATACATACCTACATTCATACATAGTAAATAGCACATACATTTCACGTTTCAAAATCTCGATCTCGGTTCCTCTATTTTACTAGTCCGACATTCAATCATCCCAGCTTTGTTCAAACAAATATGCTCATTTTTATATGCAGATTTCTATGGTGTGGTGTTCTTATGTCTATGTAATTTTGTAACTAAGCACCGTTGATTCAACAGTTTAGTTATAATATCTCGTTGGGAATCATCGTAAACGTGTTGTTTCATTGAGCTGTATCGATCATTTTCCAAACACAATTTGAAAAGTTTGTCAACATAGTAATGAGATATGACACTTTCCGCGATATTAGTACGCACTCATATAGGTCAATCACAGGCAAAGTTTAAAAAGTTAGGGTATTTTACCATAGCTTATAATGACATACTTAAAACGTTAGGGTATACAATTGCATGTTACAAAAAAGAGTGAATAATTTACATTATGACAAATAACAATGTTAATTACTTGCTACTATATGAAGCAAGCATGAGGCAAACAATGGCATCAATTGGGAATAGTTTACGAATCAAAATTATTTTTAAGATCAAAACTACATACACTATATACGTTAATTGTGTTCGATATAATTTCCAATAACAGAAATGTTAATATCAATTTATGGATAGAAATTTTAGTGTATCTATTTGAACAGCAAAAATTCCCGAAATCATGATAAGAGATACATATTTCATTTATCGACAAATAGTAAGTATACTTACAATCTGTTACCTATCTGAATGTCAAATCAAATTAAAAATACTTACCACATCAATAGGATTGGCTCCTTCCTGAAGGAGAAGTTTGACTATTTCGGTATGTCCGTTTTCCACTGCTCTTCGTAATGCGAATCTCTGTGTAAAACGTTTGTATTATTTATTGAAGACAAGTTTACATACATACATACATTCATACACAGTCAATAGCACATACATTTCACGTTTCAAAATCTCGATCTCGGTTCCTCTATTTTACTAGTCCGACATTCAATCATCCCAGCTTTGTTCAAACAAATTATGCTCATTTTTATATGCAGATTTCTATGGTGTGGTGTTCTTATGTCTATGTAATTTTGTAACTAAGCACCGTTGATTCAACAGTTTAGTTATAATATCTCGTTGGGAATCATCGGAAACGTGTTGTTTCATTGAGTTGTATCGATCATATTCCAAACATAATTTGAAAAGTTTGTCAATATAGTAATGAGATATGACACTTTCCGCGATATTAATACGTACTCATATAGGTCAATCACAGGCAAAAATTAAAAGTTAGGGTATTTTACCATAGCTTATAATGACATACTTAAAACGTTAGGGTATACAATTGCATGTTACAAAAAAGAGTGAATAATTTACATTATGATTAATAACAATGTTAATTACTTGCTACTATATGAAGCAAGCATGAGGCAAACAATGGCATCAATTGGGAATAATCTACGAATCAAAATTATTTTCAAGATAAAAAAACTACATACACTATATACGTTAATTGTGTTCTATATAATTTCCAATAAAAGAAATGTTAATATCAATTTATGGATAGAAATTTTAGTGTATTTATTTGAACCGCAAAATTCACGAAATCATGATAAGAGGGTACATATTTTATTTATCGACAAATAGTAAGTATACTTACAATCTGTTACCTATCTGAATGTCAAATCAAATTAAAAATACTTACCACATAAAAAGGATTGACATTCTTCACAAGAAGAAGTTTGACTATTTTGGTATGTCCGTTTTCCGCTGCTCTTCGTAATACGTCTCCCTGTGTAAAACGTTTGTATTATTTATTGAAGACAAGTGTACATACATACATACATACGCAGTAAAAAGCACATACATTTCACGTTTCATAATCTCGATCTCGGTTCCTCTATTTTACTAGTCCGACATTCAATCATCCTAGCTTGGTTCAAACACTCATGCTCATTTTTATCTTCAGATTTTATGGTGTGGTGTTTTTATGTCTATGTGATTTTGTAATTTAGCACCATTGATTCAACAGTTTAGTGATAATATCTCGTTGCGAATTATCGTAAACGTGTTGTTTCATTGAGCTGTATCGATCATTTTCCAAACACAATTTGAAAAGTTTGTCAACATAGTAATGAGATATGACACTTTCCGCGATATTACTACGTACTCGTATAGGTCAATCACAGGCAAAGTTTAAAAAGTTAGGGTATTTTACCATAGCTTATAATGACATACTTAAAACGTTAGGGTATACAATTGCATGTTACACAAAAGAGTGAATACATTATCATTATGATTAATAACAATGTTAATTACTTGCTACTATATGAAGCAAGCATGAGGCAAACAATGGCATCAATTGGGAATAATTTACGAATCAAAATTATTTTCAAAATAAAAAAAATACATACACTATATAAGTTCATTGTGTTCTATATAATTTCCATTAAAAGACATGTTAATATCAATTTATGGATAGAAATTTTAGCGCATTTATTTGAACCGCTAAAAATTCCCGAAATCATGATAAGAGATATATATTTTATTTATCGACAAATAGTAAGTATACTTACAATCTGTTACCTATCTGATTGTCAAATCAAATTAAAAATACTTACCACATCAATAGGATTGGCTCCTTTCTCAAGGAGAAGTTTGACTATTTCGGTATGACCATTTTCCGCTGCTCTTCGTAATGCGTATCTCTGTGTAAAACGTTTGTATTATTTATTAAAAACAAGTTTACATACATACATACATTCATACATAGTAAATAGCGCATACATTTCACGTTTCAAAATCTCGATCTTGGTTCCTCTATTTTACTAGTCCGACATTCAATCATCCTAGCTTGGTTCAAACAAATATGCTCATTTTTATATGCAGATTTCTATGGTGTGGTGTTCTTATGTCTATGTAATTTTGTAACTAAGCACCGTTGATTCAACAGTTTAATGATAATATCTCGTTGCGAATTATCGGAAACGTGTTGTTTCATTGAGCTGTATCGATCATATTCCAAACACAATTTGAAAAGTTTGTCAACATAGTAATGAGATATGACACTTTCCGCGATATTACTACGCACTCATATAGGTCAATCACAGGCAAAGTTTAAAAAGTTAGGGTATTTTACCATAGCTTATAATGACATACTTAAAACGTTAGGGTATACAATTGCATGTTACACAAAAGAGTGAATAATTTACATTATGATTAATAATAATGTTAATTACTTGCTACTATATGAAGCAAGCATGAGGCAAACAATGGCATCAATTGGGAATAATTTACGAATCAAAATTATTTTCAAGATAAAAACTACATACACTATATACGTTAATTGTGTTCTATATAATTTCCACTAAAAGAAATGTTAATATCAATCTATGGATAGAAATTTTAGCGTATTCATTTGAACCGCAAAAATTCCCGAAATCATGATAAGAGATACATAATTTATTTATCGACAAATTGTAAGTATACTTACAATCTGTTACCTATCTGAATGTCAAATCAAATTAAAAATACTTACCACAGTAAAAGGGTCGTCATTCTTCTCAAGAAGAAGTTTGACTATTTCGGTTTGTCCATTTTCCGCTGCTATTTCTATTGCGTCTCCCTGTGTAAAACGTTTGTATTATTTATTGAAGACAACTTTACATACATACATACCTACATTCATACATAGTAAATAGCACATACATTTCACGTTTCAAAATCTCGATCTCGGTTCCTCTATTTTACTAGTCCGACATTCAATCATCCTAGCTTGGTTCAAACACATATGCTCATTTTTATCTTCAGATTTTATGGTGTGGTTTTTTATGTCTATGTAATTATGTAATTTAGCACCATTGATTCAACAGTTTAGTGTATAATATCTCGTTGGGAATTATTGGAAACAAGTTGTTTCATCGAGCTATATCGATCATATTCCTAACACAATTTGAATAGTTTGTCAACATAATATTGAGATATGACACTTTCCGCGATATTACTACGCACTCATATAGGTCAATCACAGGCAAAGTTTAAATAGTTAGGGTATTTTTACCATAGCTTGAAAAGGCATACTTAAAACGTTAGGGTATACAATTGCATGTTACACAAAAGAGTGAAATGGTGGGAAATATGTTGTTTCATTGAGCTGTATCGATCATATTCCAAACACAATTTGAAAAGTTTGTCAACATAGTAATGAGGTAATACACTTTCGGGGATGTTAGTATGATTCATATGAACCAATCCCAGGAAAAGTTTTAATAATCAGGGTATTCTACCAAAGCGGATTATAACATACTTAAACGTAAGGTTATACAATTGCCTGTTACAGAGTTGAATTATTTACATTATGATTAACAACAAGGTAAAAAATGCTTCAACGCTTACAAACGGTGTTTGTTTTCTCTATCAAAGTCAGTCTTTTTCTTCAGTTACAAAGTTACTTTACACCATTAACAGCATTGAAAAGTTTGAGCTTCTTATTTTACTTCAACAGAAAAACCTTAAAAATTGTTAATTGCGTCCCAAAAATATCCGTGGCACTATGTCCTGTATGGAATGAAGTACTGATCGCGCATGCACCAAAGGCAATCCTAATTATTTTATATTATTTTTGTGTTGATCAGACATATATATACACGATGAAACACCAATTATTGTTCAAATGATTAGTATCGTAAATGCTTTGTCGGAAGTCACCTAGGAATTTTTTTTATATCCTCTCTGGCTACATTTCAGCTTTGGAAAAGCTATTTTCTCGGATTTCATTTTATTATTTTTATTATTGTTATTTTAAAGTATCTGCTATATGATTATACATATGGCATGTTTCTAAAATGTTTTTAAAAGTGTGGACAAAACCGTTAACATGCCAAACCCAATACCCTTATTTTTCATGTTGTCAAAATTAAATATTTATTGCTTGAAAAATCAATTTGTAGCCAAAATAATTACTAAATATCATTATAAATATGTATATAAATATTATAAAATATGAGTGTATCTTTCATTAACATTAATAATAATAAAAAAAAAAAACCATGTTGAAAAGGTGGCCAGAAAGGGTCCCCTTGACACAAACCCAGAGTATTCCTAGCAAACATCATTTTAGGCCCTTTATGCCTTTTTAAAAAGGCAAAATAGATAAAAAGCACATATAAAGTAATAATGTACATAGACCTATAACACTGCAAAATTTGAAAACAAGAGATCCCAGAGGGATCATGGCGCCCTCCACAGACTTTTTAGATACCCAGCTTTGGTCACTGTTCTTATTTTTGATAGGTTTCGATAAACAAATGAAATAGTATCGAGTTTTTGAAACGATTTAGCACGTACCCCTCTCATTTTTGGTACGATTTTTCCGGAAGTGGATATCAAACAACCGGGTCCGGATCCCGTTACCATTCAGTGATCATCATTGCTTTTGCATCACGCAATATCTATTCAGCCTTTTAACTACGGCGTGCGTTTATTTTAGATTTCTTGGAAACGGTTCAAACCCCTAATGTACATCCATATACTCTGAAACATTGTCATATGTAATTTCTAAACAATCGGCTTAATGGTTTTTTTTCTAGGAACTCACCAGAAACCTATTGTGGACGAACAGACAGACGTCCAGAGCGACATGGTGATTACTATATGACTACAGCATTTCCGATGGGAAAAGATACAGGAGCTCGAATTAATTATAAAAAAACGATGTAATTATTAATACAGGGAATACCGGATACCGAAACTTTGGGGATCTACGAAACAAATTCGTTATATATACAGTTCGTTATACACCATATATACATTTTAAGATCAAATTATTTGTTTTCATGAAAATCAGGTAATTATCACCTGAAGGTAATTTAATACTTTGATATTTTTCATATGAATTAAGATATTTTTTCAGATAAACATAAAGTGTGAAAAGCATCATGTAAACATGATGAAATAAACTGAAATGAAAATCAGGTGTAATTATTCTAGATATGCCTGTGTATTATTAATAATTAGAAAGAGTCAAATAAAAAAGTAAGATTTGGCAGGTTTTAATTTTACGTACACTGTAATAACAAACCCTTTATTTGTCATTAAACAAGACTATTCACTCCCTAGTACACCTATTGTATCCGCAAAATAATCCATACTTTTTGGTTTAAAAAAGAAATAGAGTATCTTGACAAATATTGACTGATACGCTTTACGGAGCATGGTTACTTATTTTTAAGGGGGTTTGATATTCTTATCCTGACCTTTCATAGAAGAGGAAAACTGTTAACTTCTTAATGCTAGCTCACTTACCCTTAATGACATAAATGTCCTCATTAAACATAACCAGGCTACATTGTGCAGGACACGGAAAATGAATTAGCCCAAAATACTAGGCAGAATATCAGCTTTATATCAAAGGCCTTAAAGTTCGAGAAGCAACCGATATTTAGAGGATTATAATTTAGACCCAGCTTTGACCACAGTGACACCAGAGCGTTGTGTAAATGTGCACTTGGCAGAAACAGGCAATGACATATTTCTAACACTCTGTATAGCGCTATATATTCCTTTATAGAAAAAGGACGCACAACTGTTCCACTTTAACTACGGTTTAGGTATGATCTAGGGCAGTTTATTCCTGGTAACTGGCCTTAAAACCTATACCCATTTAAAATTGTAGCAAATGTCTCTATCACGCCGCCGTCCGCTTTTCTTTCCGTTAGATGAGAATCCGTTAATCCACGTTGTTGTTTTGTGTACATAGGGATTGAACATTGTTTTGATTGCGTTAAAAGTGGTATAAACTCAATTACATATCCAATGTAGCGCGTTAGCATTACATGTAGAACATGTCTTTTTGAGGAAATATGCGGAGACCTATTGTGGACATACGGACAGACGGGCAGACAGAGGGAAGATGGGGAAAAATTGAGACATAAGTTGTACGTAAATGGTTACTTACCATGTCATAGTGTTTCTGTATCTTACTCTGGGAAATTATCGAGGTGGAACGTGCGGGAGCGTCCTGTGTTAAAAACAGACTTTATCAAGAAGACGTATTTAATCCTTTTCTTTTGATTTTGTAAACATGTAATTACACACAGGAGAATGTCTTCACTACCTGATGATCCCCATAGGTATGTTCTAATATCGTATAGATATTAACTAAATATCACGTAAAATCGATAATCATATGGAAAATTACCTAATATAAGTTAATAACTTGCTGTTGTTCTTATCGATAGTAAATGAAATATTACAACCATTTGTCTGTATTGACTGTATATATGTTTGTAATGATGTGACATCTGAAAGTAGTTTATTAAGTCTTTAAATATGTTGTGTTATTTCGCAAGATACCTTATTGTAGAAAGCTTGAGATATGTGGTATGCCTTTTATTATTGTGGACTTTACATGTTTGGTATTTTGTTCTGTTTCCATGAAAACTTAGTCAAAAATACCAAATGGCTGTTTATTTTGTCATCTGCTGATTTTTCAGTTTTACAATATTCATCCAGCTTTGACCACAGTGACACCAAAGCGTTGTGTAAATGTGCAATTGTCAGAAACAGGCAATGGCATATTTCTAACACTCTGTATAGCGTTATAGATTCCTTTATAGAAAGACTACAGTTTAGGTATTTATAGAAAGACTACAGTTTAGGTATGATCTAGGGCAGTTTATTCCTGGTAACTGGCCTTAAAAGCTATACTCATTTAAAATTGTAGCAAACGTCTCTATCAATCCGCCGTCTGCTTTTCCTTTCATTAGATAAGAATCCGTTAATCCACGTTGTTGTTTTGTGTACATAGGGATTGAACATTGTTTTGATTGCGTTAAAAGTGGATAAACTCAATCAGATGCTTACATATCCAATATAGCGCGTTAGCTTTACATATAGAATATGTCTGTATCCAATATTGCTTTTCGAGGAAAAATGCGGAGACCCATTGTGGACATACGGACAGACGGATGGAGATGGGGAGAAATTGAGACATAAGTTGTACTTAAATGGGTACTTACCATGTCATCAAGTTTCCGTTTCTTACTCTGGGAAATGAGCGAGCTTGAATGTGCGGAAGTGTCCTGTGTTAAAAAAACCCAGATTTTAGTAAGAAGAAGTATTTAATCAGTTTCTTTTGATTTAGTAAACATGTAATTACATACAGGAGAATGTCTTCACTACCTGATGATCCCCATAGGTATGTTCTGATATCGTATAGATATTAACTAAATATCACGTAAAATCGATAATCATATGGAAAATTACCTAATATAAGTTAATAACTTGCTGTTGTTCTTATCGATAGTAAATGAAATATTACAACCATTTGTCTGTATTGACTGTATATATATTTGTTATGATATGTTGTGTTATTTCGCAAGATAACTTATTGTAGAAAGCTTGAGATATTTGTGATATCACAACCACATCCAAAAACGTAATGACTATAGCCCTGTTACTGTAATATGTGACCGACATTTAGCAGAATATTATCAATGGTGCTTTCTGTTTTTTTGTTTTTTGTTTTTTTTTTATCGCATTTCATGATCAACCGCAGTTCATATAAATAATAATAATAATAAAATCCTTTATTTAACCAGGGTTACATATTTAGACAAGTCTAATTTACAATATGGCCATGCATCAATATATACAGTTATCACAGACAACAGTTTAATACAGACAATACCTTAATTAAAAAGGCATATACATTCATATCAACATGTCAATATGGTTGCTTTCTAAAATATTGGTAGATAGTATAAAACTAAAATTGTGAAAATACATCCTTTAAATATTTTTGTTTAAAAACAGCAACACTGGGAGCATTTCTAATATCATTGTTCAATCTATTTTGTACATTGGAACAAGTGTAAACAAATGAACGCTTAAAATAACTTGTTCTAGCATTAGGAATATAAAACTTATTTGAAATTGAAGATCTTGTATTTCTCATACTAACATCCTTAATATAGGTAAACATGTTACTGAAGACACTAGGAGTATCCCCATGTAAAATTTTGTAAGCAAGAACAGCTTTCCTAAAAATAAAATAGTTTTCTATTGGCAGCCACTTCAACTGAGTAAAAAGTACTTTGGATGGTGTTAAAATATCTCTAACATTTAGTAAAACTCTTGCTGCTCTTTTTTGTAGCTTGCACAATTTATGAATATAAGATTTGTTACTGGCCTCACTCCAAACAACAGAGCAATATATAAATTGTGGAAAAACTATACTTTGGTAGACTTTTTTCGATATCGTATATTTCAGAAGTAAAATATTAAAACATATTTTCTATGCAAATGAAACTTGTTTACAATCACTGTTTCGTCTAGATTGATAAAAAATCGTTTTGGTAAAATCTCAACAGATAAGAAAACAAAAGATTATGTAAATAACGACACTTTGAAGCAAAAGAAGCATAAGTCCGTACAAAACAGATAGGGAATTAATAATGGTTTTCCCCCTAAATATTTTAACATTATTATGATTTGACAATACTTTTAACGAAAATATAGAAATAAACTTAATCAGGTGGTCAATACATTTAGAAACGAAAATCAGAAATTGTAATCAAGGGTTTGACTGAAGTTGATCAACACGGAAAAAATATGCCTGTTTAGGGTTACCCGACCAACCCTATTTTTTTACCCCCGACCCTAATTTTTTACAATTTTTCTATAAAAAATAATTGAAAAATCGCGATTTCAATCTCAGACTCCGATTCCGGCCACCATTTTAGAGTGAAAGACACTAAAAAATAAAAAATAAAATCCGACCGACTGACCGACCCCATTGTTTTTGCCTTAACAGATATATATTTTTTTGGCCTTATCAACCAGTATACTTACGTCTTCTGTGTCTGCCTCCATCGTTTGAATACAATTGCTGTACAACTGTCAAGGATGAATTTCTATTGTACCACTTTAACTCCTATTCGATTCGACATTGAAGGAAATGATGCCCAAGGTTTTACCTGCAAAAATAGATACTGTATATAACTAAAAATAAGAAATGATTACTAGTATGTGCTATTGAGGTGAATTATAAATATATATCTAATGCCTTATGAAGTTTCACAAACAACCATCCAGCTACTATCCTATCATTATCTTCCTTTATATATCGCATTTATATAGTAACTAAAATAATTATCTTATCACTATTTTATATTTGTTAAAGAATGCTTGACCAAATCAGTTCTTCACAATTCCTTCAAGAGTTGATGATGCGATACGTTACCACAGTACGTTTCTATTGCTTATAGCCGAAAAAGGGTGTTCTTTTAAAGTTTTCTTATTCGCAAGCTTTCAGATGGGTTTTTACGATACAGTAACAGTTGTAGAGAAGTTTTCGCGGTGAAGGAATTGGCTAGCTAATGTCTATCCTTAGAAGAAATATGTTAGGTGATTATTTCCCCTCTGTATATATGTCGAGGAGGAAAGTAATTGTCTTCGCTAATTTTAATCCCACTTAATTTACTTTTTAATTGTTTTCAAAACGATCGTCCGTAAATGCACATTAATTTTATTACCATTTTTTGCTTTTGACATCGACTTTTTGTAGCAAGTGTATTATTTTACGAATCGATGTTCAGGCCAGGAGGTTACATTTTTAACGATGTAGTAATTTGATATCTATATTGGAGTTAGAAAAATGATGACATATAGTTATTTACTCAAATTAAAGACAGTAAAAGTATCGATTTGCCGATAGTAGAAACATTTGTATGGTTTATCACAAATTCAAGACAGTGTTATTAATGTAATGACTCATTTATATTTTCCTTTTAGCTTCTCTATGTAAATTTATTTTTGCTCTCTTTTACTCATAAGTTTAAATTTTGTTTGTCCGTTTGTCCATACATCCATCTTTCCGTTTGGTTGTCCAACGTTGACTTGTCCAGGCTCTATTTACTTTACTATGTGGCGATCATTTAGGTGACACAATATGTCAACTACGAAACCTAGTTCACTGTGACCTATATTTTAACGTTTTACCTCAGTTTAGATAAAGCTTTACCTGACTGTATTTCCTTTACTATAAGGCAATGAAATTTTATAATGCATGATATGCTAAATCAGAGCTTGTATCTCGTACCAAAAACAGGTCACTATCAATTTCCATATATTCTCATTTATTTATATCGCCTCCAAATCCTGATAACTTGTATATCAAACAATGTAATTTGTCTGTACTTTGATTTTTTATGGAATGGTAAACCTCAAATTAAAAGAGACGTAATTATTAAAAAAAATGAGGAAGGAGGGCTTAAAATGATTCATCTAAAATCTTTTTAACTGCTCTAAAAGCATCTTGAATTAAGAAGAACTCATTGTAAAGAAGGAAACTGGGATATTATTCTAAGATCGCTATTTGACAAACAAATATTAGCGAATACTGGAATTGAACACTTAAAACGCAATCTAAAAATTGCAAAAATTAATTTTGGAGAGATGTTCTAGACGCTTGGTGTACAACCTTAAGTTCAAGTAATATTTACAAAACAAATATTTTAGAAAATCCTATTTGGTTTAATAGTGAAATCAAAATAAATAATAAAGTTATTTTTAAGAAGTTATGGTATGAAAAGGGTGTTCTATTTATCTATAACATTTTGAAAACAGACAAATCCATATATAGTCTAGAAGAATTTCGTGAAAAGTATAACATTGAGACCAATTTTCTAGAAAATCAGGATATAAAAAACGCCATTAATCATGTCATAAGAAACAATCAACAAAGTTTTGGCTCTGAAAAAAATATAAAAAAATATAACTCTTCCCAACATACCAATAAACCTCAAATTAATCTTAAGTTGTAAAAAGGTGTTCTAAATATATATATTGTTTTAATTAAAAATGAAGTTATACCTACTGCTCAAAATAAATGGAATCAAAATTTTGAAATTGATCGAGATGGATGGAGAAATATTTATAAACACCCCTTTTAATGCTACTACTAGCTCCAAGCTTTAATGGTTACAATTCCGATTTGGGACTGTGAAAATGTATCAAATTTAATTGAACAATTAATGATTTCTATAATTACAAATGATTTAAGTCTTAGATTCGAAAAACAAGATTTTATTTTTGGCAAACAAGATAGTACACATACCTATTTTCATATTGAAAATTTGATAATACTAGTAAAACAATATACATGTATTTACACCTGTAAATGTCTAGAAAAATAACTCGATTTAAACAGTCTAAAAATCATTTTAAATTTGAACTAAAAGCTCACAAGTTTATAATATCCAACAGTAATTTAAAGCGGAAACCCCAAGCACTTGCAGAATTACAAAATGAGTAAATATATAAACAGTAACATTAAAATTATTGAAAGATCTGTGACCTAGGTTTACCCCCCCTCCCATCTTTTTTGTCTTGTCTTTGGTGTATATTTTTATCAAGAGTTGTCTCCCATAGTTCAATTTGTCAAAGTGCTACATCTGTAGAAAGGGAAATAAATTTTGATAGATCTTTTATGTGAGTAGTAATATGTGTGTGTGTTTTGTTATGTTAATAAGACACTTGCTTTATTTTTCACATGGGGTATACAAGAACAGTTTCATATATCAACTTCACTGAATTGTCCGTTATGGAGAAAAAATGTGCAATATGTGGGAGAGAGAACTAAATCAAGGGCCGAGATCTATTCTCTCTCCTACATATTGTACAGTTTGAGGTTTTTTCTCCTACTTAACATAACATAACAATTATAGGGAGGCTGAAGTTGGTTCCACTGGAATATATAAAGAAATATTGTGGGTTTTTTTTTAATTTGTGTCAATAGACGATTAAATTCATATTCATTATGTGGGATTTTCGTATATTTTGGATTTAGAAATAACGGAATATTCCTGGTTGTATTTTTGTGCATTAACATAATTACGGGATTATACCCGGAGACATACAGTGCGGGCCGATGAGCCTGCGCGCCTAAGATTACGTTGCCATATCTGTCTTTTTATTTTCGTTCAAATATAATAATGTGCACATCAACAGAAAGGCTGAAGTTTTATCTTTTGAAAGAACAGAAAAGAAATCAAAGAGATCCATTAAAAAAGTAAACTAGAGTTACAAATCGTTCTTTCACCAAGGTCTTTGCAGATGTTGACATGCCCTGTAAGTATGCGCATGTGCAGAATATAGTCATTTCCGGAGATATTTCACTTGGTATGGAGGCCATCACGAACTTTTTTTTGGTATTTTTTTTTTTTTTTTTGAGGGGGTGGGGGGGTCACTAATTATCACAATAAAGAGAACTTCTGCCATTTTCTTGACAGCAGTAAATGACGTCATTTACACTTGCGCAGATAAACCCGATGCGCAGACTTCCCAAACATGATAGTATTCACCCGAATCGTGTAACTCCCCCATACCTTAACTGTTACTGTCTTATAAGTGACTGTCTTATATAAGATTTACATATCATACAGTAAATGGTAACATATAGGACAGCTACTGGTAATGGTGCCATAATCTGGGAGTTAAAGCACAGAAACTACAATATTTTACATCACAACTATGTTTCAATTTTAAAATAATACCGTTGGGGGATGAAATTTGTCGAATCAGGTTGTATTATGTATTTCACACTGAAAGTTAGGCCTGTTTATTAGTTCATGTATGTATCTATACTTCTAATGGGTGACATATGCATACTATATGGGTAGAACGAGAACTGTGTAAGCCGTCACTAACATAAATATGTTAATGTAGATTAAAGAGCTTAGAAGTACAGTATTTGCCGAGGATGATTTTAAAGACGATATTGCTTGAATAAATAAAACGTCTTTGCAATAGACGACTTTTTTCACAATTCGTATTTCCCGCTTTAAGTTTTACGCTTTGGTTGTTTGATTGGGCTATTTATATCACGTGATGGTCGTATACGTAACGGACATGCGCATATGTATTTCTTCATTGACAGAAAAAATTCAAGACGCCATTTTGTTGGACAAACATTTTGTGAATTTACTCTCATCCACTTCCCTGTTGCTCAAAATCATATAGAAAATCATAGAAAAGTTGTGTAAATTTGCTCAATATGATAATCAAATGTGCCATTTGCAATTATTACTTATCAGAGTATTGTTTGTGTTATCGTGCAAATTGCTTGTACAACTTACACTTTGTTCTACTGATATTCATATGAATGTGTGCCAACTTTAACGTTTCTTTTTTTGCATTTTTGTCCATCTTTGGAAAATTGTGTAATTTTGCTCAATATGATAAACATATGTGCCATTTGCAATCATAAATTAACAAAATGGTAATTGTCAGTGTTATCTTAATATGATGTGGCGCTCTTTAGGCCGCACCTTCACTCAAAATTCTTTTCGATAAATAACTTGGATTAAGTCAAAATAAATCTTTTTCGGCCACCTTCATAAAAGGTGAACCAGTTATCTGCCAAAACTTCTTGTTGCGTTGTTTATTCTTGATTATTCATTTTGAGCGAACAGAGATTACTGCATTAATAATAGACCATATAGAATTGAGGGATACTATAGAAGTTGTCTTTCGGTGTTTGTATACGAATATGGGGAGAAATAAGTATTACATTGTTTACACCGTTGTAGCCATGTTTTGCAAATATCTAAATAGTATAAACTATTGTTTGATAAACAATAAATCAACAAAATATCATGAAGTAGATCACGACCGAATCTTAATTAATAATAATATACAGAAATGGATGTTATTGTTTTGATGATATTAAATCATCAGAACATTTAACTCTCCCATATTCCACATACATATATACCTCTCATGGTGTTGGGACTTCTATCGTTCTGTCTTCAACCCTTAATTGTAATTAATACCATAACAAAAGACCCATTATTACCACTCAGTAAACTTTGTGTTTTAACCATGGTCACCGACCGATAATCGCCATTACACACTCGTCCAGAATTAGCCATACACACCGTCTATCATCGGTACACATGATATAGCTACACTCGAAACGACAGTTAAAAATACAGCATGACAGGAGAACGTTCAGTTAATATTTTGAATTATACAGCACAATTATGCAGACTGTATCCCAGTCTCGTCGTTTCAGAAAACATTCCAATTAAATTAAATGTAAAACTTGTGGAATTTGAATGCGTCTTTATTGAATTATCTGTGAAGATATGTGGTGTGTACCTGCTTGAAATGATTATATCGTTTTACCCCAATCACCTTTCTTACATAATTGGATATACATATATATTTATTAATACAAAATGTAGGTAACCTGGGTTTCTTCAATGATATTTCGATATTCGTTTTATAAGGAGACATCAGTGTACGGAGTATAGCTCGCGAGGTGTACGGAGTATAGCTAAAATTCTTATTGTGGTGTACGGAGTATAGCGTAATAGTATCAATGATTTAATATATATTTACCTCATTCAATTGATTATATCGGGTTATTTGCTTCATATTGACGATCCTGTTTACACATATGTCAGCTATGTCAACTATAGAAAAACAGCCAACTGCAAATAAGGCACCCATAATAGAAAATTAATTTAAGACAGATTCTAGATTATCATTTAAATATAAAACATCTTTTTGATTAGTTAATAAAATTGAATTCGAATAGTTTTTGAACTATGGTATGAAGAAGTGAAACGACTGAACCTGGCCATGGTATAACGAATTTACGTACGAGGTCTGGTAATTCCCAAATACATGTACTCAGTGGATATATTTTCTGACAATGATAGTACAGTGTATTTATTTTTTTATTAAAAGAGGAATGACGGAACCGGTCATGTGATGCTGTGTATGTTGTTCTGACGATAATATTGCGTTTCCTCTGTTTTACTTTTATCGTTATCATGAACATTTGTTGTTTTAACACAAGACGAGCAACCAAACCATTATCTTTGCTGACGGGAGGGACCATCGAGTTATAGGCTAAGTTTCCCTTAGCTAACTACTTTTTAAGTGTATTTGTGCAGAAATATAAAGTTTAAACATTACACCATGGTCTGATATGACCAGTTTGTCCAAATTTATAAATTTTAAAATTATTTTTCAAAACATGGAAATAAGTCATTGAACCTGGTTTGACCAAAACCAGACATTCAAAACCGACAGTGCATTTTATTTTACTTGTGTACAAGTTAACGTATTATCATACTGTATCTAACCATATATGAATGTATTTTAAAACCCATGACACATACATACATATGTAGGTACATCATTCTGCCGATCGTCGGCATTTCTAGCACATCTTCATAAAAACGGGTACTACCGTCGGAAAGAGCGATACTTTTCCTTTCAAAATCATCCTTCACATCTTTATCTATGCAAAGTGTCGTTACTTAGACGATATAATCCCCTTTATTACAAAAAGTATGGTACCGATCAGTGTCTAAAATCCATCCTATCATTTTCTCTTCGGGTATCTCTGTGTGTGGATTACGCCACAGGTAAATAACGAGGGGTCCCGAAAGGAACATGTCAACTTTTCATTTCAGTCAGCCAATGACATTGCAGCGGAGGTCTTGCTCATGCATAATGCATGAAAAATATGATTAAAAGGCCATCATGAATTTTAACTAGGCGACCATGAGTAGTTTATTTTGTCCTTATGGGGCAGCTAATTCTAATGTCCGCACTTTACAGAGTATAGATGTGTAGGATGATTTTAAACGGAAAATTATTGCTCTTTCCAACGGTAGTTTGTGATTTTTAGCCGCTAACGCTAGGCGAGTTAGAAATTTTGAGTCTGAAAGCTTTCCGCACTTTACGTATATAGTACTGTGTAGATTGTAATATTTACCGGTGTTTGATCTAGACAAAGTGCACGCCATATACACCATACATATTGTCAAATAATTCTCCTTCCATTAACATTGTTTCTACCTTTAATGAATCTAGAGTAGTTTGTGAAACACCAAAACCAGGAAATGACAAGCAATACAAATCTTATATTGATAATAACATCGATTTAATTATCGGTATTTTGTGTTGTCGCTTCGAGTGTACATGTAGCTATTTCAAGTGTACCGCTGATAGACGGTGATACACACGTATCTTGGGTCATTCAGCCTATTGTGCAATCTTCCTGTCGTGTAGTCACGTGTCATAATAGGACAGGGTATGATATTTGTAGTGCAATGGAATTTAAATTGTTTTGTTTGACTTTGGCAAAGTATTATTATCTTTACGGTCTAATGAACAACATATATCACCCAATGATATATTTTTTTGTAAACTAACATATCTTCTCTAAAATCAGTGCATTTTTATTCTTGCATTTTTCCTAACAGTACAAAAAAACTAACAACTATATATGCTCTTGTGTGAAACAAATACTTTTTTGATATTAGAAATCAAATAGTCATTGGAAAGAAAATATTTTCGCCAGCAGCATAAACACAAAAGATGCAAGTTAATATTATCCATCTTTTTTATGTAAATAAAAACTATTTTAAATTGAATTAAAAATGATTAAAGAAGGAAACAGAGTTACATTTGATTTTTAAATAAAATATGTTTAATTTGAAAAAATATTACCAGCACCGTAAAGGCTACAATCTTAATTTTGACCAATCCGGGACTCTTATTTCTTATCAATGTACTTAAAATCGTTACTACCTCATTTGCCATACCTAATAACCCGTATGTACCAATTTTCACTTAAAACTGACAACATCTAAATTTCAACCAATCGGAGGCCACCATTTTTTCCCATGCCAACCAATCTTTTTGAAAGTGATACCATGTTATTCAGTATACCTCGTTACCTCTATATACCAATGTTCACTTAAATCTGACACCAATTAAATTTCAGCCAATAAGAGGCCTCCGTTTTGTTACCATGGCAACATATATTTTCAAATGCATTACTATGATATTTAGCATATAAAATTATTACTGTGCACTAATTTTCACTCACATCGGACTCTGGAATCATAAACTGGAAATGTATAACTAAGTGTACTAACAAAGGTGGTCCGTTACTACCTGCACTCTTTATTTTCAAGTCAGTCAAAAACTGTTTTCTCGTATCTTAACTTCAAAACTAATTTACACATAGACAGAAGATGTCATGGAAGAATTTCGATACGGGGTAAAATTGTTGACAAAACCCATGTCAAGGTGAAATGAGATGACAAAGAGCTATGTTTTCGTTTTTCCTAAAAGTGTTGATTTCATTTCAAACAAAAATTTCCGGTTAAAATCTAAAAGAAATTACTTAAATATAAAGTATATATACGATCTACTCAAATGATATGTGAATAAAAAAATGTATAATATCTAACAAAGGCTAACCTTTTTTTGCATGTTTGTGCAGGTATTTTTAATGAAGATGAATACAAAGAATTCAGGCCCTTTGGGCCTTTTAAAAATCACAAAAGGAAAAAGTAGCATTATTTTTAAGGGGCAATTAGTAGTACTTTAAATATTCTAAGTTTCAAGAAAATTTGTTTGTGAGCAGTTTCTAAGGGATATTTAATATTAGCTTGAACACCAATTTTAAAGTCAAAGTGCTGTACAAAAACAGGAAAGGTTCAGGGAGCAGCTTTGGGAATTAATACTGAAGATATGTGTTAAATGTTGAACTTATAAAAAGGGTGAAAACCCCTTTTAATATATACAGAAATTCTGTGAATTTATTTAAATCTGTGTCAATAGAAGATTAAATTCATATTCATTATGTGGGACTTTCGTATAATTTGATAAAAAAAAATAACGGAATATTCCTGGTCGTGGGTTATACGTTAACATAATCAAGGATTATTCCCGGAAACCTATAGTGCAAGCCGATAAGACTGCGCTTTTAAGATTTTGCTATGTCTATCATCTTATTTTGGCGTAAATATAATAAATTATACATCAATAGAAAGACCAATTTTTTTTATTTTTCAGAGAACAGAAAGAAAATCAAATATCCATTAAAAACTGGAGTTTTTATCTAGCTTGTTTTATCTTATACGCAAGTCTTTACGGATGTTGACATGTCCGGTAAGTCTGCGCATGTGCAGAATATAGTCGTTTCCGGACATATTTCACTTTGTATGGATGCCCAACACGAACGGTTTTTTCTCTACTTTTTTTTGCACTATTTATCACAACAAAGAACGTCTGCTTTTTCTTGACAACAGGAAATGACGTCGTTTATACATGCGCAGACAAGCCGAATGCGCAGATTTCCCGGACTCGATTGTACGCATCCGAATTAAGTAACTCCCCCATCACTTACATTTTGTATGTTTTATTGTCTCATAAGTGACTGTCTAATGTTAGAAGTACATACATGTATAACACAATAAAAAGTTAAATATAGTACAGTTACAGGTAATAATCCCATAATCTGAGCGTTCAAGCACAGAAACAACAATAAATGACATCACAATTATGTTTCAGTTTTAAGATACATAATGTTGGGGGCTAATTAGGTCTTATTCTGAACATGCATTCCTCACTTATCTTTGGGTCAATTTATAAGTTCATCTATTTATCTATACTTCTAATGAGTGACAGATGTATAGTATATTGGTACAGCGAGAACTGCGTGAGCCGTGACTAACATTTTTGTTAATACAGTGAAAAGAGCTTGGATTGAAGTTTTTAATAGACAAAGTAAGTGTGTCATAGATACAACTGCTGTATACCTTTATCGAATGGTAATGATTATATATGATATCGTAAATGTCTTTTCTATGCATTTATTATGAGAAAGAGAAATAAAATGAATTTGAATTTGAATTTATCGAAGATGATATTAAACACATATTGTTTGAATAAATAAGTAATACATTGTTAACGCCGTTGTCGCCATGGTTTACAACGTAAATAGTATGAACTATTGGTTGATAAACAGTCAGTTAACAAAAAATTCATAACTTAAATCACAACTTAAAAATTGATAAAGATATATAAAATGAATGTTAATCATTTTTATGATATGATAAAAATTAAGATATTCACTCACATAAAATCATCAGGACATGTAGCCCTCCGATATTCCACGTAAGTATATACATCTCTTCTATTGTTCTGCTTGAAACCCTCCTGTATAATTAAAGCCATAACAAAAGATCCAGTATTACCACCCAGTGAACTTTGTGTTTTAACAATGATAACCGATCGATTCTTGCCATGACGCACTCGTCCAAATTTAACTATGCACACATATCTTATCAGCCTACTGTACAACGTTCCTGTCGTGTATCAACATGTCACAATGGGACAGGGTGTGATATTTGAAGTGCAACAACAATTGTTTTGTTTGGCTTTGGCATAATATCATTATCGGTCTAATGAACAAATTAGATCATCCCCCTGTATACATTCCGAATATATGTTGTGATTGGTAATTATAATAGCTTGTTTAAAATTTACTGTATGTATATTTGATTCATATTGTATAACACAATAAAAAGTTACATATAGTACAGTTACAGGTAATAATTCCATAATCTGGGCGTTTAAGCACAGAAACAACAATAAATGACATCACAACTATGTTTCAGTTTTAAGATACATAACGTTGGGGGCTAATTAGGTCTTATTCTGAACATGTATTCCTCACCTATCTTTGGGTCAATTTATTAGTTCATGTATTTATCTATACTTCTAATGAGTGACAGATGTATAGTATATTGGTACAGCGAGAACTGTGCGAGCCGTGACTAACATTTTTGTTAATACAGTGAAAAGAGCTTGGATTGAAGTTTTTAATAGACAAAGTAAGTGTGTCATAGATACAACTGCTGTATACCTTTATCGAATGGTAATGATTATATATGATATCGTAAATGTCTTTTCTATGCATTTATTATGAGAAAGAGAAATAAAATGAATTTGAATTTGAATTTATCGAAGATGATATTAAACACATATTGTTTGAATAAATAAGTAATACATTGTTAACGCCGTTGTCACCATGGTTTACAACCTAAATAGTATGAACTATTGTTTGATAAACAGTCAGTTAACAAAAAAAAAATCATAACTTAAATCACAATAGCTTGTTTAAAATTTACTGTATGTATATTTGATTCATATTGATTACATAGATCAATATTAAATATGGCCATTAAGATATAGAAGACATTCGGTAGGAAAACATTTGAGGTCATCTGACCCGAAGGGTCAGAATGACCTATTGTCATCGATTCATCGTCCGACGTCGTGCACAGTGCACCGTGCGTAAACCTTTCATTTAAACGACTTACCTGTAGCATGCTTGGATGAATGACCTTGACCTTTATTATAGGTCACAGTGGTCTAAAAGTCTAAACTATTTAAAGGACTTCGTATCAAGAACCAAAAGTACAAAGGTACTCATATTAGATCTGCAGCATGCTGTCATAAAGGGCTACCAAGTTTTTTTCAAATGAATGACCTTGACCTTCATTCAAGGTTACAGGGGTCAAATAGGCTATTTTTTCAAAAGGACGTCTTCTGAATTACTAAGATGCCGAGAGACATGATATTAAGTTTGAAAAATGCTGTCATGAAGGGCTACTAAGTTTATTGAACTTCATTCAAGGTCAAAGGGATAAAATAGGCTTAAATCTTGAAACGACTACTTTTCAAGAACCAAAAGGCCCAGGGTAGTCTTATTAGACCTGCGGCATACTGGCATAAATAGCTTTTAAGTTTGTTCAAATGAATGACCTTGACAACCATTCAAGGTCAAAGGGATCAAATTGGCTTACGTCTTTAAAAGACGTCTTCTCAAGAACCAAAAAATCCAAGGTACTAATATTAGGCTTGCGGCATGCTGGTATGTAGGGCTACCAAGTTTGTTCAAATGGATGACCTTGGCCGCCATTCAAGGTTCAAATAGATCTTTGAACTCCTTGTGTATAGCTAAGAGGCATAGAGACCTGATATTGGCATGTTGGCATGAAGGACACCATGTTTATTTAATTGAATTGCCTTGACCTTCATTCAAGGTAAGTCATCAAATATATCAGAACTTAAACTTTTTCTTTTAAAAGAGTTCTTTTGTATTGCCTTTGCTATGTGCCGCTACTATATTCTTTGAGTTGTTGTATTGTGTTAATAGTCAGATAACCGTTTAGGCCCATGGGCTTCTTGTTCAATGCTATCACACGGACGCTGACTACCGCAGATATTGAACAACATGTCCCACAAGTTTTCATTATTCTGACTACAGACAAACTAGTTTTTTCTTTCCCGTTTATTTTGAAGGTTTAGCAGGTTAGATGTCATACGCACTTTTATCAAAATCAATCAGAAAATTAATCTCTTACGATTGTTTTTCATCCTGACTTGACACTTGCAAACTGTTGGACTTAGTTGGGTGTTCAGTATTTTGAGTGTTGCCTGTGACGAAGCAAGAGAAACCTTATTCTTCTAAACGTCTCCCTTACCCGAGGACGTCGTGACAAAATCGCGGCCTTCGCTGGATTTTGTAAATATATATTTTGACTATGAGATTCTTCGAAATGTAGGTTGCAGTATATATGTAATAACTATAACATTTTGTTTTCTCTAATTCTGAAGCATAATTGGCGTTCTATATGTACTATGATTCATTAAACTATATAGCTTGAACACGTTCCTTGCTAACGTTTCGTATCAAACCATGGCGAATTTTCATCTTGGCTTGATTTATCACTGCTGGTGGGATGCACAACTTTAAAGACAGATATCTTTATTTATTTCCTATTTCAGATTTATATTTATTTAATTAAAATTTCAAATCGATACTTCTTAATTTAAAATTTCAATTATCATAGACGACCTTATTAAAATTTTTCTTTTGCTCTATTTAAAAAGGACGTTTTTATATCAAATTTTGTATACCATAGGTTTGAATGTCTCTCTGAGTAAAACATGCTTTGATTTAATAAAATATTCAGAACACATTTTTTTTTAAATTTCTACTTTATGTATTTGATTCGTTTGATAAATTATCTTTGGTGTTGATAGATGTACAGCAAAATATTGGAAGTACCTTTGTCTGGTCCATGTTTTTAACGTCTTTATTAACAACGGTATTTTCCCTTCGTCTATAACTGAAACATCTATGTTTGCGTGGCCGCTTTGTCAGAGATAAATCTACATTCAAACAAAACAGTGTTTTGAGTTTTATTTCTTAAGACAGCATATCAGTGAATGAACGGGTAAATACAGGTGATATAATAATAATAATATTGATATAATTTAACTGTTCACTGTTGAACATAACACATAAAGCAACGTGTATTGAAGATTAATTGAACAGGCTGCACCAATGCACCAGAACTTTATATTCAACATATCAATTTCTGTTCCTGGAATTCTGGAGACTTAATCCCCATCAGTTTTTCATGTTCCTCTCCTAGCTCCTTGGTTTTATACTCGTATCCCCCTCGACCATACCGGAGGTACATCGCTGTATAGAACAGCATACTAACAATAAGATCCAGGATGATGTGGCCGCCGAACAAAGCTACCAACATTTGTATGTTACGGGGATCCGACTGATCCCAATGGGGGTTAGGGGCATTTCCTGGAACACAAAAATAGGATTGCATTAAAAGGCCATACAAAAAATATTTGTGTTTCCAGTAACCTTACAGACCCTGAAATCAGTGCCAACTCAAAAACTTTTTTATCAATTTTGACCTCAAGCAAATAAAGAAAAACCTGAATTTTGCTCAAATTCAGGAATTTTGATACAAATTCTGTAAATTTAAGACACTAATGCTCCCCTGGGAATCGAATCCATGGTTAAAGACAAAATATAAATAAAGTCTAATAATAGGTGGAATAAAGTCTATTTCAATTTTTCACTGCAAGAAACTGGGACGAAAAGGAAAAAAACCTACCTAACGACCCTTCGTTTTTAAAATGTATTACCAGAAACAAATATATTTTTATTTGGACTTATTGATATTTATTATCTAAAGGTTACATAGAGAATGGATACATGTATTGTGTTCCTGGATATCGTATAGAGGAAAACATTATTGCAAACACATACAATAACATTTATGAATGAAATGGGATTAAGTAATATTTTACATTCATAAATAGCGATGCCTGGTGTATTTGATTGTTTAAAGCATTATGATAACGATCGATGTATACCACAATTCACTCCATATACATAAAAATCATGGCACAGATATATAAACCTGACGGCAGCCAGCGGCCATTTAGGTATCAAACAGATGTCATCGTAACATCGCAGGGCAAAGTAAGAAAGGGGATGCAGTGCATATCATATATCGTAAACGAATATTTCGTTAAACGATGATTTCGCAGTAGTTCACATGTAGACATTACGTGTGGGGGACTATCTGTAAGTGTCAGTTATTAGAAAGTAACCTAAACTAAACCGTGAGAACAATATCATTTCATAATACTTGACTTTATATGCGTTATATCCGAACTCGGGGAGAGTCTTTATTACTTGACTTTATATGCGTTATATCCGAACTCGGGGAGAGTCTTTATTGTGTAACAGATGTATATTGTCGAGTTATCGCTACACACATAAAGTGCGTACTTACCTATCAGCTCGTGGCGATCAAAGGAAACGAAGGCCATTTGACAGAACCAGGTTCCTAGCAACATGGTACCGAAAACCCGGAACGCCGAGGCGAGGAAACATGAATAGTTATTGTAAAATTCTATGATGAGTAAAGCAGCAACCACAAACATCACGTAAGTCGGCAGGATGTGGATCAGAATAAGGAACTCGTTTTTATTGTGTCCGCTATGGATACTCACTCCGCTCCTAAAACATAAACAATGACATTAAAACTAGGACTGGGTTGTAGAGCTATTTACCAGTAAATCTGAGTTATGTAGCTATTTACCAGTAAATCTGAGTTGTGTGGCTATTTACCAGTAAATCTGGGTCGTGTAGCTATTTACCAGTAAATCAGGGTGATGTGGCTATTTACCAGAAAATCTGAGTTGTGTGGCTATTTACCAGTAAATATGGGTGGTGTAGCTATTTACCACTAAATCTGAGTTGTGTAGCTATTTACCACTAAATCTGAGTTGTGTAGCTGATTGCCACTAAATCTGAGTTGTGTGGCTATTTACCACTAAATCTGAGTTGTGTAGCTATTTACCACTAAATCTGAGTTGTGTAGCTATTTACCACTAAATCTGAGTTGTGTAGCTGATTGCCACTAAATCTGAGTTGTGTAGCTGATTGCCACTAAATCTGAGTTGTGTGGCTATTTACCACTAAATCTGAGTTGTGTAGCTATTTACCACTAAATCTGAGTTGTGTAGCTGATTTACCACTAAATCTGAGTTGTGTAGCTATTTACCACTAAATCTGAGTTGTGTAGCTGATTGCCACTAAATCTGAGTTGTGTAGCTATTTACCACTAAATCTGAGTTGTGTAGCTGATTACCACTAAATCTGAGTTGTGTGGCTATTTACCACTAAATCTGAATTATGCAGCTCTTTAATTGTTATTATATCTGAGTTTTGAACCACTAATGTTTGATAAAAATTATGAAATTAGGTTCTGAGAAATACTTTTATCATGGTAGAGTGTAGGTTTTCGATAAAAAAATCTCTACATACGAATGACATTTGGTAAGTCAATTAAAAATTTACCAAACCAATGCCAACGCCAAGGTCACAGTACTGGCACCATCTGGCACTGGGAGTTTCCAGGCCATCAAATCAACACAGGCATGTACTAAGAACATCCCATACATAGTCATGTGCTGCAGGTTTGTAATGGCGCCTGCCCTAAATCCGCCGTCCTTCGGGTCAATGAATACCAGTCTCGACGAGCCAACCTCACACAGTAGAACTGCAACAATGTTACTATTTGTTAAACAGAAAAAAAAAAATCAAAAATCTTCTCTCTCAAAGACAATGAGATCCTTATCCCACTACCGTAGATATTTACTGGAGTACCCACGGAATAACTGCTTTAGTTATATATATTATAAATTTATATATATTATTATTCAATTTCAATCCCATTTGGACTTAAAGTTGTATTTCTTGTAATTTTCGACGACGCAAACTGTCATAAAACATACAATGTGTGAAAATGGATGTTTATATATATGATGGTTCAGATCCATGCACAGCACCAATATACTATTGACAAAGCGATAAATATCGCATGAAATATCACACGTTTTAAAAGAACCGCCACAGTCAACGCCATGTTTCAAACTTTCGGGTAATATCGGAAAATCGAGTTGCATCACGTGACCGACATCGGTGATACCCGTATAGATTGGAACCTCCCGAGCCTATGACGTGGTCAATATCGGCAATACCCGTAAAGATAGGAACAGTTCGGATACTTCCGAGTTATTTTAAACGCGTACACGTTAAAAGTCAATATTCTGATTCATTTGTTTGATAACTTTGCGAATAAGAACTTTACAAAAGTCGGTAAATATCGAAATTTTAAAACTTAGAGAGGCAGAGAAAAATATGTAGAACAATGTGTATACCTAAACTACAACAAGTCACAGACAATACAACTTTAATGAACTATGACCTTGATTAGATTAACATTGGTCTTTGCGAAGAAAACACGCTAGACCTACTTCAAGTAGGAGTAGCATCTTACTAGATCTAAACTCTGGTTTTAAAGAAGTGCACAAATCAAGTACAAGTTTAGGGACGCCAACTGGAATTAAATTTTGCGAAAACATTTATTTCAAAGCTTTAGCTTTAAAATATTTCTTGACGCCGTCAGCAAAGTAGGAATGGTGAGTCTTGTCATTGTTGACTGACCCATGTTTATTGTTCGAGTCGGTACGAAAGAAGAACTATATAGCGTGGAGCATGTTCATGTGTTGAAACAACATCGAAATATTCCCGTTACAAGTCACAATGCTAGGAAATTCTAGATAATTGTTAGAGAATGTTGATTTACCTTAAATAGGCTGTTCAACTTGTATTAATGCTAAAGGCTACATAAGCCACCAAAACAATGGCGGCACATTCACGTTATGATGGCGACATTTTCATATCACACAGTGTGCATTATCCTTCCGATTTTTGTTATCATTACTAAATTATTGTCAATATTTTTTTAGGTTTCCTCTCTGCTACACTGATCAGATAATTGTTTCAAAATAAATGTGTGACTAATTGTAATATTTGTCCCATTTATGTTTAATGAGTTTTAAAAATCTGTAAAAATTGAATACGTTTCAACTGAAACTTAATTTGCTTCAAGAGGAACTTAATCCATCACCCCAAGCACTCGACTAAAACAAGATTCAATAATTACATAATATTAGGAGTTGACTATTATGGTGCATGGTTTCATTATTCATTGAATATTCTTTCACGAGAAAAACATACAACCCTATCTAGCTAATTAGCTGGTTAAAATTTTAAAATTTTTGAGAAAAATGTTCAAGCATTCATGTAATAAGAATCTATGTTTCATCTTTATATGGTTAGGAAAACATTTGCTTTTCAAACTGAGTAAATTTGCTGATTTACCAAATAATTGTTTACATCCTCTCGTGAGATTTAAAAACAGTAACATAAATATTTAAGTTATTAATCCTTTATGCTACCTGGTGGCATATAATAGTCTTAACTTACGATTCTATTAGATTAATACGCAACTACAATGTGACGTCACGATAGCGTCAGGTTGTCGCGCCATTGTTTTCATAAAGAAAACTGGAAAAAAAACCCACGGCCAATCAGAAAAATATATTTAGCCCAGTAGGCACTAGATAAGAAAATACGGTAATGCTGACGAAGCTATAATTACAAAATCAAATTGAATATGTATTTACAATCATATAGCTAATTACAAATCGAAACTTCTTTCGCCTGAACACGCTTCGTAAAATGACACGTTTGTCTTTAAAATTGCGCGTGACACCATCATCAAGTTTAATTACATTATGAATGGCAGAACAGGGGAGAATTATTGTATGTGTATATATTCAAAGTTGCTTTAAGATTAAACCCCGGTTCGAATTAATTTTACACTTGAGTGTACAAGAAAATATATTTCCTGACTAAAAGGAAATAAAGATCGTTTCTCTGTCTGGCGGTGTGTCTCCCTGTCTGTTATAAAACTCATCTTGAAGGTTATGTGTTGACCACACTTTGCTTGATAATGAAAAATAATGATTAAAATGGCTAAATATATTTTTAAAAAAGCCTGTTACCAATCACGGAATATTTGACGACAGCTAGTGTCCGGCTTACAACCACACTAGCAAGGTGCTGAAGGAAAAAAGTAAATAAGTTTATGCTTACCAAATGTGAATGCTACAACCTTCCATATGGCCTCAATCGGTACCTTCCGACATGTGGAACAGAGATAGCTTATCCTCGATGTGAAGTCGGAGGAGGAATTCTTCCTTTTACTCTGTAAGAACAAGCTTTATATATTAATAGTTAATCGGAATCTGAGATTTTAAGTAGACTGAAAACAAACACTTTTATCTAAAAACGTGTAAAAGTTACATTTGAACGTTTCTAATGTAGACCAACCAACTAAATGGTTTTACAATTTCTACTTTCAAACCTACTTAAATCAATTTCAGCAATCATGTTCTATAACTAAGGCATATAAAGTCCTGTATTTGTCCTTTGCATTGGCACTATATGATAAATTGATGACCATATTATAACAACAAATTGACACTATATCATAAATTGGTGACCATATAGCATTGTAAATTGATTGGTGACCATGTGATATAACAATTTGACACTATATATTAAATTGATGACAATTTGTCACTATATATTAAATTGGTGGTCAAATGATATAACAATTTGACACTTTATCATAAATTGATGACCATATGATATAACAATTTGACACTATATATTAAACTGGTGGTCATGTGATATAACAATTTGACACTATATATTAAATTGGTGACCATATGATATAACAATTTGACACTATATATCACATTGGTGACCATGTGATATAACAATTTGACACTTTATCATAAATTGATGACCATATGATATAACAATTTGACACTATATATTAAATTGGTGGTCATGTGATATAACAATTTGACACTATATATTAAATTGGTGACCATATGATATAACAATTTGACACTTTATCATAAATTGATGACCATATGATATAACAATTTGACACTATTATCATAAATTGATGACCATATGATATAACAATTTGACACTATATATTAAATTGGTGGTCATGTGATATAACAATTTGACACTATATCATAAATTGGTGACCATATGATATAACAATTTGACACTATATATTAAATTGGTGGTCATGTGATATAACAATTTGACACTATATATTAAATTGGTGACCATATGATATAACAATTTGACACTTTATCATAAATTGATGACCATATGATATAACAATTTGACACTTTATCATAAATTGATGACCATATGATATAACAATTTGACACTTTATCATAAATTGATGACCATATGATATAACAATTTGACACTATATATTAAACTGGTGGTCATGTGATATAACAATTTGACACTATATATTAAATTGGTGACCATATGATATAACAATTTGACACTATATATCACATTGGTGACCATGTGATATAACAATTTGACACTTTATCATAAATTGATGACCATATGATATAACAATTTGACACTATATATTAAATTGGTGACCCTATAATATAACAAATTAGCGACCATATAACATTGTGAATTGAAACTATATCATATGTTGGTGACCACATATTATGTGTATTTGTATTTGTGATATTGGATGCTGTCAGGATAATGTAGTGTATGTAGTCTTAAGGCAGCTCTGGCGAAGTGATTAATCTTACCAACACATAGTCCCGAAATATGTTGAACATCCACCACACAGAGATTGAGAACATGAACGAGCCAATGATCATATGTCCAGTGAAGCCCATATTGAAACCTGAAACAGAACTTTACCGTGTTACACTGCCTTAAATTTCCGATCCCTGTCATATCAAAAGTGACATTTCACGCAATAAAATCTAAATCAAATAATTGTATCAACAAATATTTCCATGAATCATAAACATTTTAGATGTCATTAACAACATAGCTCTACATTAAAAACAAACATAGCTCTACATTAAGTTTTAAGTATCTTGCTACAAAGTAGTTTAGTGTCAATAACCACCTCTCAGTCGCTATTAAATCAACTATAGACTAACATTTATGATGAGGACAATGTCATACTAATCCATTATAGGTGTTATGGTGGTTTACCATTATAGACTTACCAGTGTTGTGGATTGGTGCTGTCTTACTTCTTACGTCGTATGTGTACCGTCTTACTAACGTCCGTATGAGTACCGTCTAACTTCTCACATCTCTATGGTAGCTATGTATCTCTTGTATTTATATACCAATAAGTGGTATAATTGGTCAATTAACATGCTAATTTATTTGTCTAGATATATGAAATTACAAATTTCGGAATCAAAGATAATAATTAAAAAGATTAAACTGAATATTGAGATATTTGGATCCTACTTTGAATTTTAGATGCAAATATTTCTTTGGGTTGTTTATTGATTTCTTATTAAAACAACCGTATGATAATGTATAAGATTTGTGAATATTGAAAGACCCAAACCTCGATAGAAAACTTAATACAAAAAAGATCATGAAGATTGCCACATGCACATTTAAATTAGGAAAAAAATCGAGGCCAACTCGAACAAAAATAACAAATATACCTCGATACTTGAGGGAGGGAGCTAGTGGTTATTATGTCTACTGTACAGTGTTTAATTTCGTGGGTGTAAAATTTCGTGATTTACTTCGTGGATCTTTTTCGCGGGGGTTGATTTTCGAGAATTAACTTTGTAGCATTTAAAAAGCGTTTTTCATACGACAGGTCATAATATGTAAAACCATTAATTTGATACATTTTGCAAAGTATTAAATTTTACGATTTTGGATGGATATACGAATTTGGCGAATTTACAATCTGATTAAAATACAGAATTTTGATCCTTATTATCACTACGTTGATAAGAGGATCTGACAACATCCCATGAAGGGTCACGTTCTGGTAATCTATGGAAATGGTCAATAAAATTACTGCTGCCAGAATCTTGACTGGGATGAAATAGTTTGAAAAAGCTGTCAGAATTGTTTTTGTGTCATCAAGCTAAAATCATATATTTTATAGGACGAAATGGAGTTATCAATTGTAGAAAATGTATTTGATCTGAAGTACACGTGGCAAAAAGGTCATCCGACCATGACCTTTTATGAGATGACCCTGAAGTAATTTAATGCCTCCATGTAATACTCCATTCACAAAAATGATGATTTTCTGTCAGCCCAAACTTGACACTTATGTAATGCAACCATTTATTTTGAATACTCTTCTTCTTTGGAAAGCGAAAGAACTTGTTTTATAAAAACTTATTTTATTTTAATTTATTTTATTTGTGTGATTGTTATAGCAGCCATAAGCGGCACATTGCACCACATTGAATTTATAATGACAGCCTGTAATTATACTGTAAGTTCAGGTGTTTAGCTCTATTCGTGTCCATCTCATCAGCAGCGGTGAGCCAGTCGCGATCGGTGAACCAGTGACGGGTGCTGGCTGACAGCTTCGTTATCGCAATAAATTTTTGCATATTGGTCAGCTGCCCAGATGGCCCTATGTATAGCCTGGTATCTCAGTGTGTGCATTTGCCATCCCCATGGAGAGGGGTATTTCAGTGAACTTACAGGGGGCCCAATCTACAGACAACTTATCACTATTTGTGTCACAAACCTTTTACGGACACATGAAAGGAATCCCAGATGCCTTTTGCGACCGCCTTTTTCTTGGCATCGACGGTCGTTCCATTTTTCACTTCTTCTCAAAAGCTATTCATTAAATTTGGATAAAACCATCTATGGTCAAAGGTAACGTAAGTTGTTAATTATAGTGTCATATACCCAAGAAAGTGAGGGACGATGCTAAAAGGAGTCAGTTTACACTAAAACTTATTAATTTCATGACCCTGGGTTTCACGTTTCCCCCGCGGAGAGAGTCAAATTTACTATGATTTATATAAGGAAATATTTTAAGGAATGTATTAGCAATAAGTGCACTTTTTATAAATTAATTACTTATTTGTCTTTCTGGCACTAAAGCCATTGTTTGATTACCGATTTGCCTTGATGGACATTGGAAATATCGATAGGATATATATCCTTAGTGCAGCGCTTGATGGATATGGGTAACATTATATACTCCAATTCCTCGGCCCGTCCCCGAAACATGACAAAATCATTAAAATGTTAAAGTATCAGATTTAATATTTTCATTGGTTATATTCAATGATTTTTAAATCATTTAAAGGAAAACCTAGCTGTTGATTTAGAAAAAAACATTTATTTCTTCGTTTTTTGTATATATTGAATATATTATCTTTATTGCGGAAACGATAAGAGCATAGTAATACACTTTGTGCACAACATCACTATACAGGTGTTCGTTAATTGAAATTATTTGATAAAATATATTCAAGCTTTATCTATTTAATAGTGTTGATAGGCTTTTTTCCGAATTAAACATATATGCATGATAGATAAAGAAGTTTTGATAAACATAAGTATTAATGTTTTGCTAATGAGATCGGCAGTACAACTTTTAAAGTCTAGCTCAGAAAGGCCTGGAGATCTACTAAACAGATCAGTCTCCCCTATGACACTGGTTGTGTTTATAACGTTTTGGGATTGATCTAACAACACAATGGTCGACAGACAGTCATCATGATCTTTGAAGATGCTCCACCGCTGACAAATGGTATTTTTTCACTATCACAAACAGGAGCAGACGGTTTAGTATTTTTCTTCAGTAACAAAAGTTACTTACTTTACACCATTACCACCATTGGAAAGTTTGAGCCTCTAATTTTATTCAATTAAAAAATATGAAAAATAATTAATTGCATCCCGAAAAAATTCCGTGTCACTATATCCTATATGGAATGAAGTACTGATTGCGCATGCACCAAAGTCAAAATAAATTATTTTATATTATTTTTTGTGTTAATTAGACATATATGTACACGATTAAACACCAATTATTGTTCAAATAATGAATATCATTTATGCTCTGTCGGCGGTGGAGCATCTTTAATAATTAAAGTCTATTACCGTTATTTCTCAGAAAATGTTGAAATAATACATAGTCATGATCAAATTTAGGCTTTCCTCGAAACCTTAGTCGTGCATGTTACATTTTGGGACCGGTCAAACATGAAGATGATCAAAAGGCATACTTCTTGGATTTTGATAGCTGAAGATTGTCACAGTATTTTCTTAGAAAGTACTGATACAACGACGTAACGATTTCTTAGACGATAGAAAATAGCTCCTCAATAACCAATTCCTATAGAAAACAGTTCATAAATAACGAATTCTTAAAGAAATCAGTTACTCACTAATGACTTCTTATAGAATAAAAAACAGCTCCTTAACTACGATTTCTTATAGAAAATAGCTCCTAAATAACAATTTCTTATAGATTTACAACACGTAAATAACTATTTCTAATAGAAAACAGCATCTTCATATGGTATGGAATAACGATTTCTTATAGAAAAAAGCTTTTCAATAAAGATTTCGTATAGAAAACATCTCATTATATACGATATAAGATAAATGAGATAACTTTCAATTTATGTAAGATATGATATATCTATATTCATTAAAATTTAGGATCGATATTGTCCCTTGAATAAATGTGATGTTGGCTCGCCATAAAAACGTATGTCGCATGATTGACAACTCTTATTTAAATTACTGTATTATTTTTATTATTGATATTACACGTACTGTAAACCACTTTAGTTTCGAAGAATTTTTTGCAGAATTTTTGAAAATGTATCAAACTAATATAAGTATATCTTACGACTGTCCGTAAGAGTCTTTGATCGCGATGTATTCTTGACTATGTTAAAATAAAAAAGACGCGGTAATAAATTGATTTACAGTACTATTATAACAAAAGGAATATTTTGTGATAAACAAGCATCAAAAAGCAACGTTCTTTATTAACTTCATGTAATATCATCTTTCATACAAGATAATTTCGGTATGGTGATCTGCTTCAGCTGCTGCATCCCCCTCCCTCCTACTGTAGCTAGAGTGTAGATTTCCCTCACACCGACTGTAGCTAGAGTGTAGTAAGGAATACAGAAGACCTATGATGACCTGACCGAGGATAAGATGACACCCAAAAAGCGACAGGATAAGCTCTCCAATGATTGTCTCGTCCACATGGTTCCATTCAGGATCGGGCACTTCGCCTGTAATCAAAAGTATGAATACTGGTCTAGATACGTATTTCTGTATGATATTCTGACCTAGCCTAGATACGTAGTTCAGTATAGTATACTGACCTAAATACATATTTCTGTATGTTATACTGATCTAGATACGTATTTCTTTAGGGTATACTATATTGACCTAGATACGTATTTCTTTAGGGTATATTGACCAGATACGTAGTTCAGTATAGTATACTGACCTAGATACGTATTTGTGTATGGTATACTGACCTAGATACGTATTCCAGTATGGTATGTATACTGACCTAGATTCGTATTTCAGTATGGAATGTATACTGACCTAGATACGTATTTCAGTATGGTATACTGACCTAGATACGTATTTCTGTATGGAATACTGACCTAGATACATATTTCTGTATGGTTTGTATACTGACCCAAGTACATATTTCTGTATGGTATGTAGTTACTCTGAATGTACCAGGTCCCGAAACAGAGTAGGAAGTATCCCTTGAGTATGGATACAACCCTACTTGTATAGGCGGTAACAAACTCTAGTAGACACATGACAGCAGTCAAGTACAACAGATTGGCCGGTAACTTGTGGATCAGATCGGCGTATTCAGCTTGATTCTGTTCGCTGGTGATGATAAATGCACCCCTACAAATTATGTAAAGAAGCAAGCATTAATATTATACACCGGTCTCCACATGACGACATGTTCAATGATTAGTATTTCCTAATTGCATGACTGCGTGTATATTTTGGGAACTTTTTTTTGTGTTTCACTTATAACTGCCTCATTTTGGCGTTCGCAACTCTGAGAAGTACACTCTCTGTATAAAGGGAGTAGAAGTATATTGTCTTTATACCACAGTTAGAAAGTGATCACAAATGGGAAGCTTTATTTGTCCTCCAAAACAATACTGAACACTACTACATCACATTAATTGAATGTCCCCCTTACATGACAACATAACTTTTGGTAGGTTTTGATACCAAACCTAACTGCAATGTATTGAAACGTCATAATTACCATGATAACGAGATAGCAGTAATGACGTCATCAACGCCCCGCGGCACATACCATCCTTTCCATATGATTAATTTCACCATTGAGAGGATAATGAATGGACCGAACATGGAAGCATGCTGTAAGTTTATAACTGCCTCGGCAGTGAATCGTCCGTCAGTCGGGTCGGTGAACCTTGCGTAGGTTGATCCAAGTGCCAAGCCAAAAACTGAAGGAAGAATGAAAGAAGAAAATGTTTAAAAGCTGGATCACCGGTTTGTATTAATAACATGACAGTACAGAGTGAAAAAAACTACGTTTGCCATTTGAGAGACGTACTCATAGAAAAATATTATTTCGATTGCTCCAATGGTATATGGTAGAAAAGGGTTTGGGGCACTGATTCAAGGAACTGAAGATATTTTCATTTCATATATCTGCCTTTTTATCGTGTAATATTATTGCAGAGAACATTAGACAAAAGACAAAGCTTTTATTGGCTTTATTCGTGGTGTGCACTCATCCCAATCATGTAGTATAAATACAATCCGACTGAACACTCACCAAAAACGAATATGACCAGCATAAACAATGGTATTGCTGGGAGGTTTCTATAGCAAGGTACGCTAACAGTTCCATTGGATTTTTTCTCTTGTATTTTGCACTGAAATATATAAGGTGTTATATCGTATCAGAAGCATTTCAACGCATCGTTATTACGTTTTTGTTTTCTTTTATGGAACAAATTTTCTAAACGTGCAAAGAGATGGAAACATATAAACTCAAAATCGCCAAAATGCATAAACAACAATGAACGTTAATTACAGGGAGGACCTTCCATACAGAAACATAAAAGTTGTGGAATGCAATGATAATCATACATACCATCCTCGATACTTCAGTTCACGATTACAGGGAAAGGGAGAATTCAAAACAACATCATTTAACATATTCGATTCTGTTAGTGTACATCAAAGGACAAACCTCCAATGTGTACCTGTCCCCGTTGCATGATTATATATTTTCTCTTCAGAACTTTCATATCTTCGTCCTAACGTATCCATTAACACCGTATCGTGGTATAACTAAAAACTTATCTGGACCAGGATGTGTAGCCTAACCAATCAATGAGATGATAGGGGACATTGATAGAGTGCAATCCCTCTGAAACATACTGTGGAAATAAACAGCTGTAATTCCCACACTTGGTTTCTATCAAACAAACTGTCAATTTCACTTCCAACATATTACAAATAAGCTTACAGTAAATGTTGCAAGCAACACACGTCCCCTGCCGTCAATTCGATTTTGTAAAAAAAAATATCTATTTATTACCTCATACCATACCACTGTATACATTTTGAACAAAAAATTTTGATATGTTCTGAATTTATCATCTGGAAACTTTGGAAATTTTGTGAAACAATCTATATTTAGTAATAATGGCCTTTGTAGTTGACCTTTTGAACTCTATCTCAATCCCAAGTTGTGTTTCCTTGTATACTTATACCACGCTATGAAGTTTGAAAAATTCCGTTGATGTTTTCAATCACAAGCTGTATTTTCTCTTATGCTACTATTGTGTGACGTTTGATCAAAACCAATCAATTTGTTCTCAAGTTATCATCTGGAAACCAAATCTGAACAGACAGATAGGGACAAACACACTAATTCCTTCCTGTTCCACCGACAGGGGACGAATTAAGAGAACCACAAATGAAATTATCATAGAAAATAATATGTAAATTCCAGACATTCTTACTTATTTCTCATTTTGATATTTACCCGTAGATACTGACTAAGATCCTTCAGTAGCCCGGCCAGAGATAGGAATACCATCAATATCCCTACAGCGCCATGTCCAGGAAATCCCATTATCGGATAGCTGCTGTCCACGTCAGGCAAACAGGATACTGACAGATTAATTTCTTCTGAGTTGTATATCTCCCAAAGACCGCAAACACAGATCACAAAGTATCATGCACCGTTATGACAACTTGCATTTCTGTTGATGGATACGCCTGGATGCGCACAGCTTATTTTTTAGTTTAAACTTATTTTATTGCAAACAAATTTACAACGGGATCGGGCTCAAGTTATTACAAGTTATTAAAGCCCTACAAGTATCGCTGTCAAGGATCTGTCTACCGATGTTCAGATGTTAAAAAAAACCAATATATACCAATATGAAAATCAAATTTTGCTTTTTGATGTTAGTCCCTTAACCTAAAACCATCAATTAATATTGTTTTCTAACTTCTAGATTCTTTATGAAATAACACACTGTATGCAGAATATCTTATTTACAAACAATATTACGCATAGATCTAGATGATACAATATTTTTGAACTTCCACAAGTCACACTGGTTGCATATTTAATGAATGCCAATGTGATATAAAAAGAAATTGAAAGAAATTCATAGAAAAATACCTATAAACAAAGAATTAGAAGAAAAATTGAACACGAGCTATCAGCTCACGACCCCCTTTGACAGCATTAACTAACAAGAGCTTAAACAAAGTACATTTTGGCCATTTGGGTTTCTTGAATCTTCCACATTCATGTGTTATGTATCTTAAATACAACACTATCATATGATTGGATGAAGAAAACAATACAGGGTACCATTTCACAAAACTTCAATAACTTACAAACGTTCGTACGTTACGCCAAAAAATGAGAACAATTTTGTGAAACTAATTTACACGAAATTCGTGAAATACGAAGCAATGTGACACGGTACATATAGCCTCTTAATCTCAAGGGGGTTATTTTTTCTCGAGAAACATCACATTTCCGGGTATATAACACACTGCTACCGGGGACATAAATTGTTTTTACCGGGGACATAAATTGTTTTACCTGGGACATAAAATGTTTTACCGGGGACATAAAATGTTTTATCGGGGACATAAATTGTTTTACCGGGGACATAAATTGTTTTTACCTGGGACATAAATTGTTTTACCTGGGACATAAATTATTTTACCGGGGACATAAATTGTTTTTACCGGGGACATAAATTGTTTTACCTGGGACATAAATTGTTTTACCGGGGACATCAATTGTTTTATCGGGGACATAAATTGTTTTACAGGGGACTTCAATTGTTTTATCGGGGACATAAATGGTTTTACCGGGAACATAAAATGTTTTACGGGAGATAAAATGTTTTACGGGAGATAAAATGTTTTACCGTGGACATAAATTGTTTTATAGGGGATATAAATTGTTTTACCTGGGACATAAATTGTTTTACCGGGGACATCAATTGTTTTATCGGGGACATCAATTGTTTAACAGGGGACTGCAATTGTTTTATCGGGGACATAACTGGTTTTACCGGGGACATTAATTGTTTTAACATACCATATAAGCCGTGTGATGTGTTTCAAATAATCACTATCCTTTTATAAACAAGAGATATAACAATAATATTAAGTCCCTGGTCTGTAAACCTCCTGTTACGTTTGTAACTATAATCAAGAAATAGTTTAGTGAGAAATCCACTTTGATACCGCGTCAAAAAATACAACATTTTAATGAACCAACACATCTCATATACATAATAATCTCACTTATTAATCTTTAAAAAAAAACATGAAATATGCAGCGTGATTAAATATTTCAAAAAAAATCACTCCCTGAATTTACATGAGCGATAATTTGACAACATAATTATATGTTGATTAATACTAATGCATTCAGCTATGTGTATGATGAATGTTGATCACAAACTACAGAACTATTTTCAGAACTATTATAAATTTTTTATATCGTTATCTGAAATATTTTAAATCACCTAATAAAACAACTTTAATGAGATCCTGTTAATTAATAGCTATACTAAGTATTGAACCTGGCAAATATCATAATTATACAAAACAACAGACTGACGGCATCTCGATGTAAGGCCTAATGAAGCAAGTTAGAAAGAAAAAATATAATATTTCAAATTTAGTCGCCCTTTTACTCTAACCTTAATGCTATGAATACAGGACAAAGAGTGAAATAACCACGTTCGCTATGTAAGAGGGGTGTCAATATGGGTCCCTCAGAAAAAAATATCAATCATATGTATAATGCATGAATATGGTGACACTTTAAAGTCAGTAGCATAAAAAATGTAGTTTACAACATTTTTTGGGGAATCCCGCGTGTTTAAAGCTGACAATGCAAGTTAAAAACATGCATTTGAAATTAAAAAAAAATTATTAACGAAATATTTTTTTCAAAAATTGTTTCTGAGACATCCCCTAGTTATGACAGTGTGGTATCTAAGGAAGTGGTAGCCATTTTTCTTTTGCTCTTCTTAGTAACCTTCACTGGCCAACCCCCTATATAAAGCACGGGACACTTGACATACGTGTCATTCTAAACATGTCTTGTCTCAGATACACATGCCCCGATATTGGAAATAACAATGTCAAATTGAAAATAAACATTGCACTAACCTGCCAATATTTCATTGAAGTAATAGATGAATGTGTTGTCAGCTATATCCCAACATATGTCCAATACGAACTAATAAAACACTTCAATATACACGAAGTTTTACACGTACATGTACATCGACACGTGTGTGTCCTTGATAGTTGTCGCTCGTTCGGGTCAGGTACGTAGTCACGTGTATACGGTCAGTTGAGTGCATGGGGTACGATGACATACGTGGAGATATGTGGACGGATTATTGTTTGGATTTCTATTCACTTGCGTTGAATTTTTATTTTGAGAAACATCTAAATGACAACTTAGAGGAGTTGACATGTTAATTGCTAAAAAAAGGTCCCATATAGTTTTACAGGTGAGGGTTTTGTTTACCTATTTGTAGGTGATATATACTGTGGAATGCTAGGTGTATAGGTACATGAATGAGCGCACGTGTGTCGATTCACGCGCTTTATATAGGGGTCGGCGAGTCGTCGGAATGTAAAACAAAAATGGCTGTCCTCAACCGGGGAATGTCTCATAAACGATTCTTGAACAACGAGTATACTTATTTAAAAAAAAAATCATTTTAATAATTTTAACTTGCATTGTCAGCTTTAAGGTAAGTTAAGCGACAAGATTTTCATTGTTAATTTTATAAAACGTCAATGTATATTAATTATAGACCTTTTTTGAGATCAATACGATGTTATGCCGACCTTCTAAACCTAATGACCGAGGTCAAGTCGAGATTGCTATACCACCATGTCGATATAATGCTACTCAAAAGTTATTAATTAGATATGATGTTTCTTACAATTGTTTAATATTTGATGTGTGTATTAACAGCAGATTTGTGGTCAGACGACACAATCCTCGGGAACTTCATACTTCCGTTGAGAAATCAAAATAGTCATCCTAATTTTAATAATTGAGTTACCATATATTATCCAAAAAGAATAGATCAAAATCAAACACATCGGATATTGAAATGGATATCAAGCAAGGACACGTCAAGTTGACCCTTTAGGAAAGTTCCCCGAGCAAACCACGATTGCCATACTCGCCGCTAACGTGAACCTGATCATTGAAACGCAAATAGGTAGAACATGTAAGGTACTATCTGTCTTATTAAAACGCCTATTAGTTTGAAATTCCATTGATCCGATCGATTGTGTCAGCAAAAGACTTACATACCATAGATCTGATACCTTGAAGGGCGTCTTTAACCAAGTAGTGACGACAATCAATTGTATTTTATCATGGTATCATATGAGCCAAAAAGTCAGGATCACCTACAGTCATGTCGTCGTGTATCTTGCGTAAACTTTTCACATTTTGAATTTCTTTTAATGTTCCACAAGTGCATGCGATTTACCTGAAAACTTTCCCGCAAAGATCCTGGCATGGTATCGACTAAGTGTTGTTACTTTTCTTAATCCGAAATCCATGATGGCTTCTACGACTGCCATCTTAAAGCATACTTAAACTTCTGAAGTCCTACCAGTGCGATTTAGCTGAAGCTTGCTTTAAATGGTCCCGACCAAGTGTTATTATCTTTGCAGTCGTTTCCAAATCCAAGAAGGTTACCATGACACCACTCCTAATTAATTCCCTATTCGCCTGTTGCCAGGATTGTCAGATGACCGTTTAAGTCAATAGGCCTCTTGTTATAACCCTTAATATTTCGGCTTTGCGTAAAATGCTCAAAGAATGTATCGGACATTACTATCACGTTGTTTCCTACCTATCCAAGTGGAGGATTGGACTGACTGTCCTATAGGTGAATTGTACCTACAGCTTCATTGCATTAGTATGAAGCGACTATATTTGGGAATTAACTTATGATTGATCAAATACTTGATAACTTCCAATTTTAATATATTAAGCTTCTGTCTGAACTTCAGAATTTTCATTTTTTTTTAATTTGAACTTTTATGCTAACATCATGAGAATTGTTCGATTTAAGTAATCAGGGATATTTCTTCCATATAAAGTAATTTTAATTCGAAGCCAACAGATTAGCCCATGCTTACTACAAGGTGTTGTGTATGCCCTACAAACTTTAACAACAATCGTGTGAGTGCACTGTAAATCTCACCGACACGGCTAGGTTTTAGAAGATTTTAAGTAGTTCTGTGTCAACGAATGACAGTAAAACTTTTCCTCAACACTACACACACAAAAAAAAACAAATCTTAAAGTTGTATTTCTTGTAATTTTCACCATCACAAACTCTCATAAAACATACAATGTGTGAATATGGATGCTTATTTATGATGGTTAGATACATGAAAGCATCAAAATAATATTGACATAGCGGTAAATGTCGCATGAAATATCCCACGTTTTGAAAGAACCGCCACAGTCAACGCCATGTTTCAAACTTTCGGGTAATATCGGAAAACCGAGTTGCATCACGTGACCGACACCTCCCGAGCCATATCACGTGGTCAAGAGCGGCAATACCCGTACAGATCTGAATAGATCGGAACAGTTCGGATATTTACGAGCTATTTTAAACGTTAAAAATCAATATTTCAATTTAATTGTTTTACAACTTTGCGAATGCGAACTTTACAAAAGTCGGTAAATATCGAAAGTTAAAAACTTAGAGAAGCGGAGAAAAATATGTAGAACACTCTAAATACTTTTTCTATGCCAAAAATACAACAAGTCACAGACCATACATATTTAAAGTAAAACTGCTTTATTTCAAAATTCCATTGAAATTAATTTCTACAAATGTTAACACAATACTTTACACAACTGACAGTTTTGCCATTAGCGCTTTCTCGTTCAACTGATGACAGAAAAGCAACACAATAAAGCATGTATCACAAAGTTAAGGAGTAAACGAAGGGAGAGCATTCCGTAAGAACAGAGTCATCCTGAACTCATCAGGTATTCTCGCCAGAATACACGTCATTATCTCAATCGGAACACCTCGCCCACTTCTTCAAACAACGGAGAAAATGACGAGGAGTTCCGATTGGTCATTATCTATTCCCCGAGGAGTTCCGGATGGTACAGTGTAGCTACTATTTCAGGGTGAATATTTTTTTCTTTTAAATATATCTTAGCTTTGTGAGAGATCGGAGTAAGCAAACATGTGAAATGACTTACCGACGAAAATAAACTTGATAGCGTTAGTATAGATAATGGAATTTGATATCTCATTCAACAGACAACAAGGTATTTTAGGATATCAAATTCTATTGGCTAGTCTAGAATGTATGGGAGTGAAAGAAATATACATCTTTAATAATATTTTAATATTTTTTCTTGAATTGTCTTCTACAATGTTTTCCATCTTTTTTTCTAGATTCTACTAGTACTTTGTCCATAACTTCAAACTTGTCAATATGTTCTACTTTAGAACTCAACTATCTAATTTAAAACGCAGATTTTCCAATATAAATGTAGTTGTGTATATAAGATTGTTATAGAATACATATATGTTAGTTATAAACTCTGAACAATCAATCGTATATTTATTTACATGTGTCATACATATATGATTAACTCCTGCTGATGTTACATTACGAATTAAAACACTCATTAATCTGGATTCAGTGTGTATTAAAGATGCTCCACCGCCGATTACTAATAATGGTATTTTTTCTCTATAAAAAACGGGAGCAGACGAATAATTAGACATATGTATTCACGATTAAATACCAATTATAGTTCAAAAGATGAATATTGTTTATGCTCTTTCGGCGGTGGAGCATTTTTAAGGTTAGATTTGTGAATGTTTTTTTTTATTAACATGAAACAATTTTTTACAAAAATATACTTGTTTGCCTCCCCTTAGACAAATCCCAACATCTATTTTTTCAACAAACTCTATTGGCTAGTCTAGAATGTATGGGAGTGAAAGAAATATACATCTTTAATAATATTTTAATATTTTTTCTTGAATTGTCTTCTACAATGTTTTCCATCTTTTTTTCTAGATTCTACAAGTACTTTGTCCATAACTTCAAACTTTTTTAGAATTTTTTCAACAAACACTATATCGATTCACAACGTTCATTATGGAAATTTTTGAAATTTATGAAAACATAAGTATTTCAACTCCTTGTCATAACTTTGGAAACATTGATATCGTTAATGGTTAATTTTAAAACGCACTTAACACCTTAGGAAAATTAAGAAATCGTTGAAATCTCTATTAACAAAGTCGTCTACAAAATGTAAAAGCTTTAACCACAATATAACTTCAATTCCTTGTTTCCTGTACTATCTGAATGCAGATTCTTGTGCATGTATTCTGAGCCTAAGACGCAACATTCCAGGGAGAAAATATGCAGAAAGTTCGTGCAAAATTCAGCATCGAAATGCAGCTTTCCACTGAAAAATAAAACATCGTAATATTAAGTTTATCTGAAAAACACCACATGTACATTGTTACATACAGTTAAATTACCATCATGATTGTTTCTGATCATTAATATTGATAACATTATTGAAACTGTATACATTATACATGTACTTATAATACAAAACACTCAAACTGCAAACACATTCCATACACTAGCAATTCTAAACAAGAGGCAGAGACAGTTTTATCGATCACCTGATTTAGTTCAGTAATAAAAACATAATTATGCAAATGCACCATTTTGCATTCCCAACCCATGGTGATGCTCACACAAAATATGAGCCATATCCATTTATAATTTTATAGAAGAAGTCGTTCATAATAATATATAGCCAAATATACCCATTTTGCCCATTCCGGAAGTTTAATCCAACTTCACAATTTTGAATTTTGGATACCGCATACCAAATATGAGCAATGTTTATTAAGTGTCAGAGTCGTTTAAAGCCGTATGACCTAATTGACCCCTTTTGCTCCCCCTGTCCCTTAGGCCACCCGGGGTCAATTAAAATCCCCAACCTTTAAGCATACTATCAGTCAAATTTGGTCAAAGTCTGACCAGATGTTTTCAAGAAGAATTTAGATATTTAAATTGGACGGACAACAGACAAGGAGAGCTAAAATGATTCAGTTCTCTTTCGTAAAATTTCTTTCATGATGTGCAAAAAGCATATATATAATATACATGTATATTATCGTGGTATGAAGCTCAAGAAAAACTAACCACAATTATCGACTTTATGAGACAAGCCTATAGAGCCTACTTTGACAGCCATCTAATACTTACCAGATCACGACTGGCTATGTCCTCCGGTAACTGTTTAATGTTATTTTCTGTGTGAGTGTTCGCTCCACGATTCACCAGTAACCGTATGAGTTTCACCTTGTCCTCTTTCAGAATGTTAGCTCCTGCTGCGATATGCAATGGTGTATCACCGGCCCTAGTGCACGTCTCCAGAATACAGCGAATCATGTCTTTGTCCTTCTCTTCTTCCACACAGTTCAGGAAGGATTTCACAAGGGAGTAATCACGTGTGTCTATTGCCATGATAATCGGTGTCTTACTGCTGCAGTCCTCCTGGTAACATACCAAACGTTAACAAGATGTCAAACAGTGCAATATATCTCCAATAACAGAGCAAACGTTAACAAGATGTCAGGCAGGGCAATATATCTCCAATAACAGAACAAATGTTAACAAGATGTCAGGCAGGGCAATATATCTCCAATAACAGAGCAAACGTTAACAAGATGTCAGGCAGGGCAATACATCTCCAATATCAGAACAAATGTTAACAAGATGTCAGGCAGGGCAATACATCTCCAATATCAGAACAAATGTTAGCAAGATGTCAGGCAGGGCAATACATCTCCAATATCAGAACAAATGTTAGCAAGATGTCAGGCAGGGCAATACATCTCCAATAACAGAACAAATGTTAACAAGATGTCAGGCAGGGCAATATATCTCCAATAACAGAACAAACGTTAACAAGATGTCAGGCAGGGCAATATATCTCCAATAACAGAGCAAACGTTAACAAGATGTCAGGCAGGGCAATATATCTCCAATAACAGAGCAAACGTTAACAAGATGTCAGGCAGGGCAATATATCTCCAATAACAGAGCAAACGTTAACAAGATGTCAGGCAGGGCAATACATCTCCAATATCAGAACAAATGTTAACAAGATGTCAGGCAGGGCAATACATCTCCAATAACAGAACAAATGTTAACAAGATGTCAGGCAGGGCAATATATCTCTAATAACAGAACAAATGTTAACAAGATGTCAGGCAGGGCAATATATCTCCAATAACAGAGCAAACGTTAACAAGATGTCAGGCAGGGCAATACATCTCCAATATCAGAACAAACGTTAACAAGATGTCAGGCAGGGCAATACATCTCCAATATCAGAACAAACGTTAACAAGATGTCAGGCAGGGCAATATATCTCTAATAACAGAACAAATGTTAACAAGATGTCAGGCAGGGCAATATATCTCCAATAACAGAACAAATGTTAACAAGATGTCAGGCAGGGCAATATATCTCCAATAACAGAACAAACGTTAACAAGATGTCAGGCAGGGCAATACATCTCCAATAACAGAACAAATGTTAACAAGATGTCAGGCAGGGCAATACATCTCCAATAACAGAACAAATGTTAACAAGATGTCAGGCAGGGCAATACATCTCCAATAACAGAACAAATGTTAACAAAATGTCAGGCAGGGCAATACATCTCCAATAACAGAACAAATGTTAACAAGATGTCAGGCAGGGCAATACATCTCCAATAACAGAACAAATGTTAACAAGATGTCAGGCAGGGCAATACATCTCCAATAACAGAACAAATGTTAACAAGATGTCAGGCAGGGCAATATATCTCCAATAACAGAACAAACGTTAACAAGATGTCAGGCAGGGCAATACATCTCCAATAACAGAACAAATGTTAGCAAGATGTCAGGCAGGGCAATATATCTCCAATAACAGAACAAACGTTAACAAGATGTCAGGCAGGGCAATATATCTCCAATAACAGAACAAACGTTAACAAGATGTCAGGCAGGGCAATATATCTCCAATAACAGAACAAACGTTAACAAGATGTCAGGCAGGGCAATATATCTCCAATAACAGAGCAAACGTTAACAAGATGTCAGGCAGGGCAATTTATCTCCAATAACAGAACAAACGTTAACAAGATGTCAGGCAGGGCAATATATCTCCAATAACAGAACAAACGTTAACAAGATGTCAGGCAGGGCAATATATCTCCAATAACAGAACAAACGTTAACAAGATGTCAGGCAGGGCAATATATCTCCAATAACAGAACAAACGTTAACAAGATGTGTCAGGCAGGGCAATATATCTCCAATAACAGAACAAACGTTAACAAGATGTCAGGCAGGGCAATATATCTCCAATAACAGAACAAACGTTAACAAGATGTCAGGCAGGGCAATATATCTCCAATAACAGAACAAACGTTAACAAGATGTCAGGCAGGGCAATATATCTCCAATAACAGAACAAACGTTAACAAGATGTCAGGCAGGGCAATATATCTCCAATAACAGAACAAACGTTAACAAGATGTCAGGCAGGGCAATATATCTCCAATAACAGAACAAATGTTAACAAGATGTCAGGCAGGGCAATATATCTCCAATAACAGAACAAACGTTAACAAGATGTCAGGCAGGGCAATATATCTCCAATAACAGAACAAACGTTAACAAGATGTCAGGCAGGGCAATATATCTCCAATAACAGAACAAACGTTAACAAGATGTCAGGCAGGGCAATATATCTCCAATAACAGAACAAACGTTAACAAGATGTCAGGCAGGGCAATATATCTCCAATAACAGAACAAACGTTAACAAGATGTCAGGCAGGGCAATATATCTCCAATAACAGAACAAACGTTAACAAGATGTCAGGCAGGGCAATATATCTCCAATAACAGAACAAACGTTAACAAGATGTCAGGCAGGGCAATATATCTCCAATAACAGAACAAATGTTAACAAGATGTCAGGCAGGGCAATTTATCTCCAATAACAGAACAAACGTTAACAAGATGTCAGGCAGGGCAATTTATCTCCAATAACAGAACAAATGTTAACAAGATGTCAGGCAGGGCAATTTATCTCCAATAACAGAGCAAACGTTAACAAGATGTCAGGCAGGGCAATATATCTCCAATAACAGAACAAACGTTAACAAGATGTCAGGCAGGGCAATATATCTCTAATAACAGAACAAACGTTAACAAGATGTCAGGCAGGGCAATTTATCTCCAATAACAGAACAAACGTTAACAAGATGTCAGGCAGGGCAATTATCTCCAATAACAGAACAAACGTTAACAAGATGTCAGGCAGGGCAATTTATCTCCAATAACAGAACAAACGTTAACAAGATGTCAGGCAGGGCAATTTATCTCCAATAACAGAACAAACGTTAACAAGATGTCAGGCAGGGCAATATATATCTCTAATAACAGAACAAACGTTAACAAGATGTCAGGCAGGGCAATATATCTCTAATAACAGAACAAACGTTAACAAGATGTCAGGCAGGGCAATATATCTCCAATAACAGAACAAACGTTAACAAGATGTCAGGCAGGGCAATATATCTCTAATAACAGAACAAACGTTAACAAAGATGTCAGGCAGGGCAATATATCTCTAATAACAGAACAAACGTTAACAAGATGTCAGGCAGGGCAATATATCTCCAATAACAGAACAAACGTTAACAAGATGTCAGGCAGGGCAATATATCTCAAATAACAGAACAAACGTTAACAAGATGTCAGGCAGGGCAATATATCTCTAATAACAGAACAAACGTTAACAAGATGTCAGGCAGGGCAATATATCTCCAATAACAGAACAAATGTTAACAAGATGTCAGGCAGGGCAATATATCTCCAATAACAGAACAAATGTTAACAAGATGTCAGGCAGGGCAATACATCTCCAATAACAGAACAAATGTTAACAAGATGTCAGGCTGGGCAATATATCTCCAATAACAGAACAAATGTTAACAAGATGTCAGGGAGGGCAATATATCTCCAAAAACAGAACAAATGTTAACAAGATGTCAGGGGGCAATATCTCAAAACAGAGAAACGTTAACAAGATGTCAGGCAGGGCAATATATCTCCAATAACAGAAGAAACGTTAACAAGGTGTCAGGCAGGGCAATATATCTCCAATAACAGAACAAACGTTAACAAGATGTCAGGCAGGGCAATATATCTCCAATAACAGAACAAACGTTAACAAGATGTCAGGCAGGGCAATATATCTCCAATAACAGAACAAATGTTAACAAGATGTCAGGCAGGGCAATATATCTCCAATAACAGAACAAATGTTAACAAGATGTCAGGACAGGGCAATATATCTCCAATAACAGAACAAATGTTAACAAGATGTCAGGCAGGGCAATATATCTCCAATAACAGAACAAACGTTAACAAGATGTCAGACAGGGCAATACATCTCCAATAACAGAACAAACGTTAACAAGATGTCAGGCAGGGCAATATATCTCCAATAACAGAACAAATGTTAACAAGATGTCAGACAGGGCAATATATCTCCAATAACAGAACAAATGTTAACAAGATGTCAGGCAGGGCAATACATCTCCAATAACAGAACAAATGTTAACAAAATGTCAGACAGGGCAATATATCTCCAATAACAGAACAAATGTTAACAAGATGTCAGGCAGGGTAATACATCTCCAATAACAAAGCAAACGTTAACAAGATGTCAGGCAGGGCAATATATCTCCAATAACAGAACAAATGTTAACAAGATGTCAGGCAGGGCAATATATCTCCAATAACAGAACAAACGTTAACAAGATGTCAGGCAGGGCAATATATCTCCAATAACAGAACAAACGTTAACAAGATGTCAGGCAGGGCAATATATCTCCAATAACAGAACAAACGTTAACAAGATGTCAGGCAGGGCAATTTATCTCCAATAACAGAACAAACGTTAACAAGATGTCAGGCAGGGCAATACATCTCCAATAACAGAACAAATGTTAACAAGATGTCAGGCAGGGCAATATATCTCCAATAACAGAACAAACGTTAACAAGATGTCAGGCAGGGCAATATATCTCTAATAACAGAACAAACGTTAACAAGATGTCAGGCAGGGCAATATATCTCTAATAACAGAACAAACGTTAACAAGATGTCAGGCAGGGCAATATATCTCTAATAACAGAACAAACGTTAACAAGATGTCAGGCAGGGCAATATATCTCTAATAACAGAACAAACGTTAACAAGATGTCAGGCAGGGCAATATATATCTCTAATAACAGAACAAACGTTAACAAGATGTCAGGCAGGGCAATATATCTCCAATAACAGAACAAACGTTAACAAGATGTCAGGCAGGGCAATATATCTCCAATAACAGAACAAACGTTAACAAGATGTCAGGCAGGGCAATATATCTCCAATAACAGAACAAACGTTAACAAGATGTCAGGCAGGGCAATATATCTCCAATAACAGAACAAACGTTAACAAGATGTCAGGCAGGGCAATATATCTCCAATAACAGAACAAACGTTAACAAGATGTCAGGCAGGGTAATATATCTCCAATAACAGAACAAATGTTAACAAGATGTCAGGCAGGGCAATATATCTCCAATAACAGAACAAACGTTAACAAGATGTCAGGCAGGGCAATATATCTCCAATAACAGAACAAACGTTAACAAGATGTCAGGCAGGGCAATATATCTCCAATAACAGAACAAACGTTAACAAGATGTCAGGCAGGGCAATTTATCTCCAATAACAGAACAAACGTTAACAAGATGTCAGGCAGGGCAATATTATCTCCAATAACAGAACAAACGTTAACAAGATGTCAGGCAGGGCAATACATCTCCAATAACAGAACAAATGTTAACAAGATGTCAGGCAGGGCAATTTATCTCCAATAACAGAACAAACGTTAACAAGATGTCAGGCAGGGCAATATATCTCCAATAACAGAACAAACGTTAACAAGATGTCAGGCAGGGCAATATATCTCTAATAACAGAACAAACGTTAACAAGATGTCAGGCAGGGCAATATATCTCTAATAACAGAACAAACGTTAACAAGATGTCAGGCAGGGCAATATATCTCTAATAACAGAACAAACGTTAACAAGATGTCAGGCAGGGCAATATATCTCTAATAACAGAACAAACGTTAACAAGATGACAGGCAGGGCAATATATCTCTAATAACAGAACAAACGTTAACAAGATGTCAGGCAGGGCAATATATCTCCAATAACAGAACAAACGTTAACAAGATGTCAGGCAGGGCAATATATCTCCAATAACAGAAGAAACGTTAACAAGATGTCAGGCAGGGCAATACATCTCCAATAACAGAACAAATGTTAACAAGATGTCAGGCAGGGCAATATATCTCTAATAACAAGAACAAACGTTAACAAGATGTCAGGCAGGGCAATATATCTCCAATAACAGAACAAACGTTAACAAGATGTCAGGCAGGGCAATATATCTCCAATAACAGAAGAAACGTTAACAAGATGTCAGGCAGGGCAATATATCTCCAATAACAGAACAAATGTTAGCAAGATGTCAGGCAGGGCAATATATCTCCAATAACAGAGCAAACGTTAACAATATGTCAGGCAGGGCAATACATCTCCAATAACAGAACAAACGTTAACAAGATGTCAGGCAGGGCAATATATCTCCAATAACAGAACAAATGTTAGCAAGATGTCAGGGAGGGCAATATATCTCAAATAACAGAACAAATGTTAGCAAGATGTCAGGGAGGGCAATATATCTCAAATAACAGAACAAATGTTAACAAGATGTCAGACTGGGCAATATATCTCAAATAAAAGAACAAATGTTAGCAAGATGTCAGGGAGGGCAATATATCTCAAATAACAGAACAAATGTTAACAAGATGTCAGGCAGGGCAATATATCTCAAATAACAGAACAAATGTTAACAAAATGTCAGGGAGGGCAATATATCTCAAATAACAGAACAAATGTTAACAAAATGTCAGGGAGGGTAATACATCTCCAATAACAGAACAAACGTTAACAAGATGTCAGGCAGGGTAATACATCTCCAATAACAGAACAAATGTTAACAAGATGTCAGGCAGGGTAATTTATCTCCAATAACAGAACAAATGTTAACAAGATGTCAGGCAGGGCAATATATCTCAAATAACAGAACAAATGTTAACAAGATGTCAGGCAGGGCAATATATCTCCAATAACAGAACAAATGTTAACAAAATGTCAGGGAGGGCAATATATCTCAAATAATAGAACAAATGTTAACAAGATGTCAGGCAGGGTAATACATCTCCAATAACAGAACAAACGTTAACAAGATGTCAGGCAGGGTAATACATCTCCAATAACAGAACAAATGTTAACAAGATGTCAGGCAGGGCAATATATCTCCAATAACAGAACAAACGTTAACAAGATGTCAGGCTGGGCAATATATCTCAAATAACAGAACAAACGTTAACAAGATGTCAGGCAGGGTAATACATCTCCAATAACAGAACAAATGTTAACAAATAGCATATTGTACCCTTAAAGGTATGGGGTGTCCTACTATAAAGCAGGACGACCCCATTCCTATAGGATGTCAATCAACCTTACGTCTGAAGGTTATAGAGGACGACCCCATACCTTTAGGGTGTCAATCAACCTTATGTCTGAAGTTTATAGAGGACGACCCCATACCTATAGGATGTCAATCAACCTTACGTCTGAAGGTTATAGAGGAAGGTGACCCCATACCTTTAGAATGTCAAGCAACCTTACATCTGAAGGTTATAGAGGACGACCCCATACCTATAGGATGTCAATCAACCTTACGTCTGAAGGTTATAGAGGAAGGTGACCCCATACCTTTAGAATGTCAAGCAACCTTACGTCTGAAGGTTATAGAGGACGACCCCATACCTTTAGGATGTCAATCAACCTTACGTCTGAAAGTTATAGAGGACGACCCCATACCTTTAGGGTGTCAATCAACCTTAATTCTGAAGGCTATAGAGGAGAGTGACCCCTTACCTATATGATGTCAATCAACCTTACATCTGAAGGTTATAGAGGATGACCCCATACCTATAGGATGTCAATCAACCTTACGTCTGAAGGTTATAGAGGATGACCCCATACCTTTAGGGTGTCAATCAACCTTACGTCTGAAGGCTATAGAGGAGAGTGACCCCATACCTATAGGATGTCAATCAACCTCATGTCTGAAGGTTATAGAGGACGACCCCATACCTATAGGATGTCAATCAACCTTACGTCTGAAGGTTATAGAGGACGACCCCATACCTTTAGGATGTCAATCAACCTTATGTCTGAAGGTTATAGAGGAGAGTGACCCCATACCTATAGGATGTCAATCAACCTCATGTCTGAAGGTTATAGAGGACGACCCCATACCTATAGGATGTCAATCAACCTTACAACCTTACGCTGAAGGTTATAGAGGACGACTCCTATAGGATATAGGATGTCAATCAACCTTATGTCTGAAGGTTATAGAGGAGAGTGACCCCATACCTATAGGATCTCAATCAACCTCATGTCTGAAGGTTATAGAGGACGACCCCATACCTATAGGATGTCAATCATCCTTACGTCTGAAGGTTATAGAGGATGACCCCATACCTTTAGGGTTTCAATCAACCTTACGTCTGAAGGCTATAGAGGACGACCCCATACCTTTAGGATGTCAAGCAACCTTAATTCTGAAGGCTATAGAGGAGAGTGACCCCATACCTATATGATGTCAATCAACCTTACATCTGAAGGTTATAGAGGATGACCCCATACCTATAGGATGTCAATCAACCTTCTGTCTGAAGGCTATAGAGGACTACCCCATTCCTATAGGATCTCAATCAACCTCATGTCTGAAGGTTATAGAGGATGACCCCATACCTATAGGATGTCAATCAACCTTACGTCTGAAGGCTATAGAGGACGACCCCATACCTTTAGGATGTCAATAAACCTTATGTCTGAAGGCTATAGAGGACGACCCCATACCTATAGGATGTCAATCAACCTTCTGTCTGAAGGCTATAGAGGACTACCCTATTCCTATAGGATCTCAATCAACCTTATGTCTGAAGGTTATAGAGGACGACCCCTATTCCTTTAGGATGTCAATCAACCTTACGTCTGAAGGTTATAGAGGACAACCCCATACCTATAGGATATCCATGAACCTTACGTCTGAAGGCTATAGAGGACGACCCCATTCCTATAGGATCTCAATCAACCTTATGTCTGAAGGTTATAGAGGACGACCCCATACCTATAGGATGTCAATCAACCTTATGTCTGAATGTTATAGAGGACGACCCTATTCCTATAGGATGTCAATCAACCTTACATCTGAAGGTTATAGAGGAGGACAACCCATAACTATAGGATGTCAATCAACCTTACGTCTGAAGGTTATAGAGGAGGACAACCCATAACTATAGGATGTCAATCAACCTTACGTCTGAAGGTTATAGAGGACGACCCCATACCTTTAGGATGTCAATCAACCTTACGTCTGAAGGTTATAGAGGAGGACGACCCCATTCCTATAGGATGTCAATCAACCTTATGTCTGAAGGTTATAGAGGACGACCCCATTCCTATAGGATGTCCATCAACCTTATGTCTGAAGGTTATAGAGGACGACCCCATACATTTAGGATCTCAATCAAACTTATGTCTGAAGGCTATAGGACAACCCCATACCTATAGGATGTCCATGAACCTTACGACTGAAGGCAATAAAAGGCGGCCCCATACCTTTAGGATGTCAATCAACCATATATTCAATCTTGTATACACATTGTATGTACGTACCGCCAATTCAACATCAGCATTATAACGGATGAGTAGATCAATAGTTTTAGAACAGTCAACCTTTGACCTCTCTGGTTTGTCCACACAGTGTGAAAGGAATGCTAGATGAAGAGCTGTTTTACCTGTCGGAAGAAATAAACACATGTACATACAAAGTAGTGCCAAATGAAGAGGCTTGCACAAAATACATGATTGTAACATCTATCACTTCTGTATAGAAACTTACAATCACTCTTACTTCTGTATGGAAACTAGCGATCACTCTTACTTCTGTATGGAAACTAGCGATCACTCTTACTTCTGTATGGAAACTAGCGATCACTCTTACTTCTGTATGGAAACTTACAATCACTCTTACTTCTGTATGGAAACTTACATTACGATCACTCTTACTTCTGTATGGAAACTAGCGATCACTCTTACTTCTGTATGGAAACTTACAATCACTCTTACTTCTGTATGGAAACTAGCAATCACTCTTACTTTTGTATGAAAACTTACAATCACTCTTACTTCTGTATGGAAACTTACGATCACTCTCAGTTCTGTACACAAACTTACGATCACACTCATTTCTGTATAGAAACTAATGATCACTTTCATTTCTGTATGGAAACTTACGATCACTCTCAGTTTAGTAGGGAAACTTACGATCACTCTCACTTCTGAGATCCACTTGAGTCTTATCACAATCCAGTAGAATTTCTAACATTGGCAATGACTTATCTCCCTCTTCTGCCACTAGATGGAGTGGCGATCTGAGTTCATAATCATCATGTAATCCAGGAACCTGTGAAACAATAAATAGTCAGTGTTGTGTTTGGATCTTATCATAAATATTAACAACTCAATATCATAAATGTCTTTCAAGATCCATACATTAAAGCTTCTATATTGAGACTGTACACTTTACCTTGCCTTGGATGTTAGGGTCAGCGTTGTTGTCCAGCAGAGACTTGGCTATATCAACTTTCCCTTCCATCACGGCCAGAAACAATGCCGTCTAAATACAAACATAGGAAACATTGAACTTTAAAGTTATGTCAATATTATTTCAATGGAGTCAAATTCAGACAATTAACTGATATATAGATGTACTAGATAACTTAATGGTAAATAGGTGTATGATGTAGATAAAACTAACTGGTAAATAAGAGTATGATGTAGATGCATACCAGAGGGATCTTGGCGTCCACCAAAGAATGATCTATGTATAACAATTGAAAGAGGGATCTTTTTTCTGCTTTTAAAACTTCAATTCTCAATACCCGAGACGACGGATAACATTGTTATGTACAGTCACTTACTCTCAGCATTTTGTTCTGTAAGTTGATGATAGAGCTGAGGATTCCCTCCGAGGCGAGCGTCTCAATCAACACCAAGATAAAGGAGGATGAGGCATGTTCAGCGATCAGGCACGAATGTAACAAACTGTCAATATAGAATGTAACAAACTGTCAATATAGAATGTAACAAACTGTCAATATAGAATGTAACATCACAGACAGGAATGTACTAAACTGTCAATATAGAATGTAACATCACAGACAGGAATGTGACAAACTATCAATATAGAATGTAACAAACTGTCAATATAGAATGTAACAAACTGTCAATATGGAATGTAACAAACTGTCAATATAGAATGTAACAAACTGTCAATATAGAATGTAACAAACTGTCGATATAGAATGTAACAAACTGTCAATATAGAATGTAACAAACTGCCAATATAGAATTTAAAAAACTGTCAATATAGAATGTAACAAACTGTCGATATAGAATGTAACAAACTGTCAATATGGAATGTAACAAACGGTCAATGTAGAATGTAACATCACAGACACAAATGTAACAAACTGTCAATATAGAATGTAACAAACTGTCAATATAGAATGTAACAAACTGTCAATATAGAATGTAACAAACTGTCAATATAGAATGTAACAAACTGTCAATATAGAATTAACAAACTGTCAATATAGAATATAACAAACTGTCAATATAGAATGTAACAAACTGTCAATATGGAATGTAACAAACTGTCAATATAGAATGTAACGAACTGTCAATATAGAATGTAACATCACACACACGAATGTAACAAACTGTCAATATAAAATGTAACAAACTGTCAATATAGAATGTAACAAACTTTCAATATAGAATGTAACAAACTGTCAATATAGAATGTAACAAATTGTCAATATAGAATGTAACAAACTGTCAAAATAGAATGTAACAAACTGTCAATATAGAATGTAACAAACTGTCAATATAGAATGTAACAAACTGTCGATATAGAATGTAACAAACTGTCAATATAGAATGTAACAAACTGTCAATATGGAATGTAACAAACTGTCAATATAGAATGTAACAAACTGTCAATATAGAAAGTAACAAACTGTCAATATGGAATTAATCATTACAGACAGGAATGTGACAAACTGTCAATATAGAATGTAACCTCACAGACACCAATGTAACAAACTGTCAATATAGAATGTAACAAACTGTCAATATGGAATAAATCATTACAGACAGGAATGTAACAAACTGTCAATATAGAATGTAACATCACAGACACCAATGTAATAAACTGTCAATATAGAATGTAACAAACTGTCAATATAGAATGTAACAAACTGTCAATATAGAATGTAACAAACTGTCAATATAGAATGTAACAAACTGTCAATATAGAATGTAACAAACTGTCAATATAGAATGTAACAAACTGTCAATATAGAATGTAACAAACTGTCAATATGGAATGTAATCATTACAGACAGGAATGTGACAAACTGTCAATATAGAATGTAACCTCACAGACACCAATGTAATAAACTGTCAATATAGAATGTAACAAACTGTCAATATAGAATGTAACAAACTGTCAATATAGAATGTAACAAACTGTCAATATAGAATGTAACAAACTGTCAATATAGAATGTAACAAACTGTCAATATAGAATGTAACAAACTGTCAATATGGAATGTAACAAACTGTCAATATAGAATGTAACAAACTGTCAATATAGAATGTAACAAACTGTCAATATAGAATGTAACAAACTGTCAATATAGAATGTAACAAACTGTCAATATAGAATGTAACAAACTGTCAATATAGAATGTAACAAACTGTCAATATGGAATGTAACAAACTGTTAATATAGAATTAAACATTACAGACATGAATGTAACAACCTGTGAATTTAGTTAACATCATATTTAGGATTTAAAAAGATGTTTCAAGAAAGTAGATCCATAATACATGCTTTTAAGGGCATAAAAGCTTCGCTATAAAAGAGTGATGATCATTGACTGATGTATTGATGTTTGATCATGAAATTGGACTCAGTTTCCAACACTTCTCACCTGTCTCCATCTTGATCACATGATATCCAGTCAAAGTACAAGGTATCGTCCAGAACAGTGAAGGTGTCGTTAAGGTGCTGTGTAATCTGCTCCAGATTTTTTAACTCCCCCGGAGAAAGTTCAGCGGGAGAACAAACTTCATAGTCAGTCAGTTGTGTAGTACTATGGGGAGACTGATCACCGGAAAAGTGACTGCCGGGTGAGTGACCACTCTGAGGACTGTCCACAATCTCACACTCGTCCTGGCTATGTTCTGAGAGTTTTTCATTACTGTCCTGATTGTAGACCTCGTCAATACGCACTGGAGATGGATTATAATTTGGTATAGTCTCTAGCGGTGACAAAGGAGAGTAATTGTCAGTTTTTGATACGATATGACTGTCCGGACAATTTCCAAAAAATTCCATGAGATCACAAGGCAAAAGGGCCAACTTTGGAATACCGTCTTCCCAGCCTTTCTCCGAGAAATGCATCTCTCCATCAACATCAAGGTCAAAAGGAATGCCATCTGTATCAAAGACAACAGTTTTGTATGCAACTGATACATTTATTATAAATTTCAGTTAATATCACTTTAAAACAAGTGATACGTATTTTCATAAGGATAGTAAATGATTTACCTCATGATGGTTTCAAAGATTCAAAAACTCAAGAACATAGATTCTATCTGACAAGCTAACACCATGAATGGTATCAAGAAACTAGCTTTTAAAGTAATATACATAATTCCAAAATCGAACTTGGTACAGGCCCTGAGACATTTAACCAATAACTCTGCTACAAATAGAGTCAGACGTAAGTGTAGAGCGAATTCATGCGAGCCCTTAGCATATTTAACCTTGTGACCAAGTTACAAAAAAAATCATTAAGATTTACGGAAGTTACTGCAAATCGGAAGTTACTGCAAAGAAACTAAGTGTTACAAACAGACAGACATTTCATTTCACTAAAAGCAGGGAATAATAATAAAAGTTTATAATTAATTCTTAAATTACATAAGGACATGCCCAGCTTATCAGGAACATAATGTAGAATAAACAGGAAAATAAATTACAAGTTCAGGCTTGTATACGGTACATACCAGTAAACAGCATAATTATATACCTACAAAAAACGGTGAAATAACCGCTAAAGTGTAAATTTCTTCAAAGCAACAATTATGGAAAAAAATCTTCCTTGTGAGAAATTTTGCCAAATAAGACCGCCAGCACAGCCTTATTTGAGTAGTTTTAATGCTAGAAGCTCAATACATAAATTAATTTGTAAAATTATTGATAAATTACCTATTATATCCTCATCAGCAGGAAAATCGTCAGTATATGGAAATATAGCTCCGTCGGCAACATTTAAATCCATTCCTTGTTTAGCTTTCCGTATGCTACTCAATGAAGTTTTTCTGCCAGGTTTGGTATTACCGGAAGCCTTCTGCTTTCTGACACGACCATCTTCCTCCCACCGCCCATTTTGCGGGTTCTTGCGAGGAAGAAGATGGTGCCTATTTTTTTGTTGGTAGTATTCAATTTCTTCTTTTGGTTTCATCCAAAATCGACATCTCTCGTCCACAGCTGCCACATAGTTTTGTTTTCCTCCGATGTAATTCTGCAGCTGTTGAAACGCCGGAGGTATAATGGCACTATGGCGGTACGGGTATGGTTGTTGGAATCTGTACTCCGGAAGATTGACCTGAACGTTGTCCGGTATCTGATGGTGCTTGATGTAAGGATACAATCTTTCATCATTCTGTGGAGTTTTAATTTTACCTCTGGCTGTTAAAACATCCTGTGTGTTAAAACGAAATCACCATTAATTTTTTTACTGAAATGATTGTCTCTGTACTGAATTTTTGTTTTGGCCATGTTCAAGACCCCATTGAAATAAAATTTAAATTCAAGCAATACAGAAATCCAATTGTTGAATTGATTATTTACCATCAATAATGATTGTATTATGCTTGAAGAAATAATTATTAAATGAATTTCTGGGTGTTTATAATTTAAATAAGCTTGGAAACTACCTAAATCTAAACAAAAATGTGACAGATCCATGACATACAAATAGTACATTATTGAATCAATAATAATAATAAAATACATACAGAATATTCAATAGATAGCACAATACATACAGAATATTCTATAGATAGTACAATACATACAGAATATTCTATAGATAGTACAATACATACAGAATATTCTATAGATAGTACCATACATACAGAATATTCTATAGATAGTACAATACATACAGAATATTCTATAGATAGTACAATACATACCGAATATTCAATAGATAGCACCATACATACAGAATATTCTATAGATAGTACCATACATACAGAATATTCTATAGATAGTACAATACATACAGAATATAATATAGATAGTATCATACATACGAATAGATAGTACAATACATACAGAATATTCTATAGATATACATACATACCGAATATTCTATAGATAGCAAATACATACAATACTAAGACTATACATACATACAGAATATTCTATAGATAGTACAGTAATACAGAATATTCTATAGATCAGTACACAGAATATTCTATAGATACAGTAATACAAATATTCTATAGATAGTACAGTACATACAGAATATTCTATAGATAGTACAGTACATACAGAATATTCTATAGATAGTACAGTACATACAGAATATTCTATAGATAGTACAGTACATACAGATATTCTATAGATATAGTACATACAGAATATTCTATAGATAGTGCAGTACATACAGAATATTCTATAGATAGTCAGTACATATAGTCAGTACATACAGAATATTCTATAGATAGTACAGTACATACAGAATATTCTATAGATAGTACAGTACATACAGAATATTCTATAGTACAGTACATACAGAATATTCTATAGATAGTACAGTACATACAGAATATTCTATAGATAGTACAGTACATACAGAATATTCTATAGATAGTACAGTACATACAGAATATTCTATAGATAGTCAGTACATACAGAATATTCTATAGATAGTACATACATACAGAATATTCTATAGATAGTACAGTACATACAGAATATTCTATAGATAGTGCAGTACATACAGAATATTCTATAGATAGTACAGTACATACAGAATATTCTATAGATAGTACAGTACATACAGAATATTCTATAGATAGTACAGTACATACAGAATATTCTATAGATAGTACAGTACATACAGAATATTCTATAGATAGTACAGTACATACAGAATATTCAATAGATAGTACAGTACATACAGAATATTCTATAGATAGTACAGTACATACAGAATATTCTATAGATAGTACAGTACATACAGAATATTCTATAGATAGTACAGTACATACAGAATATTCTATAGATAGTACAGTACATACAGAATATTCTATAGATAGTACAGTACATACAGAATATTCTATAGATAGTACAGTACATACAGAATATTCTATAGATAGTACAGTACATACAGAATATTCTATAGATAGTACAGTACATACAGAATATTCTATAGATAGTACAGTACATACACAATATTCTATAGATAGTACAGTACATACAGAATATTCTATAGATAGTACAGTACATACAGAATATTCTATAGATAGTACAGTACATACAGAATATTCTATAGATAGTACAGTACATACAGAATATTCTATAGATAGTACAGTACATACAGAATATTCTATAGATAGTACAGTACATACAGAATATTCTATAGATAGTACAGTACATACAGAATATTCTATAGATAGTACAGTACATACAGAATATTCTATAGATAGTACAGTACATACAGAATATTCTATAGATAGTACAGTACATACAGAATATTCTATAGATAGTACAGTACATACAGAATATTCTATAGATAGTACAGTACATACAGAATATTCTATAGATAGTACAGTACATACAGAATATTCTATAGATAGTCAGTACATACAGAATATTCTATAGATAGTGCAGTACATACAGAATATTCTATAGATAGTACAGTACATACAGAATATTCTATAGATAGTACAGTACATACAGAATATTCTATAGATAGTACAGTACATACAGAATATTCTATAGATAGTACAGTACATACAGAATATTCTATAGATAGTCATACAGATATTCTATAGATAGTCAGTACATACAGAATATTCTATAGATAGTACAGTACATACAGAATATTCTATAGATAGTACAGTACATACAGAATATTCTATAGATAGTACAGTACATACAGAATATTCTATAGATATACAGTACAGTAATTAACAATATCTATAGATAGTACATACATACAGAATATTCTATAGATAGTACAGTACATACAGAATATTCTATAGATAGTACAGTACATACAGAATATTCTATAGATAGTACAGTACATACAGAATATTCTATAGATAGTACAATACATACAGAATATTCTATAAATAGTACAGTACATACATACAGAATATTCTATAGATAGAACAGTACATACAGAATATTCTATAGATAGTACAATACATACAGAATATTCTATAGATAGTACAGTACATACAGAATATTCTATAGATAGTACAGTACATACAGAATATTCTATAGATAGTACAATACATACAGAATATTCTATAGATAGTACAATACATACAGAATATTCTATAGATAGTACAATACATACAGAATATTCTATAGATAGTACAATACATACAGAATATTCTATAGATAGTACAATACATACAGAATATTCAATAGATAGTACAATACATACAGAATATTCTATAGATAGTACAGTACATACAGAATATTCTATAGATAGTACAGTACATACAGAATATTCTATAGATAGTACAGTACATACAGAATATTCTATAGATAGTACCATACATACAGAATATTCTATAGATATAGTACAGTACATACAGAATATTCTATAGATAGTACAGTACATACAGAATATTCTATAGATAGTACAGTACATACAGAATATTCTATAGATAGTGCAGTACATACAGAATATTCTATAGATAGTGCAGTACATACAGAATATTCTATAGATAGTACAGTACATACAGAATATTCTATAGATAGTACAGTACATACAGAATATTCTATAGATAGTACAGTACATACAGAATATTCTATAGATAGTACAGTACATACAGAATATTCTATATAGATAGTACAGTACATACAGAATATTCTATAGATAGTACAGTACATACAGAATATTCTATAGATATAATACATACAGAATATTCAATAGATAAACAATACATACAGAATATTCTATAGATAGAACATACATACAGAATATTCTATAATAGTAAATACATACAGAATATTCTATAGATATATACATACATACAGAATATTCTATAGATAGTACATACATACAGAATATTCTATAGATAGTATCATACATACAGAATATTCTATAGATAGTACAGTACATACAGAATATTCTATAGATAGTACAGTACATACAGAATATTCTATAGATAGTACAGTACATACAGAATATTCTAAAGATAATATAATACATACATAATATTCTATAAATAGTAAAATGCATACAGAATATTCTATAGATAGTAACATACATACAGAATATTCACATACAGAATTTCAATATACAGAATATTCTATAGATAGTACAATACATACAGAATATTCTATAATAGAACATAATATAAATACATAATATCTATAAATAGTAAAATGCATACAGAATATTCAATAAATAGTAAAATACATACAGAATATTCTATAGCTTGTTGCATCACTCCTACCTTCTTTTCATCCTTGATCTTAAGCTGCTCAATGTGGTTGATGATGTCGTCTATACTCAGGCTGCTCAGCTCATTGTCTTCCTCCTCGTTTCCATCTGACTGATCCCCGGTTTTCACTGAAATGGAGAGACTGAAGTCAGAGGAGCAAGTAAATGTGTGTAACATCTTTAACTGGCACAATCTATTTCTGAGGGAAGAATCCAATCATGAGATCTGGAGTAAGGGATCTTTAGAAAAACTACATCATTAGAGGTAAATTATATTTGTACCTTTGCTAAGAGATCACTTCATTTTAAGGAGCATAGCTTGATGAGAGGGTCTATCTCTGTGGAGGGGAGGGTCTATCTCTGTGGAGGGGAGGGTATATCTCTGTGGAGGGGAGGGTATATCTCTGTGGAGGGGAGGGTATATCTCTGTGGAGGAGAGTACCTATCTCTGTGGAGGGGAGGGATATCTCTGTGGAGGAGAGTACCTATCTCTGTGGAGGGGAGGGTATATCTCTGTGGAGGTGAGGACTTATCTCTGTTGAGAGGATATCTATCCCTGTGGATTGGAGGTATCACTGTGGAGGGGAGGGTCTATCTCTGTGGAGAAAAGGATCTATTTCTGTAGAGGGAATGTATATATCTCTGCTGACAGGAGGGTATATCTCTGTGGAGAGGAGGACCTATCTCTGTGAATGACCTTGGTTATATGTAGCTTATATTCCAGCAGTGATAAAACTGTAACAAGGGCTTCCCCCTTAATCTTTCAACCAGAAAAGTATCTTTACAGGAATGTCAAACCACTAAGCAGGAAGTAACCACTCTATTCATAAACAAAATTGTCTTGCATTTCAGAGAAATATAATTTTTTAAGTCCCTTTAAGATTTCTACTGAACCATAAGCACAAACAAGTAATAAATCTATAGCACTGTGCTTGTTTTTCCTGTTGCGTTGTTATATAAATATGTTGTATTTGTGCTGTATGATACATTTAAGCAAGGGCAAACTATTCATGATTTATCCTGCCACTGCCTCACATACTGACAATAATATAATGCCAGATAAATATGTGCTGTATCTGTCGACCAATACAAAATGTGTACATTCTATCTGTCAATCTGATTCATATGAATTTGTTCCTCATCTGACTGACTACTTTTTACTTGATCCTAAACCTTTAATAGAATTCAAAGTGTTCTTTATGTTTTTATAATCATCAAAAGTAAATACAATAGAGCTCTATTCATTAAAATACTTATGATGATTAGCAATTATCAACATTTTGAATCTACCTATATAGTAATCAGTATATTATAAAAAATCTTACAATGTTGTATGTGACTGTTAAATGGTTCAAGAAACAATAAAGTAAAATGATGTCGTTTTTGTACTTTGTTATACACTCCTGCCAAATTGTGATTTCACAATCACCAGAACAATGTCATTTTCACTATATTGAAACCCCCATATTGCTGTATCTTCCATATTATACATATACATATAAAGATTTTTTTTGTCGTGGGAATTCTTGTGTTTTTAAACTTCTTTTATGCATATTTCAGAGATATTAAACTAAGTCTACTGGATCTGCCTACATTATTAGTCTCTTTTCATTTGCCATATACATTGTATGTAGTCTATATTTAGGCAAAAAAACAGCCTAATAATATAGGCAGATTCAGCGGACTACAGATGTGGGAATGTACAACGTTACATGATGTTTGGTTATCTTGGCAATCCTAAGTCTCGCACCAAAGTAAATTGTCATTGACTGAACATGCCTATGTAACAGTTCTAAATCTGATGGAATTCATAAATTTATGATCAATCAATGGTAAACCACAGAACGATAGAGCATTGATAAAAGCAAAGTGATTTTTTGTCTCGTTTTGACTGTTTTTACCATATACAGGCATAACGTTACATATATTTCGAGAAGTAGTGAGTGCCATGATTTCGCTTCGGCGAAGTTGATTAGAAATCCGAATACCCATTGCATGGGCGCAAATATCTGAAATATTGGACCCATTTTACTTTATAATTACTATAAAATGGGTCCGAGGTGGTCAAGTGGTTTAGATGTCTTGACATATGACCACAAGTCCTCTACCACTGGTCGCGAGTTTGAATCTCAAGTGGGACAGTTGCCAGGTATTGACTGCTGGTCGGTGTTTTTTCTCCGGGTACTCAAGCTTTTGGCTCCACCAACAAACCTAGCGCGCCCTCACATGACCCTGACTGTCAATAGGACGTTAAACTAACTAAACCCAGTATAGTGGATACAACGTTAAGGTATAACAACATTGTTCATCTGTCATTCGAAAAATAAATATCACAACAGCACTTTAACCTATATTACATGTATATATCTTTATATGTTTCTGATTAAAGTAAAGGCCTAAAAGTTGCTTCAATTTTATATACATTATATTCGGGGTCATTGTTGAACAACAGAGTCACTGAACCGGAACGAAAGTAGGATTGAATGGATATTTATACAGTGTACATAACATACGTCAATAACTTCATTTAACGTTACTCAAAAAGGGTTCAAACGTACCCGCAGAATAAACCATATTGTCCGTCGGCGTTTTTTCATCATGCTCCTGTCCTGTCCGCACAGTGTTCCGTTCTATCACCATTTTATCCCATAAAATTGGCGAATTAGCTAAGGCATATTCCTGTTTGGAAATTTTCAAGGAAGTACAGCGTTGATAGGGGATTCCCCGGCCTTCCCAAATAGTAACTCGATGTCATGCCAACGCTTAATTTACCTGTGGTCAATTCTCATAAGCGCTTGACAGTATCGATCCCGAGTACAGTACGCTAACAGGGATCACTAGGCCTAACACAAGTTATATTTGTACATTTCAACCCCGATGAACCCACCGTCCTTAAATTTTACTGCTTCATTGTCTTTTCAACTGATATATACCGATTGCATTGTATCGCCAACGGGAGTGAAACTAGTGAGTAGAAAATTACGAGGAGTTCCGATAGAACCAAAAATAGGTCAGAAGCGGGGAACATTCAAAATAACTTTTAGATGTGTAGGTGTACCTTGTGTCTTACATGTATCCTGACCTTGGCTTGATTATACCTAATGTCATAAATAATTTATTAAATGTTTCTATCTATTGCAAGGACTTGAAGTCAGAGAAGTAGATATCTGTACACTATTCATATTTAAACATATATTATGAGGTGAAGAATAGGACTTGCATGGTGTTTCTAAATCTGGTACCGAATGGGCGAAATATATTATCATATTGCTGTATTACAGTATGTACAGATATAAAACATAATCGATACTCAAAAAAAATGTTATATTTGTGTTTTCTCCTTTTTTCTATGAATTGTCATACATGTCCTTGGTTCGAACTATCCAAAGTAAGAATTATAAGATAAAAAGTCAATGTTAAACTATATATCACTAGCTAAGAAAAATAATTTTTACTGGGAAAATTCGGACTTGATCTATTGATGAGACATACATTGTATTTACACTAACAACCTGTACGTAGTCAGTTTGCTACGCAGTTAATTTGCTTTTATAACTTCTATTACAGGTCATTATTTATAAATTAAATTGTATGATAATATATATTGATACATTTTACTTTATATGTATCAATTCAAATAAACATTACAGTACGAATGATTTCCAGTAATTAATAATGTTGCAATAAATTATTATTATGTTTCTGATCGCAATAATTATGTCTTATCTGTCAAAGTCCATATAGACTGCATAATAATTAGATCTTTTCTCATATCTCTGTAGCACATCATCTAGTCTGACTGTGGTCTGAATGTAGTGGACATATTACCTGGACACGATGTCCACCTGTAGTGGATACCGTGTCCACCTGTAGTGGACAGCGTGTCAGGTGGACACCGTGTTCACACGTAGTGCACTTCGTGTCTACCTGTAGTCTAAACCTCGTGCACTCCGTGTCCACACGTGGTAATCATGACCGTACAGTGATGTAAAAGACATCAAGGTTACTCTTGAAACGGGGATTAACATACCGGAGATAGATCTTACAGTTGGTAGTAGAACCTCCCATGTGCACTTGGAGTGCACTGCGTTTAGACAGGTAGACACGGTGTGCACAAGATTTAGACTACAGGTAGACACGGAGTGCACAAGATTAAGGACTACAGGTAGACACGGAGTGCACTACGTGTGTGAACATCGGTGTCCCACTACAGGTGGACATCGTGTCCAGGTAATATGTCCACTACATTCAGACCCAGGTTTCATGAAGCAAATGCATACGTACATTTGACAGGGCTTTCAAAAACTATTTCGCGTACCTTGCCGTTTTGAAAACTATATTCCTTACATATATAGTTAACATTTTATGAAGGACTAAAATTGTTTCTGTTTATCTGTTTAAATGTCCTTGCTAATATTATGCCCATCAATATAATTTTATCTACGTCCTTGGTTCGAACTATCCAAAGTAAGAATTATAAGATAAAAAGTCAATGTTAAACTATATATCACTAGCTAAGAAAAATAGTTTTTACTGGGAAAATGTGGACTTGATCTATTGATGAGACATACATTGTATTTACACTAACAACCTGTACGTAGTCAGTTTGCTACGCAGTTAATTTGCTTTTATAACTTCTATTACAGGTCATTATTTATAAATTAAATTGTATGATAATATATATTGATACATTTTACTTTATATGTATCAATTCAAATAAACATTACAGTACGAATGATTTCCAGTAATTAATAATGTTGCAATAAATTATTATTATGTTTCTGATCGCAATAATTGTGTCTATCTGTCAAAGTCCATATAGACTGCAGAATAATTAGATCTTTTCTCATATCTCTGTAGCACATCATCTAGTCTGACTGTGGTCTGAATGTAGTGGACATATTACCTGGACACGATGTCCACCTGTAGTGGATACCGTGTCCACCTGTAGTGGACACCGTGTCAGGTGGACACCGTGTTCACACGTAGTGCACTTCGTGTCTACCTGTAGTCTAAACCTCGTGCACTCCGTGTCCACACGTAGTTCACACCGTGTGCACTAACCTTTAGTCTATTTTAGTTAGTTTATATTTACCAACTGTACACGTATATCTACCTAATTTTACCCTATTTAAAGATACTCCACCACCGACGATACTTTAACCACAATTGGTGTTTACTCGCGTTAATGTATGTCTAATTTACACAACGTTTGGTGCATGCACAATCAGTACTTCATTCCATATTAGGAACGTTGCATCTGGATATATAGACATCTGCCTGCGTCCAGTGTCATAATAATAATTATTATCATTATAGTATCATATATTATTTTTCGGGACGCAATTAATTATATTCAATATTTTTATCTTGAAGTAAAATCAGAATCTCAATTTTTTCAACGTTTGTAACCGAAGGAAGAAAACTAATCCGTCTGCTCCCTGTTTTTGATAGAAAAAAATACTGTTTGTCAGCGATGGAGCATCTTTAACCTTCATATACTGGATGTGACCTTTATATATTCACCTGATTAAGTTACCGGATTTAACCTTAATACCGGATTTTGACACGAATTTGAATAGTATTTATCAGATTTGAACTACAATCTATCAGATTTGACCAACATGTGTGTATTTCCGGGGTTTTATTTTTATTTACATAACCTGGCGTATATTTACATCATTTGGCACATATTTACCAGATTTGACCCGAATTATTTTTTACCTGAATTGTCTAATATTTAATTGATTTTACCAATAACCTAAACTACATTTTTAGCTATATTTGCCCAGCCGTTGACGAATCTGAGAACACTAATCCTAAGCCTTTCTATTCTGATTTGTCAATGAATAAGCCATGTAATTATTTTAGCCTTAAAAATATATAGATTTTGAACGTTTCAAACAGTAGTGGAAGGGAGACAACTCCAATTTATGATTGACACGGTAGCGTACACAGAAACGAAAGTAAAACCTTGATTTTTAATTTTCCAGCCAATGGACACCCAACAGGTAGGTCATGTCCCACGGAAATTCACAATATGTATTAACGAAATCAATGCAACGTGTGTATGTACAATCGTTATAATGAAGACTTACTATCACTACTATTCCCTTATAGATCAGTTCAGAACTTCTCGACCCAGATCTGCACCTGTAACAAAGTATGTCAATGTTTTCCCATATGTGTCAGCAATATTTTGTTGATCAGTCGATGTTACGGATATTACTATATAATCAGATATCGAACTTTTCTGCAAAGAAATGAGATAATTGACGATTTAATGTGATGTAGGTTAAATGTATATATATTATCCTTATAGTTCTCCTGTTTAGGCTAAGCTAGATAACAGATAAGGATACCCCCTTGTAAGGATACCCCCATATGTCATGGATTTTTCACATACAAATCCTTGTCTTTGTGGATTGTTTCTTTTGTATAATTATTATAGTGTAAATAAACTTTTATAACCTTATTGTTAACTAATTATTGTACATAGATAGATATGTTTACCTGAACTCTGGGCAGATTTATCATATTTTGATATCATATATTCATTACAATATGTAGATATCTTCTTTTGTAACTATCGACTTACACTGAACTGTCAAGTTCTGTGTAACTGTTAACGTTAAATTACGTGTACTAACTTACCTTAACTATCAGCATTGTTAACTTACATACAACATAATTGGATTGTCAGTTCCTATTATCTACAATGTTGACTGATATTTTACTGCTAAACTGACATTAACATTGTCTACTAATATATCATCTACACTGTCGATTGGTATTGACATTGCCTACTGATATGTTACACAACTATTCACTGTTAACTATCGTAAGACAACTTTCATTAAAACTGTCGTCTATGATTATATATATACACTGTTATGGTCTAATTACATTGTTGGCTAAATGTATGTCGTCGCTTGGCTGCGAGGTAGAACACAGACCATCTTCTTTTCATGTCATAACTTTATTCACTCATTTATGCGAGAGCTCCACATAAGGGGAGACAACACATATGAACTAAAACTCTGAACAGCAGACAAAGGGAGACAACATATCACGATACAATAACATTTACACACGTGGATGGTTCTACAAATAAATATATATATCATATATATAACATCCCCCCCCCCGCAAAACAAAAATTGGTCACCAATTTTTCAAATAAACCATCCATATGTGTACTACAATAATCAAAGAATTTGATATTATACAAAGTAATTACTATTAACCAAATTACTATCAATGTTAATTATGAAAATGTGAAAGTCCTTTTAAATCTTACTCAAAGCTTTATGAAAAAAAAATCCAATTAATTGTATGCTATCGAAATCTAGGAAATGTTCATATGTCAAAACCATTTCGGAAACAAATTAATATTCTAAATGCACTGTCTGTACATCTACACAGCAAGGCAATTCACTTGGTAATTAAAGGTATTCTCAATCTGTAACGAATGTCAATTTATATGTGAATAGGGTAACACACTGGAATATCCATCACTGCACATCCTATATCATATCATATTTTGGAAATTACTGTTTCATGATGTATCTAAATATTTGACTGATAAACTGTTCGTGAAGTATGTCCGTCGCTGACTGATATTTTACATTTGCTGGATTTTCCTGTGAGAAAGGAATAAAGGTCCTTGGAATCTATGGAACATATTTCTTTGGATTTACATTGCGGTGTGGCAGCTATCAATGTCCTCTGGCGTAACCTTTCCTGGAATTTTCCCTCAGGTGGTGATCTCTGATGAGGTAGCTCTCAACAATGAGGTTGTGTGTCACACTTGGAACTCGCACTAGCTGGAGCTTTTACCTTAACTAAGTCCACAGCATTACACTGAGTCTGTACAGAAGGATTAACTTTCACAGCTGACTCAACTGTCTGTGTCATCACTGAAGACTTGGACTTCTGTGGTATCACATTAGCTGAGGATTCCTGTTTACATGTGTTTACGGTACAACTGTCAGAACTAACACTAGCACTTTCCATACATTTCTTTAAATGTGTGTTTCTCCACATCTCGGCTCTCTGTCTATCATGCCGTTTCTGAGATGGGGATTTGGAGTGTTTAGGTTTCTTTAAATTCCGGCGTTCTTTAAATGTACCTGTCACTTGTTTTGTAGAGGATTTTGAATGACATCGCTGTTTTTCGGGTTTTTCCCATGTGATATTGAGAGTTACTTCCCCTTCATTATCATGGAGCGAAAACGAGCATTTCAAATTTGGAAAGTCCAAATTAAAGGTCTCTAAAATCCTCAGTACATTAGTAGGAATCATTATGAATTCAAGTGTTCAGATAAAATATTCAAATGTTAATAGTGAATCACCTATGCATAAACTAAAGCATCTTCATATCTGCCATTTCCACGCCACGTGGTCGACCCGTGGGCGGCCACACACAAAACGATTACTGCACAACAGTCACATATTTGGACCAAACACCTACTTCAAATGTTAGTAAAACGAGTCCGAATTTGGATTCTCCACCATGTTATGGTCTAATTACATTGTTGGCTAAATGTATGTCGTCGCTTGGCTGCGAGGTAGAACACAGACCATCTTCTTTTCATGTCATAACTTTATTCACTCATTTATGCGAGAGCTCCACATAAAGGGAGACAACACATATGAACTAAAACTCTGAACAGCAGACAAAGGGAGACAACATATCACGATACAATAACATTTACACACGTGGATGGTTCTACAAATAAATATATATATCATATATATAACAACACTGTCAACTTATAGTGTAGGGGCTATCATGTAACATTTTGCTATCAGTTACACTGTCAACTATCCATTAATCGACAGGCACTGCTATATATACACTATTCGACCATTACACGAACAAAGAGTGAAGCGAGCTCATTTCGATTGAGCCATTCGATACCGTTATATGACAAGAGAGAATGTAAGGTATTTGTATATATTTACCACATTAAATAATTGAAGCATTATGTATGTTACTTGAAGAATGGAGAGCTACCTAGCCTCTGAACGGATCCAGCTGATTACCAACTTGAAAGACGTGGTTGGGAGGACGTGTGACGGCCGACGTCCCATGAATGTAGTATTTATTGGTAGCCCCGCTTGTGGAAAGTCGTCTTTCATCAATTCCTTCTCAGCCTCCATCGCCGACGACTACTGGCGAGAATACGCCTTTAGTGGTGGACAAGGGGTAGGCAGAGGGGTAGCCAACCAAATTACCGTCAGATTAAAACGGTAAGTTACCGAGACCAACCGGTCATATCACAATAAACATCACATATCTGTCAAATTAAAACGGTAAGTTACCGACTGGTTATATCGCCATAATGATCAAATTACTGTCTGAATAAAACTGTAAGTTACCGACTGGTTATATCGCCATAATGATCAAATTACTGTCAAAATAAAACGGTAAGTTACCGACTGGTTATATCGCCATAATGATCAACTTACTGTCAAAATAAAACGATAAGTTACCGACTGGTTATATCGCCATAATGATCAAATTACTGTCTGAATAAAACTGTAAGTTACCGACTGGTTATATCGCCATAATGATCAAATTACTGTCAAAATAAAACGGTAAGTTACCGAGACCGACCGATCATATCACCATAAACATCAGAATACTGTCAGAATAAAACGGTAAGATACCGACCAGTTATATCGCCATAATGATCAAATTACTGTCAAAATAAAACGGTAAGTTACCGACTGGTTATATCGCCATAATGATCAAATTACTGTCAAAATAAAACGGTAAGTTACCGACTGGTTATATCGCCATAATGATCAAATTACTGTCTGAATAAATCGGTAAGTTACCGACTGGTTATATCGCCATAATGATCAAATTACTGTTAAAATAAAACGGTAAGTTACCGACTGGTTATATCGCCATAATGATCAAATTACTGTCAAAATAAAACGTAAGTTAAGTACCGACTGGTTATATCGCCATAATGATCAAATTACTGTCAAAATAAAACGGTAAGTTACCGACTGGTTATATCGCCATAATGATCAAATTACTGTCAAAATAAAACGGTAAGTTACCGACTGGTTATATCGCCATAATGATCAAATTACTGTCAAAATAAAACGGTAAGTTACCGACTGGTTATATCGCCATAATGATCAAATTACTGTCAAAATAAAACGGTAAGTTACCGACTGGTTATATCGCCATAATGATCAAATTACTGTCAAAATAAAACGGTAAGTTACCGACTGGTTATATCGCCATAATGATCAAATTACTGTCAAAATAAAACGGTAAGTTACCGACTGGTTATATCGCCATAATGATCAAATTACTGTCTGAATAAAACGGTAAGTTACCGACTGGTTATATCGCCATAATGATCAAATTACTGTCAAAATAAAACGGTAAGTTACCGAGACCGACCGATCATATCACCATAAACATCAGAATACTGTCAGAATAAAACGGTAAGATACCGACCAGTTATATCGCCATAATGATCAAATTACTGTCTGAATAAAACTAAGTTACCGACTGGTTATATCGCCATAATGATCAAATTACTGTCAAAATAAAACGGTAAGTTACCGACTGGTTATATCGCCATAATGATCAAATTACTGTCAAAATAAAACGGTAAGACACCTAAACTGACCGGTCATATCAGCATAAACATCAGAATACTGTCTGAATAAATCGGTAAGTTACCGAGACCGACCGGTCATATCACCATAAACATCAAAAACTGTCTGACTGAAACGGTAAGTTACCGAGACCGACCGTCATATCACCATAAGACTGAATAAAACGGTAAGTTACCGAGACCGACCGGTCATATCACCATAAACATCAAATTACTGTCAGAATAAAACGGTAAGTTACCGAGACAGACCGATCATATCACCATAAGTCTGAATAAAACGGTAAGTTACCGAGACAGACCGATCATATCACCATAAGTCTGAATAAAACGGTAAGTTACCGAGACCGACCGATCATATCACCATAAACATCAAATTACTGTCTGAATAAAACGGTAAGTTACCGAGACAGACCGGTCATATCACCATAAACATCAAATTAGTGTCTGAATAAAACGGTAAGTTACCGAGACAGACCGGTCATATCACAATAGACATCAAATTACTGTCTGAATAAAACGTTGAGATAGGCTACAAAGAATGTTTCCCTATAAGTTGTCGTACCGCTTTTCCAAATCTCTTTTTATTCTAAGCGCAACTCATTTCTTTAAAGAAACAAATACTGTGTGTGGCGTCATCGCGTATTTCTTTTAATAAACTCGCAGTAATACTGCATAATTTTGCAGAAAAAATCTCGTTCAGTGAAAAAAATCCTTACTGCATAAAATAGAAATGGAGTGTTATTAAAAAAAAATATTCCACACATAAACTTGATTCTAATATTGAATGGTCGGAAAGGCGACTGAATTTGGGATCTTGGCATAGAAAATTCATATTCTTTAACGCACATGAAATTTACAAAGACATCTCAGATCTTATTACGACTTTGTAACACTGTTTGACTCTGAATAAGAAAGTGCTTAGCATATCCGAATACCTTTTACAAAGTCTGCATATACTTCAGAGTCAAGTTCCTTACGACAGGAGCAAAAATTATTCGGTAGTTTGTATTTGCAGTTTTAAGCCAACTGAGTATGTGACATCAAAGCGGCTGCAGGGATATGCTTTACCAACACTGATTGACATATCTGGGCTTCATGAAGGGGAAGGTGGCTTAACAGAGGAAATTCTGCGGTTATTGTTCTATGGTCAACTCAAAGAAAATACCAATATCATGTCGGTGTATAAGTATGGTAAGGAGAGGGGCCTTCAGAAGATGCGGGCCAAGTATTGGAGATGGTTCACCAATAACAGTGACAAGGTGGATCGCGTCATCGTGGTGGCCTCGGCAACGGAACCTATACCACAAGGTCTGATCAATTCTGTGATGAAAGCTGCCCGACCCACCGGCGACAAATACACGAGAGGTGAGAGCACCAAGAAATATTTCTACTCAATCAAGTCCACAAATAATTAACGGTTCATCAATGTAAAATGCTCTTGTCGACATTTAGAAATTAACTTAGAAATACACTATCATACTTGTTTCGTTTTATTATCATGCAGTTAAGTCAATGCACAGGGCCTCGTTACTAATGAATGTATGTAAACAGACGTGACCTATCTTATATATATCATCATTAGTAACGAGGCCCTGTGGTCAATGCAACCTTTTCCGACTTTACCTAGATTTGATCTAGATTTCATGGTAGGGAAATGCATAGCAAAAATTTAAGTAATCAATTTCCTATAGATGATAGATAGTAGTAGTGATTATTGATAAAAATAATCAATAAATTACACCAAGTTATAGATATTGTAAAATTTAGTTTTGATAATCATTTCCGTTGATAAAGTCATTAACACCTGTGCGTTCCGTCTAGTACTTTCACCATTTTGTTAAGTTAATTGAGGAGTACAGTGTGTCTAAAGATTGATTTTCTTTCAGAAATACCGGTATTTGGAATGCTAACAAAGTTTGACCAAGTTGACGAATCTAGTGACGAGTTTAAGAACAGAAAGGCGACGCTCTTTACAGCTCTGTCACTAGTGGGAGTCAGCCACAGGATCGGTCAGTGTGTGAACTACTGCGATACCATTGATCCAGACCTAACTCGGACCAAGCAAACTCTACCGGATGTTGACATCCCTATTCTCAGGTTCATGAACGTGGTAGGTTTGTTTTGAAAAAAATAGGTCAGGTAGGCGTAGTCTTTCTAATTAAACTGTCTGTGTCGTCTCTGTTTGTGTATGTTGACTTAAAGTCAGGGTATCCCATCAATTATTTTACACTTTAAGGTTCAATATCGCATTTAATACTTAACGTTATTAAGCACAAGGATTTCATTTGCAAAAAGCTTGCAATCATGAATTTCTAATTTTGAACAAAAACAGATTGATGAAAAATTCTAGGAATTCTTAGTAACAATTATTTTCAAAAGACACATATTTACAAAATGTGGCCAAAGTGACATTATCCTTAATATTTGAGCAACCATTTGACATAAGCATATAAGAATTATTTTTATTTTCTAATGTATAATTGACAAATAGGACAACATTCTCTGCTGTTGGGGATTACTTTCTGTAAGTCTGATAATACTCACACAGAAAGGACTTGATCGGTTGAGAACTGGGACATTAGGTGACCAAAACAATCGTGTTTTACACAGTACGAAATATTTAATTGTGCTGTATAATGTATTCTTCACGTGTAAATATATTAAAAGTGATTACATCATTATGACGCCATTGCTTTTCATTCCTTTATATTATTCATACAATACTTTCGATCGCATGTCTTCATACATCAACATATATTTTTTGTTACTCATGTACGTCAATACGTACAAAAGTAATAACATTTTTAAAGCGTGCCATGATTTATGGGACACCATGTACAAGCTCAATATCGTCATATCTATTACATGACAATTATTTTACCTAAGTCACTGTTTACGGAAACGATGGCCTCCACTAAAGTATTAATTCTTACGATTTACACATGTGACCTGAAAAGGTGTTATAGTTTTAGAGATCAAGACGATTTTCCTTAAACAATGCTTTAGATAGCGTTTATATTCAGTTAAACGTAAAACTAGTAAAAGTGTCCTGAATTAGGTTACAAAAGAGACTCTTTGCCTTTACTCGTTGCTTATGCATCCTCGATACTCTAGGGGTTCCGATCACTTACGGTCTCCACACCCCTGGACTGTTTATGTATCCTCAATACTCTAGGGGTTTTGACATGTTTTGCTCCTTGACCTTGAATGACGGTCAATGTCATTCATTTGCAACCAGATGAAAATGTAGAAAAAATATTCAAATCTGTTGTTATGATGTTAGACAATATTAACATGTAAAACCTAAATAAACTCACTGTACATTTTACCTGTTGGGAAAAAACTTATATCTTCAGCATAACAATTTATGAATATTAAAACACGAAACAGATATTTGTTTTAGGTGTGTGGATCGCAGTACGAAGTTATAAATCCAGAGGAGAGTTACAGGAGTATCTATTTCCATGAAGCAGCATGGGATCTTCTGACTGGCATGGTCACTCCTGTGATGTGCCTGGTGTTATGTTTCTTCATCTCGTGTGCCATAGCGATGTTGCTGGTGAAGTAATCTCTACCCCATTCTAGCATCTTAAGAAGACACTTGACCAAGTTTCATGAACATTCCTTAACTTTAAGGAATTCCTTAACGTAAAATTCCCCATAGGAAAGCATTATGGAAGTTGAGGAAAAGGAGCCTTTCTTAAAATCTGTAATGCTTTCATATGGAAAATAAATAATTCATCATGGGTGCATATAAATAAACTGGAAAACATCCTGGTTACATTCGTCTACAAGTGAAACTGTCTAACACTTGTTTCGATTTTATCTGTAGTCGATACTGATATTCCACAATTATAAGTTGTTTTTAAGTATCAAATTTTAATATAAAGTTTTTATCTTTTTTAATGTAAAACTGATCGAGTGAAATGAAGATCATATCCTACAAACAATCACTGTGTAACCTCTTGTAACGCAATGTATTGTAATTTCAATTGCTCGTTTGTGAATCATGTAATTATGTATAATATAATTGGAAAATTATTATTTTACAATAAGTATTATGTACGATATATTTTTTAATTATAAATGGGTTGGACTTACCCTGAATGGTTTTAGTTTTGCAATAAAAGCGGTGTGATATCGTTTTGTCACGTTATGTTGTAATTGTATACATCAGGTATTCCGATATGATTCTGCATTGCTTACATGCGTGAATAAAGTAACTAAAATAAATAAATACCGAGACAACAATGGTTCACCTTCCCGACCACATATCAATGAACCCAGGTAACTTGGCTGTCAAAATCAGTTTTAAATAATCCGTATCCTCTATTACAACCGCGGGGTTGGTATGATATTCAACCCAACACACATTGTAGTTCCCCTATTACGTCATAGTAACTTTTCATGCAGAAAAAAATAATTTGACTATCCTTTGACGTACATCAATCTCAAGTAGGGTGTCAGATGTCTATGATGAATCTGATAACGTTTGATGTCTCGGTACACCCGATTCTATTATCATCGTACTGAAAACGATTTTTCATTGGCGAAAAAATGGGCTAAAATCTCTATAACAATGGTTTTAGTAACATTATAAAAAAAGTTTGGAAAACGCCCTGTGACTCAGATGTTGACGTCGGATATATTATTCGCATCACCCTTACCCGATACAGACCTCTGTAATTATGTCCGTTTCCCAAACGTAAAGTACATGCACAGCTATCGAGAACTGATCATAAAATGCCACTGGACCTGCTGTATGTAACACGGGTGTCGCGATTAAAGTCTATGCAGAGTGAATATGTTGATAACAAAGAATATTAAATAACCATTGATTAGCCAGGCGTAATGATGGACAGAGAATGTTAAAAGAAGGACAAAGAATGTTAAAATGACCAATGGTTGTCCTGACAGAGTGATGGACAGAGAATGTTGAAATGACCAATGGTTGGCTCGGTAGAGTGATGGACAGAGAATGTTAAAATGTCAAATGTTTGTTCAGACACAGTGAGTTAGTTGATGGACAGAAAATGTTAAAATGACCAATAATTGGCCAGGTAGATTAACGGATAGAGAATGTTAAAATGACCAATGATTGTCAAGATAGAGCGATGGACAAAGAATGTTAAAATGACCAATGGTTGGCTCGGTAGAGTGATGGACAGAGAATGTTAAAATGACCAATGGTTGGCCGGTAGAGTGATGGATAGAGAATGTTAAAATGACCAATGATTGTCAAGATAGAGCGATGGACAAAGAATGTTAAAATGACCAATGATTGACCAGGCACAGTGAGTATGTTGATGGACAGAGGATGTTAAAAAGAACAATTATTGTCCAGACAGAGTGATGGAAAGAGAATGTTAAAATGACCAATGATTGTCCAGAGAATGCCAAAATGACCAATGATTGTCCAGACAGAGTGATGGACAGAAATTGTTAAAATGACCAATGGTTGGCCGGAAGAGTGATGGACAGAGAATGTTAAAGTGACGAATGGTTGTCCAAACAAAGTGATGGACAAATTATGCTAAAATGACCAATGGTTGTCCTGATAGAGTGATGGACAGAAAATATTAAAATGACCAATGATTGACCAGGCACAGTGAGTATGTTGATGGACAGAGGATGTTAAAAAGAACAATTATTGTCCAGACAGAGTGATGGAAAGAGAATGTTAAAATGACCAATGATTGTCCAGAGAATGCCAAAATGACCAATGATTGTCCAGACAGAGTGATGGACAGAAATTGTTAAAATGACCAATGGTTGGCCGGTAGAGTGATGGACAGAGAATGTTAAAATGACCAATTATTGTCCGAACAAAGTGATAGACAAATTATGCTAAAATGACCAATGGTTGTCCTGACAGAGTGATGAACAGAAAATATTAAAATGACCAATGATTGGCCAGGCATAGCGATGGACAGAGACTGTTAAAATTAACAATAATTGTTCAGGTACAGTGATGAACAGGAAATGGTTGTCCTGACAGAGTAATAGACAGAGACTGCTAAAATGACCAATGGTTGGCCCAGTAGAGTGATGGACAGATAATGTTAAAAGGACCAATGGTTGGCCTGGTAGAGTGATGGACAGATAATGTTAAAATGACCAATGATTGTCCAGACAGGATGAGTATACTGATGTACAGCTAATGTTAAAGTGACCAACGATATAACACACTTCTAGGTCTTGAGAAAAAGGCGAATGACGTTGTCTTCGGAACAGCTCTCGTATTATTTTAATACATTTGTTTTTGCCTTGTAAATTAAGAGTTAACAGTATATTTTTAAAAACATCATTCTCAATATATTTTGTGTTTATGAAAATCATCGACAAAACACAGGACATTTCTTTTTCGTATAGGCCTCTTCTTATAATAATTCAATTTGACATAGATTTTCGTTACTCTACAATAAAACCAATTCTGGTGTGTGGCATTGATATTTTGACAGTGTATGACGTTATAATACTCGACACACAATGCTTTCAGGTTATGAAAAATGTAACGTCATATTTCTAACCAATAGAATTGAGTAGCAATATCATGTAATATAAGTATCTGTTGCACTAGTCGCCTTTATAATGTTAAAGTTTATATCAGGTTTGCTGTTCTGGCTAATGTACCGGTATCTTTTCGAAAAGCTTACTTCGATTTTATTAAAATTCGTTCTGTATTGCTGAAGATAATATTATCAAATTATTTTCAATATTGATTTCTCTACGGAAATACCGTGATATGAAATATTAATTATATACTTTATGCAAACATGTGTTACAACATGTAGGGATACCGTATTATTGAGACTCGAGGATCATTAATATGCAAGATTGGCATTTAAATAAATTGAAAACCAATAATTGATGTATTTTATTATTCCCTACGAAACGTGATTGCGGGAGATATTAAATTGGGATCCGTGCGTGCGTCCGTCCATCCGAGATTCTTTTCCGGGCTATAACTCAAAAACCGTTCAACGCAGCTTCTTGAAACTTTCTATAAACATCAAACAAGTGTCCTAGTTGTGCCTTTTGCTATTGAGATCCTTTCATTTTTGGATTTTTTCCGTAACCGTGGAAACTAAGTCACAAATACCAAATTACTGTTTCTTTTTGCTTCCGGGATATTACTCCAATACCGTTCAACGCAGCTCCATAAAATTTTCTGTATACGTCAGACAAGTGCTCTAGTTGTGCCTTTTGCTATTGCGGACATTCCATTTTTTCATTTTTTCCGTTACGATTACCATGGAAACCTTAAAAAATACATTTAAAGTTACACTTGAATAATTGTTGCTATGAGCTTGATGTATTTGGGTTTTAATACCAACTGCTGGGCGCGGGGGGATAATGCCACGCTTTGCAGCTCCTTGTTTATATGTAGTGATCCACACTTTCATTACAATATGTTTAACGTTTTACGGGTTTGATATCAGTTTGTATCACTCAGAAAAAAATGTATCGCTGAATACGTTTACACAGGTATCATGCATCGCTGAATACATTAAGATCATCTGTCCCGAAGGGTCAAGATGACCTATAGTCATCAGTCTTCGTCCGTCGCCGTGCACCCCGTCCACCATACTTGTCAATCAGATGACATATTTTCAATAACTGAATGGCTCAGAGCACTGATATTTGGTTTGTACCATGCGGGAAAAATTTGTTTAGTTTTACGTCCTGTTAACAGCCAGGGTCATGTAAGGGCTTAGCAGGTTTGATGATGGAGAAAAACCGGAGTACGAGGAGAAAAAATACCAAAATAAAGGGCTACAACCTTTGTGCAAATGAAAAAAAACATGACTATCATTCAGTGTCACAGGGGTGAATTATGCTAAAACTTTAAAACAACTTCTTGTCAATTGCTATGAGGCTATATGTAGACATGATGTTAGACTTGTAACATGCTGAGATGTAGGAATATCAATTTGTTTGAATTAACTAATGGACATGATAGTGGGCTTGTGGCATGCAATAATAAATGACCTTAACTTCATCAAATCAAAATCCTCATACGACTTCTTATAACTTCTTATTACTAAAAGGGCCATAGAGACCACATATTGAGGATATATAGTGGAAGTATAATATATATACTAAAGGTCGATTTCTCAATAAAATAGTTCAAAGTTTGAGGAAAGCACATTCTATAGCAGCTAAATTAAAAATTGAAATATCTTCATTCATATGTTGATACACGTATTTGTATATAACTAAACTGACTAAAATAACGTGAAACAAATAGTCTCTTGAAATATAGCGGTTCGATTTCAAAATAGTTTGATTTTACAATGAATTCGAAAATAGCTGCCATTTTGAAATCCAAGATGACCGTTTCAATATTTTTTCGTATTCTCGTCTGTAAGGAATTGACCAAAAAGTCAAATTCACACTCCTGCAATTTTGATATGTATATGTCATACTATGAATATATTGTCTAACTCCACAGACGTCGATCATTCCTTAAGTGCATCGAATGCTAAATTGGAACAGGATAGTGAATAACTAAACCACTACTCCCCTGCTGATAGTATCCATAACATATCTTGTTGCTTTCTTTACGATCAATCGACTGCCTTTCCTGCCGCTTTTGAAAGAAGACTCACAACTTATATTCTGTCACTGTCCATTAGTCGCTATGTTGGAAATAGCCGCTAGGGTGAATTTACATGCATTAACACCAGTTCCTATATTCTCTGGTTCCAACACCAGTTCCTACATTCTCTGGTTCCAACACCAGTTCCTACATTCTCTGGTTCCAACACCAGTTCCTACATTCTCTGGTTCCAACACCAGTTCCTACATTCTCTGGTTCCAACACCAGTTCCTACATTCTCTGGTTCCAACACCAGTTCGTACATTCTCTGGTTCCAACACCACTTCCTACATTCTCTGGTTCCAACACATTCTACCAAAACTTGACCTTTGCTTTCTCAAAGCATGACCAGATGATAAGATTTTGTGGTACGTTTAAACTTATAATGTCTGAAACACGTCATACTAAAACTGCACTGGCATTTTCTTCGTTCTTTCTCTTTTTATAATAAGTGCGCCAACTGTACTTTCTGTGAGAGGCTGGGTTGTAGCACGCACATGAATTCCTGGTTTGTGACACAATAAACATTCTGCACCTTCGGGCCCTCAGTCAAACCGCACCAATGGAATGCCGATATCAACCAGAACTGAATTTGACAAGGTTACAGGTGTCTGATATCCTACCAACTTGGTTTTCTGACCGTGTGATTCCCAATATTGCCCATACTCTCTGGGCGTACAATTTCGTAACTTGACACATCGCAAGGGGTAATGTCAGACGAGGTAGATAAAAAAAACGTGATATGAACTTAATCAAAGTCCTTTCTTATATGGTGTTCGCTTATGTTGCTGGCGATGTTCAGTTATGGCATCGAACCAATTTCCCGGACAATGATCTGGCTGTAAACAATAGTGAGATTATCTTCACCCTTGATCCATTTCGAAAGTTCCCCGATACCCGATTTAAGCCAGATTCAAAGTTTGATCATAACAGCCGTTTCGGTTAAGGTATACATATACATATATACCGTTACTACTGGCGGAAGTCTTGAATTTCATATTAGCGGCCATTTTGAAATTCAAATAAGAAATATTATTATGTAAAACACTAGAAAACTATCCATACTTGCAATATAAGCATTGTGTTTATTTCCTTAAAATTAGCTTTGCCAATTAGATTGGTCTTGGAAAAAATTAGCTATCCTCCTACAATACTTCAATACTACCCCTAAGTAGTATCAACAATGTGGGTTTATATCTTTATATTTTGGACCTAGCTGTTATATAACTCAATATACGGCTCGAAGAAAGCTATTCCTAGCGGCCATCATACTTCATTCATTATTCGAACTATGAACGATTTGTATACTTAGCCGTCCCATTGGTAGTATGCTGAGATAAAGTGCTATTAAGGTTTTTTAAATGAATTCCTTCAAATCATTTAAGGTATCAGATAGGTTTTTTAAATGAATTCCTTCAAATCATTTAAGGTATCAGATAGTCTAAAATATTCAACACAACGTCTTTTAATAACTGAGAGAACTAGTAATATTCACGAAAGAGGGGGTTTTGAGATCACACATACATGTAGGTAAACAACTTTTTGATAGTTTACCTGAATAACTTTGACCTGTGTTTATGTCTCAGTGGTCAAATATATCAGAAAGAGGGGTATCACTTTGGGCCGTTTTACGGCCACTCTGTGATAAGCAAAGATATTTTGCTTGAAGGTACATTAGAGCCAGCTGCATATTGCATACATATATCCGATTTTACTGGTCAAAGGTTGAAAATTGACATTTTCATTGTTTAAGTTCTAATTTCAACATTAAAATAAAGATAATATTGATTGAAGTTTTTACACGTAAATATTGGGTTTGTGAAATTCAGCGGAGAAAAATAAAATAAAAAAGTAGGTCATAGTGACCAAGGTAAGTGTTAGTTCTATTTTAGCATTAAAACGTTTCATATTTTTGCTGAAAACTAAGATGTTTCAACTATTTGAAAGCTTGAGATTGATGTTTAGTACTTCATGTCGATCTTGACATGACCTGCTTAAGATGATGATATCCTAGAGTAACATTGGCTGGGTCACGTGCATAAATTAGTTCATATTCAATTAATGGTGTCATTTGTCCACTAAGCAACCTTTGTTTTCCCATGTTTAAAATATTTCAGCTTGTTTTATACGCTAATTTCAAGCAGCACTTTCACTAAATGTAGGATGTTAGAATGGTGCCTGCTGCCGCACTGCATGATTGTAAAAGGCGACTAAAGGAGGGGTATCACTTAAATCCGAATTTCTTGGTTACCTAGATGATTTTTAGCAACCATATTAAAGCTTGAGACTGACGATTAAAACTTTATTTGGATTTTGTCATGATCTGCATAAGATGATTTCATCTTAGAGTCACATGACCTGGGTGACGGAGATGAATTAGGTCATATTCAAATGAAAATTCATATCTTCTGGGTTTCCATGTTTGAAGAAAGTGTTTAAGCTGTTTTAGTTTGTTTTATAGTAGAATCTCAAGTAACACCTATACTAGTATTGCATGTAGGATATTAGAATTGTGCTTGCTGCCCCACGGCATGATCGTAAATGGCGACTTTTTCATAAAACCTTGTCATAAAACGACATTTTAACGTCATCACACTCCTGTTCATGTCAGTTTTACAGAAAACAAGACCCTCCTATTAACTTTCATTTTTACTATAAACAGAAAACTTATATCAATGTCATTGTTACTAAAAACAGCACCCATCCGTTCATTTTTTATTTAAAAAGTACACACCTACTAATGTTATTTCTACTGAAACCAAGACACTCCTGTTAATGTCATTTTTATTGAAAACAGGACACTCCTGTTTATGTCATTTCTACCGAAACCAAGACACTCCTGTTAATATCATATTAATTGAATACAGTACACTCCTGTTAATATCATTTTTATTGAAAACAGTACACTCCTTTTAATGCCATTTTTATTGAAAACAGTACACTCCTATTAATGCCATTTTTAGTGAAAACAGTACATTCCTGTTAATGGATTTTTTTATTGAAAACAGCACAATCATGTTAAATCATTTTACTGAAAACCGGACACTCCTGTTAATTTCATTTTTACCATAAACAGAAAACTAATGTTAATGTCATTTTTACTGAAAACAGGTCACTCCTGTTAATGTCATTTTGATTGAAAACAAGACACTCCTGTTAATGTCATTTTTACTTAAAACAGGACACTCCTCGTAATGTCATTTTTACTGAAAACAGGACACTCCTGTTTATGTCATTTCTACTGAAACCAAGACACTCCTGTTAATATCATTTTTATTGAAAACAATACACTCCTGTTTATGTCATTTCTACTGAAACCAAGACACTCCTGTTAATATCATTTTAATTGAATACAGTACACTCCTGTTAATATCATTTTAATTGAATACAGTACACTCCTGTTAATATCATTTTTATTTAAAACAGTACACTCCTGTTAATATCATTTTTATTGAAAACAGTACACTCCTGTTAATATCATTTTTATTGAAAACAGTACACTCCTGTTAATATCATTTTTATTGAAAACAGTACATTCCTGTTAATGCAATTTTTATTGAAAACAGCACAATCATGTTAAATCTTTTTACTGAAAACAGGACACTCCTGTTAATTTCATTTTTACCATAAACAGAAAACTAATGTTAATGTCATTTTTACTGAAAACAGGTCACTCCTGTTAATGTCATTTTTCTTGAAAACAGGACACTCCTGTTAATGTCATTTTTCTTGAAAACAGGACACTCCTGTTAATTTCATTTTTACTTAAAACAGGACACTCCTCGTTATGTCATTTTTACTGAAAACAGGTCACTCCTCGTTATGTCATTTTTACTGAAAACAAGACACTCCTGTTAATGTCATTTTTATTGAACATAGTACACACCTGTTAAATTCACTTTTATTGAACAGTACACACATGTTAATGTTATTAAATATTTATGTATACATAAACCATTGTGTAGGCTTGATTTGTTATGCACAGTGTTTTTTCTCACATTTTATAAAATTTTCCCGGATTAATTTAAATTCAGTTAAATTCTTGTACCGCCTACATTTTATCAATAGTATCATACGGCAAGGTACATTTGTACGTCATATCATTTACAGTGAAGCGGTACCAGGTTGCTCTTTAAATGGACTCCTTGAAACAATGATACCATGATTTGGTCGATAATGCTATGTCATATAAGTGAAATCAATCTGAAATCGTGTGACAGCCGTTCTTCTTGGGTTTCATGTCGTGTAATATCCGGTTTAGTGAAGATAGTATAACGTTTTAGCTGCACACAGTGTAGTGATTATAGTTACCTGTATACGGTGATAGTTTATCTGTATCTCATGTTGCGATAATAGTTTAGCTGTATCCGGTGTAGCGGTGATAGTTAAGCTGTATCTAGCGAAGCGGTGAGAGTTTGTCTGTATTCGGTGTAGTGGTGATAGTTTAGCATTATCCGGTGTAGCAATGATACTTTAGCTGTTACCGGTGTAGCGATGATAGTTCCGCCGTATTCGGTGTAGCGGTGATAGTTTATAGCTGTATCTGGTGGAGCGGTGATAGTTTAGCTGTTACCGGTGTAGCGGTGATAGTTCCGATGTATTCGGTGTAGCGGTAATAGTTGAGCTGTATCCGGTGTAGCGGTGCTAGTCTATCTGTATTCGGTGTAGCGGTGATAGTTTAGCTGTTACCGGTGTAGCGATGATAGTTCCGCCGTATTCGGTGTAGCGGTGATAGTTTATAGCTGTATCTGGTGGAGCGGTGCTAGTTTATCTGTATTCGGTGTAGCGTTGATAGTTTAGCTGTTACCGGTGTAGCGATGAAATTTAAGCTGTATTCAGTGTTGCGATGATAGTTTGGCCGTATCTGGTGCAGCGATGATAGTTTAGCTGTATCCGATGTAGCTATGATAGTTTAGCTGTATCCTGTGTAGCGGTGATAGTTTAGCTTTATTTGGTGTTCCGGTGATTGTTTAGCTGTATTCGGTGTAGCGGTGATAGTTTAGCTGTTACCGATACAGTAATCAAAGGCACGGATACACATACACACGATACAGGTACGGATATTGAGACTTTCAGTTGCATTTCACAGACATAAAGTTCTCTAGCTGAGTCCCCACAAATTTATGTCTCTTTTAAATAATTCAGCAGCTAATCTGCGTCAGGTTTTATATATCGATTATATAATTTTTACTGCATCTGCCAGCGAATAAATAATGACTGGAATAAGTGTAGTTTGATGTAAGCAGGGAGCGTTCATTTGTTTGAACACGCATCATAAAAACTACAATGTGTTCAAACATAAGGTATATCATCCTTACACGCGATTCCTTATATGAACTCACAACTGAATCACTAATTTATGGCTCTGCATGCAATTATTAATGATGATTGATGTCGATGTATTAATATTTTTTTTTTGTTCTTTTAGATTATCTTTTTGGATAGAATTCATAACATTACGGGAAATAGTAACAAACTTGCACTTACACAGCAAAACATTGTATATATACACTATACTGAGAAAATCAATTTCTGAAACCATACAATTAAATTGTTGAATTACATATATTCAAGTGTGTAAAGGGTCGTGGTAAATAGGATAGTAAACGTTCTCTTACCGACGATAACCACCATACAAATATACTATATACAGAGTTGTTACTAAGGCAAACAGAGTTGTTACTAAGGTAAACAGAGTTGTTACTAAGGTAAACAGAGTTGCTTCTAAAAGTTGTTACTAAGGTAAACAAAGCTGTTACTAAGGCGAACAGAGATGTAAGTAAGGTAAACAGAGATGTTGCTAAGGCGAAAAGAGTTGATACTAAGGTGATCACAGTTGTTTCTATTGTGATCACAGTTGTTACTTAGGAAAAGTGTTGTTACTAAGGTAAACAGAGTTGTTACTAAGCTGAGCAGAGTTGTAACTATGGTAAGCAGTGTTGTTACTATGGCGAACAGAGTTGTAACTAAGGTAAACAGAGATGTAAGTAAGGTAAACAGAGATGTTGCTAAGGCGAACAGAGTTGATACTAAGGTGATAACAGTTGTTTCTATTGTGATCACAGTTGTTACTTAGGAAAAGTGTTGTTACTAAGGTAAACAGAGTTGTTACTAAGCTGAGCAGAGTTGTAACTATGGTAAGCAGTGTTGTTACTATGGCGAACAGAGTTGTAACTAAGGTAAACAGTGTTGTTAATAATGGGAGCCATGTTGTTATGAAGGCCATCATTGAAGTAAACTAAACTAAATTTTTACTAGGGTGAATAGTGGTTACAAAGGCGAACAGAGATGTTTCTAAGGCATAAGGCGGGCCATGTTGTTACTAATGTGAACAGAACTTTTACTATGAAAATCAGAATTGTTACTAAGCCGGACAGAACTGTTTCTAAAGATGAACCGAGTTGTTACTAAGACAAACAGAACTTTTACTATGGCAATCAGAATTGTTAATAAGGCGGACAGAACTGTTTCTAAAGATGAACCGAGTTGTTACTAAGACAAACAGAACTTTTACTATGGCAATCAGAATTGTTAATAAGGCGGACAGAACTGTTTCTAAAGATGAACCTAGTTGTTACTAAGACAAACAGAATTGTTACTAAGGTAAACGGAGTTGTTACTAAGGCGGACAGAGCTGCTACTAAGGTGAACAGAATTGTTACTAAGGTGAAGGACAAAGAACAAAAGCATGATTTTATATCAAATTATTTTATTCCAATAAAATTATTGCGATTCTATCTACCCTTACAGGTATAGAACAGGCGAATGAGAAAAAAAATACCTTAAATATCAGGAAATATCGAACCAAAAAGAAAGATTATGCTGTTAATCATATTCAATTTATACCCAGAACGTAAAATGATATCTGCATACATGTTATTAATTCTGTTTTTGCAGCACAGACGAAAAGCTATATGTAACTATACGAGTAGTTATCAACATCGTAGGCTTCGGTTACCTGGGGAAGGTGTGGCTCGGTTTGAAGGAAAATACAGTAGTAGTATACGGATGTAACTTATTCACTGTATAAAACACATATATTTAGCTTTCTCGTACACGATCATTGCATAACACCTACATACATTGATATATGCCTGAACATATCCATCAATTTCAAACATATATAGTATTTTGATTTCTAGGTAGTCCTTTCAAACAATCAGACCAAATCAAATAAAAAACAGAATTTAATCTCAGATCTAGAGTAAGTCAAACACCAACTACATGACAGATATATATCGGATTTAGACGTGACACCATTGTCAACATAATAAATACAGAATAATGGATATCTTACAAGCGATATTTTAAGAAAATATTTTAGAGATACACTGCTGCAGTCCCTGAACGTCAGTCATGGGATGTGGAGTCAAGAACACTCCACTGCTTAAGGCCATAATAGTGTTTTTTCTGTTTTGCGTCATTTTGATTTTTCTTAAACCTACCGCCCCGCAAGGCAAAAAAAATACACACAAGGAAATAAACACGATGTTTTAGTAAGAAATTAAAGTTTTTGGGGGTTCAAGTTGATACTGGTTTTGTACATTTTTCTACAGAAAGCAGTTATTTCATTTCAAATGATCAAATATAGAAAAGGGTTTTCATTTTATAGATTTTATATATTTGGAAGTAGTAGGAAACATTACTTACCTTGTTACACACCTCTTTTATTGCCCAGTTCGGAAAATTTGTTTGTGTTTGTTTTTTCACTCAAGAGACCTTAAGCCCATCAGCACGCGGACGCAAAACAGAAAAAAAACCCACAACTATGGCCTAATTATGTGTGACATACAAACAAACATATTCGCCATACAAGATTACTTGGTAATTTAAGTTGAATAAAAAGTCATTCGTTTGCCTGACATGGTCTTTACTCTGACAAATTAAGGGTTAGCTGCTTACATATACAAACTTTCTGTATATGTTATCTTTGTCATTGTTAACGTGAAATTATACACAAAACGTATTGTTAACACTATAACGCCTACATCAACATAATACATGTACGTGTTTGTACAAGTGTTGCACATAGTATCAAAGTTACAGCATCTAATTGTTTTATCATAAACACATGTGTTAAATAGTTACAGCATCCGATTGTTTTATGATAAGCAAATGTGTAAAATAGTTACAACATCCGATTGTTTGATCATGAAGAAATGTGCAAAAAAATTACAGCATCTGTATTTTTTCATCACCAAATGTGTCAAATAGTTAAAATATCCGATTGTTTTATAATAAACAAATGTGTTGAATAGTTACAGCATCCGATTGTTTTATGATAAGCAAATGTGTAAAATAGTTTTATCATCAACAAATCGATATAAAATAGTTACAGCACATCTGTATGTTTTATTATTAAGAAATGGACGGACTCGCAACCAATATAAATTTTTTTATAATCACTTTGCACGCTCTGCCAACGTTGGAAAACAATTTTTTAATAAATGAAATGCGCACGTTACATTGAAAGTACAGTACCCAAGTGATAGACGGATTTCATATTTCTTTTTCAGTGAAGAAAAAATAAAATGAGATAAATTAATATTTCACGATGCCTGTAGTTTTTGTTCTATGCAACTATTCAATATAATAGTAAATATATCTACATCATACCTTACCATCTATTAATTTAATACTTGACCAAAGATTTCATTCCGTGAGTTTATATCATTTATCAAAATACACAAAAAATCATACTGATCCTTTTCTGTAATATACCGTACAAATCATCCTACATTCTTGTACAATCTGATTAAAATACAGATCCTTATAACCACTCCGTTAAATGAAGGATCTGACATAATCCCATAGGGGGTCACGTCCAGATGACCTTTATACCACGTGGAATTCACACCAAATCCATTTTCTACACCTTCCTACATCAATTGGAAGCGATATTTCGTCCCAATAAACATACACAATAAGCTTTGTTGTGCTCTTTGGGCGAGATGGCTACGTAAACCAAAATAATTCTGACAGGTTTTTCAAACAATTTCGTCCACTGAAATTCACTGTCAAAATTTTGCAAGTAGCCATTTGATTGGCCATTTTCAAAGGTCACCTGGACATGACCCCTAATGGGATTTTCTCAGATCCTCTTATCAAACGTAGTGATAATAAGGATCTGTATTTTAATCAGATTGATTCTTGTACATTATACTACTAAATTAACTCCCAGATTTAAACGTTCTTGTACATTATACTACCAATACTCCCAGATTTAAACGTTCTTGTATATTATACTACCAATACTCCCAGATTTAAACGTTCTTGTACATTATACTACCAATACTCCCAGATTTAAACGTTCTTGTACATTATACTACCAATACTCCCAGATTTAAACGTTCTTGTACATTATACTACCAATACTCCCAGATTTAAACGTTCTTGTACATTATACTACCAATACTCCCAGATTTAAACGTTCTTGTACATTATACTACCATTACTCCCAGATTTAAACGTTCTTGTACATTATACTACCAATACTCCCAGATTTAAACGTTCTTGTACATTATACTACCAATACTCCCAGATTTAAACGTTCTTGTACATTATACTACCAATACTCCCAGATTTAAACGTTCTTGTACATTATACTACCAATACTCCCAGATTTAAACGTTCTTGTATATTATACTACCAATACTCCCAGATTTAAACGTTCTTGTACATTATACTACCAATACTCCCAGATTTAAACGTTCTTGTACATTATACTACCAATACTCCCAGATTTAAACGTTCTTGTACATTATACTACCAATACTCCCAGATTTAAACGTTCTTGTACATTATACTACCAATACTCCCAGATTTAAACGTTCTTGTACATTATACTACCAATACTCCCAGATTTAAACGTTCTTGTACATTATACTACCAATACTCCCAGATTTAAACGTTCTTGTACATTATACTACCAATACTCCCAGATTTAAACGTTCTTGTACATTATACTACCAATACTCCCAGATTTAAACGTTCTTGTACATTATACTACCAATACTCCCAGATTTAAACGTTCTTGTACATTATACTACCATTACTCACAGATTTAAACGTTCTTGTATATTATACTACCATTACTCTCAGATTTAAACGTCTTGTACATTATACTACCAATACTCCCAGATTTAAAAGTTAATTCTCAAGAAAAGTGATTGAATTGGATAATTTGAAATTATATACAAGATTTGTAATGTTTTTAATGGATTAAAACATGATGGTTGATGTCGATGTATGTACATTTTTGTAGGTGTGTCATCTAGATGAGATCATTCCGGATGTACTTTATTCAATTTCAAATATTATTATAAGAATTTCCTGGGGACCCTTCAAATCCTTTCGTAATATGTTGGTTTCGTAATAAGTGGTTTAATATTAGTACAACAAACACAGAACAAAAACAAAGTGAGTTTTTGAACAGAGATATGCCATTTTTTATTGAAATTGTATGTGAAATACTCGCTGTATGTGCATAATAGCAGTACGTGTGTCAACACATGGCAGTGATCGATTATAAGAAAAATAAAAAAAAAATAAAAACCTAGGTCACAATTCGCCAACTTTAGTTTTGGCACTTCGCATTATGTGGTTTGAAACAGTTTGTACTATCAGAGTTTGTATTCAGTGGGTTAGACGGTACATACTACATATGTTATATTTCCTTAATTTACGTGTACTGCCATTTCTAGCTTCTTTTTACGTTTTATTTGTGTAGGTGTGACATTAACAGTTACGATTGATAGAGAGTCGTCAATAGCTGTAATGAAATCAGTCCGGACATTAAAACTTCCACGAAGCAATCGATAGTAGTATCGGTACTCTTAATAGCGCTATGGATATCGATCATGGCTTTGTGGTGGATGTTAACATTTTATGTAAGTGGAACAATCTCGTCACACATCGCTGACCATTTTATATATTAAATATGTTAAGTTTGTCTTTGATAATTTATCAGTTATTAAAACGTTCTCTCGCCTTTTTAACAATAGGGATAAAATAATAACAGAACAAGACGAAAAAAATCAAAGCAGATAATCACTTTACCAGTGAAGTTAATCAGGCATTTCTAAAACATCTTAGTATTGAGCAAACAAAAGTCGAGACAGGAAACATAATAAGTTGGCTTTTTAAACCATTTTCTTCATATCAATATATAACAATGGAAATGTATTCATATAACTATGTGTATTTACGGTATGAATCAACACAATACACTGTTTTAATTGTTTATAACACTTGTTTAGGTATATCATCTGTACATTAACAACTTCTAACACGCCAGACGTATCCGCTTGTATTATGTACAATATAAACGAGATAAGCCATTACATCCTTAACGGAAACGTATGTTCTCAACAACTCAATAACAACAAATACAAAAGAATTACAACGTATTAATAACAATATTGCATATAGCTGGAGTTCAATAATAAAATGTAACTGAGCATTCTTGTGTCATGATTAAGATCTCGCCTGTTAGAAGGAATGTGAGAGTATCCGAGGAAAAGAGGATTGTATCCTCCGACATTATATAAATAATCAGTATTTTACTGTTTCATTATATATAAAACTAATGACATGTTACATTGCTGCTAGTAAAATGATTCATCAATATGTATCTAGCTCTAGCCAAATTGATTAATCTTAACACTAACTTCATGTGTATCTAATTACAATGGAAATTGTATATTTCGTCTTATCATTCCTAATGTCTTATAAAATTGAAAATATATAATACATGCATTTATCTTTGTTAGAATCATGTGCTGTAATTGATAAATTAATATCTAACGTTAGTACCATTTTAAACTGAAGAAAACAATCTGATTACATTTGCAACCTGAATACCAGAAAATGATATCATTTAATTAGCCAATATCAAACATTGTTAAATGTGTAATGTGCAGGAAATGTGGACAAAAACATAAAAATTTCTTATCTAACCTTTCACAGAAATCTGATACGGACTGTAATGCGTTAGAAATGAATGCTATATAATTAAGACGGGTTTCAGTAGGCACTATTTGGAATTTGTTTTAAGCAAATAGAAACGATAAATAAAGATAACTTAAGGACACTTCCCAAACCACATCTGATTCATCATGCTTGGTGGTACTTGGTGTGACGTCATCATAGTGTTACCATGGTAAATACAGGGATCAGCTCTGAATCTACCTGCATTGAATCCTGGGATAGCCAATAAGGAGTAACCCAGTTTTTTGATACAGAGAGCGACATAAACGTCCTCGAGATGGAAAAACGGTACCTGTCGAGACACTTCAAACACTTTGGTCGCTACGTTCATACTAGTAACGTACCCGGTCCCAGAACAAAAGCCCGGGTAATGACTTCCAGGAAAACTCCTTTTAGAAGCGTACCATTTTGATCGCGAGTCACGAATTGGTTGTGCTTTTTTGTGGCATGCCCCGCCCACTTGTGTTTGTAGTTTATCTTTGTTTGCCTGCAGTGTTCTAAGAATGTTAGGAATGTTTACATACATGTCGTCATCTGTTTTCATTACGAATTTGGCGTGCTTACATTTGGTGCTAGCCCATTTAAAAGCCATCATTGTTTTGTATGTTAGATTGCTGTAAGCATCCTTGAAATCTTCTTGAAGAATGTCTTTGAATATATCGAATTCTTCTTTCACTTTGATATCCATTGCCGGATCTGACGGGGCTCCAAGCAGGAAAGCATAACGTACATTTGAATCAGCCGAATTATTTTTGGCGTACGTTAGCCATGTCTTTCGTATCGTATCTCTCTGTAGTCTGTTCTTGTGGATGGTAAATATCAATACAACAACATCTATGCTTTGGGATTCATTTTTACGAAGGCAGATTTCGTCATTGGCTAATCTGTAGTTGAAATCGTGCCTGAAACAACTTTCACAACTATCTGGACGATCTAACGACGGCTTTGGCGTTACTTTCTGTGTCTTCACTGTGTTGTTCGTGAGAACCAATCTGCGTTCCGTGTCCGTTGTCGTTTTCGGTAAGTTAAAATCTGTTAAACTAAGAGCCTTAAGTAACTCTTTGGCGTCCTTTTCATAGAATTCTTTCACATTATCAGTGAGTTTCGCGGAGAGTGTAAAGATTTCGTTGACGTGGTACCAATACAAAAGGACACTACCAAACATCAACAGACACAGCACTATGAAGGAACAAAGCAACGTCCTAGTCGTGCATGTTCGAGTGCTTTTCTTGCCCGAGTCATTCATAACGGAAACGGAGCAAGCGGTCATACAAGGCATAGTCTTTCAATAGCACGGATTTCCTATTGTAACCGCACTTCAAGGGCAGTAACTCTACTTTTCAAGAGTGTTAACTCTTCACTCCAATGGCGATAAAAATGTCAACAGAACGTCATAATATATCACACTTCTACAGAAACTTTACATAGAGACATCAGATCTGCGAGAAGTTGTTAGACCGTAGATCTACAAACATCACATATCCGTGCTTAGGCTGAACTTTAACATAAATATGAATAACGTTCACATTAATAACATGCAAAGTTACAATGTTGTTAATTCAATACATCCGATTGTTGATACTTCTTTTAATGGAAATATGCTGCATCGTCAATCAATTGGCACTTTTACAATCGATAAGCCTGTTGGAGACAGTTGAAACGGTAAGTGTACTCTCGGTCAGATCGATATGGTATTCCAGTCACCAGAACATGGATTTTAAACCCTCCTTACAAACACCACAGGGTTTAATAACACATATAGTAGTACCTGTATGTATGTCACGTGCGCAGGTGTGTCAGTTTACTGGGTAAACACTGTATAACTGCTGATGCTATTACTCACGCACTCTACTCTGGACGGCAGGTGATGGTGGCACTGGGTTTATAACGATGTCAGTCTCAGTCCCTTGATACTTGTAAACTCCAAATCATATTCAAGTTTTCCTGTTCATTCCGAGACCTACTGAACGTATCCGGTGTCTTCTTACAATGTCCAATGTTTTACCTGATGTCCTTTTTACCAATACATCGTCCAAGTGAAAGTTATGCCTAGTAAACTGAAAAGTGTCTTTATGTTGTCAGGTGTATTCTGAATCCTACTAAGCATGCGTACATCCGTTGTATTTCCGTGTTTTACCCGGATTCCTTTTCGTCTTCATGTGTATTCTGAACCTCTCTGAGAAACACATCCACCATAGCACATGTATTATTTATACCTGGTGATATGTGCGACAGAACGTGTGTATACTCGGGACCAGTGATTGGTTCTTCTGTCTCCAGGTATTCAATCAATATTACTATAATAAGGACAGCACGCTAGAATGACATTGATTGTACCGTGACCAGGACCACATTCGGTAAAACACTAGGCTCACTAACGTCTCCCGTACACACAGTCGAGGCCAAACCTGAAAAATACACAGCAATCCGGTTTTATGGACATGTGTTAAAGCTGAATTACAAATTAAATGAAAAGTTCACCTCAAACACGTTTTAAGGAGAAAATCACAATGACCAAATATAAGTTTACTGTTCATTAGGTTTAGTTACTTAATGTAAACAAAATGGTTTTCGGACATTTCGGGTATAAATTCGATATTAGATTTAATTAATATAAATCCTAGTTTAAATGTAACATTTTCTGTCGTTGAAATGACAACTAAACATTAAAGACGTGTTTACAACATTGATGTTTACAGTATGTATTGAAGTTGCAGTGTATAACAAGTAAATAATTATTTCAGTAAATGTCACTGATAACTAACACATCTTATGCGCCTTTTCGACATATCTTATTTTGTGTGTGCCGGTGAAAGAAGACAGTGTATTATAATACAAAAATAACAAAACATCCTTATGATTAACTTTGGTGATTTTACAGGAAATAGATATCCCTGACCATGAAAATCACGATATTCAAGCCGACCAAACTAAATTATACATATTGGTACGAGGAAATATTTTCGAGCAACACAGTTCAATGAATAAATCTATTGACATAATCACAGTGTTTGTGTACGTACACGCCAGGTGTATCAGACAGATCAACTGGATTAGACAACAAGAGAGCCAATAAAGCACCTATCCAAATGCATTCGTATAGAAACTAATTTCTTTTATCAAATAGAATCTGACCGCCCGGATCCACCAATATTGCATTTGCTGTTACCTATGAATAGAAAATGGTGAATAACTCTACTTTCATCAGAAATATTACCTGTTTAATTCAATGCGTTAACAAGGTTCCTTCAGAGCATACCTAACGAAGCAAGTGAACCGTGTGTCTATCACTTTGAAGATGCTTCATGTCGAACAAATTATGTTTTCAAATTACTTTTTTTCCATTTCTATTGCGGTTTTCCGTATTGGAGGGACATCCCCTTTATATTGTATTCATAGCTGTAACATCCTTTTGATATTTACCTCCATCCATAACGATAAAGGACTCTTTTTTCTTTAAATTTGTATATAATAGTACGTGTATACACAAACAATCTTAAGGAGTTTATTAAAACATCCGGTTACCATGGAAACCGTCAAAGCAATCATCTCTCGCTTTCACTTATGTCCCATTGATTTATGGGTACATTTTCTAATCATTAGTCCATTGATGGAAAGGCTAAATCAGCGATCAATTTCCTTTCCATCAGCTAATTTTGTTGTCCTTTGTTCATTAGCATAACGTACGGTACCGAGGGAAATTACCACCCAGATACCACTACCCGTCTATCTACCATTGACGGCTTATTCCTATTACTCCTCTCAAAGCGAAGTGAGATCAAACAACAAACCTGGTTGTGTGTGTTTATTGGGGTTGATAAAATGCTGTGAGTATACAATGTGTATTCACATTTCAAACTTTATGATATAATAATTGGTTTGTGTATTAACGTTTTAACAATAAATGAAGTAAAAAAAAAGTGAAGTAAAGACCACAATGAAAAACAACGATGAATATTTTGTATAATCGAAAACAAAATTTCACGTTATGGGAGAGTAAATGTACGTTATTTACGTCATCAACACCTGCCATACAGGTAAGAGACAACAGATGGGCCAGATGAGGACGGAGCTTTAAAACAGTGGACAAACAGGACACTCACGAAGGTCATGGGGTTACCAATTATATCTCGTCATGAGAATCATTATCATAATCAAGCTGAAACGTTTAAAAAAAGTCTGTCCTCTTTCACAATGCCAGCCCTTTAGAGCTAATTTTGGAGGAGGAAATTGAGTGGAAGTGCTGAGTGCGACCACGAGCCAGTACGGCTGTAGTCAATCGTAAAATACAATCAATATAATATTACTGGACATATACAGGATCTGTGTTTAACAGTCTTGAATTAACACGTAACTCTTAAATATGATAAAAAACCTTGCTGTAACTAAGGCTTTAACCACGCACCTGTTGTTTCCAGAACAGGTAAATATAACACAGCCGACACGGAGCAGGATTTATGAATTTACCCGGCGGGACAACAGCCGGTCAACGAGAGTCGGTATGATTTGAGGAGTAGATATAAGTTGAATTGATCGTTTCGATCAAAAGTAAAATACATCAGTGTGTACAGCTGTTCAACAAATTTCTAATGTGGTGTACAATATCAGGGCCAATATAGATAATAAAACTTGACTTGTCACTGTTCAGTGAAAGCACTGCTGTTTGTAAATCGGAAGGGACTTTCAAGTCAATATACAATGCTGTATACATTATTACTTGTTTTGAAATAGAAACATATAAAAGGATAACGTTGGGTAAAAAAGTTCAATTGCTTTCAGATGATGAAAGCACAATTTTCAGATGATAAAATAAAATCATTTATTAGTTATTTAAGAAAACAAAACAGCTCAAATTACCTACTTTCATAGGGGCAAAAGTCTTATTAAATATCTGAAATAATCAGACAAAATGCTAATATCAAACCTTATTGATAAATGTTTAAATTATTTATTCATTGTTAATTATTTATAAAAAGGGGGGTTTATACATGAAAAGAAGTTAGACAGGAAACAAATATATAGTTAATTGAAAAATATCAGCTTTTAATAAGGTGGTCGTTATTTCGGCTTAAGGTGGTTATTTTAGTCGGCATAACGTGTACATTTTGTATAATCTTGTTACTATGATGTTTATAAACACATAACTGATTATTTGTAGGAATGTTCATATCTATATGCGATGATTTCATTTTAAAATATTGTTTTCAAATGACAGATAGTTTTTAAACTCAGCATTAACGTTAAAAATAGGTAGGTAATTAGGTTAAATTCCCAGCGTAAACCTTCATTATGGAAGTAATCTTTTGGTGGATTGCTCACCTTTGCATCTTTTTATCGCAAGAATGATGAATTATTTACACAAAAATACCTATTTCAATTTTCTAGTCCAAGTCGACCCGACAGCGACCCTGTGATTTAACATCTGACCCAGAAATGTTTGCCCGAGGGTGAAGACTGGTACGTCTTGTCAATAAGGATCCCCGGGGTAACGTTCAAGGAAGTGCCACACGTTAGATTTTGATACGTTATAGATAGGGGCTTACTTCGCATTAGATACAGCTGTTCTTTTTAATCTTAATTATTACTTCCCTTGTCATTTTGGTAACACAAAACCTATAAACGTTTATGCTATTGTAGTATAACGAATCTGTACTGCGTCAAACATGAACAAAGATTGTTACACAAGATAATACTATCACTGTTTGGTGAAATCGTTATGCTTGAAATGTTAAATTGTGCAAATACATTCATTCATAATCTTCAACACGGTATCATGGAATGTTTACACATGGTATCACTGAATGTTTACACACGACATCATTAAATGTTAACACACGGTATCATTGAATGTTAAAACACTGTATCATTGAATGTTAAAACACGGTTTCATTGAATGTTTACACACGGTATCATTTAATGTTAAAACACGGTATCATTGAATTTTTACACACGGTATCACTGAATGTTAAAACATGGTATCATTGAATGTTAAAACACGGTATCATTGAATGTTTACACACGGTATCATTGAATGTTAACACACGGTATCATTGAATTTTAAAACACTGTATCATTGAATGTTAACACACGGTATCATTGGATGTTTAAATACGGTATGGTTGAATGTTAAAACACGGTATCATTTAAGCATTTAAGTCACTATTTCTTAATTTCATCGGAGTATGAAAGAAATTTGGTTTGCAAACTGCGAGAATCCGCTACGCAAACAAAATTTATTTCATAACCCGATGAAATTAAAAAATAGTGACTTCAATGCTTATAATTAATTTTCCAGACTTCTTCATAAAATGAAATGCGTTACACGTACCATCCCATTGATTTTTCTCCAAGGGATTTTTTTTTCCAAATCAATACGCAACGTCAATGTTTCTATTGTGACGTCCCGATAACGTGGGGTTTCCGCGCCATTCTCGGATTTTTTTTTCATCGTGGAATGAAAAAAATGAATAGGCCAATCATAAAGCCAGAAACTAAAAGAAAATTAATTATTGAATGTTAAAACACGGTATCATTGAATGTTAAATCATGGTATTGTTGGATGTTAAAAGCAATGTATTACTGAATATTTAACAATAATACTATTGGATGCTAAAAGCAATGTATTATTGAATATTTAAACATGGTATCATTGGATGTTAAAAGCAATCCATCACCTACCTATCATGAATTCCAAGAACACTTTTGCTCCTTTGGAATTTATAATTTCCTTATCATAAATATCAAGGATAATAGGGAATTTAATATTAACTTTTTCATTTGATACAAAAAAATAATAAATTATTGGTTCATTGAAACTTTTTGGGATCATTGTTTGTAACTTATGATTGATTATCACTATAACTACATGTTAAATCTATTCTGATTCGAATCGATGGCCATGTCATATGGCATGCATATGTACCTATATATAAACCTTACCTGTATGTGTTCATTAGACCACAAACAGGGTTATATTGACTGTGAAAACAGGGTTATATTGAATGTTAAAACAGGGCTATATTGACTGTTAAAACAGGGTTATATTGACTGTTAAAACAGGGTTATATTGACTGTGAAAACAGGGTTATATTAAATGTTAAAACAGGGTTATATTGACTGTTAAAACATGGTTATATTGACTGTTAAAACAGGGCTATATTGAATGTTAAAACAGGGTTATATTGACTGTTAAAACAGGGTTATATTGACTGTTAAAACAGGGTTATATTGACTGTGAAAACAGGGTTATATTGACTGTGAAAACAGGGCTATATTGAATGTTAAAACAGGGTTATATTGACTGTTAAAACAGGGTTATATTGAATGTTAAAACAGGGTTATATTGAATGTTAAAACAGGGTTATATTGAATGTTAAAACAGGGTTATATTGACTGTTAAAACAGGGTTATATTGAATGTTAAAACAGGGTTATATTGACTGTTAAAACAGGGTTATATTGAATGTTAAAACAGGGTTATATTGAATGTTAAAACAGGGTTATATTGAATGTTAAAACAGGGTTATATTGAATGTTAAAACAGGGTTATATTGAATGTTAAAACAGGGTTATATTGAATGTTAAAACAGGGTTATATTGAATGTTAAAACAGGGTTATATTGAATGTTAAAACAGGGTTATATTGAATGTTAAAACAGGGATATATTGTTTATTAATGTTAAAACAGGATTATATTGACTGTTAAAACAGGGTTATATTGAATGTTAAAACAGGGTTATATTGACTGTTAAAACAGGGTTATATTGAATGTTAAAACAGGGTTATATTGAATGTTAAAACAGGGTTATATTGAATGTTAAAACAGGGTTATATTGAATGTTAAAACAGGGTTATATTGACTGTTAAAACAGGGTTAATATTGTTTGTAAAAAACAGGGTTATATTGACTGTTAAAACAGGGTTATATTGACTGTAAAAACAGGGTTATATTGACTGTTAAAACAGGGAATTATTGAATGTTAAAACAGGGTTATATTGAATGTTAAAACAGGGTTATATTGAATGTTAAAACAGGGTTATATTGAATGTTAAAACAGGGTTATATTGAATGTTAAAACAGGGTTATATTGAATGTTAAAACAGGGTTATATTGAATGTTAAAACAGGGTTATATTGAATGTTAAAACATGGTTATATTGAATGTTAAAACAGGGTTATATTGAATGTTAAAACAGGGTTATATCTAATGTTAAAACAGGGTTATATTGAATGTTAAAACAGGGTTATATTGAATGTTAAAACAGGTTATATTGAATGTTAAAACAGGGTTATATTGACTGTTAAAACAGGGTTATATTGACTGTGAAAACAGGGTTATATTGACTGTTAATTAAAAACAGGGTTATATTGACTGTTAAAATAGGGATATATTGAATGTTAAAACAGGGTTATATTGAATGTTAAAACAGGGTTTATATTGAATGTTAAATCATAGTTATATTGAATGTTAAAACATGGTTATATTGAATGTTAAAACAGGGTTATATTGAATGTTAAAACAGGGTTATATTGAATGTTAAAACAGAGTTATATTGAATGTTAAAACAGGATTATATTGAATGTTAAAACAAGATTATATTGAATGTTAAAACAGAGTTATATTGAATGTTAAATTATGGTTATATTGATGTTAAAACAGGGTTATATTGAATGTTTAAATTATGTGTTATATTGAATGTTAAAACAGGGTTATATTGAATGCTAAATTATGGTTATATTGGATGTTAAAACAGGGTTATATTGAATGTTAAAACAGGGTTATATTGATGTTAAAACAGGGTTATATTGAATGTTAAAACAGGGTTATATTGAGTGTTAAACAGGTTATATTGAGTGTTAAAATAGTGATGTATTGAATGTTAAAACAGGGTTATATTGAATGTTGAGTCATGGTTATATTGAATGTTAAATCATAGTTATATTGAATGTTTAAACAGTGCTATATTGAATGTTTAAACAGTGCTATATTGAATGTTAATTCACGGTTATATTTAATGTTAAAACATGGTTACATTGAATGTTAAATCATGTTTATATTGAATGTTAAAACAGTGATATATTGAATGTTAATACAGGATTAAATTGAATGTTAAAACAGTGTTATATTGAATTTTAAAACACAGTAATTTTTGAATGTTAAATCATTGTTATATTGAATGTTCAAACAGAGTTATAGTGAATGTTAAAACAGGGTTGTATTGAATGTTAAAACAGGATTAAATTGAATGTTAAAACAGGGTTATATTGAATGTTAAAACATGGTCATTTTAAACATTATAATTACTTCTAACAGCTCAACTCACCAAATTCGTACCTCGGATTGCATTTGTCCTTCACGGAAATCTCAACAGACAACACGTTACCTGTAAAATATAAAAAAGGTAATGTTTCCTTAGTGTGTTTAATGTTTACACAATGGGTGGTTTATCGTGTCCTGTCATGCATAACGGCGATCTGGTAACTCCGACATACAGAGATTAGGTTACGGCAAATGGCGAAGACAATTCTGATATACTTTCATAAGTTTTCTTTAAACTCTGTCTCAATATCACTTTTAGACATTTTGTGGAATAAATGGATAGGCCCGATAGCCGATTTGACAGGTACATATATCTGGTGATATTATATAATAAATACAGATATATATATCGACAGACAAACGAAACATATATGGCAAGCCCGAGTTTCCTCTAGACCTGACATCCGATTGTAAGACACTTATATAATTAGTGAATGGTTAGCATATAATAAAGTCTTTTTCTGGCTCTCGGTTCTGACTGTTAGGTTCCGATTTGAATTCATCAAACCAGAATTTTACAGTCTGACACACAGGAACGAACGTGACTTAGGCCACAGGCCCACATGGGTATCGGTAGGTTGAGTCGGGTCAGAGGAAATCATCATATATATATAATATCCCAGTGGTGAAAACTGCGATATTAAATGGATAGATTCTGGATAAAAGATTAAGATATCGTCAGAACCATAAGATCAATTTATAAGGTGAATAATACATAAAAATATCCACCTACCTGGCTACGTCGTGTATTTTACATCCGCCTACCACGCCTGTCCAGTGCCTTAATGTGTTAACGTTTACAGGGAAAACAGGTAGATAGACGTGAGTACTGAAGCGTGACTGGTCAATACCATAAAGCTGTACATTAGCCGCGGTACCCGGTCCCAAGTCTGTGCTGAGAACGAGAGGGTATAGTGACACTACAGTAGGTTATACTTATACACCATATGTCTTAAAACATTATCGAGTGTGTCCTGGAGACTCGCATAGTCATAATAACAGAACTCAGAAGAATTTCTTATACTCGATCAAGAATAGAATAGGTTATATCTTCTGACATCCTCAATAAAGGTAGTCATTTATAAATTACTTCTCGTGATAATAATAAACATAATGTGTCTAAATATATAATACATATGTACATACAAAGAGACTTTTGTAATATTACTGTCATTCTTACTAAATAAAAGATTTTTTAATTCCTGCTAATATCAACTCATATTGTGTACCGATATAATGATAAACAAATTTTGTAATATAATGTATACGTACATGTACTTAATTATTAATCAATACACACATTATTAATTTTATTCTATTGTTTATTTATCGTACTATTTATATTTATATTACCTGGCTGCTGGATTCATACGAATTCATTAACTGATGAATCATTAACTGTGTATTCATGATCATTCACTGTGTATTCACTAACTGTGTATTCACTAACTGTGTATTCAAAGTATATTCACAGTGTATTCACAAACTTTGTATTCACCGTGTATCCAGTTACTGTGTATTCAGTTACGGTGTATTTACTGTTTATTCACTTACTGTGTATTCGCTGTTTATTCAATAACTGTGTATTCACTAACTGTGTATTCACTTATTGTGTATTCACTGTGTATTCACTAACTGTGTATTCAATTACTGTTTATTCACTTACTGTGTATCCACTAACTATTTATTCGCTGTTTATTCATTAATTGTGTATTTACTGTGTATTCACTTCCTGTGTATTCACTAACTAAGTATTCACTGTTTATTCACTAACTGTGTATTCACTTACTGTTTATTCATTAACTGTATGTTCACTGTGTACTCACTAACTGTGTATTCATTGTGTATTCAATAACAGTGCATTCACTATGTATTCACTAACTGTGTATTAACTGTTTATTCACTGTGTATTCACTAACTGTGTATTCACTTACTGTGTATTTACTAACTTTGTATTCACTAACTGTGTATTCACTGTTTATTCACTAACTGTGTATTCACTTACCGTGTATTCATAACCTGTACATTTACTTACTATGTATTCACTTACTGTGTATTCACTGTTTATTTACTAACGGTGTATTTACTAATTGTGTATTCACTGTATATTCATTTACTATGTATTCACTAACTATGTATTCACTTACCGTGTATTAACTAACTGTGTATTCACTAACTGTGTATTTACTAACTGTGTATTCACTAACTGTGTATTTACTAACCGTGTATTCGCTAACTGTGTATTCACCAACTGTGTATTCACTTATTGTGTATTCACTGTGTATTTACTAACCGTGTATTCACTAACTGTGTATTTACTAACCGTGTATTCACTCACTGTGTTTTTCACTGTGTATTCATTAACTGTGTATTCACTTACTATGTATTCACTAAGTGTGTATTCACTGTGTATTTACTGACTTCAAATTTTGCAAATTGATCTCTTCCTACAGATCCCAATCTAATTAATATATTACTGAACAAGTAAATGTTGGAATTATCTCATAGAAGGATAAAGAGACGACGACATAACTCTTTTTATTACGCTCCTGAAGTTCCCCGCGTATTCGGGATCGGCAGTTACATTATTCAATCAAATAAATAGCTCATTGCGATTAAAGGTATTATATGACAACCATATCGAAAGGTAAGTAATAATTGTTATTTTTTGTTGTTCAATGGCGTATGACAGATATTTCAACTTAACTTGTTCGCCGCGCATCATTTAAAATATTTATCAAAAATGTCGTTCATACAACAGTGAACAAAAAACAATAATCATTTTTATGATCCAAAAGGAAGAACTAGCAAATTCTTAAACTTATACCCCACCTAGTTTCGCAGCTAACAAAAATCACATTTTAACACGTCTTTACAAAAACGGTTACTAACGTTGGAAAGAGCAAGGATTTAAACGCTGTCTCTTTACACTACTAAACACCACGCGAGACACCTATGAACCGGGAATAAAAACCATTTTTCTCAACAAATACTTGTCTGATCAAACGAAACACCAATGTAAAGCTTATTAAATTTCACAACGTTTATTACTTGCTTTAAGGACGGAAGATTTAGAAGATATGTCTTAAATTTTCGTTAAAAAAATACGACAGCTCATGAAATGACGGCCCGCTTCAGATTGTAAGACGGTAACCCTCGCACCCGCCAGCTACATCAAAGGGATATCGAAGGAAAATCAGTCGTCGCCCAACGTCACGGTCAGTGCACAAACACAAAAGCTCCTGCGTTGTACTTCCCCAAAGCCCAGTGTTACTTATCCTTTTCATAATATACGTCCTTGGAAAGAGTGATAATTTTCCTTTCAAAATCCTACACAACTATACAAAGTGTCGTCACTAAGACGTCTAGGAGCTTTCCACCCTTTACATGTATAGTACAATGCAGAGTAGCTCAATAAGGGTTGGGGTTTTTTGACGATTTTTTAATCCATTAGACCCATAAAAATGGTCTATGGATTTATATTTACAGTTACTTGCCATTTCTGCTATATAAACTGACCAAGGCAAAGTGAAGTATTTGACGGTATAACTGACACCCAAAACGTGATCATTATGGAACTGTTCCCAAAACGTGATCATTATGGCTGTTCCATTTTGTGGATTAAGGTGGTAGTCTCACATTCCCCAAAATAAAATGTAAATATAAGCATTAAACTATCTTCATATATGGTATCTGTGGTCTATATAGATGCTAGAGCTTTGCAGACAATCAGCGCGCATTATGAAGATTGTCTTCAAAGCTATGGCATTTATATAGACCATAGATGTCATAGGAAGAAAATTTAATGCTTAAATGAAGTGTAACTTTATTCTCAGATCCCTGTGGTAAATACCGTTATAATTAGGTATAAAATAAAGAACTTGGCATAGAGTCCCCTTGCAACATACCCCAGTAGAAAACATAATGTCAAGCCCATTATGCCTTTTCAAACCCCACCTTATATATATATTGTAATTAATTCTCAGACCTGTTTGATTCCGACGGTTACACTGTGAGTAAGGCCTATCAAATACCCTTGGTTTTTTAGCCCATAGCAAGACATATTTACATCAACATTTGTTATTTTTTGTATTGTGAAATGGAAAGAGGAGTGTACAAGTTGTAACCGAAGATCAATTAGACAGATCGCGTACTCCTTTTTACGTCATACAAATTAGCATATTGATCTCGAATTCAAAAATAAATTTATAGTGGTTTAAGAACACACTGAATATTCTTCATAAGTTCATACCAGAACTTACCTGAAACAGCCTACATGTCAACTTCTCCTTGATCGATAATCAATGTCATCAATCTATCATCAGCATCCTATGCGCGCTTATAAAAGTTGGCGCGTTCGATCGGGAAACAGATCTTGAGGCTACTAGTTCCGGACTCCAGACCAACAATATTAGTCACCAGAAGGATTGTCCATTGTTACAGACTGTCAGACGTTCATAGTTTAAATAGAATGACATCTAAAGCTTTTACCAAACCACTCAATAAAACAATGAAAACAAAATCAAACATGCATTGTAGATTTTGAAAACATACGTATATAACAGGTCATTGTGGAAATATTCATTGGAGCTAAAAAAAGTATGATACAACTGACTTTTGATATACCAATAGTACTAGGTAAGCAACTGTTTTAGATGGTTGCTTACATTAAACGTCTGTCGACTAGATTTATTGATTAGAATTGTTGCAATCGGCTCATTTACAGAGAGTGACACTCAACTTCAAAACGATACAATCAACCGCAGTGTACAGTAATTCTATTGTTATGTACTTCAACTGACGAATCAAACTACCTATCTATATATCTGTTTTCGCACACAGAGCCTTCTGTTCACGAAATTACCATATAAAGAACTATCAATGACCACCAGATATTATCGTATAAGGAGGTATCACGGACTATAAAATGTTATATTTGTAACTGTATCAAAGTCCAAAGAATGAATTATGAATGGTCAATAATCACGAACATTACGGACCAAGAAATGTAAATCTGGGAATAATGATGCATAAGGAATGATTACGGACCATGGAATGAATAAGGAATTGTCACGGAACCACGGAATGATGGGTTTAGGGTTTTATTAGTTTAATGTCCTATTAACAGCCAGGGTCGTGTAAGGACGTACCAGGTTTGTTGGTGGAGTACCCGGAGAAAAACCACAGCCAAGCGGTCAGTATCTGGCAACTGCCCCACATGGGATTCGAACTCACGACCCAAAGGTGGGGGCTTAGGATAATATGTCGAGATAACTCAAGTCGTGTCAACACCCCTTCGCCCTGACATTGTGTTGTGGTCCCGGAACTCCAAGCAGGTCCTTATGGTGGAACTGACAGTACCATGGGAGGACAGGATTCCAGTCAAGGATTTATAAGTGAGAAGGATTCGTGACTGTCTCTTTACATTACAAAACACCACGCGAGACGCCTATGAACCGGGAATAAAAACCATTTTTCTCAATAAATACTTGTTTTATCGAGTCAAACGAAACACCAATGTAAAGTTTATTAAATTTATTACTTGCTTTAAGAATGGAATATTTAGAGGATATGTCTTAAATTTGCGTTAAAAAAGTACGACAGTTCATGAAATGACGGTCCGCTTCTGAAAGTAAGACGGTGACCCTCGAACCCGCAAGCTACATCAAAGGCTGCGCCGGCGGATATCAAAGGAAAACCAGTCGTCGCCCAACGTCATCGACAGTGACCAAACACAAAAGCTCCTGCCTTATATTTCCCCAAAACCCAGTGTGACTTATCCTTCTCATATACGTCCTTGCTTCCAGTGGAGGTTTGATGTCGAGGGTTCCCCGGCCAGTCACTGTGGAGAACTCTTAGTTTGTTGGGCGTCGTGGGAGCAGAAAGGAAGAAGTTGGTGGGAGCAGTGAGCAGGCAGGCAGATATAGCTAGAGGCGGCATTAGGCTGGATTTGGAGGAAGAGGGACGAGAGATGCACCATGGAGAAGGTTAACGGAATCGGGGTGCGCAGGAGGTGCGTACTTCTGACTTAGGGAGCGCTGAGACGGCATTGGGGGGGAGCTCGAAGCGAGAAAATGGCCGACGGTAGTTGTTTACATTTTTTCGATGCGATCATAGACATAGATATTGAGAGGAAAATTAAAAACCAACAATTTTTGCGTGTAGAGTTATTTACATTCTACCGATGAGATGTGTTGATTGAAGCCAAGGATGCACGATTCGTTCAGGCTAAGCCACATAAGTCATGCGAGTAGGGGCGTGGAGTGATTTGTTTACATTTTTCGCTGTCAAAATACGGAGCATGCGGTGATTTTACGTAGTTTACAATTCCAGAACCAGACCAATTAAGATTTTCATTAACATTGAAATGTGCGATTAGAAGTAAAATTTCTCCATGGTTGAAATTTGGCAAAATTTACCCTACGTTAGCGAGGGACAGGATCGGGGGGAGACCCTATTTTAGATGGGGACGGTGCATGGGTGGGCCCCGCGGGGTTACGTTATGTATATATCCGTTAGGTCTACATTAATCTGCAGAATGATCTCCTACTGTAACTTAAAATTAATTTAGATGAGGTTGAATTCCATATATTCATGATTTATAAGTCATCTACGTCCCCGTTTTTGGCGATATTTAAACCAGAGACGTACTTTATTTCTTTCAAGCTTTTAGTTCTACATTGATATTGTAGACAAATAATATTCAATCATAAGCTTTGAAATAAAATTTGATTCAAATATTTTATTTATTGGTTTTGTTTGTTTGTTGATATGATCATTTCGGGTGGAATACCTATCGACATTATATCTACATTGAAATCACGCTAAAGTTGCAGATAATGTGTCATAATTCATGCTGTCAGAAACATTTTAATTGTCAATGTGTTTTAGTGCTTTACACACAGAATATTAAATTACTGCCGGTTTTTATTTTAACCCAGTAAATTTATATTTTACACTTCTGAATTGTATCATTACTTAATTATGCATATACCCAATGCATTGACATATTAACATACAGACACAGATGGGGATACAGGTATAAAGTTGTGTAATAACTGCACCTAATATTTAGATAGTGTACCTGTAACTAACTATCTACAGGAACATACCTGTAGGTCTGTTTTTATGACCACCAGGGCCTTATATATAACAAAAAAAAAAATATATATATATACCAGCAAGTATGTTGTTGTAACAATTATGTTTCAGTATACACGGACCTATAAAATATCAAAATACTAATGGGCAAAATACGGAATGGAAAAATATAGGAGAAGAAGACGGCGAAGAAGAAGAATGGTGTGTGGCAACCGAAACGTTTTACAGAGAAATAAGAGTTATGCCCCTTGTCTTTTTTTTTTTTATCCAATCAGGTACAAGCAGTTTGTCAGTGCGAGACCAGCTTGCTTGATTGACAACAAGTGCGTGTGTATTTTAGGCTAAATATTGTTCATCAGAATGCCTCCGAAAAAGAAAAAGGGGAAGGGGAAAGGAAAGAAAAAGAAGAAGGATGGTAAGCTATTCGTCCCCATGATACGTTTAAGGACAAATGTTGGTATTGTATCTCTAAATATGTGAATAATTATACCAAACCACAGGCAGCTCTACACATACATTTTACAATATGGATTGTGTTAAACAGTAGATACTGATGATCAGCTGCCTATATGCTCCATACCAAGAATCTAAATTTGGATAAATTTCTATTGTCAAAAAAAAGGAAAAAGAAAAATTAAAACCCCAAATTATTTTTTCAAAATATTTGTAAACTGTAACCGACATTTAACCATTTTGACTCGCCTCAACTGATTTCTCTCTATGTCAGTAATTACATATATACGGTACCGTCATATTCCAGCCCAAATCTGGATATGACTGATCAACCATTCTAACACTCAAAGACGTACACGACACCCACACCCCCCAACTAGTCCATTTACAGGTTCATATCAGGTGTACCACAGAACGGTTCTGCTGTAGGACTTAAAGGAATGTACTAGTACTGTGCCAGCCAAACCGAACTGGTACAAGTTGTTTGTTTCTTGAAACCTACCGCTTTGATCAAAGATGGTGACTCTATTAATGTATTACATTTGTCATTGAAATTTGCATTTGATGTAATCAAATTAATACATAATGGATTTATATTCAATTTATTTTGTATTTGAATGCATTTTGAAACCTTTTAAGTATTGTTTATCTGTAATGCTATTAAAATGGAAAGTAACTTGAAGCGCATCTTTCATATGGTTGCATGTCACCATATTGGAAAAACCCAAATGCGTCCATTAATCTTTGTTGTATCAATTCAGTACAACTGGTAAGGACCTGTAAAAGGAATGTACAGTCACTGTGAGTATTGTGATGGGTGCCAAGTTTACAAAAGGAAGTAGAAAATTAGTGGCAAAACTAGAATGTTCTACTAATTGAGCTACCGTGTACATATGTACCATATAGCTGGACAAAGTTTATCAAAGTTAAGGAATGTTCATGCAACTGGACCATGGTCGCTGATGTACGACCCCCATCCAGTCCCTCTACATCATTAATGAATAGAGAATGGAATCATTCAAGCTGATGGTCATCATCAGAATAGGAAATTTTGGTGACAGGCTGTCTCTTACGATAACATGTGCTTATTTTTTTTATTTATTTTTATTTATTTTGTAGATGCTTCCTTAGAACTTGAGGACAAATACAAAAAGACCATGACAGAGATAGAGGCCTTGAAGGATCACCTTGGTAATTATCACAAATAAGTCCAATTGCGACAAATTTATGTGCTTGAAAACCATAAGTGTATGCAGGTCTAGCAATATACCACACTGTTATAATCATTTGATATTTCAAGTACCGTATTCAACCATATAAGCACCCAGGGTGTTTAAAAAATTGAAAAAAAATATTGAAATAAAATGAAATTATTGCAAAGCAAAGTGCAAACAAACAAAAAGGTTTTTATTGTTGGTCTTTATTTATGCCCAGGCAATTGATATTGACGTCTGAAAAGGGGGAGGGGCGCTTATAGGGACATGGGCACTTATTGAGTCAAATACAGTAATTCATCTCCAAATTATGTCCAGATTTTGGTGTACTAGTCAGTTTGGCTGATCAATATTTATCTATTTTTTTATCCAACAATATTATTTTTTATATTAGATATACATCAAATGTACAGCTTATATTTTAAAGGGACAATTCAATGAGGCTACATTCTGTTACATAGCCATGAAGCAAAATATGACATAAATGAATTATTCTATATTTTTTATGAAACATATAACAAGAAATATTGAGAAATTCTACCACATTGTTAAGTATTTTGACTGTTACCGTTGAAACTCCAAATCGTTGATCAATACGATTAAGTAGGTATAATATGTATGCTGTATCAATACCCAAGCCAAAGTCACGCATGTTAAACAAATGCAATACCTAACCACCGAGGAGTCGTTGAAATTATATTTAGACAAGAACATGCACCTTATAATGTGAACACTCTACTGGTAGAGCAATTTGAGTAGTTCTAGACAAAAATTTCTTTACTACACTGACAAGGGCTAGGGTTCCGCATGCAAGACACACAATGTGTAATGGCGGACAGTAAGCGAGTTACAAACACATACATTTCACTACAGCAGGCTTTTCTGACATATCACAGTATAACCAACTAATCTTATATCCATTAGAACTCATTTGTTTCTGATATATATGCAAATTTAAATGTACTGTTAGACTGAATTGTCACTTTAAGACACTGGCCATGTATACTTTTTATCTTGTAACATTTATCAAAGCATACTATTTTGCCGGCGCAAATGTTGAAATTCTAAAATATATCTGTTTTCATCACATATGAATTCGACAGTGCTGAATACAGCAAAAATATATGTGATATGTGTATTCTGACATCACCAATACTGATTGCTGATACAGTTCTCCATTTAAGATGAGTTCGTAGATAAAATACTCATTAAAATCTATCAATTACCTGTAAAAATTGTATGAACGTGTACTAATTATATAGTTTGTATTAGGCCATCCTATTATAATGAAAGTTACATCCGAAAATAAAATGAGAAGAAACTTACTAAAATCAGAAGAATTCAAGTCTTGCTCAAGAATCTGTATCAACTCTTAATTTGTTTCAAATTGATAATTGCACTTATGTAATTTTATACTGAATTAGTTTGTTATTAATTACTTTCCACTGTAACCACTAGTGATGGACCAATGATTGAAAAAAATTAAAAATTAATTGATAAAAAACCTCTGTGGTCACTAAGTTTTTGCCTTTTTTTCTAATCATAATTTAACATTGCCAGATAAAGTCATGGCATTGTTGCATTCTGTGGTACTTTTTTAGCGATTCGAAAGGAGATTGCAAGGAAGTCACAAGCCATGGGGAATATGATGAAGTCCCGAATGGCTGACGCCCAGAAGGATATGGAGGAACAGAAAGCGGACCAGAAAGCTATCAATTCAGGTCAGTCTGTTTTAATAGCTGTGCTTAAAAACTTCAGAAATAAAGTCCAGTGTATCAATCTTTCCTCATATTTTCTGAATAGATTCAGTGGTACCATGATTTCAGTAGAATATCTAAGATATCTGAGCATGGCCTAAAATATTAAAGTATACATATAAGATATTTAAGCAGTCGTTAAGTTGCTATATGAGCGCATTTCTTGTGGATGATAAAAAATCAATCTGTCAAATCTTTTGAATTAAATTTCTCTATGATTTTTTTTTCTTAAAAAAATCAGTCTTTGAAATACATTTTTTGTATTCCTTAAATACCTAGATTAAACAATGTCAATGCACATGCTTGTTGGTATATCTGTGTTTTATAATAAAGGTATTGTGGAGATTTAATTGGATGACATAATTATTTCTGGTCTGTTGGAATAGCATTGATATTTTTTTTAATCTCTGTTAATTTTATAAGGTTAGAAAAATTTGTTTGCAAAGTCTGTGAATCGGCATAACAGATTCTCACAAAAATAAAGCAAAAAAATTATAACCAGATGAAATTAAAAAATAGTGACATCATTGCTTATACAGATGTACATAATTGATTTTTGAGAAAACATGTTTTAATGTATGATTCCGTTGATTTCTCAAGGGATTATATTTCCAAATCAAAAAGGGATTGGGGCACGTTAGCTAGTATTTGTGTATAGTGAACAAGCCTAGCAAGTGTAAATATTATGCAATAGTGCATACCCAATAGTGCCATTCTCAGATTTTTTTAAGCATGAAAAAACATCAAAATATGCTGCATGTCTATAAAATCAATTTACTTATACAAGAAAATCTATTTTAATGACAGAAATGGCACTGGCTTACAAAAGTATGCAGACAACACTACAACTCAAAGTGCACACACTCGACATGAAGCTGATGCAGACGGAGGCCAAACTTAGTAAGTTGATATAAAAATACCAACAAATAAATCTTAAGTTGGAAAAATGGACGCCACAGTGACCATTTTTGTCTTAATTGTACATTTTCACTACATGAACTCATAATTCTAATACAAAGTTTCAGTTTAACAGGGGTTTCATTATCTTTCAATAGAGTCAGTACAATTGCAATTTCAGGGGGTACTTTTCTATACTATCTGTATGCTATCTAATGTAATTTAGCCCAAATCAGGTGGTATCACAGCTAGGTTTAACTGGCAAAATGTACCCGGTACCGTCTGATAATGAAACCCCTGGTTTAATGTAGTGTAAGAGATATGGTCCTAGTGATCCCATTAATGTAGGCCAAAGGTAAAAATATATAGGTCACAGTGACCTAATTTTGATACAATTTTAACAATACACTTTGCCATTTATGAAGTTCCAGTTAGGATGTTTACAGTAGACTACACAATCTTTTTGTCATGATTTGGCCAAAGATAAAAAAAAGTCTCACATTGACTATCTTCTGAATACACTGGCTGCAAACTTAAGCGAAAATGTAGATGAAGTTTCAGTCATGTAATTTGTAAGTTATTTGTGAAAAACAGCTGCCAGAAAAACCATGGAAAACAGAGACACAAAACTCCAATCTCGTGTCAGTACACTGGTAGGGGACGTATATAAAAGGCAATGAATTCAATTGCTCTTCAAAGAAAATAAGACTTTCTATTTCACACATGGTATACCAGTAAAAATAAAAACGGAATGATGTAACATATTTGCATTACAGAAGAGACAGAGAAAAAGCTAAGAGAGACAGAGGATGAGAAGGAACGTATCACTAGGGAAAAGGACGAAGAAATAGAGAAACTGAATCTCAACATCAGAGTAATGGAGAAAGAGTATATCCGAATTCTCGATGTAAGTTAACAACTACTGGAGTATCAGTAATTGGTGAATTAAGCTCCTATAATACATGTACTGTAAACCAACTTTTATTTGCGTGTAATTTACTTTCACGAATTTTGCGATTCAAGTAATTTCAAGTGCTTTGATTAGTTTAGCATCCTACTAACACCCAAGGTCATTTAAGTACATACCATACTTAAGCTTACTGGTGGTTGAGAACTGGAGTACCTAGAGAAAAATCATTGCCCAGCTAATGGTACCTGCCCACATACCAATGAACTCACAATATGTCAAGACATCTTAACAACTGGACCACCACAGTCTATAGCCCTATCACTTTGTCTCCCATTTTTTGTTTGTTCCAGTCAAACTTATATTTAACATTTAGTCATGCTTATTTTGATTCATTTACATGCCATATAATGAAACTAAGTTTTATCATAGACACGCCAGAACAAACTAATTAACTTCATTATAGAAATAAAATATCAAGATTTATAAAATGTATTAGTCATGATTGATTATTTGTTGACAGGAGTCGTTGAATTCCCTTGTGTCCAAAATTGATGATGCCAAGAGTAAATGGGAACTATCTGGTGCTAACCTACAGGCCAGAAACAAACAGAATCTGCTGGAGCTTGGACTTCATCCGCTAGATATATAGAAGACCGACCAATCTGGGACAAAGAAATTTAAACACCAACCAATTAAAAACGCACAAATTATCTACCAATCAGGTTCACAGTAATCAACATAAAACTAGGAAACCAAATTATTCAAGCAGCAGATACAAGAAATCTGTCTCATTTTGTGATGAGTAGAATTAGAAAGTAAAAAAAAAAAAAACTGGTTTCAATGTAGTTGTGTAAGGTCAGATGACAAACTATGAGTTTTATCACTAGAAATCAGTATCTGGTAGGAGACATGCAAACAGAATTAAAGAGGAAAACAGATTACATTGAAGTTCTTTTACTGGCGTACTTATGATAATGTATGTGAGATATTATATGGCTACAACACTTTCACGCAAAATATATGTGATTTTGTCTTTTTCCTAAGTAAAGAGCTAATTTACTATAAGCTCTCATGTTAAATCTAAAGTTTCTAAATAACCTTTTACAGACAGAAATATTGTTCCTCATTGAAATGATTTACAAATTCTTTCTTTAAGTTGTCAGTTATGAATTTAAAACCATGTCAGCATTGCCCTGTACCATGTCCTAACAAGGAGCAGTAGATAATGTTTGTATCAAAGGTTAAATGGACATACTGCTGAATATTACATTGATTGTTTGTAAAAAACATGTTTTTTTATAGAAATATGATTATTTATAGACCAAATTATTTATTCGCTGTATAAATTAATAAAGCCATCAAACTATTTATAAATTGGTGTTTTTGTTGTCAACATGATAGCTCTTATAATACTAGTAATCACTTTTATTAATTCAGATTAACAAGGAGTGGCAAAGCGTGGCATTATCCCCCACGCCTCACAGTTGGTATAAAAACCCAAATTCATCATGGTCAAAGTAACAATTATTCAAGTATAACTTTAAATGTGTGCGAGTATTGTAAAACTGAAAAAATAACAGCAGGTAACAAAAAGTAACTGTAATTTGGTATTTTTGAGTTTCCATGGTAACAGATTTGTTTGTTTGTGTTTCACGGGCCATCGACAACTAAGGTCATTTAGGGCCAAACTACATGTCATGTATAGCAGGACAGAAGACGAGTAATGATTGCATCTAAAAGATTTGGATAAGACATAGCTAAGTAAGAACTAAAAACCACAGATTGTATATAAAGTTTGATTTTATAGAAAGATTGTATGGTATAAAATAATTTTGGTTAAACCACGTGAAAAAACTCATGCAATGTTGATAAAACGACAAAATGTTGGGTTGATAAGATGATAAGATGGAAAACGTTCATATATTTTGTTAAAAATGACGATCTCTCTGAGATAGTTGAAAAGACGATTATGTCTCACAACATGGAACAATGTGTATATGTCGGCGACATTGTAATACTTATCTCGTATGTGTTTAAAATCAATACAGTGCACTAAAATAAATTCTACTGTATATGCATGGCATGTAGGAGGATCCTCCCCTCTTAATAGATAGAAAAGTGTAAAATATGTGTGTCCAGGTCGGAGCCGAGAGAGAACAGCTTCCTCTCTGTGGTCTTTCCAACTGACAGTTTAGGATTAAGTTTAGGTTGTATTTTAAACAGTTTATTGTTTGTTTCGGTAGACCACCTTTATTGCCAATGGTGTTTGATAGCTGACTGAATAGAAGGTTTGAAATAAGTGTATGGTTGTTTCAAATCTGTTTGTGCTAGACGAAGAGCAGTCTAAGCTACCCTATCGGCCTCTTCGTTCCCCTTTATACCCACATGACTGAGAATCCAGAGATAAGTAATTGGAGTTTTAGAAGATAATCGAAATGTTCGGATCAAAAGATTTTGGATTAATGGGTTTCTTGATTTCAAAGCCTGAAGAACCGAAAGAGAGTCGGGACAGATGATTGCCTTTTCAATGCGGTGTTCTTCGATATGGTCAAGCGCCAGACCGATAGCACATGCTTCAGCAGAGAAAATGGAGGCAACATCCGGGAGTCGGATAGAGGAGCAGTGATTAGATTAAGCATACTGCCACAACATTACATCATCTTTGGCCCTCAGTGTAAACTGAATATGGTCAGGAAGCCCAATCACTCCCAATATTTGTGTTCTTCGGGTAATGCACTGAAATTTGCCACAATGATTCCTTTTCAATGCGGTGTTCTTCGATATGGTCAAGCGCCAGACCGATAGCCACAACATTACTGCCGCAACATTATCACCATCTTTTGAGCCCTCAGTGTAAATCTGAATATGGTCAGGGAAAGCCCCAATGCACTCCCGAAAGGAGGATTTGTGTTCTTCGGGTAATGCACTGAATTTTGCCCTCTCATGTAGAGATAAATTGATATCAGGTGTCTGAATGAATCATGGTTGTACATCCGATACGGTGTACTCGTCTCCTGCAAACATTTTGAAATTCTGATGCCAAACTATCGCAACATTACCACCATCTTTTGAGCCCTCAGTGTAGATCTGAATATGGCCAGGGAAAGCCCTAATGCACTCCCGAAAGGAGGATTTGTGTTCTTCGGTTCATGCACTGGATTTTGCCCTCTCATGTAGAGATAAATTGATATCGGGTGCCTGAATGAACCAAGGGGGTATATCCGATAAGGTGTACTCGTCAATGGTGTCGAAATTTATATTTAGTTCCTGCAAACATTTTGAAATTCTGATGCCAAATGTCGGTATGACCTTTTGATTTTGTGTACTTATTTCTTGATGTTGTGGATTGAATACAAGGTTAAATGCGGGCTTTTTTTATTGGAATTCAGTTGAGCAGCATACTGTAAGTTTTACTTTCGTCGATTGTCCAGAGATGGCTCATTAGCTTCCACATGGAGAATTTTTACAGGTGTTGTTCGAAAAGCTACAAGTGCGAGACGCAGTCCCTGATTCTGTATAGGGCAAGCATCTGTAAATAACAGCTGCGAGCCGATCCATAGACAATCGAACCGTAGTCAATATTTGATCTAATTAGTGCCCGGTAGACACATAGAAACATTTCACGGTTTACTCCCCTATCAGAATGGGAAAAACACGCAGAATGTTCAGCATTTTCGAGCACTTATCCTTCAGATGTTCTCTATGTGGAACAAAGGACAGTTTCGAATAAAATATTATCCAAGAAATTAAGTTTGTTCAACTACTGGAATTTTAATTCCATTGAGTGTGAGGTCTGGATAGTTGTGTGGTTTTCGTTTGTGACAGAAATGCATGCATACAGTTTTTGATCTTGAAAATCTAATGCCATTTTCGTCAGCCAAATTATGTAATTTGCCTAAACAATGTTGTAGTTGTCGTTCTATAGTGTGCACGTTTTTTGATCTGTAACAGATCTGTAAAAAATACAAATTTTTATCTTGCTATAATTGATTACTGTGACCTTGAATGACAGTCAAGGTCATTCAAACTATTCTGAACCAGCATACTACAGACCCAATATTGGGTGCTAAAGGGCCTCTTACTTTTAGAAAGTGGAAATAAGTTGTTTAAACATTATAATTTCTTTGACCTTGTGACCTTTAATGATGGTCAAGACATTCAAAGTTAAAAAGAGTAAGTGACTTACAATTCACATGTTTTGTTTGTCATTTGGCATTCATCTATCCCAAGGTAAACCCTATAAGTAATAAAACAAAACTTGTATTAATACATAGCAACTGTCCTCAAAAGTCAAAACTGATAAGGACTTGTAGAAAAATTTGATTATGAATAAATATACTGGATATATACATATACACTGTGTATTGTGGCTCACCTTAAAATCAGTGTGTCCACTCTACTTGTAGTTGAAATGCTGTTAGGTCCATATCTATCAGTAAAAATCCTTCCCTTAAAGATGCTCCACCGCCGACGGAGCATAAATGATATTCATCATTTGAACAATAATTGGTGTTTAATTGTGTATATAAATGCCTAATAAACACAAAAAATAACATAAACTAATTTATTTTGCCTTTGTTGCATGCGCAATCAATACTTCATTCTATATAAGATATAGTGCCACGGAATTTTTTCGGGATGCAATTAATTATTTTTCATATTTTTGACTTGAAGAAAAATCAGAAGCTCAAATTTTTGAATGGTGGTAATGGTGTAAAGTAAGTAACTTTTTTAACTGAGGAAAAATACAAAATCGTCTGCTCCTGTTTTTGATAGTGAAAAAATACCATTTGTCAGCGGTGGAGCATCTTTAAAAGTTACCAGTGTATCTGAAAATATCAATATTCAGATTGTCAATTCATGTGTTAATTCATATATGACTAGTACTACCAAGAACAATACAATATATACACTGACATGTTAAGTTATTAACTCACTGAAAGCAAATAAAAAGGGGAAGTAACTCAAATAAAACAGATATAATGAAATATTATCTTTATTTTAAAGTGATTAGTCGGACAAAGAAGCCCAGTCTATTAAATGCATTCATTGGCCTTCTAAAAGTCTTTGTATATTAAAACGACAGTCAAGTTCTGCTTGCGTTGTCCATTGTTGACCATTGAAGTTACGGAAAAGCCCCATGTAAAGTAAGCACAATTCAAAAAATAAATTTGGCTTTAATTACTCTAGATTTGAAAGTGAGGATACAATGTACATGGAAATGTCAACACAAACAAAGTCAGTCAGGAGGACATGTTATGATTCCTAAATTAATTTCTTCACATGCCAATCAATGTTGACAGGAAATTTTATTTTTCTCTTTCATAAGAAATCATCCTGGACATATTACCACCATTTTTACCGCTTTCCTTTGCCCGACTATTCACTATAATCATGAACTTTTCTTTTTTTTAAATCTAAAATAAGTGAAATATATTTATCATATCTAGGCTTTTTCTATTCTCTCCATACATGTAAGTCTTAGTGATTAGCCTTATCTTTGAAGGCCGACATAATTTGTACATGTCGACTTTGTTCCTTCAAAATTATACAACATAGTAAGTTTTCCGACTTTTCTCACATGAAGCCTCACATTAATTTTTCTTGTCGAATTTAATAGACCTTCGAGCTTTTGCCCTCCATATTTTAAAATTTGTTATAGTTTGAGACGGTTGGCGAAGCCAAGTACTGTTTCAGAACTGCATTTCTACCATATCTATTGATAAATGAATCATTTGAGAGAAAGAACTTTGTAGGTTTTGTTACGGTTTTTGGTATATTTTTGTAGCGATAGAAGTGAGCACTTATGTGAACATTTTAATGGGGTCATCGAGGTTAAAAAATTATCCTCGATGAGCTCCTTGGCGTATAAGGTTTTAAACTGAGCCCAATCCGCCTTATGTAAATTCCAACAAGGAATAGGCTCCTCAAGTTTTGGTGACCCTATGTTTTTAGTATAATTGGAAAGTGATCGCTCCCATAAAGATCATCGTTGACCCCAATCATAATCCAGAAGGTAGGGTGTAAATATGTTGGGGCATTGGTGACATCAGCTGTTTTTATCAATAAACTCCTCGATACGTCTACCTCTATCGTCAGTGCCGGGGGAGCCCCAGAGGCTATTATGACCGTTAAAGTCATCCATGATAATATATGGCACTGGTAGTTGCGATACGATGTTACTAAGTTGATCACAACTAACTGGAGTATTTGGAGGTAAATATAGAACAGACTGTTATTTTTCGGTGAAGAGTTGCACATGTAAGGTGGTATTTAGCTGGATGTGTCTGCGGGGGACGTTTTTATGTACCGCCACCGCACACCACCTGACTTTTGTTGGAGTGATGGTGTATAATGTAAATTGTCTTAGATTGATGGTGTCTTTGAGCATTACTTCTTGGAGACAGAATATAGATGGGTTCTTTGTTTATATAAGATGTTTAAGTTCTTCTATGTTCGCTTTAAATCCGCGTATGTTCCATTGTATGATTGTATTTGTCATGGTGCTCCCTGAGGATAGTTTGTCGGGCCGACAGGACTACTTGAAGTAGGTTGTTTGGTGACGATAAATGTGCTGTCACCAAACTCGCTGTTGTCCGAAAGAACATCATAGATGTTCCGACCAAGGACAGTGTCATCTGATCCTTAACTGGGTTTGTTGTTTATTGCAGGCAGCCTCGACAGCTTTACCTTGGTGATATTGGTCTGCCGTTGCTCCTGCGGTGGTTATTTGCTGGTAGCTTGGCGTCATCAGTATTGCTTTTTAACGTCAATAGACGATTGAGATAGTATGTCTATGACGAGCGGCGGTAAGTTTTGTTCGTATGCTTGGTGTTATTTGAATTTTATGTTGTGTAAGTCCTGAAGACGCCGGTGGGATTGGCGTTTTAACTCCAGGTGGCCCAGCGGGTGACCCAGCAGGTGGTTTTGATAGTGGCTTGTTCTGCGGTTTAGTTGGACCCCGCTAGAACCTTTTCGGGTCCCCACGATTACTTTGCAGGCCTCAGTACAAGCAACGTCTTGGACATTATTGCCCGAAGCAATCTTATCCACTTAGGCCACGACGGAATCGTGCTTGACGGTGACACTGTCAACCGGTGTCTTTGCGGGTGTGACCTGCGCATAGGTGGACATATTAGTGTCCGAACTCTCAACTATCATCCTAGCCTCAGGGAAAGAGACACCACGGGTGTATTTGACCCGCAATATCTCCCTCTCCCGAGTCCGGGAAGGACAGACTCGAGCCGACGCAGCATGATCACCGTTGCAATTAACAGTGAAGGTTGACAATGCCACAGTCGTCTCTTTCATCATGACCTTCTCAGCCGCAGAACTGACATACCATCCTCCGTCTACATTTGCTCTCATGATGGCCGTACCTCTGGCAGTTACGGCACTTCAATGGATTTTGGATGTGGACGTTGACAGTGTAGCGCGAGTAACCATCAGTAACGATCTGTGGTAACGTTGGTGTAGCGAACGTCAATATGAATGTATGTGTTGGGACCAAGCCCCCACTCTTTCTGGACATAATGCGTTTTACATAGAAGACCGGAGTGCACTCCTCTTAGAAGTTAGATAGTATGTCGACCTCATTGCCATTGCGCAAGTCCGGACACCTGATTACTCCCTTGCTGCAATTCAATGACGAGTGAGGTTTTACACACACACTGAGGCCGGCAAAACTGTTGGTTCCAAGGAGGTTCTCCGCGTGTTGCTTGTGGACAACCTCTATTAGGAGATCTCCCGATCCCAAAGGCTTGACAGATTTGACGTCACCAGCAATGCCTTTGATTCCCTTTCGCAATAATAGAGGCGATATCCCAGCAGTGGTCTTGCCGCTCTGAGTAGAGGACATGATCAGAAACTGTGGAAAAGTTATATTGGATGAATTGTCAACATTAGTTTTGGGTTCGTTTTTGGAATTTCATTTTGTTTCATTTGTTTTATTATTGGAAGCCATCTGTGAGAGTTGTATATCATTCGCTACCTGTGCCCCCACCGGCCACGAAGCCCAACATGGGGACACTATCAACGACATGGATATTCAGTGTAAAAGTGGGAACCTAGGAACCAAGGGGACTGCATGACCAGCCGATTGATAATACATGGCCCATATTACCTCTAGTCTGAAGCCAAAGTAGTGTGTAGCAGTAAAAAAACCCAAGAAAACAGAACAAAACCTATTCAACTACCAGGACCTTCTTCCCCCGGATTCGAGATGCAACCCATGGCAAACAGGTTGGCTCAACTTGGAGCTACGATGAAAGCCTTCAGCTTCACTGATATCATGCTGATGCACATCACACCCCCAAAATTGGTGTGCATCCACAAGAGACCGGGCACCCAGTCTGGGGACGTGTAAACAGCTTTCATGGAGACCTCACTGAAAACAGAAAAAAAAAATCCAAAAATTGAAGGTCCGCAACAGCAAAAAGCACAACCATGACACTTGTCTGATACAGAAAACTTCATAGGCTGCGTTGAATGGTTTTGGAGTTACAGCCCGGAAACAAAACAAAACAGTAATTTGCTATTTTTGACTATATAATTTTCAATGGTAACGGAATATATTCCAAAAATGGAAGGTCCGCAAGAGCAAAAGACACAACTAGGGTACTTGTCTATGTATACAGAAAGTTTCAATGAGCTATGTTTAGGTGAACGGTTTTGAAGATATAGCCCGCAAAAGAATCACGGACAGACGGACAGAGTCCGATTTATATCCCACGCTAACGCGTTTCACGGAGATAATAAAGCAACTAATGTACCTTTTTGCTATAAGTTATACATCAGGCTCAAGAGCTTACTCACGGTAATCCAGAAGAAAACAAATAAAACAGGTCAAGGTGATAAGGTCGACTGTGAAATGTTATATAGTAGTAACACAAATAAAACAGGTCAAGGTGATAAGGTCGACTGTGAAAATGTTATATAGTAGTAACACAAATAAAACAGGTCAAGGTGATAAGGTCGACTGTGGACTGTTATATAGTAGTAACACAAATAAAACAGGTCAAGGTGATAAGGTCGACTGTAAAACGTTATATAGTAGTAACACAAATAAAACAGGTCAAGGTGATAAGGTCGACTGTAAAACGTTATATAGAAGTAACACAAATAAAACAGGTCAAGGTGATAAGGTCGACTGTAAAACGTTATATAGTAGTAACACAAATAAAACAGGTCAAGGTGATAAGGTCGACTGTGTTATATAGTAGTAACACAAATAAAACAGGTCAAGGTGATAAGGTCGATGTGAAATGTTATATAGTAGTAACACAAATAAAACAGGTCAAGGTGATAAGGTCGATGTGGTGTTATATAGTAGTAACACAAATAAAACAGGTCAAGGTGATAAGTCGACTGTGAATGTTATATAGTAGTAACACAAATAAAACAGGTCAAGGTGATAAGGTCGACTGTGAAACGTTATATAGTAGTAACACAAATAAAACAGGTCAAGGTGATAAGGTCGACTGTATGTTATATAGTAGTAACACAAATAAAACAGGTCAGGTGAATGTTATATAGTAGTAACACAAATAAAACAGGTCAAGGTGATAAGGTCGACTGTGAATGTTATATAGTAGTAACACAAATAAAACAGGTCAAGGTGATAAGGTCGACTGTGTTATATAGTAGTAACACAAATAAAACAGGTCAAGGTGATAAGGTCGACTGTAAAATGTTATATAGTAGTAACACAAATAAAACAGGTCAAGGTGATAAGGTCGACTGTAAACTGTTATATAGTAGTAACACAAATAAAACAGGTCAAGGTGATAAGGTCGACTGTGAAAGTTATATAGTAGTAACACAAATAAAACAGGTCAAGGTGATAAGGTCGACTGTGAAATGTTATATAGTAGTAACACAAATAAAACAGGTCAAGGTGATAAAGGTCGACTGTGGACTGTTATATAGTAGTAACACAAATAAAACAGGTCAAGGTGATAAGGTCGACTGTGAAACTGTTATATAGTAGTAACACAAATAAAACAGGTCAAGGTGATAAGGTCGACTGTGGACTGTTATATAGTAGTAACACAAATAAAACAGGTCAAGGTGATAAGGTCGACTGTGAAATGTTATATAGTAGTAACACAAATAAAACAGGTCAAGGTGATAAGGTCGACTGTGGACTGTTATATAGTAGTAACACAAATAAAACAGGTCAAGGTGATAAGGTCGACTGTGAAATGTTATATAGTAGTAACACAAATAAAACAGGTCAAGGTGATAAGGTCGACTGTGAAAACTGTTATATAGTAGTAACACAAATAAAACAGGTCAAGGTGATAAGGTCGACTGTGGACTGTTATATAGTAGTAACACAAATAAAACAGGTCAAGGTGATAAGGTCGACTGTGAAATGTTATATAGTAGTAACACAAATAAAACAGGTCAAGGTGATAAGGTCGACTGTGGAAATGTTATATAGTAGTAACACAAATAAAACAGGTCAAGGTGATAAGGTCGACTGTGAATGTTATATAGTAGTAACACAAATAAAACAGGTCAAGGTGATAAGGTCGACTGTAAAACGTTATATAGTAGTAACACAAATAAAACAGGTCAAGGTGATAAGGTCGACTGTGAAATGTTATATAGTAGTAACACAAATAAAACAGGTCAAGGTGATAAGGTCGACTGTGAACTGTTATATAGTAGTAACACAAATAAAACAGGTCAAGGTGATAAGGTCGACTGTGAAATGTTATATAGTAGTAACACAAATAAAACAGGTCAAGGTGATAAGGTCGACTGTGAACTGTTATATAGTAGTAACACAAATAAAACAGGTCAAGGTGATAAGGTCGACTGTGGACTGTTATATAGTAGTAACACAAATAAAACAGGTCAAGGTGATAAGGTCGACTGTGAAATGTTATATAGTAGTAACACAAATAAAACAGGTCAAGGTGATAAGGTCGACTGTAAAATGTTATATAGTAGTAACACAAATAAAACAGGTCAAGGTGATAAGGTCGACTGTAAAACGTTATATAGTAGTAACACAAATAAAACAGGTCAAGGTGATAAGGTCGACTGTGAACTGTTATATAGTAGTAACACAAATAAAACAGGTCAAGGTGATAAGGTCGACTGTAAAATGTTATATAGTAGTAACACAAATAAAACAGGTCAAGGTGATAAGGTCGACTGTAAAACGTTATATAGTAGTAACACAAATAAAACAGGTCAAGGTGATAAGGTCGACTGTGAAATGTTATATAGTAGTAACACAAATAAAACAGGTCAAGGTGATAAGGTCGACTGTGAAATGTTATATAGTAGTAACACAAATAAAACAGGTCAAGGTGATAAGGTCGACTGTGAACTGTTATATAGAAGTAACACAAATAAAACAGGTCAAGGTGATAAGGTCGACTGTGAAACTGTTATATAGTAGTAACACAAATAAAACAGGTCAAGGTGATAAGGTCGACTGTGAAACTGTTATATAGTAGTAACACAAATAAAACAGGTCAAGGTGATAAGGTCGACTGTGAAATGTTTATATAGTAGTAACACAAATAAAACAGGTCAAGGTGATAAGGTCGACTGTGAAATGTTATATAGTAGTAACACAAATAAAACAGGTCAAGGTGATAAGGTCGACTGTGAAAATGTTATATAGTAGTAACACAAATAAAACAGGTCAAGGTGATAAGGTCGACTGTAAACTGTTATATAGTAGTAACACAAATAAAACAGGTCAAGGTGATAAGGTCGACTGTGAAACGTTATATAGTAGTAACACAAATAAAACAGGTCAAGGTGATAAGGTCGACTGTGAAATGTTATATAGTAGTAACACAAATAAAACAGGTCAAGGTGATAAGGTCGACTGTGAAACGTTATATAGTAGTAACACAAATAAAACAGGTCAAGGTGATAAGGTCGACTGTGAAATGTTATATAGTAGTAACACAAATAAAACAGGTCAAGGTGATAAGGTCGACTGTGGACTGTTATATAGATAGTAACACAAATAAAACAGGTCAAGGTGATAAGGTCGACTGTGAAATGTTATATAGTAGTAACACAAATAAAACAGGTCAAGGTGATAAGGTCGACTGTGAAATGTTATATAGTATAACCAAAACAGGCAGTATAGGTCGAGTATGTTAAGTTAACACAAATAAAACAGGTCAAGGTGATAAGGTCGACTGTGGACTGTTATATAGTAGTAACACAAATAAAACAGGTCAAGGTGATAAGGTCGACTGTGAACTGTATATATAGTAGTAACACAAATAAAACAGGTCAAGGTGATAAGGTCGACTGTGAATGTTATATAGTAGTAACACAAATAAAACAGGTCAAGGTGATAAGGTCGACTGTGAACTGTTATATAGTAGTAACACAAATAAAACAGGTCAAGGTGATAAGGTCGACTGTGGACTGTTATATAGTAGTAACACAAATAAAACAGGTCAAGGTGATAAGGTCGACTGTGGACTGTTATATAGTAGTAACACAAATAAAACAGGTCAAGGTGATAAGGTCGACTGTGTTATATAGTAGTAACACAAATAAAACAGGTCAAGGTGATAAGGTCAACTATGGACTGTTATATAGTAGTAACACAAATAAAACAGGTCAAGGTGATAAGGTCGACTGTGGACTGTTATATAGTAGTAACACAAATAAAACAGGTCAAGGTGATAAGGTCGACTGTGAAATGTTATATAGTAGTAACACAAATAAAACAGGTCAAGGTGATAAGGTCGACTGTGAAATGTTATATAGTAGTAACACAAATAAAACAGGTCAAGGTGATAAGGTCGACTGTGAAACGTTATATAGTAGTAACACAAATAAAACAGGTCAAGGTGATAAGGTCGACTGTGAAACGTTATATAGTAGTAACACAAATAAAACAGGTCAAGGTGATAAGGTCGACTGTAACTGTTATATAGTAGTAACACAAATAAAACAGGTCAAGGTGATAAGGTCGACTGTGGACTGTTATATAGTAGTAACACAAATAAAACAGGTCAAGGTGATAAGGTCGACTGTGACTGTTATATAGTAGTAACACAAATAAAACAGGTCAAGGTGATAAGGTCGACTGTGAAATGTTATATAGTAGTAACACAAATAAAACAGGTCAAGGTGATAAGGTCGACTGTGAACTGTTATATAGTAGTAACACAAATAAAACAGGTCAAGGTGATAAGGTCGACTGTGGACTGTTATATAGTAGTAACACAAATAAAACAGGTCAAGGTGATAAGGTCGACTGTGAACTGTTATATAGTAGTAACACAAATAAAACAGGTCAAGGTGATAAGGTCGACTGTAAAATGTTATATAGTAGTAACACAAATAAAACAGGTCAAGGTGATAAGGTCGACTGTGAACTGTTATATAGTAGTAACACAAATAAAACAGGTCAAGGTGATAAGGTCGACTGTGAAATGTTATATAGTAGTAACACAAATAAAACAGGTCAAGGTGATAAGGTCGACTGTGAACTGTTATATAGTAGTAACACAAATAAAACAGGTCAAGGTGATAAGGTCGACTGTAAACGTTATATAGTAGTAACACAAATAAAACAGGTCAAGGTGATAAGGTCGACTGTACTGTTATATAGTAGTAACACAAATAAAACAGGTCAAGGTGATAAGGTCGACTGTGAAATGTTATATAGTAGTAACACAAATAAAACAGGTCAAGGTGATAAGGTCGACTGTGAAATGTTATATAGTAGTAACACAAATAAAACAGGTCAAGGTGATAAGGTCGACTGTGAAATGTTATATAGTAGTAACACAAATAAAACAGGTCAAGGTGATAAGGTCGACTGTGGACTGTTATATAGTAGTAACACAAATAAAACAGGTCAAGGTGATAAGGTCGACTGTGGACTGTTATATAGTAGTAACACAAATAAAACAGGTCAAGGTGATAAGGTCGACTGTGAAATGTTATATAGTAGTAACACAAATAAAACAGGTCAAGGTGATAAGGTCGACTGTGAACTGTTATATAGTAGTAACACAAATAAAACAGGTCAAGGTGATAAGGTCGACTGTGTTATATAGTAGTAACACAAATAAAACAGGTCAAGGTGATAAGGTCGACTGTGGACTGTTATATAGTAGTAACACAAATAAAACAGGTCAAGGTGATAAGGTCGACTGTGGACTGTTATATAGTAGTAACACAAATAAAACAGGTCAAGGTGATAAGGTCGACTGTGGACTGTTATATAGTAGTAACACAAATAAAACAGGTCAAGGTGATAAGGTCGACTGTAAATGTTATATAGTAGTAACACAAATAAAACAGGTCAAGGTGATAAGGTCGACTGTGTGTTATATATAGTAGTAACACAAATAAAACAGGTCAAGGTGATAAGGTCGACTGTAAAATGTTATATAGTAGTAACACAAATAAAACAGGTCAAGGTGATAAGGTCGACTGTGGACTGTTATATAGTAGTAACACAAATAAAACAGGTCAAGGTGATAAGGTCGACTGTGGACTGTTATATAGTAGTAACACAAATAAAACAGGTCAAGGTGATAAGGTCGACTGTGAAATGTTATATAGTAGTAACACAAATAAAACAGGTCAAGGTGATAAGGTCGACTGTGAACTGTTATATAGTAGTAACACAAATAAAACAGGTCAAGGTGATAAGGTCGACTGTGGACTGTTATATAGTAGTAACACAAATAAAACAGGTCAAGGTGATAAGGTCGACTGTAAACTGTTATATAGTAGTAACACAAATAAAACAGGTCAAGGTGATAAGGTCGACTGTGAAACGTTATATAGTAGTAACACAAATAAAACAGGTCAAGGTGATAAGGTCGACTGTGGACTGTTATATAGTAGTAACACAAATAAAACAGGTCAAGGTGTAAGGTCGAAGTTATATAGTAGTAACACAAATAAAACAGGTCGACTGTAATTATAGTTATATAGTAGTAACACAAATAAAACAGGTCAAGGTGATAAGGTCGACTGTGACTGTTATATAGTAGTAACACAAATAAAACAGGTCAAGGTGATAAGGTCGACTGTGAACTGTTATATAGTAGTAACACAAATAAAACAGGTCAAGGTGATAAGGTCGACTGGACTGTTATATAGTAGTAACACAAATAAAACAGGTCAAGGTGATAAGGTCGACTGTGAAACTGTTATATAGTAGTAACACAAATAAAACAGGTCAAGGTGATAAGGTCGACTGTGAAAGTTATATAGTAGTAACACAAATAAAACAGGTCAAGGTGATAAGGTCGACTGTAAAACGTTATATAGTAGTAACACAAATAAAACAGGTCAAGGTGATAAGGTCGACTGTGAAACGTTATATAGTAGTAACACAAATAAAACAGGTCAAGGTGATAAGGTCGAGATGTAGAGTAACACAAATAAAACAGGTCAAGGTGATAAGGTCGCTGAGTTATATAGTAGTAACACAAATAAAACAGGTCAAGGTGATAAGGTCGACTGTGAAACGTTATATAGTAGTAACACAAATAAAACAGGTCAAGGTGATAAGGTCGACTGTGAAATGTTATATAGTAGTAACACAAATAAAACAGGTCAAGGTGATAAGGTCGACTGTGAACTGTTATATAGTAGTAACACAAATAAAACAGGTCAAGAAGATAAGGTCGACTGTGGACTGTTATATAGTAGTAACACAAATAAAACAGGTCAAGGTGATAAGGTCGACTGTGGACTGTTATGTAGTAGTAACACAAATAAAACGGGTCATGGTGATAAGGTTGACTGTGTTTTTTAACAACAATCCTTTAATTGTTATATTTACATTTAAATTTCTAGTTCAAATTAAAACGTAATTTAGATGCGAGGGAAAATTTGAATTTCCAGCTTCAGCCATTTAACTTCGACAGCCAAGTTCAATGTATAAAACATTGAAAAGACAGTACAATTTCAATGTTTTTCAATAGCTTTTTATTTTACTTAAAATTATCCAGACATTTAAAAGTTTTTTTATAGTTTCATAACCAAACGGGTTCATTTAACTACAATGTCAATTTTCCCACGCAGACTAACATGGTATTAGTAAACAAGACTCATATCCATTTATAAAGATATTACTACACCAAGTCTAGACTGCATTTATTGGCTCATAATGCAGATCACGGTTATCATTAGAGTAATGGGAGTCGCTGTGGCAAAATGTAAATATATTGTAGTAACCACAAATAAAACAAGTCAATGTAAACATAAGCTTTATTTATACTGCTTGTGTATTTACAAGGTAATCTGCTGCCATTTCATATTAAAACATCTTCTAGAAAATCCATTGACACTAAATTTATCGATTTTGCAAGAATCAGAAATATATTTCCAGTCTGGCTCCTTAAAGTTTGTTTTGTATGTTGTAAGCTCTTGGTGTAAAAGACTTTGCAACATATGGGCCCGAAATATGGACAGACTGGAGTCTAAGAGAAGGTTGCATGGGTGACCATACAAAATATGTCATATGTTTAGGTTTTCAAAGGAAACACTTTTTCAGAGAGGGTCACGAATTATAGCAAATACGGTAAATTTACTAAACATGACCACAGCATAATGGATGGGTCACTGTATCCACATTACTACTAATCTCATCACTGACTTCTATCTTCTCGCTTTTCTCCAACAATTTTCAGGTAAAAAGAATTTAGTTTTTTCTCATAGAAACTCACTGTATAACCATCTATTTTTATTGTGATCTATTTTCATCCTTTTTTTACAGTCATAAATAAAAAGAAATATGTTTACACATAGATTTTATAGTTTTAATTATTAAAAATTAAACTTGAATTTATAAACAAACATCATGATTTCTTTTTTATCACCTTTAGTTAGAAACAATTTCATGGTTACATGAAGTTCTGAAGTGAATTGTGGCAAATGTTGAAATGGTCTAATTATAAAATATTATCAAGAGGGCACAAAACAAATGATAAATGACCAAATATCTGGTCCCAGACCACAAATGGATTGAGTACATTTGTCCAAAGGATGAAATATGTTCAAGTTTAATGAACAGGTGTCAAATGACTGGTAATAATGTAACTAATGAAAAGAGAAGAAATGTTATACATGAACACATGCCCAAAACAAAGTTAATTGAAAGCATCCATATGACACAGATATGTACAAAAATCACCATATCAGCCTAAATGACACAATATTTACAAATAAAGTAACAAATACAATGATGTCTAATTCATTGTAAGTGCATGTAGTTCTTTTTAACACATACTGTACTGCTTAAGTGCTTTGCTCAAAGAACCAAGTGTAACAAAGGCATGATTGACTTGTTTCTCAATTTTCATGACTAAAGAAAGAGGAAAGCTTTTCTCACTTCTCTGATCAGTAATTTTGGATAACGAATGAACTGGCATATAGAGAGAAATAAATATCAATTTCAGGGTGTATCTGGAGAAAAACCAGCCATGGATCTAGAGATATGGTCAGTCCCGATCCAGAGGAGGACAGCTAAATGTGTCAGGACATCTGATTTATATGAAAATACACGTAATTTTATTCAACAAAACCTCACTTGTGTCAAATATGAGTCAAATATCTTAGATGAGTCAAATAGAACTGTTGTTTAGCAAGTTAATTTCGATTTAAACTGTTGTTAAAATCAAATACTGCTCTGCTGTCGAATACATGGTCTACTCAGAGTATACAAAAACTTGTGTCGAGCATAACAAAGTTGTTACACCTAAAATTTGGCTGTAAATACATGTTACAACTTTTTTTGCACATTTTTCTGGGTTATTTTATTACTTTAAATTTTTTTTTGAAACACTTACAATCGTTATTCTATTTTAAATGTCAAAGACTGCTTTCCCATGTAATGCTCTTAAATATGTACCTAATATCCAATAAACATTGAAGGATGTTTGTGTCAATCCAAATTTGTCTGTTAATGAAACACAGTTGATTTGAACCATCATATAATTAATTAGTTACCCCCGTCCCATCGACTAATTAAGAGTTATACTGTACGTCAGATACCTAAACGCCTTAGTCACTGTGATCTCCTAACAAACAAACAAAATCATACTTGGTATCCATGGTTACTCTTGGAGAAAAAAAAGGTTACATAGAGATAGATAGAGGTGTGTTTATCTATATATGGGAATGTTAATTCTCTTCATTAAGTTAAATATGGCACAAATGAAAGTGTGATATACCCAAATATGGAAATCACTGTTCTAAAAAGGCACTTTATACAGACTAAAAGTGTTCCCATAATAAAGGTTATCCACCCTGTCATTATATTTTGATAATAGAAACTATTTAGATAAATAGTAAAACAAGAAAAATACTTTATATAATCTGTAAATAAAATTTGCACCAAAATAGACATGAAGGATTGTTCCAGACAAAAACAACGAAATAAACTTATTATCACAAAAATGAACACTCAATTAGAATGATAAAAGTACTCTGGATCCAATATATTATAACATACATAAATACAACTAACTATAATGATATTCCCATGTTTAATCCTAAAGAAATTTATCTCCCTTTGAGAGCAAGCATTGCGACATTATCAATGTGAGAAAGATATACCAGTATTTTGTAAGAAAATGCTATCATTTCGTCAAACAAAGCTTTAATGTTTCAATAGTCGTTCTTAAATGGATAACCAAGAAAGGGTCCATATAAAATGTATGAAATATATAAATAAATGAAGCTTATATGTGTATAGGATTTTTACTACAGAATAACTGTAAAATAAATAAGTCAATATAATACTGATCTCTCTACTTTGATTTTCGGTCCTTGATAACTTATCTTGAGTTTTGAACAACTGCTGTAGGTTTTTCTCCTAACAACAAGAAATAGAATAAGGACTGTTTAACTGACAACAACCTTACACTTGAAACCATCATATAAATAGAGTAAAACATACAATTTGTTATTACACATATACATATTCTGTATTTGCAAATTACAGAGTTGTCTGCCCTTGCTGATAGGTATTGATTATGATGTCATGTGTTTGCAAGCGTAACGTCATACTTTTGAGAAAACAATGTGAATTAAGCTCACAAAATAATGATGGAACAATCAATATCTACCTGCAAGGGAGCTAACTTTGTAATATGCAAAGACAATATACCAGGTACATTTATATATATATATTTATATATTTATCATCATCAGTTACCATGACAACAATGTGAATGTAATCAGCATGGGAAAATATTGTTAACATACAGCTGGTATTAGATTATGTAGTACATAAAATTTTACATTTGTCAAATTCTGACAAAACGTTCTAAAATTTTCCACATACGTGGTAACATAACAATCTATATAATATCTACTGTACAAATATCTCCACTGCTTTACATAGCACTAGACGTGTTTATCATCAATAACACCTCTATACCTTCAATAAAACATGTATACCTTCAAAACATGTCAGAAATATTTGTAAACTTATAAAATGGGTTTGTCGACATTTTTGTGTACCTTTTTGATATGCTAGTCTGCATAAATCAGGAATTGATAAGTTATTCATTTAGAGAGCAAAAAAATGCACATAGGAAAATGGTATACTTTTAGGTGATCTTACAAATAAATGGTCTTAGCACAGTAAGCTTTTATCACAGAATTCATTCTCAACCATAATTGAGTAGCACTTTTTAAATACACCACTTCAAAGAATTCGACCAAATTTATTTTCGTCTAGACCTTTGAACAATAAAACAATACACAATTTAGCCCTACAATGATCACAATTCATATAAAAAACAATAAATAATTATAATTAAAAAAATTATAAAAGATATTAACAAAAAATTTAAAATGAGATACTTGAGATATAATTAGTATTAAACCGTATTCTTTTCTAAGTGAGTAGTTTTGTTCTTAACTAAACACAACAGGATTCTCAAATGCACATGGTATTAATATTTTGAAAAGGAATTTTATGATGAAATATCATAGCCTTTAATAAAATAGTAAGCTTTAATTAATTCTTTTGTTCAAAACACGAAGCCTATTGACTAAACCTAATTTTGTGTTTAATAATCACAAACCCTGTTAACACAAGGTCAACTTTGAGTTATACAAGAATGATATTAAAATGTGTATTTCAATTTAAAGTGAAAGTTAATTTGGAACCAATTGAATATCAAACTGTGTGTTCAACACTGAGTGAATATTTAGGTTCAACAACAGTACTGTATGATAAACTAGACACCTTTACACCTGAATGGTATTACCAGGTATGTCTACAAATTATCACTTCTATCTACACAGCGGATCCTCAATAACAATTAAAAAGTACATTATGTACATTCAACAAATACATAGACTATCTATTGTTGCGGAATACAAAAGAAACATCAACAAAATAACCCAGTCATTTCATTATCATTTAAAGCTGGAGAAATATACACCTTATGTTTTTGTACTTTCTATTTCATTTGCTTCTTCTTTTTCTTGCACTACTTAATGCTTGGATTTAAAAGTGTAGTCATTTTATGAATTTATAGGTACCCAATCTTTATAAATTATACTTGTATTTTTCTTAAAAGTTTTCTTTCCTACACAAAATTTGGACGGATCATACCACAGGAGATGACAGCAGAAGATATAGAGCCGACGCTACCAGGCAGGCTAACACCTTTTATGTATATAGGATTTTGTCAAGCACTCCTGAGCAGTGCTGACCAATGTACATCAAAATTCACCGAGATTGATTTGGTGATCAACATCAACTGATCACTTTGCATCCAGATGAATTAATTGACTAGCTCACCATAAAGGTTGGACTAGCTACAGATGCTGCCCTCCTACCTAGGGAAATAACTCCCACTGTAGTATCTTTAATTATTTTACAAGGGAAGTAACTCCAATGTCAATAATAACCCTCAGGAAAGGGGAGATAAGTTCACATTACACAATTCATAACCCTTGGCGGATCGCCATTGAGAGCAGCGTTGAGCGTGTTTAAAAGTCGTTGCCAGTTGTCGGGCTGAAAATCAGCTTTGAGTCCTTCTGCGATCTTAATACATGTGCTGCCATCTAGTGTCTGAAATTTAATGATGTTGCGAAGCTTTTCCCCGGACTCAAACATACTCAGCATTCTCTCCACAAGAGCTGTGTCCCGTTTCTCAATAGCATACATAAGTGGGGTCTTGCCATTTTTTTTATCCTAAAAAAGAAAATTCCGTGTGATTGTTAACGTTACAGCAGTTTTGATTCTTTAATGACACCTTATTGAGAATTAAAATCTAAATTGAATAGAATTATCAGTAGTATTGGAGCTCGACAGATTTACCAGGCTCTGACATGATTGAGTAATTATGAAGTGATGGACAACAAGATTCAAACATGTCTGATCCATAACATTTACATCCTCATTTATTCTCATAATCAAGCTTCATTTTCTCAAAGGAAAAAGAAAACAATAACAGAAATCTTTTGTATATACCTAATACACATTTCACACCTATTTTGGAGAATGTTCCACTGTAATCTTTAAACATGTATTTGATGTGTAACGTACCTGGGATGTAGGATCTGCTCCAGCCTTCACTAGGGTCTCTATGATAGGTACACTGTCGATATACTGGCCGTTCTTGTTCTGTCGCCTGTGGGCAAGGATAGCACAGTGCAGAGCTGTGTGTCCTAATGAGGCAAAAATATAATGTTAGTTACAAATAACACAGTAAAACTTTGTAAAAACACTGGCAGAGGGACAGAAAAAGACAACATTATGAAGAAAGCTCTACCTACTTCAGAGTCAACGATATTGCGATTAATGTTGTGAGATCTGATGATCGAGTTCCTAGCTTTACCTACCTTCTGAGTTAACGATATTGAGATTAATGTTGTGAGATCTGATGATCGAGTTCCTAGCTTTACCTACCTTCAGAGTTAACGATATTGAGATTAATGGCGGGAGATCTGATAGCTTTACCTACCTTCTGAGTTAACGATATTGAGATTAATGTTGTGAGATCTGATGATCGAGTTCCTAGCTTTACCTACCTTCTGAGTTAACGATATTGAGATTAATGTTGTGAGATCTAATGAGTTCCTAGCTTTACCTACCTTCTGAGTTAACGATATTGAGATTAATGTTGTGAGATCTGATGATCGAGTTCCTAGCTTTACCTACCTTCTGAGTTAACGATATTGAGATTAATGTTGTGAGATCTGATGATCGAGTTCCTAGCTTTACCTACCTTCAGAGTTAACGATATTGAGATTGATGGCGGGAGATCTGATGAGTTCCTGCAGTGTTGACAGGTACGTGTGTCCGTTAGACGAGGCGACGTGAAGTGGAGTTTTCACCTCCCGAGTTTTACCATCAGTAGAGTAAACCTGTGTGTCATAGAAAACATTAACTCAATGTAACTCCTGTTACAATACATGTATATTGTTAACAAGATATGACTGAGTGTCTGCTGTTTGAATCCACAAAATCTTTCTCTTGACAAGCTATATTATTGATAGATGATTTATTTGATATTTTCTTAAAATATTTTAATTTTTTTCTTTTTTATTTTAGAATAAACCCTTAAAATTGACAATTAATTATTGTTTTTGCAAAGAAATAAAAAATTAAATCAAGCATTACTTTCATTCACTTGAGAGAAAGCAATACCAATACATTTTCCAGTAAACTGTGTAGAGAGGGATGATTTCAGGAAAATAGATATATAATACATGTGTATAGAAATTTGGTTGAAAGTGAAAGTGAAAGTAGACTTTACCTGAGCCATTGAGCATGGGTTGGCATTCTTGGCAACCAAACTGTGAACCATCAGTGGCTGGTTTGCCGCCACTGCCAGGTAAAGAGGTGTCTAAAAATAGATACAGAATAACAATAACTAAAGAGAAACAGAAAGTGAAAACATAATCAGTATAAATAAGCAGAATCTAAAAATACTCAAGTCTATATATAGATACAAAATTTTGTATCAAACAAAACCAAAACAGTGGAAATCCTAAATCATATATCAATATAGACTTCAGAAATCTAACCAATGTATTCTAAAACAAAGAATATCTTACTTTGTAATCTGTAATATCTTTCTTTCTGATTCCCAATATTTTATTTATACTTATGTTCATTACCCTGTAAGAAAATGATTTCACCAGGCACTCTAGGGAAGCAATTTTAGACTTTAGACTCTGTGTTATATTGTTAGAATATTAATTATCATTGATGATTATCCAAACCCTCAGCAATTTTGGGTAATATTTATTAAGCTTTTATATATTGCTTAAAATAATTTTTTTGCAACTGACCATCATAATTAAACAAGAAACAAATTGATGTTCTATTTAGAATTTCATTTTGAGAGTCTCCCATTGGAAACTTGACATGCAGCAGGACCCTAGATCTATGATACGTGACAGAATGCAGGTTACAACCATATTTTATAAAATAGCCCTAAAAATATCAAACATACCTGTCTTTTACAGTTGGTGGCGTCAATCATGACCTCGAGCTTCTCTCTACACAATCGTTCAATCAGTGCCTGAACCATGCTAGCGTCTGTCTTACATACCGCAACATGAAGGTATCTGCATCATAAGATATTCTCTTGTTAAATAAAGGACTCAAATTAAAGGGAGAGAACTCATACAATACATTACAAATTACAAGTTACAAGACCTTAACATAATTAAATACTACTCTTTAATAATCAATATGTACACTTAAAAAATTTCCAATATAAACAGATTGAAATATTCAAAACAGTCGCCTGAAAAATGGACGTATTACATACAGCAGTAAAATTTAAGTTCCAAAAACATAATTATATATGAATTGCAAAATAAAATTTAATCATAACCTTCAATACTATTACTATTTTCACAAACTACATATATACCAAGACTCATTAATTAATCTGGACTAATTGATACTAAGGTGGTCAGTACTTACGTGTCACCTTCATCATCCTGGTATCGTAGTCGGTCCCGTGAGATGTCTGCCACCGTTCGTCTAGCCATATTCAGCAAGTTCTGTCTGTATATAGCTGTTAGAAAAAGTGTTATTACAGATTACAAGTTGATATTTCTTTGAAATGACAGGGCATTAACTCTGTCTCAATCATTTACAAAGGGACTAAACTTTACCTTATCTAAATAACTAGAAAACTGACGACCATCAGAAAGTAGTAAAGGGACATAACCCTATTTCTATAAAGGTTTCACTATACTACATGTAAATGTAAACAAAAAAAAGGAACAAACTTACCCTATAATGAGAACTATATCTTATTTTGATATGTGAATATAAAAGACTTACTGTACATCTAACTTACTTTGTTGGTTCTGTCCAGGTTTCGGGACTACTGGCCTTGCCTCGTTGAGGTTTCTCGACATCACTGGGGCTGTATTTGCCAGCTTGGAGCTGTCGGGAATGGATGTACCAGGTTTGGGGAGAATTTTCTTTAGAGGTTTGGCAGGCTGTTGTTTTTTGCCAGCAGCCTGGTTCATGTTTTGGTTATTTACTATGATAATCATAGGTGGCTGGACCATGTTTCCCTTCTGTTGTATGCCAGTTCCTGTCACCTGGTTCCCTGGGGGCATTAACACCATCTGAGCTTGAGACACAGGCTGCTGGGTCATGACTGGTGTGGTCATGGCTGTTGTCATTGGTAACTTGGAGTTTATAGGCATCGGTGCCGGCATAGGCATCATGTTAGGTACTAAGGTGACCGGAATACGATTCTGAGCTGGCGGCATGGCATTGGGTACAGGCTGAATGTTCTGTAATGGTTTCCCCATTTGGTTTCTGTTCTGGGGTGGGGCTGGCACGCTTTGGGGGGCAGTCATTGTAGGTACATTCATTCCCTTATTACAAGTCCTGTTCTTCTGCATCTTCTTCTGATTGTTAGATTCCAAAATGTCATCAGCAAGAACTTCTAAGACAATATTGAGCTCCTTCTCATTAATCTGTTCACTGCTGAATTGAGAATCAGAGGCTGGGGGTGCTGTTGTTTGTGGAGGCATATACTGAGCATTCTGTGGTCCCATCATTGATGCTGATGACATAACTTGGGGCATGGTCACAGACAACTGTTGTGTGATCTGAGGTTGGGAGACGCGAGTGTGAGACATCCCCATTTGTAACTGTGACGCGATTGGGGCTCCAGCAGAGTTCACCATTCTAGTGTGGTTAGGGAACTGTTGTGATGTCATATGGGGCGATATTGTACGAGATTGAAGGGATACTGTTTTCAGATGTTGACCAGCCAGCTGTTGTGATGTAGGGGCTCCATTATTTGACTGTGTAAGAACAAGATTTGGCAGACAAAGTGACTCTATAGATGCTTGTGTGGACACAATGTTGTGTGGTCGACTTGCTTGAGGCATCATGGATCCTGTCTGTTGCATCATGGGTGACCCCGCCTGTTGCATCATGGGTGATCCCACTTGTTGCATCATGGGTGATCCCGCTTGTTGCATCACAGGTGATCCCACCTGTTGCATCATGGGTGATCCTGCTTGTTGCATCACGGGTGATCCCACCTGTTGCATCATGGGTGATCCCGCCTGTTGCATCATGGGTGATCCCACCTGTTGAACCCTGGGAGATGCTACTTGGGTTATTCCTTGCGTGGAAGTAATATTATGAGGAGGTGATGTCATTCCTTGGTTACTGATCTGTCCTGGTGAATTCTGGTCCTCCCACTGATTGTATGTGTTCTGTAGGGCTGTATCATAGGGTGGGGAAGCGTTCCCTGGTGGACTGTTAACAGCCAAGTCTCCAATGATCCCACTATCATTAGACATGTTAGATGGTGGCGGGGAATTGATGGACTTCACGCTTGAGTTGTCAGGAGAATACAGCTGATCTGAGTATGGACTCTTGGCCTCCGATTCCGACTCACTGATGTAGGCCTCACGCCGGCCATATAGCTGGTCCATGCTGTTAGGCCTTGATTGTTGTTGGGCACTAACCACATTTCCATTGACGGTTGGACCCAGTACTGTTTGCTGATGATAAACATTCTGTGCAGAGAATAGGACCTGAGACTGGGACGACATATTAAAGTGTCCACCATCACTGGTGTTGTAGGGGTCAAAGGCCTGTTCTGCTAATTCCAGAATATCATCCTGGTTTAACTGTGGAAAATTCATATTTGACATTTCCTTATTTGGAGATTTTACAACCATCATACCAAGTGAGCTGTTGTCTTTCGTCAATGAACTGAATTCAAACTGTTCTTCTGGCCGCATGTACCGTAACGGTGGGTCATTCCCATCATCTTCTCTCCCACGTTTGTTCTCTTTGAATATCTGTGCGTTAGGGGAGCCGTAACCTTTGTTGTAGCCCATGTGTTGGACACTGTTTGTTGTCGGGAGACCATGAGTTGGCCCTCGTCTCAATAAAGCACTGTTGTTCTGGCAAGCCTCTGTAACTATCTCTTTCTTCACATTACATTTCTTTACCTCAAAATCAAAGGATTTCTCTCCCTTGGTGGAACTCTTTGAGGTTGTTAGATTTTCTTGGAGTTCGTTGTCTTCCACTGGTTCTTTCTTTATTGTCAAGACTGACAAGTTGTTAGCCAGGCTATCAACAGCTCCATCTGCAAACAATAACACATTATCAGAAAATGGTGCCAACAAATACACTCATCTGGATTAGAACAGTTACCTACGGCGATATAATTCTGCAATACTCATCAAAATTAGGCACAATATACCTCTAGACTACCATGTCATGGGTCTAAGATAAAGTTACCTATGGTGATGCGATTCTTTGATCAGTTACCTGAGTTGTTTGTGTATTGGAATAAATTAGAGATCAAGTTCTATAATATACACTGTGTAAAAGTAAACTGGAATGAAATATCACTATTTAACATGACAGTCAAAGGGAGAGACAATGTTTTATCACCTCACATATAATATAACGTCTTTAGACCAATCAGCAACTGTGATTCATCAGTGATAGGAATGTGATTCTGACAGCTATGAAACTATCTCCCCTTTGAAAATATAATCACATCTTATAACAAAAACACTTAATTGATTAATTATAGATTAAAACTTAACATTTTTCCAACATTTATTACCATATTTTCAGTCAATGATACTATTCTGTGTTCACGCTAGATAGTTATTATTACATGACCTCTATTGTCATACTGTACTATTTGTAAACCATGTAAGCTGTGCCCTGATGACGGCCTGCCTTTAAGGCCGAAACATGTCGGCAACCAGCAGCACCAGATAAACCTAGAATATACCATTTAGTACCTGGCTCAGGAGTTGCATCTCGGCCTGCCTTTAAGGCCGAAACATGTCGGCAACCAGCAGCACCAGATGAACCTAGAATATACCATTTAGTACCTGGCTCAGGAGTTGCATCTCTTATTTTCTCGACGATCCTACTATGTTTTTAAGAGGGCTCTGTATTCATTAGGATCCTCCTGACGACCAGAAGATGAACCACAACACACATGAACTTATAGCAGGACGTTGGTTCTTAAGAATTTCTCCTTCTGGAGTTTTTCTTTATGTTCAGCTAGATAGTTATGTTATTGTTTTATGACCACACAACCATTAACCAGTCAAATTAATTACCTGATTAATGAGTATCTAAATGTAATCAAATGCTAAATAAGTCTTTCTGGTTTAATTCTGACTACTGTCTTTATTCAGCTGTACATGACTCATATAATTATAATGAATGGATTGGTCCTAACCAAATTTGATGTATATACGTCAGAGAAATTTATCTAAATTAAACAGTCCATGATTATCACTATGAAATACATTAACCATTTTTACCCTATATAGCTCAAGGTCAGTAATTTTACAAGGAGTATATTATCCTCAAATGCTTTATATAAATAACCTGGCCTGTATTGTACATGTGCTATATAAAACAAATGCTTATATACTGGTGTATATAGTAGGCTAATTGATAAAAGTGTATGTACATGTACAGGTATGAGTTGTAGCCGTGATCTGCTCACTTTTTCACCAAGGTAAATATAACTCCGACAATAAATATCAATCTCACTGGTACACAACTAGTCAAGAGAATGGTGACATTTACTGAGTTTTTATGTTGAAAGCGACGTCAGGCGCATATGCAGTCAGACTGATAAACAGTGTCTAAGCCCAATGTGCTTGTGTGTACTGGGTACAGCTCTATATATAGCATTATGTTCTGGTTTTAGATGTAAAAATTATATATCTCATGAGGGAATTGGTTTTTGCAACGTCATAATCACCGCAAGGTGAGACTAATCAACGATAAATTGTACTTTACATACATTGTTTTGGGATCTCGAAACCCATGTATTTACCCTTAGCCAAGTCAGTTGATCAGAGGAAGTTTTGCATTTTAATTAGCTAAGTTGGTTAATCAATTAACTGACATGGATAAGGTTGCAGATTGAAATATAGGGGCTTTTACTTACATTTTGACTTAATCAATCATAGATGATTTCATTAAAAAGATGATGTTGTTATTTCTAATTGACTAAATTAAACATTTTTAATTGACTAAATTTAAAATCAAAGTCTTAATTTCTTCCTGACCATGGAATCAAATACTTAAGAGGTGGTGAAGGTTTGGAGGGGGGGGGCAAGGATATATAAAATTAGCTTGTTGGGGTGCAGTGGGGGCATAATCATATAAATGTATAACATCTTATTTATATAGCCTTCAAAAGTCTAACTAGTCGAGTCACTTAGTCCAGTGGATAAGAGTATCTTGACCATGTAGATCTACCATAATGTTCAAAAAGGAAGATCCTTTTAGTATCCCAAACATTAGATTAGCATATAATTTCATGTATGTTTTAAGTCTACACGCGGAAACCTGCCGAATGATTATTCAAAGTTACATTATTCATGCATGATATATATCATTTAAATTTATACATGCGTGCATGAATATTACAGTCTGTGAGATATATTTAGACTTACTCATATAAAATCCATGATTTATGAGTTACATGACTTAATCCAATGACAGTTACATGTATAATCACCATTAATTAAGATTTGAATAGTTCTAACATCAACAATAAAAATCCAATCCCATTAAATTGTAATTTGTATGGTAATACACATAGCGGCACGAAGACAATAGTGTATAACTGTGAAGTTGTTTATGTTCATTAGTATTCACGACTCCAGACGTTCTGGCGACCATGTTTGTCACATCTGATCGACTTTTTAATGACCAAGATTAGCAAGAATATTCCGTTTGTAAGGTTTCTTTCGCTACGCTGTTACTAGTATCGATTATCTCTATTACATCTGAAGATATGTTACTTGAATGTGTATTTTCAGAAAGTGCATGTTAGCTTTAGTGTCCCCGAACACCTGTTGCGTGATAAAACCAGAAATATTTTGTGACGATTGACAAACCTGCAGTGCAGTCCAAATCACGACCTATCTACTTACCACTGTCGCTTTTGGGCGATTTGTCCGACACCATTTTCACTCCGTCTTGTATCTCCTCGGCACAAGAATCTGTCTTTCTTTCATTGACACCAGTCATCTTTGGTAAAATGTTAAAATTATTACTTAGAGCAGAATAAAGTATCTTCCTTCGTCTTGTAAACCTGCACAAATGACACCCGGATATAGATTCTGGTTGGTTCACTTACAAGTCACGTGATTATATTCGTCATTAGGGAATTCCCCTAATAAATGGTATTGACATCAATCAAAATTAGGTCTGATTTATAAACTATGTATTTTACTTCCTTTGATGCTATTTATTTATAAACATGAGGCTCCTATGGGGGATATTGTAAACAGGTAATGATTTTTCCGCCTAAGCGTGATGATATTGAGGTAACCTGAGACCTAAATGTGTACATTAGTGCTCGGATATTAGGTCTGAGCTTCTGTGGCGGATCAGTGAGACATAACACGGCCGTTTCCAGTAGACTTGTACATTAACTGATGTCAAAATTTCGCGTGTAATTTTGCAATACGTAATGGAAAAACCAAACATGAATGATATTATAGACCAATACATACGGAAATACACGAGTGGATGTCATACAATTGTACCGGTAACATGTGTATGGATATATAAAGTCGACAAAACTGGGTTCATTGACACCAGTCATCTTTGGTAAAATGTTAAAATTATTACTTAGAGCAGAATAATGTATCTTCCTTCGTCTTGTAAACCTGCACAAATGACACCCGGATATAGATTCTGGTTGGTTCACTTACAAGTCACGTGATTATATTCGTCATTAGGGAAATCCCCTAATAAATGGTATTGACCAATCAAAATAGGTCTGATTTATAAACTATGCAAGTTTACTTCCTTTGATGCCTATTTATAAACATGAGGCTCCTATAGGGGGATATTGTAAACAGTGTAATGATGTCCGACCAAGCGTGATGATATTGAGGTAACCTGAGACTAAAATGTGTACATTAGTATCTCGGATAATTAGGTCTGAGCTTCTGTGGCCGGATCAGTGAGACATAACACGGGCCGTTTTCCAGTAGACTTTAACATTAACTGATGTCAAAATACCCTGCGAGTAATTTTCAATACGTTAATGGAAAGAACCAAACAGAATGAATATAAAAGACCAATAACACTGGAACTACACTCTGTGAGTGATGTCATCACAATTGTATATCCAAGTACATGATTGGTATATAAAGTCGGCAAAGCTGGGTTGTCATTCCAATACATACACTTTTTTCTTCTAATATATTTTTCTAAATTCATAAGTATCCGAAAGCAAAAAATAAATTTTCATGTAATTTATGATAATATAAACATATATGTAACATACATATACTGGTATACAAAGTACGTACATACAGTACATGTACCTGGTACATATATACATGTATTCGCTCAGTTGACAACATCGGTAAGCTGAGACTAGCTTGTGGAGATGTATTAAAGTTTCTTCAAACAATGACATTAGTGTACTCCTAACGTGTACTATGGACTTCCGGTTGCTTAAAAAATAATGAACATACAGTCATTTCATTAATGTTGAAATCCTTTTCCGTTGCTAAGGAAACAGGAGATATATATATATATATACATTGTTATTTAATCTCATAGTAATGAGATACGGACACATATATATAAGTGCCAAACACTGATAAAAACATAGGTTAAAAAGTTTCCATAGATTTAAAATATCACAGGGTTTGTTGTCCATTCCTGTACATGTATATGTAATTATAACATGTTATTTATTAATTTCCAACTAATGACCTCAATTAATGATGTGTATGCAATTTCATTTAAACATTAACATTACTATGGCGACATTCTATTGTTAGAAATCCAAATGTATTGTTAGTAATAATCTATATTCGATAAATTATCAAGAATCTTATGGCCACGTAGAGGTCGATATATAGCATATGGACTTGGGTTTTCCTATTTTTTTTAGAAACATCAATTGAAATAATTTTTGTGACGGCATATATATATATATAATCGCATTGATACTCCATTGTGCAAACGTCGAGTTCACCAGGGAAATGTTTTATGGCCATCCCTTTTCTTGCATAATCCTATTGACATTTTTCAAAGATACTTTTTATTATCCCCTGCTTTCTCCGAAAGGGGGGATATCAATTTGGGTTTGTCCGCCTGTCAGTCCGTCTGTCTGTAACACTTCGTTTCCGTGCAATAACTGTAACACATGTAAACCAATTTTCTTCAAACTTGGTGATAAGGGCTCGACTAAGTTCGATCGCGACTGTCGATGGACCTTATTTAGCGGAGTTATGGCCCTTTGAATTACTAAAACGTAATTTTCTGCCATTTCCGTGCAATAAGTGCAACAAATGTAAACCAATTTTCTTCAAACTCAGTAACAGGGATAAATGCCTCAAGGACTCGACCAAGTTCGATCGCGACTTGCAACGGACCCTATTTAGCGGAGTTATGGCCCTTTGCTTAAATAAAAAAAAGTCAGTTTCTGCCAATTCCGTACAATAAATGTAATAAATATTAACAAATTTTCTTCAAATTTGGTAACAAGGTTGAATGCCTTAAATGCCTGGCCAGGCTCGATTAACTCTTTCAGCTGATGTTATTTATCAGAGTTATGGCCCTTTAATTTTACTACAAATGTCATTCTCTCTGCAGTTTCTGTGTAATAACTAACAAATGTTAAACTTAATATTATTAAAACTTGGTAACAAAGTTAAATGCCTTGAGGGCTTAGCCAAGATCGATCGCCACTTTTGGCAGATCTTAATTAGCAGAGTTATGGCCCTTTGATTTAATAAAAAAATCATTTTCTGCCACTTCCGTACAATAACTGTAATAAATATTAACCAATTTTCTTCAAACTTGGTAACAAATATAAATGTCTTACTTCTAAGTAAGACTTCAGTTTTTGTCATGTTTCAACAAAGGTTAAACCTAACCTCAATATTGTTTACCTACAAGATGTCCTGAAAGCGGGGGATGAAAATTCCAGGAATTGGTTTGTATATATAAAGTTAAAGAAGATCTTTGATTCAGTCAATACAGAATACGGTGGTAGAATAAGAATGTACGACCTCGGTCATAATTAAAATTAATCAGAGTGGTAGTTACTGTTGTAGCGGAAAAGATATCACCTCAGTAAGCAGGCGATATCTATTCCGCTACAACAGTAGCTACAGAGTGGTATAACACCCAAAAATGCTATTGACTTCAACAAAGGCATACATTTTTTTGCGACATTGATCATATTATAACCATTTCAAAGTTGTGGATTATTTTCTCATTTCTACAGGAATGTGTGCAAGCCACGGTACGTTAAATATATATCCAGAGTTCAATTGAATTTGCAATGAAATGTTGGTGTCTTCATATGGAATGATATAATATTTTCAAAGTGAAAGAAGAAAGTAATTTTCGATCTTAGCTTACAAAGAGATCTCTACAGAGAGGATTCATATTCATTATTATTATATATTTTTTTTTTTTTTTTTTTTTGGGGGGGGGGGGGGTTGGTTTTGGTAATATGGTATGGTTACCTTTGAGGGGAGTTGCACGTAATAATTAGGCAGATATTCACTTCCTGTTCAGATGTTTTTTATTTATTAGTGGAATTAGCAATTTTTTGTACATGGTATATCTATTTATTTTTTTTACATTTTTGCTGCATAGAACCATAAAGTGTTATTCATCCTGGAATAGTATATCACCTCAATTTTATACTTCTAAATATAATTTTACTGTTAATAATGTTTGGTAATGAAGGTCAAAGATCACCAAAAAAAATCATCTTTTTTTTTAACTAAACTTCATATTTATTTATCATTTACGAGCGGAACAACACAAGGAAAGGTACATTAAACTGCAAATGTAAACTGCAGATAGCTCTGAAGATAATCCTATGACATGACCCATAAATCATCAACTACAAAATATTTGGCAAAGAGATTCTCTGCGAGACCTTCGAGAAATTAATAGTCGAAAAACCAGCAAATGGTATAGCTAGGGGTAGGCGGATAATAAGGTCGTACGAGTTATCTCCCTTTCATGTGACATTATGCAATCCGGATGGAAAGGCAACGGCAACGTCACATGTTTGGGATTTCCCTGCTGCAGCCTACAATAAGCCATATACGGCTCTTTTGATATACATCAAAGGACTAAATTACCTGTCTCCAGTTTTACTATGAGACATTCCAGGGGTGTATGTAGAGATCGTAAGTGATCGGAACCCTGGAGTAACGAGGATGAGGCATATGGTGAAACATCTTCAGCTTAAGACTTTGTTTATGATAAAATAAATGTTTTTTTTTTTACAAATCGATATATGACTTTAATCACAAGGGGATAATTTGAGTGTTTCAAACGATTGCCAAGCTAAAGGCCTTATCTGCATGAACGACGGGATTAACTGGCATTTTTCTTTGCGAGAAGGGAAGACAAGTGATTGTATAGACAATTTCAGTTCTTAGTTGACATCTTTGTGACAAACATGTTTGCTATTTTGTAGAAAGAGCGAAAAAATGCACGATCAAATCTGTCCCTCTGAACTCTTGTCGGATGCTCTTCTAATTGAGCTACCTATAGCTAGTTCACAGGTCTTCAGATATGACTAGAATTTCTGCGATAGCTCATTCCATTTGATTTTACGATATACGATCGCATGTTAAAGTCTTTCTGTATAACACGTACAGGTTTTCCAATGTCTCTCTCTGGGTTTAATACGAACTCTTAAAGGGACAATTCACTAAGGCTAAATCTTTTACATAACCAAGAAGCAAACATATAACGTAAAACATTGACAAATTCCTCGACATTGTTAAGTATTTTAATTAATATCGTTGAAATATCAAATCGTTGATCAATACGATTAAGCAGGTACAATATGGACAATGAACGACATAACCACTGAGAAGGTGATAAAATTATTTTTAGGCAAGACAATTCACCTAACAAGGTAAACACACTACTGTCAGAGCGATTTGAGCAGTTCTAGACAAATGTTGCATTACTATACGAGCAAGGGACAGGGTTCAGCATACAAGAAGTTTGACCACAGTGTGTAATGACGGACAGCGAACGAGTTTGAACATTTCACACACATGTCACCACCATGGGCTTTTCATGCACATCACAGTAAAACCGACTGATCTCATTTCCATTAGAACTGGGTTTTTTTTTCCGATATATGTACAAATTTCAATGTTTTCTTAGACTGAATTGTGCGTTTAAAATACATATCTATGGTGGCATATTTCTGCCATCGAGTTGCCGACTTATGACTAACAGTGTAATGATGTCGACATAATTAAGGCATTATGTCGACATCTGTCGACTTACCACATGTACATGCCTACATAATGATTCCAAGATAGTTATGTAGAAAGTCGGTAACTCGCCGATTAAAGTGAACAGTCGGGCAAGAATGGCTTAAGTCGGTAAAAATGGTGTGAATGTATCCAGTATAATTTCTTATGAAATGGAAAACTAAAATCTCTCGTCAAAATCTGTCTGCGTACGAAGAAATTAATTTAAAGTATGGGAATTCTAAAACGTCCTCCCGGCTCACTATGTCCGTGGTTTGCTTTCAAATTTTCTTTACTTTAATGGTCAGAACTGGGAAACTAAGCAGAACTTGACCGTCGTATTAATATGTGAGAACTTTTGGAAGGCCAATGAACGCATTTAGACTGGTTTTCTTTGCCCGACTATTCACTTTAATCGTGTTTTTGCTCGGGTGTGTCACCGACTGTCAGTTATTGATGTCGACATCTGGTTTGCAAGTAGAAATCAAAGGCCATCCTTTCATAAAGCACTGTTTATATGCAGCAAGGCACCATACAGCAGAGATCGACGTTGATTTTGTTAATTCAGATAAGTTTTTATTTATTTGATTTCAAAATTAAAAAAATTGTGATCCTGCACATCCCGGCCATGCAGCTGTAGCCTGTGTGTTCGTACATGTAGCTGTTAGTTAGCTGCAATATTGTAGCTCAAAACACTTTTAGACAGAAAATGGTGTCGTCTTTAGAGCTACAATTGGTTCCTATTACTGCTAATGGAGCAAAGTAATGATTATGCAAACCATTATAAAACGTTAGTTGGCATTTCATCGTACTTGTTTGATATCGCCAACCTACTAGGCAATAAAACTGAACAACATAAAATATCAAATTCTCATGAGGCATTATTTTTTTTACATAATACATATGGAGGTTTTTCTGAAGGTTATTTATACGGCAAGTCCACAAATTGTGAATTTGACGTCTTGTGAGCGGTACGGTAGATATTAGAATGGTAGTTATGTTTGTTTTGGACAAAAATAATATGTAAATGCATGTATACGCATAAAATAATTTGAAACCTACAAAAAAAGTATAGAAAACTATGCCCGAGTGATTTTCGGAGGCAGTGCTCCACTACGACACATAGGGACCAATTCGTACCCGGCCGAAAGGTATAGTAGGCCGGGTACGTATATATTCGTTCTAGCTGTTAGTCTGAGCTGAGGAAGTTAGGAGTGCAAAAAGACTCTGCTTTCTACAACGAATTTCCATCCTCTTGGCCATAATCATTTATTAATACATTTAACAGTGGATTGAAAATTCGTTTAAAAGCTGTGTGTGTGTTATGTGGATTAGCATTCGTATCAAGTCCACGCACGTGGTTCATACCGTGCTATACTATATTAAAAGTATGAATGAAAAATGAAAAATACAAAACAATGATTTTTTCACGTTTTATTTTCTTGCGAATCACGATAAGATAATAATGTATAAAGGCACAACGAGTTTTTGTTTCGGTCTTAATGGCCAGATTCAACCTTTGAGCTAAAAATCCTCCCGGGACGCGGTTGCATCTATTTTTTGTAGTAAAAACGTAGTAAAAAAGTCACGTGCTTATACCTCATTCATGCCATTGGCCGGAATATACAATTGTATTATGGGTAACTAGTGATCACGTGATTGTGTGTTTACTTCCAAATATGGTGATAGTTTGCTTGCCATTTCTTCGGAAAAATTGATTGATTTGAAAATATTTAGACTCCAAAATGTTATTAATATTGCATGCATATCATTTTGACTTGCACATATGTACTGTTTTACTATAAATAATGAACTGAAATGAGCTATAAAACAGCCAATTTCACGTTTTGTAAATAAATGATATAATGCGAATTGACCAATTCAATAGGTCTAACCATCTAATCTAGGATCAGCGAAGATCGGCTACTCCCGGCTAAATTCGTAGAATTCTAAATTTATATTAATATATATAATTACCTGCTTTAGGTTTCAGAACAGATACATACATGTGTAACACAGAGAAAATAAGATCTTCGTCAAAAGGCCAAATTATATATACTAAATACCAGGTCAGAGAAATCATTATATTTGGAAGTAAACACATACTCATGTGATCACTAGTTACCCATAATACAATTACATATTTTTATTTCGGCCAATGGCATTAATTTCCAGAACAAATGATTGATTTAATTTCAAAACAAATGATTGAGCTTCCGCGTGGCCCACTGAGCTTTTTGGGAATCTAATACATGTACTTCAACACATACTGAGGAAAACGGGCTTATGTACTAAATTGGGACCTACATATATATAAATATATATATATATATGTAAATGTAGGACCTAACTCATTATGCTTCGGTAGGTTCCTTACGAGAATGCCTAGATACTACTGGTTATTAGTATATCATTTTATTCCTCGGAATTACATAGATTGAAAGGTCTCAATTAAGGCCCTCTACCAATATTGAGAATTTCATGGCTCTGGGGTCTCGGAATTTTCCTCAGAGGAGAGGGTCAAAATTACCATAGTTTATATAGGGAAACACATTTATGAGCATTATTTGCTCAATTTTCATAGAAAATGTAGCAGATGTAATGGAATTAACATGGTGGCACAGAATTGTCCGCCTGACTGTGTTTTGAGCTACACAAGCGAACGGGAGCAGTAGACAGGTAAGTCAAATAGCCAGACTAAATTGAATTATATAGATAAGCACTTCATTGATAAATCAATGATATGAGAGCCATTAAAATCTAATCTGTTGAAAAAGGTTTGGTTACATCATAAATACTGGATCACTGATGCTAGGAGATACACATGTCAGTAAATGAGTTTATTTTTATTTCAAATTCTTTAAAGCATTGTTGGTTTTTCCTAATTTGGACATTGAAATGGTGGAAGAAGGTTTTTTTATGTCCTTGGTAGTGCAGTCCTTACAAAGAAATGAGTCAACGCCCAGTTCTTCAAAGGGTATTAAGGTAATGAAATACAAGTAAAAACACATAACGTCAGCTGATGAAGCATATGTAGTATGGAAAAGAAAATATATTTGTCTTAAGACAGAATAGATTTAATAATTTGGGTTTTGAAGTTGCATTTTACTGTTAAATATTTTAAAAAAACCAATCAGGAATCCGGAACTTTGATCATGTACATATGAATGTTTTAAAGATGCTCCATCGCCGATAGAACATAAATGATATATATCATTTTAACAATAATTGATGTTTAATTTTGTGTATATATGTCTAATTAACACAAAAAATATAAAAAATAATAGAATAATTAATTACTGTGCAATCAGTACTTCATTCTATATAGGACATAGTGCCACGGATTTTTTTCGGGATGCAATTAATTATTTTTATATTTTTATCTTCATGTAAAATTAGAAGCTCAAACTTTTCAATGGTGGTAATGGTGTAAACTCAGTAACTTTTGTAACTGAAGAAAAAAATCTAAATCGTTTGCTTTTGTTTTTGATAGAGAAAAAAATAACCATTTGTCAGTGGTGGATCATCTTTAAATGGGAGCATAAAAAATCGACATCGAAAGCTTTTTGTGTGAAATCATGAACGTTAACATTCTCATAATCTATTAATTTTACAATTTCAGGATAGATTTTATCTGTCATCTTTTCATGGAGGCTGATGTGACAGGACTACAATCTAGAGATAGGAAGGAGGGAGACAACCTTCAGCGCCTGTCAACGAGACATTTCTTAGGACACCTTCTATCCAACGGGAACCAAATCAGCAGCCAGGAGGGGGTGTTTCTGTGGGCCTGGTGAGATGGAGCTGTATAGAGCACAACATTAGGGACATCCTGCCCCAAGACGTCTGAGAAGGGAAACCACTTTCCAGTGTAAACAGTGGCGTGTTCCATTGTGATTTGAACCTTGTTTGAATTATATCACCCTAAGGCAGAGTTTGTGATAGCTTACAGAAGGCTTAGAGTAGACATTGATAAGATTACATATACATGTTGTGCCAGATGTCAAAGTTCATGTATATACTTGAACAATCATCTAATAAATTTGTGTTGAAATTGTAATTGATGTTGACCAGGAAATGTACCAGTCTAAATTTTGGTTGAATAATGCATGGAAAATGAATTATAATCTTTCAAAACGGATGATCTCCCTTGATTGATATATTATGACAAACCATGTACATTTGTTATAGTATGAAGTTTTTTTTCATTTTTTTTTTAAATTCAAAAATGAATGCAGATTAAATATATTAATCAAATATGTGGATGAATTTAATTTGAAACATGTTTGTTTTGCTGAAAATTTGCGAAAAAAACCCAAAATATTAATGATTGTAATTTTATTGTTGTTGTTTTTGTACTTGCTTTAAAGTGAGAAAACCATGTTGTAGAGAAGAAGTTTGTTAGAATTTGAATTGTTTACAAATGGATGAGAGTTGAAAATGAGCAGAAGGCGATAAAGATATATATGTCTAACAGTCACCTGAATTCCGATATGCACAGTTATAAATAATGTTTTGCTTTTAAACAAATAATAAATATGTCTCAGTCCTGTGACTTGGCACAAAGGTCAAGATCATTGATTTGAAAAAACTTTGTATCCCTTAATCCCAGCATGCTATGGCCCAATATCATGTCCATGTACGAGGTTCTTGGTTATTAAGAAGATTGTAAATTGTTTACATCAGACACTGGATGATGCCAGCCACAAGACAATTGCAATAGGTCACTTGAGGCTCCACTCCCACAGGAGATTAATTCACCACACAACCATAATATACTTTATATACTTTTTCTCATAAATCATTACATGTAATCCTTCTATACATCCACATATAGAGACAGTGTCGACGCTAACAGGAAATTAATGAATATGCAAAATGGCGTGCGAGCGTCGAAGGGTCACGATTTTGGTGTTTGGGGGTCCTGGGGTCTCCCCCGGAAAAAATATTACGATTTAGAATGGTTGATGTGAGTTTTACAATGAATTTTGATGATTTTTCGTGCACCGAATGCGCGAGATTTTGGTGTTTGGGGGGTCCGAGGGTCTCCCCCGGAAAAAAAATATTACGATTTAGAATGGTTGAGATTAGTTTTACGATGTATTTTAATGATTTTGCGAGCTCCAAATGCGCGAGATTTTTTTTAGGGGGTCCGGGAGTTTACCCCTGGAAAAATATTAAGATTTAGAATGGCTGAGATGAGTTTCAAGATGTATTTTGAGGATTTAAAAGCGTTCTTAACGTGATAATTTTTCGATTTTAAGTTTCCTGCATTGATAAATTATAATTGTGAATGTCGTCATATAATTATGCAACCCTGCTCGATCTGAACATACCGGCTTCACACCATCGGCACATTGTTGTTTAACTGAAAAAATAACAATTGATTTAATTGTCCTGCTAAAACATATAAACAAATTAATATTTTAAGAAACATTTTTGAAATAGTAGAATCCCTTGATGGACATTTTTAGTCTAGTTCATGTGTATTGAATTTTTATTATTAAAGGTTTGAACATTACGTGCTTGAACGTTTTAGGAAAGCGGCAAAATTTTCTAAAATGAAACTTACGAAAAATGTGCAGGAGGACCATTTTTTCTTCCTTACTTAGTACGCCCCTGACTGATGTAAATCATGCCAATAAAAGATGGATCTTTTCTCTATTTCTGTAATTCTTTACATTTTTTTTCCTCGTGGAAATGTTTTATAACACGGGAAAACTAACAGAGTGGAAATGTTTTATAACACGGGAAAATCTACATACAGTACTGATATTAATCTTTAACTATCAAATAGATGGCCTGCCCTGGTATAAGCACCATTTATATTGGCCCTATCAGGATCCCTTCACTTTCTGAAATTAAATCTTTATGTCAGTGATCCGAGGTCCCAAAATGCAATATAACTTGTAACCTTTTAAGTTACTTTATGGTATGAAGAATGGCTGCCTATTAACCGGATTCAATATGCACAATCTGTTATATTTGATTTCCCCTATGAAAGTTGAGCAAATAATGCTCATCTTGTTAAATGTGTTTCCCTATATGAGAAGGAAATTATAGCGTACCATAATTTGTATCAAAATCCAGATGGCTGCCTGGCGGCCATCTTGTTACGTTTGGTCCCAAAATGCTATATGCACAACTAGGGCCTCCTAGGGGAACCTCTCCCATGAGGGAAAATTAACGGAACGACGGACGGAAGGACGGACGGGAAAGGACGGACGGACCACGACAAAAAGCGAGACCTCCAGCGCCACTGAAATTAACAATATTGGTACTGGTATAAGGGCTATCAGGCCCATTTCAAGCTTTTTTATGAAGAGTATTTCTGACTATGAAAACAAAAATGTGATTACAATTTCGTACGGAACCTACGGAACTCAAAAGCATAATGAGTTAGGTTCCTAGAGATCCCACCTTTACCAGGCGCGATGTATATAAGCACATAAGCCCGTGCATGCACATCATTTTAGCTAAGTTGGGGCTACGCGGAAGCTTTAACCATTTGTTTAGAAAGAATGAGGAGAAAATCAAACAATGAATGCATAGTAGTGCTCAGCAATTTCAAATGGTGGAAAATGAAAACCACGAATCCGCGGGGAATTTTCCCCAAAATGGTACAAAACACCGCGTTTCTTAGTAGCCAAACGTAGTAGAAACAAGGTCACGTGCTTTAACTTCATCTCATACCATTGTGGTCGAAGAGACATAAGGGAATGGTAATTAATGGTTAACTAGTGATATCACTATGAGGTGGTGTGTTTACTTCCAAATATGGTGATGGTTTTGACATGCCAGGTCTGCAATATAGCCATTTCCTCTGACCTGAATTAATGTGATATATAATTTGGTCCTTTTGAACGAAGATTCTAATTTTTCTCTTGTGTTACACATTGTATGTATCAGTTATAAGAACCAAAAGCAGGTTAATTATATATATATCAAATATAACATATTGAATTCTACGAATTTATGCCTGAGAGTATCCGAACTTCGCTGGTGATCATATGAAAATTAACCGGAGCTGCCTATTGAATTGGATCAATTTACCCATTATTAACATTTGTTTACCTGACGTGAAATAGACAGTTTTATAACTCATTTTCGTTCATTTTTTATAGTACAACAGTACATATGTGCCAAGTCAAAATGATGTGCATGCAATATTAATAACATATTGGAGTCTAAAGTATTATTCTCAAAGCAATCAATTTTCCGTAAAAATGGCAAGCAAACTATCACCATATTTGGTGAAGTAAACACACAATCACGTGATCGACTAGTTACCCATAATACAATTGTATATTCCGGCCAATGGCATGAATGAGAGGACATAAAAAGCACGTGGATTTGATTATTTAACTACGTTTGACTACAAAGGAACACGTGTTTTTACTACTAAAAATAGATGCAGATGTATACCGAGTTTGGAGTTTAAAAACCGCGTCCCGGAGGAACTATATTTAGCCCAAAGGTTGAATATGGGCCATTTAAAGTCGTTAGTGCCTTTAATATAAAAAGTGTATCGGAGGCGATGTAAAAATTTATGTACAAGTACATGTATTAAATCATGGACTATATACAGGGCAAGCCAGCAAGTAAAGGCTGGTTTACCAAATTAGTATTGTGTACCTGTTATTGTGACATGTAAGGCCTTTTAAATAACGAAACTTGAGTATTATTATTTCGTGAAACGTGCAAGGAATATAAAACCATGAAAAAAAATCATTGTTTTGCATTGTTCATCCATTCTTTACATATGTGGTAATAGAGTACGGTATGGTACTACATGGACTTGGTACAATGCCAATCCACATAACACACACACAGCTTATAAACGAATTTTACACCCACGGTTATAAGTATTAATAAATTATTAAAGGGCCAAGGAGGATGGAAATTCACTCTGACTCTAGCAGCAACGTACAACGCAGGCTACAGCTGCATGGCCGCGATGGCAGGAACACAATTTTAGGTCCCCTGAGTGGACCTATTCTAAGTCCCCAAATTGTGTGCGTCTTCGTCCGTCGTCCGTCGTGCGTCGTACGGCGATTAACAATTTACCTTTTCGACTTCTTCTCCAAAACTACTGAACCATATTTGTTGAAATGTTGTAGAAACCTTACATAGCCAAAGGTCAACCAAAGTTGTGAATTATATTGTCCCAGCACGCGCAGTGTGAATACCTCGCAGCTTCGCGGCTCAGGATTCACAACCTGCACGTGCCCAGGTTGGTATACCGATGCATACCTCCTCTTCGGTTAATATCCATTACTTATACTTTAAGTATGAGCTGCAAATAAAGCATAATAAACATTTGAGGATGCACAGACGATATATGTGGGATAACTCACCGTTTACTCGAAACTATCCTCGCTCTCATGTGGCCACACTTTTTTGTTTACCATCGGCCGGGTACACCGGGGCTAATCGTACAAACCGGGCTACACGCTATTTACGCTCGTGGAAACGCTTCTTTTACATAGAAAAATATCGTCTGGGGGAGCGTACGTAATAAATATTTGCTCGGTATTCAACTCATGGCCAAGAATTCAAAAGTACAGTTGCCCACGGAACAGTAAAGTGTTTTACCAATGCATTGCGTAGAAGCAAAATAGATGTTTTATTGTATTAGACTTTGTCCTGTATTTCGCGCACAGTATAGACTGGTATGTCATATCATGTTTGGAAAGTGTGGTTTTTGTTACATATTCAAACAGATAGATAACTAAACGAGATACAGAGATAAAACTAGATTCAGTTCATAAAATTATCGCACATATCAATTGTTACTGTTAGAATTATATTTTCTTAATTACGCATGCGAAAACGCTGCGGACTGGTATAACTGTACGCATATGGAATACTTGAAACGATGTGCAAGATAGTATATATAAGTTCTGAAAATATAATTTCTTCAGTCAAAAGCCATTTCCATGCATATTTGTATACACACGATATTTTATTAGTTTAATTGTTCGAATAAATTTAACCTTTTTCGTATGGACACGGATCAAGTTCGCTTAATTTTGATAGTCCCAAGACTTTCCGTCAAATTGAATACGACGTCCCGTTGGAACGAAACTTTTAAAATCAAAATGTATCAAAATTTTAATTTAGCTGTTTACAGTTTAAGCGTTGAACAGCTTTCAGCTGGGTAAGTAATCAGAATAGGGTTGATTACAATGCGAAAACGTGAATTATTCTTTATAAACGGTTTCAATTTAAAACACATGATAATCATATATAGTAAAGTGAATATTTGCTCAAATGATTTAAAAATTGTCTAATAACATGACTGGATTATATACAATGCATGTTTTATAAATGTCTAAAATAAAAAAGATTTAGTTTCTTCGGCATCAAACCAAGAAAAACGATATTTTAGAATCTACGTTATGTAGCTTCTAAAATATCGCGCGCATACACATGTAATATCTGTTTTAACATTGTAAAATGACTTTTCATTTTTTGGTTGATAAAAAGGACAGCCTCCCATGTGTGCGTGTGTGAAGTGCATGGTGGTGTTTTGGGAGACTGTGGTATATTCGTCTTCTTGTATAGTGAAACTCTTGTCCTTTTTATAGTGATATACACTGTAAGTATGTCACCGAAGACATCAAGCAACACACCCCGCCAGATGACATTTAGTCTGCTAAGACTGCCTATATACTATCATATACTATCAGGTTTTTTTAATCTATTATAAGGAAGCAAGAGGCCCAGAGGGCCTGTATCGCTAACCTGGTTTGTAATGCCAAGTACTGTTGTGAATACAGGTTTCATTGTTTCTTTTCTGAATGAATTTTGAATAATTACCTCTAATTCCCCTACAAACCCCACCCCTCCTGCCCCCCAGGAGCTCAGAGCCATAAATTATACAAGTTCTATTCCCCTTCCCCCAAAGGATGTTTGTGGCCAAATATGGTCACAATCCATGCAGAATCTAGGAAAGTAGAGATTTATAGGATTAACCTCTATTTCCCCTATTCGGCCCCGTCCCTTCTGCCCCCGGGGGGGGTCAGAGCCAAAGATTTATACAATTACAAGTTTTGTATCCCCCTTCCCCCAAGGATGGTTGTGGCCAAATTGGTTTACAAACCAATCTATGCAGAACTCTAGGACAAGTAGCGATTTAAAGATTTACCTCTATTTCCCCTAATTGGCCCGCCCCTCTTGACCCTGGAGCTATCTGATTGGTCCACTCGCTCCTAGGAGTCAATCAATGAGAGCTTGTATCAAATCGTAGACGACAGACAAAAAATGGCCCAAGATCGGTGATCATCTTGTTCTGCAATTGACAATAAATGGAGCGTGAGGATCGCTAAGGGATTACTTATGTGCAACTTTTATAAGTAAGTGAGTTTAAATTGAGGATCTACACTTCAGGGATGCATTCGTTTTGAATAGATGGCGACTTTTATTCGGTCTGTTCATTAGGAATCGTGACCTGGGGAATCGTACAATGTAATCTGATTATGTACGTTAGGCTAGAATCCACGTAATTCAACTTTCGATATGAAATAAAATTCGCCCATAATCCCATCATCAATATGCCATAGTGATCAGTAAGGAATGTTGTCTTCAATGTAAGCTAAAAAATATTTAGATCGGATGATTTTTGTGGTGTTCAGAGCATTTTAAAATTAATTACCCCATTTTCTGGAAATGGGATACAGGGCTAAGTAAACAACCTTTCATAATTATAGTATTTTTTTTTTTTTTGCGCGCGTCGTAAACCTTTGCTTCAACCATGATATGGCATACCTGTCTACACTGTGTTGCGAAATACAGAACAAAGTCTATTACAATAAAAGACGAATTTTGTTTCTAGGCTTTGGTGCAAAACACACTCTACTATTCCGTGGGCCAACTTGTATTTTTGGATTCAAATCGCACACGAGTTGAAATTACCGAACAAATAGCACTGAAACACAGGGGTCGTAGGCACTGTCCACAGGCAGGGTTGGGTAGTTTTGAGGGGCCGTTACCAGCACTGTCACAGGCAGGGGTGGGTAAGTATTAATGTAACCTTTTTAATCAATGAAGAATATTGATTCAAATACTATCTGTTATATATATATCCTAAGACAATTAAAGCCAAATAAATGCTCAAAAAATTAGTTGTCTTTCCCCAATAGTAATAGTTTTATGGAGTAAAACATTCTGACCCTCATCCCATGTGGAAAATCTCCGAAGACCCCCATGGGCAATTGAAAATAAGCAAATTGTGATTTTTAGGAAGGGGGGGGCCCCCCCCCTTCAATCCTAGTGCAAGAGTCATATCATGACAATCCAAATGAAAACTTTTCTATGTAACGGAACCATACGCGTGAAGCATAATGACGCTTAGGGTCCTAGGAACCCACTTTACCAGGCGCCCGATGAACAGAGTTATAAGTCACATAAGGACCCGTGCATAGCACATCATTTTTAGCTACGTGTGTGGCTATCGCTCCAAGCCTTATACCATTTTGATTTAGAAAGAAGTGAAGCAAATCAAACAATGATTCGTCAAATCAGTAATTGCTCAGCAATTTTCAAAGTGGTGGAAATGAAACCACGATCCGCGGGGAATTTCCCCCAAAATGGTACAAAACACGCGTTCTTTGTAGCCAAACGTAGTAAAACAAGTCACGTGCTTTTACTTCATTCATGCCATTGGCCGAAATAAATATGGAATTGTATTATGGGTAACTAGTGATCACATGAGTGTGTGTTTACTTCCAAATATGGTGATAGTTTACTTGCCATTTCTTCAATATAGTGATTTCTCTGACCTGGTATTTAGTATATATAATTTGGCCTTTTGACGAAGATCTTATTTTCTCTGTGTTACACATGTATGTATCTGTTATGAAACCTAAAGCAGGTAATTATATATATCAATATAAATTTAGAATTCTACGAATTTAGCCGGGAGTAGCCGATCTTCGCTGATCCTAGATTAGACGGTGAGGCCTATTGAATTGGTCAATTTACATTATATCATTTGTTTATCAGACGTGAAATTGACAGTTTTATAACTAATTTCAGTTCATTTTTTATAATAAAACAGTACATATGTGCAAGTCAAAATGATATGCATACAATATTAATAACATTTTGGAGTCTAAATATTTTCAAAGCAATCAATTTTTCCGAAGAAATGGCAAGCAAACTATCACCATATTTGGAAGTAAACACACAATCACGTGATCACTAGTTACCCATAATACAATTGTATATTCCAGCCAATGGCATGAATGAGGAATAAGCACGTGATTTGTTTTACTACGTTTGACTACAAAGAACGCGTGTTTTTACTACAAAAATAGATGCAGATGTATACCGAGTTTGGAGTTTAAAACCGCGTCCCGGGAGGACTTTTAGCCCAAAGGTTGAATATGGCCATTAAAGTCGTTGTGCCTTTATATAAGTGTATCGAGGGATGTAAATATTTATGTACAAGTACATGTATTTATTATGGTAAAGGGCAAGACCAGCAAAGTAAAGCTGGTTTCCACCCAATGTGAGTTGTGAGTCACGCTGTATTGTGACATGTATGGCTTTTAACATTACGTAATTGCATTTTCGTGATCGCAAGAAAATAAAACAAGAAAAGAAAATCAGTGTATGCATATTTCATTCATACTCTTTAATATGATGGAGTATTAACGGGTAGTACTGACATGGACTTCGTAGAAATGCCTCATCAACAAAACACACGACACAGCGACATCACGTAAACATCATTTTAAAAGACGAATTTCAACCCACGGTTATATCTCATCATAAATAAATTATGGGCCCAAAGTGAGGTCTTGGAAAATAACACTCTGACTCTAACAGCTCTAACATGAGAATGAAGTACTCTATTCTAATAGCCTTTTGTCTCGTCTTTCGTACCTCCGTCCGGTCCGTTCGTCACGTAATCGGCTATTTCACCAATTTACTTTTTTTCGAGACTCTTTCTCCAAAACTTACTGAAGCGATATTTGTTTGAAATGTTTGTAGAAACCTTACCTAGCCAAAGGTCAAACTCAAAAGTTCGTAGAATTTTATTGTATGTCCCAGCACGCCGCAGAAGTTGTGAATACCACTCGCGCCGCTATCGCGCTCAGGAATCACATCCTGCACTGTGCCCAGGTTGGTAGATAAACTCCGAAGCATACCTCCACGTCCGGTTAACATCGCATTACATCTACTTTAATGTATTAGCTCGCAAAATAAAGCAAAAGAAAACAATTGGATGATGCACCAGCACACATATATGTGGGATAACTCCCCGATTAACCTCGAAACTTAGTCCCGTCGCTCTCCATCGTTGGCCAACACTTCATTTTGTACTTAACCAACGGCCGTGGGTACACCTGGCCCCGGAGGTCTAATCCGTACCAAACCGGGCTACACCGCGTATTTTACAGCTTCGGATAACACGCTTTCTTATTAACATAGGAAAAATAACGTCCTGGGGATGGCGTAGCGTATTCAAATTATTGGCTCGTTCTATTTCAACCTCAAAGGCCAGAGAATTACAAAAGGTACAGTCTTGACCCACGTGTTGGAACAGTAAAGGTGGTTTTTATTAAACAAAAACCAATGTGCATAGCGTTAGGAAGCAAAAAAGAGTGTTTTATTGTATTCCAGACCTTTGGTCCTGTATTATACGCGGCACGACAGTATACGACTGGTAATTTCCTATTCATGTTTTATGTAAGTGTGGCGGTTTTTGTTACAAATACTCAAACACAGAAATAGAAAACTTAATACGAGATACAGAGATAAAACTAGGAAACAGTTCATAAAATTATCGCACATATCAATTGTTAACTGTTAGAATTATATTTTCTTAATTACGCATGCGACAAACGCTGTGCGGACTGGTATAGACTGTACGCATATGGAATACTTGAAACGATGTGCAAGATAGTATATATAAGTTTCTGAAAAAAATATCATTTCTATCAGTCAAAAGCCATAAACCATGCATAAATGAATACACACGATATTTTTATTAGTTTATATTGTTCGAATAAATTTAACCTTTTCGTATGGAAACGGATCAAGTTCGCATAATTTTGATAGTCCCCACGACTTTTTCCGTCAAATTGAATCGACGTCCCGTTGGAAACGAAACTTTTAAAATCAAAATGTATCAAAAATTTTAATTTAGCTGTTTTACAGTTTAAGCGTTTGAACAGCTTTCAGCTGGGTAAGTAATCAGAATAGGGGTTGATTACAATGCGAAAAACGTGAATTAATCTTTATAAACGGTTTCAATTCAAAACACATGATAATCATATATAGTAAAGTGAATATTTGCTCAAATGATTTAAAAATTGTCTAATACATGACTGGATTATATACATGCATGTTTAAAAATGTCTAAAATAAAAAGATTTAGTTTCTTCGGCATCAAACCAAGAAAAACGATATTTTAGAATCTAAGTTATGTAGCTTCTAAAATATCGCGCGCATACACATGTATATATCTGTTAACATGGAAATGACTTTTCATTTTTTGGTTGATAATAAGGACAGCCTCCCATGTGTGCGTGTGTGAAGTGCATGTGGTGGTGTTTTGGGAGACTGTGGTATATTCGTCTTCTTGTATAGTGAAACTCTTGTCATTTTTATAGTGATATACACTGTAAGTATGTCACCGAAGACATCAAGCAACACACCCCGCCAGATGACATTTAGTCTGCTAAGACTGCCTATATACTATCATATACTATCAGGTTTTTTTTAATCTATTATAAGGAAACAAGAGGCCCAGAGGGCCTGTATCGCTAACATGGTTTGTAATGCCAAGTACTGTTGTGAATACAGGTTCATTGTTTCTTTTCTGAATGAATTTGAATATTTACCTCTAATTCCCCTATCAATCCCCACCCCTCCTGCCCCCAGGAGCTCAGAGCCATAATTTATACAAGTTCTATTCCCCTTCCCCCAAAGGATGTTTGTGGCCAAATATGGTCACAATCCATGCAGAACTCTAGGAAAGTAGAGATTTATAGGATTAACCTCTATTTCCCCTATTGGGCCCCGTCCCTTCTGCCCCGGGGGGGTCAGAGCCAAAATTTATACAATACAAGTTTTTGTTCCCCTTCCCCCAAGGATGTTTGTGGCCAAATTTGGTTACAATCTATGCAGAACTCTAGGACAAGTAGCGATTTATAGGATTTACCTCTATTTCCCCTATTTGGCCCGCCCCTCTTGACCCTGGAGCTATCTGATTGGTCCACTCGCTCCTAGGAGTCAATCAGAGAGCTTGTATCAAATCGTAGACGACAGACAAAAAATGGCCAAGATCGGTGATCATCTGTTCTGCATGACAATAAATGGAGCGTGAGGATGATCGCTAAGGGATACTTATGTGCAATTTTTTATAAGTAAGTGAGTTTATATTGAGGATCTACACTTCAGGGATGCATTCGTTGAATAGATGGCGATTTTATTCGGTCTGTCATTAGGGGAATCGTGACCTGATGATGAAGCGTGTAGAATCCTCGTAATTCAACTTTCGATATGAAATAAAATTCGCCCATAATCCCATCATATCATATGCCATAGTGATCAGTAAGGAATTGTCTTCAATGTAAGCTAAAAAATATTTAGATCGGATGATTTTTGTGGTGTTCAGAGCATTTTAAAATTAATTACCCCATTTTCTGGAAATGGGATACAGGGCTAAGTAAACAACCTTTCAGTATTTTTAGTATTTTTTTTTTTTTTTTTTTTTTGCGCGCGTCGTAAACCGGTGCTTCAACCATGATATGGCATACCTGTCTACACTGTGTGCGAAATACAGAACAAAGTCTATTACAATAAAAGACGAATTTTGTTTCTAGGCTTTGGTGAAACACTCTACTGTTCCGTGGGCAACTTGTATTTTTGGATTCTTAGCCACGAGTTGAACACCGAACAAATAGCAGGCTGAAACATCAGGGGCGTAGGCACTGTCACAGGCAGGGGTGGGTAGTTTGAGGGGCCGTTTACCAGGCACTGTCACAGGCAGGGGTGGGTAGGTATTAATGTAACCTTTTAATCTATGAAGAATATTTGATTCTATTACATCTGTTATATTTCCTATGAAAGTTAAGCAAATAATGCTCATAAATGTGTTTCCCTATATAAATTATGGTAAATTTGACCCTCTCCCATGGGGAAAATTCCGAGACCCCAGGGCCATGAAATTAACAATATTGGTAGAGGGCCTTCAATCTATGAAGAGTATTTCTGACAAACAAAATGATACTTTTCGTACGGAACCTACGGAAGCATAATGAGTTAGGTCCTAGATCCCACTTTACCAGGCGCGATGTATGTATAAGCACATAGCCCGTGCATGCACATCATTTTAGCTACGTGGGCTACGCGGAAGCTTAACCATTTGTTTAGAAAGAATGAGGAAAATCAAACAATGATATGATAGTATTGCTCAGCAATTTCAAATGGTGGAAATGAAACCACGATCCGCGGGGGATTTTCCCCGATAATGGTACAAAACATGCGTTCTTTGTAGACAAACGTAGTAAAACAAGTCACGTGCTTTATACTCATTCATACCATTGGTCGAAATAAATATGGAATTGTATTATGGGTAACAAGTGATCACATGAGTGTGTGTTTACTTCCAAATATGGTGATAGTTTGCTTGCCATTTCTTCAATATAGTCTCTGACCTGGTATTTATATATATTTTGGCCTTTTGACGAAGATCTTATTTTCTCTGTGTTACACATGTATGTATCTGTTATAAAACCTAAAGCAGGTAATTATATATATCAATATAAATTTAGAATTCTACGAATTTAGCCGGGAGTAGCCGATCTTCGCTGATCCTAGATTAGACGGTGAGGCCTATTGAATTGGTCAATTTACATTATATCATTTGTTTACCAGACGTGAAATTGACAGTTTTATAACTAATTTCAGTTCATTTTTTTATAATAAAACAGTACATATGTGCAAGTCAAAATGATATGCATACAATATTAATAACATTTTGGAGTCTAAATATTTTCAAAGCAATCAATTTTTCCGAAGAAATGGCAAGCAAACTATCACCATATTTGGAAGTAAACACACAATCACGTGATCACTAGTTACCCACAATACAATTGTATATTCCAGCCAATGGCATGAATGAGGAATAAAGCACGTGATTTGTTTTTACTACGTTTGACTACAAAGAACGCGTGTTTTTACTACAAAAATAGATGCAGATGTATACCGAGTTTGGAGTTTAAAAACCGCGTCCCGGGAGGACTTTTAGCCCAAAGGTTGAATATGGCCATTAAAGTCGTTGTGCCTTTATATAAGTGTATCGAGGGATGTAAATATTTATGTACAAGTACATGTATTTATATGGACAGGGCAAGCCAGCAAGTAAAGCTGGTTTCCCAATGTGTATTGTGTACCTGTATTGTGACATGTATGGCTTTTAAATTACGTAATGGCATTTTTCGTGATTCGCAAGAAAATAAAACATGAAAAAAAAAATCATTGTTTTGCATTTTTCATTCATTCTTTAATATGTGGTATAGTACGGTATGTACTACATGGACTTGGTACGAATGCCAATCACATAACACACACACACACATCTTTTTAAAGAATTTTCAACCCACGGTTATATATATCTTAATAAATAATTATGGCCAAGAGGTTGGAAATACACTCTGACTCTAACAGCTCGTAACACGCAGCTACAGCTACGATGTGCAGGATCACAATTTAGGTCACCTGAGTGACCTATTCTAATCGCCTTTTGTCCGTCTTCGTCCGTCGTCCGTCGTGCGTCGTACGGCGATTAACAATTTACTTTTTCGACTTCTTCTCCAAAACTACTGAACCATATTTGTTGAAATGTTGTAGAAACCTTACATAGCCAAAGGTCAACCAAAGTTGTGAATTATATTGTCCCAGCACGCGCAGTGTGAATACCTCGCCGCTTCGCGGCTCAGGATTCACAACCTGCACGTGCCCAGGTTGGTATACCGATGCATACCTCCTCTTCGGTTAATATCCATTACTTATACTTTAAGTATGAGCTGCAAATAAAGCATAATAAACATTTGAGGATGCACAGACGATATATGTGGGATAACTCACCGTTTACTCGAAACTATCCTCGCTCTCATGTGGCCACACTTTTTTGTTTACCATCGGCCGGGTACACCGGGGCTAATCGTACAAACCGGGCTACACGCTATTTACGCTCGTGGAAACGCTTCTTTTACATAGAAAAATATCGTCTGGGGGAGCGTACGTAATAAATATTTGCTCGGTATTCAACTCATGGCCAAGAATTCAAAAGTACAGTTGCCCACGGAACAGTAAAGTGTTTTACCAATGCATTGCGTAGAAGCAAAATAGATGTTTTATTGTATTAGACTTTGTCCTGTAATTCGCGCACAGTATAGACTGGTACACAGGGACCTGGCACGAACATTTTAAACCAATAGTATCAAATATATATAGTATCTATAATATATATATGTATACTGTTAGTTAAAAAAATCGTGCCAGGTCCCTGTGGACTGGTACATGTATTTTTGTTTGGAAGTGTGGTTTTTGTTACATATTCAAACAGATAGATAACTAAACGAGATACAGAGATAAAACTAGATTCAGTTCATAAAATTATCGCACATATCAATTGTTACTGTTAGAATTATATTTTCTTAATTACGCATGCGAAAACGCTGCGGACTGGTATAACTGTACGCATATGGAATACTTGAAACGATGTGCAAGATAGTATATATAAGTTCTGAAAATATAATTTCTTCAGTCAAAAGCCATTTCCATGCATACATGTATACACACGATATTTTATTAGTTTAATTGTTCGAATAAATTCAACCTTTTCGTATGGAAACGGATCAAGTTCGCTTAATTTTGATAGTCCCACGACTTTCCGTCAAATTGAATACGACGTCCCGTTGGAACGAAACTTTTAAAATCAAAATGTATCAAAATTTTAATTTAGCTGTTTACAGTTTAAGCGTTGAACAGCTTGCAGCTGGGTAAGTAATCAGAATAGGGTTGATTACAATGCGAAAACGTGAATTATTCTTTATAAACGGTTTCAATTCAAAACACACGATAATCATATATAGTAAAGTGAATATTTGCTCAAATGATTTAAAAATTGTCTAATACATGACTGGATTATATACATGCATGTTTGAAAATGTCTAAAATAAAAAGATTTAGTTTCTTCGGCATCAAACCAAGAAAAACGATATTTTAGAATCTACGTTATGTATACGTAGCTTCTAAAATATCGCGCGCATACACATGTATATATCTGTTAACATGGAAATGACTTTTAATTTTTTGGTTGATAATAAGGACAGCCTCCCATGTGTGCGTGTGTGAAGTGCATGGTGGTGTTTTGGGAGACTGTGGTATATTCGTTTTGTATCTTCTTGTATAGTGAAACTCTTGTCCTTTTTATAGTGATATACACTGTAAGTATGTCACCGAAGACATCAAGCAACACACCCCGCCAGATGACATTTAGTCTGCTAAGACTGCCTATATACTATCATATACTATCAGGTTTTTTTAATCTATTATAAGGAAACAAGAGGCCCAGAGGGCCTGTATCGCTAACCTGGTTTGTAATGCCAAGTACTGTTGTGAATACAGGTTCATTGTTTCTTTTCTGAAGGAATTTGAATATTTACCTCTAATTCCCCTATCAAGCGGCAGCCCCACCCCTCCTGCCCCCAGGAGGTCAGAGCCATAATTTATACAAGTTCTATTCCCCTTCCCCAAAGGATGTTTGTGGCCAAATATGGTCACAATCCATGCAGAACTCTAGGAAAGTAGAGATTTATAGGATTAACCTCTATTTCCCCTATTGGGCCCCGTCCCTTCTGCCCCCGGGGGGGTCAGAGCCAAAATTTATACAATACAAGTTTTGTTCCCCTTTCCCCAAGGATGTTTGTGGCCAAATTTGGTTACAATCTATGCAGAACTCTAGGACAAGTAGCGATTTATAGGATTTACCTCTATTTCCCCTATTTGGCCCGCCCCTCCTGACCCTGGAGCTATCTGATTGGTCCACTCGCTCCTAGGAGTCAATCAGAGAGCTTGTATCAAATCGTAGACGACAGACAAAAAATGGCCAAGATCGGTGATCATCTGTTCTGCATGACAATAAATGGAGCGTGAGGATCGCTAAGGGATACTTATGTGCAATTTTTATAAGTAAGTGAGTTTATATTGAGGATCTGCACTTCAGGGAGGCATTTGTTGAATAGATGGCGATTTTATTCGGTCTGTCATTATATTAGGGAATCGTGACCTGGGGACGTAGCGTGTACTTTTCCGACTAACGATTTTTACACGAATCCTCGTAATTCAACTTTCGATATGAAATAAAATTCGCCCATAATCCCATCATATCATATACCATAGTGATCAGTAAGGAATTGTCTTCAATGTAAGCTAAACAATATTTAGATCGGATGGCCGTTACCAGGCACTGTCACTAGCAGGGATGGGTAGTTTAAGGGGCCGTTATTTACCAGGTACTTTGATTTATCTCCTGGTACTCCTAACTATTCTCTGCATGATCACAGGCAGAATCCAAACCTTTGGTCGATAAGACCTTATGGTGTTTGTATCTGTGGAGTATTCTACGTACATGTATTCTTTAATTTTTGATCACAGACAATTAAATTATTAGGAAAGAACAACAAAAATCAGTATGTATTGTATAAAATTAGCTTGTATTGCAAATTACAAGATTGCACACAACACTTCCGTCAAAAAATAGTCTCAACCATATATAAACCATACAGAACTCAACTCATTCATTACTAACACACATTGATCACCATGGTGACACACCTATACCAATCCATCACCATGGCGACACACCCATACCTTTACCAAAGTGAACATTTCCATACATGAGAAGTTTCCAAGTTTGATATTTGAACACAAAATCCTGGTTGATAGATTCATCCCTCGAGCTCTTAGCCTCTCTGGTGCATGCTTGAGAAGGCCCTAACTGAACTTTACTTAAGTTCATCCATCTATAGAGTGGACTTAAAATCTTATAACATACAAGGTAACCCTACTACAATGTGGAAATGTTCAGTCTGATGCTAAACACCCATTTTCACATTTCGGAATTCTTTTTGATTGGATTTGGATTTCTCTCAGGCAAATTTCATCCTAACATGACATTTCAATATGCAAAGTAATGTGTTCTGTCAAACTTGTATAAATATGAAATTTATTCTTGATGATATAATCAATTTGAACTGATTACACATTGGGTTTCAGAATTGAGAGGAACACCCATGTTACATATGTGATTAGACATTTTGGAGTTTTGAATTTCATGCAAAATATTTCAGGAAAATAGATCTTTCAGATATTGATATATCAATATTTTATTATTGTTTTACGATACATACATGTATATAAATGTAGTTTATATATGAAAAACCTCCAATACTTGTATAGTTCTGAATGCCACACGCATACAGGTATAGTTCTGAATGCCACACACATACAGGTATAGTTCTGAATGCCACACACATACAGGTATAGTTCTGAATGCCACACACATACAGGTATAGTTCTGAATGCCACACACATACAGGTATATCTATAGTATATGTACAACTCCAGATTACACACAAAACCTCATTATTACACATGAATAACGTTTCTCTGATTCAACAGAATTTCATGAAAAATGAGGGAATTTTCAATATCCCTTGTCTAAATGAGTGAAAACTAAATAGCAGGTACTCTGTCTATTCCATTAATGCATTTAAGGACCTATATTTAGATTTGAAAGATAAATTCTATATCGTTGATGATGTGATTGTGACTCCAATAACTACCGGTAAGAAGATGTGACTAAAACTAAAAGTCTGATCTAATCAGTTAACCTATACAACACAACATACCATATAACAGGTATTTTGCAGGTAAACAATGGAAATTTACACTTAAAATAGGAAAATTTAACAAATCAAAATTTAAAGTATTAGCATAGTACTAGCATATCTATGTAATTTACAATCAATTCTTCCTTCATGCATCAATTGTTTTTTTTATATTATGTTGAAACCAAATTAAATATTACTGTAAAATAACTGGCGACATGTGTATGATATACAGGATATTTGTGACGATTGAAAACAGATCTATACTGCGTGTCTCTTCAAGTTTGTGAATATTTGTTTGCAAGCCTACTTTTGAGACATACATGTATACATTTGATATCTATGACAAAATGTATTTGGAGAATGTTCATAGAAATTATGGCTAAAAATCTAAATACATATATATATATAATTGACTGTTATCGCAAATTAATGGAAAAATAGCAATCACTTAAATTTGAAGTGGTATGCAGAATACAACCTGATACGTATAGTAATGATCGAAGGTGATGATGTGCTTACTATAATGACTGGATGGTTGGTTACATAATTACACACACACATACCTATAACAAATATTGCAAATAATATATATAATATATATGTATGGAGGAACAACAAAATAGTAACAAGAATTGAAATAATGAAGCAACACATTATATTCATAATGAACACCAAGGGAGACTAGGGGCACACATAACATAAGGATTATCTCCCTTTGTTTCAGGAGTTACTTCCCTTTAACTATTTGAACATTCATTTCATACAGCTTCTATGTAAATTTTCACTGTCTTTTACTATACTGATTTATTTGGTGCCAACACTTTTGCACTGTTTTCGATAAATCAAGACAGAGCTTATAGTCGTTTTGTCTGATCCAGTACAGAAAAAAAAAAAAAAAAAAAATTAGGAAAATTAACAGGTAACATGTTTTCATATTTTCTGATTTATATGTCAGAAATGAACATAGTAATCAAAGTGAAAGCACCTAAACTATTTCATCATCCAATGGCTAAGCTCATTTGAGAATGGTCTAAATCTATTTTCCTGTACTATAATAAAAAGTTCTAATATAAAAGCTCTATATGCAGAGTAACCAGATTGACTAGAAAATACCTGACACAATATTTCTACAGAGTATATTAGAATCTGTTTCCATGGTTACTTATTTTGTGTGTTAACTTATGTAACCAACAGTGTATGGTGTTACTCTGGCGCTGTGATCAACTGATGATCTTCAACATCTTTGAAAAAATATGAAAAAAAAAAAAATTTGGTGCAGAATATTGGAGAGGTAAATGGTAACAAGTAATTAAAGGGCAGATAACTGCAGGTCAGTCTAATGACAGCAATAAATAGTAGTTTACATACAGCTGTACACACGTTGGACGGTCAGATTCGGTGATGCATATCCCCCAAAAAGGAACATACAAACCTCCAGCCCTGCATTTATCATTAAAAATTTACACTGATAGAAAAATGTACAACATGATAATAAGGAACATTTTATCACAACACTCTCCGCTACATCATAGACAGCGGTGACTTTCACCCGCGAACACTTATACATATATCAGAATACCACAAGGTTCCAATATATACCCTCCCTCTTCTAGCATTGGCCAAAAAAGGGAATCTCTTTATTGATATCGTCACTGCTTTATATGCTGATAGAGAAGTACCAAGGTGATAATAGGATTTCAGTTGACTCTTCAGATAGAAAATGAGAAAATCACACCTTTATGTATGTTATATATCAAAAGAATAGAGTCCTAACAAGCTTGGCTCTACTACCTACAGGGGAGATCACTCTATCACTACAGAGCAGTGACCAAAACTATCCAAGCTATAATTATGACATAAATCATGAATGAACACGTAATGGCCACATTTGTATGATGTTCTCAGTCGATCTCATCACCACCAGACAGAGTGAAACTAAGGCAAATAGATCTGTGAGTTCTCAATGCTGTATTATAGATGATGTAAAACTTTCTACATTTATCATGTAGCTTTAACCATAATTAACTGATGCCTATAAGAACCTCTGTTGTTCCACATGCTCTAGTAGGACAGTACAATGTACAGTCAAACCTATAAGACAGGTAGTCATTATATACAGGTGGTCATTATATGCAGGCGGTTGTTAGAGTAGGTTTGATTGTACTATGAGCAGTAAATATTTTGAGATCGCTTAACTGTGGTCCCGTTGGAGAAGTATGTGATTAACATAGGATGTCACAGGACTGATGGAACAATTTACGGATGATAAAGTACGATGATAAAACAGATGGACAGATGGTCTTCTCTTAATACTAGTATGTGTCACACTTTTAAACAATAGTGGTCTGATCTACATCAAGTAGTACATGGTTTATGTTACTATGGTTACAAAGGCACACAACAGACGGTGGAAAACTCTCACCAATCACTGACCTTCACACCTATCAATGTCTTTATACATTGTATTTTACCTTTTCACTGATTTTTTTATGCAGATATAATCACCTTTAAAATGAATTTCTTCCCTTTAAGACCTTAAAAAACCTGAATTGGTCCTGTAAAACTTGAATAGGGTTGTCCCCTTCCATTCCCAAAGTAACGTCTACAAAGATGGCCACTGAAGGCTCCAGAAATTATACATTGTTGTAACTTATAATGTCCTGTAGCTGTGTCGATGTTTAGGACGATGTTTAGGACGATGTTTAGGACGATAAAACAGATAGGTCCAGCCCTTGTTTCTACGTCACAACATTAACGGAGTGTACACGGAACACTACATGGCTAACAGTGAAACACAAAACCTGACACATGAAACTGATGTCCGTCTACAGTGTGCATAGTCTATTGTATCAAATGCTGAATGTCAATAGTTCAGACTATAAATAGCACAGACTATAAATAGCAATGACTATATATCGCTCAGACTATTAATAGCCGAGACTTTCGGAGTGTAATGAAGACCAGGAGCAGTACTTTGGTCTGAATCCTAGCACTCTAATCCAGACACAGTAGAGTTAACACAGCCAATCAGAGGTCTTCTCTCTTTACCAAACTAGACAATCACTAGGACTGATCATTGTTCTTACATTTGGTAGAGGCACATTAATTTTGTCTGGAAATGGAGTCTCCTATTGTCCAGTAAATTGTTTTAAAGTCGTGTGACTATAATTACAGGCAGTTGCTAGGGTAACTGCCACACAATCCCACAGGTCACATGATCAGGTCACATGATCTGCTCACATGACTGGACAATGATCAGTCTAAGGTGTCGACAAAGTTCCTGGTCGTATCACACCGTGGTGGCCAGCTTGGCTGTGTTGACATCAGCGGGCGGTAATCTGCTGGAGTACGGGTCCGTGTAGTCAGGGTTGGTGAAGTCTGTCCGCGATGCACTCCGAAATGAACTTGTTCCGTATGTGTTGTATCCGTTTTCAAACCTAAGAAAAAAATTAAATAAACGAAAAATAAATGAATGTCCAATGACTCAAAATCCTTACAAGTCTATAACATTTTGAACTTTTGAGAACACATGCATTCACCAATTAAAAAATAAAGTGTTCTTGCAAAATTTGTAGTTTTGTTATGAAATAATTCAAAGAAAATAATCGACAAAAAAGGGAGGAAGACACAAAAACAACATGGCTTGGAGGAAAATTAGATTTTAAAATTATTTTCAAAAGATGAAACAAATTCACCAACATGTATATCCTAAATAAAGAAAACAAAACACAAAACAAACACAAAAACAAATAAACAAAGAACAAACAATACATGGAGCAGGACTTCGTTATTGAATCGACTGCAGAAAGACATCCAAAAGTTTGCTTGTTGATTTTAGAGTCATGGTCAAGCGTCCGCTACAGAAATGGCCCTGTAGAATACTTTCCACATGCAAGTGCTACATAGGTATATTTTGAATTATCAGTTTGAAAGTCTTGAATAACTGTATTTCAACTAATGACGGGCCAAGCTTCACGGAATGCCAAATCAGGGCCACACCCTTACCTCGACCGTGACAAATGAGGCGAGTAGGAAATGGTATTGTAACCATACTCAGATCTAACAAGGAGATAAATAAATGGTGTAAAGGGCCTGTACAGCTCACAGACAAAGGGACAAGTACAGACAAACAAAACAGGTCAAACGAAAAAACATATTAAAACCAAAAAGAAGATACTATACATTATTTAAAACTATACTATAATTTGTTCATTTCTTCCATGGTCATAAATGCTTCTTTACTAATATGTAATATATGTACAGTGGAACTTGGTTGATACGAACTCGGATGATTTGACAACCTGGCTTAATACAAAGTACTTTGCTGGTCCCGGCCGAATTCCCTTTTTATCTTTGTTTAAAGAACTTGCATAATTCAAATTCGGAAAACTCGAAGAACTCGGATAATACGAAGTAAATTTTGAGTCCGAATGACAAAATTCATACATAAAATGTTCTTTTAACTCGAAATGAGATTTTGTGGACAATAAGCTCGCCCAATATGCCGATTTTCTTTTCCATAAATCTGCCGTAGAACAGCATTTTGTTATAATTTTGCAACTACCATTGGCGATTTTGACATCTCTCTTGTTCACATCATTTTACGACATTGAACTTGTCTATCTTTACCAAGTAAGGAGATCATCAGAAGACATGATAGCTCGTTTAATTCGAATACTCGGATTTTTCTCGGAGTTTTATCTCAGTCCCTTGAGGTTCGTATTAACCGAGTTCCACTGTATATCTTTGATATATACAGTAAAACATAACAATACAGAATTTTGTCAATTATTCTTCCGAATCGATTAGTTTAATATCACGAGAAATTTTTACTGTTACAAAATATCATTAACCAAGAAGTAGATATCTTGATTTTCTTATCACTTTAATATATGTATAACAAAGCCAGCAACAACATTTACAGACGTGTGCCTGTCACAAAATATGTGTAGCAAAGCATTAAGAGGTGTATGTATGTTACTAAATAAGAAATTACTAAGTAATAAATCATAATTTTAAATGGCATGTTTGACAGTTTTACGAGCTAGAACAGTTTTGTGGATAAGACACACAACAGCAACTGCCTGACAAAGACAAAAAAACATAAATTGCTGTGACTGAAAGCTAAAAGATATCAAATTCCCAAGATGCAAATATTAAAAAAGATAGAATTAAAAAAAAAAAAAAAAAAAAAATATAATGACACCAATTTAACAAACTGTCCTGAACTGAAATTTTGCATTATTTTTTTTTATTACCACCCAATTCTTTCTTTTTTTTTTTATTTTATTCATTTTTTTTTTCCTTGTAAAAATGGTGACTGCTATTATAATTACAAAATAGAGATATTCATTCTAAATAAATCCTGTCTAGTTTTCCTGCCTGAAGATCAGCCAAGTCTGACCAACTGGCTCAGTTCTCTGAGCCTTGCCAGCCACGTTTGACCTGGAACCCAGGCCAAGTCTGATCAATTGGCACAGTGTCCTGCCACGGCGGCCTCCTTACCTTTCTGCTGGCAAAGCCTCGTCTGTTCGATGGACATAATCACTAAATAACGGCCCGCCGTTGTGATGATCGTAAGCATTAATGTAATTATCAGATGTGAGCGTCCCATAGCCACTGCTGTTTAATTTGTGTTCCTGTGTGATAAATAAAACACAGTGCAACAGTTTGGGTCTCAGTGCACACATTTATACAACATTCTGGTGACAACAATTTATCTATTTAATCATCGTCCAGAGTTGTCTCCCCTTAGGAACAGGCTACCTCACAGTCACACAGGGGGAGACAACTCTTAGTAATAACAGCTCATGGGGTGAGAATATGGAAAATTCAATCCATAAATTTCGATTTCAATAATAATTTTTGAAATGAAAAAAGGATTGTTAAAAATTTTGAAAGTGAATTCAACGTTATGGCATAAATTGTTAATGTTTCGTTCTCACCAGAATACAATACACAGCCATATAAAAACATTACCAACAAAAGCTCATCAAGCTAATTAAAGTGTATAGTTTTATAGTAGAATCTTTAGCAAATTATCAACAATATTAAGCAAATCTTGTAAGTTTCAATAAAAAGTACTGAAAAAAATATTTCTTAAGATTGTCACATTACAAACCAGTGTATTTATATATCAAAGGACTTCCTTATCTCATAAGTTCATTTTGGTTGTGTCTGACCTCTGACCTTAATTCAATAAGGTTGGGTTTATCTGAATGAATAAAAACTATTAACCAGCGATTAAAAAAATCACTATTAGTTACAATTAGAATTACAGTGAAGGAACAGAATAAAGACTTAAATCCACGATAAAGATATCAGTATAAGTAACAATTAGAATTACAGATGTGAAGAAAGTCTTTGATAGTGAATTATTTGAGTATGACGTGTTAAAATGACATATTGCTTAAGGTAATTAAACAACGGATTCGGTTGTTTTTGATGATAATGATGTTGATGATGATGATGATATGGATGATGATGAAACTTAAAGCTGCCACACCATGTGTATGAGCATGCTGTGATTAAAAAAGGTGTTAAAAGCAGAATAGGTGACAATTTATATCAAGTGGTGAGTGCAAAACAAAAATGATGATAAAAAGCCACAGTCTGGACACAAATCAACGAAGTGGAAACCATGAATGAATGGCATAGTCTGTACTCAAATCAGTCATGTGAAAATAATGACTGAAATGGCACAGTCTGTACAAAAATCAATCAAGTGGAAATGATGATTGAAATGGCACAGTCTGTACAAAAATCTATCAAGTGGAAATAATGACTGAAATGGCACAGTCTGTACAAAAATCTATCAAGTGGAAACAATGACTGAAATGGCACAGTCTGTACAAAAATCAATCAAGTGGAAATGATGATTGAAATGGCACAGTCTGTACAAAAATCAGTCAAGTGGAAACAATGACTGAAATGGCACAGTCTGTACAAAAATCTATCAAGTGGAAATGATGATTGAAATGGCACAGTCTGTACAAAAATCAGTCAAGTGGAAACAATGACTGAAATGGCACAGTCTGTACAAAAATCTATCAAGTGGAAACAATGACTGAAATGGCACAGTCTGTACAAAAATCTATCAAGTGAAAACAATGACTGAAATGGCACAGTCTGAATACAATTTGATTAAGTGAAAACAAAGACTGAAACAAATGACATCCTGGATACTTATCTGTCCAGAAAAAAAGTATTTTTATGAAAAAAACATCCCTGTAAAATGTAACGATGTCAAGGAGCCAAGGAATAACTCAAGTTGATTCTATTAGGGATATACAGGAAGATGTTGGACAAATCGTCATAGGAAATACTTAGACATGCACATTTAAGTTTTTTTGTTTGGGATATACTCTGCAGATACGAGGAGATACATAGAGATAATTTCATCATTTATTCTACAGCTTAGTTACGTAGTTAGATTGCTTTTTTTTATAAATCATTCTTTGTAGATGGTACGAGACAGTGAATTCAACCAGGAAGCACTTTCATGTTTCACGATGTATCATGTTACTTAATACAGTCAAACTGTCTGTCACCATTCCATCACTACAAATCAGTAAAGCACAGCACAACAAACCACCTGCAGGGTTCACTCCACTATCCTCTTTGATCACACTCACCACATATCACACCTGTTATCATTGTTTATAACCATGATACACCATTGTAAGATAGTTTCACCAAATCTTGATAAATTTTGCCCAGCTGTTTCCACGTTATCCATAGCAATTATATATATATTTTTAATTGTAAATACTTAAGTGATTAAATTTATGGACATTGATAGAAGATGCAACCCTGACAATTAATATCAAAGTTATCCCCTCTCGGTTACACTGTGAGATGTTCAGTCGTACTTAGTTTATTCATCTCCAACACAGCACAGCATCATATACAGGCACACAACAAGCCACATAGCACATTAATTGTGAACATTGTGAGATGTGGTTCTGACTATCTGTGTCTAATACATAACAACATCCAGTATAACACAATCTCTGCCAGAACGTTTATTTGGGAGACTCTTATTGTTAAGTATTTTATGTCAAAACTGCCATAGCGCTGGGATAAATTTGCAAAACCTCAATTAGCTGCAGCAGTTTAGTTCATTCTTAAAGGACATCTTTAATTATTGTGTTGAACGACTGATCCAAACATAAAACTTCATTCTGATGCATCATGAACGCAAACAACACCACTCATACAGTCGTGGAGAGCAAATAAAACCACTCATACAGCCGTGGAGAGCAAACAACATCACTCATACAGCCGTGGAGAGCAAACAACACCACTCATACAGCCGTGGAGAGCAAACAACACCACTCATACAGCCGTGGAGAGCCAGTCAGTCAAATCCGCTGGACAAAAAGAGGCCAAAACAAACCACAGTACAGGGTCCACAGATAGGGTAGCCAGCCAATACAGTCACCTGGAGCTGTCCAAACCACACAGAAACCAGGCACCACAAGGTATAAGCCAGCCAATACAGTCGCCTGGAGCCATCCAAACCACACAGAAACCAGGCACCACAAGGTATACCTGTACATAGGAATGGGCACAGTGCTGCCAACATGGCCGATGAGGTAGCGTTGAGCTTGCACATTGTAACATATCTCGACTTGCTGCTAAAGGTCGCCTTGGTAAAGTCCGCCGACCTCCACAAGAGGTCAAAGTTCGCTGTCCTTGTTCAGAAGGTGACATTGGTCTTTGTTTCTGGTCACATGGTGTCATGGATTGCTGCCCGAGGATACAGGGGGTAACAGACCTTCGTACATGACCATAGGTCGCTACAGATCGCTGTCCCAGGTCACACGGAGTCATAGATCGCTGGCCATACGGAGGTATAATGTGATAAATATTCTGATTGGCTGACTGAGCTGGCAAGGTTCTGATTGATGGGGCCATACAGAGCTGGTGTTCTCTATTGTATGTCGCCTGAGTGGAGAGAAGTGATTGGAGGAAAAATGTCACATGACATTCATATATCGTCTAGTAAAACAATCGGCTTTCACACAGACATATTCAAACATTCATAGGTCAACTGGACAAAGGTCAATTGGACAAAGGTCAACTGGACAAAGGTCAATTCGATGAATATCGACTTGACAAAGGTCAACCTGACAAAGGTCAATTGGACAAAGGTCAATTGGACAAAGGTCAATTGGACAAAGGTCAATGGGTCAAAACACACTTGACATTTATAATTCATTGAATAATACAATGGTAATATAAATACCAAAGGTCAAGGTCATTTATTTTTACATCATGTATAAAAATTAAATGGGTTGAAAGGATTGGTTAAATAGGAACTTAACAGGTTGAACAATGGGAACTGGTAAAGTGAGAAAAGTAAACTTTGTTTAAACAAAACCGACCAAATTTAAATTGGTTGACAAATGCTAAATCATAGGTTTGTAGTAATTAATAAAAATAAAACATCAGTAGTCCAATGGGAAGGAATTGTAATCAAAAGGCACCAATAACAAAAACATCACCGATAAAAAGGTAAGTCAGGGAAAATGTCACCAGGTAAACAAGTACAGGTAGGTAGACAGGTAATCTTACATAGTTATCATATATCACCACACAGGTAAAACAGATGGGTAATTACAGGTAAAATATCATGTACAGGTACAGTATTATGTATTAATAATTCAGAAATGAAAATTAGAAAGATTTCTTCTCTTTATTGATTTGTTATAGATTTATCTTACCAATAGTAATGATGTGATTTTGACATGATTTGATGGTAAATGTCATTAGCAATACCTATTCAAGGGCAGATAACTGCGGTCAATATGAAAACAGCCATATCATTATCTTCTTAATCTTTAAATAATCAGGACGAACAACCTTATAAAATCGAAAACATTAAAAATGGCCAAAATCCTCCAAAGATATGTTCAGTATTAAATGATTTTACAAATGACCAACCAAACCTGTGGTTAGTACTTTACAGATACTGTAATAGAGAGTCAGACTTAATCTGGCCATAATTTGAACATTCGACAAACAAACTGCCACCAAAATCTCTAACATTAATGAGTCCTACCTAGCATAGCTTGACCACTACAAAGCAATTAATCAGTAAGTTAATTATCAATTTGGCATTAAAGCTAGGATACCGTTTAATCTACCAATAAAGCAAGCAATCAAGTTGTTGATAAAAAAACATCCACTCCAAGTCCAACCACCAATAAACAACAATAATTGTTTAAATCAAAACATCTTAGGATGATCTGTAACTAGATTGAGACTTGTGTTGCTAAGCAACCAAAAGATGACATGAAATATGAGAATACTGAAAAAAGTCAAAAGATTGGATGAAATAGATAGTATTTCCAAAAGAGGGTGAAGTAAACAAGTTTTAAAATCAATTGATTAGATCACACGATTTTGTCCCTCCAAATAGCATTAGACTAGTCCAGATCAAAATCAGGACAAGTCCATTCAGCTATAAAGGGGGGATTATTAGTAGAATTGGAGGAGAGATAAATGGAGAACAGTTTGTATACACCATGGGTTATACTCTGTCATACAATATCTATATATAGAATAATTCCAAAGAAACCCCTTTGCAAAAATGGCGGTCTACCCAACATTAAACTGCAGCTTTAAATTAATTAATTTAAATTATCTTCAGCCATATTAAACCTAAAACGTTTCACCTAATGTTTAGATTTTAATCATACTCATGAGGTTTGAAATTACAATCATATCATTTTTCCTGCATGAATAATGTCTAACTTCTTTCCTTTTCATTTCTACCAAGGTTTATTTTGTGACATCACTGGAATCATATGGATCACTTTTTGATATTTTAATTTGCAATCTAATTGAAAGTTTAAACAGCTTACATTAGAAAACAATTGTCTAATAATTAATTGACTTTACGCGTTTTCATTGATAAACAATGATTATTTCTGCAAATTAATGATTAATTAATCATATTTTAATTAACAATTAAGTGATTAATTAAAGCCCTGCTGACCAGACTTGGGTAGACCTTTGGTAGTATAAGCTGTAGAGAAAGTGAGAGACCAGAACCTGTACACTTACATTACAACTGTTGTCCTCAATTGTACTCACAGTACACTGCGCTTTACCCTTCAGGAGAGGGGAGACAACTCAGTAAATCATCAAACACAACTTATTCATACATTAATCAGTTAATAACTTAGGATATAAATTTTAAATTATGATACTGAAATAAACATATGGTTTTATTGTGAGTATTAAATGTGCAGGGGGAATAACTTTTGTCTTTGAAACACGAATACATGTACTGTGTGACTTGTTCTTCTAGAACAACTTTGAAGTGCCATTTAAATGTTCATAAGACACATAAAATAAAAACAATGAGTCTCTATCATTTGAAAGGGAGATAACTCAACAATAAGGATGAAATCAATTATTTCTGGACCTTTTTCATTGAAGGGGAGATAACTTTTGTATACAAGATGGGAGGTAATCTGAGTGAAATAAGATATTATCCCTCTATATAAGGGGAGATAATTTCTACAAATAAATCTAGGTATCAGCCCTAATCTATGTAGACCTCGGCTCACCTTTTGTCCATACAGATCCTCGTAATCAGTGGGGCAGTGGAAATTTAAATCCTGCCTCCATTGGTCCATAAGGGTGGATTTTGTAAAATCTGAGGGTGACTCGGTTTTCTCACGTTTTTTAATTTCAGTGTTACTGTCTGTTTCAGCGTAGGAGTCTGAAATAGAAATGGTGCTTACACTGCTCACAAACTCAACAAAAGCTTCACTAGACCGTGACCACACTACACATGTACAAATTACTGTATGCTTCACTTGACCGTGACCACACTACAAATGTACAAACTTACTGTGTTCAAGTGAAGGGGTTCAGATTTTAAATTAGACACAAAATTCAACTGTTTTAGTAGTGAAAAATAAAATTGTCTTTTATACAAACTTTTTTTTTACAAACTTTTTGAGATTCTATAATTTGTTGATAAAGTTGAGAGCAAAAGATAATAATAGCATTATACTAGCATTTACATATGATAAAAAACATTACTCAAAAACATTTTTGCTAGTACTGACAAAACACTTTGGTCATTCTGAACATTAGAGTGCTCAAAGGGGAATAACTCTTACTAAACAGCCACCATATAACTACTACATTTCCATTCATTAAGGAAATGTGTTGTGTGTGTGTAGTTTTGAGTTTGTGTTATAGTTGTAGTCAATGTTCTGCTTGAAGGTTCTCAATACAGCTAATGATAACTAATGACGACATTTTCTACGGTGTATAATACAAAACAAGTGTTTTCTATGTGTGAATACAAACCGCTTTAAATCTCATATTTATATACATAAACTTAAAAACATTTTTTCTTATTTCAATAAAATTATAAAATATGACATAATTTTTATTCACAAGATAAAAAATTAACTGAATTAAAAATACACACATTAAAACTAAGGGTTTGTGACTCACAATTCACGTACAAAAAGCAAAATAACTATACTGGTAAAATGTCCAGTAAAAGTGTTTCTATGGTTACCTGAGTCTGAAGCCTTGTATCGATGATATATGACGAAGACGATGACAATGAGGAAAATAAGAGCCACGCCTCCAACAACGCCCCCTATGATGTATGATAGCGGCAGGATATCTGGAAAGCAAGGGAGATAACTCTTAGATAAAACCACCTACTGTTAAATTTGTCTGTAATTGGGTTAGGTTAGTGTCCCCAATCTGTGAGGTTATGGTAGGTACTTTAAAATCAATTTATAGCCATCAATTGATAAAGTTAAATAAGCTCTGTAGCTCTTTTGTTTTGTGACTAAGAGGTGGAGAGATCATAAACAATTTTCTGACACTAAAACCACTTTCTATGACCTAGAACAATATGGAGGATGTTTTGTTACAAACACAATGCTGAATGAAGTATCCTCTGATACAGCTTACCATATACAATTCTGGCCGGTGGGGGAGATGAAATGGTCCGCGCGACAGATGACAGATGACAAAGCTGTGATTCTTTAATGTGTTAGTAAGTTTACTTTTTTTTTTGCATATTACCTCAAAATTCACAATTACCTTAAATTCTAAAAAGTTACTTATGTACAAACCTATACTTACATCAGCCCCTAATTCACAAATAAATTAAATTTATTCTTAATGCCTCATATCTATATTTATACGCACATATAGGCCCCACTATTTTACAGTAAGCTTCAAAACTCTGAAAACATGCCTGGTGTTTATCCAACGTTATTCTGATTCACTAACAAATAACTCTCATTGTTTCATCAGAGCCATCAATAAAGAGAAATATACATGTAAGCCCATCCCAAGATTCCATACTGATAGTGGAGGGCTTATATGCAATCAAAATAAATTCAGGGAATTTCATCAAATGACTTAAATAACACATGACCTATATGTCCTATGTGCTAAACACTGGTTGCATGATGCAGTGTTGATGGACTCACATCAAGTCGGTTGAGAGTCTTATCCAATCAAATTTGAAGAAGGTTGAAAGTTCAAAGAAAGTTGACTACTCGACCTTGATGGGTTCTCTCGCTGCTAAACTAATATGATCAGTTTAAATTTAGGTACCTGCAGGTAAATTGATCACATTATTGTTAAATATAAAGACGATACCTTTCTCTAGCAGATTGATAGTGATGAGGTCTGAGCCACGGGCGTTCTCCACGCTACAGTTGTATTGACCAAAGTCACTCTCCTGGACCTGTATAATCTGTAACATGTGTTTCACTCCGTCAGCTAACGGGTCCTCCATCTCCGAGTACCGTCCCGACTTAGCATACACTATCTCCACGTTATTTCTCTCCCATTTAATTTTGGTGGGGGCGGGTACAGAGCGCACCAGACACTCCAGTTTAGCACTAGCCCCTGTGGCAGCATACTGGTTCTTGTTACTAAGTATCTTTGGTGGTCCTATAAAATAAGTTTCGTTATGATTTATTTTCAAACAAGACAAGGAAAATTTTGATTCTTAACTCCACATTACTGAAATTGTATATGAATTGTACCTAAATTTCGTAAAAAATGTCCTGGATATTGAATTTAATTTTTCCGCAATCAAAAATCACTAGAATACATTTTGTAACCTTGAGGTGGGTGTCCTTGAGTTAGTAAAGAATATGTCCTTGAACTTGGAAATTATAATTGATTTAAGCGTGTCCTTGACCTTGATAAACATTTCACATACCTTTCTGTAGTAGTAAGATTTCCCTGCTGACCTCATGGAATCCAGCGACCAATGAGGTTGCGGTACAGATGTAGGTACCAAGGTCACGAGCCTCGACCTCTGGGATGTGAAGAGACGGGGAGGTACTTATAGGGCTATAGTAGTCCTGTTTAGTCCACAGAATGTTTGGCTCGGGGTTTCCCTCAGCGTTACAAACTAACGTGGCTGGATCACCCAGGTCAACAGCGACATGCTGTGGGGCTCCGATAAACCTCGGACCATCTGTCAAAACGGAAAGGTGAAAAGTATGAGATTCTATTTCTCACATTGGAAGAAAAAGCACAGCTCAATTAACTGTATTTAATTATACCTAAGCTTAAGCTTTTACATAATTCCTTGTATGTAAAGTTTTAATCAGGTGAGATCTCTATAATTATCAGAGAGAGAGAGGGACAGCTATGTTAGATTGTCATTATAACTGAACTTAAAAATTACCTCAAATAAGATGCAGACAGAAATATGAAAAGAGTGTAGGTTTCTTTATTAATTTCTTTTGCACATTAATTGATTGCTTTCACAGAACTTTGTGTAATAATTTAACGAAAGACTAGTTCAAATTTCTTTCTATTAAGCAACACCTTATTTGTTTTAATTTTATAAGTGCCCTGAGCTCTTATTGGGTCGGCTACGTTATAAACATTAATTAGACTGTAAGTTGTTTTAGTTTCCTGGTTTGTATGGAAATATAAAAAAAATATTATGTGTTAATTACACATAAAACAAGAGGAAGGCAGGAGTATCATTTAGATACTAACATTGTATGTGCAGTATTTCATTGGCTCGTGTACTGCCAACTGCGTTGGATCCCTCACACGTAATCCTTGACTGATGGAAGTCACGTTTGATTGACGGAATATCCAGGTAATTCTGATTACTCCCCGCGATTAATACCCCGTCATGGAACCATCTATCAAACAAACCAAAGGGTGTTATAAACATTTAAAACAAAACTTAATCTCAAATCTAGACAAATGATTAACTTGAAATGATCTTCAAACAATATCCAGATTTGCTGCTACATAATTTAACGTCATGTGACTCATTTTTTCATGAATTGTGAGTATGTAAGAAAAATCAGAAATAAATGTTATATTGCATTCACAATTTTTGTTTTCTTATTTTTAACATGCATAATAATCTGTACAATTATCTTACTTCCACTGAATGTCATATGGATTGGCGGTCCCTGTACACGTAAACCGTACATAATCGTACTCCCGAATCTGTCGACTGATGTTATGGGCCATAGTGAGGCTTGGAGGATCTGTCAACCAATTAAATTAAAGGAAATTACATATTTATACTATCAAACAATAACATATTCTCCAATATATTTTGTATTTTATTTGTCAATCATTCCTGATAATGAAAACCAGAATTGTAAGAATCACTTAGCCTTTTCATGTTATGAATCTTAACCAAAGCTTTGTCAGATACCTACATTGTACATCCAAGATGGCGTGAGCTTTGTATGGTACTCGAAGGGCCGGATTATTTGCCCTACATTCAATCTTTTTCCCAGCATCCTCCTTGGAGGCGACTATAGTGACGACGCTAAGTGTATCGGCTCGTTTATCGGCCCGTGTCATCGTACGTGAGAACACGTTATGAGAGATGCGTACACCCTCTTGGTACCATGTGATCTCTGCCCCTGGCTTTCCGTTGTTTGCCTGACATGAGACGTTGGTCGGTGAACCCTGAATTACAGCAATCGTAGACGTGTCTCCCATCTGTGGTGGGTCAGGTGGTACTGTCAACAACAATTTGTTACGGGGGTTCTGATTGGTGAAACAAAATACTGCTGGAACAAAGTATCTGTAACAATCTTTTTTCTATTGATTTTTTTTGTTTTTGATTTTTGTATATTTTTATAAATTATTTGTTTTACCAATTTCCAAAGGCATCAATCATAATAGTTCTTAATATATATGTTGAAGTTTTGAAGCACTTGATAACTGAATTAAAATAATCATATAAGAATAAAAGTGAAATGAAATTGTTGATAAATCTGTATCCTGATTGGTCATAATTAAGATCAATATTACTTCAGTTATTCTGGTGTTGGTTTCCCATTAGCTGTGCAATCAAATGTTAAACTGATTCTGATTGGTCTGTAATTCGGTGTCTAACTGTTAAACTGATTCTGATTGGTCTAGTTTACCTACATTGTACATTCAGTGTGATTTTGTTGGTGATGATGCCGTGTGTCTGCTCTGTAGCCGTGACCTGACAGCGATACTCTCCATCATCCTCCAACTGTACATCAACAATCTTCAGGTTGTATTCCTCTATAAAACAAAACACAGGGATTTATAGTCTCAAATTGAAAGAGAAAAAAAAGAGAAAAAAAAAGAATTGGGAGAGTGCCAGGGTGAAGTAGAATGAAGAATGTTTATGAAGAATATATATAATAAGTAAAAACATTTTATAGGGTAAATAACAAATTAACCAATGAATGAAAAGATGAATGAATAAAGTAGTACAGGAAAGATAGACCGACATTAGTAATTTCATAATGAAATTAACATAAAAATAATTATTGTTCAACATTACATAGCATAACACGTATCAACACCACATAAATAGCTATTTTATTTCATTTAAGGATGCGGGCCAATGTTAAGGATTCTTCCAGCTTTTACCATTCTTGCCAATCTTTAGTAAATTTATTAAGAGTTGCTCTCTATATATATGTTTTTGAACATCCTTAATAGAGTTTAAAAGAGACATCACTTTTGAGAGTTACTTCCCCTTGCCCATCAAATCATTTCACTGGAATTTTCAATCTTTTGCTGGTTTAGAACTTTTAAGCTTTCAAAAATGGACTTTTGATGCTGCAATAATGTAGATCAATGACAGATTTTGTAGGGACTACGTTATTACCATACATGATGCTAACTCGTAACTTCTATTTGATGTACACCATCCGTTTATTGATCCAACCCACATATATCTATTTACACATCAATCTATCGCCACTGTAAAAGTGTCGCTCAACATGACATCTAACATAAACCTTTTTTTTTTTTACATTTCATTAATTTTTTAAACAGTCGAAGACTGACTTCGTTTGAGAACAGGATATGATAGCATTAACTATTGACGATTGATTTTGTCTTTTAGCCATCAATAACTCCGACCATTTACTGCGGTGACATTCAGGTCAAACAATGTACTCAAATCTAAATGATTTATAGAAGGTTTCTTTTACCAAACCCATTCAACTGTATCAATAGATAATTTAAAGGGACCAATCAGGCGTAAAAATGTTTTTTTTTATGACCAACTTTTGTAAGAAACTAATATGTTTGTAATGTTGAACAATATGATCTGTAAGAATTGGCTATTTGATATCCTAATGTTGATTGAAGTTAAGTTTATAACACTACAATATATAATGACATGAGAATCAGATATAGGCACCACAGGCATCAGAAACTGGTATCAGAAATGCTACAGATATACCTGGTATAAGAGGTAGGCACCACAGGCATCAGAAACTAGTATCAGAAATGCTACAGATATACCTGGTATCAGAGGTAGGCATCACTGGCCTATCTCACTATTCCTTCTTTATACATTTAGTGTGTCTTTATTTTGCTTGATTTACATTTAAAGTAATTTAGGAAAGACATTCCATGAATTTATAACTTTTGATGAATGCAAGTGTTTTGTGTCTCCTTGTGATGTCAGAAGATTTTTTTTTTCCAATTTTATAGTGCTATCCCACTGAAACCAACTGCTGATGACAGCTACAGACTGGGTTAATATCCCCCCTATCCTCAGTCTGCTATACAGGAGATACAGTATAGTCTGTCAATCCCATGATGGTACCAGGGCGGTGCTACCTAAAACTTTATGTTTCTGTTCCCAATGATGGTACCAGGGCGGTCGGTGCTACCTAAAACTTTATGTTTCTGTTCCCAATGATGGTACCAGGGCGGTGCTACCTTAAACTTCTATGTTTTCTGTTCCCAATAATAGTACCAGGACTGTGCTACCTAAAAGTTCCTTCTAATCGAGCTGTTTCTTCAGATCAACTAATCATACCACGCTTCAGTGGAACACTTTGGTTATACATGGATTTTATATAATACCTTACTGTTATAGCTTTACACATATACAGAAAATAAGGACTGTCAATAACAATCGAGGACAGACAATAAAGCAGGCTGGTTACATATAAAGCCTTCAGTTTTACTCTCATCCCGATAACATGTAAGTAAAAAAACATGTAGAAAAAAATGGATTACCTCCAGATCAAGGATTTATAAGTGAGAAGGATTCGTGTCTGTCTCTTTACACTACTAAACACCACGCGAGACGCTTATGAACGGGGAATAAAAACCGTTTTTCTCAACAAATACTAATTGTCTTATCGAGTCAAACGAAACGCAAATGTAAAGTAAATTAAATTTCACAACGTTTATAACTTGCTTTAAAGACGGAAGATTTAGAAGAAATGTCTTAAACTATCGTTAAAAAAATACGACCGCTCATGAAATGGCAGCACGCTTCAGAAAGTAAGATGGTAACCCTCGCACCCCCATGCTACATCAAAGGCTGCGGCGGCGGATATCAAAGGAAATCAGTCGTCGCCCAACGTCACGGTCAGTGCACAAACACAAAAGCGCCTGCGCTGTCTTTGCCCAAAACTCAGTGTGACTTATCCTTCTCATATACGTCCTTGCTCCAGATGCAGAAAAGCCAATAAAAGCAAAAGTCCTAGACAGAAACTGTGGAGTGTCACATGGGGCTTCAGCCAATGGAAAAGTCTTAAAATTCAGAATTAGTCTGAAACCTTGGGGCAGTAGTGTCCTGTAAAACCTAGCCACAGTCATGGTAACCATATATTTAAATTGATTTTCAATTAAACCTTAACTGTAGGACCTTTTATAATATGTTTACAGTTTTGTGCAAACACGAATTTCATCCAAACTGGAAGATAAATCATGTTTTGTTAATTATTGGATATTTTTAAGGTTTATTTTTATTTTTGTCAAAGAGGTGTTGTCTAACAAGGGAGATAACCACTAACATCTTCTGACAAAGGAGATAACCACTAAGTTTGTCTAACACGGGAGATAACAAATAACATTGTCTAACAATGGAGATAACCACTAACATTGTCTAACAAGGGAGATAACCACTAACATTGTCTAACAAGGGAGATAACCACTAACACTGTCTAACAAGGGAGATAACCACTTTCATTGTCTAACATGGGAGATAACCACAATCATTGTAAACCAGGAAAGACAGATAACCACTTACATAGTCTAATAAGGGAGATAACCACTAACTTTGTCTAACAAGGGAGATAACCACTAACATTGTATAACAAGGGAGAAAACCACTAACATCGTCTAACAAGGGAAATAACCACTAACATTGTATACCAAGGGAGATAACCACTTACATTGTCTTACAAGGGAGATAACCACTTACAACGTCTAACAAGGGAGATAACCACTAACATTGTCTAACAAGGGAGATAACCACTATCTTTGTCTAACAAGGGAGATAACCACTATCTTTGTCTAACAAGGGAGATAACCACTAACATCGTCTAACAAGGGAGATAACCACTAACATTGTATACCAAGGGAGATAACCACTTACATTGTCTTACAAGGGAGATAACCACTTACAACGTCTAACAAGGGAGATAACCACTAACATTGTCTAACAAGGGAGATAACCACTATCTTTGTCTAACAAGGGAGATAACCACTATCTTTGTCTAACAAGGGAGATAACCACTAACATCGTCTAACAAGGGAGATAACCACTAACATTGTTTACCAAGGAAGATAACCACTTACATTGTCTTACAAGGGAGATAACCACTAACATTGTATAACAAGGGAGATAATCATATATATTAACATGTTAGCATGATCTATGTGTAGTCATGTAAGAGTTGACATGGTTATATAAGCCTTTTTTCAATGAAGAGTTCCATCCTGGATGTCTATAGTATTTCTTAGTTTGCTTGCTGCTTGTTTAAAGGTTATTTCAATTAATTCATTTGACTTCTGATAACAAGGTAATCATCGTTGTGTATTTAAAACGCTTTAACATAGAAGGGAGATAACTCCCGCAACATGACGATATCAAGTCTTACCCCTGATGACGTCAGTGCCATGAGATATACCCACCACTCAAACTTCAGACACCATTTCATACCCACATCTCACACTCAAGATGGGGTTCATCCAGTGTACATCTGTCAATCTACGTTATGTAATTACAAACAGCATGGAAAAATACAGACCTACATGTACAAGTTTTGTGCTGGAAGAACATTTAGCGCTGTTTTCGTTGGTAAATCATCATCAGCCAATACTACATAAAATACATTACACAAGTGAAATGTTTTTACTGTAATTAACAAATATATTGGAAAGAAAGGGAATTTTTCAAAGATATGTTTTGTCTGAACAGTTTAATGACTTAAAAAATGGTATTTTTTCTCTATAAAAAAGGAGCAGACAAATAAATATGTTTCTTCAGTTACAAAAGTTACTTATTTTACACCATTACCACCATTGAAAAGTTTGAGCTTCTTATTTGAGAACAAGATAAAAATATGAAAAATAATTAATTGCGTCCCAAGAAAAATCTGCGGCACTATGTCCTATATGGAATAAAGTACTAATTGTGCATGCACTAAAAGCAAAATGTTCTATTTCATACGCATTATTGTGTTAATTATACACAAATAAACATAATTATACATCAGATATCGTTCAAATGATGGGTATTGTTTATGCTCTGTCAGCTGCGAGTGGAGCATCTTTAATACAGTCAACTTTAAGTTTTTAACATAAGTATTCTCTGCACTTGGATTTCATTAAGGAAAACCAGAAGGACTGAGACTTGATTCATTAAGCCAAATTCTCCAAGAATTGTCTTTGTTCTAGAGAATGGTGCCGAGTCTGCACGGGACTATTGTGATTGGTACAGTTTTAGGTTATATACAATTGAATCCTTGGGATCCTCATAAACTTGTAGATCTATGTATATCTAAAAGGTGGCACTAATACTGTCTTGTAGTAGATACCCCATAACATCGAATAAATGAAGATAGCAGATTTAATTAATGGAATATTCCACGTAAGTTTGTATTATAATTTAATCAGCAGTAATGTTTGCTGATTACAGAGAAAATGAGAAACTTGCTATAGATCTTAGTCCTGCATTGTACTCATTATAAGAAACTGGTTGAGTTATGCTGACAGGACAAAGGTGTATTAAAACCTCGCATGTGTATGTAACTCCACAGGTGAAACGACATGGTATAAATACCATTAGGTGCCTTTATTACCACGAAAATTCCTTTTAATCAACGTTTTATAATGAAACGAACCTGTGGATACTTGTGATTTAACGAGACCATCCTAGAGATATAAAGAATGGCATTATACTTCATATCATGGCTTTCACTGATTAAATATATTTATACAGACATTACATGAGCCAGTTGTCTTGATAACAGGATAATTACATCTCCCAACGACGTTCTGTATCTATTTATTTACCTTTACCTTTACCGTAAGTGGCTTAACTTTAATTAGTCACACAACTAAAGCTTCTTTTAATATACATAAACTGGAATTTAAAAACTAATGAATATTGACATAAATCTAAGTCATGATCAACTAGATCAAACAGACAACAACAAAAACAACAATAGAACCAGGAGTTCCTGAAGAGCTAGAGTTTCCTGTTAACTCATTCCTCCCTGAATTCAAGCCTTTGATTAAGAACAATTCAATGTATCTTCATGGGTGAACGAGTCAATTTTAACAGATCAGCTAAGCTGAAAGTCAGGTTTTCTGGCAAAATGCAGAAAATATCTAAATATTCTGATCCTGCCTTTTGAGCTTGAACCAGTCCTATAAATAATGTAGCAGAGCTGAATATCAATTTTAGACAAATGTCTGAAAGATGAATTTTCATTAATATCTTGCCAAATAATAAATCCAGTCTTTTGTGTCACTTGTGATTTCAGTCACACCAAGTTTTGATATCATTTGATTTTCACTTTTATATGACTTATGACCTTTGTAGGATAGCTGATCAATATCACCAGAAATCTTGAAATCAATGACAGCTAATTAATGACCACAACTGTACAATTCCAAACTTGTTGATGACCCAGACTGTTGGGGTGTGACGGACCGATACATCATCAGGGATCATGAGAAGTTATGATTGATACTGTCAAGAGTTGGTAAACATCGCCAAGACTGGACACTGGTCATTTATCATACTGATGGAAATATCAACATCACATTATAATGATGGGAATAATTGTTAATTACCGGACTGTTGGTGGGACAGGACTTTCACCCATCCTAACAGCTGTCTGGATGACTGGTAAATAGATTGTTTAAATGGTATTCTGGTTTATTAATCAAAACTACTTCACCATTCAAATTGATTGAGTAAATTCTAACATTTCAAAGAATTGCATCAAAAAGTCTCTCCAAACGTTTGAGTTATTTTACAAACTGAGGCCATCTGTCCATTGGACAGGGGAGATTTGATCCAAATTTTTGAAGCTTTAACTCCAGTGTTGCACCAGGAGTTTTATATACATGGCTTTGATTGAGTTTTTGAATAATCACATTCCTCAAAGCACTATCAACATATAACCACAATTTAAAACATTCAGTATTTCATATTTAATTTCATGACTAATGCATGAAATTTTCTCTTTTAAAGTTATAGGTAGTGAAATGCATTATAACTCCTTTAATAGCATGTACAGTGAACCAGTACTGTACACTTCCCTGATATAATGACACCAACCTTAGTGAGCTTGACATTGAAATCAGTAAAATGACCTTCATCTTGAAATCTATAATGACCTTCAGCTGTTCCAGCAAATGAAGACATTAGTAATGCCACTATGGGTATAAGAGGAATATGTAATGATTAGTGAAGGGGAGAGACAGATATGGACCTGGACAGATGACTTGTCCCTCCGTCCTGATAATGTGCTGCTATGGACCTGGACAGACGACTTGTCGCTCTGTCCTGATAATGTAGTGCTATAGAAAAACCAATCCCTCAGACAGCACTGTCCAAACACCATCAATCTTCATGTCCACTGACTGGTCAAATGTGAAAAATGGCATTCTGTTCTACCAATCATCAAATACCACTTAACAGAACTCTTATCAAGTCCATGTGTGTATAGACTGACCACAGCTGGCTACAGACTGACCAACAGACTGACCACAGACACTGCACTCTGATAATAGGTATAGTAATTATCTACAGAACAGGGGTGATGAAAAGTGGGAACCCTGTCTAACCAGAGTGATAACAAGGAAATCGAGAAAATCTAGCTTTAAAATCAACTAGTCAAGTTTGGTTTTTATTGAACTTGACATTGAAATTCCAGTCTAGCATCTGAAGTCTTGATATATGAAATAATTACTTTGTATGTGACTTTTTTTTCTTACTCTTTTTTAAAGGCCAAAGCACATCAACTAAAACAGATGAGTGATCACTCATCTTTGGTTCTTGGCAGAGTGATAAAGACTGACCACAGACATCCACACTGACCACTAACACCAATGTTTTTTGTCATAGTGGTGAAGACTGACCATTAACACCAATGTTTTTTGTCAGAGTGATAAAGACTGACCACTAACACCAATGTATTTTGTCAGTGGTGATGATTTTCTGTTAATATTGTTATTTTAATAAAGCTTAAATCACAAAAACTGGCTGGAGTAGTAATCTAGAGCCTTCATATTCTTTGATCAAGGTTCAAAGGTTAGAGTTCATATGCAAAAGTAAAATTTCTCTAACCAAAGCTGGTGACATTAATAACCTTCAAAGTACATTTTATTGAAGAAATGTGATGCAAATATTACCACCACATATTATACATGCACACTGAGGTTCATCAGGGCAGGGTTGCAAACATCCCTCACCCCCTCCAACAATCATCACTAGATTAAATGATATACAAATATATTAGTTGACTCAGCCACAGGGGAGCATCCTTCACTGACTAAACTCTCCAATATTTCAGAGTTAATCTCTACCATGAATTGAGAGTAAAAGCTCTTTACTGACATTGGTATATGGAGAAATGTTTTATTATTAAGTTATCTTCTATATACTTCACAGAATGTCAGCGTGACCTTTATCTGTACTGGTGGAAACATCTGAACAAGGAAGTGGTCCTGTCTGAAGTTCAAAACATTCAATCACGTAAACAATTGTTAACTTTTTTTATCCTTTTATAATGGCGTTTCAGTTTGAAATTTTCTATATTGGTTTGTTGTTGTACAAAGTTTTAGTGATGCATTAGCAGGTCAGGAGGTTCTAGTGATAACAAGAAAAAGAGAGTTCCCAGTGAAAATCCATCTAACCTACAGCAACATCTGGCGACAGTCCTACACATCTCAAAAACTTTATCCAAAAATAGGCCAGGGGCTAGTGGTCGAAAGTCATGCACCACATCTCAGAAATGGGCCAGGGATGATTTGGTGAAAGTTAATTACCACATCTCAGAAATGGGCCACTGAAGCCCATAGGTAGAGGCCTAGTGATAGTTACTCATGCCGATGAATCAGAAGATAGCCATTTTTCACAAGCATTTTATAAGTTATCTTATCAATGCATTTTTTAAAATCCCTGCACGATTCCACATGTCTACAGTTTATGTCATCTCCCTATAAGTATGGGGAGGTAAGTATAAAGAACTCACTGGTGAATTTTTATACCAGTTTTCCTGTGATGAGTGACATATATCACTACATGCAATTGATTTAAAGATTGGTTCATCCTGATTTTTAGATGAAAAACAGTAAATATGAAAATTTTTATACACCAAAATGCGTGATGGTGTTAGCGAGTACAAACCACTTGTAACCTGTACTACATGTAACAGTGACACTGATCTACGACTATCAAACTTTTATAACTGGAGAACTAGATACTCAAATCATTTAACATATATATATAACTAAGTTAATGTCCATGCTTAAATGCAATTCCCAGCTTTAAAATGGCCTCTGGTAATTCATTGCACTTTTTCTTTGAATTATCTTTTTGATGACAGTTATGTCAAAACTTGTATTTGCTTTCTTCAAAATGTGTATCAGTTTACCTCTGAGTTTAAAGAAAATGATGAATTTCAGCTCTTTGTTGATCTTTTATAGAGGGAAGGAATACCGATATTATAAAATGAAGGAATACCAATATTATGAAATGAAGGAATATCAATATTATGAAAATCTTAGAGTCATGCAAGATGTTTATAGATTGACAAACAACAGGAAGTGGATGTATGGAACTGTTATTTTAACTGTGATGAAACTTAGAAATGAATCCCCAAACTCCCATCAATGGGATTAATTCATGTACCATGTGATACTCCTGATGTTTGTGGGGGTGCTAGTATCTCCAGTAATCTTGCCGCTGAAATGACGTAAGCACAGGACATCATCTTTTAACGTCATTCCATCCCCAACAGACAATAGACCCACACAAACGTAATCAGACATCACAGGATATGTAAATTAGTCTCATTTGAAAAGTTCTAACCATGAGAAAAGGTCGTGGATCTTTTATAATTTGACCAATCAGAAGGTTCGATACCTTGTCACATGACTATACTTACCAATCGTGTCCCCTCCAATGATGTTTGTCCCTCCCACCATGGTGTAGCGTGGAAACCCTGGAAGTGCCCGCACTGTCCCCAGACCTAGTCTGTTCCGCGTCCATTGTAGCGTCCCCTGGCGGTTCTTAACCTCACATTGTAGAACTACGGTGGAATTCTGAGTCGTTGTGGTGTTTTCAGGCTGGGCAGTAAATTGTTGGGATCCAAGAGCTAATGGGATAAAGAATACAATAGACACTGTAAATGGGGATCAATATTTCATCTGTGAAATCATTGATTTAAAACAAATGATGTGGATTTTTTCCTAATTGAAAGTGAATTTAGCTTTGACAGAAGTTTATTTTAACCTTCAGTTTAGACAGAATATCAACTCCAATTTTAGCATGTAGGCTGGTTGTTGCTAATGTACTTTTACTATATAAAATTTTAGGTAATCAGGTAAAAGGTCAAAGTTGACATGACATACCCACTAATGTAGATATAAGTGTTATATATGTCACAACAACAGTCTTCTTATAAGGTCTATTTACACAAAGTACTACTCAATTAGTATGACACACAAACAATAAAAATACCAAATAAGTCAGTTACGAAATTAAACCAGACTTCCCGAATTACACACTTGTCACCAAATTATCTTGACCAGAGTCAAACATAACGGTGACTTTAATACACTATAAGGAGATTTCCCATCAGGCCCCTCTACATTATCCCGACGGGGACGTAAACCTTTATCACATTGTCAATGTTATAAGCATCTTGTTAATTGCCCAATGTACATATTAGGAAAACATAAATACGACCCACCTCTCGTTATCTATAATTCTAATTAAGTTATCATCACTCGTGTCCTTTACAATGATTACACACGGACAAGCTTTAATTACATTACACAGAGCTTTCATTACTATCCGGGACATGTTGGTATAACCAAAATATTGTCTCTCACTGCCTACAGACATTCCCATTACCATACAATTTTATTGTCCTCTAGGTCACTGATAGACACTAAATAGTAGGCAATTCTCTAAAACTACTTATTGTTTAATGAACTAATACTAACATTTCCTATTAGATGATGTTTTTGCAGCAGCTTGTTTAGTTTTGTATCTAAATCCAGATTTGGATGGTGGATGAGGAAGCTAATACAGATATACCTTCAGTATTGTTTCTGATCTTAAATTTGTCACCTGGTGTCAATTTCAAAACTTAAAACCAGTAGACACAGGAGCGTAGTGATTGAATGTTAGACATCTTAATCAATATGTTATCCCGTTCTATCATTGCCATCACAATGCTCCCTTTTGTACAGTACTTGGTGTGATAGATCAGAACAGATAGTTCCAATCTATATCAGACAGAATGGTTTTTTTTTGAGAAATTGAGAGTTATCTCCCATGAAACTTTATAATCAAACTTATCTTTATTACATTTTTTCCCACTAATCTAACTAATTTTTCTTCTCTTTCCTTTTATAAAACTTTTTTGTGATGATTCATAATACATGTGTTGTTTAGGGCCAGTTATTTGTATCGTTCACTCTCCACATGTATGATGCTGTACACTAATGGTACCTCACTTTGGCTGAACATCTATAGCACCTATATACAGATATGTATAATGGTCACAAAACTTCTCGTGTGTATCAGACCACCCATGTCAGTTAAAAACAAAGAAATTTAGTTTTAAATTGTCTTTTTATCTGAGTAATATAAAAGTGTATGTAAGTGGGATTGAGACGATTGAGACATGCTAGATAACAGCTGAGTGTACACAAGGGATCTTCATGGAACATGAAGAACTTTACCTAACACATTGTCAAGAAGATAAGGTAAAACACTTATACTTTGACAAACTGCTTCACTAAATCACACATTATAATTCAGCATTAAGCTAAACTACCATTTTTACAACAAAATTTAAACTGTTGTTTGTAACATTTATGATAGAATTTTACTTCGAATAGCAAATGGGATTAAAAATAATCATTATCAGAATTATTTAAGTTCATGTATCTACGGTGATATTACCAAGGTCATGTATCCATGGTAATATAACCAAGGTCATGTATCCATGGTGATATTACCAAAGTCATGTATCCATGGTGATATTACCAAGGTCATGTATCTATGGTGATTTTACCAAGGTCATGTATCTATGGTGATATTACCAAGGTCATGTATCTATGGTGATATCACCAAGGTCATGTATCTATGGTGATATTACCAAGGTCATGTATCTATGGTGATATCACCAAGGTCATGTATCTATGGTGATTTTACCAAGGTCATGTATCTATGGTGATATTACCAAGGTCATGTATCTATGGTGATATCACCAAGGTCATGTATCTATGGTGATTTTACCAAGGTCATGTATCTATGGTGATATTACCAAGGTCATGTATCTATGGTGATATCACCAAGGTCTTGTATCCATGGTGATTTTACCCAGGTCATGTATCCATGGTGATATTACCAAGATCATGTATCCATGGTTATATTATCAAGGTCATGTGTCCATGGTGATATCACCAATGTCACTTGTCCATGGTGATATTACCAAGGTCATGTGTCCATGGTGATATTACCAAGGTCATGTGTCCAAGGTGATATTACCAAAGTCATGTATCTATGGTGATATTACCAAGGTCATGTGTCGATGGTGATATTACCATGGTCATGTATCCATGGTAATATAACCAAGGTCATGTATCCATGGTAATATAACCAAGGTCATGTATCCATGGTGATATTACCAAAGTCATGTATCCATGGTGATATTACCAAGGTCATGTATCTATGGTGATTTTACCAAGGTCATGTATCTATGGTGATATTACCAAGGTCATGTATCTATGGTGATATCACCAAGGTCATGTATCTATGGTGATATTACCAAGGTCATGTATCTATGGTGATATCACCAAGGTCATGTATCTATGGTGATTTTACCAAGGTCATGTATCTATGGTGATATTACCAAGGTCATGTATCTATGGTGATATCACCAAGGTCATGTATCTATGGTGATTTTACCAAGGTCATGTATCTATGGTGATATTACCAAGGTCATGTATCTATGGTGATATCACCAAGGTCTTGTATCCATGGTGATTTTACCCAGGTCATGTATCCATGGTGATATTACCAAGATCATGTATCCATGGTTATATTATCAAGGTCATGTGTCCATGGTGATATCACCAATGTCACTTGTCCATGGTGATATTACCAAGGTCATGTGTCCATGGTGATATTACCAAGGTCATGTGTCCAAGGTGATATTACCAAAGTCATGTATCTATGGTGATATTACCAAGGTCATGTGTCGATGGTGATATTACCATGGTCATGTATCTATGGTGATATTACCAAGGTCATGTATCCATGATGATATTACCAAGGTCATGTATCTATGGTGATATTACCAAGGTCATGTGTTCATGGTGATATTACCAAGTTCATGTATCCATGGTGATATTACCAAGGTCATGTATCCATGGTTATATTACAAAGGTCATGTAGCTATGGTGATATTACCAAGGTCATGCATCCATGGTGATATTACCAAGGTCATGTATCCATGGTGATATTACCAAGGTCATGTGTCCATGGTGATATCACCAATGTCACTTGTCCATGGTGATATTACCAAGGTCACATGTCCATGGTGATATTACCAAGGTCATGTGTCCAAGGTGATATTACCAAAGTCATGTATCTATGGTGATATTACCAAGGTCATGTGTCGATGGTGATATTACCATGGTCATGTGTCCATTGTGATATTACCAAGGTCATGTATCTATGGTGATATTACCAAGGTCATTTATCCATGGTGATATTACCAAGGTCATGTATCTATGGTGATATTACCAAGGTCATGTATCCATGGTTATATTACCAAGGTCATGTATCTATGGTGATATTACCAAGGTCATGTATCCATGGTTATATTACCAAGGTCATGTATCTATGGTGATATTACCAAGGTCATGTATACATGTATGATGACCAATGTTGTAGAGAAGCAGTGATTTATCACCGTAGTTAGGCCTGTCTAGGACCATTCCAGATCTGAGGATAAGATTGGAGGCCACTAACTGAATGACCTGACACTTGCCATTATGATGTTTGGCAATAGTCTTTGTTTAAGACAGTTGTTAGAACATCCACAAGTGTTAGTGGGCATGTAAAACATGTGGTAAGACTGTAATTCTTACAAGTATGCAGACACAACAGGGTGGTATATGTCTGATCCACACAGGTAAGGGTGTGAGGAGACACAACAAGGTTGTAAATGTCTGATCCACACAGGTAAGGATGTGTGGAGACACAACAGGGTGGTATAAGTCTGATCCTCACAGGTAAGGATGTGTGGAAACACAACAGGGTGGTATAAGTCTGATCCACACAGGTAAGCATGTGAGAAGACACAACAGGTTGGTATAAGTCTGATCCACACAGGTAAGGATGTGAGGAGACACAACAGGGTGGTATATGTCTGATCCACACAGGTAAGGATGTGAGGAAACACAACAGGGTGGTATATGTCTGATCCTCATAGGTAAGGATGTGTGGAGACACAATAGGGTGGTATATGTCTGATCTGTGAGGAGACACAACAGGGTTGTAAATGTCTGATCTGTGAGGAGACACAATAGGGTTGTATATGTCTGATCCTCACAGGTAAGGATATAAGGAGACACAACAGGGTGGTATATGTCTGATCTGTGTGGAGACACAACAGGGTGGTATATATCTGATCTGTGAGGAGACACAACAGGATGGTATATGTCAGATCTGTGAGGAGACACAACAGGGTGGTATATGTCTGATCTGTGAGGAGACACAACAGGGTGGTATATGTCTGATCTGTGAGGAGACACAACAGAGTGGTATATGTCTGATCTGTGAGGAGACACAACAGGGTGGTATATGTCTGATCCTCACAGGTAAGGATGTGTGGAGACACAACAGGGTTGTATATGTCTGATCTGTGAGGAAACACAACAGGGTGGTATATGTCTGATATGTGAGGAGACACAACAGGGTGGTATATGTCTGATCTGTGAGGAGACACAAACGAGTGGTATATGTCTGATCTGTGAGGAGACACAACAGGGTGGTATATGTCTGATCCTCACAGGTAAGGATGTGTGGAGACACAACAGGGTGGTATATGTCTGATCTGTGAGGAGACACAACAGGGTGGTATATGTCTGATATGTGAGGAGACACAACAGGGTGGTATATGTCTGATCTGTGAGGAGACACAACAGGGCAGTATATGTCTGATCCTCAAAGGAATCAGTGAAAATATCCTATACCCAAGCTGACATATTTGTACATAGCTACAGTTTACAGAGGCCTGTGACATTTATTTTTTCCATTTTTTCAGATAAAGCATACAATGTACATGTATTACATAAAGCATCAGATTTTTGAAGTCACCTATTTCAATTTCTTTACCACAAACAGCTGTCTTAGATGGTGATAAAGACAATACTTGCTGACAAGATGTGTGTTAATTATTTGTGTGTTGTGCCATATATAACATGGACATTCAATGTCTTACAGACACTTCAATCATTATCATACACCCTCTTGTAAAAAATTCTCAATCACAAGAACACTTTTGACTCATTATCATAAAGTCTCTTGTAAAAAAAATCTCACTTACAGGAACACTTGAATCCTAATAATATGGCCTGTTGTAACAAATTGCTATTCCTAGTAGAATAAACACTTGAATCCTAATTGCAATGCCTCTTGTAGCATTTCTTCTCTGTTGCAGACACATTTTTGTCAATGAAGCTGAGCATTTGCATCAGCCTGTCATTCTTGGTGCCAAATTGATGTCTCAAGAGCAAGTTATTGAAAGATCTCAGATGCAGACCTTGAAACTATGGTGCTGGGGAAATGGGTGAGAGATGTTCTAATAGCAGCAATGATATAAACTGTCTGGTTCACCTTGGCACCACCAATAGATAGACATGCATAATGATATAAGTATGGGATAGATCTGTCAAACATGGAGGCTATTTGTTGCCAGGATACGAGTTGGGACACTGGCAAGGAATGCTATATTTTGTCGTATTTTCCCTTTGACACTACTCAATATATATCAATGCCGCAGTTTGTCACATTGTAATATTTTTACCGCAAACACTGAAACACACATGTCATATAACGCTACACTGAAACATACATATGTCATAAAATGCAAACTTTTTTTTTTTTTTTTTTTTTCTCTTTCAAAGATAAAAAAAATCTCTTTGACATTAAGGGCTACTCTTGGAATCTTCCTTTCAACTAAGACATATTACTAGAAGGTTGGGACATACATTTCCAATTTTATTTCCAATTTTACGTCTGCAGATTCTGTAGCGGAAGCCATTACTGCATAAAAGATTGTGACATAGGCATTTTTTCCCCCGCTCGGCCCATAACAACCATTTTGTTTTGCATTTTATCAATGAGTTTTCACACGTACCAAGACAATACAATCACCCAGAGGCTCAGCAGCCTCGAACCACAGTAACACAGTAACCAATGATTACCAAAGTTTAATTTTGTAGTGAGGTCAAAGAGCAACGCTAGTGAGCACGATGTCAGCCATTTTACACTGTACCAGACTACACTTACCCAACAGACAAAAAGACATGGTTACCTTAGACATACCAATCAGACCAAAAATTAAGTTGCACTTCTACACTGTGACATAACATTGGTTGTCATGTCATATGACATGTTACCATGGTTACTTGACACTTTTTTAATCTCACAGCATATTGACTGACATCATGTCATATATGTGGAATACATTCAACTAATCTGTAACTTGTCACCTGTGACAGAAGTGACAGAACCTTGATACATACATTTGACGACAGAGTTGTACACTACCAGGTAAATCACAATGCAACAGTATTACTCAAACTAACTCTTTGTTACCATGGCAAATTTACTGACATTCTGACATTCAGTACATTTCACTTAGTAATTTGTCATGAGATACTCAGGGAAAGTAAAGTTTGGTAGAGCAATATTACTCTAACAAAGATCAGTATCCATGGCAACCTATTCCACAGCCATCACACCTGTGTTTTATGATGATGTAATGATGTATCTATCATGTAGGTAACATCCCTGTAGGTCTCCATGGTAACATCAAACAATTTCCATGACAACATAATACACAAAGCAAAGGGCCATAACTGTGGAGGACATCACTTAAGGGTATACATGTAAGACCTTTGTGTCATTTTCTCAAGGTCATTGTAGTGTTATCCAAGGTCAAAGTAAATCATTTTTAGTACCTGGGTATAACAGCACAAACCTGTTGAAGTACCAAACCATTGTAGAGAATTGTGTCCATGTTTTGAGTGAGTTATCTCCCATGACAAAGTGACTCAATTTTACTGAACTATTGAACCTACAGATAGAGAAAATACTAATCTGTACTGTAACATTTACAAACATTATTGCTGTGAACTACAACATTTCCAGGTCTCTGTTGAGGTTTTTTGGTTTAATTTGAGTGAATCATACTGTCTAATTTACAAACAACTTAACAACTTTGTACATCCATTAACGCATTTAAAACTTTTGTCCCATTCCACACGCACCTATAATGGGATTTTAATTTCTTGTTTAAGTGTTAAGTAAACCACCAGGAAACATCAGTGGCCAGAACAATACATCATTATGATGGCACCAACACAAGGCGACTAATGGAAACCTGACACACTGAAAACAATTACTAACAAAGTATCTCAGTTAAACAAAACATTTTACTACTTTTTATGATAACCAAGGATAAAGTTTTTGTGCTGAAATAATTTAAACTATGTTAAACCCCATTTTTTTTTTATAATTTTTTTTATTATAAACCATGAAATCTCCCAACACTTGTGATTTTGTTTGTAACACCAATGTTAAATTCCAGTTATACAGAATTTAACCATGAGTTACCTCCCTTTCTGTTATCTATGCAGTAAATTCAGATTATATCATTTCCCTGGCTGACACAATGTATCTAGACCTTGTGCCCTGTACCTTACAGTATGTAACATATATCAAACTCTTCATAGACTTAAAAAATACAGATCACTTTTAGAAATATTGGTTAACATATACAAACAAATGACAACCACCCCAACAGATTGAGTAGTGTTGATAGATCTGTGTGTATTTCTCAACTAATTTTATATTGATTATCTTTCCTTGACATGAATTATCTCCCTTGCCGGAGACAATCTCTGGTGTTACACCGATATGTACTTAAAAGTCACTCATCTCAATCTTAAAACTGTAAAATGTTTATATGATCTACCAAAGCTATCAACCACAACGGATAACTGCCCCAGATCGTAGGATAGGTGGCAGCACTGAAGACGAACATGGAACAAGTGAAGTTGACGTTAGTTACCGACAGATGTGATACTGTACCATAATCCACAAGTATAATTAGTTCAGAATTTACACCTCAATCTGATAAAATGCTTCGCTGATCAAAACATTTATGTTTCTGGTATCATCTCTGCTTTACTTATCTCAGAACGGCAGCACACTTGTTTCTCTAGGTATTCAACAATCAATGGCTGCATTTTTTTTCGATACAATTGAATGATTGGTTTTATTTTTAATTTTCAAGATTAATTTGAATTTTCATGGATTTAGGGGGGATAACTCTTTCTGATTCAGTGTACAAATTTTGATTTCAATGATTTAATTAGCTCACTATTGTGAGGATTGTTTGGGGAGGAGGAAGTTATCTAATGTCAAGTAAGGTTTAGTTTATGCTAAGGGGCAATAACTCTTTAAACAAACACAGAAGCAGTGCTTCTCAGTGCAGTCATTACATCTCTCACTTTCTCTGGAAATTTTAAATGAGAACTGTAGGAGAAGTCTGGACTCGGTTACACAGACAGATGGCATCAAGTACCTCCAAACAAAATGTCTCGTTTACAGACATAAAACTTTCACATGCACGACCTTTTGACATTCCACAATTCAGTAAATAGGGCACATGCAGTCACAGAAACCAACGACAGATTTGCACACATATACATGTTTTGAGGCCAAAGACTTCTAGAGGTAATGTCTGCAGATTATATTATAGGAACTTCACAAAGAAACTTTTCAATCACTTTTTGATTACTATGACAAAAAAATACTTGTTCAGATGGGAAGGTTTTATTTTCAGGTTTGAGGACCGAGTTATACTTGTGACGAATTCCTCGTAGTTGAAATTAAAAATCTAGAAAAAACGGATTTTCCCATAACCCTGAGACAATCTGTGGTAACTGTTATTAGGAGAGTCAGTTAGTGTCACCGCGGGGGACCAGCTGTGTTAAGTTGTACCTCCTCAGAACCATGGAGACAACCTTATACATGGAAATATAGGAGTACTAACTCTGTAAACATCAAGGAGGAGAAACAGATTGGACCTTTTTTATTGTCATGGTGCAAGGGTTTTTGTTTAAGAAGGAAAAACAGAATCTGGGAATTGTTAACAAACCTATAAGAGACTGTAATTTATTGTAGGACAAAGTATACAGGTATTCAAGTTCAGATAATCAGATTTTCACCTATGTAACTGTAATCAACCAAATAAGTACCCAGAGCATTTTAAAAAAATGAAAAATATATTAAAAAAGTCTTTTAAAATAAGATAAAATGATTGCAAACCTATACCGTTTTGGTCTTTATTTATACCCAGGCAAACCTAAAAATGAGCAGTGGCATTTATAGGGACATGGGCGCTTTTTGGGTTGAATTGGGTAGTTGTTTGCTGTATCTTTAAAATTAGGATAGGAACTATATCCTCTTAAGGTCAAAGGTCATGCATTTACTTAAAAAAGGGCTCATATGGAACAGAGTGTAATGAGTAGAGAGACAATACTATAGACCTAGGTAATATTGCTGAATCAGAGTCTACAGACACGAGAAACACATCAACATTCAGATGTAATGATAGAGAGACACAGAGTCATAATGTGGGAATTTGGGAAGCAGAGACATGCAGACTTAGTCTGTGGATATTGAGAATAGGAGTTGTGTAGTTTTTACTGGGAATTAATATAAACTACAGCGCAACAAACATTTCTGATTAATCATTAGATGGAGACTAGTAGAAACTGGCGGTTTGTGCAGTGTAAACTCTAGAAGAATGCAGATCAATCTGATAGAGAAATTCTACAGCTACCAGTGTAGGCCTACCTATTTAATATCTCTCAGTACATTAGGCCTATACCCATTTAATCTCTACCAGATAATATATTTTTGTATTTATGTCAGATGCTGTACATGTAATGAAGGACCCTGTTATATTAAGTTATCTCAGAAAAATCCAATAGCACCATTATCTGTATGGTGGAGCCACTTGGCTGCCAACAAATGCACCATGGGTTTCATTTTAGTCTTCAGGTAAACAGGTCTCACTACAGAATCTGAGCAATCAAACCATCTGTTATAACCCAATCACATCACAACAGCACAGACTACTCCGTTTCTCAAGTAAAAATGACTTCCAACTTCTCACAACAGAAACAAGAACACTGCATTTATGCCACAAATCAGGAGTGTTAAAACAATCAAAAGACCTATGGAAAAAGTAAAAATCACAGATTCCCAGAGAAATTATGTCCCTATTCTATCATTCAGATTTTGATAAATAGGTCTGTGTTAACGAAGAGAAGAGAGGCTGATAGTGTGTATAGCTGTGACAAATGCGGCATTGTTAACATTTAATCCTGATTACGTTTTAGTTAACATTTTCTTAAATGTCACTTTAATCATAACTACAAGCCTTTCACTGAAAATCTAAAAGAAAGTCAACTAAAAACATGTATTCCACAACTAAAACCTTAAAATCCTAAAAAGCTTTGTGGCAGATGTTTCACTAACACCAAGCGTTCCAACCTTTGTTTTGGCGATGAATCTTGCTTCATTTTAATGTTTTACTAGAAGGCCAGGTAATGGTTAAGACAAGAAGAACTTGGAGTTTAATACCACTGTTAGGTTGTGCACTAATGATGATACAGTGTCACTAATGATGATACAGTCACATTTAGCAACAACACACAAACATTCCCGGGAGGCAGATCGGACGTCTATGTACCGTGATAAAAACGTTCTACAGAGGCTGATTACACATGGTTACTGATCAGTGAAAAGCTTGTTTAATAAAGTTGGTCAAATATGAATTTTTCTTTTTTTTTCTGAAATTGTTTCAATTCATTTTCAAGGTTCTTGTTCCCTGATCAGTTTACAGTAAACATGTAAATCTTGTGTAATGTTGTGTATTTAATCTTTTCTGTGATAAATCAGACACATGTTTATCAAAATTTGTAAAATATTGACATATTATATATTCTCCAAAACTATTGAAAAAGAAATTAATAGAATTTTACGCTTCCTCAAGGTTTCCTAATTGCTGGTAGAATTCTTAAACATTTAGAATGGTATTATATGGGCCAAGTTGTCTATTATAAAATAAGATGAGATATGATTTGTATCCATGGCGACACTTGTAGAATACATAACCAGGAAACATATACATAAAGTCTAAGTCTTGGTTCAAATTCCTCGGTTTTTGTCTCCAATATACAGAGAAATAGCAATTTATGGTGACAGCTGGAAATTCTGATTTCAAGGTTATTTGAGTTGATTTGGAATTGGATATGCATTTTCTGTATATTTTGTTTTTATATAAATTGCATCTCAATCTTTCTACGCTTTTCAGACATTTTTTAAAACGCAGTTTATTTTTAACACAGGTCTTCCCCCAAATACATTGAATGATAAGACATGTCAAGCCGGAGTAATTTAAGAAATACACAAAATAAACTTGGTGATTTATCTACAAATTTTCAAATTTATGTCCAAGGCGTATCTTTGAATGCAGTTACATTGTCATTGTAAACCCAGAGGAGCAGAATATTTCCAGCATCGATTAATGGAATCTGAGGCTCATTTTAAAGAGTTTTCTTCAAGATATGTGGATTTATTTGAACAGGTCAATGAAACTAACCCTTAACATTCCAACTAGATCTAGATTTACACAGAAGGGTGTAAACTAACAATTCCATGATAATCAACTCCATGATATCCCATTATTTACTACAAGTGTATTTTTAACTAGATAATTTTCCTGTGGATGAATACAGATAAAGGGTTATTTTTAGCTCCATGAAGAAAACGATGGTCACCCAACAGATCACAAACACTGCTGACATCTGAGAAAGCCAGAGCATAGTGGTCAGCGAATACACAATGGTCAGTAAGGACACATTGGTCAGCAAGGACATAGTGGTTAGAAAGGACACGTTGATTAGTAAGGACACATTTGTCAGCAAGGACACAGTGGTCAGCAAGGACAAAGTGGTCAGCAAGGACACAGTGGTCAGCAAGGACACAGTGGTCAGCAAGGACACAGTGGTCAGCAAGGACACAGTGGTCAGCAAGGACACATGGTAACAGCAAGGGTTAGAAAACACAGTGGTCAGCAAGGACACAGTGGTCAGCAAGGACACAGGGTTAGCAAGGACAAGTGGTCAGCAAGGACACAGTGGTCAGCAAGGACACAGTGGTCAGCAAGGACACAGTGGTCAGCAAGGACACAGTGGTCAGCAAGGACACAGTGGTCAGCAAGGACACAGTGGTCAGCAAGGACACAGTGGTCAGTAAGGACACAGTGGTCAGCAAGGACACAGTGGTCAGTAAGGACACAGTGGTCAGCAAGGACACAGTGGTCAGCAAGGACACAGTGGTCAGCAAGGACACAGTGGTCAGTAAGGACACAGTGGTCAGCAAGGACACAGTGGTCAGTAAGGACACAGTGGTCAGTAAGGACACAGTGGTCAGTAAGGACACAGTGGTCAGTATGAGTTATATTCACCCTTCCTTTGCACAACAGAAAATTCTTGTGTCATAGAGTACATGGCAGGCTATAGACGTAATTAAAAAATAAAAAGTGAAATAATTAAGTTTGAACATATCTTTATTCCCTACATGAGTAAAAGGTATACAACTTTCCATTTCCTGTTAAAAGACTTAAACTGTCAGTTTTTATGTGTTTTTCTGTGATATTTCTTCCTGTGTAATCAGTTGTAATGTAGATTTGATAACTTATAAAATACACCCTGGGTACTAGTATAGCTTAACTTGTCAGACAGGAAATAAGGACAGCATTATAAAAGTAGATGCAGAAACTAAAAAGGATGAAAAATTACCACAAAAAATTATAAAAAAATCTAGTAATAAATGAATTTGCACTCACAAGCATACACCACACAAATAGAATTGACAATCAAGGCTTAATTTACAGAACCGTAACATATCTATTTCCCAAAATGATATGTATCAAATTCACCGCAGAACCTTGTAGAAAATATCCCCAAAGTTTATTGCTATAGATATTTACTTGTCCTCATTATCTTAAAAAAATATCCTCAATTAAGAGTTCGTTATAATTGCTACAGATATTGACCTGTCAAAAAGAGAATGTCAGACACCTTAACCACTCAGCCAACAAGGACAAGAGACCGAGAGCTCGTGATTCTGGTCAGACACTGTATCCACACAAAGGCAAGAGACAGAGAGTTAGTTGTAGAATGTCAGACACCTTAACCATTCAGCCAATAAGTGACAAGAGACAGAGAGCTAGTGGTGAAATGTCAGAAACCTTAACTGCACAAAGGCAAGAGACTGATAGCTAGTGGTAGAATGTCAGACACCTTAACCACTCAGCCAACAAGGACAAGAGACCGAGAGCTAGTGGTAGAATGTCAGACAACTTAACCATTCAGCCAACAAGGACAAGAGACAGAGTCTGAGAGCTAGTAGTAGAATGTCAGACACCTGAACCATTCAGCCAACATGAGCTAGAGACAAAGAACTAAAGGTAAAAAAATGATATCAGACACCTTAACCACTTGGTAATCACCGTCCAGAGGTAGGGAGCTAGTGGTAGAATATTTCTTTTGTCTCTTACATAACATGTGGTCGCTAGGCAGCTATTAAATCGTGATGGAGAATATACCGTAACCCTCTCAATCATAAATCTTCAAGAATGCAGCTCTGGTAACAAGTCCGTGCATTTATGCATGACGTCTGTGATCACTTTGTAATACGACATATGTCCCTTTCTTCATGACTGACAAAACATCATGAAAAAAAAATCAACCGTTAAATTAAGATTGGTGAGGATCACACACGATTCCTGAGTCATCCAAACTGATTAGTGTCGGTGAGAGTCCTAACGAACAGTTGGGACATACCTCTAGCGGCACAGAATATCGTACTTGTATCTTTTATTGTCTGTCTGCTGGTGGTCTTTGTGTCATCATTATGTCAGATATACATTGAAATATTACTAAGGTCGCAAACATCCATCTGACCAGAATCATAACGGTGGGGACTCTCAACCTCTGGTGTTCTATCAATTTAACCATTTGAACGGAAACAGAATGGTAATGACATGCACCCTTAAATAAATACTTGTCTTGCACACTTGGGTAACAAATGGCATCTCCTGCTCAGAAATAAGATACAGATGTTCCAACTCTTTACTACTCTTATAATCTATGTGTGTTTACATCACAGCTTAGGTGCAGATCTTTCCAACATCTTATTCCAAAGAGCTCTTGAATCCCATTAGTAACTCATGAGGTGACACTGAAACTTCCAAACTCTAGAAATGTATGGACTGGACCCCTGGACTTGAAGAATAGATGGTAGATATACACTTAGGGACTTTGGACTTTTGAGAACAAAAGTATATGTTACCCTGCTACCTAGATTGCCAGTTATACCGATCCTCTAATAAATATCTCAGTCTATCACTCTCCACTGCAGACATGGACCAAATAAATGTCCGTCTGGTGAATACGTCCAGCTTCCAAGTACAAATCTGAATCATCTCTTTATTATAATTCATACCACAAAGCCATTAAGGTTTCAATTTAAGTTTTGTGTTAAAAGAGAAAAATTTTAACGTTTTACATCCAATGAAAAGTCCAATACTAAACTCGCAAACCTCTTTGACCTAGAGAGAGTAGGACATTTCTGGTTGTCAAAGACATTGTCAAAATTCAAAACCGAATTCCTGAACAGTTACCATGCATGCATGAGGATATTTGATACAATCTAAACTTCCAAGAAACCATGTGATATATGAAATCCGTACGAAACAACAACAGCAATGAATTTATCCCAGGACAAAACATTCCGCTGCCAAAAACAAACATTTTTAAGATTATGTTTTTTCATCGTTTCATCATGTACATGTGTTAAACACTCAAGTTAACGAGTGCAGACGTCTTAAGTACGAAACTACAACTGTAACATGGAGTATAGACTTACAGCATGTGTTGTCTCTTAAAACATGTCCCCCACCCCCAAATTATGTGCCATTCTCAAGTGGATCACGGTATGGGGTTACGTAACAACTTAAATGTCTCTCTCACTAAACATCACACTAATCCAGTTCACACTTGAACATGTATTATTGACAAAATCATGAAAAGAACAATTTCATTGTCATCTGACCATAAAATGACCAATATGACCATGGCATGACCACAATATGACCAGGGTCATATTCTACATTAGGCCTCTGTTGAGTTCATCAAGCTAGTTTGATTACTTTTAGATAAGCGAATCAACTTTAAGATAGACTTTTATAAATAAATCTCTATGAAAATTAAGTCCTATTTAACAGCAAACAGAAAAAGGGCTGAGGGTGAACTTGATTGGCCAATCAAGTTCACACCCAGCCCTTTTTCTGTTTGCTGTTAAATAGAATTCTCTTCTTCTCTAACTATATCCTCCAGCCATTCCCCTAAAATAGGATCCTAAACATTACCTCTCTCCATTTCCCCCCCTCCCTCCCCCTCCCCCAAAACACCTGTACAGTACAGGTATCACGTATCACCCGCCTTCAATGTATTAATGGAAAATTCAGATTCCCAGAGTTCCTTTCTATATTACCAACTCCTGGTTAGTGAGAGTCTTGTGTCCTGTTTACATTTGCACCTGTGTGGCAAGAATTCTTTCGACTAGGTCACCAATAGTTTTGCCTATAAACTTGGCCGAGCAGCTGTCTATTAATCTTTCACCGACTTCAATAGTACAAACTTTGCGTGACTGTTCCAAGATAGGAAATGAACAGATTAATCTACAAGAGTATTACTGAGAGATTTCCTTTTGGATTATCTTAAATAATCAATCTGTATAAATTCCTAAGGTAACTGCCTTCTTGTGTCAAAACATGCTGTCATATTGTTTGATTACCTTCCCTATGACTTTCCACAAACCAATGCCTCACTTTATAAAATTCATAATTTTACAAAACTATTGATGTAAGTTGCTGTACAGTAAAAAGCCTACCCGATATTGTCTACAAACCAAAGCTGTCTTACCTCTAGCGATGATGAGGAGTGAGACCGACAGGTACAGCCAGACCTGGACCACCATCTTCTGCCAGCCTCCATAGTAATAATCCATCATGTGTTGTATAGATATCCAATCTCTTTAACTACTTACACAGCTAGTCACCTGAAAATACACAAAAATACAGAGAGATTAGAAAGACATATAGACCCCTGCCACGATAATAAATATCCAATAAGACAGGATGGGACAGGATGGAACCCTGTCAGACCGATAGGGTAGGTATTTTGTGTGAATTGTGTTAATATGTATAAACTGTTTTAAAGTAATGGTGAATGAGTGAGTGATATTTGTATTATGTTAATTATGTTGAATGAGTAATTTTATAATGTTATAGTATTTTATCACTTTCTAAGTAAATTAACGTCCATTATATATCGTGGCGTATATAATCTTTAAAAGTCTATGCGAAATGTTCTTATGTATGTTAATTTGCTTTGTAGGGTTTATTCTACGGAATAAAAAACGATTGATTAGATGATATGACTTCGTCATGTGTGTCCTTAAACAAATCAAGTTTTAAATTTCTACTTAAATTAAACAGGAATTAAAATCAAAAGTTTCTTTAACTACGACAGTCTCCATTTCTAGGTCTGTCAGGGGTGTCTTTAGCTAGAACCAGAAATGAACTTCCATTTTTTTTTTTTAAATTAGATAAACAAATTTCCAGATTTGAGAAATAAAATGAGAATTGAATTAGATAATCTACTTTAGAGTACATTTTCTCCAGCCTAATTCTATAGATGTTCCATTAACCACGAGTCCAACATCAAACACAAGCCCTGCCCAACATATCAATCTGATATCATACATAAACACTACAGTATCTGACCCTCAAATTCTACAATTTCTAAATTATCAAAAAATCGTACAGAGATAGCTCCATAAATAAAATGGACATAAAACCTTAGATATGGCCGTTTGATATTTGCTGCAGTTCTTTTTTGTTCAGTCTGCCGAGGAATATCTGAGGACGGCAATCGACTGCTTGGAAAGTTACTTATCAAAATTGTAGTTTGATTTCCGACAGTTGAGTAATCATGGACATCGCTGTAGGAGCCACCAGACCTGTACTTTTATGATCAAGGGAGACAACTCATCCATACAGGTTTTTATAACCATTGATGATATCACAATTCCTAGATCATTAAACTAAAGGCTTCACTAGTTTTATTATCAAAAGGGAGATCACTAGTTTTATTATCAAAAGGGAGATAACTCAATATTTCTACAAACAATTTAAGCAACCACATATGTATAACAACCTTCTCCTAACCAACCAATTTCTTGGGGTCCTTAATGGCAAATTTTATATACAAATTGAACTGGCTATAAAGTTTCTTCTTTTTCTTTTTCCTCAGGTGGCCTTTATAGACAGGTTTGACCTTGTCCCTTAAGTGGCCTTTATAGACAGGTTTGACCTTGTCCCTTAGGTGGCCTTTATAGACAGGTTTGACCTTGTTCCTTGGGTGGCCTTTATAGACAGGTTTGACCTTGTCCCTTGGGTGGCCTTTATAGACAGGTTTGACCTTGTCCCTTGGGTGGCCTTTATAGACAGGTTTGACCTTGTCCCTTGGGTGGCCTTTATAGACAGGTTTGACCTTGTCCCTTGGGTGGCCTTTATAGACAGGTTTGACCTTGTCCTTGGGAGCCTTTATAGACAGGTTTGACCTTGTCCCTTAGGTGGCCTTTATAGACAGGTTTGACCTTGTCCCTTAGGTGGCCTTTATAGACAGGTTTGACCTTGTCCCTTAGGTGGCCTTTATAGACAGGTTTGACCTTGTCCTTTGGGTGGCCTTTATGGACAGGTTTGACTTGATAAAGTTACCTTGGATTTTAGGCAGACTTCTCAGACATTTGTAATTTTTTTTTACATTCTTGATTTTCAATTTTCTCCTATTCCATAAAATGTTTTTCTCAATTTCTCGCCCATTTACAAACTAACATTTCTCACATGTCAGCCAGTTGAGACAGACAATATGACTGCCAGAACATCTGTACGGTCGTTAACAGACAACTAATTAACAGATACTACACATCATCCTCAGGTGTTAACAGTCGGCTGTAGTAGTATCATCAAACTAATCATTGTTTCCAAGTGAGAATGGTTGGTCACACTGACGAGGAATGCCATCATTATACAACTACAGCATTGGGTGAACTTATCACCACTGTCAAAGTTTGCCACAGGCAAAAAAACACTCGGACAAAACACTCCACACAACACTGGTCCAATTCATTAATGGTATGTCACATTAGAGTGGAATTTGATATTAAGCAGAGAAAACTCTAGAACTGTGGACAACACAGGGTAATCTTAATTCTGTCACCACATAGAGGAGCTCCATCAGACAATTTGGATATCTTAGAGTTTCTCAAGGTTACTGCAAATTTCTTGCATTGAAAATATATCTCCTAATGTTATATAAGGGAATACAACATGGCCACATCTTGTATTTCTGGATGTGAGGCCCAAGTGCCAATAGTTGCAATGAGAAATGTAGTTTGTCTAGGATATTTCTCCAAGAGAAACAGAAATCTGCTGAGCCCTAGTGTAATACTGTTAGACATCAGAAACTAACAGCTATTGTTTACACTACAGCTGGTCTGTCAGTTACCATCATAATCTTGTCCAAACGACCTACAAATGTACCACACCAAATCATCATTTATATACATTGATCAAAGCTGTATAGTATTTCTCTAAACTTCTCTTCACCACCAAAACCTTCTCCCCCAAATTATTATCCCCTTTATCCAACTCATTTTTAATTTCATTTCCCATAACACCAGTACTAAATTATCTTGATAATAAAAAACCCCTAAAATTTATCGCTATGACAACCCTTCTGTATAATCACCATGGCAACACCTCACATGTAAGCATCATGTCAATTTCCTAATCAGCTGTAAAGCTGCTACATCTGTTTTAGTCCACATATGGTTGTAACACATGGGGCTCAGTGGAGCTAATTCTTCACAAAACTTTACTTCAGTAATGCAAATTATATAAAAGAAAATGAAACAAATCATTCCAGAAAAACACCTAATAATAAAGTGTAAATAAATAGGTTAAATTGATTTGTTAAACATTAAGAGGAAATGTTTAACAAGCATCACCCTCTGTAATGTCACCAAGTGTGAACAGGAAATTTTGGATATTTTAATCTTTAACACATTTCAGTTTAATTTAGAACATGGTTGATGTGGAGTTATACATTACAAGGTCGCAGCAGAAAATCACATGACTGATTTACGAGGGTAGAGTTCCTAGATAAGGTGCTATTTTATATTTATGTAATGGTTAACAGATTCAACAAAACCTGTACGGCTTTAAAACTAAATCTCTAACCTTTATATCACTCTGTTCTCTGGGATAATTCTTATTTACAACCACAGTTCAGATTATGAAATTTGAAAATCAGTTCAGTGCCTATTTATTTTATTCTAGTAACAAAATGTAATGTTATCAAATCAAATGTTCATGATTTCCTTTTGAAATCTCAATATTTATGTAAATGCTTTAATGTTGGTTTTTTTTATCTGACATTTCAAACTTCCATGTGTCAAAATGCAGACAAGCTGTCTGATTAGTGTTAAAATACTTAGCTGTCATAAGTGATAAAATGTTTACTGACTATCAAAAATGTCACAATGCTCATAGGTTATCCAAAGTGTCACAATGCTCATTAGCTATCTAAATATCACAATGCTCACTGGCAATCCAAAATGTCACAATGCTCATTAGCTATCATAAATATCACAATGCTAACTGGCTATCCAAAGTGTCACAATGCTCACTGCCTATCCAAAGTGTCACAATGCTCATGTTACAATGCTCACTGGCTATCATAAATGTCACAATGCTCATTAGCTATCATAAATATCACAATGCTTACTGGCTATCATAAGTGTCACAATGCTCACTAGCTATCATAAATATCACAATGCTCACTGCCTATCTTAAATGTCACTATCTTTGTTAAAAGAACAGTATCTTGGCCTTAAGACAGAGTCTTATTCAACCTCAATTTGAGGGCAAAAATGAGAAGTTAAGAAAAAGTGAGACAGCGATATTTAGTTACTGGTTACATGACTCGGTATATTACTAGGCACTTACTAAAGTCAATGTTCTGAAAGTTTAACCTCTGGTCGGGACCATCTCTACAAAACTATTATTATGAGATTTTTTTAAAATATGGCCTCCAGGTCTGAAATCTTTGTAAATCCCTTTATTATGAAGATATGCATAAAAACAAACTATGGATGGATAAGGATTCAATATTAAGTCACATCTTACAATTATGCAATGGAAACAGCAATTGGTTGAATGGCATTTACAGTTGGTTTGTTTAAGTATTCTAAATATTTATTAAGCTTCATCTAAAGCCAGAAATGACAGAGATGCGACAATCTTGTACTGGTACACCTCCAATCTGTTTTGTTATTGCCATATCCATACCATGAATCACTCCCAAAGCTCAGTGTTTCCGTGGTAATAAGTTTACACTGTTGCCGTGACGATCATCATCAAAACATTGCAATGATCCTAAAAACTTGCCAATTACATAAGAGTAGAGTGCATTATAGCGGAGAAAACAAAAACTTGGCCGAATTACTGAGTCGAAAATGAGCTACTTGGTGATGCATTGCCATGCCAACACAAATGATAGTGCATGACACCCACATGGAAACACCTGCTTCCTTAGTTACCGTACCAAAATGGCTGTTGGTCCTTAGTTACCGCACCAGAATGGCTTGCCTTCCTTGGTGAGGTATACCCCACTAAACTCCACCAGTAATTGGTGACTACATTGGATACACCTACACTAACCTAACGATATGTTGGAGTTAATTAGAAACTTTTATTTCAGAATGAAATTACAGCAGTGATTTAAAGCTACCTTTCTGGGCTCAGTCTAATTACAAAACCATTTCACTGCTGTTAATAGTTTTTCTTTCAGAGTTTATTTCAGTGCGGCGGTCTTATGGGTTGAATTCATTTAGGTATAAAAATTGAATTTCGTCTATGTATATCTACACAGAGAGGTTATCCAGGACTATGGAAAAACGAAATCCTCAAGGGGGGAAAAACACTGTGTGTACAATGCCATGGTTGATTTTTTAACTGAACAATCTATATTAAGCAATTTCCAGAAAAGACCAAAGTTGGAAGGGGGATCAAATATTTTTCATATTGCTATTTAATCAATATCTGAAAAGTGGAGTATTTCAACAATTAAAGATCGAGAAATAGGGAAAGGGTTCTGAAATTGGAAAGCTCTGAACTAATTCGGGAAAGTTGGCAAGTATAATATAGTTCTATAAAAGAAACTAATAATAAATTTCATTAACTATGTATTTGTATTCCATACATTGAAAATTTCAAAGACAAAAAAGACGAGGTCGTTGATTCCAGTTAACATAATACATACCAGTAGTATACTAAGTTAGGCGTCAGACAAAATACAGAGCGTACCTGTACTAATTGGAAACATTCCGACTACCTGTATCTGTAACATCTATATTCCCCCAGATCGTACAGATAAGTAATCTGATGGTGATGAAGAAGATGTATGGACAACATTTGTTAAAATGACAAGTTCTTGAGACTGCCTCACAAACTGATTCCAGATTTCGGCACCAGATGGAGCCACCAGTGTCTGTACTTTTAGGAATGATGGGAAATTTCTTTACCATTGATGTACAAAGTGATTCATAATCTCATGAATCAATAACACTTGTACTATCTAAGTATTGGAATATAATGTGCTAAAACATTTCAGGTTTTTTTATCTGGCAATAAGCCATGTCTGGTAATAAGCCCACACAATTCTATCAGGCTCAGGAGAGAATGATTTTAAATCGTTGTTTCGCCTTCCTTGTTTGCTTTCGTATTAACAGGTTTATTCGGACAAACCTGAGATATCAGAGGTAGAGAACTGACCAATGTCCAGTATTCTGACCTCGTGGGCCTCAGACTTAATGCAAATGGTTCAGAGCTAGTGGTAAAATATCAGACACCTTCACGACCATCCAACCATGACCCAGAAAGTATCATCTACGGAACTGTGACATGTTGACAGCCAGTGACTTTTATAAACTGTTTAAAGGGAGATAATCTACTTCTCTTTTATAAATTGTTTAAAGGGAGATAATCTACTTCTCTCGGCACATGCAGCCTGTGCTGGTAACATGTTTGTAGATCTGACAATAAGACGAAGAGTCGACCTTTCTTTGTTGTTACATAAGTCACATGACAACACAATCCTTTCACTGTTAATTACTCCCGACAGACAACATTCCCGTGGTAACACAATATAGTTACGCCCAGCATGTCTGTCAATCACGGTCGTGTGTGACTGATGACACATGCTAACTAAGCCTGTCACTGATTGGTCAGGTTTACAATGTCTGTCTTAACTAGAACCTCATGTCTTACGTATCACATGACGTCACACTAAAATATTTCTAAAAAAGAAAGAAAGAAAAAAAACCAATATATTTTGGTGAAACCAAAGTTGTCATATGAATTTTCAGTCACTATATATATTCTTTGTGATATCAAGTTCTGAAAAATGTCCATGTCTGGTAATCAGACCATCTGCATTAAAAGTTTGTAGAAGAATAGGTAAAATACACATTACACAAATACAAATATAAATTAAACAGTTCCTCTACAAGGAATTGAACCAGGGTCTCCGACATGGAAATCAAAGACTTTAGCGACTGAGCCAAAGAAGCATGCTCCGTCAGCTGAGTGACAGAGAATGTGTTTTACACTATGTACAAACTACACCAACCCGCTCCTTTTGCAAATTAATGGTGTGTCTTGAGGCAAGCCCTTAAATATATAATAAAACCTTTATTATCCTTGATACAATCTTATAAATGACTTATTGCATCAAGACAAAATGCTTGTTTTGATTTAAATCTCTAATGGTCAAGGGAAACCAGAGATAAGACAAAAATTCCCTGGCAATTTCTAACTTTGTCTCTTGTGTAAACCCATCAAGGATGTTTAATTAAAAGTGGGGTATCTATGGCAACATAAGTATAGTCAACCTGTTAAACAGTCAGTGTAACAGTTAATGATCAAGGATTTATAAGTTAGATTGTAATAGATGATCATTTTATGTTGAACTCTACTTTCAAGACGTTAATCTTGGGGTGCTCTGGTGATTCTGTGTGCAGACAAACATGAAAAGTTCACATTCCTTATCTCTACACATGTACCCTTATGAACCCAACACACTCCTCATCAATCACAACACCAAAAAACAAACTTTCACAAGATCAAGATTGGAGTCGAGTGACATGTATGTTTGACACCAGTGAGGCTGCTACCCTGTCTCCCCCTCTGACCTGGTTAAACTGGCCCAGCATCAAAAGCAGGAATAGTCTAAGTTAAAAACATGTGCTGATTAACTAGTAGAGACTTGCTGGAGGAAGTCTTAATCACTGATAAGTCAATCAATCACCACATATTCATTAACCTTCCCACCCCTGTTTTCACAAATTAACTAACCCTGTCCACTGTTCTAGGCTGGCTGCATTCTGCATCTTAGGGATGAAAGCTTCAAGGAAGTTCATTTTTCTGTGGATAAAAATACCCTCATTCCATTTTGATATTAGCATAAAAAATAATTCTTCATAAAAGTTAAAATTATGGTTTTGAGTGATTACAACTAAATATTAATAGTTGTGTATGCTTCACACAAGCAAAAAATGATTTATTATAGCTTTGATGTGAAATTAATAAACATTTAATGTAAATTGAATGAGGTCACCAATGAAGATATACAAGATTAAAGGAGCGAGTTCAACTATAACCTTGATCATAAAAATCTTCAGAATTTTACTGATTTACATTTAATGACTATCTTTTTCTGTATATTTGTCTCAATGACTCCACATACCAGCAATAATCATACAGTTTTCCTTGAGTTTCCCCTTAGCTATAGTGACATCAATCTGTCATTTTAAGCCGTTTATTTCTATGTGCAGACCATAAGTACTCCTTCAGCAACAAATATTTTTAATTCACAGATAAAAATGAGTTAATGTACCATCAATAAATCACTGAGTTATTAAGTTTCTCCAAACTGCTAACTCTTTGTGATGGAGATGGTGTACTTTATAACCTGATCAGAACACCAGCCCCAATCTAGTGCGTTTTTTAGTCTTTTCACACAAACTCGACAGAAGTGTGGAAAAACAAATCCAAGATGTGATGGAAAGCTAGATAAGAATTCTGAGAATATTTTTAGGAGACAGCCATTTTGGGAGATACAAGCAATGTTGATCTTAAAGAGCTTCCTAAAACAATCTACATGTATATATAGTAAATGGTGGTGAAAGATAGGAGGCTTAAGGGAGGGAGCAGGGGATGGAGGGAGCAGGGGATGGGAGGGAGCAGGGGATGGGGGGAGCAGGGGATACAAGTGGAACTGTTAAAGGTCTGGCTTCAGTATGACCCAGCTTTGTCAGTACTTAATGTATCACACTACCACTAAATAGACTTGCACCAGAGACAGTTTAATAATACCAGACCAAACACACTCCCATTGGTGTTAATTCCCCTCTAAATCAAACCAACACATTGATTACCATACAATACTACTTCAAGGACAATGGCGCTCATATCTAAATAATAGTCCTTTTTTCTATTCGTTTTCTTTTCTTTATATTCAAAGCATGGTGAATACAGATTGCTAAAGTAACTGTTAAGCAGCTATATATATTATGTTATGTTGCTGTGGGCATTGTATTATGTTGCAACAGATACTGTTTTATATCGCTATGGAAACTTGTTTAAAGTTGCTATGGAAACTTGTTTTATGTTGCTATGGATACTGGTGTATGTTGCTATGGAAACTGTTTATAGCTCTGGGCACTGTTATTCAGCTACAGACACTGTTTTGTGTGACATGGAACTATTTTGGTGTTATCTTGTTTAATATGTTATGGTTGATGATTTTATGTTGCTATGGCTACACAGAATATGCTATAGCATTCTATGGTTATTGGTAAGTAGCCTAGTTATATAATTAGCTAAACATGGATGAAATTGTGACTTGTGCCCCAGGTAGTTACCAGGGTTCTATAAACATATACCCCCACTATAACCAGCTGCTGGGATCCTTACATCAACACCTCACCATCAAAAAACATCTACATGCTTATATACACGTACACATCTGAATGCCTACAGGCCTTGTAAATTATTGGTTTATAGTTATTGGCTATCTGGTATGGATCCTTGGATAGGAAGGTTGTGTCAGTCAGTCCCCTGGCCAAGACAAACCAAACTTTGGAATGCTGATCTAGTGCTGCAGGATTAGATATTGGTGGGATTAGGTCATATACCTTTAACACAGGACAAATAAAAAATATGGCTTTAAGTATAGAGGGAGAGGTGTGGTTGGGGGGGGGGGGCTTATTAACAGGCATGGACTTTATAGTACAAAGTTATAGTACGATTAAAATGTCCCCAGTACTTCAGAGAATGTTCTGTTCAGGTCACAGAGTTGGATGAAGATCGATCCTTATCATTGGTTCTAGATACAGATTAACAAACTGTGATTTACTGAACATAATTAACTAATTACTCTAATTAAGATGATCTTTAAGTCAATTTTCATAGAAAAAGAAAAGTCATCGGGGAGCAAAGCAATAAATCACATTCACTTAACGACCTTAATAACTGTACAAATTAACCAGGATGACTTAATAACCGTCTCACTTTGATAAACTTCTATAGTACCTAATTACTTGTCAGTGCACTTTTAATTACAGTTAACCGTGTTGTGTCCTCACTTAAACAGGGTATATTCTCTGATGTGCTGCCTGTGTATTTTTAGAATGTTTAATTAATACCAGACTGTGAACTGACAGATACCCATCAGTGCTGCAGGGGGACAGATATCTGACATCAGGTGACCATCAATTTTATGTAACTTAATTATCAGAAATCATCCTTGTCAACTTCATCAACCATAATTGTAACTATTTCATATTTTTGTATATTTTTATTAAGTTGTACAATAAAAGATAAAGGCTGACTTTACAACCGTAAATGGTATGCGCTAAATAAAGATAATTGAATTAAATGATATTGAAATACGTCAAGAATCATTTATTTTTTGTCTATCTTCTTTATTTTTCTTTCTGAAAATGATGCATTAAGCTGACAAATCATTGAAAGTCTAGCCATCACACCGACTACTAATTCCAAACCCACCATTAGGCAATATTTAATTTGAAGGCATTATATTACCATGGCCAGCACAAAAACACTGAACCTTAGACTCGGTTTTATGAAATTCTGCCAGACTAGCTTTCCTGCTGTAAAAGAGAAAGTGATTAATTCTTGGTCTCATATCACTTCTTTAAGAACAGTAATTTAAAGAAATAATTTCTTTCTTTATTTTCCAATTTTACTTCAGTGTTTTGCACTGTTTCCTAATAAACTTTGTCTCGGAGAAAAGCAGCTTAATTTTTTCCTTTCTTCACCCTATTTGCAATTGTTTCTAACTAACGCCAAATAAACCATTTAAGTTTGTCTTTTCTGCATGCTAGCTTGATAACTAAATTAACCTCGTAATTTACTTGGCTACAATTTAAATAGAACTGGTATAGAATAACCATCTTAAATTGAAATGTAATCCATCAGCAAAAATACTACCAAAGGGATCTCGTAACGCTGTAAATATTACACAAAGGGATCTCGTAACGCTGTCAATATTACATAGGTTCATATGATGGTGAAAGACATAGGATTTGATTCACATGTACAACTTAATACAAGATCTCTGATTTCACAGATCTTTAGCAGGTCATGTTACAGGTAGATTATAAACAGGTAGATAATGATACAGGTAGGCAGTAACCTGGATCATCAGGTATATAATAGTTTTACCTACATCTGACAATAATCCTTTTGTCTAACTGACAGATAAGTAACCATCTTCCCATGACATGATGCTCATTTCAGATCTTAGGGTTGTGGGAATTAGGGAACGCAGCAAAAGACATGCTGTATCTCAACTATTTACTGCAATTACTTCTGATAGAATACAAGGCAAAGGGATGATTCATATAATGTCAAATAATTAAAATCACAGTAAGAAAGTTTATTACGTATGAAGTATTGATAAAAGCAGACATGATTCATTTTTATCTTCATTTAAATATCTGACATTATTCAAACATAAGTATCAACAATATATCAACTGAAGGCATACCAACTTTTCTCAATTTGTTTTCGTAAATAGAAGACCACATGGAAAAGTAAATTTTAAAACAAACATTTATGAAAACATGGACACATAAGAAACATCTCCATTTTTTTTTAAAACACCTGTTAATTTGTACTCCCAAAAAAGACCATCGAAAAAAAAAGAGATAAATCAAAAAATAAATAAGAGTAAGATTCCCAGATGCTGAAACTGGGTCAACCACTAATACCACCACACTATATACTATTCCGTCTTTGCATATCACAGAGTTAGCTCCCCTGTGGTTAGGTATCAATTATTACATCATTACTTTGTGAGTGCAATTCACATTGTTTTCTCCAAAACTCAGTACAATCACAATCAATACCTATTCGCAAAGGCAGATAACTCTGTAATATGCATATACACAATACTAATAACATCAAGTTTTTGAAATTGTAAAATGTTAATAATCATAATTGTTCTTTCAATGGTTTCAATACATCGATTCGAGGTATGAAAAAACCAGACAATACAATGTAAGAAACCCTGACAGGCTTAGTCTGAGTGGCGAAAATGCTTTATGCTTTGTCATGTCTGTGAAGAGATCTGGACATCCAGAAATGTCGACAATCTAAATTGAATTGGACAGGTCCAGCATAGTCTTGTCAGCGCTGGAAGATTACACCAGTTTACTGCTAAGAGGATGTAACTGGAACAAGCTCTTTTATGACCCAGATGATTCTGTGGGAGGTTTCAGATCATATCTGTAGTCAAGGTTTGTTGTACACAAACATCACGGTGACTGATGTTTTCTAGCCAAAGCATATCTCTTTGTTGTTGATATCATTGTCCTTGGAAATGTCTTTATCATAAACAGTAAAATCTCAATCACAGAGTTTTGTACTAAGTCTGGTCACCAGGCACTATACCACAGTTTATTCCAAAGTCCATTGAGGCCGTATCTTTTTCTACCACACAAATATTTAATCCTTTTCCATTAAATGCAAAGTGCCTTGTATCATTGCTCTAAGGGAATTGCAAAATCTTTTGGATTATAGTTTCATTTTTTTTTTTCTAATACTTTTATTTCACATGTTTTGATAATGAAAAAGAGTACATAGCTTAATTCCAAAGCACATAACCAGATTAGCAAGTTTGTGTTGAATCTTATAATCTCTAACAAGTTCACAGATAAAACATTCTTATCAATTTTTCAAAAATATCCAAATCCACTAAGGAAGACGATAGTGACAAACAATTACAACATCAACAAAGCTCCATATGTAATTTTCTTAAGACTTAATTTCTATAACACAGAAATCCTTTGAATCTTTCTGATCTCAGTTCATGTAATTCGTATTGGTTTGTATTCCCTACCAAAAGGACATGGAATCCAACAGAAGTCTGGCAGCATTTTACTTGAATTTCCAAGGTTTCATCATCTGTCTAAGACAGATGACTACAGACTGTAGTGTAGGTCTCTGTATTAACTTGTTTGATTTATAATTAACCCACCCTAACAAAATTAAACTCTGATCCACATTGACCATGATACCCAAACTAAATCTTCACCACTAATCTGACCACTGATCACTAGACTCAAAAGAGTTTCTCAGCTCAATTCTTATACATGATTGATTATAAGGCAAATCTTGGTAATTATTTTGATAGAGACTGGTGGCCAGTCTACACTTGTCCTTACTGCATGTCTCTACTATATACAAGCACTACAGCAGACCCCCTAAGGGACATTGTTCCCGATTATGTTTCTCTCCTGAGATTTATTCTAACATTTTAGTGATTTGGTTTGAAATCCATGGTAATTACTCTGACACCAACCAAAACATGCCCATCTTGCCTCACAGTTTATCCCTGGAAGCTTCCAGTGGTCTGATACCATAACACTCACTGAAGAAGCTGGACTGGCCTGGTCAGGGTTGGACAAGGAAACATATCAAATATACCTATCAAGGAACACTTGCCTTCAAAATAAACAGTCTTTATTTATACAGACTTATTTTGTCTTCTAGGGTTAATAAGCGATGAGAGATCTATCAGCAGAACTATAAAGTCTTGTCAACTTAACACCATGTAAATTACCTCTATAAATAAAATATAATAGACCTGGTACCTCTGTCTTGCGATGTTTAAAATCAAAATATGACAGAAATGCTTATTTCTCTTTAACAACTCTTGACTAGTCTTCTATAAACTCTGTGTGAATCAGTGGTCAATAATTTATAAAACACATGGTTTGTACAGATTTGATGGATAATTTGTCAGCTTGAAATTTATTAAGCTTTAAACTTAAATTTTGTTTGGGTTATTTTTTACTCTAAAATAAAGCTTGCATCCTTATCTTATAACTTCAAACTTAGACATTATTTCCACAAAAAGTGATTGTATTTCAAATTCACATGTTGGAAACAAGACAATTTAAATTGCAAATAACTGATTTGAAAGCAGACAAAGCTTGGTGCATTTTGTTGCACCTTGTCCCTCCCTGATGGGAGTTCATCACACCTAATCGGCCTTCTCCAAGTCATTCACTGTGACACTAAAGCAATAAACATCCCCATTAGGGGCCAAAGGAACTCCCTAATGGACCCCAGGCCTGGTATATGGTCAGGCCCCCATCCAGGGTACATAAACATGGAGACCTTTGAGGTCTAAGTAATGTATATGACCATTGGTTTATTTTACAGATCATGCTCTTCTCCAAAACATCATTTACTTAAAGAACTAGCCATTCATCAAGGTCATTCAAAGGTCATACGATTTAACACTTTCAGAGCTCATGGACACACATTAGCTATCAGATAACACTATCCTAATAGGATACCTCCTCAAGGATACACTTCCCTTTCAGAGTTCAAATAATCAGTAAAAGTAGCAATAAGCTGGACCTTAAACATTTGATATGTAGAATATTTTTACAAAGTCACAATTAAATATAAAAAATAATTTCAGTTTCTAAGTTCAAAGACATAACAATTACAAAAAGAAGAATATGCTAGTTTGTATGGCAACAAATTCTATTGTAGGTCTTCTCCTTACAAATCTGGATCATTTGAATGTTTTACACGATTTCTACAGAAGCTTTCGGGCAATTCCACTTGTATATACCTCATGAATTCCCTAAGATCTATATGTAAGACTAAATGATGAACATAAAGTGTAATCCAAGACTATAAATGTAAGTAAAACTCTTTGAAGTTTGAAAAACAGACATGCCAATTTGTCATAAGTTGTTCAAACAAAAATAAATCTAAAACAAAATCCCAAATGTCTAAAAAAAAAACCTTTGCAAATCTAAAATAGAGACAAACGAAACAAAAACTATTATCTTCCAGACATAATGACCTTGAAATCAATTTTCTTCACAACTAGACACATATGTCAAATAGTGGTATAAACACTACGGTGCATCTGAGTCTGAGAGAATAACTGCTGACAGCCAGATAAATGGTGTGTAGCTTGTTTTAATGAACTGTTGTACTTACCTTACAATGAATGACCTTATGTTCGACCTTCAAATATCCAGAAATGCCTACAAAGACTTGTTTTCTTTCTTCCTTCACTCAATTTAAACTATAATTGAAACCAAACAGATGACAATGACCTTGTTGACTGGTTTACAATTCACCAGAAACTAAACTTCTGCCAGAACTTTACACATGAATTCGTTTTTGTCTCTCAGGAATTCACTTCTAAGTCAAACATAATGTATCATTTCCAGAACTATGTTGCCTTCATGCAATCACATGTAAATATACCTCAGAACCAAACATTTAAACCTTTAATCATGCATACCAGAAATAAGTTTGACCTTTGACCTTATGCCCTTGACCCCATGATCTTAACATTTGTTCACCGACTCCATGTCAGTTTGTTACTGACCTTGACCATTGGTCATTCAGCTCTTTATATACTCCACAAAACTACTTTTTTTATAAGATAACTTTGACCTTTCATCTATGACCTAATGTCATCCTTGACCTTATAGGTTACTCAACTGCTTGCATAATTCCATACAATTTTGCTTCATATCAGTGCAACATTAGGCATTGACCTTTGACCCTCAGACTTATACACATTTATCAGTTAAGTTAATATTATATACACATTTATCAGTTAAGTTTATAAATTTTTCAATGGTGATAATCTAAAAAGATTATTTAGCAACTTTTCTGAATTCAATAAATCTAAAAATAACAAATTGAGTAGATCTCCAATGAATACATTGGCAACCATTACATCTACTTATATATCTTCCTTCAATTAAGTATTTTGGCAAAAAATTGACAGAACTGAAGAAGTGATTGTTGCAAAGACAAGTTGATTGAAAAACATACCATGTTCAGGATGAAAATTCACCCAAACATACCATCGAATGTAAATAGTTGTATTATATGTAAATCATAATGTTATATGTAATCAAATCGTAAATTTCAAAGAAATAAAGAAATGAATTGAAAATTATAACACAGCTCCATTAATGAAAGGATATCTTTCAGTTAATTGATAACAATATTATTGATTGATAACTAATTAAGGCTACAATGGACTTAACGATACATGACAATAGTACTTACCGTCCTCCCCTTCAGCGTAAAAATCATAATGATTGAATCTTAAGGTGTGATTTAAAGTAAAACTTGAGACACGTGAGAAGATACTACAAATATACATATCACAACAAAATTGTACATTCATGTATTCCTATTAAAGTTTAAAATGCAATAAAAGACACACAAACAGAAATAAGATACAAATCTGCCCCACCAAACTTTAATGCTTTTCCTTTATCTAAGTACCCCTAAAATATGTAAATAGACTGGTCCATTAACTTCAGCCGTAGAGTCCATGTAGATAAAGAGGATGAGGAAGGTGTACATGTAACTTTAACTGTCACATATACCCTTAAATTGGTTAAATGTCTCACCTGAGATGGTTACCTGAGATTTTTAATGATTTATTAGACGTCTGTTTCATCAACTATTTAATTAACTCAATGATTGGCTGTACTCAATTAAATGTCTATACATAGTAATTAACTCAAAATAAGAAACATTTATACAAATCCATTTCAGAAAAAGAACACTTTGAAAAAAAGTTTATCTACGATATTCATTGGTATCCACTTACTAATAAAACGTCTTGGTACCGTTTACATAAATTATGTTTATGTCGATCGAGTTCTCACCTGTTTAGGTGAGATAACATATGGTATATACTACCAATCACCAGGTAGATAGCGTACCTTGGTCGTCTAAAATTCTCTTTGTGTAATGCAAACCAATTAGGTCTTTGTCCAAACTTGACTCTAATTTAAATTTACAAAAAAAATTTTTTTTTTTATATATATATATATATATATAGTAAATCTTCAGAAAGTTTACAAAATTAGCATCAAAGTTTTATGATACTTTTATGAATTCCTTTGTGCGATTTTCCGCTCTGTGGGTCTGTATTTAAATTGTGTGACTAGTTATTGAATTTTAATTTTTAAAATTATAGTTAAATTGAGCTCTAACAGGGAAATATCGCACACCTGTCGACAGGTATTGAATTATTTAAAACACCTTACACTAATTAATTCAGGTACATCAGTTTACCCCGAGTAAAATCTCATAAACAAACTCGATCGACTGACAAATTATTACCATCTGAATCTATAAACAGATGAGCCGAACGGCTCTAGGTAATAAAAGAATTTAATTAAATCATGTCAAATTTTCTTTCTTATACATGATGTATTTCAGACATAACTGCACATTGTGATAATTTTTATTCCCAAGACAATTTGTCAAACATTCGCCTGTTTTCAGATTCCATAAAGCACTATCACTAAAAAATATCACATCAGCACCGACCAGTTAATTTCTCAGAAAAGCAAAAAGTCATGTGTAGACAGTCTCAATCGTGAGCTGAGGTGGCGGAATGTTCTGTATTATTCTGGCCTTAGATAGAGACCTTCAGGTCTAAATATAGGTCAGAATGACCTAATTAACAAATTGATACAAGGAGTGGACTTAATCACTACAGAACAAAGAAATTAATTGACAGTTTTACTGGACTGTAATGATAGTAGCAGGTGGGCTTATTAACCGACCTATGTGGCTGATATAAAGCCAAAACAATGTAACCTAAGTATGAAGACTTCTTTTCCTTCAATGGATAAGTAAATCCAATATAATTTAAAACCTGATGGTTTCTTTCTCTACAATGAACATTTACCTTTAGAAACAACAAAGGGCCTTCACCTTTTCGTGTTTCCTGAAATCAACTTCCCTGATAGTTCTCACAGTAGATAAACCACAGCTGTTTCTACTACAGAGCCAACGGTGCCTTGCACTCTAGACCATGTCCACCAACATTTCAGTATTCAAATGACCATTGCTAGATACAGTATAATCGCATCAATCCATGGTAGTACAACCTGACCTCTATATACTTAGATAAAGCAACTATCAATCAATTCAACAAGTCAATTCAACAGGTCAATTCAACAGGTCAATTCAAGAGCTCAATTAAAGAGCTCAATTAAGTAGGAAAAGACCTCAATTTCATAAAGCAACTGAAGACTTCAATTCAAAAGAGCAACTCATGAGTTCAATTCAACAGGGCAACTGAAGACCTCAGTTTATCAGAGCAACTCAAGAGCTCAATTAAGCAGGGCAACTGAAAACCTCAATTTAGCAGGGTAACTCAAGAGCTCAATAAAGCAGGGCAACTGAAGACCTCAATTTAGCAGGGTAACTCAAGAGCTCAATAAAGCAGGGCAACTGAAGACCTCAATTTAGCAGAGCAACTCAAGAGTTCAATTCAACAGGGCAACTCAAGACCACAATTTCACAGAGCGACTCATGAGTTCAATTAAGCAGGGCAACTGAAGACCTCAGTTTATCAGAGCAACTCAAGAGCTCAATTAAGCAGGGCAACTGAAAACCTCAATTTAGCAGGGTAAGAACACAATTTCATAGAGCAACTCAAGAACTCAATTTAATGGGACAACTCAAGAACTCTGAGCCAAGAGACTTAATTTCCTTATTTGGTTATAATCACCTTTGGAGTCTTTGAATGATAAGACTGCATGATTATCAGATTCCAAGTATTTATAGGTTATCTTCCCATAGTTTAGTTTTATATTTTTGCATGTGTAGCTTCAGAAGATCAAAGCTAAAGAAAATAAGTTCTTTTAGCTACCATTTGTCCTCCTGCATCTAACCCTGATATTGTAGTTTACATTGGTCCTAAATCAATGACTGTTCTGTTTGTCGTGTTAGATATTGTTGTTGATATTTATTTTGAAAATGAAGCATGCCCCAAGAGAGCCTCCGAGTGTTCAGAAGATGTGTAAAATGTGAAATAAGACCTGATAAGACCGACATGAATCACATATCTCTGACAGCTGTGGGAGGGACCTTCCCCTACCTCTATGTATGCCCCACTCTACTCGGAGAACTAGCCATCCCTCCCCTACCCCCTCCTGTCAGAGACCCTCCCCCCACCTTTCACCCTAAAAAATAACATGCTATAGTACATCCCTAAACCTTGTATAAACAAATGATACTCAATCCTGTAGATCCTCATCTCACCAGAACCCTTTCAAAATCTGACTGGAATCTAAATTCCAATTGTATACAATTACTATCCTCAGTATCTTATATAGAGTCAGCCAAACTGAAGTCCAACTTTGAGATTCCTCACCCTGTATACATGTGTATAGATCTACACATCTGTGCCATCACCAAAATAAACACATATCATTTACACATATGTCAATCTCCTTTTGTATTCCAAAACACATGTCATTACACATATGTCAATCTCCTTTTGTATTCCAAAACACATGTCATTACACATATGTCAATCTCTTCTATATCCCTAAACATACACATGTATGTCCATCCTTTCTGTATCTGGTCTAGGTCTGTTAGTCCACATAGCCACATGTGACCTCTGTCCAAACTCCTATATAGTCAGAAAAAGGAATGTTTCTACATGTGTGTAGCCCCTGAAGGTCACATCCCATATTTAGGGTCAAGGTCAAGCTTCCATCTGGTTGACAAACCTAGATTTGAATTGTCTGGTCTGATCAGTCGTGAGATGTCTCCGTTTGGTGTTACCACAAGCCCATTTTGATAGTGAAACATTTGAACAGTCATGGTGTAGTATTCCTCAGTATAAATCTGTTTTTTTACTGAATCCTACCAAATGTTCATCTTATCTGTTAAGATCCCGAGGGTGCCCTTCCTCAGACTTCTACATCTGGTCCCTAACCCCTATCAGCAGCCCCACAATTCACCACATGGCTGGTGATGTATCTCCAGATCCCTAAGGAGACACAAGAAACTGTTTAGATTTCTTGGGTTATTTAAAAAAAAAGATGATAACGATTCTGTGGCTACATGTTTTCCTTAATCAAATGAAGTGGCAGATGTATAAATTGAATATGTTGGAGAGTCCATCAAATAATCAAAAGTCTAAAATGCATCCAGAAACTAGAGAGTTTACGAAAATGTTGATGCAGAGCAGCAAATTCACCAACTATATGTTTGTATATAGTGAACAGGATCCATAAGTCCAATGTCAGCTACAACCAGATGTTTGTCTTAGTATAGCTATGGAGTTTTACAAAGGAGACCTGTATCTTTGATTCCTTTTATGGCACACATGTGAAAAGTTTTTGCCAGCTTTCTCACACTTTTTGATTGTTTCAAGGAGTTTTTAACTGACAATAAAGGCAATAAATGGATCTTACTGTAAATAATAATTTGATAGTAGAATATAATATCTCTGGGGGTTTTCAAAGATTTTATATCCATTATGGCAATTGTTACAGTTGTGCTGTTAGATAACAAGACTTTAACTTTAGTATAAACTGGGTATAAGATCAATATCTAGGTTGATTGTTCTTGGTCAACTGTTCTAGGTGGATTGTTCTAGATTAGGTGGATTGTTCTAGATTATAGGTCAATTTTTCTAGATTATAGGTCAATTTTTCTAGATTATAGGTCGATTGTTCTAGATTATAGGTCAATTTTTCTAGATTATAGGTTGATTGTTCTAGATTATAGGTCAATTTTTCTAGATTATAGGTCAATTGTTCTAGATTATAGATCAATTTTTCTAGATTATAGGTTGATTGTTCTAGATTATAGGTCAAATTTTCTAGATTAAAGGTCAATTGTTCTAGATTATAGATCAATTTTTCTAGATTATAGGTTGATTGTTCTAAATGATAAGTTGATTGTTCTAGCTTGTTTGTCCTAGGTCCATTGTTTCAGATTCTAGGATGTTAATTAATCAAACATACAAACAAACAAACAAATCGTGGTAAATTGTTCTAGGTTGGTTAGGTTGATTGTTTTAGGTTCTATGTCAATTGTTCAGGTCAATTGTTCGAGGTCAATTGTTCTAGATCAATTGTTTTAGGTTCTAGGTCAATTGTTCTAAATTGATTGTTCTAGATCAATAGTTTTAGGTTCTAGGTCAATTGTTCAAGGTCAATTGTTCTAGATCAATTGTTCTAGATCAATTGTTTCAGGTTCTAGGTCAATTGTTCTAGATTAATTCTTCTAGATCAATTGTTTTAGGTTCAATGTCATTTATTCTAGGTTGATTGTTCTAGATCAATTGTTTTAGGCTGATTGTTTTAGGTTCTCGGTCAATTGTTCTAGATGGATTGTTCTAAGTCATTTGTTCTAGATCGATTGTTTTAGGTCATTTGTTCTAGATCGATTGTTCTAGGTCAATTATTCTAGACCAATTGTTCTAGGCTGATTGTTTTAAGTTGATTGCTCTTGGTTGATTGTTTTAGATCAATTGTTCAATGTTGATTGTTCTAGGTTGACTATTTTTGGTTCTAGGTCAACAATGGTGATAGAATCATCGAAGGATACTTACCTAAAACCACATACTGATCCCCAAACCAGGTTATTTTCTCTTAAATCCCTCAGAATACAAGAATTCACCTGTAAAGACAAATTAAAGGGAAATAATGTAAAATCATCATATATGCCATGTCTTCTAACAGGATAATTAACTACACAACCATGGTAAACCTTAACATCATTCTGAGAACAACAGCCTCCTACATGGAGCCAATATGGCAGTGCCTAGCCCCAGCACATCCATATCATAGCCTCTGTACATTTAAGTCTCCCTTCCCCCTCCGTAAAGTTCTCCTCTTTCTCACCCCTTGTCATGGGCCAGTACAGAGCAATCTCAAATTGTTTCTACAGATATTTAAAGAATGTACCAATGTGGTAGACATTTTCCTATAGGACAGTTGAAAGTGTTGTAAATCATTGGATAAATCACAGACAAAGGGTCCAGGAACAGCAATTGTCTGTACCGATAAACACCTTCATTATATAATACCAAAAATGTCAGCATGGTAAGAAAGTTGTCAACAGAAAACATATAAATCACAAAATCCTGCTTCAACTGTTTCCGAAATGTGCTGTTTTAAAAAGAAATTCCCTGTACAGCCATATTGTTTAAAAAGATTTACGAGGACGGTTTTCTCTGCTTCTTTCCCTTATAGTCTTTGGTGTAGAAGTCGTTACTATTGTTCCCAAGTGAAAGACATATGCAAGTAACTAATGACCATACATATATCCATTGATGAGAGATTGGCACCTAAACCCCACTTTCTCCTGGAAACTGATCTACTTCACTCTGAAATATCATCGGATACATCACCAGGGAAGGGGAAACCACAATGTAATTTGGTTAAATGTAGGCGTTATATAATAGCAGAGAATATGATATATATGTATATTATTTACATTAAAAAAATAAAATTCCTTTCCTGAAGTGAACTATATTACCAATAAAGGTTTCATTTGTTATCCACAGTAAAATGTCATTTCAATATTTATAAGTTTAGTTCATCATAAACTGCATAACTTTTAATATTTCAGCAGTGATATTAGGCTAGTTTACTTCAGCAGTGATATTAGGCTAGTTTACTTCAGTAGTGATATTAGGCTAGTTTACTTCAGTAGTGATATTAGGCTAGTTTACTTCAGTAGTGATATTAGGCTAGCTTACTTCAGCAGTGATATTAGGCTAGCTTACTTCAGCACTGATATTAGGCTAGCTTACTTCAGCAGTGATATAAGGCTAAGTTCATTTCAGCAGTGATATTAGACTAGTTTATTTCAGCTGTGAAATTAGGCTATTTTACTTAACTTCAGCAGTGATATAAGGCTAGCTTACTTCAGCAGTGATATTAGGCTAGTTTACTTCAGTGATATTAGGCTAGTTTACTTCAGCAGTGATATTAGGCTAGTTTACTTCAGTAGTGATATTAGGCTAGTTTACTTCAGCAGTGATATTAGGCTAGTTTATTTCAGCAGTGATATTAGGCTAGTTTATTTCAGCAGTGATATTAGGTTAGTTTACTTCAGCAGTGATATTAGGCTAGTTTACTTAACTTCAGCAGTGATATTAGGCTAGTTTATTTCAGCAGTGATATTAGGCTAGTTTATTTCAGCAGTGATATTAGGCTAGTTTATTTCAGCAGTGATATTAGGCTAGTTTATTTCAGCAGTGATATTAGGCTAGTTTACTTCAGCAGTGATATTAGGCTAGTTTACTTAACTTCAGCATTGATATTGGGCTAGTTTTATTCAGCAGTGATATTAGGCTAGTTTATTTCAGCAGTGATAGTAGGCTAGTTTATTTCAGCAGTGATATTAGGCTAGTTTATTTCAGCAGTGATATTAGGCTAGTTTATTTCAGCAGTGGTATTAGGTTAGTTTACTTCAGCAGTGATATTAGGCTAGTTTATTAAAGCAGTGATAGTAGGCTAGTTTATTTCAGCAGTGATATTAGGCTAGTTTATTTCAGCAGTGATATTAGGCTAGTTTATTTCAGAAGTGATGTTAGGCTAGTTTATTTCAGCAGTGATATTAGGCTAGTTTATTTCAGCAGTGATATTAGGCTAGTTTATTTCAGCAGTGATATTAGGCTAGTTTATTTCAGCAGTGATAGTAGGCTAGTTTATTTCAGCAGTGATATTAGGCTAGTTTATTTCAGCAGTGATATTAGGCTAGTTTACTTCAGCAGTGATATTAGGCTAGTTTACTTAACTTCAGCATTGATATTGGGCTAGTTTTATTCAGCAGTGATGTCAGGCTTGTTTATATCAGTAGTAATATCAGGCTAGTTTATTTCAAAGAAAACTAACTAAACCTCAAAATACTAAGAGAAATAAATAAAAAAAAACAGCAGTTCCTATGCATTCTGACAAAATAAAAAGCAATCTGCTTTGAGCTTAAACATATAAATTGTATCCAATATTGGTTCTCTTTAATTTGAAGTGGTTTTTTTTTTCAAAATGGCAGCAGTGTTTCTACTGGTTACTGGTCATCTGAAGTGTACAAGAATGTTTCTGATTGGTAACAAAACATCACAATTCACATAAAGGATTCTGATTGGTCACCAGAACATTTTAAAATGAAATGAAGGATAATGACTATAAGTACATGTAAGACATGAAATGTCAGCACTTATTACCAGTAAAATCTTTTTAAAAAGGTTAAGTATCAGTCTTACGTTTCTCTTCCTTTCATGTATTACTATCAATGTGTAACTCCTGAATACAGATGGTCTACAGTCTTGGTTACAGAACAATGGATACAGCTTTAGTTCTATCTAAGGGGGTACGTTCACTGTCAGTTCCAGTTAACCCTTCCAGTAATTCTGGCATGACAGAATGCAGATTGTACGACAAACTGTGAGTGTTCTGGCATGTAATATTGCACATGCACTGCATGGCTACAGACTCGACTGTTTCCTCGTAGATAACCAATAGGATAGCTGTACTGGGAGAGGAGATAAAAACATCATGGTCAAATTCATAACACATCTGCTGCAATTCCCAACAATTTTCCCTACTTCATGAATGCTGAAAATTAGTTAAAGCCTCCAAATTCTGTCAACAAAACAATACTGCCAGATATAAAACCAAGGAAACCAGATATGAAAACACGGTAACCAGATATGAAACCAAAGAAACCAGATATGAAACCAGGGTAACCAGATATGAAACCAAGGAAACCAGATATGAAACCGTTGAAACCAGATATGAAACCAAGGAGACCAGATATGAAATCATGAAAATCAGATATGAAACCATGGAAACCAGTTATGAAACCAAGGAAACCAGATATAAAACCAAGGAAACCAGATATGAAACTGTGGTAACCAGATATTAAACTATGGAATCCAGATATGAAACCACAGAAACCAGATATGAAACCAAGGAAACCAGATATGAAAAAATAACAATGTTTTCAAGTCTTGTTAAACTAAAATTAGTTTCCCATGTTCAAAGTAAATTTTGAAATATTCTACACAGACATACATACTGATTACTAATATTCATTGCATGACTTGTTGGTCAATTTTGTAAATAGAAATGTAATTTGAATTCTGTCATCAAGGTCATCTGAATATTAATGTCAAGGTTATTCAGGTTTGAACATTTTTATGACAATGATTGAAATTAAAAGCAACTCTATAATTCCATTGGTTTGCCAGAAGCTAAGTTAACTTTTGCTTACGCTCAAGGCCACTGAAACACTTCACCATTCTCAGTGTTAAAGCAATTTTCCCAATTCAATAACCCTGCTTTATAATCAGATGTCAGGGGAGACAATTATCAATAATTAGAATGCCAAGGTCATCAAAATGCAATAAGAAATTGTGTCATTGTAGTTTTAATAACTAACAGGAGAAAATCATCTGTTAAAACTAACTCCTCCAGGGCTTCATACTGAATAGAAACATGTCACAAATGATATATCATGGAAATAGTGTTTTATTTTCTAAGCATAAAAAAGAAAGGACAAATATAGGTAATGGAGGCTGATATGGGGAAATCAGTTATTCAAATGTTAGGGAAAATAAGAGCAAAGGTGGGTAAATAGAAGTGATGATGACAAATATTGGAAAGGCAGAATGAAAAAAATCAATAGGAAAAACAAAAACAAAGGGATGAAAAAAGGGGGGCAGGGGGTGGTAATAGAAAAACAAAGATGGCAAATATAAGAAATTAGGACAAACAAGAAAGATTACTATTAGAAATAGTACTTGATGCAGGAGAGAGTTTAGCTAGGTAAACGGTGAAGATAAATTTAATAACCTCCTCATCCATCTTATGGTGGATAAAATGGATGCAGAGATAATCTCAGGATATCACATGGAGTAAGTGATTGAGGTGGGGGAATAGAGGGGATGGGGGTACAATAAGGTGGGGGGGGGGTACCAGGAGTAAGTATTATAAGGTGGGGGAGGGGGTACCAGGAGTAAGTATTATAAGGTGGGGAGGGGGTACCAGGAGTAAGTATTATAAGGTGGGGGAGGGGTACCAGGAGTAAGTATTATAAGGTGGGGGAGGGGGTACCAGGAGTAAGTAAGGTACAGGAGTAAGTATTATAAGGTGGGGGGGTAGTAAGTATTATAAGGTGGGGGAGGGGGTACCAGAGTAAGTATTATAAGGTGGGGGGGGGTGGAGTAAGTATTATAAGGTGGGGGAGGGGGGTACCAGGAGTAAGTATTATAAGGTGGGGGAGGGGGTACCAGGAGTAAGTATTATAAGGTGGGGGAGGGGGTACCAGGAGTAAGTATTATAAGGTGGGGGGAGGGGGTACCAGGAGTAAGTATTATAAGGTGGGGGAGGGGGTACCAGGAGTAAGTATTATAAGGTGGGGGAGGGGGTACCAGGAGTAAGTATTATAAGGTGGGGGAGGGGGTACCAGGAGTAAGTATTATAAGGTGGGGGAGGGGGTACCAGGAGTAAGTATTATAAGGTGGGGAGGGGGTACCAGGAGTAAGTATTATAAGGTGGGGGAGGGGGTACCAGGAGTAAGTATTATAAGGTGGGGGAGGGGAGTACCAGGAGTAAGTATTATAAGGTGGGGGAGGGAGTACCAGGAGTAAGTATTATAAGGTGGGGGAGGGAGTACCAGGAGTAAGTATTATAAGGTGGGGGAGGGGGAGTACCAGGAGTAAGTATTATAAGGTGGGGGAGGGGGTACCAGGAGTAAGTATTATAAGGTGGGGGAGGGGGTACCAGGAGTAAGTATTATAAAGGTGGGGGAGGGGGTACCAGGAGTAAGTATTATAAGGGGGGGAGGGGGTACCAGGAGTAAGTATTAAGACTATACATGCTCTGATTTTCCTCTCTATTGAGGCATTGGTACGAAGTATATGTATGTCCATGAGAATAATACCTCTTTGACCAACAACTGGTCAACAACTGACCAGATGTGTAAAATGACCAGTGTCTGACCATTAAGTTGAGTTTAACCAGTATCTCTCAGACTGCATGACTGTCCAGTATCTCTTGGGCATTAGGCAGGGTAGGTATGTTCAGTGACCAGTGTCTGACCAACCATTATTATTTCTCAGGCTCACTGACCATTATCTCTTAGGCTGACTGACCAGTATCTCTCAGGCTGGACTGGTGGATCATTTATTGACTGTATTATATATGAACAGTAGTAAGGTGGGAATGAAGGATCAAAGGGATGGAGGGAAGGAAAGAGGGAAGGTGGAAGGATAAAAGGGAAGGAAACATGGAAGGTAGAAAGATAAACATTTACAGATGTTAGAGAAAAAGAAAATAGAAAGAACAAAAAAGATCAACGACAAATGACAAGAAAGAAAAGAAATAAGCCAGGTAAAAGGAGAAAGAAAGATTACTTAATTATCATACCTAACTTAATTACAGGAAGACCAGTATACACTAATTACTATAAAGGATATATACATTGATGCACTGTTAGCCCGCATTCTACACATTTTTAATGAAGAGACCTTTAATGAATTAAAAGTTTCAGTTATTAGAAGACAGTAATAAAATTTAATTCTCTAACTTGTTCAATAATTCAATGTTTATTGTATTGTACCAAGAACAGCAACTGAGTGTAGAAACTTAATTAACAGTCCAAATATATGGAGACACCAACTTAGTCCATGTGTCACCTAGTCCATGGGTATGTGAGTAAGGAGGCTCGCTAAGGGTGGGGATTAGGGGTATCTGAGTAGGCGTAGGGGTGGGGATTAGGGGTATCTGAGTAAGAAGGTTCACTGAGGGGTGGGGATAAGGGGTATCTGAGTAAGGCTGAGGGGTAGGGATTAGGGGTATCTGAGAAAGATACAAAGATTCAAACTTTTCAGAAAAATGGACAATGAAGGCCTCAGTATGCTGCAGGATGGACAATCGGCACCACACTACCACAACTGGTCAACTTGGTCAATGGACATTGTGAGGCAGAAACCTGTGGGAGAAGGCTTGTATGAGCATTGGAATAGGAAGGTGAGGGGAGTTAACAATACCTAGTAACGAAATAAAAGGCAGGTGAGAGGGGAAGAAGTTCAGCATCCTCATCACCATGGAAACATATCATCACTATAGTGATAATATACACATAAAGCCCTCATAAACCATTCATAAACAAAACATAAACCATGAAGTCCTAAACCAACTAGAAACTGACCTGGAATCACGCATATCTCACCCACAGTCCAATCTAGACAGCCTACAACACCCTCAGTTGGTAATTAGTTCCTTTTTCATACACGGCCATATTAAAAAAAAAAAGTCTGATTCTTTAAACTGTGGAATCTGTTCTTGTCTAGTGAAAACACTAGTGAATCATTTAAAATTCAATAATTGAATGTTGAGTTTCAGCAATCAATTTGTGCTTTTGGATAACAGTCAATTCTTTTTTTCTAAACAACAAGAAAACATACATCTTATTTACACTTAGTCTATCATTATCAACAAGAAAACATTACATTGGAAGTGCTTCTCTATGGTATTTCGGCCAATACCTTTGTTCCCTGTGGGCTGTATAATGGCCATCAGACACTGCTCTGTCGTCCTACGTCGGTGTTGTTCATCTCCTGCACATGCTGGTACCAATATTACAACATAATATGCCAATATTATCAATGAAGCCCTCAGATTTCAATCATTATGTTCCTCTATTACAGCTATATTTAGGAAAAGCCTTTCAAGTTGGAGTTCTTTTTTTTTGTCTGTCATGGTGACGCGTGACAAGGGTTTCTCTATTCTCTAGTGTATAAAGTCAAAAGGACATGTTCACAATGTTTCATATAAATCATCTACACCCAAACTTTATTACTGAATTCAAAATTGAATATCCTAAAAAAATCACATGTGTGTGACTTTATGGGCTTATTACCTGACATGAGCTTATTAACAGACATGAGCTTATTACCAGACATTAGCTTATTACTAGACTTGGGCTTATTACCAGACATGGGCTTATTACCAGACATGGGCTTATTACCAGACATGGGCTTATTACCAGACATGGGCTTATTACCAGACATGGGCTTATTACCAGACATGGGCTTATTACCAGACATGAGTTTATTACCAGACATGAGCTTATTACCAGACATGAGTTTATTACTAGACATGGGCTTATTACTGACATGGGCTTATTACCAGACATGGGCTTATTACCAGACATGGGCTTATTACCACACATGGACTTTATTATTATCAGACATAGACTTATTGCATATAATACATCATGGGCTTGTTGCTAAAACCAACCAGCAGTATTAGTAGACATTGACTTAAATAAGATTATTTTGCCAGGAACATACATCAAACTACAGTACCAAACATTGATAATCAAATATTGACAATTAAAAGGTCATAGGTCAGCACTCAATATTTGAATTAATTATCTAAGCATTAAAATATTCTCAGACAGGCTGTGAAAATGAAATTAACTTAACTAGAAACGCAAAGTTTCTTGTTAATAGACCAAGAAATCAATTTAAGCCAATGTCAGCTGTAGTGGTAGCTATAAAACGGAGTTAATAGACTCATAGGAATCAATTAAAATCTAATCAGTCATTATATACCCCATATGTTTGTGATCTTTATGACAATTTAACTTCCACAGCAGAGTCACCATAAACTTAGAGGTCACTGAGGTCAGATCTGGGTCATTCAGAAGCCTGAAAGGCTAGGTCTGGAATCATTATGATGTGTTTATGTGACTTTTGTATGGGGTGAGATCTCTATCACATAAAAGCTTTTAAAACAAGGGTAGACATTCTGTCCTTAAGGATTTGTCAGCCACAGTCTCCCATTAGTCTCCTTAGATTATCAGTGATAGCTGGGTTAAGGGACCAAGGAGGAGGAGGAGCGAGGAGGAGGAGCAAGGAGGAGGAGCGTCGAGGAGGAAGAGGAGGAGGTATTATAGTACATACAATAAGTATCACTTTTATACCAGCATAGCAAGAATTACATGGATCCGAAGGTCATCAAAGATTGTTATACTGTTTTTTATCCATCAGAAAAAGACAGTCAATTAAAGAATTTACACAAAACTTGTTTTAAGAGTTCCTGATGATTTTTACAAGTAACAGAAACAATATGATGAATTTCAAGAAACAGGGACACGTACAGGACAGTGTGAGACAGGACAGGACATGGCGTCGGGACAATTGCTCCTCCAGGACAGAGTCATGTAACAACAGCAGGATAAAAATGGTAGTCTTCCAGAGGAAAATATTACACGTTTTCTAACAGAGTTTCCATCTCATTATGAATACTACAGAGATGATATGGCCAATGTCTGTATATAATTTTAAAGAATATCAAGAGATCAAACACTCCTTCCCTCCCCTCTACCCCATCAGCTCCCTCCTCAGAATGGGACCCCTCACAAGTACACATCAATTTCTCATTATTAGACCCCACAGCAGCAGACAGCTATACACAGAACAATTTCCTTCCTAACTAAAGTCTTCCAGTTAATGTCTCACTATACATCTCTTCGCCACTCTTCTATGAAAAAAAACCTGAAAAAAACTGTCTATGTAATTACCTACATTTTTCATCCTTTTTTCCCCTGATTGGTGTAGTTCACACTATGTTACATTAATTCTTACAAATTTTTAGCCAATCAGAACTGTAGATTTTAACCTCTGATCAGATCAGCCATCTTTGCTGGTTAAAAAAATTACAAAACATAAATTACATTAGGGACACAAATAATTACGTGTAAAAAATGGAGATAAGTTGGAAGTTTCTTTAAAAGCATACCATGTAACATCACTATCATACAAATGTTTGAAGTTACAGAGTCAAATAAGTACAATACAAACATTAATGAGATTTGCACATTTCATCCCTACCACATGCCTATAAAACTTCCTGGTGATTTATGAGAATATAACTGTTAGGTATAATCAAATTAGCATGGAAAACCCTTTCTTATCGTTGTCTCAATCACTAAAATGGTCTAATATTGTTGAAATATTTGATGATACAAGATAAAGTTGAGACATTTAAGCCTTCAATGCAGAGCTATGTGGGGTTAATATGACCAGGTAGATGGATGGTTTTTCCCCAGAAACTCAACCTTCCCCTAAAATATCAAAACAGCTTTTGTTAGGATGAAGGCATAACATATTTTCATGCCATGTTCTATTTAATAAAATAATGCTCACTTTTTCTACCTTGAGATAATTCTCATTTCTATGTTTGACTAGACAATAACTGTTGTGTCTGTTCCCCTGTATTGGTTCCTTGTACATTATAACTCCACCAATAATTGGCAGACCCTCCATCCCAACTCCACACTCCATCCCCTCCATAACAACATCCAATTGAGCATCACGGTTCCCCATACAGGTCTGTGCCAGTATTAGATTTATGGTTAATGGAATCAATGAGGAATATAATAGGATAAATCTATCAACATGTGTAGTGAGTTAGCAAGTCTTCCTCCCATATACTAACACAGAAAACCCAGAGAAAACAGACATCCATAGCTATTGTTATTGTAGAAACATCACGCTTCATCATTTCCAGATTCTATACATACAAATATATAATGTAACTCCAATATTGCTGCTTATTTGTTTGTGTTTGGTGAACAAACTAAGAATTTAGTGATAAAAGAAAATTCGAGAACCTGGAGAAAAACCACCAACCTCAGTCTGAAAAGTGCCCTTATATAAAACTTCCCTAACTCCAACCAGAAGGAGTCCAATTTTGTGGAGAATTAAGAGTTTGGCTGTGTTAGAGAAGATGAGTAGAAGATAAATTACATAGGTATCATCTGTAAGGATCATCACTGTCCACTATCTATAATACTCACTGATGATTTGTCTTCCCTAAGCCAACTCCAAATTATCTAGGAACTCTTTCTGGACGGAGATAGGAAAGTCGTTAAGGTAAAAGTACAATTTAATTCCTACAAGGTACATCTCCGGAAAGTACACAAAAACTCTTCCATAATAGATGACGTTACAGGGGACTAGGGCCAGAAGTTTACATGTTACTCAGGACCATTCAGTTTATCCACAGTATATATATACGTATTCCAAACTATATATCAATTCATCATTCAACAGTAAATTAATGTTGGCCATTCAATATGAATGTTTTAAGTCCAACATGCAATTAAAGAACTTGTTACTATCCAGTTCAATACTTTTAGTTTGTATCCTAATCTAATATGGGAAAAATTAATTTGTAAAATTTGCGGATGTTGATTATTTATCAATGGGTATGGAGTAATATGATACTGATCCGTACTCAGCATGCATGAGCCATAGTTAGATCTCAGAAACAACCGAGACATAGAGTGCTCAGTCCTAACTCTTTACAGAAACTGATGGCCTAATTGTACAAGACGATAAACCGAGTAAATAGAGTTATGGCCTGTTCAAAACTCTAATGATATTTTTATGTTGAAATGTCGATAAAACATTTTTAGAAGAGAAACACTAACAATGGCTGTTGTTAAACTGATACCTCCAGAATGTGGCATGCCATGTTATCACAGAATCATCAAGCCATTTAGTCGGTGCTCAGAAAGGTATGGTCGTACAATATGGGCTACTGACTACCATCCAGGGATTTCAGCATCCATAACCTTTACCACATCAAACACTATTTAACCGATCATTTGTCATACTCAAAATTTAATCAATTCAAGGTCAAATGGTATAAAAATATTATTACAAGGTGATGGCTCCCACAAGAAAAATTTCCTGTTTTCAGAATGAAATGATAATGAGAAGTGATCCCATGGGTGACAGGTTAACAGCCCTGGCGGTAGTTCGGTGTAATGGCGCTGACTTCTCAGCCTTGTCTGGTGGGGAAGGCAGCTAATGGTGGGTCTGAGGAAACCTCTGGTCAACATCTAGTATTTCTATAGTTATAACCAACATCCACAATACTAGATCCTAAACTGCTGATAAGGCTTTCTCAGCAGAGTTCTCCACTAGATTATCTCCCCTAGTTTGAAACTTAGAATCAGACATGTAGGAAAGACAAAAACAATTGATCCAAATTTAGTGATTTTTTTTCTCAATATTCTAGAGACTGGTAGCCAGTCTACCACAAAACAGATGCATGAGTTTTGTGACCTTGACATGAAAGCCTAGATAACAGAGTCTTTAATTTTATACACTATCTGAATATATGGCACGATAGCATAAAATATAGACATTCAGATGGTGACCTGAGAATAGTTATCTTGAAAGTATAATGTATATTTGTAATCATAAGAAATGACCTTCTAATGAAATGACCTTGACCTGAGACTGGTACTATCACAGCGAGTGACCTTTAAACCCTGTCTGTAATGATGTGTAACATCATGCCTGACCGATGCTGTAATGTTTGGTGCACTACCATGATGGTTTTGTAATCCTCATCTCTTGTTTACTCAACCTAAGCTAAGGAAAACCTAGTTCCTGATAATCCTACCTCCCAGAGATGGCAGGGTCAGAGGTCAAACTCAGGTTTAGGAAAACCTCACTTACAGTCAGCTTTCTATCAGCAGACGACATGTGGAGACTGGTAAACGCATTTTATCTCCCTACACCTGCAAGACACTTCAAGTCTCATCATAGTCCTCCAAAAACCTTCAGCCCCACACAGCTGGTCCTAGCTGGTATAAAATTATGTCAACAATCGCTGTATTCATGCTTTTTTCTCCAAAAAGTTTAAATGTTGTCTAAACACATTCCATTAACCTCACAACAGTTTCCAATCAACAGTTTCGTGGAACAAAAACATATACTAACACATTTTAGTACTGTTTTTTAATCTGCTATCATTTGAAATATTGACTTTCTGTTTTTTAAAGTCATTTTACAACTTTCAAATCTATATAAAACAAATGTCTATAGTGGAATGACCTAATCAGAAAAATTCAGAATACTTCAAGCAATTACCAATGGTCTTTTTATTTGGGTGGAGGGGTTGGAGCAATATCAATTGGGGGGAGGGAGGAGGTTAGTTTTTATCTGTTTTTTCAATATTAAACTCATAAGTTATGATCACCATTGAATACTTAACATCATTGATTCAAACTAAAAAGAGCATAAATGATATTCATCATTTGAACAATTATTGGTGTTCAATCGTGTATATATATGTCTAATTAACACAAAAAATAACATAAAATAATTTATTTCGCCTTTGGTGCATGCGCAATCAGTCCTTCATTCTATATAGAATATAGTGCCACGTAATTTTTTCGGGATGCAAATAATTATTTTTTATATTTTTAACTTGAAGTAAAATTAGAAGCTCAAACTTTTCAATGGTGGTAATGGTGTAAATAAAGTAACTTTTGTAACTGAATAAAAATACTAAATCGTCTGCTGCTGTTTTTGATAATGAAAAAATACCATTTGTCAGCCATTGAATACTTAACATCATTGATTCAAACTAAAAAGTGTCTAACTTCAATATTTTAGTTGTGTCACTGGCGTGCAATAAAAACTTTAACAGAACACCATACAAATACCTTCCAGGCTAACACTGTGTGTAGATTACTAAAGACAGATGGACAAAAAGACGAATAGTATGACTAATATTTCTACTTAATGTTTCACTTACTTGTGTTTATAACACTAAACAAGCCAATTACACAGAAAACAGACCTTCACACAAGTCTGGTGATAAATGATCTGGGATCACAGCCAAAATGGAATACTTTGTTTTCGTTTTAACACAATGTGCAGAGCCGGGGCCTGTTAAATATTGTCCTGTAATTAAAAACTTTACACTCACGTGAGGTACAAACCTCAGAAATTATTTCTTTCTATCCTAAGGGGCCTCCAATGTTCATGGTGAGGTTATTATCAACTTGGATATAAGACAAGAACCACTTCATACTTGTTGTTTCAAACACCTAAATCTATTTCATTAACATATTTTTAAAAATAGATATCGCAAATGTGTTGAACAAAAATGAGGAATTTTTTAACATTGTTGGCAGATTAATATTTAAAAACAATTTTAACTAAAAAGATTATTCAAGTAGTTCAGACCCATCCAAATCTAAACAATTGCAAAGAGTATTATCAGAAATAAAACATGTTTTGATAACACATTGCTCATTTTGTGTGAGTCTTGGTCTGACAGATAATATTGTCATCAAATGTTGTAAAATGAAATGTATTCTGCCCAGAAACATCCATTTGTTTTCAAGTACCATCAATCCAATGTTGGTTAAGATTCAAACTTCTGAAGAGTTAAAAGCTTAAACAGAAGTTCTACCTTCAATCACGATTGATAACAGTAATGTATCTATTAAGGATCGAGATACCTATGTACATAGACTTCATCATTTCACTTGGTGCTGTTCATAATATACCTATACTCATAATACCTTACCCAGAGAAATGCGCTAAAATACATGCACTTTTAAATGCACTCTTTTGTATTGTTCTTGCAGCTGATTATATGCCAAAATACGTAGTTTTGTTGTTATGTGGACGAGTGGCAATTGATACGCCAATTTGTTGCATTTTTCAAAACCCTACAAAATGATGCGCAGATTTTGTATATTCCAGCGATGTAAAATATGTCCTAACAAGTGTGCTCATATGGAAATGTCTTATTAAATCAATGGGAAGTGTTTTGTAAGAATGTTTCGGAAAGTTACATGATCAAATATATGAGACATATATATCATTTAGATTCATCTTCTTAATAAGAATGTTTATTGTTAAAAGGAGTTAACTAACGTGGATAAGTGTGGATAGATTGATGTGTTACTAGCATCAATATTGCATGATAATCTGGAGCAGTTAGCGGTGTAAGAAAATAATCAGAAAATTTTTGAAGAAAAAAAAAGTTTGAAACAAGCCAAAATGAGGTTGTTTTTCTCCTTTTAAAAATTTCTCCATTCCATTGGATAGTTTTTCAGTGACCCTGATTATGATTGGTCAGGTAAGCCTTATCTTGACCAATCAGCTGCCAGTTAACATCCTGATAAGACTGGCCTGTTGTGCTGACATGCCCACTTGCCAGTAATTAGTTAGATAGCAGCAGAGTTTTAATGAGATAAATTGTTGTTATCTGATAACTTCTCTAACACACATGTATCAGACTTGTTCTAATTTCTCAGATATTTTATTATATGTCAAATATTCTTGTAAAATTTGTCTTAGATAAAAGTTGGGATTTTTTTTACAGTTGAGTGAAATGATCAGGAAGAGGACTATTATAGGTATATCTGCTGTCAAACTACTATCATACCAAAAATCTGCACAATTAAATATTCAGGCTGGCTACCCGACCCTTGGATGTCAGATAATTGTTGCAGAACAAGACAAAAATTATGAATCCAAATTTTGGTAGTCTAGAGACTGGTGGCATATGTCTATGAAATATTTTAACATGAAATAACCATCTACAATGATCAAGTTTTCCTTGATTTTTTTTTCCTTTTTACTCTGGAACTTGAAATAAACATTTTTTTTCCAATAATTAATTGTTTAAAAAAAAAAAAAAACCCATTACAATAAGACGATCAAGGGATAAGACATCGTAAAGCTAAACCCGACCATACTAGTCGAGACTCCAGTGATGGGATTATTACAAGGCCTGTGGTTCCTGTTTGTCAGAGAAACAATGTATAGATTACTGTTCAATGTTACGTAAACTCTCATCATTCAGGTATTAGTTACGGTCAACTGATCTTAGTGCGTGTGTGATGAAGCGTCCCTATACACGTCTAAAGGTATTAACCTCGTAATGGAGACGGATTATAGTCGACTATATTGGTGCCATATACCTACCGAAGGGAGCTCTAAAAACAACTCGACAATCACCTTACCATCCCTCAAGGCTATACAGCCATCCCTTCATTAGCTTACTTATAGCTTATACAAGATTGCTTCCCCATCCAACAAAAATATTCTGATTTTCCGATCTGTTACCTGGCTATAATATGAATTTTCGGTATTTTTTTCTGACTAAAGAGATCAGACAAGATTTTACGAGAGATTCTATCGCAGTGTTGAAAATGAGTTGTTGGAATAGACCTATTTACTTGGCCTTTCAAAGGATTAACACCTCTGACTTAATTAGCGTTTTACTTGTTGTCCAGACATAACGGCCTATTACTATCATCACCCGATTGAGTCTGTAGATTGATGGGAAAATATATCAAATTTACGCGCTCTTGCTCAAGGTAACGTCCGCGATCAAAGGCATGGCCATTCTAGATTCACCTAGTTCTCCAGAATTGAGGACAAATTCTGATGTATAATCCTACAAATATCTCTCTTCCTTATTAGACTATGTAATTACATTTACAGCAAGGGCTATTTAGGATTGAGAGTAAGTATATACAGGACAACTAATCGGTGTTACCTTAAATGAATGGAGATTGGTGCTGCCAAGCTAGCTATCATTTCAAATGTTTCAACTTTGACCTCAGTCTAACAATGCATTTTCTTTCCCTTTTTGACCCTGAATCTTTGATAAGGTTAATTACATCACAACAGATACCTCCATTTGGACCTTTATCAGATAACCTTTTCTCTCCCTTATCAGTGTCTTACCCTTACCCTACAACATCCCTTCCCCTTTAATTCCCCCTCCCCTAGTCATCTTATCACTACCTTATTCCCCGCCCCCTGCCCCCTGCCCCCTACAGGTCATCCTACCATGACCCCTATGACACATGTTGTTCTGTATAATTAATTAGAAAAGACATGTGGTCCCGAAGGTAATGTATTCTCCCATCTGTTTTCCTGTCATTTGTTTTTTTAACCTAATCTGTGGAATTTTCCTCACCAAACCGAGATCATTAAATCCCCATCATCTGGCAACAAAAAATGTAAAACATTAATTACACACCATATCTAAGGTTAATCCAGTCTTCATGGGATACAAACAACTTTTTAAAATACTTCAATTATCCTCAAAAGGTCATCAAGATTTATTTGTAGTTTCAACCACAATCAAACAAAAAAATGTTATACTTATTTTCTGCTCTTAATATACTAGTATATGAAGTTTGAAATTTGGAGGTGAGGGTGGAGGGGTGGGGGGGGGGGGGGGGGGGGGGGGGGGCTTATTAATAGGTGGGGGGTTGTTAATTGGTAAGTCTACAAGTATTCAGTGTAACATTTGGTATATACAAAATTATGAGTTCTGGAAAGGTTATAAGGAAGCTTCAAATCATTTTTTTCCAGGCAAAATTTAAAGTTAAAAGCTCGTGACCTCTGATGTCATATCATCACCTTTATTTTCTATATGTTGTCATGTAAACAATGTTTATATCCCTGTTTTATGATATTTTATCTTAGTTCAGTCTTGGGGTCAGATTTCAACTCATCAATTATCAGTGATACTGGTCTAGTTTTAATTAGTATAAACACCGGCTCACAAATCAGCCATTGTTTTAGTGTAGATAGATGTTAGGTCCCGTCTGTAACATAACCCCTACACAAATACAGGCTTGTTTTAACAGATAAAATCTGGCATCAAATACAAACCCATTATCCAAACTGGTCCTTGTTTTGAGGAGGAGGAGAGTTGAGGGTCCAACCCCTTTTGTCGACTGTGACTAACGGCCCCTAATGGTAGATTGGTAAGGGACTTTGATACCAGTAATACGATATGATTCTCCTTGTCCTCAGCCAATCCTTATTAGATACAGACAAAGGAAAGTCATGTTTTTGAAGCGTCAGAGAATATTACTGAGCAAATCTGTACCAATTATAGATTGTGTTTGGGTGTGTTGGTCCTAAAACCAACAATATGTCTCCGTCATCTCCAATGGCTCTCTCTAGTTCCACTTCTCCATTACGATATAAGTAAACATACAAAGTAAGGTGAAATGGTTTGGGGAAATAACAGTATTTTAGAAAAGTCCATTTACCTCCCACAAAAATGTCTATCTGTATATATTCTGAGAGATTATAAACATCTGCATTTAAAACAATTTGTAGAAACTTTCATATTTTAATGTTTTATTCATATCATACAGTAATTCATTTTATATCTGTTTGTTGTAAAGTACACAAATATCAATGTAGTAGGTTAAATAAGAGGCATGTTTTCTTCAAAACTCCTTATTTTTCATGTTAAATTACTATCTTTCCATGATAGTTTTATTTTTTTTAAAACCACTTCAAACAGGTCAGAAACCCTATACAGGAAACAAAAAGATTTACAAACGGTAATTACTACACCTTTTTATCTTCAATGCCAAAAGAGTTCTGAATTGTAGCTGCACCTTTTTAACTTCAATGCCAAAAGAGCTCTAAATTGGAGAAGACAACAAATAAATTGTTGGAGCTGAGTCAAGTTGGTCATACTAGGATTACTTACTCGCTGGCACTGAGTCAACTGTTACGCGTTTTATCAAACTCAGTACTATTCTTAACACCGGCAGCCATTTCCTTGATTCACTTGTAAGTGGATGATACAACTCGACACCCAAATGGACATCCCCAGTTACCAGGAAAAGATAACTCTGTTTTTTCTAGATAGGTTTTGTCACATTTGGAGTGAGGGGTGAGAGATTATAGGATTCTGACAGAAATATCATATACAGACCAAGTTACTTATAGCCTTATCTCACATAGCTATCAGGCCCAGTAGACCTTTTAGAGCTAGTCTAGATTTTCAAACATTAAAAACTTCATAAAAAATACAAATCAGGTGCAACACAACACTGAAAGCAAATCATAGATAAAGGTCAAAATATAGGCCAATGACCTACTTATGGTATATGCATTACTTCTATTAATCTCATCTTTGGGTCAGATGACCTAAATCAAGATAATTGAATGGCGAAATGTTGAAAAAGTCTCTCTGAAACTGGACGTTTATTGGCAGGCACTTCCGGTGATGTTTTCGTGACAAATGAAAAATTTGCCCTAATCTTACTGATGTATAAAGAATCTGATTGACAATATTTTTGTCTGCTCTATCTTCCAATCAACTTCAAACCTTTTATTTTCAATTCACTGGCCCTCTCATAAAAGCAAATCATGTTCCAGCCAGGCGCGTTCCGAATCACCATGGATATCAGACATGTAAACGTGATTAAAGGTGTAGAACTCTTCATATATGGAGGTAGGTAATTCCTCAACTGTAGACGTGGTACAAGTCTCGAGTGAATTGCTCTGACGGGGGCATTCACCTAGCTGATTGGTCAAAAACCTACCAATAAGTAAACAGTTAAAAGGATGATAATACAAAAATAGAAGATCTGACTATGTATACCATAAAACACCTACAACCAATCACTGTGTGTATAAATATATCAACAGTCATTATCAATAAACCCAGTAGATGATTTTCAAAGTAAAGATGTAATCAGTGTTATTTATATAAGCTGAACCATTCTTTTATTACTCAATCCTAACCATTATTCATTCTTTCCTGATGCACATAGAAGTAATCAAATCAAATTTTGACAACTAATTATTCTTTCTCATCTGTCCAGGTCTATGAATACAAACCTTCTCTCCATGTTCCTTATAAACTAAATCCCTTAACTTTATTTTTTTCCTCTACCTGTTCATTCCTTCTTTCATTGTTGTATCAGAAAATTCTCTGACGTCCGATCAATCTTTCCCCATCTTGCCCACCTCCCTGGACCATTTTTCTGCCCTTCATCCCTATAGATGTTGAGGACCTAATCCTACACTGCATGTTCCATTGCATTTTGACATCAAATGTCTATTATATGGGCTTCTGGTCTACAAGCCATCTAATGTTACTGAGGATCCACTTCTATCCAGCCTACATTGTAATATTAGTGTTATACAATTCCGTATTGAAATACAATGCCTTTCCCTGACAATACAACTGACAATACAACAATGCTCTATCTTCAGCATCCCCAAGTTACCATGGTAATGGAGTATTTCATATAGCAATAAAATACTCATAACAAAATCACACACGTTTCTGCCTTTTCAATGTTTCTCTCTCGTAAAAAACCATTCCCTGTGAAAAACATCCAGCGTAATTGATTTTGAAAGGAAATGTCTGTCTGTAGGATATATTTTATATTTTTTTATTATTTAACGCAGTAGAAAGTGACAAATTTTGATATTGTATAACATTCATTGTCAATCTTTGTCCCATTTATCTTAATATCTCATTTTTCTGAATATTCATCAAAATTTGTTGCGAAAGAACACTTTCTAGTTTTTATATGATTTTGTTAATGCAGCTTTTGATATAAACAATACAAGAAGCATTAACCTAGTAGAAAGAAAGGATCAATGTGAACATCTCACTTACTTTAAAATTGAAAACCAGCATTATTCAGTGAGAAGATGATTACATAGCTTAATTCTACTCTGCAGTTTACCAGTCTGACCAGTAGAGGGACTTGTGTAAGTTTAATTCTACTCTGCAGTTTACCAGTCTGACCAGTAGAGGGACTTGTGTAAGTTTAATTCTACTCAGCAGTTTACTAGTTTGACCAGTAGATGAACTTGTGTAAGTTTAATTCTACTCTGCAGTTTACCAGTCTGACCAGTAGAGGGAATTGTGTAAGTTTAATTCTACTCTGCAGTTAACCAATCTGACCAGCAGAAGGACTTGTGTAAGTTTAATTCTACTCAGCAGTTTACTAGTTTGACCAGTAGATGAACTTGTGTAAGTTTAATTCTACTCTGCAGTTTACCAGTCTGACCAGTAGAGGGAATTGTGTAAGTTTAATTCTACTCTGCAGTTAACCAATCTGACCAGCAGAAGGACTTGTGTAAGTTTAATTCTACTTTGCAGTTTACAAGTCTGACCAGTAGATGGACTTGTGTAAGTTTAATTCTACTCTGCAGTTTACTAGTCTGACCAGTAAAGGGAATTGTGTAAGTTTAATTCTACTCTGCAGTTTACTAGTCTGACCTGTAGATGGACTTGTGTAAGTTTAATTCTACTCTGCAGTTTACTAGTCTGACCAGTAGATGGACTTGTGTAAGTTTAATTCTACTCTGCAGTTTACAAGTCTGACCAGTAGATGGACTTGTGTAAGTTTAATTCTACTCTGCAGTTTACTAGTTTGACCTGTAGATGGACTTGTGTAAGTTTAATTCTACTCTGCAGTTTACTAGTCTGACCTGTAGAGGGACTTGTGTAAATTTAATTCTACTCTGCAGTTTACCAGTATAACCAGTAGACAGACTTGTGTAAGTTTAATTCTACTGTGCAGTTTACAAGTTTGACCAGTAGATGGACTTGTGTAAGTTTAATTCTACTCTGCAGTTTACTAGTCTGACCAGTAGATGGACTTGTGTAAGTTTAATTCTACTCTGCAGTTTACTAGTCTGACCAGTAGACAGACTTGTGTAAATCTATAGTTCTATGCTCTATCTTGGGCACCAGTTTAGGGGACCTATGTATATTAATTTGATTAGATTCGACCTACACCCATTAACCAATAATTGCCAATCATTTACTCTAATTGTAGGCTGATTTAATTGGTCATTTGACTCTACCAATCAGATAACACTAGCCAGGGCGAGGCATGTCCAACCTGGTCTTATCTGTCGACAGTCTGGTACCAACCCTAAACGAGACTCATTCTAGGGCCTGTATCGGACAGGGCTGATACATAGGTGTTGGGTCTAAAGGGCCTGTATTGGACAGGGCTGGTACATAGGTGTCGGGTCTAAAGGGCCTGTATCAGAAGGGATTGATACATGGATGTCAGGTCCAAAGGGCCTGTATCTTACGGAGCTGATACATAGATGTCAGGTCTAAAGGGCCTGTATCTTACGGGGCTGATACATGGATGTCAGGTCTAAAGGGCCTGTATCAGAAGGGATTGATACATGTATGTCAGGTCTAAAGGGCCTGTATCTTCCGGGGCTGATACATGTATGTCAGGTCTAAAGGGCCTGTATCAGAAGAGGCTGGTACATGTCTTATGGATGTCAGATTTCATGTCATACACATGTAAATCATTCAGTAGGAAGAATTGAGTCAGGCAGTTATATGGTGCATTAGCTGCTGGAGCCCCTGGTCCAGTGACCGTCCTACCTTATATTGAGTAAGAATTTATCTTGGTTTTATGATCACAGATGTTATACAAGCTATGTGAGGGGAGGTTTCACATTAAACAATTAAAGTAAAGCCAGATCAATGTGACATAAACAATCCTTAAACCCCTACTAACACTTAATGGACACTTCCACCCTTAGAAGGATAGTACCAAGTGAATTATAAAGGGTACAAAGGTAGGTGATTGAGTGTTGAAAGCCATCTGGGGCCTCTTATATAAATAAACAATTACTTAGAGGGTTAAAGAAGCTTGTAATTGAAATTTTGTGCCACATGTGCATGTTTTATTGGCTCTATATCTACTGAGACTCCACACCGCAGTGTTACCAGGCACTTACTGGGTAACGCTTTCAAACATTTTGAAATTTTAAATCATTTCTCTTGTTTCTAAGAAAACTGTTCAATTTTACACCTAACAGCTTTCTAAGAGCCGTAGATTAGATCATTTCACACACATTCTGCAGTATCTCTGTTGGAAAGGGGAGGGGAAGGGGGGGGGGGAGTCCTACAAACTCCTGTACTATTGTACACTTACAGTATATACCAATAGGTCCCAGAAAGTTAATCATTTGTTTGTTTTTTTGTTTTTGTTTGATGTCAAGATCTAAGCCTAGCTCAATGAACAGGTAAAATTAACTCTACCTAGATGCGTATACACTGTATATAATATCAAGGTGCTAGAGCATTGTGATATGCAATGATGATTAACATTTCTTCAGATCAACATCAGCAGATTACCAATACCATCAGAGGAACTAACCTGGCAATTTTGACCTATACTCATACTTATCAATCTATAAACTTTCCAAACTATTGTTCTATTATTCCTAAAACTGAAAATCTGTCTTTGAGATAATGTCTCTCGACCATCACTGTACCAAACCGGGTGTGGGTAACTGCAGTTACGCTCTACAAAGATGGTGACGGTCATTTAGGTCAGATTTCACATGCCTCAGTTTACATGTTTGTAGGAAAATGCTGACTGTGCCGTCAATTAAATGTGCTTTTTAAGATAAAATAACTAAATTTTGAAGCGTGGCACTCAACTGTAAATGTCTATAAAAGAAAAAAAAATAGTAATGCAAATATGACTATTTGGAAGGTAACTGAATACATGTTATAAATTTCAGTTACCCACTTAATGTCAGTTTTGTGGTGGCTTGTTTCGCTTATTCAAAGTCATTTTCGGATGTGTTACGCTTTAAATTTTATTCTAACGCAAAAATGATTCGTGAGACACAAATAAAAACCTTTAGAATATCGCAAATTACATAAACTGAGGCATGCGAAATCTGACCTAAATCACCGTCACCATGTTTGTAGAGCGTAACTACAGTTACCCACATCCGGTTGGGTACAGTGACCATGATGATATGTAGTATGCACCATCAATGTCTGCACGTTACATGCACACAGTTTTTTGGTACACGGTGCAATCCCACAACTGGGTAACTATTGTCAAAGGGAGAACAATCAAGTCCAACAGCTGGACTAAAGGAAACAGACATTCTATATACTTCATGATTTATTTTTGATTTATGAAATAAGGTTCATGACAGACAATAACAGCTGTTACATTAAGGGTCTGGGAGTTTTAGTCATTTACAGGACTTGCTTTATTAGTAAATGTATGTAAATCTAATAATAATTGTTTCATGTTTGTAAATCAGATAGTAACTGTTTTGTGTTTGTAAATCTGTTGCATACCAATATATACAGTACAGCTAGAGACAGCAGAGGTATACCTTTACATGTAGGTAACTAGAGTCTGTGGAGGGGGGGGGGAGAGGGTGTACATCAATCTGGTGAGTCATCATTTCCCATACTGGCTATCTATATCCACACCTGACTACAATAAACTACCCCCTCCCAAAACCTAATTGTCAATGTTTGATGTAGGGAGGAAACAAAAGTTGAAAGAAAATCGTGAACACCTGGTACTCAATCTGTTTAATTGTTGGTTTTATTTCCAAGTCAATCCATCCTCAGTTTATATCTAAGTTAACCAGACTCAAAAAATGTCTTATAAAAAACTTTATTTTTTATTTTTTTTTAAATAAAGCTTCCAAGTGATTTAAAGATCAAACGATGAGATGTTATCCTCAATGCATGGTTTCCACATACCTTCCAGATTCTCTTGTAGACTTTACAAAAGCAATGGTACGCATTCCTGTATAAAAATGTCCATAACATTTATGCGCAATATATACATATATCATTACCAATAACACAGTTGAACTGTCATCCAGGAGACCAACATATAACCCCACACACATATTTTGTAACAAAGGGGTATAACTCTGGATAAAGTGGAAATTTCTTGTTCCAATATAAATTACACACATCTACATATAATTCAATTTTGCTAATTGTTACGAGCATTTTCATTGGCTTCAAAAATTTACTTTATCAGCCCATAAAGGAAAAAATGGCGTCGCCATTTGTGACGTACGTTGCCTTCTGATTGGCTGAGATGACAGCGTAATGATTTCATAGACAAAAGAGTCCCAAAATGAATTTTGAGTATTGAAGAGATTATCTTTAGCAGGGTTCTCGCTAAGTTTTTTAATAGATGGTTGAAAATTAATAATAGGTGGCTGGGGGCCACAGGCCCTTGTGGTGGCCAATATTTATTTCTGACAAAAATAGCCGGTTGTAAACAAGGAAATAGATGCCTGTTTTTGCCGTCTACCAACTTTAAACGAGAACCCTGTTTAGTAAATTGAATTATAAGAATTAATTTGAATAGATTTTTTATGTTATGGAGATCTCCATAACATAAAAATTCTATTCAAGTTAATCCTTAAGTACACTTTATAAGGATTATTGCTGTCAGATTCGTTTACATTTCCCCCAGTAGTTCAGGAGGAGTAGTTGGTTGATCATTGTGTCTGCAGACAGACGACATGAATCCAGTATATACCGCTCCATTGTTGTGAGGGTAAAATAATAACTGAAAATTCTGTAAAATGTTAGAACTCCAAACTTTAGGTACTAGTGGAGTATGCTGACGGTATCTGTAAACTGTATAGGTAGATTGGCTGTGAAGTTTCAGGTATGGGTAGATTGGATGTGAAGTTTCAGGTATGGGTAGATTGGCTGTGAAGTTTCAGGTATGGGTAGATTTGCTGTGAAGTTTCAGGTATGGGTAGATTGGCTGTGAAGTTTCAGGTATGGGTAGATTGGCTGTGAAGTTTCAGGTATGGGTAGATTGGCTGTGAAGTTTCAGGTATGGGTAGATTGGCTGTGAAGTTTCAAGGTATGGGTGGATTGGCTGTGAAGTTCCAGGTATGGGTGGATTGGCTGTGAAGTTTCAGGTATGGGTAGATTGGCTGTGAAGCTTCAGGTATGGGTAGATTTGCTGTGAAGTTTCAGGTATGGGTAGATTGGCTGTGAAGTTCCAGGTATGGGTGGATTGGCTGTGAAGTTTCAGGTATGGGTAGGTTGACTGTGAAGTTTCAGGTATGGGTAGATTGGCTGTGAAGTTTCAGGTATGAGTAGATTGGCTGTGAAGTTCCAGGTATGGATAATTGGCTGTGAAGTTTCAGGTATGGGTAGAATTGCTGTGAAGTTTCAGGTATGGGTAGGTTGACTGTGAAGTTTCAGGTATGGGTAGATTGGCTGTGAAGTTTCAGGTATGGGTAGCTTGGCTGTGAAGTTTCAGGTATGGATAATTGGCTGTGAATTTTCAGGTATGGGTAGATTGGCTGTGGAGTTTCAGGTATGGGTAGATTGGCTGTGAAGTTTCAGGTATGGGTAGATTGGCTGTGAAGTTTCAGGTATGGGTAGATTGGCTGTGAAGTTTCAGGTATGGGTAGATTGGCTGTGAAGTTTCAGGTATGGGTAGATTGGCTGTGAAGTTTCAGGTAAGGGTAGATTGGCTGTGAAGTCAGAACACTTTAGTGCTAATCCCCAATACTACATCCATCAGCCTCCTCATCCATTTGGCAGTCGATCAAAACCAAAATATAAAACTCTCCTGCAAGGTCAGGGCAGAATAATACATGTTGGTATGTCAGCGTTATTTTTTATTCTGAACAACATTTCTGATATCTTGATGAAAGGTGCTGTTCAGTCGATATTTCTGATATATTGCGTGATATTATTGAATATCCTGAATTTCCGATAACATTCCGAGTTTCCCGCCCAGTGTTCCAGTAAGCCTGAGCCGCCCTGACCTTATTTCTAAAGTACGTGGGTATCAATACGTTTTGGTCTAAGTAGGTAACATGTAAGATCTGTAGGACATACAAATGTAGAGATATGTTTTCTGGCACATCGATATCAGCTAAAAATATTCCTACAATATCCATATAGTATTATGATAGCTAAAACGTATACAAAGCTGATTCCTATCACCAAACAAATACACCAAAATAATGGCGTCTGACTTTGTTTGGACTGACAAGAATTAACAAATAATTAATTTCCTCTGGACTACACTGGCCCAGACAAATTAAACAAGAATTTGATTTGCCAGCCGATCACTACCATTAATACATCAGATAATATTGTGGATGACGTTCCCAAACTTCACCCAACCAGTCGGGTTTTTACGATTAAATATTTATTGCTATGAAAACTAACATGATACCGAAATAGAATAAAAACGTCAAGAGTTATATATCATATAAATGTTAACCATATATGTACAAACAAATGAGGTGCATGTTTAAATTATTACATTAAAAGAGTATACAAGTACAGGATCAATGCACTTAATGGAACTCTTTTATGTTAGGAGGTGATAACTGGTAGTGGGGTGAGATACCTTAATGCTCTATTGTGAATAAAACTCATCAATTTTTCAGTGAAGCGGTGAAATGCATATTGTAACGTTTGGTTTGGGAAAAAAATAAAGAAATAAATGGATTTTATTATGAAATATGGAGTAGTTTGAGAGAGGAGATGCTATCTGTGTTAATCCAATCACTCTCTGTCCCCGATGTGTCACAACTTGTGTTAATTACACACGATGGTGACAACAGAAACGCTGATATTTCTCTAATCATAAATAGATAAGAATATAGAATATTAACAGTCTTGAATTTATTGGCCGTAAAATACACTTTTGTATTTGATAGCTTAAAACTCTCTATCTTCAAATATAAAAAAATAAAAATTCAAAAACATTTTTATAAAATTTTGAACTACTGAGAGAAAGTCACAATGAAGTGTATTTGATTTGAGGACTCTTTTGAATGGAAACAGAGCAAGCTATCCATTAGTGCCAACCCTACAGACAGAACCAAGTAAGCTTATTCCGTAACACAATCTCCATTACAGTATGGGGTAAGATTTTGTAAAAAGAAAATGAAAGTAAACGATCCCCCGCTAAAGAACAGCTAAGGCATTCTCATTACTATGGGGATAGTTTAGAGGCGCTGAAGCAGACTTTTTTGAACTCGTACTAAATTGCTTTGTAAACTTCAATTCTTAAAATGCGTAAGTTCTAATCAACATGTATGAAGTATGGTTATCTTGATACTATAAATAGATTCAATTTAATTATTGAGTTTAAACTCAACAGAAGCATTAATCATCTTGAACAGTTTCATACACTTCCAAAAATAAGTCAATTTATGCTTTATTCTAGCAGTTTTACAATTTCATAATATCAAATAATTTGCATTTATCATCTGTCACTCAAGTCCGAAAGATGACACAACATGATTTGACCCCAATACACACACAGGATTTAACTATGATTAGTGAAAACAAAGAAATTCTAATTGTATTCTGATTTTAATTACTGCTGATTTTAATTACAGCTGAACCCTTTCAAACCTAATTAAGAGTTTAACTCGATTTTGGAGGGTATATGCTTCGATAGATCTATACACAATTTAATTTTTGATGGGGTGACCTCCCTTTATAATGGAATAATTGAAAACATTTCTTTTTGGAAAAATTGATATAAAATACATGTAAGTCCCTTTAAAACATAAAATTGGTATAAAGAAAATTATGTTTTAATTTTAAAATAATCAATGGAAGGCCAAGTTAGGATTATAAGCCTGTACTGAGTCGATTCGCGACAGGGGAGATAATTCGGTGATATGGCGTAATAGGTAACGATCATAGTTATGATGGGGGTAATTTGTTTCAATGCCACAAAGACGAAAATTTCGCAAAAAATACGGGTTGGATTTGATTGAGCTTTTTTTAAGATTCATTATTGAATAAGAATATCTCCATTAAATTTTCAATGAACACTTTTATATCACATTGTTTTCACTAAACTGACATTGTCTAGGGTTTGAATTTAGACACAGGCCATAAGTGATACAATTTTATAAAGTAAATGAAGTAATTAATATATAGCTTGTTTTACATGTAATCTATTATTTCTGTTAGGAAAAGCGAAAATTTAAGAAACAGAATTTTTTGTGAACTGTTGAGGTGACTATGGTTACTTGTTAAAATTTTGTAAAATGGTATTATCCTAAATTAAGCATAACAATTTACCTGATATTTTATCGTACTTCTCACACATTATTTTAATAAATAAGATATAATTTCAATATAATGTGAAAAATTATCTGTAGAAAGCATTATTCCTCAGTATTATGAATGGTAACTTATAAGTTACAACTGCCCATATTGGTATAGTCTGAACACTGTCACTCCATTTTCAAAATAAAAACGCTACAAATGAAATAGTACGTGTCATGGATGTAATCTGGTGCTACCATCTCCTAAACCTGGGGAACAAAACTATGTCTGAAGCATCCCCCTCCGTCTTATCGATGTGGAGATCTCACTCCAATCTAGTCTACATGCTCCAAAGTCAGGCCGCTTACGTTTATAAACATAAAACATCTACTTACCAGAAAAACGGCTTCCCAGTATACGTCCCTTACAACACTGATAATCTTGTTCACTACAACGCTGGTAATCCACACGCAAAAGAAACTTTTTCAGGTCGCTGTTGTTTGATTGCCAAGTTTACACTGGTTTTACACTTAAAACAATGGCAATTAACTTGTTTAAGTGATAACAAACTTTTTAAAACAGTCCACCGATTGCACTTTTTTGTTGATGAATCACTTTGGGTCAGAATCTTTGTTCTTTGTAACTTTGAAAGATATTTTTGTTTACTCCTTTTCTCTGGAAATTCAAATCAAAGACAAAAAGTAAACTACCTTGAATCCCTATAAATCAAAGTGAAAGGTTCCAACTTGAAAGCAGGCAGAGTCCAATAATGGTAGAGAGGGGAGACTAATCCATGAAGAGTAATCCCACACTTTGTAAGATTTCACACCGCCTCAGTGTTGGTGTAGTAGTAGTAATTCCAAAAGACTTCCTCACTCTTGTAATTAGTGCTGGTGTCTGAAACAAAATGGACACACATTCATTAAGTCAGAAGAGTCAATATTTACATGCTCAGTGCTGCTGATGCTGTAGAGGTACCAGACTGGTGTGTGTGTGTACCTAGGCTCTGAGTAATACTGGCAGCAAGAGCCTAGCAACACCCCTCATCCCAAACTCTGGGGCATTCTGGTACAGACGGACTGGTCACCAAAACACCCCTCATCCCAAACTTTGGGGCATACTGGTACAGATGGACTGGTCACCAAAACACCCCTCATCCCAAACTTTGGGGCATACTGGTACAGATGGACTTGTCACCAAAACACCCCTCATCCCAAACTTTGGGGCATACTGGTACACACAGACTGGTCACCAAAACACCCCTCATCCCAAACTCTGGGGCATACTGGTACACATAGACTGGTCACCAAAACACCCTTCATCCCAAACTTTGGGACATACTGGTACACAGACTTGTCACCAAAACACCCCTCATCCCAAACTCTGGGGCATACTAGTACACACAGACTGGTCACCAAAACACCCCTCATCCCAAACTCTGGGGCATACTGGTACACACAGACTGGTCACCAAAACACCCCTCATCCCAAACTCTGGGGCATACTGGTACAAACGACTGGTCACCAAAACACCCCTCATCCCAAACTTTGGGGCATACTGGTACACACAGACTGGTCACCAAAACACCTCTCATCCCAAACTCTGGGACATACTGGTACACATAGACTGGTCACCAAAACACCCCTCATCCCAAACTCTGGGGCATACTGGTACACACAGACTGGTCACCAAAACACCCTTCATCCCAAACTTTGGGACATACTGGTACACAGACTTGTCACCAAAACACCCCTCATCCCAAACTCTGGGGCATACTAGTACACACAGACTGGTCACCAAAACACCCCTCATCCCAAACTCTGGGGCATACTGGTACACACAGACTTGTCACCAAAACACCCCACATCCCAAACTCTGGGGCATACTGGTACAAACGACTGGTCACCAAAACACCCCTCATCCCAAACTCTGGGGCATACTTGTACAGACAGACTGGTCACCAAAACACAACCTTATCCAAAAAAAACAACAACATTTATTTATTCAGGAATCATTCATTCATTCATTCATTCATGTTTTCATTCATTTATTCATTTATTTATTCATTCATTCATTCATTTATCAATAATCTCTTTATCCTTTTTTTTCCATCAAACTATAGTTTTATCATAATACTGATTTCTAAACTATAGTCACAAACTTACTTGATAATTAAGAGGAATACTAAAGATAACAGAAAAAGGCCAATTCTGCCCCCAAAAAATCTGCTGACACATGCAAGAGCTTTGGCATCAGAACAGGACAAGGAATTAATCGCAGCCAAAATGACCTTACAATCAGGTGCATAAAAACACATCAAAAACATGGAGATGTCGTGCTGATGGCTAACTTGGAGAGTACAATGTGGTGTTTGAATTATTAATCTCTCATACAATTCATCAAGGTATTAGAGGATCGCAGACGCATGCTTATAACCATCGTCAGAGCAATAAAATTATCCTAAAACACTACCGCCATTATTTATCGTCTAATTAGACTGGAGGGCCTCACTTTTGTACTGGCCATTCCCGTTATTATCGATACATAAATACCAGTAAAGAAATGTTTAGTAATTATATATATAAGAATACTTAATACAGTTCTCAAGAGGTCTCTGATTGAGCAATGAAGCATTAATTGCTGAATGCATCGGAAGTTTTTGAGAGCATAGCAAAAGAATGCTGAAATGTAAATTTCATACAAATTTTTCCCAAGCAATATTTGTTATCAAATTAATTGTTTTAATAGCGCAACTAAAACCCTTTTGCGATTTCTCCAAGGGATTAGTCTGCTACCGTATCATGATCAGTTTGTCTAAATCAAGTTCACTGAAGTTAAATCAATCTATGATATCAAACTGTTTCAAGGGGACGTTCTTCATGGACGGTATAGTTCGAGGACTTTAATAAATAAGATTATTCTCCAGTAAATGAGTTAATTAATCCATTAATGATTAGCACTGAAAGTTTACATTTCCCTGCTTCGTTATATATACCTTAAGCTGAATGTCTCAGAGTACCAATACACCCAGTCTTATAAGAGGAATGCTGCCTCTTTGCCTCTAAATTTCAGGAATAAATTGTTTTATAACTGCTGAGTACAAACTTCAATAGTGCCATTTCCAATCTAGTCATCAATTACCTCAGATCTAATTGTAGTTTAATTTCAGCAAACTTTTTGAATTGGTTTTAGTCATGAAAATTTCCTCTTGAATTGTAAACTACGTAAATCCCTTCTGGGAATGTGACAGAGTAGAACTCTCCTGTTTGTGGAGGTGATAAAGTTGCTAGATGCACCTATAGTCCGCGGCAATGCTGACTTAAGGCCGATAGTTGTGTACTTTTGAAATGCTTACAACATAATGAAATATGTATGTAAGTAGTGTTAGGGATATTGTTTGGAGGCAACATCTCCTCAGGTCTCCTATACGCTCAATTTGATGGAGCATGCACGTAGCCGTATGTTCCTGACTGCGTGCCATGTCGGATAGCCTCACTCTGATGTCTGTGATCGTTGATTTGCTGCTGAATGTGATGAGTTTTATATCTGTTCTCACACCAATCTAATTAATTAACCGTCACAAAACACACACAAAAAACCTAATCCTGACTAGGATTCGAACGGTAAGGTTCGTAGTAAAAAAAATACCAAATCTTCTCATGCAGAGAGTAGATACATCACACCAGATCAGACTGAAGATTGCCTTCTATAATGTGGTACAACTAAGTATGGAGGATTACATTCACTTTTACAGGTTATAATGTACGGGTGGAAATCTGTATAGAAAGGTTATACCTGCTAAACGTTATCATTACAACCAAACTACATCATACAGTTAGAGATCTCTACAGTACAATCAAACTTTATCATACAGGTAGATCTCTACAATACAACCAAACTTTATCATACAGGTAGAAATCTCTACAGTACAACCAAACTACATCATACAGGTAGAGATCTCTACAGTACAACCAAACTTTATCATACAGGTAGAGATCTCTACAGTACAACCAAACTTTATCATACAGGTAGAGATCTCTACAGTACAACCAAACTTTATCATACAGGTAGAGATCTCTACAGTACAACCAAACTACATCATACAGGTACAGATCTCTACAGTACAACCAAACTTTATCATACAGGTAGAAATCTCTACAGTGCAACCAAACTACATCATACATGTACAGATCTCTACAGTACAACCAAACTTTATCATACAGGTAGAGATCTCTACAGTACAACCAAACTTTATCATACAGGTATAGATCTCTACAGTACAACCAAACTTTATCATATAGGTAGAGATCTCTACAGTACAACCAAACTACATCATACAGGTACAGATCTCTACAGTACAAACAAACTACATCATACAGGTATAGAACTCTACAGTACAACCAAACTACATCATACAGGTACAGATCTCTACAGTACAACCAAACTACATCATACAGGTAGAGATCTCTACAGTACAACCAAACTTTATCATACAGGTAGAGATCTCTACAGTACAACCAAACTACATCATACAGGTACAGATCTCTACAGTACAACCAAACTTTATCATACAGGTACAGATCTCTACAGTACAACCAAACTACATCATACAGGTACAGATCTCTACAGTACAACCAAACTTTATCATACAGGTACAGATCTCTACAGTACAACCAAACTTTATCATACAGGTACAGATCTCTACAGTACAACCAAACTACATCATACAGGTACAGATCTCTACAGTACAACCAAACTACATCATACAGGTACAGATCTCTACAGTACAACCAAACTACATCATACAGGTACAGATCTCTACAGTACAACCAAACTACATCATACAGGTACAGATCTCTACAGTACAACCAAACTACATCATACAGGTACAGATCTCTACAGTACAACCAAACTACATCATACAGGTACAGATCTCTACAGTACAACCAAACTACATCATACAGGTACAGATCTCTACAGTACAACCCAAACTACATCATACAGGTACAGATCTCTACAGTACAACCCAAACTACATCATACAGGTACAGATCTCTACAGTACAACCAACATCATCATACAGGCACAGATGTCTACAGTACAACCAAACTATCATCATACAGGTACAGTACAGATCTCTACAGTACAACCAAACTACATCATACAGGTAGAGATCTCTACAGTACAACCAAACTACATCATACAGGTACAGATCTCTACAGTACAACCAAACTTCATCATACAGGTACAGATCTCTACCGTGCAACCAAACTACATCATACAGGTACAGATCTCTACAGTACAACCAAACTTCATATACAGGTACAAATCTCTAGAGTACAACCAAACTACATCATACAGGTACAGATCTCTACAGTACAACCAAACTACATCATACAGGTACAGATCTCTACAGTGCAACCAAACTACATCATACAGGTACAGATCTCTACAGTACAACCAAACTACATCATACAGGTAGAGATCTCTACAGTACAACCAAACTACATCATACAGGTACAGATCTCTACAGTACAACCAAACTACATATACAGGTACAAATCTCTACAGTACAACCAAACTACATCATACAGGTACAGATCTCTACAGTACAACCAAACTACATCATACAGATAGAGATCTCTACAGACAGGTAATACCTGCTAATGTTATTAGTACAACCAAACTGTATCTACTACTACACAAAATTGTAAAACAGAAATGTTGACAACTGGTTTTTTGTGTTGGGGATTTTGTCAGTTTTAATAGCCTTTTTTTAGATCTTTATTACCCTGAACCATCATTGATCCCCGCAGCTGGTAAAAGACAGAACGCAGGAGTAACTCAAACAGAGAGATAAAAAAAATAGAACTGTTAAAGATTACAAATGACATAAAAGTAACACCACTGAAATCTGACCTAGGTATCAAATCTGACAGTCAAATGTTTTATTGGGGAGAGAAACAAAATTGCAAAATGAATACATCGGTATGAATTAAGGTGAATTAGTAAAGATACTGAAAGCCATGAAAAATAGCTCACTTCACTGAGTGCCTTTAAACCATTGTAATCAAACTGCACGTGACTTTGCATTTTTTATTGTATGAAATTGAGGGTTTTAGCGGGTTCCTCTTAGAGGGCCTACTCTGACATACGACAAGGAAGAAAGTGATTTCGTTAACATCTTTTATTTTTGGGTTTCCAGTTCTAGTCAGTCCCTATAAAATATACAAATAGCAGTAATAAATACTTAATCGAAAGCACTCAAAGTGATTACACTCACACTTACTAAACTCATATTTAGATTCGGAGAACTCACATATATTGGAACAATCTCCACAACAAATACAAATATCAAGTTACTAGTAAAACTAAAGGGATGTTTGACATTATTATCAAACACAACAACTTATACACTACATACCACGACCAAATAATACAAACTTATCATACTCGATCAGCAATGATCGATCAAGGAAAATATATATAAAGTTACTGATATATGAAAAATAGATAATTTACTGATTTAGAAAGACTGAATTACATTAGAAGGATTGAATTACATATTCCACTAATTTACATTAGCCTAAACATATTTTGTAAAGTAAAATCATTATTCATTTACCCCATGTATCTATGGCACAAGGGACGTTCATAAAAATCTGTTTTGAAATGACGACAAAGATGATCGTCCTGTCTATATCGAGAATCCCAATTAGAAGTGAAGAAAAGAAATGAAGTAAGGCGGGAAAGGAAAGAAAGTGTTAACCCGCATGTCCAGGTCAAGTGGTCAATGTCCGTAACATGTACATATATACTTAATACATATTATGTCCAGTATGCCTAATCGGGGCCTACTATCTACTATTTTACATACAACAAACATATACGCGATGAAACCGAAAGTAGACTTGGACTTACGGATGAATACAAAGAAATACAAAAACAATGACAAATTCAATTAATATAATAAATTAATAACATATTAAATAACAAATAAACATTATCATTTACCAGGGTGCCACAATTGTGTATGCTGTAATGTTTGCTTCGACATTGAATAGATACACGTGCGTTTTCCTGTATGAGGCGTGGCTATATTACACCTGGCGATTGGTCAATGTAAAGTTCACTGAGAACAATGTCACCAGCTTTCACCAGTAAGTAATTCCTCTTCATAAAAATCATAATGGTCTTTTTTCACTCCTGATTGCTCTAAAATTTTACTAGATTTTGTTACAATTAATAATCTAGATTATGATTAATTTTCGACTATCAACAAGTAATATAATTTACAACTAGACAACAAATCACCATATTTGTTTTAAAGCTATCTGACAACCAAATATTGTAAACGATAATGAATCTGAGATTTTCCACAGATTTAAATTTTATTTACATGATTAAGTGAAATTTGAAAGTATTAGTACCAAAACAGTTTTATAGACCTGATCTGATCGCCAGCCATGATAAGTTGTGCCTTGGGGACGAGACCCTTTAACTCTAACTGTTTTTCTGGAATAAACATGTCACATCGGCAGCCATTCTAAAACTTTATGATTCCATGTAAATCTGACGCTATCTGTGGTCGCTAGAAAATACCTCACTAAACAATGGTTATATAGTGACAGGGCCAGCGCTTCTCTGGAAACATTTTTCATTGAAATTGTAGTCTGCGAGTTGTAAATCACCCTAATCCTACTAAAACTTAGCGTTATTATTTAATATTTTTTGGCTCAACTTGAAATGTAAGTTTTTAACACAATCAAGTTTAAGTTCCGCAGACGAAATCTGAAGTATAGGTCACAGCAAACCCATGTTTATTTTTTTGGTAATGTTATTTTCCTGAATAAAAAGCAGTATGTCAAAATGGAAACTTCAGGCCATTTTTCTTATTTTACATTACACAAAGTTATGCTCTTAAATTCTTTCCAGTTATGTCTTGACGCAGAAAAACTATATCCCAGAATGAGAATTGTTACCGCTGCAGTATACATCAAAATAACAACGTTTAACTATAGGGACGAGAAAAACGACCAAACGTTAACCGCATCCTACAGTCACCAGTTGTTTTGAATATCTTTAATTTATAAAACTTGCCATGTGTCACTCAGCCATCACAAAAAAGGGATTAGCAGTTCTCTATATGTCAATTACAATATCAAACTTGCCTGGTGTACATGCATTTTTCATGAGAACGTATTTTTTCACAAATTTCCTGCTGCCTATAGCCATGTTTATATATCAACCTACAAATAACTCATTTATTTTGGAGTTATGTAAGATACACTTTGTATACTCTTAAGGAAAAAAATGTTCACAAAAGGCAAGGAATGTTTTGGCAAAGCTACAGGTTATATATTAGTAATGAGGTAAATTGCACAATAGTTTGTTTAATCAGTTCTCATATAGATAACTTTTTTGATATGTGTTAGGGTTATCTCCCCTTAGCTTTAAGTTGTCTTCATTGCCTTTCAGTCATTTACCTTACGTTAAGTTGTCTTCATTGCCTTTCACTCATTTTCCTTTGCTTTAAGTTGTCTTCATCGCCTTTCAGTCATTTCCCTTTGCTTTAAGTTGTCTTCATCGCCTTTCAGTCATTTCACTTAGCTTTAAGTTGTCTTCATCGCCTTTCAGTCATTTCACTTAGCTTTAAGTTGTCTTCATCGCCTCTCAGTCATTTCACTTAGCTTTAAGTTGTTTTCATCGCCTTCAGTATTTCTTGCTTTAAGTTGTTTTCATCGCCTTTCAGTCATTTCCCTTAGCTTTAAGTTGTCTTCCATCGCCTTTCAGTCATTTTCCTTTGCTTTAAGTTGTCTTCATCGCCTTTCAGTCATTTTCCTTAGCTTTAAGTTGTCTTCATCGCCTTTCAGTCATTTCACTTTGCTTTAAGTTGTCTTCATCGCCTTTCAGTCATTTCACTTAGCTTTAAGTTGTCTTCATCGCCTCTCTTCAGTCATTTCACTTAGCTTTAAGTTGTTTTCATCGCCTTTCAGTCATTTCACTTTGCTTTAAGTTGTTTCATCACCTTTCAGTCATTTTTCTTTGCTTTAAGTTGTCTTCATTCAGTCATTTCACTTAGCTTTAAGTTGTCTTCATCGCCTTTCAGTCATTTCACTTTGCTTTAAGTTGTTCCATCACCTTTCAGTCTTTTCACTTAGCTTTAAGTTGTCCTCATCGCCTTTCAGTCATTTTTCTTTGCTTTAAGTTGTCTTCATTCAGTCATTTCCCTTAGCTTTAAGTTGTCTTCATCACCTCTCAGTCATTTTTCTTTGCTTTAAGTTGTCTTCATTCAGTCATTTCCCTTTGCTTTAAGTTGTCTTCATCGCCTTTCAGTCATTTCACTTTGCTTAAGTTGTCTTCATCGCCTTTCAGTCATTTTCCTTTGCTTTAAGTTGTCATCACCTTTCAGTCATTTTCCTTTGCTTTAAGTTGTCTTCATCGCCTTTCAGTCATTTTTCTTTGCTTTAAGTTGTCTTCATTCAGTCATTTCACTTAGCTTTAAGTTGTCTTCATCGCCTTTCAGTCTTTTCACTTAGCTTTAAGTTGTCCTCATCGCCTTTCAGTCATTTTTCTTTGCTTTAAGTTGTCTTCATTCAGTCATTTCACTTAGCTTTAAGTTGTCTTCATCGCCTTTCAGTCATTTTCCTTAGCTTTAAGTTGTCTTCATTCAGTCATTTCACTTAGCTTTAAGTTGTCTTCATCGCCTTTCAGTCATTTCACTTAGCTTTAAGTTGTCTTCATCGCCTTTCAGTCATTTTCCTTTGCTTTAAGTTGTCTTCATCGCCTTTCAGTCATTTTCCTTTGCTTTAAGTTGTCTTCATCGCCTTTCAGTCATTTTTCTTTGCTTTAAGTTGTCTTCATTCAGTCATTTACCTTAGCTTTAAGTTGTCTTCATCGCCTTTCAGTCATTTCCCTTATTTTAAGTTGTCTTCATTACCTTTCAGTCATTTCCCTTATTTTAAGTTGCCTTTTTTGCCTTCAGTCATTTTTAATTTCTATGTTTTATATGTATACCAAATCCATAAAATGAGATAATTGCACAATTAAGAAGCATACACTAGCTTCTATGGCCTTCAAAGTTATTTGAAAACCAATTAAAGCCAGTGAAGAAGTTGTAATATAAAATATTACACAGTATACGTACAATCAAATCAAAACGTTTGAAATAGTGATATCTAAGTTCTAAACAGTTATCAAATTATATATTGTTAACCTTTAAATGCACTAAGACAATAATTTGATAATTTATTGAAAAAGGTAAAATAAACATGGTTATTGTGTCACAGTGAAGTTTGGAACTGGATGCTAATGGAGGGTCAGACTATTGACAATGGGATGTCAGCAGGTGTATGGTACCATGGAGATAGGTACTGACAGGTGTATACTGGTCATCTGTCATCATCTCCACCACATGGGGTGGGGGGATAAACAGGATGTACAGGGCCCAGGGATACTGAGTGAACAGGTATAGAGGGCCTGTATTTCCTATATCAGGACTGGCATCCTGTAATGATCTGTATATCAATGTATCTATAACAATAGAGTATCTCCAGTACTATGTTTTGTCACGGACCATGGACCATGCCTTCAGGGGCACCACTATGGCCAGACGATTTGTCTAGAGTGAAATATAACAGACTTCATATATAAAGTCATCCTATCTTTTATAGTCGGATTCTGAGGACAGTAAAATCACCAACATCCTCTGACATTTCTTTTCACTCCCACACTCAAACTCACACCAGTTATAACAGATTTGTGACATTTTGTTTCCTCCCTGGAAGTTTCAACTAAACTTATCAAGGTGGTGTTGTGTGGGCTATATAATTACTAATGATCCTTTTATAGAAGTCGTGAAAATAAACAATTAACATTCAGACAGAGATTAGTATTTCACTGATACGTCATCACTTACAACAGAAAAGGAATTTCAATAAATTACATACTGAATTTATTTACTTTTAATACATATCTGATATTAGACAGTTGAAACCATGTGAATTGGAATGAGAATATGACCACACTCAAATAACAGCGATATCTACCATTTTTCATTAGCCTTTTAAATGGCCTGTTCCTAGGTATAATAACCCCCTCCATGCTCTGTTTGTCGACGCTGTTAATATCACGTTTATCTTGATAATCTGTTTTCTTCTCTCCATTCCCTTTGTAATGACACCTAGTTAACGACAATCTCAGTTTCATTAATTCCGCTGTTTCATACGCGGACTCCTTGACATGCATGCAGATGCATGTGATTGACATGAGGTCCATTTCCCGTTAATGAGAGCGTTTGGTTTTACACAGGAAATGTACGAGATACAAAGCCTTTCCTGCAACGCGATGACAAATCTGTCTCCTAGCTGATCAAATAAACCTCCACTTGACCTTAAGATGACCAAACTGACCAATGGTCATTTAGGAATGGAATTGGTGGGATATAGTAAAAAGCTCACAATGATTGAAATTTCTGTGCCAGGTTTAAACCAAGTGAAATGATTCCATTTCACTTTTTCTCATTACATTCATTGCCTTTTATTATTAATTTGGCTCCTATGTCAGCTCAGAACTAGAGGGCATGACCTCAAGTCTGAAATCCATACAATTACTCGCTTGTGTTTCCATGAAAAGATCTGGGTCACAGAAAAGTTTGAGTAGGAACTAATTTATAAGTAGAACTTACTGGAATATCATTCCATTCACAATTATTTTAATATTTTAATTTGTTTTTATTTGATACATTATCATATAGGCTAACCATAAATATCTCTATCCATAAATTGTTTTGAAATCTCCAACCTTGACAGACTTATGTTCATGACCTTGCAAATGACAAAGGAAAATCAGGGTATTGAATTGTCATCTAATACATTTAACAATTAGTTTGTAGATGGACAATAAAGCTGTGTATTAGTCAGAAATTTGGGGATGCATTTTTTGGAAAAAATTCAAGAGAAGACTCAGGTTGGGAAGGAGTCAGTAGACAACTTAGAGAGGAATTAAGTGAAGATCTGCTGTGAGGTGTCTCACAGATTTCAGCCCAATACACTCACCAACACCATGTGTGTAAAACATAAATCCCCGAGGGGACAAAGTTTTCATTGCATCCCTCTAAGGGGCCCCAGAGACCTAGCTATATCTGTTAAAGCTAATCAGAGAATGCACACAATTTATAAGGGGCCCTAAGGGGAGATCACACTTCCAGCTCCATACATTTCCCTCGGCTACTCTTGGGACCGATAATGGTCAGTTTGTATTTCAATCAGGGAAGTTTCTAGTGATAATTGTAAGGATCTGTCATATTGACCTTTGAACCAACACATTAACCTCTGAACTCAGTTGATTGGTCAAAAGAAGGTTATCTCCAAATTTGCAAGTGATGATTGGATGTATTAGGTTCGGCCATGTTTAATCTCTATGTGTTACATTGTCATGCCTAGTAATTAGCTGAAAGTGACCTTTCTCTTAAAAGTGAAACAATGACCACTGAATTTTATCTCCATGTTTAGAGAGCTCAGAAATAAATTAAGCTATAAAATCAAGTTGCTGATTGAGAAATAGTTTGACACTTTCCTGGAATTACAACAAGCCGCCTAATACCCCTTAATCATTCAAACATGCCATTAATTAGTCCAGTTAATTGATGACGATCAGACGAAACACATCAGCTAGCTAGATAACAAGATTTTAATGATTATAGAGTCTGAGGTAATATAATCAACAGTTTCTGAGGTAATATATAAGTCAATTAACAGTTTCTGAGGTAATATATAAGTCAACAGTTTCTGAGGTAATATAAGTCAACAGTTTCTGAGGTAATATATAAGTCAACAGTTTCTGAGGTAATATATAAGTCAACAGTTTCTGAGGTAATATATAAGTCAACAGTTTCTGAGGTAATATATAAGTCAACAGTTTCTGAGGTAATATAAGTCAACAGTTTCTGAGGTATTATATAAATCAACAGTTTCTGAGGTAATGTATAAGTCAACAGATTCTCACTTCCTAGGTACCCAGGAGTTTAGCCCTATTCTTAAGTAGTATTTTAGTTAAAGTATAGCTTCCCCTTGTTGAACACCTAGATCTTTCTCCCTGTACTTCAATCATGAGTCTCCATTCATATCTACGTGTATACTGGTTATGTTTGTCTGACACATTTGATCAGTTCTGATTTGAGATTATTATAGTGCACTTTTGCTTTCGTTTATCACTGTTTAATATTAGATATGGGGCGAACAGTATCAATTAAATTTTAGCCTATGTAATTCATACATTAATTGTATTCATTTGCATTTGCTTCGCAGTGGCCGAGTGGTTGAGAATTGTCTAGACATATTACCACAGGCCCCCCCAACTCTGGGTTGCGAGTTCGAATTCCGTGTGGAGCAGTTGCCAGGTAATAACTGCTGATCTGTGGTTTTTCTCTGGGTACTCTGGCTTTTCTCCACCAAAAAACCTAGCTGTTAATAAGATGTTAAACTAATAAAACCCAAACCGCTTTAATACAAGACAAAAATCTGGTGAGCGTTTATTGCTGATACTACAAAACAAAGACCAGCAGGTCAGTATCAACGCTATAACTTTTGGGGAAGACAAAATAAAAACAGGAAAAAGTGTTTTTATATTATATTGGATAAATATGTTGTGAACACTAGCTGGTATTCGCTGTAGTAGGTGTTTAAATCATTCACTACATTCAGTACCTACCACCGTACATGTACTCTAACGCGGACTAATTAATGCTTTATTTGTTTTAAAAATCTAGGAACTTGTTACCCTTTAGAATTATCTACCCATAAATTTCCGTCACAAGAATAATTGATACATACAGGCAATAAAGTAGATCATTTGCCTCACGCCGGAGTTAGATACATCATTACACTATCGTACAGTACGATCTTTTGTCTAACGCTCACCCATATTACCCCTAACAGTACATATAGCACCGCGACAACAAACAGTTCAAAGTAGTCAGATTTATACACTGTTTTTATACAACAGTGGCCGTTAGAACTTAGGCTACTTTCACACTGATACATTCTCTCATAGACTTTTAATACACATACCATCAAATAAGTAGAAATTAGAGTGTGTTTTTTTATTCCAAAAGACAATGAATTGGTCTAACTAACGGTACACGATACCACTACAGTACAATTGTTGTTTCTATGACTCCAGAATGCTGTACTCGTAGATCTTGATCTACACATCAGTACAATTTTACGGGTTTTATCTGAATCTATTCCAGACTAGGTAATAGTACAAACAACACATCAGTACAAATCTAGCTTCATGTCACCAGACATCGGAGACTGTTTAAAACTACAAGTTCTTTGTAATTAAAGTGCGATCCCACTGACATGCACTGTATATTTTATTTTTTGTTTATTTGTTTGGGTACTATTGACAGCCAATGACTGAATGACATGCCAGGTCTAGGAGGTTAAGAAAAACTGAAATACTCAGATAAAAAACCACAGAACTATAATATTAGTACCTGGAAGACATGACGACCTTGGATAGGTTTAGAATCTGCTACCTATAGGTAGAGATATGTAAGGACATCTTCATTTCTCGGTTACCTCAGATCTACCAGTCTCAATACTAGATATGATAATCAAGATTTTATGTGAATCTGACAAGGTTTTAAAAGCTATCAAGAAGATTTCAAGAATTTTGATACCAGATGGAGATAATAATAGAACAAATTAATGAACGGGTGAAAGAATGATGATCAGAAGAATAAACAAGAGGCCAAGAGGGCCTGTATCGCTCACCTGTTGTTGTTTTTTTTAAGTAATTATCACAAAGACTCTTATAGTTAGAAAAATTAGCAAAATTGACCCCACGATTTGTTCAATTTTTAATCCCAACCATACAATGATGCTATAGATACCATACGAATATGCTATCCTACATAGTAGCCTTAATTGACCGTTTTGGCCCCACACCTAAGGCCCCGGGGGTCAGCCCCATCATTTGTACAATTTTGAATCTCCAGCCTATAAGGAAGCTACCATTGCAATATGGGTGCTAGCTACCATTGCATTATGGGTGCTAGCTACCATTGCAGCTATACCACGCTTAGTTTCAGAGAAGAAGTTGTTTATATGGCAAAAGCCAAATTGACCCCTTTTGACCCCGCCCCTCAGGCTCCTAGGGGGTCAGCCCCATCATTTGTACAATTTTGAATCCCCACCCTATAAGGATGCTACCATTGCATTATGGGTGCTATTCCATGCTTAGTTTCAGAGAAGAAGTCGTTTATATGGCAAAAGCCAAATTGACCCCTTTTGACCCCGCCCCTCAGGCTCCTAGGGGGTCAGCCCCATCATTTGTACAATTTTCTGTCAGTAACCCATACGGATGCTACCAGTTAAATTTTGTTGAATTTCGACCAGCGGTTATGGAGAAGTCGATTGTTGACGGACAGATGGACGACAGATGACGGATGCCACAGTATATCACATCAGCTCACCTTGGTCCTTTAAACCAGGTGAGCTAAAAAGGGAAGAAAGTAAGCACGGAAGGAAGGATTTGACAGAATGACTAGTAAAGAAAGGACAGATGGATGGAAAGGCAGAGGTACATGTTATAACAAGCAATAATAAATTTCTTGCACAAAAAAGTTAATATCACAGATATTTTACCACAAGCCCTTTACTTCTTAGTTTTGAGTTTGAAATGTGAAAGTTATCAGAAAATGACCATAGGTCAGAGGTTTTTCTCAGGGTACTCTGACTTTCCTCCATCTCCAAATTCTGTCAAATTCTTAAAAGACCCTAATAAGGTGCCTTATATGTTAACCAAACTAATTGATATACAAGAGGTCACATAGATACATTAATATCACTTTCTTTTCTAAAGTACCCAATATTGTCATTGATTTTCCATCGACTATACACATCACTTTCTCAGGTGTACATTATGTCCATGGGTCTAATTTGTGTGTATGATAATCTGACCTGAGTTGTCTCCCTTCTATTGTAAAGTGGCTGTCATGGAAAAGACCTGAAGGAATAATATATAAACTAGAAAATCTAATACTATAAAGGTTGTCTGGACAAATTAGATATTATTCTGTCTTTTTGAAATCTGGAAGAGATATGGAACTATGTGACTGGGAGACATGATCAAAATGGTACAATATTTCCCTTCCATTCATTCCATAAAAGGGATATACAAAACTAGGAAGGCCTACATGTTTACCATAAATCCTCCACAACAACACCCAAATTTTTTTTACACTAATTACAATCCAAATTCTGTCAATGCCCATCTCTTCCCCCTATTACTGCATGATATGGGCATCAAATTGTGTTTTATTTTTTCCTTCTTTTCTAACTTTGTTTTTTTTTTTCTTTCTTTTGTTTTATTCCATCTTCTTTCCTAACTTTATTTTTTTCTTCTTTCCTAACTTTGTTTTTTTTTCTTCTTTCCAAACTTTTCTTCTTTCGTAACTTTGTTTTATTTGTTCTTCTGTGAACAGTAAGAGTTTCCTTTTGATGAAAACCCTATAGACCCACAACTATAGTGTAAACCATTAGGTGAGGCTGAAGAATACCTTCCTATATATGTATGGTACTATACAGAAAGTCCTGTTTTGTCTTGTGGAACATACTCACTGGAGTGTATGAAGTCTCAAACAATCAATAATAGTACAATATAATCAATAAACTCAGCTCATTTACATATAATTAATTCTCTACCTCACTAAAATTTTAATGAAACGGGAGAGTCTAGTACTCCCATGTGAATTAAACAGGTGAACCAAATCACCAAGGGAAATAACAACCTGTTACCCCTATCTACTGACATGAGATCTTCGATTTTACTCGTCTGGATCAATCTACTGATCTGTAGAGGGATATAAGGAAATTATGTAATTGAGATATTAAAAGCAATGAAGTGTACCTGTATAGTATTGACCACTGGTATCAGTTTCCATGGTAACAGAGTGTGATAATTCACACAAATTAATCAATAAGATATTCAGTATCGGGTTTTAAACACCGTTCACACTACTGGTAGGTGTTGTTGATATTCATTTCTCCCCATAATATGCTTATCAGTGTCTCAAGTTCTTCAGAATCTCAGGCCAAGCAGCAATAATTTTCTGCTTCTTGATCCTAGCTCTTACCTGGATTTTTTTTTCCATTAATAAATCATATAAAGTATATTAAAGCTATCAAAAAAAATTCAAATCTATCCAGTGATTGACAATATGTCAAATTTCAGCATGCACTCTATAATTTTGATGTCATAAAATTGCTAAAATCTACGTATTCGTGTCATATTACCAAAAGGTATCATACACCCTTATAAGTGTGCATGTCACAGAAAGGTAGCATACACCCTTAAGTCTTCATGTCACAGTAAGGTAGCATACACCTTTAAGTCCCCATATCACAGTAAGGTAACATACACCCTTAAGTCTCCATGTAACAGTAAGGTAGCATACACCCTTAAGTCTGCATACCACAGTAAGGTAACATACACCCTTAAGTCTGCATACCACAGTAAGGTAACATACACCCTTAAGTCTCCATGTCACAGTAAGGTAACATACACCCTTAAGTCTCCATGTCACAGTAAGGTAACATACACCCTTAAGTCTCCATGTCACAGTAAGGTAACATACACCCTTAAGTCTGCATACCACAGTAAGGTAGCATACACCCTTAAGTCTCCATGTAACAGTAAGATAACATACACCTTTAAGTCTCCATGTCACAGTAAGGTAACATACACCCTTAAGTCTCCATGTCACAGTAAGGTAACATACACCCTTAAGTCTCCATGTCACAGTAAGGTAACATACACCCTTAAGTCTCCATGTCACAGTAAGGTAACATACACCCTTAAGTCTCCATGTCACAGTAAGGTAACATACACCCTTAAGTCTCCATGTCACAGTAAGGTAACATACACCCTTAAGTCTCCATGTCACAGTAAGGTAACATACACCCTTAAGTCTCCATGTCACAGTAAGGTAATATACACCCTTAAGTTGATATGTCAAAGTAAGATAATATACACCCTTAAATCCCCATTTTAAAATCAGTATAATACCCTTTAAGCATAGGGTTGATACCTACATCTTATACAATTATTTAATGCATCAGTCAGGTATTATTAATTAAGTATATGAAAGTTGCTTTCATCGTTAATCCATCAGTTATGGAGTAGCCTTTATAAACTGCCTAAGGTGCCTTTACTACCGATTGATTATCTACATGATCACAACCTGATTACTTGGAATCTAACACTCTGATGGACTATTTAAAGTAATTACAAGTTATTATCATAGATAACGACTAGAAAGTCCACAGATGATGACTCAAGATTAACGATTGACAGTGGTGATAATGGAGGTGTACAATATAGTGTGTATGTAAGGGAATTCGGTTTGTATTAATTCCCTGTAGACTTTACTCTCACATCCATCCCTTGGTGTTTTGTCACCAGTACAGGTGAGAACTCTAATCTCCGACAGGTGTTGATCACGCTTGCTACCTACTGTAATGACCTAAATCTCTTTTCAGTAGTTGTATTTTAATGGTATCGATGGCGATAAATTGCAGAATATAATTTATTCTTAGATCTGTAACAGCTTTTTCTCCAGTTTACAGTAAAATGCATTAGAGTTATTGTGGCGCTACCTGGAGAAAGCTGATCCCCCCCCCCCCCCAACCAGCAGATGTCTCCCGCCCTTGAGCTGTCAACAAACCTCCCTGACATAGCAGATGTTGTCACATACAGGAGGAAATTTGGTCAACTGGATCCTGACAAAGTCAGCAGGGAGGATGAATTAGTGGACAAATGAACCCACGGACACATGAATACATGGACAGATGAATGCACATGACTATATTCTTCAGATTACCAAAGGCATGAGATAGAAATCAATTTCCAGATCAAAATTCATTATAGTTTCATATATGAATTTTTCCGCATAGAAATACCATTGGAAATTAAAATCCCTGGGTAATGCTCACAATTCAGTTCATGTTCTCGAGTAAATCATTAGTGATTAAAATGTGTCAAAATCCGAAATAGCGTAAACTTTATTTAAGTCATAAATGTTTTACATGTATTATAAGTAATTCTGTATAGAAACTCCATCCAAGAAAACGTATCTGTACATGTCCAATAATACAGATTTCTCTGAACAGTATTATGCTGTATTAGAATACATGAAGCAGATGATAACAGTATCCATGACCATGACTCGTCACAATGATCAGCTGTTACCAGTACTGATGTACATCCTACTACCATGATAAAGGTACATTAAATGTCTGTGATGTTGATAGAACAGCCTTAATTTGATCTAGCTATTTAGTCCTGCCTTATATGTTCAGCTGAGATGTGGCAGACGACAAATGATTGACGACTGGGAAATGATATTATTGACTATCAATTTTTCCTCTCTGTTATACTATCAGTTTAATTAATGATACATTACAGAATTAATATGATTGTTTATTAACCTGGTACTTATACCAACACATTATAGACATTTAACAAGTCATACATAATGTTGATTTAATAAAATCCTCACCTTAACCTCGCCATCGGAATATGTACAGGCTAATCCACCGTATTAGCCTAACTATTAAATCTGATAATAAATCTATACCTGTTTATTACAAAAATAATTAGTTCAATACATTTTTTCCAATAAACTTGACAGCAAGTTTACTGTATCAATTATACAGCTTCAGTGACAGAGCACTGATGATGATAAGTGATTTTAAAGTGCATGTCAGATTGACCTCTGGTGACCTTGACGTAGGGATTACCTGTCTGACGCCCACCTGTACAGGTATCCAGGTACAGAGGCTTATGTAATTAACACAATACCTAACTACTCATTAAATCATGCATTCCGTCATTAGAGAGGGTAATATTGTAAAATGGAGAGAGAATAGATGAAAGCCACATACAATGGTTTATAAGGCTATTACCTGTCAGAGTGTTTACCTGTGTAATTATCGTACAGCCACCGTAACAATAGCGCCAGTCTCCCCGACATACAACTGTCTCAGGACAAACCGGCTGACAATAACACACCACTCGATACCTAATCCATGTATCCGCCCCGCATCCTTTCTATAGGCAAGGAGATATAAACACAGCCGATTGTCTACAGAACAAAGACCGACAAAACACCAGCAAGAATTGGTCAATATTGTTTGATAGGTAGATATATAGACAACAATACGCTACAATTACCAATATATAGTGAATACTCTGGGACACTTACTAGCCTTATAGAACAATATAGGTAATACAGACGTCTACAACAGATCAATGACACATATAGAAATACACACAAAAAAACCCGCTATTATAGATTTGACAACCAGTCGATCGGAGAAAAAAGAAAATCAATTTATTTGGATGATGAGGTTTAAGTAGGTATATAAGTTTAATTTGTCACAGTTTTGAAACATTTACACCTTCAGGAATAGGTAGGAAATATCTGTATATAGAGTTATCATTGAAACCATTCAATTAGTTATAGTTACCATGGCAACTGTTATGTATTGGTCAACTGTTTGCCCTCAAGACCCCACCCTCAGTAAAGACCCATCTGTTTATGTGACCTAACCTAAAGGTGGTGTCAATAGTTAAAACCTTTTAACAAAATTCTTCTTCTGATACGACTGAATCTCTATACCCATCATTAGATCTCCCTCTGTGACCAAACTTACCAATAGATCTGTGTAATTGATTTGTTATATATACAGATGTCTATGATACATAGTATAATCTTGACATCTACCCACTTTACAACATTGTCATCTCCTTCACAATGCATCACAGTTTCAGTCGTTTGATATCGTCTGATGACACATTACGATTTCTAACGTGTTCTACAATAACATGTTTATATCCCTAATCTATACTATGTCTATCAAAGGCTTGTCATCTCAGCTAATCAACACGTAAAACAAATGTTTGATCCCATACTACCAGCAAAACTCAGTATGAATAACCAGTAATCAATAATGGCGTTAAATTAATGTGAGCACAAAATGAATAAAACTTTAACAAGTTTAAAAATAAAATTAAAAAAATGTTAAGGCATAGAAAAATGAATAGACCATGGCAATGTGCTATTTTTGCCGACAGTGAAAATATCTATTTGACAGTTAAGTGCTTGATTATTATTATCTTTTGACCAAGTATGAAAATGAGAATTGAAATTTATTGCTGATAAAACAATGACACTTTTCTTGTATAAACAACAGCTATTGTTTACACTACATCACCCACTATACAGAGATCCAGTTACAGGAGCTGCATGCTCTCTTAACAGACAAAACTGACGGCTATAGCAGGGAAAGAAAGAAGGCTGACAAAAAAAGAAAAGAAATTATGTGAGGAAGAGAAAGTCAGAAGAGGAAGGAAAATGAGAAATTCAGCATCATTTGTAAAGGAGATTCAGAAGAGAAATACAGTGTTAATTACTAGTTCTATCATTTTTACCTCATTATGAGCGTTATTTGTAGAGGAGAGATTCAGAGAAAAAAATACAGCATCATTTTAAAAGGAGAGATTCAGAAGAATATACAGCATCATTTATAGAGGATATATTCAGAAGAGAAATACAGCTTCATTTGTAGAGGAGAGATTCAGAAGAGAAATACAGTGTCATTTGTAGAGGAGAGATTCAGAAGAGAAATATGGCAAGATTTGTAGAGGAGAGATTCAGAAGAGAAATGCAGCGTTATTTGTAGAGGAGATATTCAGAAGAAAAATACAGCGTTATTTGTAAAGGAGAGATTCAGAAGAGAAATACAGCGTTATTTGTAAAGGAGAGATTCAGAAGAGAAATACAGCATGATTGTTTCCTCTCATTATGAAATGATTTAAAGGTTAAACGTGAACAAACCATTATTCTCTCCAAGAGATGACCATTTTCTCCAAGAAATGACCATTCTCTCCAAGAGATGACCATTCTCTCCAAGAGATGACCATTCTCTCCAAGAAATGACCATTCTCTCCAAGAAATGACCCTATGATTAAGTTTAAAGATCACTGATGATACTGAAGTCAACTTGCCAAGAAATTCTCCATACTGAGATTTAGTAAGGAGTACAGTAGACCTACCTGAGTGATATTGACCAATGTTGTACACTGTCCAGGTAAATCCTCATTACAGGTATGATACCTTAAAGTATTATCCGTGTTACAGGTATGAAACCTTAGTAAATCCTTGATAACTCAAATCCAACTGACCGTATCACCCAGGTAACAGGTGCATAGCAACACTTTTTAGTCAGAATCCAAATTTAAAATCCACTCAGACAAGGTATTCTCAGGTAACATGTGTTGTGTAGTCTGTCCAGACTTAAACATTTACAGCTACACAAGTTCAATATCCCCGTTAAATATCGGGTGACGTTTAGTACAGTCAGCCAATACCATGACTAGGATCAGCGTAAGGATAACTGTCAATATAACGGCAATGAAAGATTACCAAAGTCGTCAATAGTGTGTCCTAGAATTCGTCAATAATGTATCCGAGGAATCGTCAATACGGTATCAGAGCAATGTGGGCCACAGCTCAACACCTCTGTACACAGCTTCCAACCAAACTCTAATCTACGCTCCCTCTCTACATCAATTAGTCTGACTTAATGAAAGCGCTACATGGCACACTTGGGTCGCCGGAGCGTGCCACCTCTGGGTGAGGTCGGTGAAGCGTGGCCCGGTTTTTACTCTATAGGAGGTGTCCGAGACGCGGAGAAAATGATCCTGTTACACCAATAATCTGCCCTAAGGTAACAAAGAGGAGCCGTTAGATCGAAGCCAGGCGCTTCAACACATTCTATCACAGCAGTTGTTACTTGTATAAGCAAAGCTAAAGCAAACTGTTGGCTCTCTCTTACACTGAGGGGCTACTACAGAGTCTGGTAACATTGGAAACCTGTTAGGATCTACAGATCTAGAGACACATGTATGCTCAGTAATATCAGCAGGTATTAAAATATGCTACATGCAGACCAGGGATCTATAGATAGTATAGGGGCACAGTAGACAGGGTCAATCTGAGACAATACCACAGGATATACACAATACTCATATTACTTACCATGACTAGTTACTTAGCCTGATACTGTTCTACTGACTGGTTACTTAGCCTGATACTGTTATAATGTCTGGTCACTTAGCCTGATACTGTTCTAATGTCTGGTTACTTAGCCTGATACTGTTCTACTGACTGGTTACTTAGCCTGATACTGTTCTACTGACTGGTTACTTAGCCTGATACTGTTCTAATGTCTGGTCACTTAGCCTGATACTGTTCTAATGTCTGGTCACTTAGCCTGATACTGTTCTAATGTCTGGTCACTTAGCCTGATACTGTTCTAATGACTGGTTACTTAGCCTGATACTGTTCTAATGTCTGGTCACTTAGCCTGATACTGTTCTAATGTCTGGTTACTTAGCCTGATACTGTTCTACTGACTGGTTACTTAGCCTGATACTGTTCTACTGACTGGTTACTTAGCCTGATACTGTTCTACTGACTGGTTACTTAGCCTGATACTGTTCTACTGACTGGTTACTTAGCCTGATACTGTTCTACTGACTGTTTACTTAGCCTGATACTGTTCTACTGTCTGGTCACTTAGCCTGATGCTGTTCTACTGACTGTTTACTTAGCCTGATACTGTTCTAATGTCTGGTCACTTAGCCTGATGCTGTTCTAATGTCTGGTCACTTAGCCTGATACTGTTCTAATGTCTGGTCACTTAGCCTGATACTGTTCTAATGTCTGGTCACTTAGCCTGATACTGTTATAATGTCTGGTCACTTAGCCTGATGCTGTTCTAATGTCTGGTCACTTAGCCTGATACTGTTCTAATGTCTGGTTACTTAGCCTGATACTGTTCTACTGACTGGTTACTTAGCCTGATACTGTTCTACTGACTGGTTACTTAGCCTGATACTGTTATAATGTCTGGTCACTTAGCCTGATACTGTTTAAGTCTGGTTACTTAGCCTGATACTGTTCTACTGACTGGTTACTTAGCCTGATACTGTTCTACTGACTGGTTACTTAGCCTGATACTGTTCTACTGACTGGTTACTTAGCCTGATACTGTTCTACTGACTGGTTACTTAGCCTGATACTGTTCTACTGACTGGTTACTTAGCCTGATACTGTTCTACTGACTGGTTACTTAGCCTGATACTGTTCTACTGACTGGTTACTTAGCCTGTCTGATACTGACTGTTCTACTGATACTGCTGTTACTTAGCCTGATGCTGCTTCTTCTAATGACTGGTTACTTAGCCTGATACTGTTCTAATGTCTGGTCACTTAGCCTGATGCTGTTCTAATGTCTGGTCACTTAGCCTGATACTGTTCTAATGTCTGGTCACTTAGCCTTATGCTGCTTCTACTGACTGGTTACTTAGCCTGATACTGTTCTAATGTCTGGTCACTTAGCCTGATGCTGTTCTAATGACTGGTTACTTAGCCTGATACTGTTCTAATGTCTGGTCACTTAGCCTGATACTGTTCTAATGTCTGGTCACTTAGCCTGATACTGTTCTAATGTCTGGTCACTTAGCCTGATACTGTTCTAATGTCTGGTCACTTAGCCTGATGCTGCTTCTACTGACTGGTTACTTAGCCTGATACTGTTCTAATGTCTGGTCACTTAGCCTGATGCTACTTCTACTGACTGGTTACTTAGCCTGATACTGTTCTAATGTCTGGTCACTTAGCCTGATGCTGCTTCTACTGACTGGTTACTTAGCCTGATACTGTTCTAATGTCTGGTCACTTTCTAATGTCTGGTCACTTAGCCTGATACTGTTCTAATGTCTGGTCACTTAGCCTGATGCTGTTCTACTGACTGGTTACTTAGCCTGATACTGTTCTAATGTCTGGTCACTTAGCCTGATGCTGTTCTACTGACTGGTTACTTAGCCTGATGCTGTTCTAATGTCTGGTTACTTAGCCTGATGCTGTTCTAATGACTGGTTACTTAGCCTGATACTGTTCTAATGTCTGGTCACTTAGCCTGATACTGTTCTAATGTCTGGTCACTTAGCCTGATGTTCTAATTCTGGTACTTAGCCTGTCTGGTCACTTAGCCTGATGCTGCTTCTACTGACTGGTTACTTAGCCTGATCCTGCTTCTACTGACTGGTTACTTAGCCTGATACTGTTCTAATGTCTGGTCACTTAGCCTGATGCTGTTCTAATGACTGGTTACTTAGCCTGATACTGTTCTAATGTCTGGTCACTTAGCCTGATGCTGCTTCTACTGACTGGTTACTTAGCCTGATACTGTTCTAATGTCTGGTCACTTAGCCTGATACTGTTATAATGTCTGGTCACTTAGCCTGATACTGTTCTAATGACTGGTTACTTAGCCTGATACTGTTCTACTGACTGGTTACTTAGCCTGATACTGTTCTACTGACTGGTTACTTAGCCTGATACTGTTCTACTGACTGGTTACTTAGCCTGATGCTGTTCTAATGACTGGTTACTTAGCCTGATGCTGTTCTACTGACTGGTTACTTAGCCTGATACTGTTCTAATGACTGGTTACTTAGCCTGATGCTGCTTCTACTGACTGGTTACTTAGCCTGATGCTGCTTCTACTGACGGTTACTTAGCCTGATACTGTTCTAATGTCTGGTCACTTAGCCTGATGCTGTTCTAATGTCTGGTCACTTAGCCTGATACTGTTCTAATGTCTGGTCACTTAGCCTGATACTGTTCTAATGTCTGGTCACTTAGCCTGATACTGTTCTAATGTCTGGTCACTTAGCCTGATGCTGTTCTAATGTCTGGTCACTTAGCCTGATACTGTTCTAATGTCTGGTCACTTAGCCTGATGCTGTTCTACTGACTGGTCACTTAGCCTGATGCTGTTCTAATGTCTGGTTACTTAGCCTGATGCTGCTTCTACTAACTGGTCACTTAGCCTGATGCTGCTTCTACTGACTGGTTACTTAGCCTGATACTGTTCTAATGTCTGGTCACTTAGCCTGATGCTGCTTCTACTGACTGGTTACTTAGCCTGATACTGTTCTAATGTCTGGTCACTAAGCCTGATGCTAATTCTACTGACTGGTTACTTAGTCTGATACTGTTCTAATGTCTGGTCACTTAGCCTGATTCTGTTCTAATGTCTGGTCACTTAGCCTGATGCTGCTTCTACTGACTGGTTACTTAGCCTGATGCTGCTTCTACTGACTGGTTACTTAGCCTGATACTGTTCTAATGTCTGGTTACTTAGCCTGATACTGTTATAATGTCTGGTCACTTAGCCTGATTCTGTTCTAATGTCTGGTCACTTAGCCTGATGCTGCTTCTACTGACTGGTTACTTAGCCTGATACTGTTCTAATGTCTGGTCACTTAGCCTGATACTGTTCTAATGTCTGGTCACTTAGCCTGATACTGTTCTAATGTCTGGTCACTTAGCCTGATACTGTTCTAATGTCTGGTCACTTAGCCTGATACTGTTCTAATGTCTGGTCACTTAGCCTGATACTGTTCTAATGTCTGGTCACTTAGCCTGATACTGTTCTAATGTCTGGTCACTTAGCCTGATACTGTTCTAATGTCTGGTTACTTAGCCTGATACTGTTCTAATGTCTGGTCACTTAGCCTGATTCTGTTCTAATGTCTGGTCACTTAGCCTGATACTGCTTCTACTGACTGGTTACTTAGCCTGATGCTGCTTCTACTGACTGGTTACTTAGCCTGATGCTGTTCTAATGACTGGTTACTTAGCCTGATACTGTTCTAATGTCTGGTCACTTAGCCTGATTCTGTTCTAATGTCTGGTCACTTAGCCTGATACTGCTTCTATACTGACTGGTCACTTAGCCTGATACTGTTCTAATGTCTGGTCACTTAGCCTGATACTGTTCTAATGTCTGGTCACTTAGCCTGATACTGTTCTAATGTCTGGTCACTTAGCCTGATACTGTTCTAATGTCTGGTCACTTAGCCTGATACTGTTCTAATGTCTGGTCACTTAGCCTGATACTGTTCTAATGTCTGGTCACTTAGCCTGATACTGTCTTCTAATGTCTGGTCACTTAGCCTGGTACTGTTCTAATGTCTGGTCACTTAGCCTGATGCTGTTCTAATGACTGGTTACTTAGCCTGATACTGTTCTAATGACTGGTTACTTAGCCTGATGCTGTTCTAATGACTGGTTACTTAGCCTGATACTGTTCTAATGTCTGGTCACTTAGCCTGATACTGTTCTAATGTCTGAGTCACTTAGCCTGATACTGTTCTAATGTCTGGTCACTTAGCTGATACTGTTCTAATGTCTGGTCACTTAGCCTGATACTGCTTCTACTGACTGGTTACTTAGCCTGATACTGTTCTAATGTCTGGTCACTTAGCCTGATACTGTTCTAATGTCTGGTCACTTAGCCTGATACTGTTCTAATGTCTGGTCACTTAGCCTGATACTGTTCTAATGTCTGGTTACTTAGCCTGATGCTGCTTCTACTGACTGGTTACTTAGCCTGATGCTGTTCTACTGACTGGTTACTTAGCCTGATACTGTTCTAATGTCTGGTTACTTAGCCTGATACTGTTCTAATGTCTGGTTACTTAGCCTGATACTGTTATAATGTCTGGTTACTTAGCCTGATACTGTTCTAATGTCTGGTTACTTAGCCTGATGCTATTCTACTGACTGGTTACTTAGCCTGATATGTCTAGTGTCTGATACTGTCTGATGTTACTTTAGCCTGATGCACCTGTTCTAATGTCTGGTCACTTAGCCTGATGCTGCTTCTACTGTCTGGTTACTTAGCCTGATGCTGTTCTATGTCTGGTTACTTAGCCTGATACTGTTCTACTGACTGGTTACTTAGCCTGATACTGTTCTAATGTCTGGTTACTTAGCCTGATGCTGCTTCTACTGACTGGTTACTTAGCCTGATGCTGTTCTAATGTCTGGTTACTTAGCCTGATGCTGTTTTCTATGTCTGGTTACTTAGCCTGATGCTGCTCTACTGACTGGTTACTTAGCCTGACTGTTTAATGTCTGGTTACTTAGCCTGATGCTGCTTCTACTGACTGGTTACTTAGCCTGATGCTGCTTCTACTGACTGGTTACTTAGCCTGATGCTGCTTCTACTGACTGGTTACTTAGCCTGATGCTGTTCTAATGACTGGTTACTTAGCCTGATACTGTTCTACTGACTGGTCACTTAGCCTGATGCTGCTTCTACTGACTGGTTACTTAGCCTGATGCTGCTTCTACTGACTGGTTACTTAGCCTGATGCTACTTCTACTGACTGGTTACTTAGCCTGATGCTGCTTCTACTGACTGGTTACTTAGCCTGATGCTGCTTCTACTAACTGGTTACTTAGTCTGATGCTGTTCTACTGACTGGTTACTTAGCCTGATGCTGCTTCTACTGACTGGTTACTTAGCCTGATGCTGCTTCTACTGACTGGTTACTTAGCCTGATGCTGCTTCTACTAACTGGTTACTTAGTCTGATGCTGTTCTACTGACTGGTTACTTAGCCTGATGCTGCTTCTACTGACTGGTTACTTAGCCTGATGCTGCTTCTACTGACTGGTTACTTAGCCTGATGCTGCTTCTACTGACTGGTTACTTAGTCTGATGCTGTTCTACTGACTGGTTACTTAGCCTGATGCTGCTTCTACTGACTGGTTACTTAGCCTGATGCTGCTTCTACTGACTGGTTACTTAGCCTGATGCTGCTTCTACTGACTGGTTACTTAGCCTGATGCTGCTTCTACTGACTGGTTACTTAGCCTGATGCTGCTTCTACTGACTGGTTACTTAGTCTGATGCTGTTCTACTGACTGGTTACTTAGCCTGATGCTGCTTCTACTAACTGGTTACTTAGTCTGACTGGTTACTTAGCCTGATTGCTTCTACTGACTGGTTACTTAGTCTGATGCTGCTTCTACTGACTGGTTACTTAGCCTGATGCTACTTCTACTGACTGGTTACTTAGCCTGATGCTGCTTCTACTGAACTGGTTACTTAGCCTGATGCTGCTTCTACTGACTGGTTACTTAGCCTGATGCTGCTTCTACTGACTGGTTACTTAGCCTGATGCTGCTTCTACTGACTGGTTACTTAGCCTGATGCTGCTTCTACTGACTGGTTACTTAGCCTGATGCTGCTTCTACTAACTGGTTACTTAGCCTGATGCTGCTTCTACTGACTGGTTACTTAGTCTGATGCTGCTTCTACTGACTGGTTACTTAGCCTGATGCTGCTTCTACTGACTGGTTACTTAGCCTGATGCTGCTTCTACTGACTGGTTACTTAGCCTGATGCTGCTTCTACTAACTGGTTACTTAGTCTGATGCTGTTCTACTGACTGGTTACTTAGTCTGATGCTGTTCTACTGACTGGTTACTTAGCCTGATGCTGCTTCTACTAACTGGTTTCTTAACCTGATGCTGCTTCTACTGACTGGTTACTTAGCCTGATGCTGTTCTATGAATACTACAGTAATATTCGCCAGCACATTAACACCAGAGATGGGTAACAATACAGACAGTTTTATTGTGGTGTCTAAGTGACCAGTCCAAAGGATCATATCAATGGTTATTAATTCTGAGAGATTGCCAATACAATGTTATTGTAACACTGCCTGGTCAATACTGATACAATAACTGGACAGTCAGCTGTTGTCGTAAAACTCAAGGCCTGCAATATGGTCAGCAAGGCCACCAATGTGTGAGCTCATTTAAATTCAATATCTTGATTGAGGTGTCAACATTTTGGCACAAGTTTAATTTGTATCATTGATTATACATTTATAAGTAAGAGGCATAAAGTGCCATTACCTACAATCTCTACGGTTTAGCTTTGGCTAAATTTATTTCATCTGGTAAAAATCATATTATCAAAGATTTTGTCTTGTAGATCTACTTCCTACAGCATAGCATGAAATCAGATTTAATGAAAATCCATTCCATATGAAAGGTTACTGCTGTATATTTATTTTTTGCTGTAGAAAATCCATGCATCCTTTAGATAAGATAGCTGCATACAATTTTAGCCTATGACACAGTGATATAAGCTTACCATTATCAATCATTATCCATGGATGATAGGTACTTTAGACTTTCTTCGCCATTCCTATTATCCATCACTTGACCATTCACTATCCACTGGTCAGTGTTGATTCAGTGAGTCATGATAAAAACACGAAATTTGACAACCAATGTCCAAACCAATAATTTATTGACCACCTGTATATCCAGCCACTAGGGAAAATCTGTTCAGGAATGGTGAGAGCCTTTCAGAATCAGGGAGAAAAAAATTGATGCATATTCACACATGTGGGTATCCTGTGGGTATTTTTCATTACGCCTTTCAGTCGTGGTAATTTCATCATCATCATTGTTGATGTTGTATCCCTGCTGCCTGTTCCACTCCTGGACATTGTAGCCTAAAGCCAGTGGTCAGTCTGACTCTTGTAATGGTCAGTAATCAAATCTCATTGCTAGGATATTGTCTCTAACAATAAAATCTGGTCGCACCAATGTCCAGTTTGATGACCCTGCATGGCCACCGACATGTATGACCATGGTCAATCATATAATGGCTACAATGTCATTGATTATTCAGACAGAAGGATTGTACCATTCGAGGAACAATTTGTACCAATACTGAGAGAATTTGTACCAATGCTGAGAGAATTTGAACCAATGCTAGGAACTATTTGTACCAATGCTGAGAGAATTTGAACCAATGCTGAAAGAATCTGAACCAATGCTGAGAGAATTTGAACTAATGCTGAGAGAATTTGAACCAATGCTGAGAGAGAATTTGTACCAATGCTGAGAGAATTTGAACAAATGCTGAAAGAATCTGAACCAATGCTGAAAGAATTTGTACCAAATAATGCTGAGAGAATTTGTACCAATTTATGCTGAGATAATTTAATGCACCAAATCTCGGAGAATTTGTACCAATGCTGAGTGAATTGGTACCAAATAATGCTGAGTGAATTTGTATCAATTTATGCAAAGATAATTTGTACCAAAATTGAGAGAATTTGTACCAATGCTGAGAGAATTTGTGCCAATGCTGAGAGAATTTGTAACAGTACTGAGAGAATTTGTACCAATGCTGAGAAAATGGGTACCAAATAATACTGAGAGAATTTGTGCCAATGCTGAGAGAATTTGTAACAGTACTGAGAGAATTTGTACCAATGCTGAGAAAATGGGTACCAAATAATGCTGAGAAAATGTGTACCAAATAATACTGAGATAATTTGCACCAAAACTGAGAGAATCTGTACCAAAGAATACTGAGAGATTTACAACAATTAATGCTGAGAGAATTTGTACCATATGAGAGGGGTCATTTCTTAGAAGCTGAGAGATGAGGACCACTTCCTAAGTCTACTTTTATTGATGGCTGAGAAATTTCCCAGCACCATACAATACTGTCTGATATTATGTAACTGGAGAACTTCATTGGTCTGGAATTGGAAATTGTCATCAGGTTTTCCAAGGTCAGCATTTAACATTATCCTCATTTGTTTCTATTACGGGAAATTATTCTTAATTTTCAGAAGTTTGTTCACGGCCACATTAATTAAGTTTAACTGTATTAGAGGAAATTTATAAAGATTACACAAGATCCATTGGGGTCCCTTCATGCATGGCCAATAGTTGATTATCTCCCTTACTTTTATAAAGGGATCATTAGAGGATAGAATTACCTCCCTTAGTAAAATAAATCTTAAAAACCTAAAAGGGATGCCATAAAAAGATAGTAGCGAATCCAAGAAATCATTGATGTTTCATGAGTACAAAATAAAAATTGCTATCATTAACAATTTATTTAAGGATTAGAACAGATTTTGTTTCGTGTATCTCTAAATGAGTCTATCATGAAGTGACGATTCACAATTAATTTATTTGCATTGTTAAATTAGTTTATCAATTGATCTATTTTTCATTTACAGTAAACGTCCATTTTTTATGCGTTTTCTTCCGACTACCACTCATGCCTGCTGATTTAGGGTTAGTGTTGGAGCTCTTTAATGAGAAAACGTAGCCAATAACATAAATCGGTGTGACAAAATGTCCAATTTTCCCAATAATAGATCAATTTTGCTAGTCTCTAACTCTACAATTTCCTTCTTCATCTTAAAAACTAACTCAGTTGCTGGCATTGTTTTTCTCTCATATTATTCTTGTTCACTTTAGAAAGACTCTTCTGATTGTTTTGTCAACACAACTCTTTTTCTTGATCCTTACAAGCTTAGCAACTTATTGATATTCTGTCAAAAACTGACAAATGAAAATCTCATTTTTACAAACAATTCCACATTGTTCCCTATTATATAAAATTACTCAGCAAATCTCTCTTATTGATGTAACGCCACAGTTGTCTCCACTTGTATCAGTGTATCTCCATTTCACCAGCCCTATTAAAACAGTTCTCTCCCTTTATTAGATCTCCCCACAATTGTCTCCTCTTGTTTCAGTGTATCTCCACTTGACCAGCCCATTACCACAGTTCTCTCCCTTAATTTCATTCCCCCACAGTTGTCTCCCCTTTTTTCAGTGTATCTCCACTTGACCAGCCTATCACCACAGTTCTCTCCCTTTATTTCATTCCCCCACAGTTGTCTCCCCTTGTTTCAGTGTATCTCCACTTTTGACCAGCCTATCACCACAGTTCTCTCCCTTTATTTCATTCCCCCACAGTTGTCTCCACTTGCGTCAGTGTATCTCCACTTGACCAGCCTATCACCACAGTTCTCTCCCTTTATTTCATTCCCCCATATCTCCACTTGACCAGCCTATCACCACAGTTCTCTCCCTTTATTTCATTCCCCCACAGTTGTCTCCACTTGCGTCAGTGTATCTCCACTTGACCAGCCTCTATCAGCCCCTAATGATATCACTAAGTGTGTTACAATTATTCAGCAATAAACCTAATGGCTTCTATTCAATAGTGCTAAAGTCAGGGTAATAAAGTGTCCAGACTGAACCAGAATAGTTCTGTCCAGTTTCAATAGGGTATTTAAGTGACCAGTGGCTGAAGTGGGTAGTGGACAGAACAGACTGACCAGTGACAGCGCTAGAATGACTAGGTCATCAATGTCCACTTTGATTCCATAAATAATGTTTGCAATTTTTCCAGCGTGACAATTTTTCCATCTGAGAAGCAATTATCAATTTCTTCAATATCTGGTGGAAATATTGAAAACGAAGTAAATGTTGGTTTTTATTTTATTGCTTTGTTATAGACGAAAGAAAAAATTTGTTTTACATATCCCTGTTATTCCAGTAAGTCTCTTCCAGCAATCCCTATCACCATACACCACTTACTATAACAGGGTTGATATTTTCACATTTTCAGAGTACATTATTATGATCAGGATAATTATATCAGCAAAAAAAAATGAGAAATAGTTAACTTACATATACCCTGAGAGTCAGATCTCAAAAATTTAAAAACGTTAAAATAATAATTTCTTATTTTTACTTAAAATAGTAAACATTTTGAGCCACCTATATAACAGGTTCTATGTTACTTTGTGATGTGATCAAAATAGTCTATGTTTATGGCATCAAAGGGTTTTAAAAGTGTTGGGAACAATTGTATTACAATCTATATAGCAGAGGTAGTATGCAAAGGTAATTAGAGAGAGCATTCTATATCATATTGTGTGTGATATAGACAAAGAACACTGAATAACTAAGTCATAGTGATATAAACAGGACATGTTAACGGTGCCACTGATGTTGACATTCGCCTACAGAACTACTATCCACATGTTGTATATAAAACAGACAAAGAACATGGAGTAACAAACATGGAGGGATATAAACCTGACTTGTTAACAGTACCACGGGGACATTGTCTGAAGGCATAGTCACTGCTGCCCCTATTGTCCCACACCTATAAAAAACGTCCATTACCACCGGGAAATATAAAATGGTATTAGATATAGACAACTACTGGACGGACAACTACTGGTACGATTCAAGCAGACACACAGATAGAGTACCATAGTTATTTATCAGGGATGAGGGAGGAATGTGTATATCAGGGATGATTGAGGATTGTGTCTATCAGGGATGAAGGTGGAATGTGTTTATCAGGGATGAAGGTGGAATGTGTTTATCAGGGATGAAGGTGGGATGTGTATATCAGGGCTGAAGGTGGAATGTGTATATCAGGGATGAAGGAGGAATGTGTATATCAGGGATGATTGAGGATTGTGTTTATCAGGGATGAAGGTGGAATGTGTTTATTAGGGATGAAGGAGGAATGTGTATATCAGGGATGAAGGACGAATGTGTATATCAGGGATGAGAGAAGAATGTGTATATCAGGGATGAGGAGGATGGAATGTGTTTATCAGGGATGAGGGTGGAATGTATTTATCAGGGATGAAGGTGAAATGTGTTTATCAGGAATGCAGGTGGAATGTGTATATCGGGGATGAGGGTGGAATGTGTATATCAGGAATGAGGAGGATGGAATGTGTATATCAGGGATGAGGGTGGAATGTGTTTATCAGGTATGTGGGTGGAATGTGTTTATCAGTGATGAGGGTGGAATGTGGATATCAGGGATGCAGGTGGGATGTGTATATCAGGGATGAGGATGGAACGTGTTCAGCAGGAATGAGGGTTGAACGTGTTAATCAGGGATGAGTGTGAAATGTGTATATCAGGGATGAGGAAGGAATGTGTTTATCAGTGATGAAAGAGGAATGTGTATATCAGTGATGAAGAAGGAATGTGTATATCAGGGATGAGGGTGGAATGTGTATATCAGGGATGGGAAAGGAAGGTGTATATCAAGGATGAGTGTGGAATGTTTATATCAGGGATGAGGTTGGAATGTGTATATCAGGGAAGATGGAGGAATGTGTATATCAGTGATGAAAGAGGAATGTGTATATCAGTGATGAAAGAGGAATGTGTATATCAGGGATGAGGAAGGAAAATGTAAATCAGGGATGGGGAAGAAATGTGTATATCAGGGATGAAGGTGGAATGTGAATATCAGGGATGAGCAAGAAATGTGTATATCAGTGATGAGGGATGAGTTTGTATATCAGGGATGAGGAGGATGAAATGTGTATATCAGGGATGAGAGTGGAATGTGTAAATTGAGAGTGAAGGTGGAATGTGTATATCAGGGATGAAGCTGGAATGTGTATTTCAGGGATGAGGATGGAATGTTTTTATCAGGGATGAGACTGGAACGTGTTTATCAGGGATGAGGCTGGAAAGTGTTTATCAGGGATGAAAGAGGAATGTGTATATCAGGGATGATAGAGGAATGTGTATATCAGGGATGAGATTGGAATGTTTTTATCAGGGATGAGGGTGGATTGTGTTTATCAGGGATGAGGGTGGAATGTGTTTATCAGGGATGAGGGTGGAATGTGTATATCGGGGATGAGGGTGGAATGTGTATATCAGGAATGAGGAGTATGGAATGTGAATATCAGGGATGAGGGTGGAATGTGTTTATCAGGGATGAAAGAGGAATGTGTATATCAGGGATGATAGAGGAATGTGTATATCAGGAATGAGACTGGAATGTGTTTATCAGGGATGAGGGTGGAATGTGTTTATCAGGGATGAAGGTGAAATGTGTATATCAGGAATGAAGGTGGAATGTGTATATCGGGGATGAGGGTGGAATGTGAATATCAGGGATGAGGGTGGAATGTGTTTATCAGTGATGAAAGAGGAATGTGTATATCAGGGATGATAGAGGAATGTGTATATCAGGAATGAGACTGGAATGTGTTTATCAGGGATGAGGGTGGAATGTGTTTATCAGGGATGAGGGTGGAATGTGTATATCAGGGATGAGGAAGAAATGTGTTTATCAGGGTTGAGGGTGGAATGTGTTTATCAGGGATGAGAGTGGAATGTGTTTATCAGGGATGAGGGAGGAATATGTTTATCAGGGATGAGGGTGGAATGTGTATATCAGGGATGAGGTTGGAATGTGTTTATCAGGGATGAGGGTGGAATGTGTTTATCAGGGATGAGGAAGGAATGTGTTTATTCAGTGATGAAAGAGGAATGTGTATATCAGTGATGAAGAAGGAATGTGTATATCAGGGATGAGGGTGGAATGTGTATATCAGGGATGGAAAGGAAGGTGTATATCAAGGATGAGTGTGGAATGTTTATATCAGGGATGAGGTTGGAATGTGTATATCAGGGAAGATGGAGGAATGTGTATATCAGTGATGAAAGAGGAATGTGTATATCAGTGATGAAAGAGGAATGTGTATATCAGGGATGAGGAAGGAAAATGTAAATCAGGGATGGGAAGAAATGTGTATATCAGGGATGAAGGTGGAATGTGAATATCAGGGATGAGCAAGAAATGTGTATATCAGTGATGAGGGATGAGTTTGTATATCAGGGATGAGGAGGATGAAATGTGTATATCAGGGATGAGAGTGGAATGTGTAAATTGAGAGTGAAGGTGGAATGTGTATATCAGGGATGAAGCTGGAATGTGTATTTCAGGGATGAGGATGGAATGTTTTTATCAGGGATGAGACTGGAACGTGTTTATCAGGGATGAGGCTGGAAAGTGTTTATCAGGGATGAAAGAGGAATGTGTATATCAGGGATGATAGAGGAATGTGTATATCAGGGATGAGATTGGAATGTTTTTATCAGGGATGAGGGTGGATTGTGTTTATCAGGGATGAGGGTGGAATGTGTTTATCAGGGATGAGGGTGGAATGTGTATATCGGGGATGAGGGTGGAATGTGTATATCAGGAATGAGGAGTATGGAATGTGAATATCAGGGATGAGGGTGGAATGTGTTTATCAGGGATGAAAGAGGAATGTGTATATCAGGGATGATAGAGGAATGTGTATATCAGGAATGAGACTGGAATGTGTTTATCAGGGATGAGGGTGGAATGTGTTTATCAGGGATGAAGGTGAAATGTGTATATCAGGAATGAAGGTGGAATGTGTATATCAGGGATGAGGGTGGAATGTGTTTATCAGGGATGAGGGTGGAATGTGTTTATCAGGGATGAGGGTGGAATGTGTTTATCAGTGATGAAAGAGGAATGTGTATATCAGGGATGATAGAGGAATGTGTATATCAGGAATGAGACTGGAATGTGTTTATCAGGGATGAGGGTGGAATGTGTATATCAGGGATGAGGAAGAAATGTGTTTATCAGGGTTGAGGGTGGAATGTGTTTATCAGGGATGAGAGTGGAATGTGTTTATCAGGGATGAGGGAGGAATATGTTTATCAGGGATGAGGGTGGAATGTGTATATCAGGGATGAGGGTGGAATGTGTTTATCAGGGATGAGGGTGGAATGTGTTTATCAGGGATGAGGGTGAAATGTGTTTATCAGGGATGAGGGTGGAATGTGTTTATCAGGGATGAGGGTGGAATGTGTTTATCAGGGATGAGGGTGAAATGTGTTTATCAGGGATGAGGGTGAAATGTGTTTATCAGGGATGAGGGTGAAATGTGTTTATCAGGGATGAGGGTGAAATGTGTATATCAGGGATGAGGGTGGAATATGTTTATCAGGAATGCAGGTGGAATGTATATATCAGGGAAGATGGAGGAATGTGTATATCAGTGATGAAGGAGGAATGTGTATATCAGGGATAAGGAAGGAATGTGTTTATCAGGGATGAGGAAGAAATGTATATATCAGTGATGAAGGTGGAATGTGAATATCAGGGATGAGGAAGAAATGTGTATATCAGTGATGAGGGATGAATTTGTATATCAGGGATGAGGAGGATGAAATGTGTATATCAGGGATGAGGGTGGAATGTGTATATCAAGAATGAAGGTGAAATGTGTATATTAGGGATGAAGCTGGAATGTGTATTTCAGGGATGAGGGTGGAATGTGTTTATCAAGAATGAAGGTGGAATGTGTATATCAGGGATGAAGCTGGAATGTGTATTTCAGGGATGAGGGTGGAATGTGTTTACCAGGGATGAAGGAGGAATGTGTATATCAGGGATGATAGAGGAATGTGTATATCAGGGATGAGACTGGAATGTGTATATCAGGGATGAGGGTGGAATGTGGATATCTTCTGGACAGTAACACTGACAGGCGATATCCAGTTCTAATAGAATGTCCATGTTCCTCTTCATAAAGTTGTTATAGATTTTTATGCTCATTATATAATTTTTTTAAAACCAGGGTCAGGTCTAGGAAATGCAGAAAAGTCAGAGTACTCTCAGAAAACCATACTGAAAACTTCCTCACACAGCTTTCAAACTCGCTAACTGTGCAGAGGTGAAGAGCCAGTGGGATGGTGTCATCTTAACCACGCGGCTAAAGTGGCCATGTGACCCCATTAGTTACGACATGATATCTTTATTTGTTTTTTACAGTTATTAAGTATTAGGTAAGGAGTTATAATATAAACTATGAGTCAACAGGATTATTTTCTTTAACTTCCCTGTCTTTGTATTGAGCTGTCCTGCCACCCATTGAGATTTAACATCAGTTCCTACAAGAATGACTAGCGTTACCCAAACATTCACCGCCTATCAACCTTTCATGTCCTACAATTCCCCTCCTAATGTCACATCATGGTGCCTTTTATACCCATTACTTTCACTTTTTATTGAGTAGAAAATACAAAAAACGTCATATAACAATATCCGTACAATGTTTCCGGTGAGTGTGAACTTCTGACCCGATTTTTACAATACGATCACTTTACTTGATCAGAGAATACAAGTCATTTCCTGAGCAAATATCCGCGATGTATCGACACCCCTCTCTTGAACTACCATCAGAGACAGTGTTTCTATGCAAACAATGAAGACAAGCTTGTCATTATATAATAGAAACTCTCACAAATAAAAACACTTAAACAACATTGATACAATTTATATTGATTCTAAACAAACTTCATTCTTTTGGTGTGGTGTTCTTACAAACAGCTATCCTGTTTCCCATTTCTACATCAAAATTTATCGATAAGTGCCATCGGAGCTGGCCTACCGTTATAACTATAAACCCCGATATACAGGGAAACATCTGAACCTCAATGTCAATAATCATTTTATCCAATCGGATGTGCTAATTGTATTTGCTGCAGAGTATGTTTGCTCAGTACTATTGACTGAGTGATTCGTAACTGTGAAAGAAATCGCTGGTGTACGAAGTACAGCGATACCAGCGGATATGTATTCCTGATTCAAACGATGCTAATTATATTGATATATTTTGTAAATAATTTTAACCCCCCTGGATGTGCTAATGATATTTTCTGCGGAGAGCGATATTTACTACTGGGCATTGATAAAAGGCTGCGGACCAAACTGAATGGGTTTATAATGATATAAACGTCACTTAATGTCGCACCAGCATCAAACATTTATAATATTGTTTCCTTGTGTAGGAGAGTGCAGTGAACAATATCAATATTTAGGAAGTTTTCTGAAATTCAATAGTTCAAGATTATAAAACGGAAAGGCTGAAGACAGCATTGCTAGTGGTATTATCAGCTAGAAACATTACTACAAGTCAATTATGACAATAGTCTCTCAATTGAAATATGCTCCATGTTTGTAGAGCTTCAAAGTTAAATCAGTTATTGACATTTCTTTCTTGGTTTTGAAATCAGAAATCACAATAAAGCTTTTGTTGTAATATTAAGTATTGGCTGTAAGGGTGGAAAGTTGAGCTGTAAATTGATATCTTGCATTGCATTTTACATTGGAATGGAAATGAGTTAACACTGGCTTTCCTCCACCATCAAATGTTTGTACAGAAAAGGACACAAAAAGTATATCCCTGTCCAAATCATAATTTTTTCTTTAGATTTTCTATATGTGTGTAAGTTTGGTTTCATCGTTTCATCAACATTGTGCATGAAATTTCTCATGTGTTTTAGTTAAAACTATTTTATCATGCAACACTTTTATATATAAAATCACAATTTTTGTTTTAGTTCTTAGCTGTCTTTTACTTATCCTGATCTTTTAGGTACAATCGTTGTTTATATCCTGATATTAATGCCTAACTTGTAGTTTGGCCCTAAATGACCTGAGTTTTTGTAAAACTCAAACAAACAAACAAACAAAGGATTAATAACTAATATCAGTTTGTGTATGATGTTTTAAATATCATGGTACACTAGGTTACTGTCATAAGATAATTAATAAAGGACCAGTGCAGCACATGTGTGTGGTCCTGATTAATGGAGGATAAATAAATATATCAAAGAAAATGCATTGTGATCAATGTTTGTTAGGTAGAACAGCTCAAGAAGCTAACCATACTGTCACAATGATTCAGGTCCTTAGAACAGCCTGTATATTAGGGTTTTTGCCAGGCCTTTGTAGGGTCCGGTAAAAGGACTGTATCAACTGTATAGACCCAAACAAAGATGGCTGACACAGATTCAATGAGGACAGAAGCTAGGTGTTGTTGCTCTGACTACATCACAGGTCACCCAATCCTACATCACAAGGACTGTTGCCAAGATCAAATCAGTATCTATTCAGGATTACCAAATACCATCAAGTCGGTTATTTTTTTAAATTTGATCTAAAAACGATAATAACAAATTCTCACGATCATAACAATCATGTAGGGGCTGCAGTAACTTAAAGGTCTCAGTGCCGTCTACTCTAGGCCCAAAGACTTCAGGTTCAGTTGTCCTGCACTATTGTTTTTCAGCTCTAGATTATGAGCACCAGACCAATGTGGGACAGTAGACAACTGTTGACTCTAGGTTGATAGTTTGATCAGATTACGTAATTCTTCAACTCGAAACAAAACTGGTCTGGGGACAAAAGGTCAGAGGACAAAAAAGGTCAGGGGACAAAAGGTCAAAGGACAAAAAGGTCAGAGGACAAATTGGTCACGGGACAAAACTGGTCAAGGAACAAACAGGTCAGGGGACAAAAAGGTCAGTGAACAAATTGGTCAGAGGAAAAACAGGTCAGAGGACAAAAAGGTCAGACAACAAACAGGTCAGGGGACAAACAAGTCAGGGAACAAACAGGTCAGAGGACAAAATAGAGCAGAGGACAAAACTGTTATCATGCGAAACAGGTCAGTACATGGCCTGGACATCTTGGATATATTTCTGTGTTGAATTCCAAACTCCATTATTTCTGAGATATCTTATTATTGTAATGTTCTTTTCCCCATTAACACCATCTCAGATTATAATCGTGCCGACTAAGCAAACCTCGCACCATTCTGATCAACACTGGCTTATACAATTAACTAATTGAAGCTCGTCCAAAACTGACTTCAAATCACAAGAGTTGTTGTTTTTATCACTTTACTTAATGGTTTGTCCTGGTTACAAGTTTATAAATAACCTGAGAATCATGACATTGTTACTGGTATAGGTCAATGTATAAAAACTTACATCTTTATATCATTAAACTGAAATCATATGGATTTTCTACACCAATTAAATCAGACACAAGAACAGAGAAATAGAGTTGTTTCCTGTAACCGTGGCGACTTAAATTAGCACCAGCTTGGTGGATCTCCATGTTCAAAAGGACGTACATGCTCTAACAAGGGCAGATTCCAGCGGTGCCAAACTTCTAAAATTCCTGCCAACAGGAGACTTTGTTTGAATAAATAGGTAAAAAAGTAGTGTCTTCTAAACTTGATCATGATGAATTAGCCTCCATTGTGACCATTGATCAGGTCCCCACGGCAACAGTTCCTCCGCTAATCACAGCCAATCAGAGACAAGATGAATGAGAGGAGGTATAATTTCCTAGTTACTGAGAGTGCATGGTAACTTTAACAGGCGCCTTATAAAAATAGATATTAAACCCTTATAAGGAGATGGTATCCCAGTCACTGTACCATCCTTAACAATCCTGATACATCTAGACTTCAAACTCTTAAAATAAATCATATCTTAAAGTCTCTTCATTTGTTAACTATCATAAAATTCTGATTATAACATTTATGTTGTGTTATGCAATTTCAAAATATGTTTATTTCTATACCTGCTCCAGTTCTCTCTACCGACCCTCCGTCTGTGAGGGCCTTGACAAACCTGGTACCAATACCCTCGAGGCCACCCTTCACCAAGGTCCTGTCTCAAACTTACTGACCTTTAAATTTATTTCATGAAGATTCTGACATTTCAAATATTGTCTTTTTCTTCGCTACTCTCACAATGGCTCTGCTGGCATTTCTATCGTCTAACACTTAACATTTGAAAGTTCTGTTGTTTCGAGGACAACCATCTTCATAAAAAATAAGTTAGTACAACAGTTTATATTTGAAACATTAAGTTCCATGACCCATGACCTTTTGACAGATTAATCTTTTGATTTCTCGACTTTTTGACACTTGACCCATTGACTTTTGAACTTTTGAAACTGATTACAATTACATCTTGTTCCAATGATTGACTTTTAACCTCTTGACTGCTTGACTTTAATCCACAAAATACTCGATTCCACACAGGTTACTGAATTATCTTGATACAGAGGTGGCCACACAGAGTATTGTCACAGATGTGGCCACACAGGGTACTGAATTCTAAAGATACAGAGGTGGCCACACAGGATACTGAATTCTACTGATACAGATGTGGCCACACAGGGTACTGAATTCTACTGATACAGAGGTGGCCACACAGGGTACAAAATTCTAAAGATACAGAGGTGGCCACACAGGATATTGAATTCAACTGATACAGATGTGGCCACACAGGGTACTGAATTATACTGATACAGATGTGGACACACTGGATACTTAATTCTTTTGATACTGATGTGGCCACACAGGGTACTGAATTCTACTGATACAGATGTGGCCACACAGGATATTGAATTCAATTTATACAGATGTGGCCACACAGGATACTGAATTATACTGATACAGATGTGGACACACTGAATACTTAATTCTATTGATACAGAGGTGGCCACACAGGGTACTGAATTCTACTGATACAGATGTGGACACACAGGATACTGAATCATAAAGTTCTATTTTATATAGAGGGGCCACACAGGGTACTGAATTTTATTTCATATAGAGGTGGTCACACAGGGTACTGAATTCTATTGATACAGATGTGGACACACTGGATACTGAATTCTATTGATACAGATGTGGCCACACAGGATACTGAATTTTATTGATACAGATGTAGCCACACGGAATACTGAATTCTACTGATACAGATGTGGCCACAAAGGGAACTGAATTCTACTGACACAGAGGTGGCCACATAGGTTACTGAATTCAATTTAAACAGATACTGATGTGGCCACACAGTGATAGATTGGTTACCATAGTGACAAACATCTAGTTTCTGTTGGTGAACTTTAGTTTGTGTGATTTTCTCGTAAAAGTACAAAACTTTCAGATTGATTTTTGGTGAATGAATCAAGCAAACAGCACGACATACCATGCTGTGGTCAGCATGATCAATTCTCTGTCCTACATGGACCAAAAAGTTGTGACCGATGAACTGGCTCCGAGGAATCCCCAGTGCAACAGGATTTTGTGTTGTCATGATAAACAGCCCAGAACAGTATGGGAGCCCTAGGACACCTAAAAGTACGGCCCCATTATCTTCCCTCCTCACAATCAAATTTACGTTGATGTATATCTGGATTGTATAGTGCAGTTTGGTAACATTGGGAAATGCAACGATAATGAAACTGTTAGATTTCAGGAAAATACATTGATACAAATGATTAGATTGAGGGGAAATAAAGCAATGATAATGAAACTGATTTATATTTAAAAAGCTAACCATTCATCACGAAGTTTTAGGGACATTGCACAGGCAAGCTTTTCAGATTGTTGATAAATCCAATTTATATTTACAATTTAATCTTATCATGGAGCAAGTCTATAACAACCTTAACGGTTATCAAGCTCCAAATCTGGTATACCTGATCATTCTTCACCTTTAATAATACAACAGCTTGACCTTGACCTTTCACCTTATAACCTATGACCTTGTTGCAAATGGGTATGCTACACATCTATAATTGATACACAGTTTCCTCTAGATCTTGATATTTGACTCGACCTGGTGACTATATTGACTTTGTGAGATCCCAGACATCAGAGCCATTTACCAACTTCTCCTTCCACCAGGATATTCTTTTGACAAACATTGTAATTCCTGGATATCAGATTCTGCCCTACGGTCACTCCCAGGTCAACAGGCAGCTATATACAGCATCCACTAGCAAAGTACACAGCAACAACTACGACAAAATCAATAATTAATTTCTATAATTTAATAATTGCTTGATTAAATTCTGATTGAGCATCATCCATGTCAGAGAAACTCTTTTATCAATAGTATGTTCACATTCAATTAGATTGCTTGTCATCTGAATCAGCAGAATGTTTGGAAGACACCATCGTCAGCGTTATGTAACAAGTGATATCCGATGCCCACAAATTATTTTCGGTGTTACACAGATGAAACCACGCAGACGCCCCGACAACTCCACAATCCACAAGCGATTCATATCTCCGCGTAATTACATATTAATTTTGTCAGAAGCCAAAAACCAATTGAACTTCACTAAAATCATCTTAAATTTGACAAGCATGTAGCAACAAACTCAGAACCTGAGTGAAGCTTCAACTGGTTCACTGAAGCAAACATGTTTACTTAAACATTTTCTGTTTTATATCAGGCGTGTCAAGACTTTCAGATGATAATTCTGAAGATAAAGATTGATTTTACTTGTTAAAAGATTAAGATAGACATTGTGATATAAAATCTGTGATATTTGTAATTAAATTGGATTTGTTATGAATGAGACTAGGAATATAATCAATGTCATTGTAGCGACACTAACACATTCTGTCATTCCATTGATTTAAACAAAAGAAGAGAGCATTAGAATGTAAATAAATGATATAAGGTTATATAAATTAATGGTTTTGGAAATTAAAGATGGATTTTTTTTTTAGAAATTAAATAAATGTTGTCTGAGAACTCTTAGGAAGGAAAATGAATCATTTTGTGTGACATAAATGAAATTGATTCTCTTCCAGTAATACACCTGACCGATACCGATTACATGAACTCTAGGATACACTATTCATGTCTGATACAACGATTTACGATGATTTACGCTGTACACAGGCAGTTCTATGTACTGATTCAGTCAAGCGTGCTGATAATTCATCTCAGTAAATAGACATGGCTTATCCTATTGTAGAAAACACATATTAATTATTTAATTAGGGCGATAAATTTTGGTAATTAAACATTGATTTTTTGTCTTGTTCCGTGAGGTCGCAAGTATAATTTGGAGTGTATCATTATTATCTGTACTGATGTATAAAGCACAGCTCAGGATCATACTGACTAAACACCACAAGTACGTTGAAATACTTGTGGTCTTTAGATCATTTAGTATGAAGATGGTCGGAATCACTGTGGCATGTAGTTGTCAGGTGGCACTGTGGCATGGATTGGTCAGTGGAACTGTGGCATGTAGTTGTCAGGTGGCACTGTGGCATGTAGTTGTCAGGTGGCACTATGGCATGTAGTGTCAGGTGGCACTGTGGCATGTATTGGTTGTTAGCACTGTGGCATGTAGTGGTCAGGTGGCACTGGCATGGAGTGGACAGATGACACTATGGCATGAATTGGACAGATGACACTGTGGCAAGGAGTGGTGGGGTGGCACTGTGGCATTTAATGGTTGTGTGGCACTGTGGCATTGTGGGTCGGAGTGGTCAGGTGGCACAATCGCATGAAGTGGTCTGGTGGCACTGTGGTATGGAGTGGTTAGATGGCACTGTGGCATAAAGTGGTCGGTGGCACTGTGGTATGTAGTGGTCAGGTGGCACTGGCATGAAGTGGACAGGTGGCGCTATGGCATAGAGTGAACAGGTGGCACTATGGCATTGATTGGACAGATGGTACTGTGGCATGGAGTGGTTGGGTGGCACTGTGGCATGGAGTGGTCACATGGCACTGTGGCAAAGTGTGGACAGGTGGCACTGTGGAATAGAGTGGTTGGTGGCACAATGACATGAAGTGGTCGGGTGGCACAGTTGCATGGATTGGTTGGGTGGCACTGAGCATGGGGTGAATAGGTGGCACAGTGGCATGGTGTGGTTGGGTGGCAGTGTGGCATGGAGCGGTCGGTGGTAGTGTGGCATGTAGTGGTCAGATGGCACTATGGCATTGAGTGAAAGGTGGCACTGTGACATCGAGTGGACCAGTGGCACAGTTGCATGGTGTGGTTGGTGGCAATGTGGCTTGAAGTGGTCAGTGGCAATGTGGCTTGAAGTGGTTGGAAGGCACTGTGGCATGTAGTGGTCAGGTGGCACTGTGGCATGAAGTGGTCAGGTGGCACTGTGGTATAGAGTGGTTAGGTGGCACTGTGGCATAGAGTGGTCAGGTGGCACTGTGGCATATAGTGGTCAGGTGGCACTGGCATGGAGTGGACAGATGGCACTATGGCATGGAGTGAACAGGTGGCACTATGGCATTGATTGGACAGATAGTACTGTGGCATGGAATGGTTGGGTGGCACTGTGGCATGAAGTGGTCACATGGCACTGTGGAATAGAGTGGACAGGTGGCACTGTGGAATAGAGTGGTTGGTGGCACAATGACATGAAGTGGTCAGATGGCACAGTGGCATGGATTGGTTGGGTGGCAGTGTGGCATGGAGCAGTCGGTGGTAGTGTGGCCTGTAGTGGTCAGATGGCACTATGGCATGGAGTGAAAGGTGGCGCTGTGACATCGAGTGGACCGGTGGCACAGTTGCATGGAGTGGTCGGTGGCAATGTGGCTTGAAGTGGTCGGAAGGCACTGTGGCATGTAGTGGTCAGGTGGCACTGTGGCATGAAGTGGTCATGTGGCATTGTGGTATGGAGTGGTTAGTTGGCACTGTGGCATAGAGTGGTTGGTAGCACTGTGGCATGTAGTGGTCAGGTGGCACTGGCATTGAGTGGACAGATGGCACTATGACATGGAGCGAACAAGTGGCACTATGGCATTGATTACACAGATAGTACTGTGTCATGGAGTGGTTGGGTGGCACTTAGCATGGAGTGGTCACATGGCACTGTGGCATAGAGTGGACAGGTGGCACTGTGGAATGGCACTGTGTGGCACAATGACATGAAGTGGTCAGATGGCACAGTGGCATGGATTGGTTGGGTGGCACTGAACATGGGGTGAACAGGTGGCACAGTGGCATGGAGTGGTTGGGTGGCAGTGTGGCATGGAGCAGTCGGTGGTAATGTGGCCTGTAGTGGTCAGATGGCACTATGGCATGGAGTGAAAGGTGGCACTGTAGCATCGAGTGGACAGGTGGCACAGTTGAATGGTGTGGTCCGTAGCAATGTGGCTTGAAGTGGTCAGTAGGCACTGTGGCATATAGTGGTCAGGTGGCACTGTGGCATGAAGTGGACAGGTGGCACTGTGTCATGTAGGGGTCAAATGGTTCAAATCGATTGGCAATGATTTCGAAAAATTTCAACTAGGTCTAACAATAATATAGAACTAAGCTTCATACCTGGACTGTAATATACACATGCCTTTAGTTATAGACAGATGTATATTACAGTCTAGGTATGATGTATTAATCCTATATCATTTAATACCTAGTACAATAACACATTTTATAAATGTAATTGATGATGAAGTATTGTGTGTAGAACCTTCACTATGCTATATTACATTCAGTGCTAAATTGATCCTTATGTTAAGGAGACCTGTACAGGAAACACAGGATATGAACAAAGCAGAGACATTTTGTTATCACCAATATAATGAGGTGTTCATCAAAGGCGAATTATTCATCACGACACTCCAGCCTTGTTATGTTCCGAATCATCAGTCACACAGGGTACCTCTGTGAATAAATCCACAACAATTAAATCTACATCCTGAATACACTATTTATCCAATCAGTGAATCAGAGTGCCTCTCTCAACGTCATTATATAACTACCACACTAACCTGTCTAAAAAGACCAACAATCATACACAAACCTGTCTAGAGAGACCACCAGCCATACACAAACCTGTCTAAAGAGACCACCAGCCATACAAAAACCTGTCTACAAAAGAGACCTCCAGCCATACACAAACCTGTCTAGAGAGACCACCAGCCATACACAAACCTGTCTAGAGACCACCAGCCATACTCAAACCTGTCTAAAGAGACCACATTGGTGTCTCCGATACCCAAGGTCATATGAGGAGAGCATAATAAGATTTATGATTTTGAAAATATAGTAGCACTTTTCTCTTTGTGTAAGCTAGATATTGTATTATGACACCCGGAGTTAAAATCACAGACCTAAAACCAAAGACAGATGTGTTTTCTTCGCTCAATCTTGATAGATTCCACTTTGCATTAATGAATGTGCCTTTTTTGTAAGCAGTAAATCATTACATCAACAAATAAAAGCTTCCTTGTAAAAGTCATGAAATAAAATGTATCTTAAATTGAACCTTTCTACTCTATATTTGTTTAAAACTTTGCCTGGTTATAGTACAGATTCCACTTCTATCCCATTAAATCTAGGAATCTCATAAATAATCCGAAATCTAACCCCAACCCATCGGTCTTTATAACATTTTGTACGAGAACACCTCACCGATTCTATACACAAGATGTACATCTATTGGAAGCTTTATCCATACCCACATCAAGTCTGCAACACTCAACAAAATGGAGCTCTTAACCTGATTTGGAGATTTCTTTCCCCCATCACCCACCCTGGTCACAAGAGAATATGTTCTACTACATCCAAAAGCAGAAATTTATCAGAAAATAATCGCATATCACCCAAAGAATCTATCCAATTCATCCATATTTGATCTAAGTTACTGCTACGTTTTTACTCTAAGCAGTCTCTAGAGATTCTAGAATATAATTTTCAAAGCTTTAAAGCGAAGCAGACATATTTTATTTATGCCTCCACACTTTGTAGATTTTAGAGGATTTTTCCTCTCTCTCCATTAAAACAACGATTGTGTCTTAGTGATACATACATGCTAAGCCAATCAGCACTTGACATCGTACAAAATATCGACCAATCATATAATGTAATCTTTGGAGAGTTCGAGCAATGAGATCAGAAGTTGTACACCACAAATTGATATGAACCTGGTTCCCCTTTCCAGTGTTTTAGGTTGTACATTTTTAATGACTTTGGTTCAGTCCAATATCATCAAAGGGTGTTAATGTTTCCAAGAACCCTACTTAATTTTTTAATGATGTAAGCATTGTGTATTACTTTTTTTTTCTGTCTCTGAGTATTTCGTCTGATGTTGCATATCAACCAATCAAATGGAAGAATTCCAAATGAAACTGTAAGATCCCAGATTGTACATGTTGATGAAGCGTAACAATTGTTTAATGAGCCATGGTTGAGTAAACACAGGTGCATCAAGCCAATGCAGAAGCAGAATGACCTGAATGAATCATGATTCAATTCCGTTAAAGTGACGTTCAAACTCATCAATAAAAAAGAATCCAATTTGTCGGAGAGTAAATATGTGTGATCTTTAATTCATCAGGCGATAACAGAACAAAGCATGGTACCAAGATGGACTTGTCATCTCGGAACATTCGACCAGAAAACCATGCTAATATATTAATGTAAATGACACACTGGGTCGCCAGGTTAGCCTCACTGATGTAATAGCATGGAACATAAAACTAACATTGTGACAGATGAAAGCTGGCCATTTTGGAGATGTATCGATATTTACATTATACCTGTCAAACGTCACATGACATGGAACATTTTTTTCTTTTTTTTGCAATTCTGTCTTGTTCAGACAACTATACGGTTGGAACAGATCATGATGAAATGAGTTACAATTTTCTTGTTTAATATCAAGATTCTGTGTAGGATAATTCTCATAGATAATACAAATTTGAACAAACATCCTATCTTTTTACATACTAATCAATTCATAAATATATGAAAACTAACAAAAGTAGACATTACCTTGTACCCTCTTAATATGTTCTCACCTCTTATTATGGATTGTAATGTACAATCATATGTGAAAAATTATCTGCCCCAAAAATGACCAAAAGACCAAAATTATCTCCCCTAAAAATGACAAATAGACCGAAGTTATCTCCCTTGAAAATGACCAATATACCAAAGTTTTCTCCCCTAAAAATGACCATTAGACTAAAGTTATCTCCCCTGAAAATAATCAATAGACCACAGTTATTTCCCCTTAAGTGGCCATTAGACTAAAGTTATCTCACTTGAAAATGACCATTAAACCGAACTTACCCCCCCTGAAAATGACCAATAGACCAAAGTTCTTTCCCCTATAAATGACCATTAGACCATGCTTATCTCCCCTGCAAATGACCATTAGACCAAAGTTATCTTCCCTGAAACTCCCCTTAAAATGACCATTAGACCAAAGTTATATCCCCTGAAAATCACCATTACACCAAAGTTATCTATCGTCTTCCAATAGACCGATGTTAAATTCAGTTCAAATAAAATTGACCAACTGATCTCTCGAGTAAAAGAAAATGGAAAAGAAATGCTGAACATCAGAATGGCAGTCAATGAATTAGATAAGGGTCTTTAAGGTAACTGGACTAAAGGAATTAATGTATTGATATTCATTTTTATACATTTACTCCGAGGTAAAAGTGACAAAGTGATTCAATTACATTGCTTGTTGTAACTTTCATATCATCACTGTACATATATTCTTCAGTAATACTATCGTGAAGTCTCTGTTTAGATAAACATTTATTTACTCAGACAAATCAATCAGTGGCTAATCCAAGAATTAAGACAAGGCTGAATGATGTCATCTCGTAATAGTTAATAAAACGGCCACCAGGGGATAGATTTTATATGAACAGTAACCGAGCAACATGTCTAGTGTTAGAAATGAGAGATTTCTCTTTTGGGAGTGATGAAATTCACTCGGGTAAGCGGGGCGACTTGATCTAATTGGCTCTGTCATTATGTCTCCAAGGAAAAGATCTGGCAAGTTTTTTGTGGCGGGCGACATATGTCAGACTCGTTCAGACAAAATCATGATGATGTTTGATGACACACAATACCAGTGGAAATCCACCATATTGCTTTGACAAATCCCACAGAAAACCGGTGTGTTGTCAGAGCAATAAAAACACAGAGACAGATAAAAACGATGGGACTATCCTGATCTCACTGAACATGAGCAGCATTCAGGTTCTCAGGGCTGATTCTAACAGGAATCTCTGTTTGTACCTGTAGATTGTTCTAATTAATGGGCTAACTTTAATAGTTTTCTGATATTGCATAAGTGACATGTCAAAATATTTTTTAACTCATTTACTCCTTTAGCTGTAATGTAACTTACACGACTAAAGACTGAAGCATAAAAAACGACTTAATTTGTCTTATCTGGTCAAGTATATATATAACATAAAGCTTTAATCATCATCTTCAATTGTTTTTTTATAATTTTCTTCTTCAATTTCGCTTTTATAATTTCATAAACTAAACATCACTTAAAAAATAATTTTCTTAAAATACAAAATATTGCAAGCACCAACCTTAAAATGAATTAAGGCTAGGAAACAATACCATAAAGATTTATTTTTACCTATAGGAAGTATAGCATGGTAAAGGGGATTTTGTCAGGAACAAAGTATTCATAAGAAATGTACATATTGCCGCGGTAACCATGATAGATGTGCCTTTCACATGTTAGCAGGCTGACAGCCCATCAATATTTGATAAGGCGATTCCATTTCCTTAAGCTCATTAGGCCCCAAACCGAACCGTTATTATAAGTACCCTATTAGGGTTGTAAAAATTAGAATTTCCTTTTTTTTATCTTCTAATAAGATCTATATATCTGTCTTTGCTTCATGTGGGAGACACGCAGTCTATACACCAAAGACATTCTAAGACAAGCGCTTGATTCATTTTCAAATATTAAATATGCTATCCAGCTAGTTTTTGTCTATTTGTAATATTGACATGTCTCAATAAATATGTCGGAAGTTAAAGTCACACTATCTTACTCACACACAGGAAAACACCTTTATATTCATTAAAATAAAGTGAATTCTATAAATAGTAACATTGACCTTCAACTTTGAGGCAGTATATCACTGTATCACATATCTGTAACATATATATATATAGAGGCTGTATAATGATATATCTATAACATATCATATATATGTCAAACTTTCAGCTGTAACACAAGGATGAGTGTAAAAACAGTTCTATTAATAGAAAGGGTGACCTTGACATATCTTCTGTGAAAAACTAAACAAGAGTCATTGTACTTGAATCAGTAACATTGGCCTTGACCTTTGAACCCAGAAATATGGTCTAATCCCAGTTCTTAAGATTTATCTATCCTTGTGTGTCATTTTCTATAGTTAAAATTCATGTGGTTGCGGCGATCAGACATTAATTCAAACACTTTTGTAAAATCAAATATCCTTAGTAAAAAATAACGCAAATAATATATAAATGGTTATTTTTTAATTACACACCGTGCCTTCCACTTGCAGATACAACTGGTACGAACCCGCTGTATCTGTAATGGAACACGCTGTACCAGCCGAACCGAACCGGTACAAGTGGTTCGTTTTCAGAAGCGTACCACTTGCATCCAAGATGGCGGACCCGAAATTCTTCATTTGTCACCGGAATGTTTTCTTTGTTGAAAACAAGGCAGAGCCTATTTATACTCGATAAAATTACATGGTTTGTTTATTTCAATGTATGTCGAAACTATTTAGGTATTATCTTTATATCCATTTCATTGTTAACACCGAAATTACTTAGCTTTCATATTCAAAGCGTATCTTTCATATGGGTGCCGCCATCATAGAAAAACCCAAATGCGTTCCATTTGGCGGTGCCGTATCACTTTAGTGCAACTGGTTACGAATCCACAAACTGGGAACGCACAGAGTAAAACCCCTCTTACTTGAACCCTGATTTCTCGAATAGCCCCCACTCCTCAAACTGGTCCCGACTGTGTCCCTATATATGTATGTCATGTAACAAAACCTTAGATAGCTCCAACAGCTATTCTTCAAATACCCCTTATTCCTCAAATAGAAAGATATCCCCATTTTATCAAATACAACCATGTATTCATATAACAGGTGTTCAGCAATTGAGAAATTTTCAAACACCCACCTTTATGTAACACATATTTTCAACTTGAAATTTTTATCAAAAACCACTTTCATCAAATTCAAAATGCTCAAAATCACAGTAATTAAAATGTAATTGACATGCATAGTTTGTCATAATTTGAGATCTAACATTTTGACTGTCGATGAAGATCTTGACCAACTTCGGATAAGTCGAATACCCTGAATTCATCGATCTATTGATCTGACCCCTGATGTTCCTCGAACTACTGATCTGACCCCTGTTGTTCCTCGAATTATTGATCTGACCCCTGTTGTTCAAGTTGTTGGTGTTTCACTGTACTTAATTACTTTCCTGCTAATCTATAACCTGCCTAGAAATAAACCCTGATTATCAGTGTGATTTTTTCCTTTTTTGAATATTTACTATGACCGAATACTTTAATGGAAGCCTCTCAGTATATTTAGAATGTTCACAGGTGCAGAAGGAGTTGACACGATATTAATACATAAAGCCTTGCAGTCTTACTGTTCCAAATTAATTTCCTCATCCCCTCTCAAAAGCCTGAAGGTAAGAGTTAACAAGCAAAACTCGCCGGTGAAATTTAAATGCATAAATATACGCAAACATTGTTTTTCCGGAGTGTGAACTAGATACTTTAGATCAATCCCTAATAAGAACCCCACAGCACTGGTATAGACTGAGAGTGTAGATCTCATTAATGTTCATATAATTACTGACATAGTACACCACAAGTAAAGACAATGGTTTGTCCTCTCAATCTGAATTACTACAAAAGTCTGTATGTTAGAAAAAGTTTAAATTACCTTTACACTGTCTACCAATCCACTCCCTGGTGTTTTCTCCGATAGCCCATTTTTTTCTCTAGGAAACTGATTTTTTCTCATTCAACACATGCCAGACTTTTCCCTGGGGAAGGATGCAATGTCTTCTGGCTGCTGTTTAAATGAAACACAAATTAGAAGTTAACGCAAGGTTTAGATGGCAGTGACTTATATCATCAATAAATCTCTGGTGTGCTATAGGAGTTCTCAGGCTGCAGTGTAACGGCTAGATAGGATTGGAAAAGGAAGGGACATGGATGGACAAAGGGAGGAAGGAGAGGGATAGAAACAAACAGAAATGAACAGAAGAAGAAAAAGGAGAAAGAGACAGACAGAGATAGACAGAGGGAGGAAAGAGAAGAATGAGAACAAATAGAAACGAACAGAAGATGGAAAAAAGGAGAAAGAGACAGACAGTGATAGACAGAGAGAGGAAGGAGTGGGATAGGGAAAAACAGAAACGAACAAAAGATGTGAAAAAGAAGAAAAGAGATAGGGAAAAAGAAACGAACAAAAGATGTGAAAAAGAAGAAAAGACAGACAGAGATAGACAGAGGGAGAAAGGAGAAGATAGGGACAAACAGAAACGAACAAAAGATGTGAAAAAGAAGAAAGAGACAGACAGAGATAGACAGAGGGAGAAAGGAGAAGGATAGGGACAAACATAGATGAACAGAGTTTGGAAAAAATAGACAGGATAGACAGGGATGGACAGAGGGAGGAAGGAGGGGTAAGAACAAACATGGATGAACAGAAGGAAGAAGAAGGGAGATGGAAGAAAGAGAAAGAAAGAGATGAATTGGGATTGACAGAAAGGAGAAGTATAAAGAAATGGACAGACAACAGACTCTGCAGTTTAAGGACTAAAGGACTAGGTGTGAGGATAAGTTGAAGGACAAATAGAGATTTGCAGAGAAGGAATTAAAGATGAGAGAAAGGGAAAAACAACACACTGTTTGTGACATTTTATTACAGCAAGAATCAGTATAGAGATCAAGGGATAGGATAAGGAAAAGGACAAACAAAGATAAACAGAAGGAAGAAGAGGAGAGACAGGGACAAAACAGAGGAGGAAGAGGAGAGACAGGGACAAACAGAGATAAACAGAAGGAGGAAGAGGAGAGACAGGGACAAACAGATAAGAGAGAGAAGGACAAAGAAAACAGAGAGGAAGAGGAGACAGGGAAAACAGAGAAACAGAAGGAGGAAGAGGAGACAGGGACAAACAGAGATAAACAGAAGGAGGAAGAGGAACAGGGACAGGGACACAGAGATAAACAGAAGGAGGAAGAGGAAGACAGGGACAAACAGAGATAAACAGAAGGAGGAAGAGGAAAGAGGACAACAGAGAAGAGGAAAGGAAGGGACAAACAGAGATAAACAGAAGGAGGAAGAGGAGAGACAGGGACAAACAGAGATAAACAGAAGGAGGAAGAGGAGAGACAGGGACAAACAGAGATAAACAGAAGGAGGAAGAGGAAGACAGGGACAAACAGAGATAAACAGAAGGAGGAAGAGGAAGACAGGGACAAACAGAGATAAACAGAGGAGGAAGAGGAAGACAGGGACAAACAGAGATAAACAGAAGGAGGAAGAGGAAAGACAGGGACAACAGAGATAAACAGAAGGAGGAAGAAACAGGGACAACAGAGAAACAGAAGAGGAAGAGGAAAGACAGGGACAAACAGAGATAAACAGAAGGAGGAAGAGGAGAGACAGGGACAAACAGAGATAAACAGAAGGAGGAAGAGGAGAGACAGGGACAAACAGAGATAAACAGAAGGAGGAAGAGGAGAGACAGGGACAAACAGAGATAAACAGAAGGAGGAAGAGGAAAGACAGGGACAAACAGAGATAAACAGAAGGAGGAAGAGGAAAGACAGGGACAAACAGAGATAAACAGAAGGAGGAAGAGGAAAGACAGAAAAAAAGAGATAAACAGAAGAGGAAAAGAAGGAAAGAGAGACAGGACAAACAGAGATAAACAGAAGGAGGAAGAGGAGAGACAGGGACAAACAGAGATAAACAGAAGGAGGAAGAGGAAAGACAGGGACACACAGAGATAAACAGAAGGAGGAAGAGGAAAGACAGGGACAAACAGAGATAAACAGAAGGAGAGAGGAAGAGGAAGACAGGGAAAAACAGAGATAAACAGAAGGAGGAAGAGGAGAGACAGGGACAAACAGAGATAAACAGAAGGAGGAAGAGGAAGACAGGGACAAACAGAGATAAACAGAAGGAGGAAGAGGAAGACAGGGACAAACAGAGATAAACAGAAGGAGGAAGAGGAAAGACAGGGACAAACAGAGATAAACAGAAGGAGGAAGAGGAGAGACAGGGACAAACAGAGATAAACAGCAAACAGGAAGGAGAAGAGGAAGACAGGGACAAACAGAGATAAACAGAAGGAGGAAGAGGAAAGACAGGGACAAACAGAGATAAACAGAAGGAGGAAGAGGAAAGACAGGGACAAACAGAGATAAACAGAAGGAGGAAGAGGAGAGACAGGGACAAACAGAGATAAACAGAAGGAGGAAGAGGAAAGACAGGGACAAACAGAGATAAACAGAAGAAGGAAGAGGAAAGACAGGGACAAACAGAGATAAACAGAAGGAGGAAGAGGAAAGACAGGGACAAACAGAGATAAACAGAAGGAGGAAGAGGAAAGACAGGGACAAACAGAGATAAACAGAAGGAGGAAGAGGAGAGACAGGGACAAACAGAGATAAACAGAAGGAGGAAGAGGAAAGACAGGGACAAACAGAGAAAACAGAAGGAGGAAGAGGAGACAGGGACAAACAGAATAAACAGAGAGAGGACAGACAGGACAAACAGAATAAACAGAGGAGGAAAGGAAGACAGGGACAAACAGAGATAAACAGAAGGAGGAAGAGGAAAGACAGGGACAAACAGAGATAAAGAGGAGAGAGGAAGACAGGGACAAACAGAGATAAACAAGGAGGAAGAGGAAAGACAGGGACAAACAGAGATAAACAGAAGGAGGAAGAGGAAAGACAGGGACAAACAGAGATAAACAGAAGGAGGAAGAGGAAAGACAGGGACAAACAGAGATAAACAGAAGGAGGAAGAGGAGAGACAGGGACAAACAGAGATAAACAGAAGGAGGAAGAGGAAAGACAGGGACACACAGAGATAAACAGAAGGAGGAAGAGGAAAGACAGGGACACACAGAGATAAACAGAAGGAGGAAGAGGAAAGACAGGGACACACAGAGATAAACAGAAGGAGGAAGAGGAAAGACAGGGACACACAGAGATAAACAGAAGGAGGAAGAGGAGAGACAGGGACAAACAGAGATAAACAGAAGGAGGAAGAGGAGAGACAGGGACAAACAGAGATAAACAGAAGGAGGAAGAGGAAAGACAGGGACAAACAGAGATAAACAGAAGGAGAAGAGGAAAGACAGGGACAACAAAAAAAAGAGAAGAGGAAGACAGGACAAACAGAGATAAACAGAAGGAGGAAGAGAGAGAGACAGGGACAAACAGAGATAAACAGAGGAGAGAGGAAGACAGGAGGAGAGAAGGAAAACACAGAGATAAACAGAAGAGGAAAAAGAGGGAGGAGAGAGGAAAGACAGGGACAAACAGAGATAAACAGAAGGAGGAAGAGGAAAGACAGGGACAAACAGAGATAAACAGAAGGAGGAGAGGAAGACAGGACAACAGAGAAAACAGAAGGAGGAAGAGGAAAGACAGGACACAACAGAGATAAACAGAAGGAGGAAGAGGAAGAAGGGACAAACAGAGATAACAGAGAGGAAGAGGAAGAAGGACAACAGAGATAAACAGAAGGAGGAAGAGGAAAGACAGGGACAAACAGAGATAAACAGAAGGAGGAAGAGGAAGACAGGGACAAACAGAAGAGAAGAGGAAAGACAGGACACAGAGAAACAGAAGAGGAAGAGGAAGACAGGGACAAACAGAATAAACAGAAGGAGGAAGAGGAAAGACAGGGACAAACAGAGATAAACAGAAGGAGGAAGAGGAAAGACAGGGACAAACAGAGATAAACAGAAGGAGGAAGAGGAAAGACAGGGACACACAGAGATAAACAGAAGGAGGAAGAGGAAAGACAGGGACACACAGAGATAAACAGAAGGAGGAAGAGGAAAGACAGGAGGAGAAACAGAGAAAACAGAACAGAGAGGAGGAAGAGGAAAGACAGGGACAAACAGAGATAAACAGAAGGAGGAAGAGGAAAGACAGGGACAAACAGAGATAAACAGAAGGAGGAAGAGGAGAGACAGGGACACACAGAGATAAACAGAAGGAGGAAGAGGAGAGACAGGGACAAACAGAGATAAACAGAAGGAGGAAGAGGAAAGACAGGGACAAACAGAGATAAACAGAAGGAGGAAGGGAAAGACAGGGACAACAGAGATAAACAGAAGGAGGGAAGGGAAAGAAGACAGGGACAAACAGAGATAAACGAAGAGGAAGGGAAAGACAGGGAACAAAGAGATAAACAGAAGGAGGAAGAGGAAAGACAGGGACACACAGAGATAAACAGAAGGAGGAAGAGGAAAGACAGGGACAAAGAGATAAACAGAAGGGGAAGGGAAAGACAGGGACAAACAGAGATAAACAGAAGGAGGAAGAGGAAAAGACAGGGACAAACAGAGATAAAAAGAAGGAAAAGAGGAAGGAAAGGGAAAAGACGGAACAGAGATAAACAGAAGGAGGAGGACAGGAAAGAGTAACAGAAGAGAAGGGACAACAGAGATAAACAGAAGGAGGAAGGGGAAAGACAGGGACAAACAGAGATAAACAGAAGGAGGAAGAGGAAAGACAGGGACAAACAGAGATAAACAGAGGGAGGAAGAGGACAGACAGGGACAACCAGCAATGAACAGATGGAAATAGAAAAGGAAAAACTAATTAAAAGAGAAACAGGTACAAGCAAGACGAAGAATGAACAAAGGGAACAAGAGGAGAGATTGAAAAGAAAAGCAAGTAAAAAGATATATGCACATCATAAAGAGACAGAAACAAAGAGTAAAAAAGGAAAAGTAAAGAAACAGAGAAAGGAAAAAGGAAAATGAAAAAAACAGAGACAGAAAAAAGACAGAAATTTGTAAAAGAAAGAACTGATGCACAGAAGAGAAAATTTACACAGAAAATTTGGAGAAAAAGGAAAGGGATATAGAATTAAATGTTTCTAACAAAATTATCATTGTTGAGTTAATCAAAAGGAAAACAACACATTTCTAAATATAATTCACCGTGCTTGTGAAAATCCATACTGCTGTAAAAGTTATCAACAATGTGTAATTTGTAGTAATGTTATTTAATTACTTAATCATCCTCGAAAAAAAAGAGGATTTTCAAGTTTGCATCAATAACTAGTCGAGGACAACAAGACTTAATTCACTTTGTTTAGACAAACAAAATGATACCCTCATCTAAACAGAACGATTAGCAAATAATATGTCGTTTATCATGGGATAACGATAAAAATAAATCCCATCACATCACTAGGCCTAAATTAAATCAACAGAAAGCAGTCTCTCCACTCACACAGAAAATGGGAGGGGATGCTAATCTGTTTCAGTCAATCATCATAAACCAGTGTCACAAACAGAATTGTTAAAACTTCTTAAGGATTCTAGTTTCTTAAATAAAAGTTGATCTACAAAAGGCTTGTGTGGTTGGATCACACATTTGATTGGTCAATTAAGGATTCTATCACAGCAAAATCATGGCTGGACAACAAAACGTTGGTGAGTGCAAAAATTTGGTCAATCAGCACCACGTACCAAGAGCAAGTCCTTTCACTTCCACAAACACTCTAATTACTACCTATAGCTATAGATTGGGCCTTTTGTAACCAGCCGATGTATTGTTTCAATTCCTCTAGAGTAGATCAAGTCAGAGCTGCTATTTGGGCACAACCAACCCACCTTGCAACAACCTACAAGAAACTTTTTGATGTAACTGAAAAACAGAAAGTACTAATTACTGTCTTAATGATGGGAGTTTGAAAGTACAAATTTGAAACTTTCAAAGACAATGGTGATGTTTGTAACAGATATGTGGGCTGAATCAAAATAGACTTCTACAAGGATCATAGAGATTGACCTTTCAAGTTTTAGGTCCCCAAGAAATATCAAATAAAATTTCCAAAAAAATGGCATTTGGAACAAATAGCCTTACTGAGGACTTTATGTCAGAATTATTACAGATGTGTCGATTTTACGGGTAATTTCAACATAAAAGTGTTCAGAATGTGTGTGATTATCTAGGTGTGGACTACAACAAAGTACATATTGACCTCTACCAAAGTCACACATCTAAAACCTTTAGTGAAACCAGACAAAAACCTTCAAATCTAATACAAGAAAATGTCAACCTCAGCAATAAAATCATATCAGGATGTGACTGTTAGGTGTTTTTATGTTGTTACAAGTTTTGATAAGATTAAGTACAACATACTTGTTTTGTTTTAAATATGTTTTGTCTGATTGTTAAGGTACAGTGTTACTATGGTAATTAAGAGAGTTTCTGATGGTCAAAAACTTCAGTATAACATTGTTTTATCATCAGATTTTTTTCTAGCAATAAAAGTGCTTGGTATCTGGCAGGAAAAGACTCACACCTGGGAATTTCTAATACCTTTGGAGTTCATTTGTTGATGTCTAAATTACTCTGTAACCAAATATTATGTGGAGAAAATAAAATGAACATGTTTTTTAATAAACATATCTGACAGTATTGTAAAGTGTTTCAAATATATGACTGTATTCTAAAATGTCTGAATATCTGACTGTAGGTGTTTAAATAGGTTATAGATGTCTGAGGTCCCCATTTTACTTTTGACAATCAAACATTTGTAAATGATTGGTGTCTAATAAACTGAAGAGGGTTAGCAAACAGAAATCTGGAAATGTGTAATAATTGATAAAATGAAATAGGAGAAATAGCCTTTAGAAATAAACTTTCATTTAACAAATTTATCAATAAGTCACAGAAAATTACCACATGAGAAGCTCTGTTGGCAATAAATATTGAATTGTTTAACAACTGGGAATTAATTGGTGTGACTCATGTAGGGGTGTAAAATCAATCTTATAGGGAAATCGTAACTCTGATCACAGTAAAATGGTAATCGTCATCGTAATTACAGTAAAACAATTAAATTATCATCGTGATTACAGTGTATACATGTTACCAACAAAAAATTGAAAAGAATAGAAAAATAGAATAGGAAAGTAAAGGAGAGAAAACTTAGTGAAGGGACACGAAAACAGATGATATTCATGATTTCCCATGTGGAGATTAAAAAAAGGTCCCACAGACCTGCTTTATTGGCATTTATTTCTCATTTTTGTGATACTTTGGAGTTCAAAGTCTTCTAATGGTTCTGATGAACATATAATGTCTGCCTGATGCTGCAAATAGGATTGTCCAAACTCTAGTATAATTATATTGATACAAGAAGTTACATCATACAGGTAATTAATTTTTTTGTTAATTATGCTGTTATTACATTTTACCTGTGATAAAGGTAACAGATGCTCTGTTTCACCTCATCAAACAAATGGAATTCATTAGCATTGGAATAGCATGTTACAAGTGTGAGATTGGATCGGAGAGAAAGGTGAAAATGACAGTATACAATATTACAGTCTCGCATGCAATGTTGGGCATCTGATTTACTTCATATCAGTGTACTGAAACCAGCAGATCTGATATTACACGACCAGGTTATAGCACTGCAGACTGCTGTCCAAGCAGCTCTGATATTACACGACCAGGTTATAGTACTGCAGACTGCTGTCCAAGCTTTATGGGACTATTTAGGTAACAGCAAAGTTACATAGAAGGGAATATTTGGTACATGCCTATGAATGACATTAAATGAATACACGTATAATTCTGATTTATCAATCAACGTCATGGTACAGTGGGTATGCATCAATAATAAAATAAATCAAAATATCTATGATAATCTTATGTGGTACACACCTTATATATCATATAAATACCTTGATATCCAAATGCACTTTTCTAGAAATCCACTGGTTTAATTCCTAGAGAAGTATGAACCAATGTCGACCGATTAAAATATACAACAGCCTACAGCATACATCTCTACTGCTGAAGTGACACAACTCTTTTTAAAACAATCAGATGACACCTTTTAACATCAAAGGTATGATAAAATGATCAATATCATTTAAATCTAATCTTCATCCGTAATTTAAGTAATTATCTCCCCTGTTTGTAACTCTCTACAATCCTGATGTTTTCTGTGAGCAGAGATTAAGAAGGATTAGGCGTCCCTTTCATCTTGGTGATAAGAATGCTTGTATGTGTAGTAAGATGGTGATTAGGGGAGATAACTCTGAACCTTTGTGTAGGTAATCCTTGTGTTTTTATATGCACTTTAAGTCTGAAGAATCAACACATTACGTGATCAGAACTTGTAAACAGCAAACAGCAATTAAGAGATTGTTTACCAAACAGCCAAAATGTGTTTACCTTGTAAATGATACATTTTCACACAATGATTACACTTTTATTCGTCAAAAAGCACATTCTAGGAGAATTTTTGTCCTAATCTATTTTGTACCCATCGGTATGGCAGATTGGCCTGTGTGTAAGACCATTTGGTTTCAAAGATCATTTTAATTTGTTCTTTAGGCATCTATAAATTGTGATATATTGGATGTGGTCATATTTTGACTTATATGGCATTAAAGTGCCAAAATTTACCACACTAAAGTTAAAGTGAACAGTCGGGCAAGGATGGCTAAAGTCGGTAAAATGGTGTGAATGTATCCAGTATAATTTCTTATGAAATAGAAAAATAAAATCTCTCGCCAAAATCTGTCTGCGTACGAAGAAATTAAATTAAAGTATAGGAATCCTAAAACGTCCTCCCGGCTGACTATGTCCGTGGTTACATTTACACGCAGCCTCGCTTTCAATGCTTTCAACTTTCCTTTACTTTAATGGTCAGAACTGGGAAATGTAAGCAGAACTTGGCCGTCGTATTAATATGTGAGAACTTTTGGAAGGCCAATGAACGCATTTAGACTGTTTTTCTTTGCCCGACTATTCACTTTAAGCTGGATATTTATTTGTTGAATAAAACAATTGATACATCTACATGGCATTTATTAAACACATACTCTTGGGTATATTACCCAATCATCATTGCAGGATCTGTCTATAGACAAAGTCTATTTTTAGAATTTTTATATTTCAATCAAATCAAATTATGCACCAAAATTAAAACGGCATAGGGAAACGCCAAATTTAAAGACAGGTTGGGCTGTATTGTGATTATACTGCTGTATGAATTGAACTTTATTTTCAACTGAGACATATATCAATTCTTTTTCTGTATTTTGTGGATGTCAATCTGACCACCATTGAGTCTATTTATTAAATTATCTCCCCTTAAACAGGTAATCCAATATCATGCAAACCAAATTTAATATTTCCCTTTTCAAGACCATTTGATTGTTTCCCATTTTTTGATTTCCAATTAATAACTGTATTATGTCTTTCAAATCTTTTAAAATCTTCAATGTTGATTGCTTTCATTTCTCAAGGAATATTAACATTGGTTATCTCCCTTTCTAGAAAAAACAAATTGTTTAGTAGGTAAGCTAACAATGCTAGAGACAAATTTTGCCTGCATTTGGACATGATTTTTACCAGTGACCGCCATCATAAAAAACATGTAGTTTAATAAGCAAGCTCAGACACAGGATATACATGTCATAAAGCACAGATAAGGATGTTACGTTAGCTCTGTACGACCCTCGCGACCGTTAGGTAACGACCAAATCCCAGCATTAAACTACACCACAGCCATCACCTACTGTCTCATCATTTTTTGTTGTTTATGGCCGACAATAGATCATAAATTATCAGGCGGGTCGGGAAGTTTCCAACTTTACAAAACAGATCAGTTCCATAGAAAAAAACAACCTACGGCGTCCAGCATCTTGTCTTCTTGAAATATTTAAATCAACGATTTTTTTATAAACTCATAATAATAACAAGGGTTTTACCATAACTATGATCCATGTAAGAGATTGACATCGGCGACCTTGTTTTTTACAGAAAGAGCATGAATCTCCCCAGTCAATAAATACAGATTATTTTTCAAATTGCATCGTAATTACAAGTTTAACAGTAATTTTGGCCATTTTGTCTACCTAATGAATAAAATTTGGCATTTGATTCGAGTTTGAATATTGATCATGTTCATGCAAAATGGAACTTTAATGTGCAAATCAATATCTGTAATCGAAAATTTCCAACATTACAATCATAACAGTGAAAAATGGAGTTAAAAGTACAATTGGCAGCTAAAACCAATAGAACTTAAAACAAGGGAAAGAAAGCAGAACATGGACTTGCTTTTCAAAACTGAACAGACTCATCACCTGATATGGGCATATCAGCAGGCACACCAAAAATACTGGATGGTTACTGGTCATTAGCTTATTTGCAGGTTTTATGATGTTGGCTTATTACACATTATCAGGTGAGATGTGGACTGACTAGGCTTATTGTAGTCAAATTAGCTTATTACCAAATACGGACATATTACCAGACATAGTTAATTAACAGATAAAGGCCTGAAATTATACAAATACATGTCAGAAGATATTCAAGTTGTATGCAATACAATACAAAGATGAATCTCAAAAACACAATGAAATGTTGCGAAACAATCAGACTAAATCTTGGTTACAGAAATGTTTGTTGAGAGCAGAACACATTCTACAGGAAGTTAAAATGTCTTTATCAAATTTCCTCTTCGTAATGGATGTGAGGTGACGAAGGGATCTCGGAGGGAAATAAACCACTTCCTCACTGTCTAAATCTCATTTTAACCCGTAAATAATGCAGTTTACACAGCACTGCAATTTATGAATGGGATGAACATTACTTATGCACAATTGCTTTATCCATTACAATATCATAGTTTTTACCATAGGACGTCAGTGTTAGGGATCGTAAGATATAGTGTTAGGGATCGATCTCTTCCTTGATCAGCTATAAACATTGTAAGATATAAATGGTCCCACTGTAAAATGTAACAGTGCGACTGGAGAGGATAGAGCAGGAGAGGAGAGAGAGCAGGAGAGGACAGGAGAGGGCAAGAGTGGACAGATGTGGATAGGTTATAACAGGAGAGGACAGGATAAGAAAGAAGAGGGCAGGAGTGGACAAGATATCAGGAGAGGACAGAAGATGGTAGGGCTCTAGGATAGAAATGGACAGAAGAGGACAGAAGTGGATAGGATATAACAGGAGAGGACAAGGAGAGGACAGGTAGGAAAGGATAGGACAGGATATTTTCACTCCCACGTCAGAGATGATACAAGATCCTAATAATGGTTGATAATGACCATGTCAACAATATCATCGAATACTGGTTAAGACAAAGCACATACAAAGGCACTCCCTCCCCTTCCTCCTTCCCCACTCTCATTTTATCAACAATTAATAAATTTAACCTCCTTTCTTTGTCACAAGTTAACAAGTCCCAGTTAGTCACTGTTCACATTTTATCCAAAACCTCCATGTTTAAACATAAATATCATATCAATTTATATTAAACAACCATTTACATTTCAAAATAATGAAGGATTACAAATGTAATAAACTCAGGAGCGATCCTCATGGCTCACCAAAAATCTTAGCTCACCAAAACCTTCCTCATGGAGCATTGATCCTTTAGCTCACCAAAAAACAAAACAAAAAAAAACCTTCCTTGTGGACCATCCTCTTAACAATCTTACATCAGCCCAGTGTAATACTGTCAGATAGAAAACCTCTATACAGACTTACACCAGCCGAGTGTAATACTGTCAGATAGAAAACCTCTATACAGACTTACACCAGCCGAGTGTAATACTGTCAGATAGAAAACCTCTATACAGACTGACATCAGCCCAGTGTAATACTGACAGTTAGAAAACCTCTACACAGACTTACATCAGCCCAGTGTAATACTGACAGATAGAAAACCTCTATACAGACTACATCAGACTGACATCAGCCCAGTGTAATACTGTCAGATAGAAAACCTCTATACACACTTTCATCAGCCCAGTGTAATACTGTCAGATAGAAAACCTCGAGCTCTATACAGACTTACATCAGCCCAGTGTAATACTGTCAGATAGAAAACCTCGAGCTCTATACAGACTTACATCAGCCCAGTGTAATACTGACAGATAGAAAACCTCTACACAGACTGACATCAGTCCAGTGTAATACTGTCAGATAGAAAACCTCTATACAGACTTACATCGGCTTAGTGTATACTGTCAGATAAAAAACCTCTATACAGACTTACATCAGCCCAGTGTAATACTGTCAGATAGAAAACCTCTACACAGACTTACATCAGCCCAGTGTAATACTGACAGATAGAAAACCTCTATACAGACTTACATCAGCCCAGTGTAATACTGTCAGATAGAAAACCTCTATACACACTTTCATCAGCCCAGTGTAATACTGTCAGATAGAAAACCTCGAGCTCTATACAGACTTACATCAGCCCAGTGTAATACTGACAGATAGAAAACCTCGAGCTCTATACAGACTTACATCAGCCCAGTGTAATACTGACAGATAGAAAACCTCTATACAGACTTACATCAGTCCAGTGTAATACTGTCAGATAGAAAACCTCTATACAGACTTACATCAGCCCAGTGTAATACTGTCAGATAGAAAACCTCTATACAGACTTACATCAGCCCAGTGTAATACTGTCAGATAGAAAACCTCTATACAGACTTACATCAGCCCAGTGTAATACTGTCAGATAGAAAACCTCTATACAGACTGACATCAGCCCAGTGTAATACTGTCAGATAGAAAACCTCTATACAGACTTACATCAGCCCAGTGTAATACTGTCAGATAGAAAACCTCTATACAGACTTACATCAGCCCAGTGTAATACAGTCAGATAGAAAACCTCTAAACAGACTGACATCAGCCCAGTGTAATATTGTCAGATAGAAAACCTCTATACAGACTTACATCAGCCCAGAGTAATACTGTCAGATTGAAAACCTCTATACAGACTTACATCAGCCCAGTGTAATACTGTCAGATAGAAAACCTCCATATAGACTTATATCAGCCCAGAGTAATACTAACAGATAGAAAACCTCTATACAGACTTACATCAGTCCAGAGTAATACTGTCAGATAGAAAACCTCTATACAGACTTACATAAGCTCAGTGTAATACTGTCCGATAGAAAACCTCTATACAGACTTACATCAGCCCAGTGTAATACTGTCAGATAACCTCTATACAGACTGACACCAGCCCAGTGTAATACTGTCAGATAGATAACCTCTATACAGACTGACACCTGCCGAGTGTAATACTGACAGATAGAAAACCTCTATACAGACTTACACCAGCCCAGAGTAATACTGTCAGATAGAAAACCTCTATACAGACTTACATCAGCTCAGTGTATACTGTCAGATAGAAAACCTCTATACAGACTTACATCAGCCCAGTGTAATACTGTCAGATAGAAAACCTCTATACAGACTTACATCAGCCCAGTGTAATACTGTCAGATAGAAAACCTCTATACAGACTTATATCAGCCCAGTGTAATACGGTCAGATAGAAAACCTCTATACAGACTTACATCAGCCCAGTGTAATACTGTCAGATAGAAAACCTCTATACAGACTTACATCAGCCCAGTGTAATACTGTCAGATAGAAAACCTCTATACAGACTTACATCAGCCCAGTGTAATACTGTCAGATAGAAAACCTCTATACAGACTTACATCAGCCCAGTGTAATACTGTCAGATAGAAAACCTCTATACAGACTTACATCAGCCCAGTGTAATACTGTCAGATAGAAAACCTCTATACAGACTTACATCAGCCCAGTGTAATACTGTCAGATAGAAAACCTCTATACAGACTTACATCAGCCCAGTATCAAGAGATAACATAATTTTGATCATATTATTTCTATATCACGATTTTCAGCACGTTTTATTGTCGTCGTGTCACGATCCTTTTCTACAAGTCTTCGTCATTTCCTCACAAAGTAATAGGCCTCATCCCGACTGTTCACTAGTGACACTGATCACGCTTTCACAGCTATATCTAATTACCAAACCTTTTGTGCTGATTCCAGGTTTAAATTTTTGGTGTCTTTCAGGACATTTTCCAGGAAATAAATGTATTTCTTCTGCACAGCAAGGAATTTTTGTGAAAAGCATGAAACTTGCTCAGACGATGGAAACAAATCGTCGGCTCCTTTGTGAAGCTTAAAGAGATTTGGTGTTTGAGTTGGCATGAAACGTAGTCAAAACGTTGGTAATAAAATTAATGTACTTGAGCGTTATGACTTGTAAACTGTGGAATCGTCAGTCTCCTCTGTGATATTTTGGATTAGTTACAACATATAGGCTGAATCTCTTGGGATTACACTACACATGCTAAAACACAACTCTATAGAAATTCCATACTGATGTGAAATCCTACAAATCTGTTCCTGTTCCTCTACAAAAATAACCAACGTACATCACATAATTGCCGGGTTTTTTTCAAAGAATATGTTATTTCCCAAAAGTCTTTTTATCATTATTTATCAAAAATAATTACACTATATTTTGTTTTCAAGTTTCCACAATCGATGATTATTTTTATTTTTTTCTGAACTTTGATAGTAACATCTAGGGGAAACAATCATATGAAGGTTGTAGATGCAAAGGGGAATAACTCTTCAAGGGAGACAACTGTAGATGTGTATTGTGTAGTCAAGGATATCTAGGTAGAGAATCCGGATAAAAAGGGGAATAACTCTTCAAGGGAGCCAATTGTAGACAGGTATTGTGTAGTCAAGGATATTTAGGTAGAGAATCGGATAAAAAGGGGAATAACTCTTTAAGGGAGACGACTGTTAGGATGTGTATTGTGTAGTCAAGGATATTTAGGTAGAGAATCCGGATAAAAAGGGGAATAACTCTTCAAGGGAGACAATTCTGTAGATGTGTATTGTGTAGTCAAGGATATTTAGGTAAAGAATCCGGATAAAAAGGGGAATAACTCTTCAAGGGAGACAACTGTAGATTTGTATTGTGTAGTCATGGATATCTAGGTAGAGAATCCGGATAAAAAGGGGAATAACTCTTTAAGGGAGACAACTGTAGATGTGTATTGTGTAGTCAAGGATATCTAGGTACAGAATCTTGATAAACAGGGGAATAACTCTTCAAAGGAGACAACTGTAGATGCAATTGGTGTATCTGGAAAAACTCTGGTGGTGAGTGTTAAAGACAACAGCGAGCATACAATACACGGTGTAGAGAGTAGACTATAGGGAACATGGCAGAATCTCATAGTCCTACAATGACAGGAATCTAAAATTCAAATCTCTTTCTAAATGAAATTTAAAATTCAAATTCTGATGGTCCTTTTTTAACATTTGAAATGACAGTCAAACAATGTATACATCTGCATAGAGAATGCAGATTTCAGGAATTAAATTTACTGTTTTAGTTTAAGTATACATTTTACTCATAGTATTTGCATATTATATTTTTTTTATAAAACCCATTTTTTTGACAGAATTGAAAAGGCAATCAAACAAAGCCGTGGGAATACATAAAGCAATCAGGATCGTAGGGACAGACATGTAATCTGCCACAATCCCACATTCTCTGCCAACCCACTCCACAGCTCACGTCTTAAATTTGCATCCTTGTGAGAGGCATTTTGTGAATAGACTGACGTGAGATTTACATAAATACCTATCGGCTTCCTCAATTGACGCATGTTCTTTAGAGTTAAACTCCGATATTTGATCCTTATGACCTCACACAAGGGGTTTGCTAAATTTCAACCGTTTTATAATCAATTTTAAGGATATCAAATAACTTTAGTTACTATTTGAATTTATGGATTAAGTGATATAAAACCTGAACTCTTTATTAGATTGACAACTCAGCATTCCTCCATGTTTTATAACAGGTCACAACTATGACTTATGGTCTTTATGAAACATTCAGAGACAATATTGTAAGTTTTCTTGTAATTTTTTTTCTAATTCAGACTGTCATTATGAAGCTCACATAGAAAGTAACAAGGACCTGTTCCTAACAATAATTACTTATTGATTATATAATGATGGACACTACTGGCAGCATACCTCAGATCTTTATGCGCTAATGATCCACCAATTTAAAAATATTTAATTCAGTTCAAAGATATATGATTAATAAAAACATTAATTTAATAACTTAGTAACAATGTTGTTATTTTACCCTTGTGGTGATATAAGGATTAGGGTTTCAGATTTATCACAATATATCATAGGGTCACCATTCTTTTAAATTATTTGTTTCTTTGATAAATTTTAACAGCTATGGTCATGTAAGGACGGCCTCCCGTGTATGCGGCGTGTTGCGTGTATGTTGTGCGAGGTGCGTGTTTTGGGAGACTGCGGTATATTCATGTTGTGTCTTCTTGTATAGTGGAATTGTTGCCCTTTTTATAGTGCTATATCACTGAAGCATGCCGCCGAAGACACCAAACGACATACCCCACCCGGTCACATTATACTGACAATGGGCGAACCAGTCGTCCCGCTCCCTTTATGCTGAGTGCTAAGCAGGAGCAGAAACTACCACTTTTATAGACTTTGGTGTGTCTCGGCCAGGGGACAGGAGCCAGAGCCTTCCTCACAGGGGCGAACGCTCAACTCAAAGCCAAAAGTGAGGCGGTGCCAAGGGAGGCATTAGGAAAGATAAAGTCAGTTAGGAAGAAGAGAAAAGATAAAATTCTAAATTTAGTCGCCTTTTACGATCATGCAATAGATGCAGCAGGTACAATTCCAACGCCGTCACCATCCGAAATTCTAAACATATATCTGACATGGAAAATTATAGGTAAAACAAGGGAGATAACTCAGATGAAACACTTTATTCTATTCAAGATTTTAAATAGCATGTCAACATTATTGTTGAAATATGGGGACATTAAAATAAAATCTTCAAAAATGGAATATATTTGTGGTAAAACTGTCCTACTGACACTATCCAGAGTAACTGCCCCTGTTACCTGCCTCCACTTTGTTATTTATAACGACCAAGTCTCCTTTCAAAATATAGTCTGACACATCCTTTTACAAAATTCTGAATTGAAGTCTCGCTGTAAATTGATGGAAAGTAAAAAAAAAATGAAAATATAGAACATGACGATGGAAAAGTAAAAGATGTTTACATAGATCGAGCGACTTGTATGTATAGACACAGGGATTTTAATGGTCTGTGAAAGTAGTCGTCCAGATATTCACATTACCTCTGACCAATGGCAATTACGATAGTCTGCTAGTTCAGAAAACAAATAGTGACTAGTAGCGAGGAGACAACTCAGACACATTAATCTGTGTCAAATACATGCTTTAGAGTAATGGTGTCCACAGGGAACAACCATATACGGGTTGTATATGATCTGAACTCCATGTTTATCCACCATTGATGATTTCCTGTGGAAATCATTGTTAATCATGAATTAATTAGTACAAATGAAGATAACACAAGCACAAAGATAATTGTCAATGAAACATAACCATACACTTAAACTGAAATCAGAATGTTATTCATGATAAGGAGAATATCTTATATCTTATACTTTCTGCTAGTGGTATTATTGTTATCTTGTAGCTCCCTCTGGTGGTATTGTCATTAACTTGTAGCTTTCTATGGTGGTACTCATGTTAACCTATAGCTCCCTCTGGTGGTACTCATGTTAACCTATAGCTCCCTCTGGTGGTACTCATGTTAACCTATAGCTCCCTCTGGTGGTACTCATGTTAACCTGTAGCTCCCTCTGGTGGTACTCATGTTAACCTGTAGCTCCCTCTGGTGGTACTCATGTTAACCTGTAGCTCCCTCTGGTGGTACTCATGTTAACCTATAGCTCCCTCTGGTGGTACTCATGTTAACCTGTAGCTCCCTCTGGTGGTACTCATGTTAACCTATAGCTCCCTCTGGTGGTACTCATGTTAACCTGTAGCTCCCTCTGGTGGTACTCATGTTAACCTGTAGCTCCCTCTGGTGGTACTCATGTTAACCTGTAGCTCCCTCTGGTGGTACTCATGTTAACCTGTAGCTCCCTCTGGTGGTACGTGTTATCATGTTAACCTGTAGCTCCCTCTGGTGGTACTCATGTTAACCTATAGCTCCCTCTGGTGGTACTCATGTTAACCTGTAGCTCCCTCTGGTGTTACTCATGTTAACTTGTAGCTCCCTCTGGTGGTACTCATGTTAACCTATAGCTCCCTCTGGTGGTACTCATGTTAACCTGTAGCTCCCTCTGGTGGTACTCATGTTAACCTATAGCTCCCTCTGGTGGTACTCATGTTAACCTATAGCTCCCTCTGGTGGTACTCATGTTAACCTATAGCTCCCTCTGGTGGTACTCATGTTAACTGTAGCTCCCTCTGGTGGTACTCATGTTAACCTGTAGCTCCCTCTGGTGGTACTCATGTTAACTTGTAGCTCCCTCTGGTGGTACTCATGTTAACCTGTAGCTCCTCTGGTGGTACTCATGTTAACCTATAGCTCCCTCTGGTGGTACTCATGTTAACCTATAGCTCCCTCTGGTGGTACTCATGTTAACCTATAGCTCCCTCTGGTGGTACTCATGTTAACCTATAGCTCCCTCTGGTGGTACTCATGTTAACCTGTAGCTCCCTCTGGTGGTACTCATGTTAACCTATAGCTCCCTCTGGTGGTACTCATGTTAACCTATAGCTCCCTCTGGTGGTACTCATGTTAACCTGTAGCTCCCTCTGGTGGTATTCATGTTAACCTGTAGCTCCCTCTGGTGGTACTCATGTTAACCTGTAGCTCCCTCTGGTGGTACTCATGTTAACCTGTAGCTCCCTCTGGTGGTATTCATGTTAACCTGTAGCTCCCTCTGGTGGTATACTCATGTTAACCTATAGCTCCCTCTGGTGGTACTCATGTTAACCTGTAGCTCCCTCTGGTGGTACTCATGTTAACCTATAGCTCCCTCTGGTGGTACTCATGTTAACCTATAGCTCCCTCTGGTGGTACTCATGTTAACCTGTAGCTCCCTCTGGTGGTACTCTTGTTAACCTGTGGCTCCCTCTGGTGGTACTCATGTTAACCTGTAGCTTCCTCTGGTGGTACTCTTGTTAACCTGTGGCTCCCTCTGGTGGTACTCTTCTTAACCTGTAGCTTCCTCTGGTGTTACTCATCCTAACCTAGTAGCTCCCTCAAGTGGTACTCATGTTAACAAGTATTTCCCTCTGGTGGTACTCTTGTTAACATGTAGCTCCCTCTGGTGGTACTCTTGTTAACATGTGGCTCCCTCTGGTGGTACTCATGTTAACCTATGGCTCCCTCTGGTGGTACTCATGTTAACCTGTGGCTCCCTCTGGTGGTACTCATGTTAACCTGTAGCTCCCTCTGGTGGTACTCATGTTAACCTATAGCTCCCTCTGGTGGTACTCATGTTAACATGTGGCTCCCTCTGGTGGTACTCATGTTAACCTAAGGCTCCCTCTGGTGGTACTCTTGTAAACCTGTGGCTCCCTCTGGTGGTACTCATGTTAACATGTGGCTCCCTCTGGTGGTACTCATGTTAACCTAAGGCTCCCTCTGGTGGTACTCTTGTAAACCTGTGGCTCCCTACGGTGGTATTCATGTTAACGTGTAGCTCCCTCTGGCGGTACTCATGTTAACCTGTAGCTCCCTCTGGTGGTATTCTTGTTAACCTGTGGCTCCCTCTGGTGGTACTCATGTTAACCAGTAGCTCCCTTTGGTGGTACTCAGGTTAACCTGTAGCTCCCTCTGGTGGTAGTTATGTTAACTTGTAGCTCCCTCTAGTGGTACTCATGTTAACCTATAGCTCACTCTGGTGGTACTCATGTTAACCTGTAGCTCCCTCTGGTGGTAGTTATGTTAACGTGTAGCTCCCTCTGGTGGTACTCATGTTAACCTGTAGCTCCCTCTGGTGGTACTCAGGTTAACCTGTAGCTCCCTCTGGTGGTATTCTTGTTAACCTGTCGCTCCCTCTGGTGGTACTCATGTTAACCTGTGGCTCCCTACGGTGGTATTCATGTTAACGTGTAGCTCCCTCTGGTGGTACTCATGTTAACCTGTAGCTCCCTCTGGTGGTACTCTTGTTAACCTGTGGCTCCCTCTGGTGGTACTCATGTTAACCAGTAGCTCCCTCTGGTGGTACTCAGGTTAACCTGTAGCTCCCTCTGGTGGTAGTTATGTTAACTTGTAGCTCCCTCTAGTGGTACTTATGTTAACCTGTGGCTCCCTCTGGTGGCATCATGTTAACCCTTTACCACATGCAAACTAGTAGACTGCATCACCAGGCTTTCATGAGGAAAGTTTACAATGTTCAACACGAACATTGTTGTAACATCTATCAAGTGTATGCACCATTTCAATGGCATTTTTTGAAGTTTTCAGTCTGGATTGATAATACATTTTTAAAGTTGGATTTATTTACTTTCATGTTTATTTTTGAGAAATGTTTTGGTAATAAGGTTGCTTCAAAATGAATCAAACTACACAGTGATGCTATCATTTTCAAATATTATTCGATATGAGGACTTCAAAAATTATTAAAAACATTTACAGGTCAGAAAATGGTTGATTTTCTCTGTTGGAAATACTCAAAATATTGCCGATTTTTTATAACTTATAGAAAAAAATTTGAACAAATAACTTGAAATATCGTAAACAAACTAATATATATCTGAAACATGGCTCAGTCAATATATTTGCTCTGAAAACCACTGTTATTTCTGCTTTGTCCGTGCCGGTTCACGACCCGTTCACCGCTACTTTCACTTTCTATCGTTCCGAGTAGTGTGTTTGTTGTGGGATATTTATACATTATTTGCCGTTGAAAAATGCACGAAAATAGTCTATCAACTTTAAATGAAGTATATTAAAGGTTTATTGAAGTTTTGACAACAAGTTTCTAACAAAATTATCAACACTCACGGCTGTAAACTCGCCAGTCCATTCCAACACGGCATCAGGTAATGGCGATAGTACGGGACCTCGCCGTTCTTCATGACCGTCAGATTTTTGCTCGGTCAAATTGAATAAAACATCGTCTAAATCATTGTCAGATTATATGCTTTTAGGTCTGTGATATTTAAATATCATGACATTGTACTTATAATTACAAATATCTGCCGTAATATCAACAACAGAAGCCATGATGGCGTCCCCGGTAACATGAGTGAAGCAGTGAACACATGTGTGATTTTCTCGGTTAATTTATTCAGAGTTTTATATAGTAACACTGTGCCGATTTTTGATTGGTTAGAAATTTGGTCACGTCTATAATTAGATTGTAAAGTCTGAACACAGGTGGCGCTTTTATCACGTGATACGAAGCTAGCAAAACATTGATAGTCAAAATGGCGTCCAGAGTCGCTTGCATTGAGATCGTGTAGGGGCGTCCAGAGGCGCTTACATTGAGATGGTGCGGGGGCGTCCAAAGTCGCTTACATGGGGCAAGGGGTAAAGGCATCCAAAGGCGCTTACATGTGGTAAAGGGTTAACTTGTATCTCCCTTTGTTGTTACTCATGTAAACATGTAGCTCCCTCTGGTGGTATTCATGTTAACCTGTAGCTCCCTCTGGTGGTATTCATGTTAACCTATAGCTCCCTCTGGTGGTATTCATGTTAACCTATAGCTCCCTCTGGTGGTACTCACGTTAACCTGTAGCTCCCTCTGGTGGTATTCATGTTAACCTATAGCTCCCTCTGGTGGTATTCATGTTAACCTATAGCTCCCTCTGGTGGTACTCACGTTAACCTATAGCTCCCTCTGGTGGTACTCACGTTAACCTGTAGCTCCCTCTGGTGGCTTAATATAGTTGTTACCACTAGACAATAACTCGCACATGGATGTTACTTTTCAATAAACATTTTCTATATTATCCTCCCCCACAATTCCTCATTTAATATTCTGTCGGTTACCATGGTAATAGGTCTTCAACAGCTATCATGTTATAATGCAAGAAAACACACTGTTACCAAATATGGGGGGAAAAAAACTCAGAAATATTTGCATTTTCTGATGGCTAAATTTGCGATTTAATGTATTCATTTCTGTGAAATCTCTTTAAAATTTCCGAGCTTGTCCTTTCTGCTGTTTTTGGATTACAAGCCTGAGGGTATCACTGTAAAAAATTTGCATAATTGCTATCGATACCTGCAGTTTAGCTGCCAAATTATACCAAATTATGAATGAAACACATTTTGATTAAATTCTGATTGTCTTAATCTTCTGCACGTTTTAATATTGATTGTCTGTATTGCTAACATGCTTGATTTGCAGGAAAATGTTGCTTCAGGCAGCACTCCTGGCTAGAATTTCACGTTTCTTCGTCGAGATGCTAGAAAATTATAGTGACTAATCAAATATGAAATGGTTCGTGATATCAATGACTCTTTCTGGATTGGTAGGAACAGCTGTTTGTTTAAAATAATATTCAACTAGTCACCTAAAATCATAAAAGTTGTAAAATATCCAACGGCCCACCACTAACCTGCTGTTGAACACTGAATTTGCTATATTTGGCATTTATCCTTCCATAATTGCCAACCGAATGCTGAGTATAATACTAGTATAAAATTCTGCAGACCAACAGGTATACAGATTCAAACTACATAAATAAGTGAGAATTATGGTCAGCCACCAAACTAGATATAGTCAGTTACAATGTATCCTCAATGTACAGGATGTTCCAACATAATGAAGTGAAAATATTACACCACCAAAACAAGAAGGCATTGCAGTAACCATAACAGAAACAACGTCATTAATCTCACAGACATATAGAGTGTTTGTAAAGATACAAACAAGTCTATCAATTTTTGATGTTCAATGTTTTCAATAACAGCCATTACGTTTCCTTCTGAATCAAAATACATGTTGTGTACTACAAAACCCCGCCACTCTTTGAATTAAACATTCACAACGAGCATGTTTTTATTACGGAACATTACACAGGGGGATAATTTCTCCATTGGTCGACACACGGAACTAGTGAATGGAATACGACATTAAAGTCTAAAGCATGATGAGGATACAAAAAAATCAGAGGAGACCTTAGAGGTTTTGAGGCAGGTAGTTAGTTTAGGATATGAGACTGTTTTATCGTGTAGAGTTCAAACACAATGTCTTCGGTCTACTGCACTCTTTTCTATCTTAACTCATGCAATCATTTGTTTCTTCTTTCTTTATTCATTAACTGGTTTATTTACTTTTTCCATTTGTTCATTTGTTTAAATTCATCAAGACTTTTTTGGTCATTAAAACACTTATTCATTAAACCATTCAGAGACATATCTCATTCATGTTATCATCAAATTTTATTCATTTTTTAAAACATTACATTATCAAACTTTTTGTTCATCCTTTAATATTTACCATATTCATCCATTCCTTCAAACTATTTGTTCATCCATTAATATTGACCCTTCAAACTTTTCGTTCATCCTTTAATATCTACCATATTCATTTTATTCCTTCCCTATTCCATCAGTCATTCATTTTATCACTCTATCCTTCCCTATTCCATCAGTCATTCATTTTATCACTCTATCCTTCCCTATCCCATCAGTCATTCATTTTATCACTCTATCCTTCCCTATCCCATCAGTCATTCATTTAACTATCCCTATCCATCAGTTTCATTCATTTATCACTCTATCCTTCCCTATCCCATCAGTCATTCATTTTATCACTCTATCCTTCCCTATTCCATCAGTCATTCATTTTATCACTCTATCCTTCCCTATCCCATCTTCCATTCAGTCATTCATTTTATCACTCTATCCTTCCCTATCCCATCAGTCATTCATTTTATCACTCTATCCTTCCCTATTCCATCAGTCATTCATTTTATCACTCTATCCTTCCCTATTCCATCAGTCATTCATTTTATCACTCTATCCTTCCCTATTCCATCTATTCATTTTATCACTCTTCCCTATTCCATCAGTCATTCATTTTATCACTCTATCCTTCCCTATTCCATCAGTCATTCATTTTATCACTCTATCCTTCCCTATTCCATCAGTCATTCATTTTATCACTCTATCCTTCCCTATCCCATCAGTCATTCATTTTATCACTCTATCCTTCCCTATCATTATCCTTCCCTATCCCATCAGTCATTCATTTTATCACTCTATCCTTCCCTATTCCATCAGTCATTCATTTTATCACTCTATCCTTCCCTATCCCATCAGTCATTCATTTTATCACTCTATCCTTCCCTATTCCATCAGTCATTCATTTTATCACTCTATCCTTCCCTATTCCATCAGTCATTCATTTTATCACTCTATCCTTCCCTATCCCATCATTCATATCATTTTATCACTCTATCCTTCCCTATCCCATCAGTCATTCATTTTATCATCTATCCTTCCTCTATCCTTCCCTATCCCATCAGTCATTCATTTTATTTTACTCATCTCTATCCTTCCCTATCCCATCAGTCATTCATTTTATCACTCTATCCTTCCCTCCATCAGTCATTCATTTTATCACTCTATCCTTCCCTATCCCATCAGTCATTCATTTTATCACTCTATCCTTCCCTATCCCATCAGTCATTCATTTTATCACTCTATCCTTCCCTATCCCATCAGTCATTCATTTTATCACTCTATCCTTCCCTATCCCATCAGTCATTCATTTTATCACTCTATCCTTCCCTATCTCTATCCTTCCCTATCCCATCCTTCCCTATCCCATCAGTCATTCATTTTATCACTCTATCCTTCCCTATCTCTATCCTTCCCTATCCCATCAGTCATTCATTTTATCACTCTATCCTTCCCTATTCCATCAGTCATTCATTTTATCACTCTATCCTTCCCTATCCCATCAGTCATTCATTTTATCACTCTATCCTTCCCTATCTCTATCCTTCCCTATTCCATCAGTCATTCATTTTATCACTCTATCCTTCCCTATCCCATCAGTCATTCATTTTATCACTCTATCCTTCCCTATCCCATCAGTCATTCATTTTATCACTCTATCCTTCCCTATCTCTATCCTTCCCTATCCCATCAGTCATTCATTTTATCACTCTATCCTTCCCTATTCCATCAGTCATTCATTTTATCACTCTATCCTCCCTTCCCATCATCATTCATTTTATCACTCTATCTTCCCTATCCCATCAGTCATTCATTTTATCACTCTACTCTCTTCCCTTTCCATCATCAGTCATTCATTTTATCACTCTATCCTTCCCTATCCCATCAGTCATTCATTTTATCACTCTATCCTTCCCTATTCCATCAGTCATTCATTTTATCACTCTATCCTTCCCTATCCCATCAGTCATTCATTTTATCACTCTATCCTTCCCTATTCCATCAGTCATTCATTTTATCACTCTATCCTTCCCTATTCCATCAGTCATTCATTTTATCACTCTATCCTTCCCTATCTCTATCCTTCCCTATTCAATCAGTCATTCATTTTATCACTCTATCCTTCCCTATTCCATCAGTCATTCATTTTATCACTCTATCCTTCCCTATCTCTATCCTTCCCTATCCATCAGTCATTCATTTTATCACTCTATCCTTCCCTATCCCATCAGTCATTCATTTTATCACTCTATCCTTCCCTATCCCATCAGTCATTCATTTTATCACTCTATCCTTCCCTATCTCTATCCTTCCCTATCCCATCAGTCATTCATTTTATCATCTATCCTTCCCTATCTCTATCCTTCCCTATCCCATCAGTCATTCATTTTTATCACTCTATCCTTCCCTATTCCCCATCAGTCATTCATTTTATCACTCTATCCTTCCCTATTCCATCAGTCATTCATTTTATCACTCTATCCTTCCCTATTCCATCAGTCATTCATTTTATCACTCTATCCTTCCCTATCCCATCAGTCATTCATTTTATCACTCTATCCTTCCCTATCCCATCAGTCATTCATTTTATCATCTATCCTTCCCTATCTCTATCCTTCCCTATCATCAGTCATTCATTTTATCACTCTATCCTTCCCTATCCCATCAGTCATTCATTTTATCACTCTATTCTATTCTCATCTCTATTCCCTATCCATCAGTCATTCATTTTATCACTCTATCCTCCCTATTCCATCAGTCATTCATTTTATCACTCTATCCTCCCTATCTCTATCCTTCCCTATCCCATCAGTCATTCATTTTATCAATCTATCCTTCCCTATCTCTATCCTTCCCTATCCCATCAGTCATTCATTTTATCATCTATTCCTTCCCTATCACTCTATCCTTCCCTATTCCATCAGTCATTCATTTTATCACTCTATCCTCCGCTATTCCATCAGTCATTCATTTTATCCTCTATCCTTCCCTATCTCTATCCTTCCCTATCCCATCAGTCATTCATTTTATCACTCTATCCTTCCTATCCCATCAGTCATTCTTTATCACTTATCCTTCCCTATCCCATCATCATTCTTTTATCACTCTATCCTTCCCTATCCATTCCATCAGTCATTCATTTTATCACTCTATCCTTCCCTATCCCATCAGTCATTCATTTTATCACTCTACTCTATCCTTCCCTATCCCATCAGTCATTCATTTTATCACTCTCTATCCTTCCCTATTCCATCAGTTATTCATTTTTATCACTCTATCCTTCCCATATCCCATCAGTCATTCATTTTATCACTCTGTCTTTCCTATTCCATCATCATTATCATCATTTTATCACATCTTCCTATCCCTATCCTCCATCAGTCATTTCATTTTATCACTCTATCCTTCCCTATTCCATCATATTCATTTTATACACTATCCTATCCCTATTCCATCAGTCATTCATTTTATCACTCTATCCTTCCCTATATCCATCAGTCATTCATTTTATCACTCTATCCTTCCCTATTCCATCAGTCCATTCATTTTATCACTCTATCCTTCCCTATCCATCAGTCATTCATTTTATCACTCTGTCTTCCCTATTCCATCAGTTATTCATTTTATCACTCTATCCTTCCCTATTCCATCAGTCATTCATTTTATCACTCTATATTATTCCCTATCATTCATCAGTTATTCATTTTTTCCACTCTATCCTCCGCTATTCCATCAGTCATTCATTTTATCACTCTATCCTTCCCTATTCCATCAGTCATTCATTTTATCACTATCACTATTTGAGAAGGAGAAGATCAGCAGCACATACAGCCTTTTAGCTATCATAGTCATGGCCATCAATTTGGTTAAGAGAAAGAAATAATCTTCTCAAACAATATCATCAGCATTAAAATTCAAGATTAAATAAGAGGCCCAGAGGGCACTGTATCGCTCACCTGGTTTGTAATGCCAAGTAATGTTCTGAATTCAGGTTCATTGTTTCTTTTCTGAAGGAATTTGAATATTAACATCAAATTTCCCTTATTGGGCCCCACCCCTCCTGCCCCCGGGGGGCCAGAGCCAAAATTTATACAAGTTCTGTTCCCCTTCCCCCAAGGTTTTTTGTGGCCAAATTTGGTTACAATCCATGTAGAAATCTAGGACAAGTAGCGATTTATAGGATTTACCTCTATTTCCCCTATTGGGCCCCGCCCCTCCTGCCCCCGGGGGGTCAGAGCCAAAATTTATACAAGTTCTGTTCCCCTTCCCCCAAGGATGTTTGTGGCCAAATTTGGTGACAATCCATGCAGAACTCTAGGACAAGTGGCGATTTATAGGATTTACCTCTATTTCCCCTATTGGGCCTCGCCCCTCCTGCCCCTTGGGGGTCAGAGCCAAAATTTATACAAGTTCTGTTCCCCTTCCCCCAAGGATGTTTATAGCCAAATTTGGTTACAATCCATGCAGAACTCTACGACAAGTAGCGATTTATAGGATTTACCTCTATTTCCCCTATTGGGCCCCGCCCCTCCTGCCCCTGGGGGATCAGAGCCAAGATTTTTACAAGTTCTGTTCCCCTTCCCCCAAGGATGTTTGTGGCAAAATTTGGTTACAATCCATGAAGAACTCTATGCCTAGTAGCGATTTAAAGGAAATGTTGACGGACGGACGGACAGACGGACGACGGACACCGCGCCATGACATAAGCTCACCGGCCCTTTGGGCCAGGTGAGCTAAAAAGTAATGAACTTAGAACCATTTAATCATTTATGAGCAGTATTCAATATTAGTTTTTTTTTCATTTACAACTTAATTTTGGCTTTTTTTCCTGCTCTGACAATTAACTGATTATATTCAAATCTTGTTCACCATTTTCAGGAATCGCTCCTTATTATAACTTGACAAAAATTCCGTGCCAGTTAGCAATGGTTGGCAAAATTAACAGCAATAACACTTCTGGAAATCAATTATTGTGTCATTTAGAAAACAAATCAACTTTCGGAGTGTCCTTTAGTCATGGAAACAGGGAATCACGTATGACATGATGTCACATTACACTGACACTATGCAAATTAGCAAACTGGCACAATTGTTTATAAGCTCATCCCAAAAAAACAAAAAATAATGGATTGAAATTATTTGTTTACATTATTTCTGTAGCGCAGCAGACGTCATCGGATTTCGTTAAATGAATGTTTGGTGGTGTTGTACATTCTATTAACAGTTTTGGACATGTCACAGATTTTGTTTGAGTAAGATAAGCACTATCAAATTGAAGTGATAGCATCAGAGCCAGAATGTGGACGCCATCAGAACTTGTTCTGACAATTAAAGCAGGTAAAGTACCAAACACTAGCCAGCAGATTTATGTGACCAAATCGTTGTGATGAAATTGACTTAAAACCTTTATTTAGGCACTGCAAACACTAACTAGTTGAGGCCATGATTATCAACTTCACCCTTCTGACCCTTATTCTTAAGGTCAAGGACATTCTAAAGTTCATTTCCTTTTTCAATCAAAAGACATTTGAATGAAGAAAAAGTGCTGATGTGAGTGGAAGGAATCTATTTTGATCTTGTAGAAAAACTCCTTGCTCTTTTGAAAGGTGCAGCATGAAATTGACACCTACACTTTACATAAACCTATAAAATAATTGTCCTGGCGAAAATGTTGATGATCCATTTAGAATTCACTTTGGGTTGTTGGCCTATATAAAGTGAACCAATATATTTGTCCTGTTTTACTGTGAAAAACTAATAACAACATTATAACTTTGGTTTCTTTATACTGCTACTTAGGTTCATATGTACCTATATAGATCAAATCAACACCAAATGAGCCATATTTTCACTTCATAATTTGAAAGTGTACGCTTTCAAACTACATTTCTGATCCCTCTGGGAGTGACTTCTGAAAGCTGGATATATCGAACACACTGAACAGGACATAATGCAATGAAGGCGAGCGTCTTTACGTCGTAACGCTCTCCGAATACCCAAAATCACAATTTCTAAACAACTATTGCCAGGCATAAGTGTCCAGAATGACACGTTTACATTGTAAAACATGCTCTAATCACGCTCAAAGTATGGACGCAAATAGCACGACATGAAAATTACTAACTCAATGTGTCAAACATGTAATAACATCTGAAAACAAATGTGTTTCTGGGAAAATGACAAAATCACAAAAACGACATTTAAAGCCCCCTTGAGCACACAAAAGGTCCATTCAAGATTTTAATGCACTTCCATGTGAAAAGCTGGGAGGAATGATATCAAAAATGGCCTCAGGAGAGATGGGGTATAATGTACCAATGTGTGGCGTTGGTGAGAAGGGTTATCTAGCGCTGTAGGGTTGTCTCTTGTGTAATTCAGTGCTGGGTTCATTGCTGGTAGAAATTAGCCTAACCTGATAGTGTATAATCCATCACCAAAGATTGAGGCAAGGCTTCACTCACAGTGATTGAATCATACTCATTTACCATATATGGTCGGTTTGTAAACAGAACTGGCAGCACCACCTATCATTTCTGACAGAAAACAAACACATATATACTGAAATAGTCTGGCTCCCTCTGGAGAAATATCTAATATTTGTTCAATAAAATACTGGTTTTCTGCCAGAGGAGTTTTTACACCTTCACAACTGCATCTTCGGCTATATATGCTCTGCTAGTACATTTTAAAGGAAGACATTTGTATTATTGTTTTGCATGTACTTATTCAAGTATAATTTCTTGATTCGTAAAATTACTTTTGGTCATTCAACACTTGATCATTTTAGAAGAGAGAGAAGTAAACATTATCTATAAAGGCCAATTTTTTTAATCTATAAAAATATGCTATTTTGTATTTTTTTTAAGATTTCTTTGTGGGTTTCCTCTCAAACTTATAACCCATTTCGACTCAATTTTCCCATTCAGTATCAGATCTTCCATATTTGTTTTGAACCCTATCACCAATCTTCAGAAGATACTCCTCTTTAGTGTGGTGGAATGGAAGTCACCATGTTATTTTAATTCTATAATTGTTATCAAACACATCAATCCCCTTATTCCCTCTAAACTGCACAAAGACGGGTCAAATTGATATTTCATAGATATGGTCCAAACAGATTGTGCTTATCCTCGGAGATTATTCGCGGCGCTGTTGTTAGAGAACTCTTCAGTGAAGTGCTTGTCCCGATGGTGACACATTTGTGTGATGGCTTTCATCCCATACTCAACTACAACCATCCAGCGCTTTATTTGTACACGCCACACTTTTTTTGTCGCTAACGTTCTTCTGAACACATGAAGGCGATAACATGTGCACAGGCGACTAAGTGGGTTGTGTTGACATTTCTGGGAAACTGTCAGAAGTTTAACTGTTAAATCAGAGAGATTTTAACAGCAATCATTATGAGAAGAAACATTGATGGAGGGAACTTCTACAACACTTGGTTGCTTCAGACCTCTGTATTACATAACAAACTCTTTATGACTTGACGGCAGACCTCTGTATTACATAACAAACTCTTTATGACTTGACGGCATACAACCATTTGTTTGGCTTCAAAAACAACTAATTAATATATGTAATTTTGATTAAAGACATCATTGAAATTATGGTTTCTTAACATGTTTTGACCACCTACAATATCATGCACACACTTGAACCTGTCGGTCAGCATGTGTAATTGTGAGGATCGAATCATACAATTTAAACTGATGTGAACATGCAGCCTTGACCAGCCAAATTAAGGCACCCACGTACCATCCAACCCACTTTTCCAGATCTGTACTCTGGTATCAACAACCCCAGCTCAACCCTAACCAAAATGTATCCAAATTGTATGCTAGGCTAGCTGAAGGTCCTGTTGCCATCATGCTAATTCCTCTCCCAAAACACTAAGGCCATGTGCATTGCCTGTCGAAGACCAATGACCACAGTAGGTGCATTTAGCCTGCCACCATCTCTAGTGTCCAGTAATGGTTATCACCTCTTGTCCATCGTAAATTGTTCTCACACACGAGACTCCCCTCCCCACTCAAATCACAATCCTATGGTCAGTCCAAGGTTTTATTTCCCAAATTTATCACACTATCAGGTTCCACTAAGGTCAGATTCCGGCCACTGAGGTGACCAATAGTGGAGTAATTTCAGCGAAATGTGTCAGATTTCTCAAGAAGGAAAATGGGAAGGTGTTTTGGAGTGAGAAACAAAAGCATTAGTAGATCAAAGCCAATGGAATATTAAGTTTGTTTGTAGATTCTAATCACTAGGGCTTGTGTTGTGGTGTGGGACAGCAGACATTAACAGAATTATGGCATTAATAGTCACATCGAACATGTTGGTAATGGTCAAACCAGCAGAACTGATCAGGTCTATGTGTCCGGAATATCTCCTCTCTATCACGTCCATTAGGTAGTCAGGGTCACAACAAATTTTATGTATCACATTACGGGATTTAGGAATCCTCACAGGAAATTTTTCTAGATTTTTTTTATAGATTTTAACGAGAGAAGTCAGTCATTACCCCACTCGGTAATCATTTTCAATTGAAAAACAGAGATAAAAGAGTGGATACAAGGGACATAACTTTACAAACTGGACAGAATCACTATGGCAGCAGACTTATTACTTTCATTTTAACATCCTAGTATTGCCATATTGGTATAATTGCTGGTTCAGATACTGCAATATTACTTTCTCATTGTAAATCTTGATTTTTTGTAAGAGAAATATCCCCTAAATTTTTTTCACAAGCAAAAAAAAAAAAAACTAGTTGATTCAAGACTTAATACATAGTTCAATTAACACATCTAAATTAATAAAAGATTATTATGCAAATGTTCACAAGTTTCACAGTAAATAAGTTGAAATGAGAACCAATCTTTAGGATCTGTGAGATTCTAAAAATCAAACAGTATTTCAAAACTACAAATTAACACGATTCAATCTAATCATGACAGAAATTCAAATTTTGAAATATCCAAAAAATGATAGGAATGAAAAGATTCCTATTGAAATACAATGTGGGTAAAAACAGTCATAATTTATAGTGAATATTAATATTTCTTGTGTGTGAGAAAATACTCTTGGTATTATAAGACCTAGCTGATCCACCAATAGAATATACATAAAAAGTTCTAAAGCTATGATTTATAATGTGTTATGACAAATCTGTTTCATTGTCACTGATATCAGTTTTATAACACTAACATCGTCCGTGAATCTGTTCCCGAATTAAGTGAATAACAGTAAAATGTGAGAAAGTTATTAACTGATGAGGAGATAACAAGCCTTACCTGAAAAGGTGTTCCCAGGTGTCAATACCTCGTTACAGGTAACTTAACAGCAATCTGGAATTATCAAAGATAATTGTATCAGTATCAGTGGCAAACACAGGATGGGACAGGAACGTCAGAAAAATGAGAAAATTGAGGTTGGTCAAAAAGGGACCTATTTCTAGTTCCCAGACCTCTACAAACATTTACAATGAAGTAACACAATGGCACCCATATAAGCCACTCTTTGTTTGCATCACATATTTATTTTTTAAATTCTGATCCCTTTAAAGACAATAACGGCAATCTGGAAATCCTTTAGCCATCTTGGATTTTCAAACCCCTTGAAAACTTTGTCGACATGACAGTGGCCCCAAGAGTCCCTATATACCAACGTTCACAGAATTCAGCCAATCATCAGAATTGACAACATTAGGATTGAAGGTGGCCTGAGTCACAAAATATAAAAAAAATCTCTCTTGCACATCTTCAATCAGCAATTATCACGTGTAATATTAAGTCAATAGGCATGTTGGTTTACAAGGAAATATCAGGAAAGAAATTATGGATGGACAGACAAATGAACGGATGCAGGGATAGAAATAGTTATCACTAGGGCTGTAGATTCTCTGATACAAAGCCCTAATATAATGTAAACTTACAGAAGCCAATTGACTAGGTTTGATAGAAAGAATTAGATGTGTAGTTACTGTAGAAACAGTTCCTCAAGTTGTCCTAACACTTATGGAGAAGAATTTGACTGTCAACTCATTATAGAGGCTAAAAACATTTGTGTATCCGAAATTCTCTCCAAACACTACTAGTGTCGCTCAGATCCCCCGCAGTGAGTCGTAGGATCACTTTGACACATGATTAATTCACAATCAGACTTCTGTGGGTAATTAATGAAGAAATCCTCGTTAATTATGCATGAGACTGTTCCTTCTGTTTGTACACCTGTTGGACAGGTACGGCAGTCAATAACAAATAGGTACATTATACCCTGTAATTATTTAGGTGAATTCTCTCCATTTATTGAACCAAACACGAAGTCTCTCTTGCTCTTGGACTCAATTTAATAAACTAAAGAAGAAATCTCTCTTGCTCTTGGACTCAACTTAAACTAAAGATGGAATCTCTCTTGCTCTTGGACTCAACTTAATAAACTAAAGATGAAATCTCTCTTGCTCTTGGACTCAAAATAAACTAAAGATGGAATCTCTCTTGCTCTTGGACTCAACTTAAACTAAAGATGGAATCTCTCTTGCTCTTGGACTCAACTTAATAAACTAAAGATGAAATCTCTCTTGCTCTTGGACTCAACTTAAACTAAAGATGGAATCTCTCTTGCTCTTGGACTCAACTTAATAAACTAAAGATGAAATCTCTCTTGCTCTTGGACTCAACTTAATAAACTAAAGATGAAATCTCTCTTGCTCTTGGACTCAACTTAAACTAAAGATGAAATCTCTCTTGCTCTTGGACTCAACTTAAACTAAAGATGGAATTTCTCTTGCTCTTGGACTCAACTTAATAAACTAAAGATGAAATCTCTCTTGCTCTTGGACTCAACTTAAACTTAAGATGGAATCTCTCTTGCTCTTGGACTCAACTTACTAAACAAACATGAACTTTTTCTCATTCCTCTTGCCCTTATTTCCCTGTAATTATTTAGGTGAATTATCTCCATTTATTGAACTAAACATTAAGTCTCTCTTGCTCTTGGACTCAATTTAATAAACTAAAGAAGAAATCTCTCTTGCTCTTGGACTCAAAATAAACTAAAGATGGAATCTCTCTTGCTCTTGGACTCAACTTAATAAACTAAAGATGGAATCTCTCTTGCTCTTGGACTCAACTTAAATGAAATTCCTTGCTCTTGACTCAAAAAACTAAAGATGAAATCTCTCTTGCTCTTGGACTCAACTAAACTCGATGAAACTTACTAACTAAACAAACATGAACTTTTTCTCATTCCTCTTGCCCTTATTTCCCTGTAATTATTTAGGTGCATTCTCTCCATTTATTGAACCAAACATGAAATCTCTCTCTTGCTCTTGGACTCAACTTAATAAACTAAAAATGAATTTCTCTTGTTCTTGAATTCCACTTAATTAAACAATACATTAGCTCTCTCTCATTCCTCTTGCCCTTATTTTAAACAGAAGGTCTCTATTTCCCTTGGGTTCAACTTTAAGCTTTCCAAAATAGAAGAACCTTTTGTTAAGGGATGCTTGCATGCTGAACATATTTTACAAAACATATCTATGGGCATTCCTCTCCACAAATTATGTTGTTTCTAGATGTATATGTGTGCTATATAATTGTAAGAAATAATTCATCACTTTTAATGCAAGTTATTTTTTTCATGTTGAGGAATGCAAAAATTTACCCTTGGATTTTCATATGTTTTGGAGAAATAACCTTGTGAAATCCAATAACCGCTAGCGTAGAGATGTAAAATGAAATGTTAGAAGTTAACTCGGTATAAAACCACTTCATCAAACAATAAGCACTGCCTTGAAATGGGAGCGAACAATAAATTCAAATCAAACATTGTAACCAGATCGATTAAGCGCGGGTATAAATTGTGACTTAACTATCGGTAAAGGTACATATAATCACTGATTACCACGGAACCTCATCGTCTAACGCCAATTTCTTATCTCACTCACTCAACGTAGCGCCATATCATTGATTCTACGATCACACATTTCAATTTTCTAACTGCTCTACATTGTCATTAGCAAGGCAGAAAGCTCTCGTTCCCTTCTTTTCTTTTTTATCTTATTATATTTCATTCCTGACATTTTCTCTCTATGAAACAGATTTTGCACTTGGTTTAAAATGCCAGTCAGCTAGCCAGCTATAATCTTTCTCCTAATACGCCTGTAGTATAATGTGTTACTAGAAAAATGTTTCCTTGGTAAGAAAGTAGTCACACAAATAATAACTTAGTGAAATGGGAGAGTTTGATATTGGGCTTGAAATAATCTGCATGAGCTTTTATCTTCATTGAACGCATGAAAATTTACAGTCCAGATAACTCCCAATCCAGATAATTGGAAGTAGCCTTTGTTTTCTATAAAGTCATGATGACTGTTGCAGCTCTTTCTCATTGTAGAATTTGTAGGCCTTCAGAAGTCAAAATACAATTTTAATTTGAAGGCCTCAGAAATCTAAACACTATAATAATTTGTAGGCCTTCAGAAATCTAAACCCTATTATAATTTGTAGGCCTTCAAAAGTCTAAACCCTATTATAATTTGTAGGCCTTCAGATGTCTAAACCCTATTATAATTTGTAGGCCTTCAGATGTCTAAACCCTATTATAATTTGTAGGCCTTCAGATGTCTAAACCCTATTATAATTTGTAGGCCTTCAGATGTCTAAACCCTATTATAATTTGTAGGCCTTCAGATGTCTAAACACTATTATAATTTGTGGACCTTCAGAAGTCTAAACCCTATTATAATTTGTAGGCCTTCAGATGTCTAAACCCTATTATAATTTGTAGGACCTTCAGAAGTCTTAACACTATTATAATTTGTAGGCCTTCAGAAGTCTAAACCCTATTATAATTTGTAGGCCTTCAGATGTCTAAACCCTATTATAATTTGTAGGCCTTCAGATGTCTAAACCCTATTATAATTTGTAGGCCTTCAGAAGTCTAAACCCTATTATAATTTGTAGGCCTTCAGAAGTCTAAACCCTATTATAATTTGTAGACCTTCAGAAGTCTAAACCCTATTATAATTTGTAGGCCTTCAGATGTCTAAACCCTATTATAATTTGTAGGCCTTCAGATGTCTAAACCCTATTATAATTTGTAGGCCTTCAGATGTCTAAACCCTATTATAATTTGTAGGCCTCCAGAAGTCTAAACCCTATTATAATTTGTAGGCCTTCAGATGTCTAAACCCTATTATAATTTGTAGGCCTTCAGAAGTCTAAACCCTATTATAATTTGTAGACCTTCAGAAGTCTAAACCCTATTATAATTTGTAGGCCTTCAGATGTCTAAACCCTATTATAATTTGTAGGCCTTCAGATGTCTAAACCCTATTATAATTTGTAGGCCTTCAGATGTCTAAACCCTATTATAATTTGTAGGCCTTCAGAAGTCTAAACCCTATTATAATTTGTAGGCCTTCAGAAGTCTTAACACTATAATAATTTGTAGGCCTTCAGAAGTCTAAACCCTATTATAATTTGTAGGCCTTCAGAAGTCTAAACCCTATTATAATTTGTAGGCCTTCAGATGTCTAAACCCTATTATAATTTGTAGGCCTTCAGAAGTCTAAACCCTATTATAATTTGTAGGCCTTCAGAAGTCTAAACCCTATTATAATTTGTAGGCCTTCAGAAGTCTAAACCCTATTATAATTTGTAGGCCTTCAGAAGTCTAAACCCTATTATAATTTGTAGGCCTTCAGAAGTCTAAACCCTATTATAATTTGTAGGCCTTCAGATGTCTAAACCCTATTATAATTTGTAGGCCTTCAGAAGTCTAAACCCTATTATAATTTGTGGGCCTTCAGAAGTCTAAACAATACTATAATGTGTAGGCCTTCAAAAGTCTAAATACTATTATAATTTTGGGCCTTCAGAAGTCTAAACACTGTTATGAAAACATTAGTTTTTATCCTGCAACTGCCGCACACTCTGACGGATAAACTTTATCCTCCAATATAATGTGAATTTGTTCCACATCTGATGGAACTTTTCAAACTTGAACCAGAACTTTAACCTTCTGGTGAATGAAACGTCATACAATCCGGCTAAAAAGTGACGTCACATTCACCTAAATCAGAATGAAAACATTTTTATGATATCCCAAACCTCATATGGCGATGTCTTCTTTTTCTTGGCTTATGACAAAGCGATGGATTGTAAGGTAATCTTTTTGATGGATAATTATTGTTTTTTTAGTATTTTCATATTGTTTCCTTGATATTACACACTGAATAGAATTACTGGTACTGTTTGTGAATGCCCTTATATATTTCCTACGGTAGTAAACATAAGTCTATGCTCATTCGGTTTAGTGAATGAATCTTTTCTTCTGCATCAAGCAAGCATCTCGCTTCGAGCGAAATCAAGTAAATAACTGGCAATTTGCTTTAGTTTTGAATGCCATAATGGTTGCAGGATAAACAGAATACACGGTTAGTATTTTACAACACAAGGTTTATTTTGGTGCTCGACAAGGAAAGCCTGGATGACTCGGCAAAGCCTCATCATCTCGGTTTTCCTAAGTCTTGCACCAAAATAAACCTTGTATTGTAAGATACTAACCATGTATTCTCTATATAGCCTCATCATCTCGGTTTTCCTAAGTCTTGCACCAAAATAAACCTTGTATTGTAAGATACTAACCATGTATTCTCTATATAACATTGACTTTAAATTGTTTTATCATTATCTTGCCTGATTAAATACCTGCTCAATTTTTACAATTTTAGTAGATAATGTTACATTATATCAGATGGACCATGCAGGCAGTTGTATCTCCACTCTCTGGGCTCCAGAAAAACCCTGTATCACCATGTTAAAATCAAATCCAGACAAATCATTGCTGTAGCAAATATGTTTACATCTCATTTAACTGTAGAATTAGAATAAATATGGCTCCCTTGGCTTTATATGTTAATCTGGTTAGAGACAAATTGTCTCTGATGTATACAAACATCGGTCATCAGAGACATAAATACAGCCTGTCCAGCGGTAATTGACCATAGAGCCTTGACCACCACCACAACCTATTTTACCTATTACACTAAACTAACTAGCACAAATCAGCTGCCATACTAATGCTATCATACAATTAGAACCAAATCCGATTAAATCATTCACAAATTGTTTCAGCCAATGAAATCAGGGAGAAAATTGTTTTGTCCAATGAAATCACAGTGATTTCCTAATAAAATTCCCATCCAAATCTTCATCCACCAAAAGAAATAATTTCTGATGGTAAAAAGCCTTGGAGGAAATGGCTTTGGACAGCGAGTATAGCAAAAGAAACAGAGTAATTGAATCTACATGACAACGACTCGTCCACTGAGCCCTCTAATCGCGTTGGTTCAGGACGACTTCTCTGTTATTTATCTAATTGACTATTATAGCTTATCTGTCTTCAGACAAACAGCTAAATATAAGTAAGCTTGAGGTTTGTCATTAGAACGACTAAAATAAGATAGGTTTTTTATAAAGATGAAAGCTTTAGAAATGGCCATGGCCTCTTATTAAATGTAATGTTTAAAATCTCCCAAATTAAAACTCCATGGAACTGCATGCATGTAAAAAAAAACATATTCAGATTACCATGCAAGTGTATTGATCACTTCATTGTGTCAGTTTATAATGAAATTAAAAGGAACTTAAAAATCCAATGGAAACTGTATTTTCAATTACTTATAAGAAGCGAATGTTTTTGCTCTGGCAAAAGCAAAAACTTTGAAAATGAAATTAAATGTACAAATTTAGAAAATACACTCTTCTTTCTTAACACATAAACAATTGCATCAAGGCGAGCCCATATATACCACTCATTCGATTTAAGGCAAAAAATTAAAAAATACCCTGTCTTCTGGACTCAGTAACAGGCTCCAAAATACCTAACCAATCAAACTCTATGAGTGTTTTGACCAATCAGAACTCCCGTAAGAAAAGATTTTCCCTGTCAGAGGGGTATGTTATTTGTAATCTGTTGTCAAGCCCACAGTAACAGAAACAGACCAACTTCGTTAAGTTGATCACAATCACTGATTTGTGTCTCTGAAAGTATTCAACCTCTCTGAAAACAAGATAAACGATGACTGAGAGATCTGCACCACCACCATCTACGAGGAACTATCAATTCTCTCCTCTAAATCAATACCAGAAAGCCACACAACATCAGTGGAGAACGGACGCCATATCCTTTTCTGTAAAAGTATAAAGTAATTGAGCAATTATATTTATTTTCATTAACGACCACTCAATGAAGAGACTGGAATCCACCTTTGTTCTTTTTTATTTATTCATCAAAAGGTTTTTTGTTGTTGACAAATGGTCTAAGAAAATCCATTAGGTAAGAAACGCCTGAAAACAACCATAAAAATCTATCCTCCTACACAAGGGATTGTCTGCAGGTCTGTGCAGCTTGTGTTTGTCAATGAAGCCATATTACACACCCGTTAGTGCTGGGAAGGTTTTCTCTTGGAGCACAGACAGCTAATGCTTACAGACAACTCAGTAACTTAGCCACCAGCTACTACCAGGGGACTTTAATGTCTTAGATCAAATATAAAGACAATTAAATCTATAAATACATTGTATTCCACGGGCTTTTGAGAAATGTGTTTAATTCAATTCGATTGATGATTCATTTGAATCATTCATTGTCTTATGATAGAATATTATCTTTGTGTCCTTTTGAAGCTTTACAGAAGGATAGGTTAGAAAGCATTCCCAAAAATCAAATTAATGTCAGTATTGAGTGTTTGCATATCATCTTACTATCCTATTTATTTAACAGCAAGGTCAGCATAAACATCACTTTTTTTTAAACTTTAAAACTGAAATAAAGAATATGGAATGAAACCAAGGATACTGCAATTTTTTTTTCAATGTGTCAACTTAAAAATTTGTTTTGAATTGACATTGTTTGAGCTGTGTACTTTCTGTAATCATCTTGAGATCACTTTATATCTCCTGTCTTTTGTGCTTCTGTTTAGTACCATTGCCATTTTTTGTGTTTGGTATGCTGGGGATTAAGTATGATTAAACGACCACCCCAACATTCCAGAAACAAACAAATGTGACAGTAATTAAACGAGGAAAACAACATTCTACCAGGAATTACAAAAAGATCTATTACTTTTGTCAAAAATTAAATCAACCCCAAAACATGTAATAAAAGTGAATTAAATTTTCAGCATTTCGCAAATTTCATTATGAATAATTACATTTGAAGATTTTTAATAGCAACAGAGAAAGATAAAAGTTCACATGAAGTGTCTGCTATATCAAGCCCAGAAAATATTGTTTACTATTGCATAAGCACAATCGGTCGCCAAAATGTCGGTTACTGAAGAAAATTAAACCTTCAACAACCTCTATTGTTTGTGGTTCTGAGGTTTGAACGTCTACAATAGTCTTAGTGCTCCAAGAGGAATTGTACCCCTGTAACAGGAGAGGAGAAAAATGTAGCAGCCAGACCAGGATTCGAACCCTGGACCCTCCGAACACTAACCGAGTGCTCTACTGACTGAGCTATCTGGTCACAGATGATTGACCCAGTCCAATCCCGCTACACTCCTCCCTCTTTCTCGAAGTCTTCGCCCTCTAAGACATTACAAGACCCTTCCAAAACACCACCACCATGGGTTATTTTGTTGAGCGCTAAATTTTTTAACAGGAGAGGAGAAAAATGTGGCGGCCAGACCAGGATTTGAACCCCGGACCCTACAAACACTAGCCGAGTGCTCTACCGACTGAGCTACCTGGTCAACGATGATGGAACCAGTCCAATCCCGCTACTCCGCTATCAAAATGTAAATAACTTAAGGATTTACTGCCAATCAGTCTATAGTCTATATATAAGCTTGTTAATTGATGTATTGGAATGAATGACATGTAGTATATACCCTTCAAATTACTTTGAAATTCTAGAAACTCAAGAGATTTTATATTTATAGCTCTCCTGAGGAATCATGAACACTCAAGGCATTATATTAATAGCTTTCCTGGGGAATCCTGGCCACTAATCAGATTCTATTTATAGTTCTCCTGGGGAATCCCGGATACTGAAGAGATTCTATTTATAGCCCTTTCCATACTTTGTAGTCTTTCTGGATTCCGTAATGGAAGTAGCTATTAGTCTCGCCCCTGGAAGTTTTTGTGAAAATGCCGGACAAAATGTCCAGTTGTTGTGTGCTAATTCATATAATTTTAACATGTTAAGGTTAGTGTAACCAAGCATTATTCATATCATTTTACTAAGAAATGTTTCAAAGCTTGTAATAAGATTTTATTTTGATATTGCAATCTAGAGCGAAGGTACAATAAACTGCCATTTTGTTCATGAGTACAATTTCTGTTTGATTTCTGCTTGTTCCTCTGTCCCTGGTTGAGACACACCAAAGTCTACAAAAGTGGTAGTTTCTGCTCCTGCTTAGCGCTCAGCATACAGGGAGTGGGACGACTGGTTCGCCTGTTGTCAGTATTATGTGACCGGGTGGGGTGTGTTGCTTGGTGTCCTTCGGCGCGCATGCTTCAGTGATATAGCACTATAAAAAAGGCAGTAGTTCCACTATACAAGAAGACACAACAGGAACATACCGCAGTCTCCTGAAACATGCACCTTGCACTTCATACACACTGTATACATGAGAGGCCGTCCTTACATGACCTAGCTATTAATAGGACTTTAGTTAATCAAACAAACAAACAAACTGTCATTTAAACAATATGCATTATAAAAATAAATATTTTAGCACCCATATAGGACTTAAAATACTTTTCGTATATCAATGTATTGAAAATTAGAATGGAAATTCTATTGCGAAAAAAGAACGTCAATATTGAGTGTCGACTAGTCAACAACGAGGAAAAGGAAGGGCAAAATTTTGTCGACAATAGTCGACAACTTGGAGGAGAGATAGTAAAATCCTGTTGACAACGGTACGAAAAGAGTTAAGAAATCCTAGACACTACAGAGATAAAACTATTTCTAGCTCTTCTGAAGATTCCTGGGTACTTTATTCTATTTTTAGCTTTTCCTTGGGAATATACCTGTATCGTGTCATTAGGCCATCACAGTTAAGTGTCCTAACATTCACAACACACGCCCCTGCAGATGACAGAGAACAAAATCATTTATATCTTTTTTTTTATAATCTTAATTGATTCATCAAGTAGTCAGTAGAGGTGATGGTGTGGTGAAGTACATCTAATTAATCCTAATTACACTTAACGATGTCACATAATTCTACTGACAGATGATTCAGAATGTAGAGGCTGAAAAAAAGGAGACAAAACTTCAGATCTGATCTACCTGTAATGAACCACAGGTAATTTAAAACATTAGACTGGTAAAAACACACCTATGTATACAATAATAGATCTCTGTGCCTATACACAGATTTCTGATAAGGAAATCAGATTTCTAAAGACAATAAAACTGTATATCAAAACAACTATTTGTTTTACCCAGAAAAGGAAAATAGCAGATCTTTAGACCATCAACTATAGAAGATTGATACTGACCTAAAAAATCACCAGCCATTGTGACCTAGCCCTGTTCATATACCTAAGTATCAACAACAGATGCTGTTTAATCAATAAGACGTATTGACCAGAGTAAAACTATTCTAGACTTTATCAACTTACAAATAATAAAAAATCACCAATCTTATTAATCTGATTAATCTAGCAAGATAATTAACTTGAGATTTGATCATTACATGATGGTAATAGTTAAAGTGAGCATTGTATATTACTTTAGAGCATTGAGAAGATGATTGCTAATTAATTCATCAAAGACCTCAAGCTAACAATACATAAACATACAGAGGACCCCTCTTTAGTAAATAATATCTATCGAATATAAGTTTTACATCTTAACTTAATGACCAACACTGAAGGTGTGGCTCTGTACATCTGACCCCATTATATCTATTGAACAAGATCATGTTTTATTTTTCCAGTTACTTATATTGTATTATCTCCCTTTACCATAATACTTACTACCTCCCTTTACCATAATACTTACTACCTCCCTTTACCAAAATACTTATTACCTCCCCTTATCAAAATACACATTACCTCCCCTTAACAAAATATACATTATCTCCCCTCAACAAAATACACATTATCTCCCCTCAAAAAAATATGCATTATCTCCCCTTAACAAATATTCATTATCTCCTCTTACAAAATACACATTAATACCCCTTAACAAAATATACATTATCTCCCCTTAACAAAATATGCATTATCTCCCCTTAATAAAATATATATTATCCCCTTCACCAAATACACATTATCTCCCCTTAACAAAATCTACATTATGTCCCCTTAAAATATATACATTTTCTCCCCTTAACAAAATATACATTATCTCCCCTCTACAAAATATACATTATCTCCCCTTAACAATCTACACATCATATCCCCCTATCAAAATACATTTTATCTCCCCTTAACAAAATATACAGTATGTCCCCTTAACAAAATATAGATTATCTCCCCTTAACAAAATATCCATTATCTCCCCTTAACAAAATATACATTATCTCCCCTTAACAATCTACACATCATATCCCCTTATCAAAATACATAATATCATCCTTTATCAAAATCATATTTATTTTCCCTTATCAAAATACATTTTGATTTCTCACATCTTTAAAATTACTATTATCTTCTCTTTTCTTAATAAACTTCTCATTATTGATATACATATTAATTTCCCTTTTTTTATTAAATCAATATATTCCAGCTATTTTTAAAATACATTATGTAAGGATGATCATTGATGCAAAATGAAAAATATACCTCCGCTCTTCAAAAGACCAGTCAATTAATACAACTTAGTAACTTTTATAGACAAAACTTAAATTATCAAGGATGGTTTTCCTCAGTCTCTCCTGCCAATCATGAAGCTTGTGAATGGACAGTGGTATTAGATGAGACACCATTGGCTGTAATACTTGACATAGACCAGAGTGTCTGTCTGTTACATCTGCCAATTATCTAACTCTATGTATCCTTACCATACATGCAAACGTAAATGTGAAACTGACCTGTCTCTTACCATGATCCCCTAGCGTGTCATATTCACACAAACTCTTCTTGACCTGGTGTTATTTTGTATTGGTTTCAAACATGCTCCTGATCGAGATACATTTTTATGTCTGAACAGATCACTGTAATTTTCTCCCAAGAATTATTGACAGTAGATATCACAATGATAGAACAATGCAGTGTGTGATGGCTCTGTTTTGTCAAACAATCGTTTAACTGCACGGTTCTTGGAAGAGTTCGTGACCCAAAGGAAACATACAGACCTATTATCACACGCAGTTATGGTAACGTTTACATGTGGTGCAGAACTTTTGAAAGAAATTGACAGAAAATATATCATTGATATACACAGGAGATATTCACTTTCTGTAATTGTTCCAACAGAACTTTAATGTTTCTGGATCCAACAGCAATATGGTTCTTCTCAAGCAAGTAGTGGGCCTGGGCCTCACATCTTTCATTGTGATATTATTTCACAATAGGATAGGTGGTCACTATAGAAAGGTGGTCACTAAAGACAGGTGGTCACTATAGACATGCAGGTGGTCACTAAATATATGTTTTCACTATAGAAAGGTGGTCACTATAGAAAGGTGGTCACTATAGACAGGTGGTCACTATAGGCAGGTGGTCACTATAGGCAGGTGGTCACTATAGGCAGGTGGTCACTATAGGCAGGTGGTCACTATAGGCAGGTTGTCACTATAGGCAGGTGGTCACTAAAGGCAGGTGGTCACTATAGGCAGGCAGTCACTTAAGACTGGTGGTCGTTATAGACAGATGCATGATCACTATAGACAGGTGACAACTGTAGACATATGGTCATTATAGACAGATATTAACTTAAGACTGGTGGTTATAATAGACAGGTGGTCACTATAGACAGATGGTCACTATAGACAGGTGGTAACTTAAAACTGGTGGTCATTATAGACAAGTGGTCACTATAGAGAGGCGGTCTCAATGGAAATGGATCATTATATATATAGATAGGTTATCCTTGAGACATTACAATATCAGAGGATCCTCTATGGAGTTAATTCTCTCTCGATCAATGATATTCGTGTCACAACATTTCATCATTTATCCTTACAACATCCTTATTTGTCAATACCTCTGATCCTAAACTGTGTATATAACACTTCAGAGTTAATTCAATGATTATACACACATATCACTAGAAACAATAAAATTCCCAGTGACACGTTCACTTATTACGCGACTTTGATTACCCATTAACGTCACCTCAAACACGAGTATTCCTCTGATCTACCTGATGCACCAATCACAATATCAAGCAACAAGACATTGTATTAACTGTTTATCAATATCAACATCATACTAACAGGAAAAATACATTTCTCTTGAAAAAATTCTAGTGAAATTTGATATCTATGCACGGGGAAACATGAAACTTGAGGAGATAATTAGGACATTACAGACAATTATTCCCACAATGCAGCATAACCATCCAGCTTAAACATGCAAACAATTATCTAATTGGTTTAATTGTCCAATCAGAACAGATTATTTCATTAACTCTTTCAGATTATTAATTATATCAGATGGCTGATCCGGACCTGTCATGTCGTTTCCTCGATTCCAAATAGTACAACAGTAGACAATGTCTGGAAAGTAAACATTGTTCAGTTCAGGAAAGTTTTATCACAATGATTGGACGTATTTCTATTTTCTTTAATTTCGGGGGATCGCTAAGGTGATTAAGATTGCTTCAAACGTCAACACACTGCTTCCTGCAGACGGAAGGAGAACAAGACTACATTATTGTGTGAATGACAGCAAAAAATGTTTAATGAAAATCTCTTATGAATGTGTCAAAAAAAAAATTGATGAATTTTATTTCCTTTAATTAATTTCATAATGAATAACAATAGAGAGACCATATCCTCGTTACCTCTCTGCATACTAAATAAACATTAAAATATTCTTTTAAATTTAACTGCACAAGTACAGAGAGGTTAAACGTCCAAAGTCTCTACTGGACTAAAAAGTAATTATCATCTCAAATAAATCATAAAATAACTCGATCTGTAAAAATTATTTTGAAAGTAAGAAAAGCAGTAACCACAAATGATAACCTATAGGAATGATTATACAGAAGATCCTCGTCGCGATATTTATTGGTATAAATACGGTATTACTTTTCCATCGTATCAATCACAAAGCTATCACAGTAGTTTCATACCTAAAGCACTTTAATTATAAATCCACACAATAAACTAACTCTATGTTTTACCGTCAGATATACAAATGTCAATATGGATTTTTAGGAGGAAGTTCGCCCCGATTTACACATGCCGACTTTGGATCGAAAAGACACTTCCTGTGTGTATTGAACCAAGACTACAGACTGCCGAAACTCATTTCTGATAAACTTATGAACCTGGCTCTAGTATGGGGAATATTGATTTCAATCTGCTACAAGTATTAATCAAGTGTTAAGATACTTGAGTATGGAGAGGATTTAGATACGGCCATTCACAGTCTTGATCAGGTAAAAAACCAATAAAATTAATATCAGCGTGTTTCAATAGATCTCTATGAAGCTAATTTTATGTTGTTCATTTGCACATGAACTGTTATACGAGCTTTTTGATATTCAAATGATAATTAGATGCTGTCCTGTACTTTCAGTAAATATTATGACATTGTGATGGTGGTAATAAAAGACAAATAAACAAAACAATTTAAATAAGGACCGAACAGGTCTGTCCTCCAGTAATATTTACCAATGTTGTGATTATCATAAGAACAGGGTAACTACGGTCCAAAGCATGATCAAATAAAAAAAAACCACATCTGTTCATTAAACTATTGACCTTTTATATGACATTGTAAAAATGTCATTTCCTTTAATCTCCATTGCTAGTTCCAGCAGACTTCAATTTAACTTCCAAATATGTCGCATTAAGACTATAACTTTACATCAGTTGACTCCAGATTTTAAGTGGAATTCATTGTCATTATATATTTTGATCTTTGGTCACTGTGCTCTTTTCATTCTGAAGATCTTTACTTTTGAATTTGACCTTTAACCTTAGATTGACCCTATACATTACCTTATATGGCTCATTCAATATTTCAAAAATTCAAAACTTGACCTCTGAACCTTTATTGACAGTGACATTTGACCTTGAGTTCAAATAGCTTGATTAAGTTCCATCTTTTGTCAATAATGATATCAATGCAACACAGAAAGAATGATTCAGTAACAGATCTATCTCTGAAACAGACTTTTTATCATTTTGTAACAGATAATTTCTTCATGCATGTGTATTTTGGTAAAATGAGGTTATGGGGACTAGAGAGAAATGTAAAACACCTTACCCATGGAAATAAAGAAATTATATATGATACAGTGCCTGTAGGTACCTGATGGCATAACTATAGCCAGTAACTGGGTCAGCAGACTCTTCATCAGCATAAATCAAATAAAACCTTATCAGCCTCTCCGGAAACGTAAGATGGCCGACATCGCAAACATTTCAATTATCTCATTAACGTAGATCAATATTACTTACATCCCGCGACCAATAACACCCGAACTGTCAGAGCGAGGCACCGCCATTTACACACTTAATTGTCGTTTGATTTTTGTATTGACACACACGCAACATTAGCCCAACAATCCATCGGTTTGTAGAGTAGATCTATATCAGTTTGTAAAGGGAGAACATCTAATGATTAACAAAAAGGGAAATTCATTAGGGATAGAACGTTTGTATGTTCTGATCCGTGGAATGGATGGACGCCCTTGGTTTGATAAATTGACATTTTGATCCTGGAGTCTCTCCAAGTGGAAAACACTGGTACCATAAAATGGTCATTTTCTCTTTGATAGGTTAACGATCCTAGCTAACAACTATCCCCCATCCCCAACCCCATCCCAGCTACAACAACTATCCCCCCCCCATCCCCACCCCCCCCCAGCTAAAACTATCCCCCACCCCCACCCCCATCCCAGCTTACAACTATCCCCTACCCCAATCCCATCCCCATCCCAGCTAACAACATATATACCCCCACCCCCAACCCCAACCCCCATCCCAGCTATCAACTCCCCAACTCCCCAACCCCTTCCCCATTCAAGCTAACAACTCCCCCACCCTCAATACCACCCCCATCCTAGCTAACAACTACCCCTTCATCCCCACCCCAACCCACCCCATCCCCTACCCCACCCCCAACAGCTTTATGTATCAGAATGTGTTTAACAAACATAATCTATAATAGAGATCAAATGAATCTAATTGATATCATTAAAGAAAGTTTTATTTCATCTGAAAATGATTGTAGCGACATCCATTTCACAGAAAAGGTATGCCAGGTTCATTTTACAGACATGTCTAAAAACCATTCGAAAATAAACATTTTATTAACTCTATAGGCAATGACATGCTAATAAACAATGGCAGGTCAGGGTCAACAAAACTCTTTATAAACATTTTTTTGCTTTGTCTGTAAACTGTGTATGTCTTCCCAGAATCCCGTCGGAGTGGGCCACCTAAAATTTACATGTCTGTGACCTTCGAGCGTGAAATCGACAATGAAGATTAGTCTCGGTTGCATTCATCACAGGAAAAGTACATCAGGTTTCTGAAACCCATAGAAGCCCTTGTCTCTTAAATACAACACAGATATCAATAACTCCCCTTGCTACAAGATTTTGCCTTAGAAATTTTCTTATTTAAAGGAAAATATATACCATTCTTCATCATTTAAGACCAAAGCGGCTGAGATTTTTCGAAGAGTGTACGTGGAGTATGGGTTACTGGTATTGACTTCGACCCTGCAAATATAAATCATACATAAACAGTCACCGGTCGTATAAAATATTATCTCTGATTCTTTCTGTATGACTTTGTGTAACCTCAGATGGTCCTGTTGGAAAAAATGGATGAAATTCCATCAGAAATTACCCCAAACTTTTACCCATGTTCCATATAAAAACTAAAAATCCTGGCTATGTAATATATTATGTAGGAAAATAAATGCCCACAAATCCAGCGACACGCAATGTTATACGTACACAGGTTTACCCCACAAATCCAGAAACACACCATTCTATACATACACCAGTTAACTACCCAATATACACGGATGATAGAGGTCTGTCTGTGTAATTCCATATGTATTGTTTTAGTCCCCTCAATCACTTGGCTTTAAATTGGCCAATCAAAAGTGTTTACTTAAAATTCTGCAGCATGTATGTCTACAACGTAACCAAATATCGTCCATATCAATGACGAATAATCTAAAATTAGATCTTAGTTCTTTATCAAAGACACACAGATACGAAGTACAAAAAAAATCAACTCCTAAAAACTTTATCAGATCAATCATATTTATTTATATGTTTTTATTTGAATAAACATGATTTTTTGGCAGCACGATTCTGCTGAATCAGCTATATTTTTGTCTCTGGCCAAGTGAACTGATGTATCCCCAAATTATACAGGTTTATAGGCTTGCCTCTCTGGAGAGATCATATGGATATTTTCTATAATACATCAATCTATCAGGATAGAGGTTAGATCCACCATTGTTAACTGACGAGTCTGCAACACGCGCCTTCAAATTGATCATCATTTAATAACTGTATATCAATATTGAGTATGAAATTATATAGAGTCATTCCTCCACCCCAGATCCGTTCTCTACCTTCCTCTCTCCTACCCCCCCCCCCCCCCACTTTGGTCCTTCTCCGACCCATTCACATTTCCCTCTTGTCCTGACCCTTTACCTTTTCTGAACCATCCCTCTCCCACCCAATCAATCCACTGTCCTAGCTAGCTGATTTGTTTCCCTTCCTCTTTCATCCTTTCTATTACCTCCCCCTCCACATCCACCTTATCAGTAGTTCCCCACTGTACTTCCTCTTCCCCTTCCCCCTGTAGTTTCATCTCCCATCTCCCCATAGTTCTCTCACCCCCAACAGCAGTTCTTTATACCCCTGTAGTTCCCCCTCCACAATTCCCCCATCCCCCAACAGCAGTTCTCAATCCCCCTGTGGTTCCCTCTCATCTCCCCACAGTTCTCCTACCCCCAACAGCAATTCTATATCCCCCTGTAGTTCCCTTTCCCCCTTCCACAGTAGTTCCACCTCCTACCCCCCCCCCTCCAGTTCTCCCACCCCCATCATCAGTTCTCTATTGCCCTATACTTCCCCTTCCCCATCCCACAGTAGTTCCATCTCGAATCTCCACCACAGTTTCCCCCCCCCATCAGCAGTTCTTTATACTCCTGTATTTCCCCCCCCCCTACAGTTCCCCCATCCCCCATCAGCAGTTCTTTATACTCCTGTAGTTCCCCCCCACAGTTCTCCCATCCCCCATCAGCAGTTCTCTATCCCCCTCATGTTCCCCTCCCATCTCCCCTTACCCCTACTCTTAGTAATTCCATCTCCTAACCTACCCCCCCAACTCTCACAGTTCTCCCAACCCCTTCAGCAGTTCTCTATCCCCCGGTAGTTCCCTTTCCCCCTACCCCAAGTAATTCCACCTCCTAACCCCCCCCACCTCCCACAGTTCTCCCACACCCATCAGCAGTTCACTATCCCCCCCGGTAGTTCCCTTTCCCCCAACCCCCAGTAATTCCACCTCCTACCCCCCCCCCCCCCACCTCCCACAGTTCTCCCAACCCCATCACCAGTTCCCTATCCCCCCTAAGAAACCTCCTCCTCTATCCCCTTTGATAAAACATGTACATACATGTTGAGAACCATGTTCTTTACTCCTGGTTTAATTTACAGAACAGTACCAGTCGTTCATCAATACTATATGTGCCTGACTGTATCTGTGTCGCTGTGACAGACATCCAATGACGCAGCGAGACTTTAACACCTCTAGGGACAGTTCCAGTCACCGTTCTTCATTTACAGGTGCTGGTGTGGAGAATTCCAGTAAATTTGGTGCTCATGTATCATTCTACCACACAAATCAACACCAACATCACTTCCCCACTCCTGCGTGGCGCTACATATACTCAAAGAAAACCATACTGTTTGCCTATCAAAGTTAGAATATCTATTGCCCATACTGAAGTCCCAACCAAAAGATGTCCAAACTCTATAACTTACACTTGTATAGATCTTAATAATATAACTCAAACTGTTTTCTTGTCTATGCCTATTGGTTGGTTATGAGCAAACTAGAGTTGACAGAGTATCGATCTCAGTCCTAGAGGATTGTATTCAACGAAAAAAGCAACAGATTATACATTTTTTTTTTCTTAATTTCGACAAGATTCATCTGTCCTCACAAACAAGGAAACAGATTGACAGATAAAAATGTATCATTAGTATTACTATGTGACACTCCCTCTGGTGCAAGACCCAAACAAAGGGAGATAACTACACATCCCCAATGAATGCCCATTAGTTATCTATCAGTATCTATATCTACAGTACAATGTATAAAGTACCCGGTGACATTTAGCTTGATTGACGTATCACTTAGCCCATCAGAATTAATAATTCATGGAAAAACACAGTCTAAGATCAAAGAGAAAAAGTGGTAATTAGCAGAAAATAGTTTATCTTTGGTAAAAATCTTCCATAATATGAAAAACAATTCATAAAGGTCATCATTATTTATGATCTCTGCAGTCATCAACTATACATGTTTATGGCTGACAAATGTTTGTTTTCTTGCTGTTGGATAATGGCATAAAACTGAGTTATATCCCTTTAGAATATATTGTAAAACAATTTGTTTGTTTGTTTGTTTAGTTTCACGTCCTATTAATAGCTAGGGTCATGTAAGGACGTGCCAGGTTTGTTGGTGGAGGAAAGCCGGAGTACCCAGAGAAAAACCACCAGCCAGCGGTCAGTACCTGGCAACTGCCCCACATGGGATTCGAACCCGCATCCCAGAGGTGGAGGGCCTGTGGTAATATGTCGGGACATGTTAACCACTCGGCCACCGCGATCCTAAATAGTAACATCCTATTTTCTGGAAACTAAATAATACAAAATATATCCTTCTCTTATCTGAGTGAAAATAAATATAAATATATATATATATCCTTCCTTTTAAGTAAACTGATCACCAGTCTTTTAAAAATACCTCTTTCCTGACAAATACTCTTTATTTTGGTACCAGTTATTTATCTCCCCTTGAAAATTTAATTACCTAAATAAACATGTATCGACTATCAATTTAACACTTGTAAATTTAAAAAGTGATGTCTATTATCCAGAGAGTTCTTATTGATTTGTGTTCACATGATGATCCAATGTAAAATTGAAATATACATTTTAGTAAAGATCTTTCACACAAAAACTTTTTAAGTACATGTTTGAACAAATTAAAAATAAATATGACTTTCTCCCCTTCTCTAGACATACTGTCTGTTCCTGTTCCAATATCATTTATAATCTCAAATTTGTTATTCAATTTTCTAGTCCATACGTTTTTTCGTCAGCTGAATAATGTGAACCATATTCTTTGATCACAGAGTCATCGATTGGTTATCTGTTTCACTCGACCATTAATAACAAATATAAACAATTGGTTAAAAATGAAAGTTATTTGGTATTCTATTGAAAATCTAGTTTTACTTTTTATCATATTTTATACCAAGCCTTAAATGATTTCTCTTTTCCTGAAATTAAAACCTTACAAAATGTAGGATATAATGACAAAATTACAACAACCCAGACCAGTACATTTCTCAGCTGAAGATGAAGCTGATTAGAGTGTCCCTCCCCTTACCACTGATGTACCAGATAAGGCTGAAATCACTGGAGTCACACACATCTGATGGTCTCAGTACATGTCACAGAAGATGAAGAGCTATGTCTCTGCCTTAAATGATAGTATCTCCAACAGACATTTAGTCACCATCTGAGACGAACACAATCGATACAGAACAATGGAGAAGTTATTAATTAAATCATTTTTTCCCAATTTTAAGCCCTGAGGTTGTGTTGATCTCTGAGAGACATAGATAGAGTACGACCTCACAGATCATCAAAAGAATTGCAACAGTAAGGGCTTTCTCACCACAATGGGGCACATTTCACCACAAAGGGGCACATCTCACCACCAAGGGGCACATCTCACCACCAAGGGGCACATCTCCACCACAAAGGGGCATATCTCAACACAAAGGGGCACATCTCACCACCAAGCGGCACATCTCACCACAAAGGGGCAGATCTCACCACAAAGGGGCACATCTCACCACAAAGGGGCACATCTCACCACAAAGGGGCACATCTCACCACAAAAGGGCACATCTCACCACCAAGGGGCACATCTCACCACAAAGGGGCACATCTCACCACAAAGGGGCACATCTCACAACAAAGGGGCACATCTCACCACAAAGGGGCACATCTCACCACCAAGGGGCACATCTCACCACCAAGGGGCACATCTTACCACAAAGGGGCACATCTCACAACAAAGGGGCACAACTCACCACAAAGGGGCACATCTCACCACAAAGGGGCACATCTCACCACAAAGGGGCACATCTCACCACAAAGGGACACAACTCACCACAAAGGGGCACAACTCACTGCAAAGGGGCACATCTCACCACAAAGGGGCACATCTCACCACAAAGGGGCACATCTCACTCCAAAAAGGGCACATATCACCACAAAGGGGCACATCTCACCACAAAGGGGCACATCTCACCACAAAGGGTTACTACAGAGGGGCACATCTCACTGCAAAGGGTTACCACAAAGGGGCACATCTCACTGCAAAGAGTTACCACAAAGGGGCACACTCACTACAAAGGGTTACTACAGAAGGGCACATCTCACTGCAAAGGGTTACCACAAAGGGCATATCTCACTGCAAAGAGTTACAACATAGCGGCACATCTCACTGCAAAGAGTTACCACAAAGGGGTACATTTCACTGAAAAGGTTTACCACAAAGGGGCACATCGCACTGCAAAGGGGCACATCTCACCAAAAAGGCACATCTCACTACAAAGGATTACATCTCACTCCAAAGGGACACTATAGAGGGGCACAACTCAGTCCAAAGGGTTACCACAGATGGGCATATCTCACTCCAAAGTGACACCACAGAGGGGCACATCTCACTCAAAAGGAACACCAAGGGACACATTTCACCACAAAGGGACATCACAAAGGGGCACATCTCAGTCCGAATGGACACCACAAAGGGACACATATTACTCCAAAGGGACACCACAAAGGGGCACAATTCACCACAAAGGGACACCACAAAGGGGCACATCTCACCACAAAGGGACACCACAAAGGGACATATCTTACTCAATAGGGACACCACAAAGGGGCACATCTCAGTGCAAAGGGACACCACAAAGGGGCACATCTCATTCCAAAGGGACACCACAAAAGGGCACATCTCAGTCCAAAGGGGCACCACATATGTACATATGTATTGAATATTTCAAGAATTTCTTGAAGCAACCAACAGGTCAGAGGTCAAAAGCTTGACCTTGACCCTGTCTAGTTAAGCCAATCAGATCAATAAAAGGTTAACTAGATAATGAACAGCCTAGACCCTGGCCCTGTTGACCAATCAGATTACTTCCTGGTTTCCATGACGCCATTGTTTACCTTGACCCTAGGGGTCAGTCGGTTACTTCAGTAAACATTGACTTTGTCTGAGTTTGAGAACTATCAATATCATGAAGACAAAACACAGAAAATCCTATGTCTACTTTCAGGAAGGTATTGGTAATACGAACAATACACTCCTCAAACAAAGTTATTAGCGGTCAAGATTAGTGTGAAATCTGTTTGAGACGGTCTAGACATTTATCATATTTCACCTAATCTGAGGCCTGGTAGTCAGACTACTGAATTCTGCTGGTTTTCATTTGAAACTCTTACAATATGTACCAGGTTCAATATCGATATCCCAGTGTACTGACCACAGCTCAAGCTCCTAGTTATCTTATGTATTGTTACACACACCGAGACAAAATAGGAAAAAAGTCCCAGAAGATGAAAGCATTTAGTGAAATTAAGCTAATTTATTTCCAAGATATAAACAGCATCCAAAAGGGATGAATTCAAGTCCAAAATCTATCAGAACCCAAGAAACTCAAGGTTAATAGGAAAAGCCCTGAAGTTCCTGAAGGGCAAGCATTCTCTACCGTGTCCATGGTGATTGTCATAGTGATCAAAGTTAATGTGTCAACAAAGGTGAGAGCAGATACCAATGAGCTTGTACCAAGACAAAAATAGTAAGTGTGCAGTAAACATCTTTACATTGAGATGTAAACTCACACTTAAGTTTCTTCACCAAACAGATCCGTGTACATGTACTTTTGTACAGAAGAGTACAATATATATATATATGATATATTTCCTTCTGTCAGATTCACAGGTTCTAAGGCTCCATGGTTGATCCTATATCCTGTACAACAACCAACACCCCAAACTAATTACTGCCGACACTCCGCCTGCGGGACTGATCCTAACACGAGGCTCGTGTGAACGTCTTTGTGCGGAAGTCAATCAGCATAGACTACCACTATTGTCAGGAAACATTGTGTTCCCTACAAAATATCCACTGAAAAATAATCAGTTTTCTTGTTGTGTCATAATCAGCAGTCTGATTGGAGTAGCCATTGAAGAAAAGAGGCTTAATTTGATTTTACAGTGACGACCTGACGTACTGTGTCAGTGATGTCAAGGACACTATATATGTATGGTGTTTCGACGTGGAATGGGGACCGGCAGTAACACACACAACTCTGTCCCTGACTGATTGGAACTCAGGTTTTGGTATGATAGTGGTATAGATACCGGATGGAATTGGATTGGTGGAACCAGGGACCCCTTGTGGATGTTTGATAGCTGTGTAATAAATTCTCAAACATATCATTCAACTTTTCATACCTCAAATCAAAATCTAGTCCAAAATCAGATGACTGTTTTATCATGTATTAAGGGAAAGATAATACAGAGGACTCCACATAATCGAATAACGGTTATTCGAATACTTCGGTTATTTGCATAAAATTCTGCGGTCCCGATTTTTTCCTTCTTTATCTTTGTTTTTCAACTCCGTGTATTTGCATAGGCTTTTACATGACCTCCGGTTTTTTGAATAAAATATTTGGGAAATTCTAAAAATAAAATCGAATATTTTTCAATTTTGTAATTTATTTTTAGCGAAATTCGCCGATATATGTTTCAAGATACTTCGCTTTTACTAGAAATCATCCAGGTAACAGATTAACGTTATAGTATGGCTTGTTATTTTATGCATGAATCTGCAAAGGTATTCGACGCTGTTACGATTTACATCAGCAGCGGTTGATCATAACTTCAGTATATTCACTGACTCAAACATCTAATTAAAGCATTTGCACTTTCAAATATGTTTATTTATTAACGTAACGTACCTTAGTTCGCGATCGGTTGGAGAAATCATGCTTCCTTACAACAATCGCCATTCATGAGTAGTCTCGTTCAATCAGAGTCTTGTTGACTACGACAGACATGTGCGTATCAAGCGTCTCGTTGAACGAGACATAAAAGCATGCAAAGTCGGCGTGCAATGACTACCGCAAGTTTCGTACAGTATGTAAGCTTAGGATACAAAAGATACTTGCTACGTTAATTGTTTCATTGCTACTTGAATATGCATTAATTTCTGAAATGTTATCAAGCTATCCGCCGCATAGATCAACAATACAGGGAGAATTCTCAAAAGACATTTAGGTCGAGTGAACGCATGGCTTCATCACCTGCCGCCATTTTCGAATTCATATGCACATGTTAAAAGCAACACTACTAGTTGATCGGCACTTTGAAGTTTAATCACGATCGTAAGTTCATTTTGCCAGGCAAATGTACGTAAATTTGTTTATTATTTAGGTTTAGAATTGTAGACACAAATTCAATCATGTTTAGTAGAATCTAATTGCATTTGATATCGATCGTTTAGCTGTTTCTCAAATATTCACGTGTCGATCTAACGTAAACAAGAATCTAATATTGGAATATTTTTTGTTATTAAACAATTAAAATTGATTTACAACTTCGAAAATAATTACTTGTGGTTCATTTTAAGTGTAAATAATTTACGTATTTATCAAGTAAACGAAACGATATTCATTTGCCTATTCACATACATATGTGTGGGGTCAAAACGGAGGTGCAAAATGTCATGGTTTGCCTAGCTGTGAAATATTCTCAAACCTGTTTAATAACTCAACATCTTTTTCTAGTCAAAATCAATTGACCTATGACTGTTTTATCATGTATTAAGGGAAAGATAATATTTATTTTCAATACAACTTCCTTTCAGGATTATTCACTTAATAAGCCAGTGTCTAATGGATCTTATCTAAAAACACAGGAACTGACGGTCAGAGACAGAAAGGAGGTGAAGGTCAAAAGGGAGTTAACTCAAGGTCATATAAAGAACTCTCCGAATTAATTGACCTGTCACTATAAACGCATCCTCAAGTACCCTATTCTTTATAGCCGTGATCAGACTCGGCTTTATTAGGTGTCACTTAAATGCTTGTAATGGTAGGAAAACAATAGACACGGAAATCAAAGTCGCGTGTCTGTTTATTAGTAATGACTACAACCTTGACACATTATTACGGGGAACATATAATGAGTTACACCTCGACGTCGCGCCCGATAGAATCAGATTACTCTCTATTGCACAAATGAACACTTCATCATATTGGTCTTTTTCTGAGGAAGATCCATCAAAGCAGTGTATATATCTTTCTGGCCTGTATCGTCCCTTAGTTACATACCAGCAGTAATATTTTATATCTATAAACATGAAATTACAAATCAATGAAACAGAAAACATAATTATACAGGGAACAACTGTCTGACATAGTAAAGTAATGTTTATGGGTGTCTATACTAAATCAGAGCTATAAGGCAATTTTATGATCTGTCAGTTTAACATAACTGAGAACATTTTCAGTGATATCAGTTCTTTGTAAAACACTAGTTCTATATTGACAAGGTAGACTGAAGAATGGTTTAGTAGTCTTTCACAATTGTATTAAGTTCTTAGAAATATCAACTTTATTTTACATTGACCACTACACAAGTTATATAACTTATACAAATCACTTTCCATGGCCCCGAAGAAAGCATGTGAGGGGTCTTGGTGTGGGAGGAAACCGACTTGATCTGGCAGGTGACCCCTTACCTTTTCACGTCTGTGCCAGGGATCGACCCCATCTGGTTAGGTAAAATGAGAGTGGCTTAACCACTAAATCACCCAATTACCCATTAAGTGTTTGTTGATCATTGGATCTTGTTGATTATTAGTGCTTGTTGACCATTAGTGCTTGTTGATCATTGGTGTTTGTTGATCATTAGGACTTGTTGACAATTAGTGCGTGTTGACCATTAATGCCTGTTCATCATTAGTGCTTGTTGATCATTAGTGCTTGTTGATCATAAGTGTTTGTTGATCATTAGTTCTTGTTGACAATTAGTGTTTGTTGACCATTAGTGCTTGTTGATCATTAGTTCTTGTTGATCATGAGTGCTTGTTGACCATGGGTGCTTGTTGACCATTAGTGCCTGTTCATCGTTAGTGCTTGTTTCTCATAAGTACTTGTTGATCATTAGTGCTTGTTGATCATAAGTGTTTGTTGATCATTACAGCTTGTTGATCATTAGTGCTTGTTGATCATTAGTGCCTGTCGATCATTAGAGCTTGTTGATCATTAAGGCTTGTTGATCATTAGTGGTTGTTGATCATTGGATCTTGTTGATCATTAGTGGTTGTTGATCATTGGATCATGTCGATTATTAGTGGTTTTGATCATTAGTGCTTGTTGATCCTTAGTGCTATTTCACAATTAGGGTTTGTTGATCATTAGTGCTTATTGACCATTAATGCCTGTTGATCAAAGTGTTTGTTGATCATTAGTTCTCGTTGACAATTAGTGTTTGTTGATCATAAGTTCTTGTTGACAATTAGTGCTTGTTGATCATTGGATCTTGTTGACCATTAGTGCCTGTTCATCACAAGTGCTTGTTGATCATTAGTGCCTGTTCATCATTAGTGCTTGTTTGCCATAAGTGCTTGTTGACAATTAGTGCTTGTTGATCATTAGAGCTTGTTGATCATTGGATTTTGTTGACCATTAGTGCCTGTTCATCACAAGTGCTTGTTGATCATTAGTGCCTGTTCATCATTAGTGCTTGTTTGCCATAAGTGCTTGTTGACAATTAGTGCTTGTTGATCATGAGAGCTTGTTGATCATTGGATTTTGTTGACCATTAGTGCCTGTTCATCACAAGTGCTTGTTGATCATTAGTGCCTGTTCATCATTAGTGCTTGTTTGCCATAAGTGCTTGTTGACAATTAGTGCTTTTTCATCATGAGTGTTATTGTGATCAGGAAGAACATGATAGTCAATAACACCCCAGGAAGAGTTAAAACAAATTTCTGATTTCAAGAAATTTTAAAATCAAATCATCTTTTCAATGCTTACCAATAAAAGTTCTATAGATTCTAACAGTACATCATAAATACTGTATAACACAATGCCCAATATATCATCATCAATTGAATCATAACATACCATCATACAAATTGTTTGGCACAATGTGTTCTGAAGGTTTGGAACCGAACCAATTCTCCTGTGTGTCACTTACCAATACTTTAACAATTGAACAAACTCCAAATATGGAAATCTCACTATCATTGAAAATATGAAATTATAGAAATCATGATATTGGTTTATTCCAGTTTAAGTGATTTTCTGTTCCTGGTCTAATACGGCGAGACAGACATCCTATACCCTGTTTGTGATATATAACTCTGTTAGTATGGTTATCAATAGCTCGGCAAAACCTTCACACAAAAAGACAAATTGCATCAGAACTCTCCAGTACATGGAGGTGTGATATTTAAATCTTGTTAAGTTTGCCATTTCATAAGACTTTTCTACTTGTATTTGTCATGTAAAGAGATCTTCTAAAGTAAACAGCTATAAACTAGGTTCAGTTTATTAATCAATTCTGATGACCTTCAATACGAAGGTTTCGAGATACCAAAGTAGGCTTTACCTGTCAATTAGCACACTGCTTATTGGTCACTTTTAATGTTGTACAACGGTCCTCATAGGAAGCTTATTGGTCAGTTTTATTATTGTACAATGGTCCTCATAGGAAACTTATTGGTCAGTTTTAATACTGTACACTTGTCCATATAGGTATCTCATTGGTTAGTTTTAATATTGTACAATGGTCCTCATTGGTTAGTTTTAATATTGTACAATGGTCCTCATTTAAGCCCACTGCATCCTGTCTCATAGCAAACAGTTCTAACTTTTAAAATCATTTAAATTGTAATTTGTGTAAATGTAAAACATTGCGTATGAAGTGTTTCTCTTAATGTTCAGAAGGGAGTAAGTTACATCTGAAAAGTACATTTAACTCCATCATCGTCAACACATTTACACATCTCTACTCAGTTTATAACACCTTTTTGTCCTTTTATTCAAGTTCTGATTTTAAATGTTCGGTGGGAATGACTGTTAGGTAACTCTCTGAAGTTAACTTTTCGTCTGGATAAAACCGTTATTCAAATCATTAAGTCTTGTCATTTCAAATGTCACAGATTTAATGAAGGAATTTTGTACTTTAAAGGAACATTCATGTTAAACTGGAGGTGTTTACTGACCATTCCATGGTCACCAGACATATCAACCTGTCACCATCACCATGGTAACCAGACATGGTAGCATGTCACTGTTACCATGGTCACCAGAAATGGTAACCAGACATGGTAACCTGACACTGTTACCATGGCAACCATACATGGTAACCTGTCATTGCCACCATGGTAACCATACATGGAAACCTGTCGTCTTTACCATGGTAACCAGACATGATAACCTGTCACCGTTACCATGGTAACCAGACATGGTAATATGTCCCCCTTACCATGGTAACCAGACATGGTAACCTGTCACCATTATTATGGTAACCAGACATGATTTTCTGTCACTGCTACCATGGTAACCAGACATGGTAACCTTTTAATGTTACCAAGCTATCCTGACATGGTAACCTGTCAATGTTACCATGGTAACAAGACAAGGTATACATGGTAACCTGTCAATATTACCATGGTAACCAGACATGGTAATCTGTCACATAACCAGACATGGTGTTCCTGTCAATTACCGTGGTAACCAACTAAGTAACCTTTCCTTACATATCCCTTTTTCATTCTTTCACTCTATGTGATTCCTTATTTACTTCTCCTTAACTTATCCCTAAACAATACACTCTTTAGACTAGTATAAAAGTTAAACTTGAGGTTCATTTGTATTAATAACTGTGTAGTTAAAGATGTCTTAATAAAAAGCTATCATGTAGACAATTTAAAGATGCCTTATCAATATGCAATAATGTCCACTTTGTTGTCAGACTTGCTTTACTCTGTATTACAGAGTTATTTCCTTTCTTGTAAAAATAATTTAGAAAAAAACTAAACAAAAACCAAGCAAACAACAGGATTACAGTATACACAAATTGGCACAATTCAAATAAGAACCCAGAAACCATCAGTCCAATAAATTGTCTCCCCCTTGTATCTTATATACACCTTGCTGTGATTGGCTCCCAGCTGTTACAAGGATGCACACTTAAGAAATGTCGGTTGTGTGCTTCACCACACGATGCCACGTGCCACAAATAACACAGAAGTGTGTCTATTGAGGAGCAATCTACACCCTATAAAAGGCATCGCTAGGCTAAGTAGTGATTTATACACCTTTAAATAGACAACATAAAACTAGTCACCTACGACACAGAACTAGTCACCTACCACACAGAACTAGTCACCTACCACACAGAACTAGTCACCTACCACACAGAACTAGTCACCTACCACACAGAACTAGTCACCTACCACACAGAACTAGTCACCTACCACACAGAACTAGTCACCTACCACACAGAACATGTCACCTACCACACAGAACTAGTTACCTACCACACAGAACTAGTTACCTACCACACAGAACAAGTCACCTACACACACACAAAACTAGTTACCTACCCCACAGAACTAGTCACCTACCACACAGAACTATTTACCTACCACAAAGAACTAGTTACCCTTCACACAGTCTACAAGAACTAGTTACCTACCACAAAGAACTAGTTACCCAAGCCTCAAACTTGTTAAAGGATCAAACTGAACTCTCAGACAGTAGAGTTAGACCCAGCTCTAACAAACAGCGACAAAGCAAAATACATTGGTAAGCTGGGATATTTAGGTTATGTGTAAGAGTTATGAATGTATAACACTGCCGATATCAGTAGAACAAAGACAGAGCGATTTTTCCACTTTTAGAAATGAAAGACTTAAAAGTTATTTGTGCTGTAATTTTAATGCTGATGAATCAAGCTTTCAACCTTTCATAATCTGTTCTTCAGTTTCAGATTTCAAACCTGAGTTATGGCAGTATCATTATAAATTAAACTTTTTCACTTAGTTATTGGCTCTCACAAGGTGTTCACTTGAACAATTAGGAGAGAGGAGCTTTTCCATATGTGAAACTGAATTTGTTGAACAACCACATGCAATGTTTTGTACAATTTATCAGAGTAACTAAAACATATATCGAACAGGAATCCAGCTGTCTTTCATTTGGAATAAGCATAAATGAGTACTTACCATACAGCAAGATGGAGGACAAACAAAGAATGAGGGACTGTGGGTCGTCCATTTATACAAATATGATAGGGAGCATGTATTTAAATTCAAAATATACCACAATGAAAAAAAAACTTCAATCCAGAAGGAAGAACAAATCGTAGGTTAAAGACTAGAGGGATTGTATGGGAGTGAAAGGGCACGCGAGTGGTGACAATCGACAGATTTTACGCTCAGATGAATCGGCTAATTTATCCAATTTGTCGTACAAAAGCTGTCGCAGGTTAAGGGAGGGTGGGGAAGGTTCTGATACAATAGACGATAGCACAAATGACGTCTGCCTCACTGAAGTGAGAGGGTCAACTTAACATTGGCTGGCAAAACTAAACTTCTGTCAACCTGGAGAACATTTCTGTAAGGATAAAAGAGAAATTATCTTTTCATCCCTTTTCAGAAGACTTTTTTACCACAAGGATATTTCTGAAGAATCTGTAAGTATCATTCAGGATTCTAAATCAAATTTCAAATATGGAAAAGATATCTGGATTGTAAATGACCAGCTATAAAAAAAGAATCAAAATATTTCTTTAAACTTCATCACCTGATGAAAAATCATCCAATTATCATTGATTCAAAGTTCAAGTAAAAGAAAACCTGTTATCTAAAGTTTCCTCTTCAAATTAAACCTGTTAACATGCTGTATTAAGTTAACAATGATTTAAAGTCGTCCTCCAGGGATTTGCAAACAATTATGACTACAACACTCACTACGCCTAGTCCATCCTCTTTGTGTAAATCTTGCATTCTAACACCGTCATTGACCACACTGAACGTCACATGACCTCTTTGTCCTCAAAGAGTCACAGCACCAGGACACCATTTGGGTGTTAAATACCGAAAAATTGGTTTTAAACGTTTTAAACTTCATAACAGTCAAAGATCACATATATTGTGAAGTATTTAATGGCACAGAGGCAGACTGTAATCATCGTCGTGTGTCTTAACAATGAAATAGTTGATCTTTATACAGAGTCGTCTGCCCTTTCTCGTTTATTTTTTTTATCTGTAATAGTATGCCCCTGAGTTTACAGTTTATTAGATTTTTGAGATTACAGAATTTCAGTATCAGCCAAACATGTAAAGGGACCAATGTACTTAACAGAACCATCAGAACCAGAAGGTTAATTAGGAAATATCAAGGTCTGAAAAGGACAAGACATATGTAGCTTAAAACCAGGACCAAAATGAAGCCATTTAAATACAGAAATAGGCTCGTCTTGCTGCAACTGTTTTTTTTAATATAATGGTTTAAGCAAATTCTCAGAGAAAAATCAACTGTCATCTGCTAACTCTGAAATTCAAACTTCTTCAAGAAACAAAAGTTGCCATAAAAACTGAATTTTAAAGAAGGTTCATAAATAATCACAACATCAAAATATATTGACTTCTGCCAGATTCCATTCCTATAGAAAATAGATGCTTAAACTGGATATCATTAAACTTTATGAGTTAATCGTCATCATTTCTAGGATGTAAAATGTGTGCGCTAAAATCAATTGGGATCTTGCATAGCTGACATTATGATATTAAACCTATATACATTGCCCTTACAACCCTTTCAAACTTACATGGAAAAGACTGATTCTCTGACTAAGTCAACTTAAGGCCAATTCCCAGAGAGGACAGCTTCATTGAAATTGGTCTGTAAAATTATACAACTATCTGTAGCATAAATTCAACAAATATTGAAACTACAAAAATTTGAAATATATATTTAAAAAATCAAATTTGATTAGTGTAGAAAAGATAAGTGAAATAGCGATACTGGATCGTGTTAGGGAGCCCTTTACGACACAAACTGACAACTTGCCACATTTGGGCCGTTTACAACGATGAGTCACACCATCAATAAAACTAACGACGTATCATAAGAGACGCTATCAAAAAACATCAATAACCCATATTTTTAACTATCTGTATATACACACAAGAATGGCTCTCCCAATCCTGCCTTGGCTTGGTCTATCTAAACGTGCCTGGTAAACATTGTTTATTGTATAAGTTTTCGTTTTTCTCTGGGGATTCTCCTCTCGATCTGATTGGCCAGAGTTGTAACTCAATAAGTCTCTATAGGGTATTTTAACATAATATCTAGAAACTTGCTGTTAGTTAGCTTCAATTTTATCAATGAAGATGATTTATTTTATAACTGTGTACGTAAGATTTTGTGCCCAATTAAAAACTTGACTTGACTATTTGTTCCTGAAATCAGACTTGAAAGCACTATATATATATTTCTTATAGAAGCTGCTGACTCTATTAAAATTGTCCAATTGTAGCGTGAAGATGGCTGTATCTAAGCTAGATCAACGTTAAGGAAGTATTTTGGCCATTATAACGACCATGACAAACGTTTATCTTCAATACATTTGGACACATGATCAAACTTACTGTGAAGCCAGTCAGATTTGTTGTACGAGAAACATGCTATAGATTTTGTCCAATAAATTGACATCTTCCTTAGCTGGTATATCACACTCAGTGTGATTAAACAGAATATAGATGGGAGTCCACTACACAAAGATTATTGGGGGACTTGTTGAGCTATTGCGGGACTCGTTGAGGTATTGAGGGACTTATTGAGGTATTACAGAACACATTTAGAGGTAAACTGAACACATCCCTGACATCCACTGTCATCTGTTAACGTTTATAACATGGAGGGGTCCAATTTTCTGTAACACAAATTACCTGACAGTTTCAATATTTAGTTTTCTCACAGTCCATTCAAATCTTATAGAAGGATCCAACTTCATCTACATTTACAAACTATCTCTTTAAGAGCTATAAGGAGCTAATGCATTTGGACAATTGTGATCAAACTTTTACATTAAAAGCTATGTGATCTTAACTTTTGTCAAAGCAAACAAGAAATAGGAAAACATATTGGAACAGAACCTTTATTGAACATAAAAGAATGACTTTAATTCTGCATGTAAAAGGTCATTTGATGTTATCATGATACCAAGATTGTGTTTATACTGTACAACATGCCATTAACTCTATCTTTAACTCTGACCATGACATTGGATCATTGAATAGAACCATTCCTGTTTGGTCTGACCTAATCTTGTCCTTTGTCCTTGAACTCAACCCTTTATACATTTCATGTTAACCCTTACCTTACATGACATTACATGCTTGATAATCCTGACCTTGACCTTTTATATAATTTAATTGCTAACAGGGACTTACATTTACCGATCTTGACCTTTATATACTGGTATTAAACCCTGCTCTTCACCTTACACACATGCAAACTCCGACCTTGACCTTATGATTTAGCAAATGATGAACTTGGCCTTACCATTACTGGCAGCAATACATTTGTTTATCTGAATTCATAAAATTTTACTCCGTGATATTTATGATGAGACCGACTAACAGGATACTCTATGTAAATAATATCAGTCAGTATGACAACAAGAGAGCTAACTCACAAAAAAACAAAGTTCAATAAGTACACATCTGTCAAGAAGAAACATCATCTAAAACAGCCTAACATCAATAATGATTATGAAACCATTTTGTGAAAGACAGCCAATGTAGAGTTTAAGGCAAGACTGTTACAGAACATCAATATTGTTCATAAAACCATTTTGTAATAGACATCAGTCACTCAGAAAACAACAGCACCAAACTTTACATGTCAGACCACTTTCATTCCGCCAAAATCTTTTAAATTTAATGACTATAAGATACGTGGGAAAGCCCCTCTATTTAAGACATCAGTTTGAAATAACACACTATAGATATAGCCTATGGTGCCTAACTATACATGGAGTAAGGGTTTTGTAAGTCAGTAGACCGTCCATTAATTCTGAGATCAGCTGTAACGTTTGCATCTATCCCATAATCATACAGGTTGGAAATAAATCCCTGGTGCATCACGTGTAGGAGGGATACCATGTGACAGTGGAGGACCTAGAATTAGTGTGTTAGACTATCACGTTAGTACATAACAACGCCCCGTGGTAACCGCTCCAACAGCAACACACAACATGATGTCAAAATACCTGCAGGTTTCTCAGTTAATGTCACGTGACCAAAGGTCAACATGCATGCACGTGCGTTTATGTCGGTCAGGTGTCACACTCGCCTCCAGTCAAGGTCAGCGTGTGCGGCGGGCACAAACGGTCAGGGAAGTTATTTGGAGGAATTGATCAATATGTTTGTTTATCTTAAAACACGTCATGTGAAGCTATACAAACACCAGATCATCACTGGTAAACGGCCTTATGTTTTCATTTTTTTTCTTTTCACAGTAGAAAATATATTTGGTAATCAATTCTGCCATTAAACAATCATGTCAAGGACAAAATAAATCCATACCTAAGTCAACAGTAGATCAAACTTATACAGAGAAAACAGGACTAAGGTATTATGACATTCCAACCCTTTGGACAGTATTCCATCTTTTATTTCCCCATCCCCTGGAGACCGTTTTCCCTGTTTTAATTCCCCAACCCCTTGGGACCATATTCCATGTTTTATTTCCCCAACCCCTTGGGACCATATTCCAGGTTTTATTTCCCCAACCCCTTGGGACCATATTCCATGTTTTCTTTTCCCCAAACCCTTAAGACCATATTCCATGTTTTATTCCCCTATCCCCTGAGGACCATACTCCATGTTTATATTTCCCCATCCCCTGGGACCATACTCCATGTTTTATTTCCCCATCCCCTGGGACCATATTCCAGGTTTTATTTCCCCAACCCCTTGGGACCATATTCCAGGTTTTATTTCCCCAACCCCTTGGGACCATATTCCATGATTTCTTTTCCAAACCCCTTAAGACCATATTCCAGGTTTTATTTCCGCAACCCCTTGGGACCATATTCCAGGTTTTATTTCCCCAACCCCTTGGGACCATATTCCATGATTTCTTTTCCAAACCCCTTAAGACCATATTCCATGTTTTATTTCCCTATCCCCTGAGGACCATACTCCATGTTATATTTCCCCATCCCCTGGAGACCATATTCCAGGTTTTATTTCCCCAACCCCTTGGGACCATATTCCAGGTTTTATTTCCCCAACCCCTTGGGGACCATATTCCATGTTTTATTTCCCCAACCCCTTGGGGACCATATTCCAGTTTTATTTCCCCAACCCCTGGGGACCATATTCCATGATTTCTTTTCCCAACCCCTTAAGACCATATTCCATGTTTTATTTCCCCATCCCCTGGGGACCATACTCCTATGTTTTATTTCCCCATCCCCTGGAGACCATATTCCATCTTTAACTTCCCCATCCCCTGGGACCATACTTATCCATGTTTTATTTCCCCATCCCCTGGGGACCATACTCCATGTTTTATTTCCCCATCCCCTGGGGACCATACTCCATGTTTTATTTCCCCATCCCCTGGGGACCATACTCCATGTTTTACTTCCCCATCCCCTGGGGGCCATACTCCATATTTTATTTTTCCATTTCTCGTGTACCATTTCCATGTCAATGAGGCGTGTTATCTGACCTATAATAGGTGATACAAGACGTAACAGCCTATATATAGTCAGGTCAGAGACAAAGGAAATGTAGAGTGCACATCTCAACGTAATATTTCTCATTAATAGCAGTTAATTACAGTAACGAAACAACCAAGCTGAGCCTCTTAACTTGTCAACATTTACGACAGAGAAACAAGGTCCTGTAATAAATTGATCAATCATATAGGATAGCCGAAAAAAATACCCTTTCTGTGGACGTAACCTGATAGTTGTTAAGTTACGATTCCCAATTAGAGATTACAATGACGCCACCAAACTTTATCACATCCTGAAATCTGGGCGCTATTTCAGGACGCTTTCAAAAATTCTGGCCAAAAAATCAATGTGTATTTGAGCCAACACGAGGATTTGAGGCTTGAGGGCTTCACCATTAATCCATCGTGATGTCTATTAATGCTGGCAACGTCAACCAGATAAATATCACTTACAAAACACTACATACCTTGTTGAGATTTTTTTAAACAGTTTGACCTAATTTGATTATATACATTTTAAATAGATGCCATGTTGTGACCCATCATTTTTACAAACTTAATTGGTTTAAACTGAGCCGATAATGTATCAATGTTGTAATTATTATTGAAGATGGCAGCCATATTGTCATGTCAAACAGATTACATCATGATACCTAAATTGTTGCGTAATTATCATTACATACAGACAAACTTATCTTCTATCTATTCTAGGAAATTACAGATTCCTCAAATAGGACAAATATGTAGCGGGATTGGACTGGGTCGATCATTGGTGACCATGCAGGTAGCTCAGCGGTGTCCTTGAATGTTCATTACAACTCTTAACACACTGTTACCACCTTCTGTTTCTGTTTTAAAGCAAAATGATGATGTCCTTGGTCAGTCTGATGGCACTTATAATCATTGTTTATTTACCGTAAATATTGAGGGTTTCATTTCCATTGTGAGAACTATATACAGCTGATAACTAAATTGACATTAAAATGATGATTAATAAACTGTCACGTGTTAAAATCATTAATATCAGACGCTCAAATTTCAATAAAGTCTTTTTTTTTCAATTATTGAAATAAATCGATAGCTAGAATTGTAGTGGACTATAATTTATTGATACAACATTTATCTTTGTTCTCATCAACGTCGACTTCACACCTTAGAGAAGTTTATGTAAACAGGACAGGTAATACAACACCTGTAACGAGTATTTACTCAGGTACATCTGTTTATTCCCAGGTGAAATGGAAACATTTGTATCCAAAGTAAACAATCAATTTTCATTGGTCACCTGCCCTGCCCCTGTTACCGGAAAATTTTAACAATAATGTGAAAAGACCCAGGAACAGGGTGGAGAGATAAAGATACGAAAATACCTACAGAATAAATCTATACATAGAAACAAACTGAAAACTTAAATTATTGTAAAATAAAACTATAAACTACATCAAAAGGTTCAAGATGGATTTCACCTAGCTTTTCTTGTGTTTCTTTGTACCTGAAGATGGCCAAGAGGTCGTAAATTTGTGAAAGAGATATTTATACTGTTTGAAGTTTATATATATTCTCCCTCTAGAGGACTAGTATTTGAAAACTATAAACAGCTAGCCGTTAACTACCTACAGCCAAACATTGTAGGAATTTTTAATCTCCAAGTCATAAATTCTATATTCTGGCAATTCTAGGAAAGTGTTTATCCATTAGCTGCATTAACATCCATTACCCATGTGTATATATATACATTAGTTCTGTCAAAACTAAAAAAAAAAACCAGCATTATATAATCTATACAGGGATTGTTATGTACATTACATTACAGAAGAAATAATCTTAGGAATTAAGCTCAGAATTGATCTTAAGTCTTTTTTTTTTAGATATAATGTTTAGTAAATTGCTGTTTGTTTGAAAGAGGAATAGGAGAAGACTTATTCAACAAATGTGTTCAGAAAAAAAGTTAAAATATTACAGAATAAAAAAAGTAAAGAATATCAAAGACACAACTGAAAACATAACCATTATTGAAATTGGCGAGTTAAAGAGGATTTATTGGAAAACTTTGTCTCTGACAAACGATTTATCATTTACCCTGTCATTACCACTTGACACATAATTATCTTTTCTTCAATTGTAAAAATATTTCCAGACCAAACCATCCATATGTCACGATGAAGGGACAATGCTTCCTCCGTAATAAATGGCGGTACCACAAACCATCCCTATCATGACCATCAATGATTTTAAAAATTCGGAAACTAATCTGTGTTATCAATTCCTACAAGACCCTGAGCAAGTGCGGCGCCATACAGACGAAATGCAAAAAGGGCAATAACTCCAATAATAACACAAAGGAACACTTATAACATTTCAATTATATTTGAAATAATTTGATAATGTTCATAGCTGAATTGTTTGGTGGTGAAGAAATATGTTGATAATCAAACACATTTTATGGACATCCCAATGTACCCAATCTGTCCAATATACTGACACATTCTGTCCTTGACAATTAAAGATTCGGGTCAAACTGTTTCTGTGCTTCTATAGAAAAGAGCCACTATAACTGATATAGAGGATGGGAATCTGACAATAGTGTTATGACATATATTTTCTTCCTGCACTAACACCCATCCCTATCCCCAACAAATAAATGAGAGAGTAGTGACCAAGCTCAATAGCCAGTTTTGGCTGTAGGTTGGTGACTTTCCTTTGGATTCTCTGGCTACCATCTATTTCCTGGACCTGGTACATCCTTACATGATCCAGACTGTTCATAGAATGTTAAGCAAAATTATTCCTTAAACCCCAACAAATAACAATGTAAAATATTACATTTTATTTGAATGTGTCAGTGTTTTAACTGTAAAGGGCACATGTGGACTTATTACCAGGCATGGGTGATCATCAGTAATATAGATACGGTAAGAAAATGGACAAACCCGATCACTGATGGAGCAGCATCCAAAGATCAACTCAAAACAATAGTCTAGTATAACTTTCTCTCAGAATAAAACTTCAATAAATTCTAATGTATATAGGAACCACTGGGTACACCTGTAACATTGTCTTGATAACAATTTACTTGTAACTTGCCACATGGTAACAAATGTTTGATAACAATTGTAACAATTACCATTGCCACATGGTAACAACATGTCGTAACAATTCCTTGATAACAATTAACCATAGTAAACAATTTGACATTGGTAACAATTTGACATGGTAACAATTTGCCATGGTAACAATTTGACATGGTAACAATTTGCCATATGGTAACAATTTGCCATGGTAACAATTTGCCATGGTAACAATTTGCCTTGATAACAATTTGCCATGGTGACAATTTGACATGGTGACAATTTGACATGGTGACAATTTGACATGGTGACAATTTGACATGGTGACAATTTGACATGGTGACAATTTGACATGGTGACAATTTGACATGGTGACAATTTGACATGGTGACAATTTGACATGGTGACAATTTGCCATGGTGACAATTTTGACATTTGACATGTGTAACATTTTGACAATGGTAACAATTAGCCATGGTAACAATTTGCCTGATAACAATTTGCCATTGCCATGGTAACATTTGAAACAATTTGCCTTGATAAAAAGTTGCCATGGTAACAATTTGCCTTGATTGCTGGTAACAATTTGCCATGGTAACAATTTGCCTTGGTAACAATTAGCCATGGTAACAATTTGCCTTGATAACAATTTGCCATGATAACAATTTGTCATGGTAACAATTTACCTTTATAACAATTTGCCATGGTAACAATTTGCCATGGATAACAATTTGCCATGGTTTACCATGATGTGGACTTCACGTAATTTTGTACAATTTTCAGCATGACAAAGACTTGAAGAAATGTGATGACGACGATTCTAGATGTCTGGCAATTTAAATAGCTGTCACAAATGACATGGTAACAATTTGCCTTAATAACAATTGACATGGTAACAATTTTGCCATGGTAACAAATTTGCCTTGATAACAATTTGCCATGATAACAATTTGCCATGGTAACAATTTGCCTTGGTAACAATTAGCCATGGTAACAATTTGCCTTGATAACAATTTGCCATGATAACAATTTGTCATGGTAACAATTTACCTTTATAACAATTTGCCATGGTAACAATTTGCCATGATAACAATTTGCCATGGTTTACCATGATGTGGACTTCACGTAATTTTGTACAATTTTCAGCTGACAAAGACTTAAAGAAATGTGATGCGACGATTCTAGATGTCTGGCAATTTAAATAGCTGTCACAAATGACATATTCAAAGCCAAATTTAAGGCAGGAAAAACAGATAGGAGGGAAAAAACACATCGAAACATTTACACTATTAAACAGGACATGCCAGATAACACATCCTGGAGGTATTGTCAGTCTGTAAAAATAATCCTGCTCAGACCAAGATATCAAGGATGTCAACATTGTTCATATGTGTCATAGTGCCCATGAGACATTGTCAAAATACAGAAATACACACAAAGAAAATGAAAAAGAGGAATCATTATGAACAGATTGATATTCACAAGGGTTTAGCCAGGTGTTGTTTACATCATTTTAAATCATCGCGTCATAAGAGTAAAGTGAAACACCAACCGCTTCACCATTTTCAAAAGAGCCAGAAGCCCTGGTAGTATCTGTATGGACCTAAAACCTTTTACTTGTAAGTAAAGTGTTCATTAAACATTCCAAAACCTTTTTACCCCATTTACGTATGCTTATATATATATTTCTTCCATTTTGATTAAAACATTCACTGTATATACATATTTATTACATTTTTGCAGTGAAATTTAAGATTTTACGGTGAACATAAAAGCGATATACTTCACTCCAGTGAAAATATCAATCATATTAAATACGGCGTAGTAATCGCAAGGGCAAACAATTTTGGTGGAACTAGTGGTGGTGTTCCGAAATGGAAGCAAAAAAGCAAATGTAATAAATAGAATATTCTTTGTTTCTCGATGAATACCAGTAATATTTCATCTCATGAGGTGGAAACTTTGATATTTTTTACGAGTGCGACCACCTCATTCGATATACGGAAAGTTAAATAGAGGCTAAAGAAGATGAATATCACTTTATTTACAATCCTTATATCACTTTATTAACAGGTCCTGTCAAAACACTCAATATAACTATAATAATAAAACAATGGCCTTGTCACTAAAACATAACTTTGAAAAGAACCAATGTTAGCTCATGTTTTCTGCGGTATGTTCAACTAGAATATGTTATACTTGTTGGTAATTACAGTAATTCCCTGCTTAAACCGTGATATGTAACAGATAGGTCTATTACACCTAACATATTGATGGATATTTACAGTAATTCCCTGCTGAAACCGTGATATGTAACAGATAGGTCTATTAAACCTAACATATTGATGGATATTTACCGTAATTCTCTGCTGTAACTGTGATATGTAACAGATAGGTCTATTAAAACCTAATGTATTGATGGATATTTACCATAATTCTCTGCTGTTACTGTGATATGTAACAGATAGGTCTATTACACCTAACATATTGATGGATATTTACAGTAATTCCCTGCTGAAACCGTGATATGTAACAGATAGGTCTATTAAACCTAACATATTGATGGATATTTACCGTAATTCTCTGCTGTAACTGTGATATGTAACAGATAGGTCTATTAAACCTAACATATTGATGGATATTTACCGTAATTCTCTGCTGTAACTGTGATATGTAACAGATAGGTCTATTAAAACCTAGTGTATTGATGGATATTTACGGTAATTCTCTGCTGTAACTGTGATATGTAACAGATAGGTCTATTAAAACCTAACTTACTGACACCAGAATTTCCAATAACAGTTGACGAAGCCCTTAATTATCTCTCCTACAGCTGTGACGGTCCAACATGAACAAATCAATGCTTAACTTGACAAATCACATGACATTCTTCTCATTTCAAAATTTGAAATTAGAAAGCCTAGACCAAATTAACTTTGTAGACACATTGAAAAATTGACGTTTGAAATAGCTAGCTTCATCAGGGAATTTTACATACTGTACACAAGGTTCAGTAGAATTAAACCTAGCTATTCATGCGTTGTGCTTCATCCCCAGCATTGTGTTTGGGGAGACTGCTGTACTATATTTGGTTTGGTCGTGTTGTGTCTCCCTGTGTTTGTGAGACTATTGCCTATATTATAGTGCAATCTCACTGAATCATACTACCATACAAACTGAGCTGAACACCCCAGCAAATCCCGGCAAACTCCAGCACACCCCAGCAAAGCCCGCCAAATTTCAGCACACCCCAGCAAACCCCAGTATACCCCAGCACACCCCAACACACTCCTGCACACCCCAGCACACCCCAGCACACTCAAGCACACCATGGCAAACCCTGGCAAACTCCAGCACACCCCAACACACCCCAGCACATCCCAGCACACCCCAGCACATCCTGGCAAACCCCAGCAAAGTAAAGCAAACCTCGGCAAACCCCAGCAAACTCCAACACACCCCAGCACACCCCAGCACACCCATGCACACCCTGGCAAACCCAAGCACATCCCAGCACACCCCAGCACACCCCAGCACACTTCGGCACACCCCGCACACCACAGCACACCCAAGCACACCACAGCACACCCTGGCAAACTCCAGCACACCCCCGCACACCACAGCACACCCTGGCAAACCCTGGCAAACTCCGGCACACCCCAGCACACCCCAGCACACCCCAGCACACCCCAGCACACCCAGGTCATTGACCGACACAGGAACAGACACTTCCAATTTTATAAACTATTTCACTTAGACATTCATCAGGTTAGAAAGATTAAAAAATTATAAATTTACACTATGAATGTTGTCTCAGCCCGGGGACATAACCAAAAGCCTGCTCACAGAGGCTTACATTGAGTTCAAGGTCCAACATGACGAAGTGTCAAAGGAGAACTTTCTTTAAAATAGTCCTCAAGCTTAGCTGATTTTTATGGACACACCATGGGGAAGCAGATACAATATACTTCTTGCAGTGCCGAAATTCAATACAGCAACATCTCCCAAACGTTCGTCACTACCAACCACCACAGTTATTGTGTAACACATTTCTCATGGCCCATTGAATCTGTCAATTAGGAAGAAGAGCCACCATGTTTCTGTGTTTGAGAGCATTTTACTGTAAAATCAATCTTATTTAGTGTTAATTAGCCTGTGAACAATGTAATTACTGTCACTACATTCAAACTTAAATGTGGAATTACGTTCCTCATGGACAGCAAAACAGGTAAAGATGAACAAACATGGCCAATCCATCCTTAACAAAGCGTTATCACCCTACAATGGTGGTGCTTTTTCTAACAAAGTTATCTCCCTTTTGTAATTTTCTTTATCTTTAAAAGACCTTAAAATAAAACTATGAAAAAATACCAGAACTTGGTGCCTTTGTGACCTAGCTTCTTGAAATTCCAAAAATATTTAAAACCCACATTGCAATATGCTACATATCCGAGGCTAATAACCATAGATCCATCAGTTATACAAGTAAATCTGTGAAAATCAACTATAGTCAAATAAAAAAAAAAACTGATAAATAAGCATACAGTAATAATTATTGTACTATATATGGCTCCAACATCACAGAATGTCAGCTCCTTATTACTGCAAGAGGCTACGGTGGTCAAATGGTTAAAATGACCCAACATATTACCACAGGCCCTCCACCTCTGGGTCGAGAATTTGAATCCCATTTGGTATAGTTGCAAAGGTACTGATCGCTAGTCTGTGTTTTTTCACAGAGTACTCCGGATTACCTCCTCCAGAAACCTGGCATATTCTTAAATGACCTTGGCTGTTAATAACTATTTTTCTTGATATTGTTATCTAACATGGTAGCAGTTATCTCCCTTGAATGGATTTATTTCCCTTGATCAAACATTAGCATTATGATGTTGATACTGTATTCCTTTATATTTATCTGTTACCATAGTAACATCTGCTAGATAGATTTAGTTTCCTTGAATGGATGTATTCCCCTTGATCTCCCTATATTTTACACTCAAATGTTCCCTTGATACAAATATCTCATTTGTTTCTTTGCAATGCTATCATAAAAGATCTCAAATGATATAGTATTTATGGAAACATTCACAAAACTATGCCTATGTAAGGCAGTAAGTGTTAAAGTTTTGGTTTATATTAATACCTTCTGTTTGCCACTTTGTCCTCCTTTTGTCCAATGTAATTCCAATGATTAAGTATAAATCTGTCCAACCTCGGAGACCAGGTACTGTCCAGTAGACACACTAAACAAACTTATCATAGAAAATCTTCATTATACCCCTCGATTCAGCTCGCAGTACATGAATAAAGATCTTATAGGACCATAATTCTCTAACACAAAATAGTGGTACCGCCTTAGCGATTCCGACTCACATCAGCGACTCTATCAATACATTAGCTACTGATTGGGCCAGTTAGCCTCAGGGCCTAAAAAGTCGCCGGCACGCGTCAGTTCGGCCGTTCAATAGTAATACCACTTGAGCCCTATCAATTTATAGGAATTTCTGTAACGGTCAACAACAGTATCCTCTGATATAGCCAGTAAAGTAAATGTTGGTATCCGCCGTGTTGTCTGGGTCAGGTTTGTAAAGTACAATTTAACACAGGCTAGTACTGATGTGTTCTAGGAAACACTAGGGGAGGTGTGTACCCTGTTAAGGGCCACTTCTGTCCCTTTGTAAACCTTTGGGTAGAAGATAACCTCAATATCTTAACTTATGTGCCTATCTTTGAAATGGTAAGGCAGAGAAAGTATGGCCCAGATTGGTCACCTTCCAGATTGGTCACCTTCTGTTTCCATAGTTATTTAGAGGAAACCAAAGGCTTTAGGATTTGATCTGTATTCTCCTGAGAGAGCTACACCATTTTCTGTAAAATGAATAGCTTTTCGTCCTGCTTTACATTAAGTATAAACAGATTGGGATGTCTGGTTTGCTCTAGTAAATCTGCCAATATAATGTGACAGGAAGGATGTATTGCTTCAGTGAGATAGCACTATAATTGGACAAGAGTAGCCCAAACGCATCGCGTACATCAAAGAAGGCAATACTGACTATTAACGGGACATTGAACTTCATCATCCAGACAATTAACTTTGGATTTCTGAAATAAGTAAGTTCGCAAAGTTTCAGATGATTAGGATTCTCAAAATTCAAAATCATCTGAACAACATAACCTTCGTATTATAAACAAATAATGAAGGTGGCCTTACCTTTCCTAGTATCCTAGGGTAAATCAGCCTCGGCAACTGTCACCAGGGTAACGTCTGCTCTACCATACAAACACGGTAATATTGACAATCAGTCATCAACAACACTTAGACAGAAATGTGCAGTGAATGTCTCGATAATCGTACACTCCAGTGTGGAAAACTCCAAGGATATTACCCATATCAATATCTCTCTATCCCCTTTTTATTTGTATTTGAATCATTTCCATCATACACAAATCTCAGAGCTTATGAAACTGAGAACTATCCAGCGTTGAGATTGAGGCTCCGTATTATTGACTTTGTCCCGTACACATTTTCCTATGTAACAGTTGGTACACTAATAATTTTGTAAGATTAAATCGCCATGATAGGAGAAGTTTACTAAGCAAACAGCCACACTTTCACCTAAACCCATCAGGTTTTCTATAGCACTGAATATCATAAAGCTAACGTTTGATCTGGAAATTCATTTTTAAAAAATAAGACCTAAAAGTCACCTAATGACATAATTTTGTATTGACTAATACTGGTAGATTTGTACGACAGCTGGACAATACCAACACTTCACCAGTAAAGGACTTCACATGAAAAAATCATGACATCAGCTTAATACAAAATCTTCATAATTTAATGAGACAAAGATCCTAATAAAGAAATAATCTATAAATAGGTGGTCACTTTAGCCAGTTGATCTCTTTAAACATTTGGTCACTACAAACAGGTGGTCACTATAAACAGGTGGCCACTATAGACAGGTGGTCAATATATACAGGTGGTCAATATACAGGTAGTCACTGTAGACATGAGGTTTGTTTGTTTGTTTGTTTGTTTGTTTGTTTGTTTGATTTATTAACGTCCTATTAACAGCTATGGTCATGTAAGGACGGCCTCCCATGTATGCGGTGTGTTGCGTGTATGTTGTGCGAGGTGAGTGTACTGGGAGACTGCGGTATGTTCGTGTTGTGTCTTCTTGTATAGTGGAACTGTTGCCCTTTTTATAGTGCTATATCACTGAAGCATGCCGCCGAAGACACCAAGCAACACACCCCATCCGGTCACATTATACTGACAACGGACGAACCAGTCGTCCCACTCCCTGTATGCTGAGCGCTAAGCAGGAGCAGTAACTTCCACTTTTATAGACTTTGGTGTGTCTCGGCCAGGGGACAGAACCCAGAGCCTTCCTCACAAGGGCGAACGCTCAACTCAAGGCCAAAAGTGAGGCGGTGCCAAGGGAGGCATTAGGAAAGATAAAGTCAGTTAGGAAGAAGAGAAAAGATAAGATCCTAAATTTAGTCGCCTTTTACGATCATGCAATAGGGGCAGCAGGTACAATTCAAACGCCCTACCTGCAGGGACATGTGGTCACTGTAGGCAGGTGGTCACTATAGTCATGCAGTCACTATAGACAGGTAATGATCACAAACAGGTGACCAGTGTAGACAGGTGGTCAGTATATACAGGTGGTCACTATAGACAGGTAATGATCATAAACAGGTGACTAGTGTAGACAGGTGGTCAGTATATATAGGTGGTCACTATTGACAGGTTATGATCATAAACAGGTGACCAATGTACACAGGTGGTCAGTATACACAGGTGGTCACTATATATAGGTAATGATTATAAACAGGTGACCAGTGTAGACAGGTGGTCAGTAGATATAGGTGGTCACTATAGACAGGTTGTCTGTATAGATCTAGGATTAGGTAAGTCAGCTGTCCTTTACAGTCTGGTATAGTTAATGTCTGTAAGAATGTGTTAAGTTATTGATGTTTCAGACGAACATAAAATACAGATCTAGATATATATATAGTGTAAATATTGTCAATATTTAGCGTTGGACCAGCATTATACCGACAGTACATTGTGTACAATGGGAGGCAACAGGTGGTCTCAGTAAACATGTTTATTTGGCGTCACACTCAAAGGATGTATAGAAAAAGTCGACTACATTCACGCCTTCATTGACAGCTAATGACAATTCAAATTAAATAATTTGATGTTAAAGATTGTTCTTCCTTGTTAGGAAATTGAGGTGGAAACCTTGGTAAGGCAGCAAGGATAGGTTTTTTTATCATCTATGACTTGTTCCATGAATATATCAGTGATCATAAAATTTAACCTACCATAAGTAAAAACAAATCTAAATCTCAGAAACAAAACAAGATCAACTCAAATAATTTTCAGATTTATTAGAAATACAGCTAAACTTTGTTAACTAATAGACTCTGTTTAGTTTGAAGTATTTTGTTGTTCTTAATCAAACTTTTTACCGAAAATACACTTAGATTGAAAGTTTGAAAACTCCTGTAATTGTAATAGTACCTGTACCCAAGTCAGTACAGTATAGATAATTATAGGACCGGCATCCTTACATTTGTCAAGTTCACCATTAATTACTCTGATTGCGAAACAAAGATGTTTCATATCATCAACTAACAATACGTCAATAAATAAATCCCAAAAAATAATGTGTTAATAACACATTAACAGAGAATGTGTTCAAATACAGACAGATATAACCAATGTTCAAGAATTACGCTCCTTGTTCAGGAAACGCTCCAAATTTGATGTGCTATTTCAGCAAATTTGTTTTCTTTGTAAAAGCAATTTTTCAAGCCAGATCAAATGCCAGAATCATGGCTTTGCTTTTTAACCTAATATGTCATTGTTTATGTAGAATTGAAATGAACAACACTTCAGATGGACCAAAGTATCGAAATGTACATTTCATGGTGGCATGAAGCTATTTGTCTACTGGTACTCAAAAGTCAACACATCACACTGCACACTTTTTATTACTGCTGTTTTGCTGAGCTAGATATCCAACAATGCTAAATGTATTTTGACTGGCCTGGTGGTTTCCTGACGGGATGAAAGCCAACCAAAATTGATTAAACTTGAGAATATTTGTCAAGGAAGGAAATGTCAATCAATGGTATAGAAGTAGTTTTGTATATCTGCCTAATCAATACAAATTACTTTGCAGTCTTGAAAAGACACTAACAAAATGTTAGTTTTTGTCTTTACTTAAACTGTAATATAAAGCCAGTCCAAACTGCTGTGATTATACAATATATGTTTTAATACTATTCATGCCCACGGACACATGTAAATTAGGAGTAATTATTCGTGCAGTGGAGGTGAATCTTGGTTTGGTTCCAGAAAAAGTCATCTAGAAATTCATCAGAAATGACAGAGTACATCTAACCCAGCATCTGTCAATATAGAACTAAAATGACAAGTTCATCATCTGGGTGAATGTCAAGCTATGTATTAAATAACAAAATATCATTTTCTGACACATACATACATATATAGAGACCTCAATTTCTTTGCTTATTATATCAATGAATCAATATGTAAAAATTAGGGTGTCCTGCTTGGTACCTTTAGGGGCCAAGGTGTTCGAGTGGTTAAGATGTCCAGACATATTACCACAAGTCCTCCACTTCTGGGTTAACATTTGAATATATGAGGGCATATCAGTATAAAGTGTCTCAGCCCAGAATATTACATTGAGATTTAACACAAAGAAAGTTAAAATAAACAACATTTTTTTACCTCTTCTGTTACACTACATGTAGTTGTAAAATGTTTCACACATTACTCTCTTCCTCATGTAAGCCATTTAAAGGAAGAATTTTAGTAAGATGGCCGACACCTTACACATTTTACTCTCTATAAAACTCCTTCTAAGATAAGAAATAATGGTACAAAAACCGCCACTGTACCAGCCTGGCTTTCGACCACTAGTCGACACCGGGATGAGGATCCAATCATGTGATTGATGAAGAAAGCCAAGGAAAGACTTGTAAAGGTAAAAGGTATTTTAATTCCAGCGGAAATGTTTCGGAGATAAGATTCCGTTTCTTACAATGAACATACGCCTCCCAGTGACAATCTCGTAGCTTCCCAAGGTTATTCCTTTAAAAATCACTTTCCAATTTCAATGTTCCTCACAGCTTTACCTACATGTATCTATCGGCTGAGAAGGTTATTTTTTTGGTGTAATCTTTGTTTTCAGTAATTTTCAATTTCCTGATGCACACAGTTCATCTAGTTTACCATTTTCCCCTTTTTCTAAATTAAAGGCCTCATGTTTTATTTTTTTATCTGAACCATCTGACATCATTGAAAAACCATTCCATTTGTAACAACTTCTCCAAACAAAGAAAAACCTATACCTTAGATCCAGACCTGATGTCTTCTAGTCACTTACCCTACACCAAGCCTAGAACCATTTTTACTGGTACCCCTCTCATTTAAACAAATCTTTACATACTTTTGATAAGACAATAAATACTGAAATATAACCGTTTTCATGACTTGTAATTATAACTTCTGTTAACACCTATTAGCTTTATTCTCCTAGATCAAACGTCGTCTTCACCTACAGGTACAGACTTGTGGTCAAATGAATGGTTGTCCTAACCATAAGGCTCAGACTTGTGGTCAAATGAAAGGTCGTCCTAAACAAGAGGCATAGACTTGTGGTCAAATGAAAGGTTGTCCTAACCAACAGGCACAGACTTGTGGTCAAATGAAAGGTCGTCCTAACCAACAGGCACAGACTTGTGGTCAAATGAAAGGTCCTTGCCTAGAGGTATAGACTTGTGGTTAAATGAAAGGTCGTCCTAAACAAGAGGCACAGACTTGTGGTCAAATGAAAGGTCATCCTTATTACCAAGATGCAGACTTTTGGTCAAATGAAAGGTCGTCCTAAACAAGAGGCACAGACTTGTGGTCAAATGAAAGGTCATCCTTACCTAGAGGTATAGACTTGTGGTCAAATAAAAGGTCGTCCTAACCAAGAGGCACAGACTTGTGGTCAAATGAAAGGTCGTCCTTATTACCAAGATGCAGAGTTTTGGTCAAATAAAAGGTCGTCCTAGCCAACAGGCACAGACTTGTGGTCAAATGACAGGTCGTCCTAATCAAGAGGCACAGACTTGTGGTCAAATGAAAGGTTGTCCTAGCCAACAGGCACAGACTTGTGGTCAAATGAAAGGTTGTCCTAAACAAGAGGCAGACTTGTGGTTTAAAATGCCTGACACCTCAACTTCTAAGTAGTATACAAGTCGGACTCCTTAGTAACTTAACTTCAAAGTATACGGCTAGTTGTAGAATGTTAGACACTTTAACCACTCAGCCATCATGGACTTGAGATGCAGTATGATGTAGAATGACTTATACCTCCTTTCTTTCATGGCCTAGTGGTACATGTAGAGGTTGTCAGACACCTACACCCTTATATACAGGTGTAATACCGGCTGGTCTCTCATATCTACAGGTGTAATACTGACTGGTCTCTCATACCTACAGGTATAATACTGTCTGGTCTCTCATACCTACAGGTGTAATACTGTCTGGTCTCTCATACCTACACGTGTAATACTGACTGGTCTCTCATACCTACACATGTAATACTGGATGCTCTCTCATACCTTCAGGTGTAATACTGGCTGGTCTCTCATACCTACATGTGTAATACTGTCTGGTCTCTCATACCTACAGGTGTAATACCGGCTGGTCTCTCATACCTACACATGTAATACTGACTGGTCTCTCATACCTACACATGTAATATTGGATGCTCTCTCATACCTACATGTGTAATACTAGCTGGTCTCTAATACCTATACACATGTAATACTGACTGGTCTCTCATACCTACAGGTGTAATACTGTCTGGTCTCTCATACTTACAGGTGTAATACTGTCTGGTCTCTCATACCTACAGGTGTAATACTGTCTGGTCTCTCATACCTACAGGTGTAATACTATCTGGTCTCTCATACCTACACGTGTAATACTGTCTGGTCTCTCATACCTACACGTGTAATACTGTCTGGTCTCTCATACCTACAGTTGTAATACTGTCTGGTCTCTCATACCTACAGGTGTAATACTGTCTGGTCTCTCATACCTACAGGTGTAATACTGTCTGGTCTCTCATACCTACAGTTGTAATACTGACTGGTCTCTCATACCTACAGGTGTAATACTGTCTGGTCTCTCATACCTACAGGTGTAATACTGTCTGGTCTCTCATACCTACAGGTGTGATACTGGCTGGTCTCGGGGAATAAACTCATTTTGCCAGAAGCTGTATTGCATGGCTATGTAATAAAGCCTTGTTACGTCACATTATCAACAAAATTACTTTTTTCTTGGTACACTTTTTAAAAAAAATTTCAGAAACTAGGCTGATTTATTTTTTAAAGATACAAACTATGGAATTTGCGTCGAAAATATCATGTATTTCACAATTTTCATGTATGGAGAATTGACCTGTGTTTGCTTTTTTTTTTTTAATTATTTTAAAATGATGTAAAACTATAGTAGTAAAATAGCAATAAAACATCGATATATGAGAAAAAACTCCTCGAGAATTTTCAAACTTGTTTCTTTTGAGCTTGAAGAAATTTAAATAAGGACATCCAGCAACCATTTTACAACAGCCTGTTTTCATTCACAATTGTTTTTATATTCTAAATATTGTGTTGTTGTTTTTTCCATACAACTGGCACTAAGGCTGGATCAATATATCGATATACCAATACATATCAATTTTCAGTAGCAAATCGAATATCGATACGCAAACATGCTTTATATCGCTGTATCGTTTTAACAACTCAACCTACTGTTTTCGTTATAGAAATAGGAAATTCTAAACAAAATTTGTTCTAAAACATCATTCATGTAAGAGCATTTCAATCAAATGGAAGTGTTTAAAGCATCTGTGTCACCTAGATGGATTAGAAATGCCTTTCCATAACTAAGAATACGAATTGACAGAAATTAATTAAAACAGATGATAAACCGAATAAATTATTTGGTAGATTTTTTCCAGGGTATAGAATGTTTTATCAAAATTGTCTTTTATTATCACAATATTCAAAACATAATGGTCAACTGAATTTGAAAAGGAGGTCCAGTATATCATCAATATGTATCGTGTATTGTTTCAGTGTATTGTTGATATATATCGTATCGTCTTAGACCTTCCAATACCCAGCCCTAACTGGCATAATATTATACAAATTCTGCATACATAATTTTACACAAAGTGATATGGAGTATCATTTTATTCTTTGATCATCAGAACATGTCATTGTAAGTATTGGAACCATGTGATCAGTAATGAAACCAGACTAAATGAATCGTGAGCATGCTCAGTAAACAGTCAAAAACATTTGTGCCATGTGATGTAGGCAGATTGTGGATGGCACGAAGGACGTAGGGAGAGAGGTGGACGAAGCAGAACGAGCTGGAGATAGAATATCTAAATGGAAATCTGTCTGTGTGTCCCGTTCCTGTCCTATCGACAAAAATTGCCAAATAAATCAAAATTTGTTCCCGTTCCCTGAATTCCCATTTCTTTTCTTTTAACCAATCAATAATGAGTGAGTGAAACCTCCAAGGCCATGGTAACATAATAAATTGTTTGGGCCATCATCATACACTTATTCACTTACTAAAATAGCAAAAAGTTACCAGAATACCGCATTTATCCTTCATTCAACCAAGAATTCATTTCTTTATACAAAACAAAAAACTGCTATAGAATTACAGCTAAAATCAAGGAAATAGCTAAAGAGCATTGTATATGAGGACAGTTTGGATATATCTTATACAGAAATATTACATATCTTGTAGTATGTACCCTTCATGGTAGCTTATGCACTCACCTTAATTGCCATAGTAACAATGTGAAGGAATGGTTCGACTGCTGCTCCCAATCTCACTGTAAATTGGAAAATATATCAATTTACAAAGACCTCACCTTGTGTACAAAGGCAGAAAAAAATGTAGACAGCCATACCAAGGCTAATCATGATTTTAAAATTCTACCCAGATAACTCTGTACCCAGGGGGAGACAACTCTATCCAGAGGGAGATAACTCTGTAACAAGAGGTAAATAACTCTGTTCTGGAAGGAGGATAACTGATATCTACATATTTGATCATATAAATCTACTATGTGATGGAAAAGGTGGGAATAAATTGTTGGAAAGTTAGGATAGGATTCTCATATCTTTGTACCGTAAAAGTTGGGCAAGTGCTTCAGCAAGCAAATATGTCCCAAGGGGAGGTAAACTACATACAAAAAAAAATAATAAAATTTAAACAGAATTTGTTTCTCAATAGTGCAGGTAAAGGTCACCAATTCTTAATACACAGCCATGTCCTCTGGGCTGGGCTAGGATAAGAAAGTGGTGAGCAAGAATTGAAAAGCTTTAATTCCCATAGGAAAGATATTTACAACAAAAACATATTCTGTTTCTACACGGTCTGTATGAAATATAGGATAAAATGGTGATAAAAGTCCAGTCTAGACTGATGAACTCACAAAAGGGAGATAATTTTCAAAAAAGGAGATAACTCAATCAAGCCAGGACAGGATTTAAAAGTGAGGTACACAAGATTGTAGGCTAATGTGGTGCCAGACATAAGAAAACTAAATTTAATCAACTTGGTCGAACGTCACTCCATCATGTCCTGGAAAATGAATTTGTTTTTATACATAAACATCTTAGATAGACAGAACACTATATCATACCTTACTTAGGTCTTTATAAATTTATCGTAGACTTTTATTTCCATTATTTGATCAAATGCTTTAGTATGCAGCTAGCAACTATGTCTATAGGTTTTGTTTGATTTTTACTTTGTTGGAATACAAGATAAAAGGCCTGAAGAGCTTAAAACCTCAAGATTTTATTGCAGGCTGTGAGAGGTGAAAATTAAAAGGCCTAAAAATCTTAAAACCAAAACAATGTATCAAAAAAACTGTGAGGAAGTCATTTGGCCATGTATAATTGTTTCCCTTTAAAGTTCTAGATTGGAGATACACTTTTTGAAATAGGTTAGAATTTTTTATCACGTTACCAAAAATCTATCTTTGTCATTAATTAATATATTATTTACATGTTTTACAATATCACACAAGACTCTTCACACCTCATGAAAAGACCATCAGATCACATTACAAGAGACCATAGAAAGCCTTATCTAATTATATTGCATCATAAATTTATTCATATGAAGTGAGGTGATTCTGAAAATTATGTGCCAGGATGTTAACAACAAACCTCTGTAACTATATATGTACCTACCAATTTACACCTATAGCACACTGATCCATTTTTCAAGATGGCGGCTCAGTGAAAGCTATCTTGGATTTTGGACCAAATTGTAACACCAAAAAGACCTAAAATAAAGTAGTGAAGACTCGGAGGACCATATATTAATATGATTTCAGGCAAATTTCAGCTTATCCCTATTGGTGGCCCTTTGAAATTTAAATGTGTAAGTATGGTCACTTCACAGTGTCGGTTCATATGCGATAGTGGCAAATACATAGGATTTTTAGGGCTTCTCTCCCATCATTGGGAAAAATTATTCATTTCACCATTTGCATCAAGTGGAAACCCCCTTAGGAATTCGGAAGATAGTACTCTGGATTTGCCTGACTGCTGAGTGCATGACCATGTATAAGTTTAATGGGTATCAGGTCACGGTGACCTGAAGGTCAGATACCCTAAAATTAATTTATTGGTTTTAATTGGTAATGGGATTCATATCCATCAAATAATACCTACATTGCATAGACCTGAGTAATCTATACTGCAGAATACAATGGTACGCAGGATATCAATATATAGAGAAGAGCTCCCCTCAGGGGAGACAACTTATACAACATATTGATTTATTTACAAACTTTGGCAGGAATGTGGCAGGAGAGCATGATGTTTCCCTAGAGATAAAGTTAATACATATTCCTTCACCAAGTGACCTAATCCTAGACTCAGGGGAGGTAACTTAATACCTGACACAACAAACACACACAATATATAGCTAGATAGAGTTAGTAATCCAATAAAGTAATTATTATATCAAGCTAATCAGTGTCAGGGACCGACAGCACGCATCATAGCTCAATAATAACAACATCTCAACTTAATGGTCACAGTGCAATAATCACAGCTATATATAAATAAACTGACCTTAACCTTGACCAATTATAGTTATATATAGATAAGCTAACTTTGACATTGACTAAATTAATGTGTATGACTTTAATTTGATCTAAATAAAGGTGACATTGATCAAGTAAGACAAGGGGTTAATACATGACATAAACTTTTGGATTACTATAGCAGCTCAATATATAAGTGATAGGATGACCTTGACATTGGCCTTGATGATAAAACTGGAAAATATAAGCTGAATGCAACCTTGAAAATATTACTTTGATCAAGTAAACTCTGAGATTATATATTTGGTAATTGAAAACAAACATTACAACAGGATTACAACAGCAACTGTTTTAAATAGTGTGACCTTGACATTGTGACCTTGACCAGGTAATATTGAAACAAATTTCAGACAAATTACTATGGTAACTCTGATTAAATAACTGTAGGTCTGATGACCTTGATATTATGACCTTGACCAAGTATTGTTAACAGATTATAATTAGAGACAGTAGAAAATGCTTTGGTAGGTAAATTTAGATACTTGAATGTCTGACGACCTTGACATGATGTGACCTTGACCTACTATAACAAAAGATTACTACACTATATCTACACCACATGTGTACACCCATGGATCATCACTGTATATATAAATGGTGTCTGTGGTTTAGACCTGGGGCCACAGTCTGAAGCCATTCATGGTCAAACTAAAACCAATATTGATTTCTTTACATGCTTAAGATGTAGTAGATTTATGAGATAATTAATCTGTTCATCAGTGGTGGTTAATCTCCAACTAAATTGTATGGAATCATCTGTCTAAAATACTGATATACAGTTTATCTTGATCCCTCTGACCTATCTATGACCTTCGACCCTATACCAATAGTTCAATTTTTTTTTTATTTTTTTTTTCTGATTTTATAAGGATGTCCCAACTATATAATACAGAGGTTTCCACACAGTAAAGCGACATAGGTTATGTGTAATATGAAATCACACTATCAAATCTGTGACAAAATTTGGCTGGAATGTATGACCTTTAAACAAGTCACAATTAATACTGTAAGGTAAGCTATATCATATTCAAACTGCATCAATTTATCATTTCTAAGCTATCATGTTGAATGCCCCGAATTGTTTTGTTTCAATCACAGCTTTATATATATATATATACTTTATAAGGGTTACCATCACTGATGTTATATCCATCCCTCCAACAAAGTAAACATGGAGGCAGTTCAGGAGAAAAAAACTGACCAATCATATGATCACAGGCCTGCAGAGACAAATCCTTTAAGGATTACAGAGAGAGCGAAGCCCAACATCCAAGCAACACAACCAACGACAGTGTACCATTAGTCCATAACACACTTCGTTGTGGATAACTGATCAAATTACCTGTGTCTTTTGTTGCCTTCAGTTTTACTAGGTGATAGTCCAGGGTGGATGTAACATCGAATCGAGTATTGCAGCATTATTATGGGTAAAAGTACGAGCTCACCAACAACCCACAAGTCTGTAACACAATAAAGTACTTAGTACAATCCAATATTCATGAGATTTTCATTTGCTTCTTAAATATCCATAAAAATAGTTAATTACAGAGAAATTATGGGGATAATTGTCCTCATTCATTCATTACACTGTAATTACAAACCCCATACTAATTAACAAGACTATTTACAATCCCAAAAATGGACATTACTTCAAATTACGGTTACAGATATCGACCGTAAATTGACAAACTCAAACGACAAAACCTGTCTAATTCCTAAAAGTACACAAATAGAATCAGGAGACAGAGAATTCTTAAGTGTAAGGGAGAGAGGGAGCTTAAACAAAATATTAACAAATATGGGGGATAGCATGAGAGAAAGAGAGAGAGAGAGGGAGGAGAGAGAGGGGGGAAGAGAGAGAGAGAGAAAGAGAGAGAAAGAGGGAGGAGCTTAAACAATCCAAACATATTAACAAATATAGAGGATAGCATGAGAGACAGAGAGAGAGAGGAGGGAGGGAGAGGGGGAGAAGAGAGAGAATGAGAGACAGAGAGAGAGAGACAAAAAGAGACCGAGAGAGGGGAGGGAGGATCTAAAATAATCCAAACATATTCAAGATGCTCCACCGCTGTCAAATGAAATTTTTTTAACAAAAACAGGAGCAGATGAATAAGTATTTTTCTTCAGTTACAAAAGTTGATTACTTTACACCATTACCACCATTAAAGTTTGAACTAATTTTATTTCAAGACAAAAATATTAAAAATGATTAATTGCATCTCGAAAAAATTCCGTAGCACTATGTCCTATATGGAATGAAGTACTGAGTGTGCATGCAACAAAGGCAAAATAAATTATTTCATATTTTTTGTGTTAATTAGACATATATATACACAATTAAACACCAATTGTTGTTAAACTGATGAATATTATTTATGCTCTGTAGGCGGTGGAGCATCTTTAACAAATATAGAGGATAGCATGAAAGAGAGAATGAGAGGGATGGAGCTAAAACATCCTGACATATTAAAAAGAATAGAGGAAAATATTCATCAATAAAACCTCAATAAAAGTACAAGAAAATGTGACCATGTGTTTCAAAAGAGTGAGCATTGATGTAAAAAATGATAAAATGATGTAAAACAAACAAAACCGTAAAAGAAAGGAGCAATTATATATTAAGGAAAGTAGTAACTACATTTTCTCAAACTCACATTATTTGATCTCAGACAGATATGGATGTCCTGCTTAATTGGAATTAATATAATCCCAGCACACATGCTTGGCTTGTATAAGGATTGGACTGGACTGATCCAAACATCCATGATCTTGGCCCAGTTTTACAAACATTCCTTGAGAGGAATTCTTTAACTTAAAAAATCCCAATAGCAAAGCATTAATTTATGTGATTTAAGGCAGGCTCCTTATCTTCTGTAATGCTATTCTATGGAATCTCAAGTTCCTACAGTTTAAGAAGGTTCCAGTGAATGTGTCCTCAATACAGATATAGTGTTGGACCACAGATATAGTGTTGGCCTACAGATATAGTGTTGTCTCTACAGATATAGTGTTGGCCTACAGATATAGTGTTGGCCTACAGATATAGTGTTGGCCTACAGATATAGTGTTGGCCTACAGATATAGTGTTGTCTCTACAGATATAGTGTTGTCTCTACAGATATAGTGTTGGCCTACAGATATAGTGTTGTCTCTACAGATATAGTGTTGGCCTACAGATATAGTGTTGTCTCTACAGATATAGTGTTGTCTCTACAGATATAGTGTTGGCCTACAGATATAGTGTTGGCCTACAGATATAGTGTTGTCTCTACAGATATAGTGTTGTGTTGGCCTACAGATATAGTGTTGTCTACAGATATAGTGTTGGCCTACAGATATAGTGTTGTCTACAGATATAGTGTTGCCTACAGATATAGTGTTGGCCTACAGATATAGTGTTGTCTCTACAGATATAGTGTTGGCTCTACAGATATAGTGTTGGCCTACAGATATAGTGTTGGCCTACAGATATAGTGTTGTCTCTACAGATATAGTGTTGGCCTACAGATATAGTGTTGTCTCTACAGATATAGTGTTGGCCTACAGATATAGTGTTGGTCTACAGATATAGTGTTGTCTCTACAGATATAGTGTTGTCTCTACAGATATAGTGTTGTCTCTACAGATATACAGATATAGTTGTCTCTACAGATATAGTGTTGGCCTACAGATATAGTGTTGTCTCTACAGATATAGTGTTGGCCTACAGATATAGTGTTGTCTCTACAGATATAGTGTTGGCCTACAGATATAGTGTTGTCTCTACAGATATAGTGTTGGCCTACAGATATAGTGTTGTCTCTACAGATATAGTGTTGGCCTACAGATATAGTGTTGGCCTACAGATATAGTGTTGGCCTACAGATATAGTGTTGTCTCTACAGATATAGTGTTGTCTCTCTACAGATATAGTGTTGGCCTACAGATATAGTGTTGCCTACAGATATATGTGTTGGCCTACAGATATAGTGTTGTCTCTACAGATATAGTGTTGTCTCTACAGATATAGTGTTTGCCTACAGATATAGTGTTGGCCTACAGATAATATAGTGTTGTCTCTACAGATATAGTGTTGGCCTACAGATATAGTGTTGTCTCTACAGATATAGTGTTGTCTCTACAGATATAGTGTTGTCTCTACAGATATAGTGTTGGCTCTACAGATATAGTGTTGGCCTACAGATATAGTGTTGTCTCTACAGATATAGTGTTGGCCTACAGATATAGTGTTGGTCTCTACAGATATAGTGTTGTCTCTACAGATATAGTGTTGTCTCTACAGATATAGTTTGTCTCTACAGATATAGTGTTGTCTACTAGGGCTAGATATAGGTGTTGGTCTACAGATATAGTGTGTTGTCTCTACAGATATAGTGTTGGCCTACAGATATAGTGTTGTCTCTACAGATATAGTGTTGGCCTACAGATATAGTGTTGGCCTACAGATATAGTGTTGTCTCTACAGATATAGTGTTGGCCTACAGATATAGTGTTGTCTCTACAGATATAGTGTTGGCCTACAGATATAGTGTTGTCTCTACAGATATAGTGTTGGCCTACAGATATAGTGTTGGCCTACAGATATAGTGTTGTCTCTACAGATATAGTGTTGTCTCTACAGATATAGTGTTGGCCTACAGATATAGTGTTGTCTCTACAGATATAGTGTTGGCCTACAGATATAGTGTTGTCTCTACAGATATAGTGTTGTCTCTACAGATATAGTGTTGTCTCTACAGATATAGTGTTGGCCTACAGATATAGTGTTGGCCTACAGATATAGTGTTGGCCTACAGATATAGTGTTGGCCTACAGATATAGTGTTGTCTCTACAGATATAGTGTTGGCCTACAGATATAGTGTTGTCCTACAGATATAGTGTTGGCCTACAGATATAGTGTTCCTACAGATATAGTGTTGGCCTACAGATATAGTGTTGGCCTACAGATATAGTGTTGGCCTACAGATATAGTGTTGGCCTACAGATTGCTACGATAGTGTTGCCTTTGTCTCTACAGATATAGTGTTGGCCTACAGATATAGTGTTGGCCTACAGATATAGTGTTGGCCTACAGATATAGTGTTGGCCTACAGATATAGTGTTGGCCTACAGATATAGTGTTGTCTCTACAGATATAGTGTTGTCTCTACAGATATAGTGTTGGCTCTACAGATATAGTGTTGTCTCTACAGATATAGTGTTGGCCTACAGATATAGTGTTGTCTCTACAGATATAGTGTTGTCTCTACAGATATAGTGTTGGCTCTACAGATATAGTGTTGTCTCTACAGATATAGTGTTGTCTCTACATTTCTCCTCTCTTATTATGCTGTCATTGTTCCTAATAGTGAAAACTGGATGATCTGAAGAATATCCATTTTACTGACTTCATAACTTTGCCAATTTAGCCATTTAGACCTTGGTTGTGCTGACATAACACTGGTTATAGTCATTAATGTGTAGTACTAAATATGTTACCTTGGAGGGAGATGTCTAATAGTTGTATGTACCACTATACCTAATTATAACGCTTTATCTTCTACATTCTATACCTTTACAAAATTAATTCTATAAATATACTGACCATGGACTGTGAGTTTAATCAGTCTTAATCTAATTTTGTATCCCTGAAAATAGACCATTGTTGCAGATCTCAGTAGCCTCAGGTAAAAAAGAGACAGGTATCCAATTAAATTAGGTCACCGAGTTACTAAGTGTCTGTAATCCTCTGCTTCAGTATGTGTTACTCAACATCTGTTTAGAATTAAATAACCCTTATTCTCCCTGGAGCAGAAACTGTAACATCATACAACATTTCCTCGTCACCATGACATCACATGATTATCACATGATTAATCCCCGTTAGTACAGAATAGAGATGAGCGGGCGCCTGTGGATGGTACAGAATAGAGATGAGCGGGGCAACTGTGTATTAAGTAACTGTCTAGTACATTGATGACTACAATAAAACGAGTGTTAATGAGATGACCGTCCTAAGGACATCTAGACCTAATGGTCAGTTGGTCAGTACTGGCCTCCTACGGCCCTCTAGACACCCATCAATGGCCAATGGTCATTGTCCAGGACTGCAGAGACATCGTCAATCATCACTTCTGTGGTCAGAGCTATTGTACTCGTGGGATAGTAGTGGCCTCAGGACCAGAATCTGGTGGCCGTTATGAAGGTATTATGGGTAATTACAAGTTATCGTGGCCATGTTTACCCAGCATTCAATCAGGATCCGTAATAATGGAAATATTCCCAGACGACGGTAGCTGATCATCATCACAACATTTATCTACAGTATGGTGTTCCCATAGAAACTTTCTGCTACTTTATTTGGTACAGAAAACTTACATGGACTTGAGGTGTTGGGCAATGTTATGGAAGTATAGGTGGGTGGTTTTCTTCTGTGAACTGTGGTATTTTTTGTACTTATTTGTCCTTCATGTAAATAGCTGTTTTTATGAAGTTAACACTAATAAATGTCCAGGAAAATGTAAAAAACAAATAATAATAATAATAAAAAAAGCAAATTTCAACAAGACATGTGTGAGAAACATCAATTGCAATGTAGGATAGTGTCATTTCCCCCAGTGTAGCTACACAGACATAGGTATTGCAGCTTTATTCATTGGGTTTGTCAAAAGTGACTTCCAACTAATACTCTAAATACATATCAATTGGTCATGTAAATCCAGTGGCAGGACTTCCAAATCAAATTCAATTTAAAGACGCCGACAGAGCATAAATGATATTCATCATTTGAACAATGATTGGGGTTTAATCGTGTATGTATGTGTCTAATTAACACAAAAAATAATTTAAAATAATTTATTTCGCCTTTGGTGCATGTGCAATCAGTACTTTATTCCATATATTCTATGGAATTTTTTCAGGATGCAATTAATTATTTTTCATATTTTTAACTTGAAGTAAAATTAGAAGCTCAAACTTTTCAATGGTGGTAATAGTGTAAAGTAAGTAACTTTGTAACTGAAGAAAAACACTTAAACCTCTGTTCCTGTTTTGGATAGTGAAAAAATACTATTTGTCAGCGGTGGAGCATCTTTAATTTCATATAACTATAAAGGAGACTTAGTTTCAAGTTAAATATGGTACTGTCTGTAATTTATCTACTGATGTATATTTTCTGCGATCATTTTTAATTCCATATATGCAAGCATACATGTACAGAGTGGCAGTGGCAGATACATGTTATTTTGGTGGGGGTTTTTTTCAGTCTTTTTATTATTATTTTTTTATTTGAGTTGGGGTGGGAACCCCAGTCCTGAGAATTAACTGTCTTGACAAATAATGCATTTTCACCCACAAGATAGTTCTTGTGTCATCAAAAACTACATCAAGCAATTTTTTTTCAACCTTAAGGCACATGGGCTAATTCAATGAAAATAGATGTTACCATATTTTTTTTTTTTTTATTTGGTGGATGGACTGATGAATATATAAATCTGGATATTTACTATTATTACTTTTATTAGTAAATATCACGAATTATACATATTTTTAATAATCTAACAAATTTTGTGTTTTCTGAAAAACATTTCATCAGTCCATCCAACAAATACAAACAAATCGTATTTGACAACATCCATTACTTTCATTGAATTGGCCCTCTGTGCCTTAGGGACCCGGCCGATACGGGAAAAAAACAATCTATGGTACGCCAGTACGATAGTATGGCCCAGTTTCGTCAACAGATCTAGACATGCATCACATGTACATTTAAGCTGACTTTGTGAGCATGACTATTGTGAAGAAAACGAAGAAAAGACGGCACTATCTTCTTATTATGGTGATGTTTATATTATAAGTATTTATGAAGAAGCAGAACTGGGCCTGATATTATTTAGACTTACCTTAAATAATTACGCTGGTCAACATTCGCTGAGATGGATACACACGTAATTTCCGGTTTGCGTCATCTCTTGATCTGGACCAGGTACTCTGGTTAAGTCACGTGATGTATCCGTGGTTTTTTTAATATTTTTGTTTTCCATTTTTTTTATTTATTTTTTTTTTTTAGATGTTTCAAAAGTTCGTTTTATTTGTGTTTGCGCTTTGATGCATTTTACTTTAAATTTTAACGGATATACGAACATTTTCTAGTTTTGCGCATAGAATGTTAATTTGGTTTTTTAAATGGACATTATTACGAAAATGCAATATTTGTGGGAATTGAAGCATTTTTCAAACAAAAAAGTTTCGGTAAAGAAAAAACCGTGTTAATAATTATTTGACCTTGAATGACAGCGGAAATCGATTGCATTAATTAAAACAAACTGGTACATTGCAGTTACATTAAATCGCTTACAAAATAAAACAAATGTGCATGTTTTATAGTGTGAAATAAACGGGATTACTTATATCTACATATATGCTACTACATGTGTATGTACATATGTACATGTATGTACATGTATGTAACAATGGCAGCAGAAAATATCTTAAGTTAATTAGTGGTTATCTTTAACACAATAAATATCGGAGGAGCTAATCTAAAAACTACAAGTAGATCATATACAAATTATTTACAATGTACTTCAAATACATGCACATACATAAATTTGTATGTCTTAATGACTGTTTTTCGTAATTAAGGAATCTGAAAATGTCCAATTATGATAATTGTTATAAATAGAAATATATAATGTGCATGTACAAGTATTGCTACCATCGTGGAATTGTAGCAGTTATAATCGGTTGTTTATTTTTGCCTGCCACGTTGTTGGGATTCCACTTGGTTATACATAGTCTGTTCACTTTGAATGATTGTACGTAAGATTTTGGAATCGGCCGAGGTTTACCGAATAAAAAAAAGTTCTACGAATTTAGCCGGGAGCAGCCGATCTTAGATTAGACGGTTAGACCGATTGAATTGATCAATTTGCATTATTTCATTTATAGATAAAAAGTGAAAAGAACAGTTTTATGACTTATTTCAGTCAATTGTTTATAGTAAAACTGCACAAACGTGCAAGTTAAAGTGAACAGTCGGGCAAGGATGGCTAAAGTCGGTAAAAATGGTGTGAATGTATCCAGTATAATTTCTTATGGAATAGAAAAATGAACTTTCTTGTCAAAATCTGTCTTCGTACGTAGAAATTAATTAAAAGTATACGAATGCTAAAACGTCCTCCCGGCTGACGATGTCCGTGGTTACATTTCCACGCAGCCTCGCTTTCAATGCTTTCAACTTTTCTTTATTTTAATGGTCAGAACTGGGAAACGGAAGCAGAAGTTGACCGTTGTATTAATATGTGAGAACTTTTGCAAGGCCAATGAACGCATTTAGACGGGTTTTCTTTGCCCGACTATTCACTTTAAATTACTATATATGCTTGCAATGTTAGTGATTCTTTGATGTCTAAATATTTTTCAATAAATCAGCATGTCCTAAAAAATAGGAAACAAACTAACTGCAGGATCTTGGCCGTTTGACAGATATATCGATCATGATCATTTTCTATGGCCTATTTTTCTTTCCTAGTTACATGTGTTAATTTCAACGTCGTTGTGCTCAGATGTGTTATACGTAGAGACTTGGGAGTTAGGGGATTACCTGTACGTTGAACTTGAATATAAGGATATGTCGAAATTTCTTTGGGGCGAACTTCTGTATGATAATTTTCCTTGGGCTGGCTACTTTTATCTATCGAATTAGCCCTTGCCTGACAGCCAATATGTCAAAATTTGAGGTCCAAAAAATATCAGTAATCACTATACACATTGTCCTTTAGATTGTTTTCCATCAGGATTTCAAAATCTGAGTTCACTACCGATTCTGGCAAACCGTTCCAGACGTTACCAACCATATTCATCATCCCTGTTATTGGTTGATATTGATGTCTTTGGTTTATTATTTTTAAATAATTAAAATTATTTTATAATCTTTACTATCACCGATTTGTAATTATATTTCGCTAAATTTAGACTTTTGTGTGATGCAACGGTTTTCGCTCTTTGGTGTGTATATATGAATGCGTAATGATTCTATCGATACTTTTATTATTGAAACAGTTTATGATTACATGTAAATCAAGGTTTTGAGTTAGCTCTCCATACACCATGTGTATATATATAAGTACAAGAAAATACTATCATAAAACATATGTCATCATTGTAACGGGCCAAACTATCATGGACCTATTTAATCCATTACAAGGGTTGGTAGTAGTAATCACTAGAATTACAGGGGTATAGAAAGAAATTAGAGTTACTGGGATTACCTTCACAGAGAAATAATATGAAACGAAAAAATTCCCAATTCTACTTTGTAAGTGACGATATGAATATAAAGTTAATTTATGAATGCTCTAAACTTACTTCAAGGTGTTCTGTTAAGCAGCTAAACGTATAATTTTGCACAGAGATGCTAATATATAAGTATTAAAATATCAATATGTAGAAAAAAATCGATTTTAGTTGCTATATATAATGAGGTTAAATTCAGAAGGTATGCTTCTTTTTTTGTATCAAACACAGGTGCATAATGTACCAAGGTGTAATCAAAGCTCCCTAAACCCTGATTGGTCTTCCCTTATATATGTCTAGATGCAAATGTAGAGTGTTACTAGTGGACTAACATTACACTGACATCTACATTTGTCTGTTTCCTTCGCTGGTAGGTGGAACGGAGGTCCCTAATATGGTATAACTAGCTATATAGGTGACTTTCCTTTAGCTACAAGCGATTGTTTCCTGGGGAGTCCTGTTGCAAGGCGGTTTCCGCCAGTTGTCACATGGTGGTTTACTACCCTATCCCCCGTACCAGGTCAGAAGGGTGGGTGGATTTATAAAAAAAAAGTTGTTATGGTATAAGTGAATAGTCGGCGGTGAGCTTGAAGTATCATGCTGAATCGTTGAAGTGAATAGTCGGCCAAAGGAAGGCTAATGTAGATAAAAATGATGCTATAACTGTAACAGTATAACTTCTTATGGTATAGCAAATAAAATTTCACACCAAAATAGCTCTGCATGTGAACATTAATTGCCATTACAGGAATCCTAAAACGTCATCCCGGCTTGCTATGCCCTTGTTGACATTTTCACGCAGTCTCACTTTCAAAGAGTTTGGAGAATTTATTTTTAGAAATGTGCTAAATTTACACGGGTCTTTTCCATAATTTCAATGGTCAAAACCGGATAACTTCAGCAGAGCTTGACCGTCGTTTTGATATGTACGGGGAATAAAGGACTTTTGAAGGCCAATGAACGCTTACAGACTGGGTTTTCTTTGCCCGAATATTCACTTTAGGTAGCCAGGGAGTAATAATGTGCAATGAGCCAGATAGAGGGGTCTGATGGAGAGAGTTAAAAGGGACAGAGAAGGAAGGCTAAACGAGGAAAAAATATAGTTGTACGATGTTTAATACATAGACTTTTTTAAGCATCACTGCATGACAAGTTGCTTTGAAGGGGGCATTGCGTCCAAATTGTTTCAACCCTTAATACGCCCATGAGTACCACGAAAATGCTCTCGACAGATTACATTACTTATGCTCAAATTGTTAATCCAACTAGCTACATATAGCTTGTCCTATGATATCAATCAGGGTTCGAAAATACTAAATATTTATTAGAATGTATTCAAATTTCTCAAATGTCGCGATGAAATATTATCTATGAGTCACCACCTGTACACATCAGACAGGAATTCTACTCGTATCTCTCGTGAAAACTTGTCATTTTCCTCTTCAGATAAAAACGATGGACTCGAGACCGGAAATGAAGTGCCTTAATCCGGGTTATTGTGTTTCTAAGCGATAACAGACATTTTAGCCTCTATCGCCTGTGACTATCTCCAGCCGGGCGTCCGCGCTGTAGCACTCCTCTTATAGGGAGGGATATAACAGTGGAATATTCCAAGCAGAAAATGGCTAAACCCTTGTTGTGTAACTGCTTGTAAATATTTAACAGACGATTTATAGATCCAATATTTTTCATTTGTGAGTCATAGACGGAGTCTATGTATCTGACCTTTTACATTGATCCCCTTTTGACAAAAAACTCTCCTGATTTCTTCCACGAGTTTGATATTGTATCTTCGATAAAACGCCACTGTTGCCTTATTTCCTTTTCCCTATACCATCTTTGGATGTTTACTTACACGTTAGTCACTAAAAATCCCATCTACATGAACAACAAGAGCAAGAAAATGGTAAAACAAAACAAACAAACAAAAACCAACCCAGCCATCTCCGAGACTGGACCTTGCAGCCCTATGAGATCAACGAGAAAAACGCGTTTTCCCGCAAGTTATGTTAACCGTTTGAAATATACACATACGTTCAAAAAACCTTTGAAGACTTGCGTCTATAAGTCGATAAGTGGTTTTGTATTACTGTGTCTCAATGATTGCACTTTTCAGATGCGACTTCCAATGTCTAATTAGAGTTACCAATTCCAGTAATATGAACGGTCCCGGGCCAGTCTGAATGGCTACATACGTTAGATTTCGCGGAAACGAGAATCAAGAGAACGATATTTCTAAATGCTATTACTGAAGTGATAATTTTTGTTGCGATTGAGCCACTTTAAATTCAGCCGGATCTAATATTCTGCACGAGACTTAGTCTGCACCGGGATGTATCATAACGAGAATTTGACATTTTTTACCTATTTATATCAAATCTTACAGGCGCGACACTAATAATTATCACATGATCGATCGGTTCACAGGGACTGTCAATCACAAGAACCAGTTTTTACCGAAATGTTTTGTTATATATTCGAAAGGTTTTCCGTGGTGGGAAAACTGTTTGATAAGTTCTAAGGGGGAAAAATGTCTGCTTAGGGTTACCCGACGGACCCTAATTTTTTACCCCCGACCCTATTATTTTCCTCTACTTGAAAGGATACTCCTATTAATAGTTTTACTCTGGACAATCTGAGCTTTTAATACCTTCTTCTGATTCAAATCTCCGTTTATTCATTGTTAAATAAAGAGTCAAGAGTGAAAGACACTAATGTTTGATCGTTTTATTGATAAACAGTAGCCATATATCTGTTTAGTAAACAGCTCTTTATTGCACCTGAACTTGACAAAATATAAAAAAATCCCTTCCTACCCACCCTATTTTTTCAATGTAACCCTAAACAGACATGTGTTTGGCCTAACCATCTCTAATGGGTCTTCTCAAAATTAAAATGACTAAAGTCAAACCAGCAGTGCTTCGAATATCTCTACCAAACAGGAAATACATCTGTATCTGGTTTCTTTCCTTGTCTGAATCAAGAATGGGGTTTAAAAACGCTTAATGAAGTAAATCGCCAATTTTGGTGGACATTTACAGGGTGGCGTTCCTTGACTGGGCCTGTATACAACAAAATCACAACCACTTGTCTAAGACTCATTATCGACACTCCAGGGGTCACTATCACTGACGTCATATCCACCCCATCAACATAACACACAGGTAAACGTAGTCCTTTGATATACGTCAACAGTACACTTTGTTTATAACTAGTGTATGGATTTAAAGTCTCTGTAATCTTCAAAAGAAGTCTTTGCATGCCTGTGATTGGTCAGTTGTTTTCTCCTGATCTACCTCAAGTTTCATTATGATATAGTCCATGTGTGGATATAACGTTAGTGATAGTAACCCCTTTGAGTATCAAGAATGAATAAGACCTAATACAAGTGTTATAGTGACAATAGAGTCTGTTCATAAATACACAAATATCATTGTCACATTTGTACATTTCTAGGTAATTTTGTTACTCATAGTCCATTTGTACATTCTAGGTAATTTTGTTACTCATTGTCACATTTGTACATTTCTAGGTGATTTGTACAATTCTAGGTAATTTTGTTACTCATTGTCACATTTGTACATTTCTAGGACATTTTGTTACTCATGTCTCATTTGTAATTTTCTAGCAAATTTTGTTGCTCATTGTCATATTTGTACATTTCTAGGTAATTTTGTTGCTCAGATGTTAAAACAGCTGCTTTACGTTAAGAATCTAAAAGTCAAAAATACGGGTTGATTTAAAAGATATTTTTACACATAAAATAGCACCTGTTTCAACACAAAGCCTCAATATTTACTGATTATCCTTGAGAAATCTCAAGGTCAGCCCGTGTGCGGGCGGGACCTTGTACGGGACAAATTGAAGTTGATGGGATTTCACCAGCACGCTGTTAGGATAATGACACTGTGTCAGCGCATTGATTATAAATAAAACGATAAAATAATGACTGATTTCTCTAGAGAATTGCCATGATATATAGAATATGTTAAGTATATGTAAATTGAAAGTAAAATAACAGAAATGTTTAAGATTATGTACCGAATTGTCCCTCTGCGTTTTTTTAAACTTGCAAGAAAAGGAGAACACTTTTTTTTATCTCACAAACATCGACGACAAGGACGTGCTAAATACACTACCAAATGGTGATGGATATCGTCAGCCCGGGGGGCAGGGATTGATATTGATTAGGTTACATAAATCACCTGTAAAGATCAATCAATTAACATCTGTTAATTAGCACATGTCTTAATTCTGGAGATCGCTGGCCTAAATCTGAGAGGAAACAATGAGTTAATAGATACTAGGTTTACGTCTTTATCCTACAACAAGAAAGCTGAATGGACAAACATCTAAACTTACGATCAAAGAAAAATAGATACACTGTATATGGATCTAGGTTCTATGAGGATATATACAACAAAAAAATCCATATTTTACGTATCAAATGTTTGTAAAATTAGCAATATTCCACGAGAATAACCACTTACTGATACATGTTATTATTGTTTAAGATAGTCATTAGTAGGAGAGCTAGTAAAGGGTTCTTTAAAATTCAATCTGGGCTTTTTTTCTTTCTTTTTTTTTTTAATTTCTGGCACTAAGTTATTGGTGATAACAATCAGGGGAGATAACTGTTACATAGTCGGGACCATATGTAGATTCCATAGAGATCAATGGTGACGTCATGTTTTACATCACTAATTAATAAAGCCTTTTCTTTAATTAAACATTAACTAATATCAACTGATTAACATCGGACTGGTCACAATTCTTAATTCACAGAAAATCTTTTCTGGAGAAACTCATGATCAGATAAAATCGAGATGGTAAGATAAAGATTACAACGTAATTAATACGTGATAATAAAGGATGGCTTCCTCCTTTGATCTTTCAATGAAATTAATTACAAGTATTAATAATGAGAAATGGATCTAAGAGACTTCTATAGACCATACTGGCCATGGTTTGTCGTCAATCTCGAACAGGAATGGTCGTTCATTACTTTGGTTAACACGAGTAAACAGACAAAATACATTGTAACGTCTTCGACATTCCTCACAAATCTTCACATATCGCCATAATTTCCGAAGAATGTCTGAAACCGGGATAGATCGGGATAATCAGAGAACTATGTAATCCTGGCAGTGGAGACCCTATTTCGGCCCTATGTATAAGCAGACTCAGTCTTTTGGCATTCCTAATACTCTTTGTGACGAAAGATAGACATCCGACCGTCTACTCGAACATTTCAGTGCTCCCACTGAAGAGCCGATTGATTACGCATGAATTTAGTTTACAACTTTCGACAGTTCGTTGTCATCCTCAAAAGAATTGGATAACAAACAAATTATCCAGCATAAATCACAGTTACAGTAATAACGTAGGGCAAAGTTGTGATGAAAACTGCGGATATTTCACGACTAACAGCTAATACTATAACAATTGCTCTCCCGCGAAACGAACGGTTGTGCTGCGCAAGAGGGGCATCTACATTGCGGTCATAAAAGATGCGCGCTCGGGCCTTTCAGTATCGCTTTTTACAACAACACCAAAGCAACAATATTTCAAAGAACCAGAAGATGTAGAGGTAGAAGGGGTTGATGCAGAAGAGGGAGATGTATCTTCTAGCCTATCTGCTCCAGTTGCAGACAAAGCACAGCTTGCTGTCGACACAAATCAAAGGTTGTCGCCCACTCCACCATGAAGCTATAACCGATGAGGAGGAAACGAAGGTCGTTTCTGGTCCAAGTGATGCCGCTAATGGACCGGCTACACTTTCTACTATTGGGAAAAGGTGAAGGGGTACAAGAAGAGAGAAATGAACCAGCAATACAGAGTAATCTGATAAAGAAATTTTAGTTTTAATTTACTATCAAAACCAGAGAATGCTGCCATTGAGTGGCGGAAGGAAAGCGACGTGCGGTGGAGATAGTGCCGCAGTCAGTTCATTAACACTAATGGGAAGAAAGCCTTATGGCGAGAGACAATGCTGGAAGATTCCTTCATTTGATAGATGTCAGTCAGATGGAGGGTGTTTATATCTGGTATGTGTCGCTTCACAAGGTGTGTAAAGGCTGCAAAGAACCTAAAATCCAATCAATTTGCCGCCATCCTTCGGTGGAAATGTAAGTCACTTGCTCACCAAGGTTCTCTTCCACTACTAAAATAAAAAAAAATCTTCCTAAGCCCTAGTGGGACCGGGTCTTAAATCACGAAATGCTCTGTAACTGCATATTGGACTGCAACTGGACAGTTGAACTTGCGGAGTGCTAAGTGCTAAGTGACCAAAGTAAATGTGCAATCCTCGGGTGCAGAACAAACACTTTGCTGTTTCCTCATTGGCTGAAGACAGCCATCGCGCCACCCGTACCTGACATAGAGTTAGTCTCACGAGAAACGAAGCTAAAGTACCAGTTAAAAGTGCGAGTTGTCTTCTTTGATAACGTAGAGTTAAGTTAAGGATCTGTACGGATTTGGGAACAGAGAGAGTAGAAAATATCTATAAGCAAACTCAGAACTGTCGCTGCGTTTAACTGTTGAAGGACCATGCAATACGCTGGGACGCGTAATTTCTTCAACCAATGACAATGTCCTCAGGAGTCCTCAGAATTGGTCCGACTTTAACTGACCAATGAGCATGACCAGTATGTAGAACGCAATTGGAGCGTATCATGTAAGCATAAGCTCCCGACTTTTAGCACAGGTCCACTAACACTGTTTCTGCAGTATATATAAAATCACCTTGCAGCTTGAATCATATCAATTTCTTAAAGGCTTTCCAAAGAAAACGCCCTGCTTTAGACAGTATCAGACTGCGTCATCGCGTTATATCAGACACTGTTACCCTAGCCACGGCTCGCCTAATCAACATTGACGAGACGGTTCTCCAGTTTACTACTTTTTAAGAAAATCTAATTTGTAGTAAGACACGACTTAAATGACTTCCGATCGACCACGCCTAATAGCTGTATAGGCCGTAATGTGGCTATCCGGATTTTACGTATACATCAATAGGTATTTAGTTTTGCCCTGTAATCTGACTATCCGGATCTAATGTACCGTAATCCGCGTACATCAGTCAGTGATTTAGTCTGTCCCCGCGTTAGCGATGACGAGGTGATCAGTCACATTCTCAGTAATCACGTGACGGCAAGTCCAGCTTTAAATAGAATTTATTTGTGGCAGGTCGTTAGGGACTCACGTGCGTTAAACGGGCGTTATAAAGTTATGTTGTTGTCACGTGATCAATGTCACGTGATAATATAAATAGATAGCGTAGAAGCGCGTGAGGGATGTAATGGTCGGAGAAAATCAACATACAAAGAGAGACCCCACGTGACGGTTGACATTGGACTGGTAATTAAATAATCTTTTACACCTGTATCTTCGTAAATCTCAGTAGAACTTTCGCTTACATACCCAGAGATATGTTAATTAGTGTTTACTTACAAATATCACCTATTATCTCCTATTGTCCATTTAATTATTATATTCTTGGATATCTTAGTGTAAAAAGATTGGTAAAAAGATGAAAACGAAAGGTTATCTTTTAAATTGAGACTTCGACTTTACATAACGCTACAAGGAATGAAGGTCCAAATATAGGAATCGAACTCAGGTCATCGTGCTTACTGACAATACACTATAAATATTTTTGAAATAAAATTTATCTCATGCAATCGAAATCTTTTAATGTATAGAATGTAATAAAATTGCACTTTGGCCCAATCGTTGTTTTTTGATGACTTTGCTGTGCTAATATTTCCTGTTCAAATATTCCAATGGAGTTTACGGTAACAATGCAATCAGAGGAAATCTATAACTCTTATGAAATATTAATTGGTTGTCTACATAAATTCCACTTAACTGTGATTAGTTTCTCCCGAGGACTGTTAATTATTGAGGATATTAAAGCAATAGAAAGTTTCCGCGCGCTATGTCGTTTAATTCATGTCATCAATCCTGTTAAATATTGAACAGTTCACTACGGTAACCCACTGTCTTATATAACACCCTTCTATCATTCATCTGGTGACGTCACAAAATTGATAAAATGCTTTATAGTGTTATTGGGTACATCCCACACTCTCCCAGTGGGCCTTGTGCAGTTTGTGTCAAATAAATAGTCTTCGCACGCTTTTCAGAACCCTTGCTTCTACCTCTTCTACATTGGATTACTTGCCATAGTTTTTCTAATGTCCGCTAGGCTTAGCTCCTGAGCACTGTCTGGATTACTTGCCATAGTTTCTGTTTGTCGATACTTGCTATTTTCTCTAATGTACGCTTGGCTCCTGAGCACTGTCTAGCGGAGAAAATTTGTACTAAGGCAGGTAATCCTGTGTTTAATCCTTCACGATTAGTTATGTCCCGCGCGCTGAACAAACCTCACTGGAAGTTGACCATCAATTATAAAGCTGAACTACATTTTCTATGATAACAGATGCGTTGGCTATATGCACTGTACTTGTCAATGAAAGTGCCGAATCAAAAAGAAAACACTTTCGCGAAGCGCCGCGTAGATCTATCCTGTTGTACCGACTGGCGGGTTTACATAAACATCCTTATAACCGATGAAGAGACAGGATAGAGTTCTGTGGTGTGGAGGATAGAGTTCTGTGGTGTGGACATGTTGTCAGTCAGCGACAATCAGGGACAGTAAGGGCTGATTTGACATAATAATGTGATATCTATGGCTGTGGTGACCTCCAGACTACACGATTCGTTCACAGAATCCATCACCGCACAACTTCACAATACATCGTCTCAAGGAACATAAATTACAGCCGGACTGATGAAGATTGATCCTCATCATGCGGACAAACTCTACAAAAGGAGCAATAATATATCGTCCGCTATATATATGACAATGTGGAGATGGAGAAATCTAGCTATCGACAGCGGGTCAAAACAGATACTTGCGTAATTGTTGTCAGTAATGTGATAAATGGCAGGTTTTAAATGATAAAACTATCATTAGACGCCAACAATCGACTCGCCATGGGTAAATACAATTTACTAGTAAGGCAATGATTAACAATATTTCACGCGGCAAATATATCGTTTTTACGTACAATTGTTACTGTAGAACTTACAGTATATACTTGTCTAAAGGTTTTGGCGATGAAATTTATCCTTGCTTAGGTTTCCACGTCAAAACCAGGATACTGCCCTGATAATGAAGTGTTTCTGATATTTCAGATTGAAAAGAATGTGATTGAATACGTTTGCTATGTAGTAAACTCCTAGATAGCACCTGTACACGTATGAGAGCTGTACCAATTCTGTGGCGTTTGACGATGACATACAAATGGTAGTAACAGATCTAGTCCTCTGACTTTCTCTCTTTATCGTTGTCGTCCTTGAATGACCTTGAGATGAGACATCGTTATAAGGCATAAGAAACATCGTACATTAATCCTAAACTAGAACTTTCAATTATCTAGAAAAAAAAGTCTTTTTTTTCTTGGTTTAATATCTTTGTGAATGAGCAAACTCCCAGAGCGAAAAACATCTGTGTATTATAAAAGCTAAAACAAATCGCAAATTGACGATTAAATGTCGACTCATTGATCTCCCAGAATGCAATGCCACAGATCAAAAGAGTCCTACACTAATGTTACGCAGGACCCGGATGTAACAGTCATATTTCAATAACGTTAAGATTTAAATCTGATTTTTTTATACCGACAACTTTGGTGTTGCTCGTGCAATAAAAGCACGCGCATTTGAATGAGAGAAGCACGCGGAGCGGTGTTAATAAAATATCAAACCCACACAGTTAATGAATTTTTCTGATTTAATTCCAAATGGGAAAATGGCGTACAGACAACTGCATAATTCAGAAAATTATGTAAATTCTGTCACCTTTGTTGCTCAGGATATCGCCTTTAGGCATCGACAAGACATATGGGAAAGGTTACATAAAACTAGAAAATAGATATTGTTTGCTGTCTCGCTTTGAAGTCGATATCGAAACGTGTGTGATGGATTCTGTTACTGGGCGATATCAATAAACATTTAAACGACTAGTAAACCTGTTCTTGTAACGAATTGTGTCTGGTGCCGAGATACTGGTCCTGAGAAAGGTGGCAACTGTAAAAGCTATACTGTAGATTATATGATGGCGAAAATTAAGCATATTTTCACTCTTTTATTTACAGGGTCGATAATGTAATTAATGAGTAAAGAAGAGGCCAGTGATAGGTTTAAAATACTTCCACCGTAAAATTTCCCACATTAGAACTCGTGCTTTATAGGCGGATAAAGAAACCGTCCCATCAACTGATATCTTAGTTTTCAAAGAAGATAAAAATCGTTAATTGATGTTACATCTGTGGTAGTGTTTCAGTATCACGGCAAAGATGTATTTTTTTTTATTTTTTTTTTTTTCTAATTTCTATTTTTTTATATTTTTGAACGTTCGTCATAATTTTCTTTGTTTGGTTTTCGAAAATATTCATTATTTAATTTTTGAAATACAGTGAGCTTAAAGAGACCTGCTTACGAAATCTGAATATTTACATGAATTGGTATAAACATCAGCCCTTAGTACTGTACTTCAAAGAGACATGATCATTTATCAAGATGGTCTCACGAATAATCTGCGTTGCTTTAAAAGAAAATAGAAAATCTAGTAAAGTTATTCAGTCGTAAGATAATTCCCTAACCAATTATTGTATAAATATATACGCACCTCTCATTATTATCACGGTTCGTCCTTGAGCGTTAGATGTCGTCGATTGGATTTACTGACGGAGATACTAACAGCCTGCATGATCCATGCACCATGCACTAATCGCTGTGGGTCCTACAATATTACAAACACGTGCATTAAATGGTGATTAAGGTATCAGACACCGCGCTTTCAACACTGAAACCAGAAAAAATATGAACATATCTAAATTGTAAATGGAAATGCTCATTGTGTTCTTGAATAGGAGTTGTTCTTTTCAGGATCCACCATGACGGTTGATTTATATGGTTTGGTGATCGGCATTGGTGTAGTCGAACGTCTTCACTTGAGGACTTAAGTATGTTCCTGATTACGGCCATCTCGTGTTGTTGTGTTGTCGCCTTGTCGTGTTGTCGCCTTGTCGAGTTGTCGCGGTCTCAAACTGCGACAACCCGAGATTTAACAGTTAAAATGTCGACTAGTCGCGTTTTCGAGCCGCGACAAGTCGACAACACGACAAGTCGACATTTCAAACACGCTAATTAGCGCGTACAGAATCTCGTGTTGTCGCGGTAAAATGTCGACTTGTCGTGTTGTCGAGTTGTCGACTTGTCGTGTTGTCGAGTTGTCGACTTGTCGCCTTCCTGTTACACATGCGCAAACAATGGATAACACTCGCCATATTGGATTGCTAATGAAAATAATTGTGTGCATGTGTTTGTAGCTATATGAAGATATTTGATAGCAATTTCTTTACCGAGAGTTGTCAAAGTATTTTTCTCTGAACTATGAATTTCAATAATTTGTTTATTATATGATAATCGTGTAATAATGGTCTGGTCACGCCGTCTGATTAGTACGCAGTAATCGTCATCTGTTAATTTTAAGGTCACTTGAACCGCTAAGGCCTAATAGTTCGAAGGCCCGTTAATCCGAAAATTAGAAAATATTGCAATTTTATGGTGGCATATTTCTGCCATCGAGTTGCCGACTTACGACTTAATGATGTCGACATAATTAAGGCATTAAGTCGACATCATATCGGAAGATGTCGACATAAACAGAAGAATATGTCGACTGACACCGACTTGTCAGTTATTGATGTCGACATCTAAACTAAAAGATGTCGACATCTGGTCTTGAAAGTGGAATTCAAAGGCCACCCTTTCATAGGGCACTGTGTATATGCAGCAAGGCACCATACAGCAGAGTTCGACGTTGATTTTGTTAATTCAGAAAAGTTTTTATTTATTTGATTTCAAAATTAAAAAATGTGATCCTGCACATCCCGGCCATGCAGCTGTAGCCTGCGTGTATGTACACATTGTAACTGTTAGTCCGAGCTGAGGAAGTTAGAGTGCAAAAGGACTCTGCTTTGTACAACAAATTTCCATCTTCTTGGCCATAATCATTTATTAATATATATAACCGTGGGTTGAAAATTCGTTTAAAAGCTGCGTTTGTGCTTTGTGGATTAGCATTCGTACCAAGTCCATGTGGTACCGTACTATACTATATTACAATGATTTTTTTCAAGATTTCATTTTTTTGCGAATCACGAAAAATACCAGTTACGTAATTTAAAAGCCAAAAAGGTCACAGTACAGATACACAATACCCATTTGGAAACCAGCTTTACTTGTTAGCTTGCCCTGTCCATATATACATGTATACATAAATATTTACATCCCTCGATACACTTAAATAAAGGCACAACGAATTTTTGTTACGGTCTTAATGGTCTTATAGCCTTTGGGCTAAAAATCCTCCCGCGGGACGCGGTTTTAGCTCCAAACTCGGGATATACATTGTATCTGCATCTATTTTTTGTAGTAAAAACGTAGTAAAAAAAGTCACGTGCTAATACCTCATTCATGCCATTGGCCGGAATATACAATTGTATTATGGGTAACTAGTGATCACGTGATTTTGTGTTTACTTCCAAATATGGTGATAGTTTGCTTGCCATTTCTTTGGAGAAATTGATTTATTTGAAAATATGTAGACTCCAAAATGCTATTAATATTGCATGCATATCATTTTGATTGCACATATGTATTATTTTACTATAAATAATGAACTGAAATGAGTTATAAAACTGTCATTTCCACGTTTTGTAAATAAATGATATAATGCGAATTGACCAATTCAATAGGTCTAACCGTCTAATCTAGGATCAGCGAAGATCGGCTACTCCCGGCTAAATTCGTAGAATTCTAAATTTATATTTATATGTATTATTACCTGCTTTAGGGTTCAGAACATATACATATAACACAGAGAAAATAAGATCTTCTTCAAAAGGCCTAATTATGTATAAATACCAAGGAGGATCAGAGAAATCACTCTACCCTTTTTGGAAGTAAATACTCAAACAAAATTATACATTTTCGTACGGAACCTACCGAAGCATAATGAGTTACATAGGTCCTAGGTCCCAATTTACCAGGCGGGAAGCTGCCATGTAAGCACATAAACCCGTGTTTCTTAGTATATGTGTACATACATGATACATGTATGTATTAGATTCCCAAAAAGCTAAGTGGGCTATGCGGAAGCTTATACTATTTGTTTGGAGATAATATGGAAAATAAACTATGATATGATAGTATTGCTAACAATTTCAAATGGTGGAAATGAAACCACGATCCGCGGAGGATTTCCCCCATAATGGTACAAAACACGCGTTCTTTGTAGTAAAACGTAGTAAAACAAGTCACGTGATTATACCTCATTCATGCCATTGGCTGAAATAAATATGGAATTGTATTAGTGGGTAACTAGTTATCACATGAGCAGATCAGAGAAATCACTATATTTGGAAATAAACACGCAATCACGTGATCACTAGTTACCCATAATACAACTTCATATTTCGACCAATGGCATGAATGAGGTATAAGCACGTGACTCGTTTTACTACGTTTTTACTACAAAACCCCACGTGTTTTGTACCATTTGGGGGAATATCCCCCGCGGATCGTGGTTTCATTTCCAAAGTTGGGAAACAGATTGAATTTCATAAATATATATTTGCATTTATCTTTTCACCGAAGCGTTTTGTATATAAAGGCATAACGAATTTTTCATTACGGTTTAAATGGCCGTGTACTATTAAAATTGGTTCAATCTTTAGGATGAAAATCCTCCCGGGACGTGGTTTTACCTCCAAAGTCGGGAACCACATTGAATTTCATAAATATATATTTGCATTTATCTTTTCACCGAAGCGTTTGTTATATAAAGGCCCAACGAATTTGTAATTACGGCTTTCATGTATACACATACATGTACATGTATATGAATAACAGTTACACGTGTTAATCAAGTTTGAGAAAACTACCCTCGATAGTTTTTGTTCTGAAACTGTAACAAAACTATATATTACCATATTTATTCATATGGATTTTGTAATTATCTATTATGACTGTTTAAAAAGTAAGACTTTAAAAAAATTGGCACGTAACATGTGGATGATATAACTTTCATAACTGATATTGTCGATACTAAATGTTTTTATACAATTTTTAAATTATATTCACGATATGTATCCCTAATAATTCAACTTTTACTGCACATGTGTTGACAAATGAACACGTACACATGTTCCTGGATTACGTTATAACACGTGTACATAATCAGAAGTCACGTTAAAACACGAAAATCGAGGTCTCACGATATCTTACGTCGCACGCGCACCAAACCTACGTGAGAAAGGTGAGTGGATTTACAGAATGAAAAGAGAGAATGTAAGGAAGGCAACGACACCACTACTCTTGTTCTTTCTTGCCGAGGTACGCGAGTATACATGTGCATGTACATTTACATGTAAATGTATCAAAATTTGATGATTCTAAATAAAAAGGCAATAAATGAAGGTACATATATATATGTTGATTCTTTTGTTAATGCAAAATCAAAGCAATTCTGATATCCTTCAAAGAAATAATTTACTCCGTTGATTGCTATTTATACAAAATCCATGCTAAAAAATGGATGTGTACCCACAGAAATCTTAGTCAATCTGGTCTCGATTTCGGAGGTAAAATCACTTCCTGGGGGGATTTTCACTCTATATGATGAACTATCAAACTTGATTGTTTAACACGTGCACTTTGAACTGTTATTTATATGCATGTACATTTTGGTATATGTACATAATACATGAAAGCCGTAATTACAAATTCGTTAGGCCATTGCATAAAAAACGCCTCGGTGAAAAGATAGATGCAAATACATATTTATGAAATTCAATGTGGTTCCCGACTTTCGAGATATAATCACGTTCCGGGAGGATTTTCACCCAAAGATTGAACCAATATTAATAGTACACGGCCATTAAAACCGTAATGAAAAATTCGTTATGTCTTAATATACAAAACGCTTCGGTGAAAAGATAAATGCAAATATATCTTTATGAAATTCAATCTGTTTCCCAACTTTGGAAATGAAACCACGATCCGCGGGGATATTCCCCCAAATGGTACAAAACACGTGGGGTTTTGTAGTAAAAACGCAGTAAAACGAGTCACGTGCTTATACCTCATTCATGCCATTGGCCGAAATATGAAGTTGTATTATGGGTAACTAGTGATCACGTGATTGCGTGTTTATTTCCAAATATAGTGATTTCTCTGACCTGATGAGAGTGTGTTTACTTCCAAATAGAGTGATTTCTCTGACCTGGTATTTATACATAATTAGGCCTTTTGAAGAAGATCTTATTTTCTCTGTGTTATATGTATATGTTCTGAACCCTAAAGCAGGTAATAAATATATATAAATATAAATTTAGAATTCTACGAATTTAGCCGGGAGTAGCCGATCTTCGCTGATTTTAGATTAGACGGTTAGACCTATTGAATTGGTTAATTCGTATTGTATCATTTATTTACAAAACGGGAAAATGGCAGTTTTACAACTCATTTCAGTTCATTATTTATAGTAAAACAGTGCATATGTGCAAGTCAAAATGATATGCATGCAATATTAATAGCATTTTGGAGTCTAAATATTTTCAAATAAATCAATTTCCCCGAAGAAATGGCAAGCAAACTATCACCATATTTGGAAGTAAACACAAAATCACGTGATCACTAGTTACCCATAATACAATTGTATATTCCGGCCAATGGCATGAATGTGGTACAAGCACGTGATTTTTTTTTACTACGTTTGACTACAAAGAATGCATGTTTTTACTACGAAAAATAGATGCAGATGTATTGCGAGTTGGGAGTTTAAAACCGCGTCCCTGGAGGATTTTTAGCCCAAAGGTTGTATCTGACCATTGAGACCGTAACAAAAATTCGTTGTGCCTTTATATAAGTGTATCGACGGATGTAAATATTTATGTATATTATATATATATGGACAGGCCAAGCTAACAAGTAAAGCTGGTTTCCCAATGTGTATTGTGTACCTGTACTGTGACCTTTATGGCTTTTAAATTACGTAACTGGTATTTTTCGGGATTCACAAGAAAATACAACATAAAAAAATCTTTTTTTTATTTTTGTTTCATTCATTCTTTTAATATAGTATAGTACGGTATGTACTACATGGACTTGGTACGAATGGCAATCAACAAAACACACACACACAGCTTTGAAACGAATTTTCAACACACGGTTATATATATTAATAATTCGTTGTACACTTCCTTACCTCGGGCTAACAGCTACGTACACGCAGGCTACAGTTTCATGGCCGGGATGTGCAGGATCACAATTTTTTTTTTTATAAATCAAATAAATAAAAACTTTAATTAACAATCAACGTCGATCTCTGCTGTATGGCTTTTGCTGCATATACACAGTGCTTTATGAAAGGATGGCCTTTGATTTCCACTTTCAAGACCAGATGTCGACATCTTTTAGTTTAGATGTCGACATCAATAAACTGACAAGTCGGTGTCACACCCGAGCATAAACACATTAATCGCCGAGTTACCGACTGTCTACATAAATATCTTGGAATCATTATGTGGGCATGTACATGTGGTAAGTCGACATATTCTTCTGTTTATGTCGACATCTATCGATATGATGTCGACTTAATGCCTTAACGATGTCGACATTATTAAGTCGTAAGTCGGCAAATCGATGGCAGACATATGCCACCATAATATGGTGACTATGGTACAAGCACTGACTTCAGTTTTCTATATTCAAAGATAGTGGCTATTTCATATGATTTGCGCATGTGTAACAGGAAGGCGACAAGTCGACAACTCGACAACACGACAACTCGACAACACGACAAGTCGACATTTTACCGCGACTACACGAGATTCTGTACGCGCTAATTAGCGTGTTTGAAATGTCGACTTGTCGTGTTGTCGACTTGTCGTCTTGTCGTGTTGTCGACTTGTCGCGGTTCGAAAACGCGGCTAGTCGACATTTTAACTGTTAAATCTCGGGTTGTCGCAGTTTGAGACCGCGACAACTCGACAAGGCGACAACACGACAAGGCGAAAACACAACAACACGAGATGGCCGTAATCAGCCACCATACTTAAGAGACAATATATTGTTTAAGACTGTCTGCATCTTTTATGTTTTACACAGGTGGTCTCTGATGTGGAGGAAAACTCATGTCATCGATTTTCCACGGAGACGGGTCAAGGCCATCGATGCGGTGTGGGTCACTGGATTGATAATATTGAAACAGGTCAAGGTCATTGCCACTTTCTATTACCAACAATGTACCTTAATACGTTAGCAAGACATTAAAAAAATATCATAGCTAATGTCACCGGGGTCAGTGAGATAATGTAAATGTCATCGAATTAGTATCGAATGGAGACAAGAAAAGATCAACGTCACATCCTTCAATAGGGATTGGTACACGGTAGCTTCATCACCTAGTCGGAAGACATATAGATATGTCTTTTGTCACTCTGGGGACCACGGGACTAGTAAGGGGAGATAACTACTATTTACCGAAAGGAAACAATTCCTAAGATAAACTTAATGATCAATGGGCAATGGTTGTCACAATACAAAGACAGCAAGCAGACGAAATGCTAAAATAAATTCTTATATTTGTAGTTAATATGTGACGCCGGTAATCATCCGGTTACAGAACTTAGAAATAGGGCAATTCCATTTCACAATCAGGTGCAGTATATAATCCCGATACGTGACACAAACAATCAGAGACAAAACTTAAATAGGCGTTCACAAACAAACAAGGACGGACAAGAAATGGCGTTCATGGGGCAATGCACGACAAATGAGCAGCTAATGATTTCGATTGCTTGCCGTTTAGCGATGTTTCAGCCAGATTTTGTGGGGATTGTCATGTCATCTCCCATCGTAACAATCACGACTTCTTAGCCTAATGAACTGGAAACAAGTCGAAATACACTTACTAGATTTTTGTAACGATAAACACGATCTGTGAACTCTGCACTATATGTCCCATCATGCATTGCTGATGAAGTCACGAGACTAAGGATATGACCGGAAATGGTGCTTTAACAAATAACACATTATTTTGTTGCTAACTGAAAACTGATCAGATCCCGTCACGTGACCTGGCCATTAATCATCAATTTGCTCCTGTACCGGATACAGTTTAAGAAAATTGGCTAATAATTACGAAAAGACCAACATGTCGATATAACATTTCACAATTACGTATTAGCTGTTCATCCATATATAATGCCACTCAAGGTTAGGACAAGTCAGCCAATCAGAGATTTCCATTCATTTGCAAGTCTTGTCACCTTGACAACAAAGACTTTTTGGGACGACGTTTTAAAGTCCAAGTCATACTCTTTATTGATTGATGAGATAAAATGTCAAGATTTAACTGCAATGCAAAGTCATACATTATACCATCACAAAAATAAAAAGTCAGCAGTTCTTTGTTTGGACTCTTGTCAGACTGCGGATTAAAGTTAATACGCTTGACATAATTATCCCGTTGTTTTTATTATTAATGGGGCATTGCACTTAATGCTTGTTGGATAGAGAGTTTGGTTGTTTTAAAGGCAGTGCCTAAAATAGCAGAATCCGGAAACGCTATATCGATCATCAGAAATTAGTGTCAACCTTAAAGAGTTTTGATAACAAGGAATTGAGGATCTGTGGCGGCCTGTAACGTCGGGACGCCTACAGCAATGGCAAAATGAATATGGTATCTACCAACAAGGGACCGTGGTGGCCTAGTGGTTAGTGAGTCTCACATTCTATATCTAGCTCAATATTACCTATTACCTAATGTTTAAGGCGTCACTAACCCACCTGTAGTGATGGGTAAATGTGAACGATACGGCAATGATGTAACACCGCCTTCCTTGATTTCAGAAGTCCTCGACCCTATCACGACTTTCTCGGCATTTACCTTTAAAATGTATTTGGCACACACATATGATCTCGTGTTTGTCCTTATTGGTGGTGTCATATTTGAAAGGTTGGCATAGGGATAACGGAGATATCCAACCCTTGTTTTCTCAGCAACATCATAAAAAGGGACGAAAGGAAAAAAAGGTTCCCACACCAAGGGTTACTGTGTCCCGTCCCCACGCCTATCGATTGCTGGGTGATAGAGTTCAGAGCTTTCTCTGCTCGTCCCCACGCCTGCCGATAGCTGGATGATAGAGTTCAGAGCATTCTCTGTCCCGTCCCCACGCCTGCCGATAGCTGGGTGATAGAGTTCAGAGCCTTCTCTGCCCGTCCCCACGCCTGCCGATAGCTGAATGATAGAGTTCAGAGCCTTCTCTGTCCCGTCCCCACGCCTGCCGATAGCTGGATGATAGAGTTCAGAACCTTCTTTGCCCGTCCCCACGACTGCCGATAGCTGGATGATAGAGTTCAGAGCCTTCTCTGTCCCGTCCCCACGCCTGCCGATAGCTGGATGATAGAGTTCAGAGCCTTCTCTGTCCCGTCCCCACGCCTGCCGATAGCTGGATGATAGAGTTCAGAGCCTTCTCTGTCCCGTCCCCACGTCTGCCGATAGCTGGATGATAGAGTTCAGAGCCTTCTTTGCCCGTCTTCACGACTGCCGATAGCTTAGATGATAGAGTTCAGAACCTTCTCTGTTCCGTCCCCACGCCTTCCGATAGCTGGATGATAGAGTTCAGATCCTTCTCTACCCGTCCCGACGACTGCCGATAGCTGGATGATAGAGTTCAGAGCCTTCTCTACCCGTCCCCACGCTTTCCGATAGCTGGATGATAGAGTTCAGAGCATTTTTCTGTCCCGTCCCCACGCCTGCCAGAAAGCTGGATGATAGAGTTCATCAGAGCATTCTCTGTCCCGTCCCCTCGCCTGCCGATAGCTTGATGAGAGAGTTCAGAACATTTTTCTGTCCCGTCCCAGCGCCAAACGATAGCTGGATGATATAGTTCAGAACCTTGTCTGTCCCGACCCCAGGCCTGTCGATAGCTGGAAGATAGAATTCATAGCATTATCTGTGTAATCCACACGCCTGCCGATAGCTGCATGAGTTCAGAGCATCCTCTGTCCCGTTCCCACGCCTGCCGCTAGCTTGATGATAGAGTTCAGAACATTCTCGTTCCCAGTACGCCTATCGATAATTGGATGACAAGATTCAGATATTCCAGCTAGGTACTCATTGGTCCCGTCTTACGTTATATCCAACCCTTGAAGTATGTCATTGCAACACTGAAGGCTCTGTGCGACAACAGATGGACAGTTAATTTAGTACACGTACATTGTACGGATACCAGAAGGTTTTGAAGCTTGGCGTCGCTCGCTGTAAATTTAAAAGTCAACGTTAGTTCTGTGATTGGCCAGATTATTTTTTTTCGATACTTCCAGATTTGTTATGCTTTAGACCAGGGGTGGATATAACGTCAGAGATGGTAACATCTTGAATATCGAGGATGTATTAGTGTAGAGTGATGTCCCCACCCCTGCACATATCAGGGTCGCTATCAGATTATTCACACTGTCAGTCCCAGCCTTGAGCTGTTTGAATCTCGTTAAAATCAGCCTTTAACATCCATAATTACATGCAAATTTTGTTAATATGTTTATGCAAATTATCTTACTACAAAATGAAGCGGTAGGGTAGCATTTGTTTAAGCTCACAACGGCCGTATAACGATTCTAGTGTGAGATCTACGAAAGAAATCGCTCAGAAAATCTCATTAAAAAGAATCAATTTGCTTCGGATTTACGAGAACATAGAATTACACCGTATCGATTTTTAAATCCACATTCAATGACTTAATGGCATTTCTGTGCAATCGTGGAGAAAAAATCTAATGTAAACAAATTTTAAAAATGTAAAATTAAGTAGAAAAGACTGCTACAAAAAACCCGCTGCATCACATTCCTTTCGACGTCATTTGCCAATCAGCGGGACAAAAAATCAAGCGCTTCTCGGTCTCAGATCAATTACTGCAAATTGTGCCTGCGTATAAACATTCATGAGACCTAGACAGTTTGATAGTCAGCCCAAATTGTTAACCAATAACCCATTGCGAGAGAATTTCATTGCAATATACAAGTACAAGATGATGACGTTATTTCAGCACAATTCGGACGATTTAGAGGATAAGGAACTACCCTCCGTTTAATACAATAAAACCGTGTTGAAGTGCATGTGTCCGTTTATAAAAGGACATTTTCTGTGAGACAGACGACCCTATGCTATGGAGATTGTTGGTAGTATGAAGGTCCATCTTTAGGATTGCATTGTCAATAAAGTAGTCAGTGATGTAGGAGACATGGACAAAATGTGGGCTCAGTAAATAAATCACTTACACCATTATTCACATGTACTCACAGTGACTTGGTCATATTTTACTGTTCGCTTTAAACCTTACGAGATATCGGAATTGTTCTTTTACGCGCATGCCTTAGTCTCGAAGATTTCCAAGCACGCATTAATTCATGATTAATTTAGTTATCAAATACGATCATTGGTCGCGATATATCTTAACGTATTACCACAAGTCACCTCTGGATTGCAAGTTTGAATCTAAAGTGGGGCAGTTGCCATGTACATTTATTGACGACTGGTCGGTGGGTTTCTCCGGGTACTTCGGCTTTTCTCCATTTCTTAACCTGACACGTCCTTAAGTGGCCCTGACAGTTAATAAGACGACGAGACACCAACCTCAAGTCATTGATCACGAAAATATTTTTTTGCGCCAACAACCGCGAAAGTGATCCGACCGCAGAATTTACAGTGTTTACAGTATCTATTTGAACATGTACATGTATATCAAATATGTATTTCTAATACCAACAAAAACATCAGCTCAGAAGCACATTTCGATGTACATTGTACGTATTTACCTTAATACTCAAAATGTTAAACAATCACAATTCTGGAACTGGACATTACAATTTATGGAACACCATATTATCTAGTCGACACAATTCTTGAACTGAGTATAGATCTTTAACGGAACATCATACCATCTAGTCGGTACTATCCTGGAACTGAGTATAGCAATTTGATGAAGCTTTAAATGACCTGATAGACCAGATGTTGAAGGCACTATCATGGTTCGGTAACAAACTGCATAAAACTGACTGGGTTTATTTCGTTTAACCGTGATTTCTTTTAGAAATTTTGATTGTTCTCTGGAGACTTTTGAAAATTTGATAGCGTATACGATATACCTAATTAAATCTAATTTCATTAGAACTTTCCACAATTTTGTGCGGGGTATGCTCAAATGTAATTGTTATCGGTTATGTATTTCTGAAACGATTTATATCAAAGACAATTAAATTCCATACAAAACTGTACTTCATGTTTCGTTATAACAAAACATATGAGACGTCAGTATTGGGTTTTAATTCGTTACCATGGTAACCGCGATGCTCGATGGGTATACTTTAGTTTCAGTGTTCCCCTCGGAGCCGGACGTAAATGCTCACGATCAGTTGGAGATGACGGCTTGACAGTAACATTGCTCAAGATAAAGTTGTACGGTGCAGGAATCATATTTTATTATATTTTATTGCTTTTATTGTCGATACTGCATGTTTCAACTAACATTTTGGTTGAAAGTAGTAATATCAGATATGAACTCTATACACTCCAGATGAATGCATATGTCGCACATGCGTATTAATAACGTCACATATTTTTCTTAGATTATGTGGCGTTTATAGCTAGTCTATGATCATTTAATGACATGTGAGACTTGCATGAAAGAGGAAAGTCTTGTTATCCATAGAAAAATGCCTATTACGATATATTGTCAACTGCCTACGTGGGTTTCAAATTCATAGTCAAAAAGGAGAGCCAGTGATAAACTATCCAACATTTGAATATGACCTGTTCATACAAAATATATGGTGGCAACATTCTGTAGTTGTAGTGGTCAGACAATATTCCCTCAGTACAAATCTAACATTGTTATACTCTCCACGTTATATACATGATATACAAGATGCTTGTTTTGGCGTAAATAAACTGAAAAGATGGTGCCGTTACCAGGATTAGCTGTAACCTGGTAATATACGATGTAATGGCATTTTAAATTAAATTTTAAAAAATCATGTTGTATTTACATGCTATATATGTATTACTAGCTGTAGTATCGACGTGACAGCCAGATCCAGTTAATCACTTGATGAAAATTTGTTGAAACACCTGTATATATAACAATACATATAATTGATGGCACGAACATACCATGCATGATACACCTATGTACATGTATGGTGCGATTATTTGTAGTAAATGTGCGCTTGGGCGTCTCTGGAAGGAAATCCTGATTTCATTTGTGCATGTGAATACGAGCCGACATCACCACATTAAGAATTATTAAAATCGTGTGTCACTTGAGCTTAAATGGTTGTCTATAAAAATAAGGCAGCTTGATCCTCCGTAATGTAAACCCATTTGTGCCGTGTATAAATACTTTAATATGGATATACACACCGAGTTGTGGTCTATCCGCCTTTATAGCGCCAGACGCTGACACCACGAGTGCCACACATTCATTATTACTACAAACCTAATCTACAAATATACACAGAGTAGCTCACATCACAGGAAATTAAAAATGCAGTGGAGCGAGAAGTGCGATAACATTTCATTTGGCGATATAGATGATTTTACCTTGTGATAAATGCTTTCTGATCGGATTACAACTGCACGTCATTAATATATATCAATTACGTGTTCAGTCATGCGTGTAATATTGCAGCCATACATATAGTGCACAAACTACCTATTTTATCTGTATAGCGCTTCGCTGTGGAAAAGACATCCCTTCATTCACCGATCCACCAATTCTTCTTCTGCTTCTGCCATTTGGGTATCCCCAGTCGACGTTCCGACTATTTTGATACCTTGGGTGAGTGCGCAAATTTAGTGCCGTGAAAATTTAAAATCTTAATGAGAATAATTGAAGAAAAACAACGAATTATATAAATAAATAATTATCCACAATCAGAATACACTACTTGCAGAAAAAAAGAAAATAGCCGCATAGAAATAAATAGGGTTAAAACATAGTTGACGTTTACAGCTTAGAAGATGAGAGAGAGTTTTTGAAACTTTCTAAAGTTTTGGCATGTACAGTATTGAGTGTGAGGTTGTTCCATTCTATGATCGTGCGTGGAAAAGTATTCCTGTACTGAGTTTTGCAGTGTGGAATAGCAAAGCAAAGATCATGATGGTTTCTAGATGGACGTGTAGAGGGGAGTAATCTGTTACTAGGATCAATAGCGACTAAGTGGTTTTGGATTTTCTACATCATGGGTAGGCGGGCATTTTTCTTCGGGTTTCTAAACGAGGCTAATCTAAAATTTCTAGCATGTCGCTAACACTATAGATCTATTTCTATGACGATTAAGAGTAAAACGTGCACCTCTACGTTGGACCATTTCAATTTTGGAGATGTCAGTTTCGAGATAAGGGTCCCAAACGGTACATGCATATTCAGCAGATGGTCTCTCTAGTGAATCACCAAGTCCTTTCATAGCATTTTTTTTCTATCTAAGACATCTTTTTATTCCAAGACAATATGCTGCTGTATGACTTTGATATGTTGCCATAATCTTTGACAATGTTATGACACTGTGCGGGAAATACTGCCTATAGTCTTTGACAATGTCGTGACATCTTTGTCAATTTCGTAATATTGTGCGGAAACACTCCATATAGTAGTGACATTGCCCGGGATATATGACCATATAAATGTTGTAACTCTATGCTTAAGATATGACCATAGTTTTTCATAAAGTTAAATCTTTACATTGCCTAGTCTTTGACAATGTTGAAAAATTTGAAACATGGTAACGTTTATGACCATTGCACGGAAAAAATATTACCACAATCGTTAACAATGCTAGGTAAAGATGCCACTCAGTCTTTGACAACTACAGTATCTGTTCGTTATATCAAGAAAGTTTTATAATGGACTGTTAGTTTGTCTTTGACCATGACGTAATATTGGTCATTGTCTGTCAATATCTGAGTAAAATGTGGTCTAATATAAACATGTTCTTGTAATAAAATAATAGCTGTATTTATATTATGTGTGATGCGTGAATGGAGTATGCAAAAGAGTTATCTCCCTTTAATTGTTGTAAAATTTTCATTTCAAAACTTAAATATAATATCTATAATTGATGTAAGTTTAAACTATTACTTTTGCCACCATTGGAGAGAATTTATATAGGCTTTGCCTGTTATTTAATCCAATTGACTTGAAACATCTCTGTCAATAAAATTTGTTGAAATGAAATGAATGACGTAATATTACGTCTACAACCACAGGGACCTGGCACGAAAATTTTTAACCAACAGTATACATATATATATATATATATATATATATATATATATATATATATATGTATACTTTTAGTATACTTTTTAAAAAAAATCGTGCTAGGTCCCTGTGTCTACAACCTTATCACATATCTTATGAATCCCTACATATTCAAATAAATTTCAGAGGAAAGGGGATGACAAAACATGCTGCATGGTACAATGTTGAAAAAGGGAAATCAGTGAAAATTTCCTTAAAATCCGTCTCTAACCAATGTGTATAACAATATGTTTTGGATAAAATCGTCTAGTGATAGGGTGTGGAATACAGAAGAGCTGGAATTCTGCATTAAGTGTGAGAAATGATATTGGACAACAGGGAGAGTCTTAACGTTATACCACAACTCAATCTTTAATTTCTTCTTTGATTGGGTTAGCGCCCTTAAGATATTAATGTATTCAGAGGGAAACAATACGACATTATTGCAGTTTGCTTTGTGATGTCTACCTTTAATCTATAATTCATTACTTTAATCAAACTTTCCTTGAGCGACATGTGTGGGGTCAGACCCAGGGCCATTGTCGGCCGTACTCTCTCTAGTGTCTCTAACGGCCCTACGATGCCACGTGAACAGGCCCCATTCAGTGTAATTAAGGACCGACATTCCACGTGAGTGAGCTCGAGTGCTATATAATGAGGGGACATGGAGAATTTGACGATGACCGCCGGTTGCACTTTCGGACGTGTGACCTCTTGAATAGCTACAAAATGAGATTCACTTTTTGTCAATGTGGAGGAAAAGACGAGGTGTTGGGGTATTAATATTTAGGGGAATGGTACGTTGCGAGGGTAAAGGCTGGATTCGGATAATTGCGAAATAAGATAGATAAGTGATATAACAAACGAGTCGCGAAGACGTATAAGAAATTGGTGGGAGGGTGTGGATTTGGAAAACAACGTAGCAGACGACAATCAGATGTACGATGACGTTGTTCTGTAGGAACACGTACAGATGGTGCTGTACTGGTATCTAATTTACATGTGTCTCCCTCCCGAGAGACCCGACCGTCTCGGATGGTCAGCAAGAGTGACTTCTCAGTGATAGTTGTCACACGACAACTTAACGTGTTATAGTCGGTGGGGACATGCTTAATACGTCATTGAACGCTGACGGACGTTTGGTCGCGTGACCAGCGTCAAATTTCATGTTACTAGGCGACAGGTGGCACGTGTCTACATTAGCGTTGCGAGAAGAGATTGGTAGAGGAGGGGTTTCTTGATTTACAAGAATTAGTCGATGAATAAACCGGTATCCACTAGGTATTTGTCCAAGCGCTGAAGGTACTGTGTAGGGTTTGGTCTCCAAAGAACAATGGCCCCACTTTATAGTGATAACATATAACGTGACGTTACCCAAATTGGAACACTTTTTGAAGATAATTGAAAAAAAAAATCTTAGTTTTGTGTTAATTAGGCATATATATATACGATTAAACACCAATTATTGTTCAAATGATGAATATCCTTTATGCTCTGTCGGCAGTGGAGCATCTTTAATAGTCCACAAATAGATGCTTTTATTTTTAATTTAATGAATTGTTTACTTGTCAGTGGTGCATATATTTAGAAATACAGACCATGGAAGCATGGCCGGTCCAGCCCTGTGTATCAGCAGGTTTGAGTACCAAAATGGAATACATCCTAAATAAAGTTTAATTAAAAAATGACCAGACAAGATAAAAAAATGTTTGAATTCATTTAAAGAAAGTTCAAGCATTTTTTAGTTTATTCATGTCACATCTCTTTTAAAAATATTCCATTCAGCAATCGTTTTTCTTATTTTAAAATATATGTTGTTTTTAGGTTTGTCGCACGACGTCGTTTCCCGGAGTTTTTCAAAATTTCATTATTTTCATTTTTAGATTCAGATAATAAGCAACTGGAAACAAAATGACATATCAAAATTGTCACATATATTAATCAGCACCTTAGTTTTTGTTCAGAACAGTTATTGTTAGTTTAGATTGTAAACTGAAAATTTTGTATCACATATTAAAAGTGTTCTATTTTAGGTAACGTTCCAACTTGGGTAGCGTCACGTTATCAATGGAACTTCGTCGATTGGTCCAAAGGAATTGGCGAGTGAACCGTGTAAATAATATATTCTTTTGCATTCCTTTTGTTACAAATGATTTGTTTCTCAAATCTATGGTTCACAGGTGTTATTACAGATCGTACCAATAAAATGCGCCTGTTTTGTTGGACTTGCAAGTGGAGTACAAATATTTGTGACTGGATACGGCAGGAGCAAGATCACCAAGTAACAAATATTAAATCTATTGTAATCTTTATCACAGACACTGTATTTTCATAATATTTTGTGACATTTAGTAGTGACATGTGAGATCTAACTATACTGAACAATGCCATCACCTGAATATACAAATGACATGGCTGTTGCGTCAAATAAAATACAAAGAACGCCTCCTTATAATATAAGCAAACATTAACAAATGATGTTATGATAGCGTTTCTTCCTTTATCCGACATGTCCATTTGAAGTCTCATTGGTCCAACTCACTCTGAAATCCCATTGGTCCAACTTATAACCATAACATCTGAAATCCCATTGGTCCAGCTCAAATAACACAAGCTGAACGTCTGAAATCCCATTGGTCCAGCTCACAACACAAGCTGAACATCTGAAATCCCATTGGTCCAGCTCACAACACAAGCTGAACATCTGAAATCCCATTGGTCCAGCTCACAACACAAGCTGAACATCTGAAATCCCATTGGTCCAGCTCACAACACAAGCTGAACATCTGAAATCCCATTGGTCCCGTTCACAAGCTCCATTGGTCTAACTCGTAAGCTTAACATGGAACATTTGATTGGTGACATACAGACACAGGACTTCAATCATAGATTATACAGGATGTCCCATAAATTATGTTACACTTCCAAAGTTTAATATTTTGTTTAACACAGCACGTAAAGCACCAGGATTTCACCTCCAAAAAGCCTGTAATCATATGTTTCATATTTCGATTAACAAACAGATAAACAAACAAATCTAAGTAATTTCAGCAACGATTATCACAAAAGACACATTTTTTTTAAAATGCGGTAAAACGACGTTATCCTTGATATTTGAGCAACCTTTGATCAGTAGCATTGGAGATTTGTTTTTATTTTAAATGCCTAATTAGTGTATTGAACAATATTTTCTAGTTTCGGTGATTATTTTCTGTACTTCTGGTAAGACTCACACAGAAAAGATTTGAGTTGTTGAGAACTGGGGCATTACATGACCAAAAACACTGTTTTACAAAGTATAAAACATTTCACAGTGCCCGTATAATGTCCTCTTGACGTGGCAATATATTAAAAGTGATGACGTTATTATGACGTCAATGGTTTTCAGCAGAATTAAATCACCAATTTATATTATGCATACAATAAAACATTTGATTGCATGTTTTCATATACCAAAATATCTGTTTTGTCTCTCATTTAAATATCTGTTTTGTCTCTCATTTAAATATCTGTTTTGTCTCTCAATTAAATATCTGTTTTGTCTCTCATTTGTGTCAGAAGTAATAACTTGAAAGTGTAACCTGATTTATGGGACACCCTGTATATATAAAAGGGTGTCACGAAACAATGATATCACATTAACAGTTTAAACTTCCCAGTGACGTTTTAATATTCCATGATTAGCTCATTATCACTTGAGAACAATCAAAACCTTACAGACTCCAGGAGGAAATCAAATTTGATTTTTCAATATTTTATATAAGTGTCGAATTAAGATTCGTGATAAATTTTACGATATTGACAAAGATATCGTTAAATTGATCTTCTGAGAATCATACAGTTGTGTAAATTAATGATCTGATAATTCCACATTGTACAAAAACTATTAAAATTTCAGATGTGTATGAAACAGCGATAAATTGAATTAATTAATCATTTAATCATTTTCTAATTGATGTTATAAAAATCATAAACGATGAAGTAACCCTACTATCCTATTCAGACCCCTTATCGCTGATTAAGGTTCAGATCCGCTCTCTTTCAGGACAAGATACGCGGATTTAATTAAAAGATCAATGCGATATCATCTGATTAATTTGGAATTACAATTTACCAAAACGAGGCTCAATCGGATGTTCAATTGCTTTAGAAACGTGTTTTTTGTTCCTCCTCATTGTTAAAGAAATCATTCAGGATCGCCTCCTTTTATAAGTGGGAACAGAATCAGATGTTTAGTTATCAGTTCAATATCAGGTCAGTTTGTATAGATCTCGAAATTCTTTATTCCAAATTACAATCACGTGGTTTGACTATTAAGTGGTGTCAATCCGTAAGAATGCATGTAGCTATGTAACTTCTCTCCTCCTAAATATATTTGTAGCCCTGTAACCTCTCTCCATTGTCTCGAGCAGCTGTTTTTCCCTCAACCCTTCTCTAACTCTGTTTGCACACGGACGATCAATATAATTGGTTGAGATATATATAGCCTAAATACATTGTTATCAGTCTCCTCCATCTTACTTCTGTCTCTAATGGTCGGAGTTTCCAGATTTTTATTTGTTATATGTAAAAGCGATTTAAAGACAGAAATCATGAAACATTTTACAGTTAATTCGGTAACAGAAACAATAGTACCATTCTGGGTCCACAGCCGACTTTTACGGTACCATTCTGGGTCCACAGCCGACTTTTACGTTAAAAGAAACGATAGTACCATTCTTGGTCCACAGCCAACTTTTACGGTACCATTCTGGGTCCACTGCCGATTGAAACAATGGTAGTATTCTGGGTCCACAGGCGACGTATTCGTTAAAAAAAAAGGGTACCATTCTGAGTCCACAGCCGACTTTTACGGTAAAAGAAACAATAGTACCATTCTGGGTCCACAGCCAACTATTACGGTACCATTCTGGGTCCACAGCACCAAACTATTACGGTACCATTCTGGGTCCACAGCCAACTATTACGGTACCATTCTGGGTCCACAGCCAACTATTAACGGTACCATTCTGGGTCCACAGCCGACTGAAACAATGGTAGTATTCTGGGTCAACAGGCGACTTTTTCGTTAACAAAAAATAATGGTACCATTCTGGGTCCACAGCCGACATTTACGGTAACAGAAATAATGGTACCATTCTGGGTCCACAGCTGACTTTTACGGTAACAGAAACAATTTTGCCTACAACATTTAATAACTAATACATGTATATAATTGTACATTTGTACATTGCATCCATTGTTTGTCTGATGGTGCCCCGACCGACCAGAACTGTCCCCAGCCACCCAGCAGGTGTTAACTGAGCTAACACAGCACCACACCTGTCACGGTATCAGAGTCGATAATTCACTTAGGTCTTTCTACACCCATATCAAATATATGATAGTCTGTTTAAAGGCATTTTAACCTAGCTTCTAAATGCAAGCCGACTACTGCTTGTTGTCCCTGAACATCCTCGAGATGTACAGTCAGCCTCCATGTCTTCCGGACTTCTCCCACAACATTTACAAAATGTAAAAGTGAAAATAGTGAATCCATTTTTTGTTTATTTGAAAGATGTTTAAAAACACCGGATTGAGTTATTCTGACATAATAGAACTACGACTCAAAAAGTCCATTCAGTAAATAGAAAAGAGAACACATATTTGTTCAAATTTTCAGTACAATTCCAATTCAGAAGCATATGTATTTCGGTTAATGTATTTCGCTTAGCGACTTTTTTTCAAGACCTTTGTTTCAATATCTACTGGAGTAAAATAAGTTCAAATGTAAGAAAATGAAAAAAAACCTACAAGATTTCGAAGGGATTTCAAAACTGTGTAACTCGCTTAAGTTTGTTTCTGCAAATCTGGACAGCCATACCATCTGATTGGTGTACAAAGGCATAGACGTGGTGCCTGAGGGCAGACCTAGGAAGACAGCCGGTATTTCCAGGCGTGGTACAGACTGCGTTACGTCCTGATGCAGTGATATGGTCTAACGAATCTAGACACATCAATGAAGGGAAGAGGGTAAAGTGAGCAAAAGTATTGCTCTTGGCTGTTCCCAGTGGAGGTAGGCTGCAGGGGATCGACGTCACGCTCAGTCTGGACAACACTGCAGGCCGTTGGAGAAGTCGAGAATGCACGGTAGACGTCAGTACGCAAACTAGCAGTTGCTGCGGAACGTTGAAGGACTAGAAGCCATCCATGGACAGATAGTGAGTTGACCGCCACTGTCGACCCACCATCACGAGGACGTTCAAGGACACGACCACTGACCGATGAACTCGGCTGATGATGTCAATGTATAAACAGTACTCCGACAGCATTTAGATGCGATGTTAAAATGTCGTTAAACAGGCCATCGTAAGTGTAACCCGGTCCATGTTTTACTGCAATAAAAGATTATTAAATAATACGATAAATTCTGTTGAACAATTGAACCCCAGGTGGAGACACATCATGTAGGTTTATTGAATCTATCTGTAGTTTTATTGAATTTATCTGTAGATTTTGGGAATCTCTCTGCAGGTTTATTGAATCTATCTGTAGGTTTATTGAATCTCTCTGTAGGTTTATTGAATCTATCTGTAGATTTGGGGAATCTCTCTGTAGGTTTATTGAATCTATCTGTAGATTTGGGGAATCTCTTCGTAGGTTTATTGAATCTATCTGTAGGTTTATTGAATCTATCTGTAGATTTGGGGAATCTCTCTGTAGGTTTATTGAATCTCTCTGTAGGTTTATTGAATCTATCTGTAGATTTGGGGAATCTCTCTGTAGGTTTATTGAATCTCTCTGTAGGTTTATTGAATCTATCTGTAGATTTGGGGAATCTCTCTGTAGGTTTATTGAATCTATCTGTAGGTTTATCGAATCTATCTGTAGATTTGTGGAATCTCTCTGTAGGTTTATTGAATCTCTCTGTAGGTTTATTGAATCTATCTCTAGATTTGGGGAATCTCTCTGTAGGTTTATTGAATCTATCTGTAGGTTTATTGAATCTATCTGTAGGTTTATCGAATCTATCTGTAGATTTGTGGAATCTCTCTGTAGGTTTATTGAATCTCTCTGTAGGTTTATTGAATCTATCTGTAGGTTTATTGAATCTATCTGTAGATTTGGGGAATCTCTCTGTAGGTTTATTGAATCTATCTGTAGGTTTATTGAATCTATCTGTAGGTTTATTGAATCTATCTGTAGGTTTATTGAATCTCTCTTTAGGTATGGGGAATCTCTCTGTAGGTTTATTGAATCTCTCTGTAGGTTTGGGGAATCTCTCTGTAGGTTTATTGAATCTATCTGTAGATTTGGGGAATCTCTCTGTAGGTTTATTGAATCTATCTGTAGGTTTATTGAATCTATCTGTTGATTTGGGGAATCTCTCTGTAGGTTTATTGAATCTATCTGTAGATTTGGGGAATCTCTCTGTAGGTTTATTGAATCTATCTGTAGGTTTATTGAATCTATCTGTAGATTTGGGGAATCTCTCTGTAGGTTTATTGAATCCATCTGTAGGTTTATTGAATCTATCTGAAGGTTTATTGAATCTATCTGTAGGTTTATTGAATCTATCTGTAGGTTTATTGAATCTCTCTGTAGGTTTGGGGAATCTCTCTGTAGGTTTATTGAATCTCTCTGTAGATTTGGGGAATCTCTCTGTAGGTTTGGGGAATCGTTCGACTTTCTGTAGATTTGGGGAATCTTTCTGTAGATTTGGTGAATATTCCTGTAGGTTTGTGGAATATTTCTGTAGGTTTGAGAAATACATTTTCAAGCTTATGGAATGGAATAATTCTGTAGGTTTGTGGAATACTTCTGTAGGTTTGGGGAATACATTTGTAAGCTTGTGGAATAATTCTGTAGGTTTGTGGAATACTTCTGTAGATTTGGGGAATCTCTCTGTAGGTCTTGGGAATCTTTCTGTAGATCTCGGAAATCTTTCTGTAGGTTTGTGGAATATTTCTGTAGGTTTGGGGAATACATTTGTAAGCTTGTGGAATAATTCTGTAGGTTTGTGGAATACTTCTGTAGATTTGGGGAATCTCTCTGTAAGTCTTGGGAATCTTTCTGTAGATTTGGGAAATCTTTCTGTAGGTTTGTGGAATATTTCTGTAGGTTTGGGGAATACATTTGTAAGCTTGTGGAATAATTCTGTAGGTTTGTGGAATACTTCTGTAGGTTTGTGGAATACTTCTGTAGGTTTGTGGAATACTTCTGTAGGTTTGTGGAATACTTCTGTAGGTTTGTGGAATACTTCTGTAGGTTTGGGGAATACTTCTGTAGGTTTGGGGAATACTTCTGTAGGTTTGGGGAATACTTCTGTAGGTTTGGGGAATACTTCTGTAGGTTTGGGGAATACTTCTAAAAGGGACAATTCACTCAGGGTATTTTTGTATATAACCAAGAAACAAAATGTGGCATAAATGTATTGTTCTACATTTCTTATGAAACTTATAACACAAAATATTGACAAATTCCACGTCATTGTTTAGTATTTTAATTGATATCTTTGCAATTACAAATCGTTGATCAATACGATTAAGCAGGTACAATATGTACGCTGTACCCATACCCGAGCCAAAGTCATGCACGTTAAATAAATGAACTACATAACCACTGAGGAGATAAAATGATTTTTAGGCAAGACAACTCACCTTATAAGGTAAACACACTACTGTCAGAGCGATTTGAACAGTTCTAGACAAAAGTTGCATTGCTCTACGAGCAAGGGACAGGGTTCGGCATACAAGATGTTCGACCACAATGTGTAATGGCGGACAGCGAGCGAGCATTTCACACGCATTTCACCATCATGGGCTTTTCTGACATATCACAGTAAAACAGACTGATCTAATTTCCATTAGAACTGGGTTGTTTTTTTTATATATATATGTACAAAATTTAATCTTTTTTAGACTGAATTGTCCCTTTAACTGATTTATTTACCATTGATATATTTCTATAATTATATTTATCGTGTGTTTTATAACAGGATCAAACATTTCGCAACTATTATCAACAGGTCACGTGCTTTATCTGTCAAGGTACTTACATTCAGGAGATATCACGGTCTGACTATCTTGCACGTGCTGACCTTTACGTGTCGGAGTATTTCGGGGACATCAAGTAAATAAAACATGAACCATAGATCCCGTTTGAGGCAGGTTATCACTTGCTTTATCATATTAGTGCACATTTATCAAATATTAATATGTCTTTGTGACAGCTGTGACAAGGATGTACAGCTCACATGGCAAACACCCGTGGATAATGCGCGCGGAATCAGTCGAGTGTATCCAAGTGTCGCCCCGTGCTATGGCTGAAGACAGGTGACATTGTAATTAAGCCTATCAGAAACGAACACATACACTGTTGCTGATCTTTAATAACCTTTGATATTCACCATTTATGAAAGATGTGGCTGATATAGTAATTTAGAAATCTTGGGAGTAGTCAGTGACCACTGAAACATTACATTTTGCAGAAATGTGTCAAAACTCTTCATGATGTCAAAATACAATATATAATGTCAAGATACAATATATGAAATAGCCGAATAAAAACCAATAGTCAAATTGTATACGTGATACGAGTCGCCAATTAAAGCTGAGATACGTTGTTTATGCGTGATTCACTACTATATACATGTATTCAGAACGCATTCACTCCACCATTACCGATTCATTAGAATTTAAGGGATTTTATAGAGAACTGTCTTAAAATATAATTATCCTCTTTTCTTATCTTGTCTTTATCCATCTTTACACCTGATGCCATCTGATCGTGCTTCTTTCCTCTACCTTTTCTATGTAACAAATCTATGTTTAGTTGGATGCACATATTCCAGAGCGGTGTTGAACAAGTCTGTTGGTTGAATGACAATATTGCAAAGCCCAAAGCATCCTCAAAATATGCCCCCGTTGCCATGGAATTATGAATCCATTTTGTTTCAAGGACCCATTACACGAAGACGGTCATTTATTTGTCCACTTTACTGGTCATTATGTACTTAAAAGGTCAGCTGCGTCCAGGACACGTCATTGAATAAACAATGACGCCACTGGGTACTACCATCAATACTACATGCAGTACCGTTTTTTATGGATGCCCGTTCAAGTGACATGTGTTTGGTTTTTAAGCACTTCAATGAAATTGATTGTCTTTCGGGTCTTTTATACGTTTGACTCACCAATAATGTAAACACTTTAGCGGACAAGTCATTAGGCAAATGATAATTAACGAGGGTTTATAAAATCTATGGTTATCGGTTAGCGTGAACCACGTGACCCGGTCGACGTCCTGGCGCATACTGGTACAATTTCTAGTGTCGATGGGAATGTTTCATCTGTTGTATCATGATCCAATCTAATTAATTAGATTATATAACGATGAATTTGACAAATATAACAAATGTTATGATTTTGAAAAGTCAGCCATATCCATGTACACTTATTCAAAATTCGCTTATCGTATGTGGTTTTGAAGGAACAGTTACAATCACTCTCAAGATGAGCAATACGGAAGTATCCGAACAGTTCTAATCACTCATAGAATGTATAAGACGGAAACACCCGAACAGTTCCAATCACTCTAAGAATGTAAAATACAGAAATACCCGAACAGTTCCAATTACTCTAAGAATGTAAAATACCGACATACCCGAACAGTTCCAATCACACTGTCACTCTTCGCTTGTCGCACTGTCGCTCTTCGCATAGCATATTGTCGCTTTTAGCTTTGTGTAATGTCGCACTGTCACACTTTATGTGTCGATTCGCCAAGGCGACATTGCGACATGGCCGAAATAAACCTCCATAGGAAACTGCTATGACAAAACTAAAGATTTCATATTCATTGCGCGTTTTATCAACCTAATGTTACTGTAAGGTAGTTAAGATAAATTAAAAAAGACACTCCTTGTTAAATCATGAGATTCAGTTTCTGCCAATTTGTTTGTCGATTTACAAAACAGTCGCTTAAACCTGTCTAAATCGCAGTCACGTACGTGTTTGATCCAGGGCCAACTGACAATGCCATCTGTTACAGAAACAATGACACACCATGTCTTTAATGTTCTTGTTGGAGGGTGTTGGCCCCTGGCATCATTGACAATAGAGAGAGAGATGGAATGACAAAACAACATCATTTGTTGTTGTGAATAGTTAAATAGTATCCATGCCAATATTATGTGTCTCCTATACAACCTTTTATTATACATAAAATACTAGATCAGAGATAATTACAGGAGATAGTTAATTCAAGTATTATCTATCGGTCTGCCATAGTTTCCTTATAGATGAGCTGATGTTTCGATTGGAAATTGTTTGTTTACTTTAGCTCTTTTACATACGCACGACAATGGGATCAGACAGTATTAATCTATTTCTTTAAAACAAGAGAAATCGCGGCTTAACAGACAGCAGACGACACAAGTTAATTCAATTCAACAATTTTAAATGACGAAATTTGTAAACACAAAATTGAATTATTTATAAAACGGGATTTGTAAGTGAAATTTTTGGAACGGTTGCAAATCTGGTTATTGCAGCCATTTTTCAGTATTGCCTGCAATATTAGAAAGTTGTTCTTGCTTACAAGTTATTGTCGACTGATGATCGCTGATTTGTCCGTGAAAATGTTTTTTTAGCTATCAAAGAAACGATTCTCAATGGCATTAATTCCCCAAGCCCTTAACACTATGGCAGATGGCTGAATTAGGACTGGTGTGGAATACTATGGGAATCACAGATTACAGGGAAATCACTCCTAAACTAATTAAAGGTATTACACCGGAATCAGAGCTCTCCTGTGGGGAGGGCCAATAATGCCGGGATACTCTTCACCTTAAGGCAAACATTATATCATTCATTTTCATCAAATAATTCTTATTATAACATCGCCACCATAGAAAAAACCAGTATCATATGCTGGATTACGTAAACCCAAATATTCACATTTCTGGAGGCAAGTTTTGTGAATTAATCAAAATTCGACTCAACACGTCTTTAACCATGTGAAGCTTGGTGAATTAGATTAGGTGTCCACTTAAGCCGCATCACAGAACAGATGTTCTCGTCACAAAATACAGTTATTCCCTCTTGAGGACTGTTTCTTGTAAACCTGGTAAAAAGGTCACAGGGTCATGACTGAGACACTGTAATTACAATGGGTGATTACAATGACTTGTGTTTTGATAACTTATCCGGATAAACATATGTCATGTGATAACAATTGTTACACAATTGACGTAACATCACTGACGAGTCATAGAAGGGCGATATAGCTAGCCCCTAACATCACTGACGAGTCATAGAAGGGCGATACAGCTAGCCCCTACCACATCACTGACGAGTCATAGAAAGACGATACAGCCCCTAACATCACTGACAAGTCATAGAAGGACGACACAGCCCCTAACATCACTGACGAGTCATTGAAGGGTGATACAGCCCCTACATCACTCAGTCATAGAAGGACGATACAGCCCCTAACATCACTGACGAGTCATAGAAGGACGATACAGCCCCTACCACATCACTGACGAGTCATAGAAGGACGATACAGCCCCAGCATCACCATAGAAGTCGTAACACTGACGAGTTCATAGAAGGACGAGCCCCTAACATCACTGACGAGTCATTGAAGGGATACACTTTGAGTCATAGTAGATACATGCTACGGTACACAACACTGACGAGTCATAGAAGGACGACACAGCCCCTAACATCACTGACGAGTCACTTGAGGGACGATACATTTGTACGGTCCCCAACATCATCACTGACGAGTCGTATTGAATGACGATACAGCCCCTAACAACACTGACGAGTCATAGAAGGACGATACAGTCCCTACCAACACTGACGAGTCATAGAAGGACGATACAGCCCCTAAAATCACTGACTAGTCATATATAAGGACGATAAAGCCCCTAACATCACTGACGGGTCATAGAAGGACGATAAAGCCCCTAACATCACTGACGAGTCAAAGAAAGGCGATACAGTCCCTAACAACACTGACGAGTCATAGAGGGACGATACAGCCCCTAAAATCACTGACGAGTCATATATAAGGACGATAAAGCCCCTAACATCACTGACGGGTCATAGAAGGACGATAAAGCCCCTAACATCACTGACGAGTCAAAGAAAGGCGATACAGTCCCTAACATCACTGACGAGTCAGGACAAAACAGATGCATTGTGTCTTATAAGTGATGCTAACTGCTAGAAGCTGCTTTAAAACAAAACAAAATACATCATGGATAGCTTAATTAATTTATTGAATATGCATTAATTAAGTTATTTTCAATTTACAATTGACATTTATAGTCATAACATAACCAAGACGCACAGAATGAGTATCACCTGTCGTGGCTCTGGCACAGCATGCAACGGCAAGCTGCTCTGTGTACAGCAAGGGAGACAACCCGTATTTGACACCGTATCTCGCAAGGCAGTCTTGTACACTCAGTTTGACTGGACTTTTTATGTAACATTCTTCAAAAGACTCATTAGAACATAACAATATCGCAAATAAGAAGGAACCAATAGAATAGTTCGTCCTTAGGTCTCATGTACATGGGCAGGCCTCCCCTCCATCATACAAATATTATTAACCCACAATGTTACTTAGATATTTTTTTCAGTTTCATACACACTTAGGTTATTATATAATAGTTTATTCTTACATTGTCACAACATAACTTATCCACCGGGGTGGTGTTTTTGAAAACTATGATGCAGCATGCTAAAACTGCTTAAAATTGCTAAACATGATGGTAACTCCAGAACAGATTTAGTGCTTGTTATGGCAAGCCAACATGACATTTATTCAAAGAACAGTGTCGATCCTTAATTTCAATGCATATATATAAGATATCTTGATTGCGATATAAGATATCTCATATAGCATATGTGATATTTCATATAGTATATGTGATATTTCATATAATATATCTTATATAATAAATAAGATATCTCATATAATATATGATACAATGTATATCTTATATGAAAATATTTAAATAAATCCTACATATTTCATTTAATTTATCAATATAAAATAACTTAATTAATATAAGCTATATATCTTATACTTAATTTTTAATGAATCCCATATAAGATATCTCATTTGATTTATCTATGTAAGATACATGTAGCTTAGATAGAATATAAGATTTTTTATATTATTGAAATCTAGTTACAATATAAGATATCTTATATAGAAACGAGATTTCAACAAAGGCCAAAAAATGAAGTTTCCCTACCCGAAATATATCGAGTCTACATATCATTCGGAACACCTCGCCCACTTCTTTGAACATAGGCTAGTTTCGGAGAAAATGACGAGGTGATCCGACTGTCTACATAGAGAGGGGTAGAGAGGTACAGTAGACTGCTACTTATTCAACCAGACTCTTATTCATTGCTTCGCATGCTACGCCAGTATCAAGCGTTTGGTTGAACGAGATAAAGTATGCATGTATGGATAGTTTATTGTCGCCATGTCCGAACCGAAAACTAGAGTAATGAGAATTAACTGCTTCTGCGTTTTCAATACATCGTTGAATGCAGCTAAACAGCGCTTTCAGCGCCATCTCCGTCATCGCGAACTATTAAAAGCTGTGCTCCGAATGTCTCCGAATGATGCTCAAGGGAGAAATTATAATTAGTTTCTGGGTTAAAATCTCATTCTTTATAATATATCTTATATAGCAACGAGATTTCAATTATATTAGATATCTTTTATATTAATCGAGATATCTAATATACGATATAATATATATTACATAGAAATTAAAATAAGATACCTTAAATACCATACGAGATATCTTATATAATATAAAAGGGATATCTTATATACTACTGGATATCTTATATACTATCTTATATATATACTATATGGGATATCTTATATACTATGTGGATATCTTATATACTATATGGGATATCTTATATACTATATGGGATATCTTATATACTCTATGGGATATCTTATATACTCTATGGGATATCTTATATACTCTATGGGATATCTGATATACTCTATGGGATATCTTATATACTATATGGGATATCTTATATACTCTATGGGATATCTTATATACTCTATGGGATATCTTATATACTCTGGGATATCTTATATACTATATAAGGTTTCTTATATACTCTATGGGATATCTTATATACTCTATGGGATATCTTATATACTATATGGGATATCTTATATACTCTATGGGATATCTTATATACTCTATGGGATATCTTATATACTATATGGGATATCTTATATACTATATGGGATATCTTAATATACTATATGGGATATCTTATATACTATATGGGATATCTTATATACTATATGGGATATCTTATATACTATATGGGATTATCTTATATACTCTATGGGATATCTTATATACTCTATGGGATATCTTATATACTCTATGGGATATCTTATATACTCTATGGGATATCTTATATACTATATGGGATATCTTATATACTATATGGGATATCTTATATACTCTATGGGAGTATCTTATATACTATATGGGATATCTTATATACTATATGGGATATCTTATATACTATATGGGATATCTTATTATACTTGGGATTCTTATACTACTATATGGGATATCTTATATACTCTATGGGATATTCTTATATACTCTATGGGATATCTTATATACTATATGGGATATCTTATATACTATATGGGATATCTTATATACTCTATGGGATATCTTATATACTATATGGGATATCTTATATACTATATGGGATATCTTATATACTATATGGGATATCTTATATACTATATGGGATATCTTATATACTATATGTGATATCTAACAATATACTATATAAGATGGGTATTTACATATAATAGTTATATAAGTATTATCCATTGCCATATATATTTTTATATACTATATATAAGACCATATGAGGTATCTTAAATACCATACGATATACTATATGGGATATCTTATATACTATATGAGATATTTTCCATGCTATATAAGATAATTTATATAGGTAAACATGTATATTGTATACTATATAAGATATCTTAGATATCAAAGAAACACAATTTAACAAAGCATGATAATTTAATGACTCGTGCACTATCCGGGCCTCGAACTCACGATCTACGGCACACATTCGCCTATTTAGCCAAACATAGCTGCGCCTTCTAGCACTGCGCCACATCCACATTCCCTTACTATATATAGTATATCATATATATAAGATATATTATATAATTATATAAAATATCTCACATAATTCGATTAAATACGGGTTAAATGATAAATTGGCTTGCCATAGTTTGTGGTTATTTGACCACACAAATACATAGCAAATATGGTCGTCACGTGCCAGATTCAGTCGGTATCACACGAGTGTTTGCGTGCTACGAAACGTAACACAACTAATTAAACGGCAATGTAATCATCTGTCGAGGGGAGAGTTATGGCGGGAAATATTGGGGCTGTCGTAATAAGGAAACGGGGTCCTTGCTGCCGAGGACTGAATCCAGATATGACTACTAATATCGGACGGGACACGGAGTGACTGCGAGGGACTACAAGGATGGGAGTCTCCGGGAACCCGTCGTTATGGAATTAGGCCGTAAATCCGAGAAGATTCCGTATAATTGTATTGGTATCTGGTACTGTCGAGGAATGACAATCGTCCGCATGGGAGGAAGAAGATCACTGCCAGACAAAGGAATTAATTTTTCTACACTTCAACAATGTCCGTCAGTCTTGACAAAGCAGAGTCTTATCTAATTTTCACTTAAGCTTTCTGAATGTCAAAACAGCTTCATGTTAACTTTAATGTTATCGAGACAGTGACAGACTCCGAGACATTGTCTTCGTGTATTGCTGTATTTATCGCATGGTGACATACATATATGTCTTTGAAATGTTTATCGTGACTTAGCAGGTTAGGGTTATATATATTTTCCCTCGAGGACCTGCTTTCATCCACACATATCTGTAAACACTGTTTGTCAAGAATGATACACGTCCAAGCTTCTAAACTTGCATGAAAAAACTTGTATTATTAGTATGTTTAAACTGATTATCGACAGGTTATTTTCCTGTCGTTGTGTGATGTGCACTTTAGATAAAGCGTGTCGCTAGGACATATTCGGCGATCTCGTGGCGGTGAGGTATTTATTAATGGTTATCAAACTTTATCATGGACAAGTGTAATTATAAGCTCGTTAATTCACCAATCTGGTCCAGACTATGATAAAATATACAATACACAGGCAACGCCCCTTCGTTAAAGATAACTGGCATTAATAGTCTGATTAGAATATTCTATCTGGGTTGATGGGCAATTAAAACATTTAACTACAATAATGTAGAAAGGAAAGCAAACGTCAACTGTTTTTCTCCGCTATTTAAAGATCAATCTTTCTCTGCTATACATGTATGCTCCATTATTCTGAGGTGTAATTATATGCAAACATGAAATGGAATTATGAAAAATATTCCATTGTTTCGGAATGCCACTGAGAATTATTCTCACAAAATCAAGTTTCTGTACATCTCAATTTCTTCTGTTTTGGTAACTGATTAGGTAACTGATTACGGTCACACAGTGTGTCATTTTGGTAAATGATTACGGTCACACAGTGTGTCACTTTGGTAACTGATTACGGTCACACAGTGTGTCTCTTTGGTAACTGATTAGGTAACTGATTACAGTCACACTGTGTATCTCTTTGGTAACTGATTACGGTCACACAGTGTGTCACTTTGGTAACTGATTACGGTCATACAGTGTGTCACTTTGGTAACTGATAACGGTCATACAGTGTGTCACTTTGGTAACTGATTACGGTCACACTGTGTGTCACTTTGGTAACTGATTACGGTCACACAGTGTGTCACTTTGGTAACTGATTACGGTCACACAGTGTGTTACTTTGGTAACTGATTACGGTCACACAGTGTGTCATTTTGGTAAATGATTACGGTCACACAGTGTGTCACTTTGGTAACTGATTACGGTCACACAGTGTGTCTCTTTGGTAACTGATTAGGTAACTGATTACAGTCACACTGTGTATCTCTTTGGTAACTGATTACGGTCACACAGTGTGTCACTTTGGTAACTGATTACGGTCATACAGTGTGTCACTTTGGTAACTGATTAGGTAACTGATTACGGTCACACAGTGTGTCACTTTGGTAACTGATTACGGTCACACAGTGTGTCACTTTGGTAACTGATTACGGTCACACAGTGTGTCACTTTGGTAACTGATTACGGTCACACACAGTGTGTTACTTTGGTAACTGATTACGGTCACACTGTGTGTCACATTGGTAACTGATTACGGTCACACTGTTTGTCACTTTGGTAACTGATTACGGCCACACTGTGTGTCTCTTTGGTAACTGATTACGGTCACACTGTGTGTCACTTTGGTAACTGATTACGGTCACACAGTGTGTCACTTTGGTAACTGATTACGGTCACACAGTGTGTCACTTTGGTAACTGATTACGGTCATACAGTGTGTCACTTTGGTAACTGATTACGGTCACACTGTTTGTGTCACTTTGGTAACTGATTACGGTCACACTGTGTGTCATGTTGGTAACTGATTACGGTCAAACTGTGTGTCATTTTAGTAACTGATTACGGTCACACAGTGTGTCACTTTGGTAACTGATTACGGTCACACTGTGTGTCACTTTGGTAACTGATTACGGTCACACGTACTGTGTGTCACTTTGGTAACTGATTACGGTCACACAGTGTGTCACTTTGGTAACTGATTACGGTCACACTGTGTGTCACTTTGGTAACTGATTACGGTCATACTGTGTGTCACTTTGGTAACTGATTACGGTCACACTGTGTGTCACTTTGGTAACTGATTACGGTCACACTGTGTGTCACTTTGGTAACTGATTACGGTCAAACTGTGTGTCACTTTTTTACGGTAACTGATTACGGTCAAACTGTGTGTCACTTTGGTAACTGATTACGGTCACACAGTGTGTCACTTTGGTAACTGATTACGGTCACACTGTGTGTCACTTTGGTAACTGATTACGGTCACACTGTGTGTCACTTTGGTAACTGATTACGGTCACACTGTGTGTCAGGTAACTTATTACGGTCACACTGTTTGTCACTTGGGTAACCTGATTACGGTCACACTGTTTGTCACTTTGGTAACTGATTACGGTCACACTGTTTGTCACTTTGGTAACTGATTACGGTCACACTGTTTGTCACTTTGGTAACTGATTACGGTCACACAGTGTGTCACTTTGGTAACTGATTACGGTCACACGTACTGTGTGTCACTTTGGTAATTGATTACGGTCACACTGTGTGTCACTTTGGTAACTGATTACGGTCACACTGTTTGTCACTTTGGTAACTGATTACGGTCACACTGATTGTCACTTAGGTAACTGATTACGGTCACACAGTGTGTCACTTTGGTACCTGATTACGGTCACACTACTTCAGTGTACACGCATTTGTTGGTGACTTTTCAGTTTGGTTCGATTTAGCGACTTTTCGTACCAAAGCGACAAGACGTCAACACGCCTTTAATTAAAAACGGTTTATACTTTAATGGTCATAACTGGTCAACATAGTTAAAAACAAATCGTGGTATGTCCATTCAACCATGCATGCTACAAATGTAGAGACAGAATTTTTGTGACAAAGAGTTCCTGTTAAAAAGCAAGGCGAATTCGGGGTGAAAATGTGGTCCAGTCCAAAACAAGATAACATTTTTGTGATCCCGCAAAAAAAAAAAAAAAAAAAAAAAACAAGGCAAAATTTTCATGGCAATATGGTCACAGCCAAAATTATTTAAAAACTTACTTAAGATGTTTAGTAATGAGCATGTCACCTTGGTACAAAGGACGGGCGGCAGGGGTCACAATCATTTAGGCTACACACGTAACCACGTCCCTTGCCCTAGTATTTTCTAGAGAAAGCTCCGCACCTTCAAACCTCTTGGATTCCTTTATATTGGCCTACAATGAATTACTTTATGTAGTTTAATTTCTTTTTAATATGAAACTCACCACTACATCATGTTTAGTTATGATAACTTTCCCCTACAACAGCTGATACGGAACTTGTCTCTGGTTATTTTAACAACGGTTAAAATGATGTGAAATAATTATTGATAGACTTTGAGAGACATTCAGTTTTGTGCCATTATGTGACTCCGAGAGACATTCAGTATAGGATATACATACTGACATTTTGTACCGGTTTATAAAACACCTAAGCCTGTGTCGGCAGTTCTGAAAACTCATATATTTACACATTGCTGAAATCGATAGACGGTAACATGCACGTATAAGGTAATATTTAATTAACTTTCTCAGCTTCATATCATTTCAGGAAACGATGCGGACGTCTAGTATCAATATACAGTCTGTACCTTAAAAGTACACATTCTGTTGTACAATACATACATGAACGGCTCGCGTCTGATTAAAACATTATTTCAGACAAATGAATGTTGGTGTCAGATGCATAGCGATACATTTTGTCGGTGGGTATCGCAAGAGTTGCTTCCCTTGAACCATTATATAGGCTTTCATAGACTTTGCACGGTCTTCTAGTGAAAATGGCTGGAAATTAAACTTGGAAGCGAACAGGATATTAGAGATGTTCATAGTTTGTTGTACAAGATAATCGAAGTGTGTTGACTCACGACTATTGAAGGTCGCTGTACAAGATACAGGGGGCGTGGTCAGGGTTGAAACAATGTGGATGTAATGTTATTCCCCGCCGAATCCCCCTCAAAAGCAACTTGTCCCAAAAGAGTTCAAACAATCTAGGAAACCGGATCAAACTTCTACGACTCAGCTTTTGATATATTGTACAATGAGGCAGTTTATATACAATCAAAATTAAAACTGAAAATTAGGATTCCCGTCCCTGCATTTTTGGACATTTTAGCAATGTGCATGTAGGTGTATTGAAAATATATGATTTAATTCGTGTCTTAGCATAACCATTTGTACATGAATAAATGTTGATAACTTAAGTATTGCACAATACTTAACAACAGTGATGATTTCAAAGTAGGGTACAGTATACATTACACATCATACGACCGCGTTTTTCTACGCATGAGGCAGCCTCTCTCTGGCTCATTCCCCCCTCTCCAGTTCACTCACTCCAGCATCACCTATCACTAAAAAAACGGAAGTCCCAAAGAAACAGGTATGTGTATTTTATGAGAGGTCACCTAGTCATAGTATGCTAGGGACCTCCGACCCACCCACCAAGAAAAGTGAAATACACAGTAGTAGATAGTCTAGTTCACTTTAGATTTGCACCAGTGCAAAAATACGGGAAGGCCAATCAGGGTTTAAGTGAGCTTTGATTACACCTTGGTACATTATGTAGCTGTGTTTGAAAAAAAAATACCATCAGAATCGAACGTCATGATATATAGTAACTAAAATGGATCTTTCTATATAATACATATATTTTTAATACAAACCAAATATCTTTGCATCTCTGCTCAAATTAACGCTTTTAACTATTTAACTGAACACATTGAAGTAAGTTTATAACATTCATAAATTAATATGAATTTATATCGTCACTTACAAAGTGGTGTTTGGATATTTTTCACTTTATATTATTTCTCTGTGAAGGCAATCCCGGTAACTCTGATTTCTTTCTATTATACGTGTATACCCTTGTGGTACTATAGCTAGTGATTACTATTAACATTTGTACTTATGTACAATGGATAAAGAGTTAGCCTAAAACCTTGATTTATATGTATCATAAACTGTTTCAAGAGGAAAACATTACACATTAATGTATACATACAAAAAAAAACAAATTAATGTATACAAAAAAAAAAAAACAAAAAAAAAAAAAAAACATTGCATCACACAGAAGTCTAAATTTAGTGAAATATAAATCAGCGATAATACACCAACGACACCGATATCCACCAACAACAGGGATGCTGAATGTGGTTGGTAATGTCTGGAACGGTTGGCCAGAATAGGTCGTGAATGCAGAAACCTATACTGCTGGAAAATCACTAAATGACACCATGTATAGTAACTGTTGATACATTTTGGACCTCAAATGTAATTAGCCGATATTCTGTGTAATATGCCTGATGTCTTAAAACATGGAGATAGAGGCTGTCATGCAAGGGAAAATTCGATAGATAAAAAGAAGCCAATATCTGCTATAACACGTCTGAGCACAACGACGTTAAAATCAACAGCAAAAATTGTACAAGTACATGGATTGTATATATGTTTCTCTTAATAATAATGGTTATATCTGGACATTTTCAGAGTTCTTAACTCACAAAATACCACCAGAGGCGTAGAAAGGGTTTCAGAGGCAATGTGGATTCAGTATTATTTTTGTATTGAAGATATCTCAGATGCACAACTCGACTATTTCAAATGAAAAGTTATTGATAAATCCATTCATAACTCTGGATTTGTCTATAAGGTAATATGGAGAGAAAATATATATTCAACAGTTTATGATAAAATTCGAAAAGAAATATCAATTTGATGTCAATTGATAATTTAATTCGACACATTTTAAAGAAAGTCATTTTGTCAATACTAGTAAATCAGAGAACATTTGATAGAGCATTACGCACGGAGATAGTTTAGCGATAATCGTACAACTCGGTTACTGTGCATCAAGTTATGGAGTCTCAATGCCATATTTTACGATACAGATACAGTAAAGATATTTATTCTTATATAGAATTTTGTACTCGATAATCAATAGTCATTCTATAAAGGTCTTGTTTTGGTTGATTAATTAACGCCTTATTACGAGTCAAGGTCAAGCAAGGACGGCCTCCCGTGTATGCGGTGTGTAGTGAGTATGTAGTGCACAATGCGTGTTTTGGAAGCTGCGGTATAGTTTTCTTGTATATACACGGATCTGAGAATTAATTATATTTTATATAACAATGACCCACCAAAGTTTCCATAGATTTTTTTCATACGTTTTAGGGTCTAGATAAAAAAATCGGTAAAAATGATACTTCATATGGCACCATACGCATGTATAAACGTGTTTAGAACACTAATGAATGATGCTACATATATTTGAGGGATGTTGGTACCGACTGTTGAATGTTGTACAAGATATTTGTGGGATGTTGGTACCGACTGTTGAATGTTGTACAAGATATTTGTGGGATGTTGGTACCGACTGTTGGATGTTGTACAAGATATTTGTGGGATGTTGGTACCGACTGTTGGATGTTGTACAAGATATTTGTGGGATGTTGGTACCGACTGTTGAATGTTGTACAAGATATTTGAGGGATGTTGGTACTGACTGTTGAATGTTGTACAAGATGTCTGTGGGATGTTGGTACCGACTCTTGAGGTTTTTTTGTACAAGATATTTGTGGGATGTAGGTACCGATTGTTGAATGTTGTACAAGACATCTGTGGGATGTTGGTCCGACTCCTGAATGTTGTACAATATATTTGTGGGATGTTGGTACCGACTCTTGAATGTTGTACAAGATAATTGTGGGACATTGGTACCGACTCTTGAGGTTTTTTGTACAAGATATTTGTGGGATGTTGGTACCGACTGTTGAATGTTGTACAAGATAATTGTGGGACATTGGTACCGACTCTTGAGGTTTTTTGTACAAGATATTTGTGGGATGTTGGTACCGACTGTTGAATGTTGTACAAGATAATTGTGGGATGTTGGTACCGACTCTTGAAGTTTGCTGTAACCGACTCTTGAAGTTTGCTGTACAAGATATTTGTAGGATGTTGGTACCGACTCTTGAAGTTTGCTGTACAAGATTTTTGAGGGATGTTTGTACCGACTCTTGACGTTTGTTGTACAAGATATTCGTGGGAAGTTGGTCTCCGGCGACTCTTGAAGTTTGCTGTACAAGATATTTGAGGGAATTTGGTACCGACTCTTGAAGTTTGCTGTGCAAGATATTTGTAGGATGTTGGTACCGACTCTTGAAGTTTGCTGTACAAGATATTTGTAGGATGTTGGTACCGACTCTTGAAGTTTGCTGTACAAGATTTTTGAGGGATGTTTGTACCGACTCTTGACGTTTGTTGTACAAGATATTCGTGGGAAGTTGGTCTCCGGCGACTCTTGAAGTTTGCTGTACAAGATATTTGAGGGAATTTGGTACCGACTCTTGAAGTTTGCTGTGCAAGATATTTGTAGGATGTTGGTACCGACTCTTGAAGTTTGCTGTACAAGATATTTGTAGGATGTTGGTACCGACTCTTGAAGTTTGCTGTACAAGATATTTGTAGGATGTTGGTACCGACTCTTGAAGTTTGCTGTACAAGATATTTGTGGGATGTTGGTACCGACTCTTGAAGTTTTTGCTGTACAAGATATTTGTAGGATGTTGTACCGACTCTTGAAGTTTGCTATACAAGATATTTGAGGGATGTTGGTGAACCGACTTTTGACGTTTGTTGTAAAAAATATTTGTGGATGTTGGTGCCGACTCTTGACGTTTGTTGTAAAAGATATTTGTAGGATGTTGGTACCGACTCTTGACATTTGCTGTACAAGATTATTGAGAGGTGTTGGTACTCGACTTCTGAAGTTTGTTGTACAAGATATTTGTAGGATGTTGGTATCGACTATTGAAGTTTTTGTTGTACAGTTATTTGGGGAATGTTGGTACCATCTCTTGAAGTTTGTTGTACAGTTATTTGGGGAATGTTGGTACCATCTCTTGAAGTTTGCTGTACACCAGTGGGCCTTTAAAATAAATATTTTTTTTGATGTGAATGAATCTTTTTGGAAACACATGTAGATTGTGACTTAGATTAAAAAACCTTTGGTGTTATCGAAGGAGCTCGAACAGTCTTATTATGAAATTATTATAAAATTCATATTATATAACCTACAATGTACGAAACTAAAGCTCAAAATTTTGTAATCACCCGGCACGCTGACTTTCCCGCGGAATGTTTTACCTAGTTTCCAGGAGTACGGTAAAGAAAATAAATGGACGAAGACACAGTTCTGGTACAAAGAACTTAAAATGAAATGTCTCAAAATGTTTTAATCTTATAGAATATCTATTATACAAAATCCAGATCCAAAAGAAGAAGAATATTTTAGCAGTTCGTAAACTTTATGGAACGCGCAACACACGCTTTACAAGACTTTTCTGTAAAAGTCAAGCTATGTTGAACATAAAAATGTTAATATTTAAACATTTAAATGATGCTTTAATATTCCCCTTTCTTAAGCCTATGAACGGTCTGTTCCACACCAGTGTTTAACGTGTGTAAAGTGAAAGTCATCAAGCGAGAAGCTATTTTTGGCGCTCGACGTACCCGTGCGAATGGGGTGTACCGTTCGTGTGTATTCGCGAGAGTCGGGTGCTGATCCATGGCCGCTTGATTATCATGATTACTCAGGCATGACTTACCCGGACTGAACTGAGTATTGTCTGGATAGTGATTTGTGTTGATACCCTTTTGCTGTATTAGCTAGTGTACCGTTAAAGAAGATTGCAGTACACTGGATCTTTGAAAGGTGAGTTTACAGTAAGAAATCAGTGATTATTACAGAAGACATTAGCTAGTTTTGTGTCATGATATGTTACATTTAATATGTACACAGATGTATTCAGTATGTCATATGTGTGAACATTGTTAACGTTAATTCCTTTTTTTCTACTGAATGGAAATTGTTTGACACGAACGTTCTCCCAGTATCAAAAAACATCTCTGCATCATCATCACAACATCATCATCATCATTGATAAATGTCTTCATCATCATCATTGATCAATGTCTTCATCATCACAACATCATCATATCATAATCATCATCATCATCATCATCATCATCTGACATGATCATCACAATCCAATCATCAACACCATCATCAACATCCTCCTCACCATAATTATCATCACATTATTATCATTGTCATTGATCCATTTCATCATTATTATCATCCTCATCGACATCGTCATCATCATCACGATCATCACAACATTATCATCATCATTGATCAACATCATCGTCAGAACATCATCATTTAACCTTGAGATAATGATAATATTGATGCTGATGTGTATGATGCGTTATGAGTACATTGATGAACATGATGATTATTGTGATAGAATCTGTAGTTGCTTTACTGTAGATGATACAGAAGAAGATGATGAATGTAATGATGATAATAATGTTCGTAATGTCCAATTTCATTTCTGTATGAATACATGTGAAAACTCCTTATAGAGGTATAGCTCCATACTTTGGGAAAACCCATATAATTTTTTTCTAAACAGGTCTTATTTTCTTGCATTTTCCATGCATTTGTAAAGACCATGCATGCCGTAAAAAAACCCAAAAAAACTACATCAGTTCAAATGTTTTTTCACCTTTTGAAAAAATATCCAAATGGAATGTCGTAGAGTATGGGAAACCATACTGGAATAGTGGAATTAAAAATAATCTCCGCAGTTTCCGGTTTAGCATCTGAGGACCTATCTTAATAAATAATTTCTAAAAATATTAACATAAAATTTGAATCAGCAAACACAACACATAAAAAGACACGGATTAGGAGCCATAATTACTTTTATTTCTAAAATGACGATAGCATTGGCACAAGGAATATTCATGACAATTTATCATATAAAACGTCAGAGATGGTAGTATTTTCATGTGTTTTTCGATGGGGAATTAAGGTTTTAGGGGTCACCTCAGGGTCTAGTGGGAAATAAAACCCACATTAACACAGATGAACAAACAGTTAATATTTACAATTTCTCAGATAATCATTACGTGATAAGGTATCTGCCTGTGCACCACAGCTGACCGTAATATTATAGCCATTTATCCTCTCTATCTGATCATGTGTTGTGTAGAGCGATCATCATTTATATAATTAAATCAGCACGTCTAAAAATGATGTACAGTATGTGTATCATTTAAAATGTTTGTTAATTGTTTATTATCTTCATTTATCATTGTATTAAGTATAGAATTATGGTCATTAAAGATCTTCAGTTTAAAAAAAAATGTAATATATTAAATATGCAGATTATTTTTCACAAATTTTGCATAGTCAGATAACAAGGTTTTAGTCACAGATTGTCAGGAGTGACAAAAACTTTCAAAAGGGGTTTCCTTTCACTTACATCTATATATATTCACAAAATTCAATAATATGGACCTAATTCATCTCCATCACCTAACTTTCTGAATGTTGACTAATTCAGGTAGTAGCTGAGCTTTTTCTGAAAGAAAAAGGAAATTTCTAAAATTTGAAATAATTTCCGTCGGTAAATCCAGGCCCATATGCATTGGACCCAATAGCCCCCAGAAAAAGCCTAGAGACAATACTGCATGAAATGCCACAACCTAGCAATCACTATTATTAAACCAATTTACTTTCTATTGTAATTTACTTCTGTGATCTAGTAAATTTTGCCGAAGATTTATTATCTCTGTGTATAAAAATATCTACATTATTTATATTATTTGCTAGTAATCTCTGTTCAGTTTTTAAATCTGTGAATGTTAATCTTTGCGAAAATGTTTTGAAATGGAAATCTCGATATATTCATTAGCTGCAAAAGAAAACTAATACATATATATATATATTTACAATATGCTGCATCTTTGATGTTTATGATGTAACCTAGGCTCATGCTGATATTCAGAACTTTATTAATGGTAAGACCAAAAGTTTACTTTGATATGGTTCATTTTTTCAGAAGACAATTTCCAAAATTTAGCTGTAGCTTAATCGTAATTTTCTTCAGCCATAAATAGGATATTAAATGGATATTTCTGAATCAAAGTATGCTATGTTTTTTATTTGCATGTGGAATTGTACATTGTAAAATCTCATTTCCATTATTCTGAATTGGTATTATTGATAATAATCATGTTTAAACATGGCCTATATTTAAGGTGTGAAATAATTCACAACAACTTTAAAATGATAATATCCTTATTGAAAAGAATGGTTGTTCTATTGTCAGAAAACAAACATATGGTTTTGTTGGTTAACTATAAAAACACCATTATTCACATTCAGTTTGTACATTGTTGTCGTGTAGATTTGATGAAATAACTGTTTTTATTGATCATCATTTCAATGTTTGCGATATTGAACAGATTCACTAATCTGTATGGGCGTATGAAAGTGCTACTTTGAAAAGCTAAAACACCCCAGCTGCTAATTTGTATAGTGATATATTGTTACGTTTATGTAGTTTATCGAGAGACAAATATTTATCCTGAGGCCACGACCATTGTTTCGAATCAATCCTTACAGTTCTCAAATACAGCAGTATAACCAAATGTTTACTTTTGTCAACAAATTGGCCTCTAACTGTATACATACACAAATTCACTATGCTAACATATATATATAGGTTATGGTAGTCCATATACAGGCAGGTGCTTTATTTGGGTTTTTCTTTTTAATTGTTCTTTCTATTTGAAACTGTAAATTGTTGGTCACAGTGTGGGTGTGTATACTTTAACCTGTAGTTTTGTTTTTTTTTAAAATTCAACGGCCATTTATTTTGTATTTCTATTTCAATTCTACCTACCTTATTTGACTTTGTTGAACAGCTGATGTCGCGGTTAGGGAAGTCTCTAACACTCTTTAGCATGCATGGCTGTTTATATATATATATAGCTTGCAATTGCATGTATCTTTGGTTCTGGTTCTTTGAGTTGACTTTAACATGTCGTTTTATAGAGAACACTTAAGGTTCTGCCTCATCAATATTGATACAGCTATTAGCTAGAAATTGGTTTGTTTGAAATTTAAACAAATATTGCAAACAGTTGTAGAAGCTGTACTTGTAAGACATCGTAATTGCTTTTTTGGAGTACAATTCTATTGAGATGATAAATAATTCAAGCCCAAGTCGTGAATCGTTGATCTCATTGTTTTAGCTGCGCTACAAGATCACAGGGTATTGCACACGCATTCATGTGATTTTACAGTTGTGAACAAATAAAAATGTTTTTTCTTTCTCCAAAGTGCAGTTAGTACCCCAGGAGCGATATTTTTTCGACTAGAATGTTTTCAAGAAGCAATTCGAATGGAAAAAAAAAACTTAATTATTATACTTCTTCAAGGCATAGAGGTCTTCAGAATTGGGTTCTTTAAGAAAACAAATTAAAGTTTAAAATTGTGTTTATTGTATTTATGGCAATGCTCTAAGTGTTTCTAAACCCATTAGGAAGTTAGGAACATGGTGATTGACCTGCTTGCTGAAATACCTTTTTAGAGATGTAAGATGAAATTACTTTGTTAATATGTAGATCTACGTTTTAGAAACCATTTTGTAAGTAAATAATTAATATCCGTGATGAGTCATGCTGTTTTGTCTTTTGAATTTACCAATCCGTTTGGGACGGCCTTATGGTTAACACCTGGTGTAGGGGGAGATAGCTGGTGTCTGTACAAACCATCTTTGATGAGGTCGGGTATGAAATATTGAAGACTGGTGCATGGACTGTAGGGAATCAAAAGACGCTAACATCCCTTATTAAAAACAGATACTGAAATAGGATCATGCAGATCAAGACAAAAACATCTCAATTACTTTGTGAAATACGCAATTTTGCAGATTCATCTTATTAAAAACATACATATTCTCTGTAACTTAAAATTTTAAAAGGGATACAAAGAAAACCATGGTCTGAAGGTACAATGTAACAATGAATTAGATTTGCCTTTTGTTGTTTATGCGTTAGGACTTTATTGTCATGTCTATGTTCATAACTTTTTCAAAATATGTCATTTGGAATTTCAGCCAATTTTTTTCTTTATAAAAAGTCACAAGCTCGGATTACATGCTTTGTAAACGTTTAGGTAAATTGAAGGGTGGGAGGAAAATTCAGATATTAAGTAGTGATTAAAAACATCATATAGAAATTTAAAAAAATCAAATGAGCATTTAATAGACAGATTTTTATAAATTTGTCAACAAAAACGGTGGTAGCTAGAATTCACAGGTACAAAAACTTCTTTGATTTCATCTAATTCCTTCCTGTTATTAAATCTCATGGTGCTTTAAAAAATTATAGGTGATGGTTTACATAGCTAGCGTAGGTTAGGTAATTGGTGTCGACGGTGGGATGTAAAGTTGATGATGTGTGGTACATAAGGGTAATCATTGAACCGTGTCCAAGGTCTAGATCTTGTATTTAAATACCTATATACATATTATTTATTGCCTAAACTTGATGGAGTCATGTACATATCTTCTTAGATTGAAGATTTTTGTTTTGAAAATGTTCATGACGTTTTTTTAACATAACTCTTAAGGTTTACTTCTAAAGAAAAAAAATAGCTACCTAAAAATGTGATAAATCTAAAGATTCTATTATTTTGAAGAAATAAAAAGATTAATTTTTGAATAACTCAAGCTAAAGTTGTTAATTCATTGACAGTGTGGTAATTAAGTTGACCAATAAAAAAGAAAATACATACAAGAGAGTTAGTGCTCCTGTGGTATATATATAGTGCAAGGATAACAGATGCAACTATATATAGCTACCAAAATTTAATCCTAGGAGGTTTCACATTTGCTAACTTATATATATATATATATAATTGTCAGTGGAATTTGTAGTCTTTCAGGTATTTTGATTTCAAAGGAGTTTATTGATTGAGTTTACAGCACACGTTATCAATACAGAGTGTCGATCTTGTTATAAAAGAGTGATTGAACATTGATTAAGTCACTCTTGGGTTTATTGTAAAGATAATCTTAATGGAACCCAAATTAGATCCTGGGTCAATTGATGTGGCATTCGCCTTTAATGCAGAATTGGATGAAGCCATGGTCCGTGGCAAATCCAGACAATGGTCCAATTCAAATACTGTGATGATGTTTTACGATTTTATAATGTCAATTATCAAAACATTAGTCCCTTTCAGATGTTGCTTCCCCCTCACCTGTAGATTGTACAGAGATGAATTCCAACGATGCCTTTATTATTTAATTTCTTTAACCATGGATGCTTCCCTGAAAAGATTTTCATTTTGTCACACATCCATGATGAGTATTTATCACGAAATCTTGACCTGAGATCTCCACTGCCACTACGATGTTTGACCTCGTGACCCCACCACAATTGGTTTTAGAGTGACATTTTACCATCGTCATTGTGTTCACCTGTCATCGTAAAACAAATCATCCAAGATTCACATCTCTTTAATACACTGGAATAAAAAAAGTATTTTCACATCTCTTTGAACACTGGAATAAAAAAGTATTTTCACATCGTAAAAACCTTATTATGAGATGGTGATAAGTCAAGATTGGTGTTATAATTTTGTCATCAATTTATTTTCCGTAGTTTCAGTTGTAGGATATGTTATTTTTCATTCTTAATAAATCCACATAGATCTAAATCTAAGCCATATATTAATTTTTAAAACTTCATAGTGATTTTTTTCTTCGTTGATAGCATCTTGATTTATTTTGAACTTCAAAAAAAATGTAAGCACACACATAAGATGTCTAAAGTATGTAAACAAACTGTCTAAAATTGAAAAACGGGTTGATTTTCCGACGACTTTAAAGATGATCTGTCTGAAGAATTAATGAGTTTGATGATATCGTGATATTATCCACAGCTAGAAGTACAGGCGTTTTATAATGATAGTAACATAAATAGAAATTTAATTCATTCCTTAAAAGATTATCAGAGCTCTGTATATTTATATTAAAGAAAAAAATATTTGTCAAAAATATAATAGAATGAATAAATATTTTAATGAGAAAAACTGTCTAAGAAGTAGATCATATTTATGAGATTAGAAGCCATCATTTATATGGGATATGGGATCAATTTATCATGATCATGTAGTTACTTTAATTTTAATTTTGAAGGAGTGAAATAATAGAACAGATTAGTTAAAATTGTCATCTTTATGAGAAAATGATAATGTTTGATTTTTGTTTAATAAATGTAAAAGCACTAATTTTGAAGGGTAGTCAAGGAATTTTTAAACTGACTTTGGAGATTTTCATAATCGTACATGGGCCTGTCAAATATTACTAACCGAGTGGAAGATTTCAGCTGGAAGATTTCAGCTGATCAGCAGGAGGCTTGCCTAACGCTGACCAGCTAAAAGTTCATACATTTGATCATTCTTCTCCCATGAAAGTTATTTTGGATTCTTTTTCATTATAACAGGAATATTAACATGTCATTGGTCCATATATGATGACATCATACTTTGTTTTGTTGATGATGTCATAGATGTGAACTATCTTATTCTCCTGTGTAAGAAACATCAATTTAATCTTATATTCCATTAATTAAGGGTGAGATGGGCCAATAAAACCAAAGATATAAAAGTACAAGAAGTCTTCAAATACTGTACTACCATACATTTCTTTTTAAGATTTGTTTTAAGGTTCTTTTTATTTAACCTATACTACACTTATTTTGTTAAATGTATAGGCACACGGGTATCTGATTAAGTAACCCTACTCTATGACCCAGTCTTAAGTAGCTATTCACCCTTCCATGTCACAGCACATATACTAAAGAAATTTAGGCAAGATGAAAGTAATTTGTTGTTGAAACTTTTGTATAAAATTAAACTTTTAGAAAATTGGAAATTACTGTTAATGATCTGCAGTCTCTGTATGTTTACTGTTTACTGTACATCTTGATAAGGAAAGTCAGGGGATTCTGATTGGTTCATCTGATGACTAATATGGCTCCAGACCCTTAACTATTGTACGGGTATGAATGATTTGTATTCTACATTCTGCTGTTGACTCCTTTATGTATTTTGTGTCATTATTCAGATGATGATGTACGTACAGCACGCCTCCAATCCATAACACTAAAACTATTTACCATCATTATTGGCACAGAACAGGTCACATGACTGCCTAATAAGGTCATGTTTTAATTGATATTTAACAGATTCGGTACTCATATTTAAGTGTTACAACATTTAAACAAACCAGAGATTAGGAATAGCGATAAAGCCTATTAAAGGGTTTCAAAGATTTATCATTTTTAAAAGCCACAAATGATGTCAAGAAAAAGATAGAATCTTATCCTATGTATCCACTACACTACCCGAAGGGTGATTCGGGACTAAATCGCGCCGCGAGCGACGAGCGACAATCGAGCGAACTCGCCCGGAACTCGCTGCGGATCCGCGCAAGCGAGATCGCTCCCGCGGCGGTCCCGCTCCGCAAGCGATTTAATGCTCGCTCCAGCAGCGATCCCGCTGGCAGCGAGATCATCCGCTCCGGTAGCGATCCCGCTCCGGCAGCGAGATCATCCGCTCCGGCAGCGATCCCGCTCCGACAGCGATATGATCTGCTTCGGTAGCGATATGATACACTTCGGCATCGATTTGTCACCAAGCGATCTGTTGGTAGATATTGACATCGTTTCAGCTTTGACTAACATGCCGCGATGATTACTTAGCATGACACAATCTAAAACTAAAGGGACGAGTATAGTTAGCTAACGAACTTACCTTCTTGAACAACTTGCTCATCGGAAACTATGAAGAAATTGTTTTAAAATAGAATGATGTGTTAACACGTGCTTTGTGAATCAATCCTATTCAGTATTTAATAAAATATACTATTGATAATATATACAGTATATGTCCATGTGTTGTCTTTCCAAAATTTGACACTAATTCAAGATTTGATATATACTGATCTATTATTAGAATGTGTCGTATAGTTTCGTCGTTTTTATCAAAATACCCCGTTTTTGGCATGATGACATACAAATGGTCGTGAAGACAAATTCAAACAATATGCATATGGCCTGTAATTCAAATGTCTTTAACTAACTGGTATTTTTTACCATCTGAATGATGTTTGTACGATATGGCCTCTTTTAATTTATACTCAGAATATATACAGTAGATATTTTTAACCAATTCAAATTAATGTCAGATAATTCCTCTCAAAATCCTTATTTACTTTTACCATGCAACGTTATAGAATGCTTTGCTTCATGTAATTACATGTATATGTATGTAGTTTATTTATTATGTAAATTGTCTAAGTACGCCATCATTAGCTGAACATACCTAACGTTTGATGAAAATATTATTTGTATGAAGTGTTTTATACGATGCGAATTGAAAACAATTGACTGGATGTTGTTACTTGTCCTCGATATCTTCACTGTGCAATATATATTTATCTGGAAAGACCTGAAATCGACCAGCGGGGAAACAAAATACGATGAATATGCCTGTTCAATGTAAAAATACCAACATCGCATATTCCAGCCAAAACGGTAAGTGCCTGTCATTATATTCATTTTTGAAGAAAAAGTGTTAACGATGATGCTTTCAGTCAATTTCAAATATTATCTAATTTATACGACTTCGCTCAGCGATACACCTACGATACATCGAAATGGACGAAATGGCCATAAATGTTGAAGTGGGTGCTATTCGACGACTAAGTTATGCTTATTTCTATCGCATTTATTTTCCAATAACGTAAACACATTAAACAACTTCTACTTTCATGAAATACTTTTACGATACCTTCTTTACTAGTGCTGATAATCATTTTTCAGAGTGTAGGACCGCCATCTTTGCTGTTACTAGCTAAAACGATGTACCATGAACCCTGTTTATTGGAGAATGGCATAGTGATATGTCATGTAAAGGAAAACTATTCTCAACTATCAAAAGAATAGTGCAACGATTTTTCACTTTGCAATTGTTCACGCTAAAATGAAGTGAGTACTCCTTTCAAGATCTAGACGCGATCACTTGGAGTATCAGTAACATTTTATTTTATTTGAGTGTCACATATCAAAATCACATAAAAACAACCGAGTTTTCATCAGAGTACTAGTACATATGAAAATATTATGATAATGATATCCACACAAACTGACTTATGAGACACTAATTTGAAGTAAAAAAAAGGAAAAAACACACACATACACAATTATGTCACACCGAAACGGGTAAAAGAAGTAAAACTGAAAATTAATTGACCGATCGCCATGTGTAATATAAACACGTCTCGTGCTCGCAAACGCACGTGTTTCTTTTCAATGTCGGAGCATACATCGTAGCACACACAATACAAAATGCAAAGTCATGTGCGACTTGACTGGCAGCTGGCGATCTGTCAATTATATGAAGTTAAAACACATATTCTATAAGGTACATTTAATATTTACCTAGCATGTTTTGTATGGGCGGACTGTAAGTTATGATTATCATCAAGTTCAAAGAAATGAGGATTAAAATTAAAAACATAATTATAAAGATCGCTTCTAAAATATCAGTTATTAGTTAACAGTTGTTGGACTCCTAAGATATCCGCCTTTTGGTATCAGAATATATATTGTGGTAACGAGACTTATTTGGTGCGTGACGTAATCGACCCGCAGCTCATCATATCAATATTTGCATACAGCGCCCGACACGCCTACCTGTGATTTTCAAAACCTGTTTCATAACCATTATTGGTCAACTTACACTCATATACATATCATGATATACACACTACATGTATGTCGCATTCGGATGCATTATGCAAGAAAAAGACAAAACCCAGACAAAATATCACTACTGTTTATTTATTTGTTCATTTATCTTAAGGTGTTTTAACTACGTGTTCGACGAAATTCGTCGTTCTAAGTAAGATAATAAGAATTAATCATGAGGATGATTAAAATATACATGTATATATATAATTAGGTTTACGAAATTGTTGTGTCCCCTTGGAAATATAGGATGAGTAGCAACGTTTAATATTAAATAATTTCAATTTTTACATGTTATGCGATTACCATTCTTTGTATAATTCTCATTATTAAAATGTGATACTTTGCTCATTTACGTCCTCGTGCAGATACGGATCCAGATACGCCGGAGGAGACGCCTTCGGGGATCGTTATTTTCAGCGTTCAAAATTAACGCCTGTCCATCTGCCCTTGACCGGCAATTTTATAGTCAGGTAGACAATTTGTATAATGTAGCTGGTCCTTTGATAGGCAACGTTTGGTCCAGATAGAAGATATAAAAAACATAAATGGCAGTATAATTGAAGAAAGGTTGAAGATCAAACTGTACAAAACAAATTTTGGTAATATTCTGGTTTTCGGCCAATTTTGTTGAGAGCCTACGATACTAATCCGGATATGCAGATATATTTTGTTAGTAAAACTATTACTTTGCTAGTAATTATGTAAGCTATAAAGATGAATTATAACTTTGTAAGGACCAGTAACTTTTAGGGTCAGCCGGTCCTTAGGACCAGCAGGAAAAATCATTTAAGGGAGAACAATGGTTATTTTGCCGATTTGTTATCTGGAACGGTTTTTTTTTTTTTTTCTTATAAATAACTTTGTCTTGAACTACCGTTTTCTTATATGCTTTTCAGTTAAAAATGCCAATCAATGAGGGACCAACCGCGATGAACGACCTAAACCTGTACAATTTTACCTGGATACGGAGGCTGGCTGAAGATAGAGGATTATATATATTTAATGAGGATACAACTTTCGTTTAGATTTCTTACTTTTGCAATTTCTAAAGACAGCTGGAATATGTAACACATAATTGTTATAATCATCTTACTGATTTTTAATTTTTTTTTTTTTTTTTTCACTTCTGTACTTCTCTCTCTCCGTTTTAGTGTACACGGAATGGTTTGATGTATAAAACTTGCAAAACGCACCATTGGATAAAAATTAGAATGGACAAAGTACGATTTCCATTACGGTATTAGAGATAATGCGACTTTTCTTAGAACACACCTGAAGCCCCAAGCTTTGAACCCTGACCTGTGACGTCATGAGGACTCTACAGACTCTAAAGTAGTAGCTATGTTCAAAATGTAATAACTTTTTGTGTCCATTATGATATATATTCATTAAAAATGAAATTATTTGAAAGTAGTAGCTATATTCAAAATCTACTACTGGATGTATGCATTCTGATATACAACGTGTGCTTATTATTTAAAATACATATAATACAAAATATCAAGCGTTTTTTCCCCTTTACATAAAGTGGGGTATCACATAAAGTACATACCTATAAAACTTGAAAGTTTCATGAAACAGCCTATAGCCTCACCTGTAATTATCTCCTATTGTTCTGTCTTTCACACCTAGTCTCCATTGGCCAACAAAATACCTTACCTGTATACCTAAATATTCAGAATGTTGGCTAAGTGGGAACCTTATGCATTATGTTGCGATAAGTTGTAACACTTAAGCAAAATAAAGAATCTGAATCTGAACATCGATTTGTAAGGCACAAATACCTGTGTACATGTCCGATACATGTTTAATATATTCTCAATCACAGATATAGTTCGGAATACACTTGGAAATAGGGATTTATACCATACATATATTGATGTACCTATCGTAGATGAATTGCCATCTCTGCATAATTATACACAATAAAATGTACATAATAAGTATATCCGCGGTGTTTAGAACTACATATACATGTACACGATTATTATTATTATATTGCTAATCACCAGTATATATCTTTGTCATTTAATTCTACTGTAATTTGGCGGTTCTAATTCTATATAACAAGTTTTTGAGAACCGTCATATCACAAATATTTATAATTTATCAGGAGTGGTATTTTTCGACCAATTTGGTTTTGATGAAATAAATTCAGCTTTCATATAATACAGTACATCCGACGACTTGTTGATATTTCGCTCAAGTTCATTCATTAATGTCTTTACTTGAAAATAAAACATACACGGATCAGACGAAAAAAATGAGGCTGAAAATGTCAATGTCTTATACCAATAGCAGATATCAAGTATTGAAATCAGAATACTTCCGAATATAGCCAATGTCGTGCTGCGTTAATCTCTCTATACCTGTATACTGCTGTAACTAAAACGCGTGGTCAACCCTGGCTAATTAGGGGGCTAACCAGATTATGTAAGAAGGGTGTTTAGTGACCTGTCACGCTTTGTTGATTAGCACACGTCACGTGTCAAAATATCAGTCCACAGGTAAGTTATAGATGGACCATCATGTAATTGCCGTATAATGTCATATTCGTAAACAATTATAAGTCCTTGGTTTACAGTAAAATATACCGTTCGTACATAACATATACAAATGTAACCAGTGTATCAAGCACTACATGTATTTACTTCAGAACACCCATGTATGCACTTCAGAAACACCCATGTATGCATTTGTACATGAAGATACATGTTTCTGGTTACATGTATATGTATTTTTATACCAGAAACTGCAAAATTATTTACAAATGGCATGTCGAGAAAGAACAATGCAAATGTAATGCACAATGTCAGGAATTTAACATTTCTGATAGTTGCTAGATTTCGGATATCCAATTCTTTAACCAATAATGATAATCTATATGACAAATAAATGTACTGTTGAAGATTGCTTAAAAAGAAGAGAAACACGTTTACAACTATAAATGAATTGTGTATTATATAATTCAAACTCGCAGGTTTTTTCTGTTTTTTTAACCCCCCGCCCTAATTTTGGTCTATGATCTGCGTGTATTGAACAACGAAATACATTATATACATATTTTGTTTCTTTTCGTTATGTTGAATTGGTTCTTGATTATACAGAAACATGTTCAAATGGATGATTAAATATGACCATTTTTTCCGAATTTTTCTCCTTTTAAATTACATAGTGAAAATTGAATATTCTCGAAGTTTGATAATTAAGTAATTTGTTAAAACAGAGATTAGATTTCTAGTAAAAAGATACCGAGCCGTGCATGTTTAAAAGTTTACGCAAGGCAGAGATAATGATAATTTCATTATTAAAATCTCTGCACAAGGTGATGCCTTTAGACTGCTTATACATGTGTATTTTAGCCTACTGTATAGACCACTACAATCCGCAGGTGTCACAACACTTGACCATTAACCGAATTATTAACAACATAATTATGGGTAATTGGAAGTCGTGGGAAACATCCTGTAGCTTTCGCTGACCACAGGGGGTCCATCTCCATCCATACATGTAAGAGTGACACGCGAGCTGATCCTCTGGTTGTACCTGGAAAACAAAGTACCTGGAAAGTGTTAATCAAACTGATACTACGACCAATCAAAACAATGCCCGCTCATCAGTCGGTGACTCTGTTGTCATGGCCTTGACTATTATCCAGTTTTATATGTCAACACGAAGAAAATAATTTTCAAGAATGAGTACCAGGTTTAGTTTTAAGTACTGCTAGTAACGACAGTGACCACTGTGCACACACACGGTCTACGTTAAAAAAGCTATGTTTTCAATCCAATGAAGTTGGTGATGGAAACTTAATTCCATAAGCAGATAAGCCGAGTTCTATTATTAATCAAGGTTAATCACATTTTACATTCGGTATATTACACCAAGACAGAGACATACATAGTATACTATCTAAATCTCTGCGAAAGGATAGACCATTGATTATTTACTCATGATTACATGATAAGAACTGTGAACACTCGCTGTTTTCTGCCAGGTAAGGTAGCTATATAGGTCACTTATATCCGAGACATAAGAAACAGGTATAAATAGCTATCTAAATCTCTATATGAAATAAAACAATTTGATTGAGTCGATTGATTGATATCAATTCCACTGGGATACCAACCTACAGGTATACAAGGGGGTCCATACAGGGGTGTCACAGGTAGGTCTGATCAACCAACCGTGAAATACACACCCGTGTCAATGGTTGTCCCATGCCTTGTCCTGGGGCGTAGTACAGGTGTGAAGGCTATGTTACATAATTACACCGGACACCTGAGAATATGATGTGACTGATGAACAATTTAAAGTGCAACATTGGAGCGGTAGGACTACCACGTGCACGCGGCCAGTTATTTGGTTATTGTACGCAAAAAGCAAAGCTAGAATAAAACTAGAATAGTAAGTTGCGTATTCAATTTCGAGACCTCACATGAACCAAGCACTTAAAATCGTATACGTACAAATGTATGCAGGCTAGTGCAGACCACATATTAATAGTTACAACATATATCTCAAGTTCCTTGTTCAACATTTATATTTGCATGTCGTTCTAAAGAGCCTAAATACATATGTAAGTTATGTTTGAATAGTTATTTATCGTTGAAAATGCCAACCAGAACACATTACATATGGTATCGAGAATCCTAAAATACTTAAAAGTGTTGCTTAAAATATGATGAAATGTAACTATCAATTGACTATTTTGTATATCATAAAGTGAATCTCAAAACATCTGACGAAAAAAATATTGAAAATACTAACTTTTTTACTCTGAAAACTGGACGATATTCGAGATTTAGACACTGTATAATGCATATGGCTGCCGTGCGCTTGGAACACCGTAAGGTGCTTAGTAAGCTTGTATTATGAACAACATGCGAAATCAATAGTAAGGAAACATTTCTACTTCTCATTGTTTTGTTTAATCCAAACTAATTTCTGCTTAGAATGGATTTGTATCGCTTATTATTATAGTAACCCGTATTCATGAATAGTCTGTTTCCTTATTATCAAAGTATCAATTTATTGCCCGCTCTGTGTATACTTTTTGCATAGTATAAATATATACTATCTGTATTAGGGCCATTATATCATTTTATTTATCTTGTACGTACAACTTAATATATATATTATACGTACAAGAAAGTACATGTATCATGAACGTACAACTCAGTATCTATGGCTTGTACGTACAAGATAACACCTTATACGTATAAGATAAATAAAATGACATAGTGGCCCTAATACGCCGCCGTGGGCTTTAGATGATACGTATATTTTAAATTTAAAAGCATGTTTTCGTGATTTACTGAAAAAGTCCTTTCCTATCATTATAATACCATCAACATATTGGTGATGACTTACCTATATCTACACCGTAGACAATTCAAACAAATTTGCCTAATAATCAATCCAATCTGGTTTGTAATAAAGCTGTTATAAAATCGTTTGAATGTTTAAATTTTATGTATGTTCAGAAACTTCTACACATGATATGTTCAAAGGCCTATTGAACTCAGTTTCTGTCAGCTGTCAAACTAATGTCAAAACTTCTATTCTTCAGACCATAAACATATATCGACATTCTCAAAATGGTTTATTTATTCTAACACTGAAACACGATCGTAAGAGGTTTGGAACAACGTGATACTTGCGTCTATAGGCGAACTGTTGGTAATTATACGACAAAAGAGGGTAAGAGCTTCTGAGAAACTTTGAAATTACATGTATATCGCTGAAAATATCATCAGTTAAAACTAATGACGCAATATCAATTAACTATGCGATATTGTGTATACGTCATGTACATAAATGTATATCTGGATAATAATGTCGATCACAATGTCTTCCTTTCCCGATGATTTCAATATAACTGCGTTCGAAATATATATTTCTAGTTTAATCCTATATACCCCGTGACTTCCGGTTGAGATAGACTATCAAAAGATTTAAAATACAAATGAAACTAGAAATTTTGTTTTATGATTTAGACCTCGTAAGCCAGACAGAAGTAACCAAATGATGTCAACGAGGTCAGTTTATTAATTCTGATCATGGAATCACTGCTTATTCGTGTTTGTGTCATTATAAAGATATAAAAAGCAAGACCATCAGCGTGTGAATGTCATTATGAGATATGCATTCATCTGCTAAATTTTGGGACAAAATTGTTAAAGGGTTAAAATCAAGATGCAGATAGTTGTGCATAGATCTATTTAGTTTTATTAAAAAATATAAAGCGTACCAAGTAGTACACATGGTTATTGATCATTGAGTAATTTCACCAAGTACGTTTGGAATCCATGTCAGATTTAAGACTATTTATATATGTTTTCCGAGTATTTTGTTCTGCTATATATTTGAAAATTATAGCTTGTTTTTAAAAAATGTCATTATCAACAGGGACATGTGTAATCAAAACAACATAATCCTTGATCCCGGTATACGGTTGGCAATGCAACTATCCAAAGTACATGAAAGTCTCCGCGTTAACTTCACGTTGTTAAATTACACTAACGTAATTGAAACGTACATGGTATGGATGTAAGAGTAAAAGCTCTTTCATTCTTCCGGAATCGTTATTTTGTATAATAGATAATATGATTTCCCGATATTTCACTCTGTACTTGTATATGTCTGTTCCAAATAAATGTCACAATGACCTTATTCAACTACAAGATACTACAAAAGGAATTTGTACTTACCGTGAACATTCAGCGTAATTCTAACATCTTCCTGTAAACAATTCATTTATGTGCACATATAGTCTTGTTGTCGATTCTTTTCCATTTTGTTAAAATAGATTATGAATATGAAAAAAGAAAATGATATACATTGTATAAGACTTACCATGCCATGACTTTTCGAAACTGCTTAAATGTCGTACTAGTAACTGTTCCCGCTCCGAGATAGATATGATCGGCGGGCGAATCCGCTCTGAGGGCGAGCGGTCTCGCTCCATGAGCGGGCGAATCCGCTCTAGGAACGAGCAGCCGAACTCGCTCTACGAGCGGGCGAACCCGCTCGTAGAGCGGGGAGGACAGCGGGCGGATCCGCTCTGTGAGCGATGGATCATCCTCCCGTCCCGCCGCGATTCCCGCTCCAACCTCGCCGCGATCCCGCTCAAATTCCAAGCGAAAGCTCGAGCGATTTTTCGCCCGCGGAGCTATTTACTCCCAAATCACCCTTCGGGTACTGTAGCAAGTTCATGTAATATCTGATATACAATGCTGATGTTAGAGGCATCATATGTTGTAAAAATTGTTAAATTCATGGGATGAGGGCATTTATACAACTTCAACTTTTCTCCAGAAAAGGGGAAGGGGTGCTAATTACGGCGAATACGGTAATAACTAAAATCAAGGATTGTATTACACTATTAAGGATATACATGCCATGCTAAGGTTGCATACAGCCTTAAGTTGAAGGATCCCCGAATTAAGTCCCAGATTTATCGGTGGATGATGGGATATGTCACAGTAAAGATTTAAACATCTGGTAAACCCTGTCTAAAGTCAATGACGGACTTTCCAGTGGAGCAATTACGTGACATTGGTTAATTAGTTTTATACCTGACGTATGCCATTTCCAGGTAGGAGGAGGTCTACCTCTCTGTGATAGGGGTTTTGGATTTCGTCTGTAATACAAAGATTATTTAAAATATATAATCTATGTCAAAAATTTATGAAACCTATCTGAACAAATTTATGTAGAGCTATACAGAAATGTTTGAATAACTTATAATTCAATGAGAAAGTAAATGATCACTTGTAATAGCCGACTGAATCATCTGTAGACAAAAACTTGGATTTGTAAACGCATTAAAAAGTTTACTGTTCAGATTTGAAGCTTTTCTCAGCATTAAAATTGGTGATGATGATTATAGTTGTGTTGTCAAGTTAATTGTCATCATCTGTTATAGCTGTGTTGTCAAGTTAATTGTCATCATCTGTTATAGCTGTGTTGTCAAGTTAATTGTCATCATCTGTTATAGCTGTGTTGTCAAGTTAATTGTCATCATCTGTTATAGCTGTGTTGTCAAGTTAATTGTTATCATCCCTGTATGTATAGGGTGTTACAGATGAGAGGCGTCTGTATTTTATAGGATGTTTCAATCTTTTCGTTCTCTTGGCAGTTTCGTTTGAATCAGCTGACCATTGGAAAACTTTTTTCTCATGTGAAGAAAAATTATACTAACAAAGACAGTCAATTGTTGTGTTCATTTTGGTGAAAGTTGATGAATCTGTATTTATTTTCTCATGAGAAATGTGGGCTGAATCAGTATGTATAATATAGACCTAGTTGTGGTATACTTACTCTCTGGATCATTCAAATGACAGCTCATCAGCTGGTGCCCCTTTGACTAGTCTCATCATCAATACCACAGTCTAGCAGATAATACAAATTGTGTCAAAACAGGATCTGATCCTTCTACTGGCAGCCTCATGTAATGTCGAAAAGTTTCAAACAAGCGGAGATAATCTACACAGATTTTTTTTCCTCGAAAACTGAAAGTTTATGCACTTTTAAAATACATCAATTGAGTTTTAATTGCAATGCCAAATTTGGAATCTTATTCCTCAGGAAATGGATCATGGTCAGCATGAGTCAATCTTTGAATTTTACAGTTGAAAGTTTGTATTATTTAGTTGATAATTCTTTTAAGAAAAAAGTAGGGAAAAAAGTTTGCAGGTCTGCAAGCAGTTATGATCATCTGGCCATAAAAGAATTCTATCATTTGCTGATCCTTTTAACATTTTTCGGGATCAAGCTGTTATGGAATATCTTCGGTGTGATGAAGAAACTATTGGATGTTTTAATAGGAAGGGTGAGCTAGGGATCACTGATTGATCTACTCACTTATCAGACTACATGATTGGGGAATCTTCAAGGTCAAACAAGATATAATAGGGGTCACTGTATCAAACTGGTGGTATTACAGGTAAAGGGGATATTTTTCCTCGCCTGTAGGCGACAGCCTCATTAACAGTATGATATAGGAATGGAAACCCGATTCCTGTTGTATTCGGAATGTAATTATAGAAATAACTTTAATGATTGGGTCCTAGCTGGGTGATTGTAGGGTGGAGAGTGGCCGGAGAGATTTGACCGGAGTAAAACTGACAGATGACGTGTGAAGTACCCACAAGATGACCATTGGAATTGATGACCGTCTGATGACCAGAAAATGACCAGTTGATGGTTCTGTAATAGGGATTAGATTGAGGGGTAGTTTGTTTGTTTAGGTAATAATGAGGATGGAGAAAGCCAGGAAGAAACTGACCATTGGTCAAGTCTTTTCAGCAGTAAATTGAGCTGACCATCCCTATTGATAGATAAAATGTCCATTACATTAACTGTTACACGGGTGAATGTGTATGAGATGGAGGGGTAGTGGTTAGTGTACAATAGGGGAGGAGAGTGGGTGGATGGTGTTATGTCAAACCCCTCAGGTGACCAGTAAGCTGGTCATTGTAAAAGTTAAGGACTAACTTACTTTAACTGGGTATGGAGTACAGTGTCACCATCAGAAAACCACAATAACATATAGGGAAATGTTTATCAGATGGAATTGTAAGACACAGTTTGCGAGAGAAGACAATTTTGTCAAGTTTGCCTTTTTTAAACACTGGCCATATAGGGTGGATAGAAAATTTTAAAATCTCCTTTTAATGTAGAAGCTAGGTCACAGATATTAGCTTGCTGGTCATGGTCAAAGTCACTGGCTATATAGGGTGGATAGAAAATTTTAAAATCTCCTTTTAATGTAGAAGGTCTCAGATATTAGCTTGCTGGTCGTGGTCAAAGTCACTGGCATAGGGTGGATAGAAAATTTTAAAATCTCCTTTTAATGTAGAAGGTCTCAGATATTAGCTTGCTGGTCGTGGTCAAAGTCACTGGCATAGGGTGGATAGAAAATTTTAAAATCTTCTTTTAATATAGAATGTCTCAGATATTAGCTTGCTGTTCGTGGTTATGGCAGCTTAACTGTCCTGTTTGGCGAGATGCTGTCCTGTTTGAGGAGATGCAATTCCACTATCACAAGGAGACACTATATACCACAGTCTCCCAAAACACACAGAAACTCAACACACGAAACATGACTTTAGGGGACCAACATACATACTGAGACACTTGTACATAAATTTATCCTTGGCTCAATGTCTGGAGAAAAAATCTACAAAAGAGAGAAGGGGAAAAAAAAAAGAATAAAATATCTCGACCTCAACTTGAATCTAGCTGTTACAGTATATGCATATTTGAAATATCAGGTCTACAGTTGAGATAGATATCTAAGCTGTATGGTCAAGGAGACAAACTGACCATGACTGTGTTAAGGTAACACCTGTTGTGATTTTATAGCAGAGAGGTGTTACGCCCTGACTGTTTATTGACCTTTAATTCATGTGCTCTTTGTGAGTGTGTGGACGGTCATTGCAGGTTTAAGTGACCAACTGTTGGCAGGTTAATTATTTGTAATCACCAGGTTATTAAGTGGAGATAATGTGGACGTTCAGCGATATTTTATCTCCATATAATCAGTGGTCATCAAATCTGGTGTGACCTGAGGTGAGCCAAATTACTGACTCTCAGGACAGACTTAATGACAAAAATCAGGTGGAAATGGTAACAGGTGTGAAACTGACAGGTAAGAAAGTCACCATTTATAGAATGTTTGGAAGGTTGTAAAGGAGGTTTATTTTATATTAGTCGATCAAGAGTTTTGGTGATCATTTTAAAAATACAGTACTGGTGTGATGTTGCTTTAATTTGATTTTAAACTTGAACTCCATGCAACTTTTGTCTTTGCAGGTTCATACTTATCAAGTTAATGAAACTTTTGCTTGCTCTTACATTTTTTATCAGCATCCAGGCTTTGAAGATTGCAACATTGTAACACGAACAGTTTATAAGCACAGACCTAATGGACCTTTTCCCCAAATATCATTCAAATAGGTCAAGTCTAAGGCTTTCTTATATATTGAAAAAATGCTTGGGAAAAATTTGGAAATTAAATCTACAATAATGTTCTCACTCAGGTTTGATAAAATCATGTTTTCCGAGATATATCAATGTGATAAGTGAAATGCATGATATGTTATCTATGGGAGAGAATTTTATATATGTATCTGGGTTCAATTACTGGTTTATAGTGTCTAATAGAGTCATGGTTTAACTGCCTTTCATAGAAAGCAAAATAAAAAGATTGAGATATTTCAGCTACGATAAAAAATCACTATTGATAAGTTGTGAAATAATTGAGATATTTAACCAAGAACAGAATCGTTGGTGCTGAAATACAGAATTGATATAGCTAGTAGTCCTCAATAACATCTCGGGTAATTGGTGATCTTGTGGACAGAAACAATATTTATATTTTGGAAAAATTTGGAGTTTATCATGAATGAGAAGAAAAAAATCATGTCTTTTAGAGGGGGGGGGGGGGGGGGGTCATTTTACCATGGGGGGGGGGGGGGGGGGGGGGTTCATTTCACCATAATGGTATTTTGACCCCAGGGTCAATATACCAAAATTCAATATACCATGCTACACCGTAGATTGAAAAAAGAAAAAGATTGATCCACTGTAGTGCTTAACCCCATATCTATAACAAAGTACTAGGTAAGTAAAGGATATTGCTTCATGGGATGTACATTGGGGAAACAGAATATATATGTCATACATATATCCTGGAATTGCGATCAACTCGTAATGCATATATATTGCTCAAGTGCCAGAAGCCAGATTTTCAGAAGTTTGAAATTAATTAAATTTTGAAAATTAAAATGCTGCAAACTTTAAAAGTAGTGTGATTTCTTACAGTGACTGTAAAGTTTGGGTTATTGTTACAAAATGGAGTCCAAGATTATATCAATCCATTACGGGCAATTTAGATAAATATTTGTCACTATTAATCATACAGTGTATAAATTCTAGACGCTGCCAGGACTCGGAATGTATCAATTATACAGTGTCAGAGAGATCGCACGATAGAAATGGCTACAATCTACTGCATTTAATTGGTAAATAAGTTTTTTTTTTTTTTTTTATGATATCTTTATATACTCAATTACTCATTTAACTGAAGTAAAAATGAAGAACTGAATTACACTTAAATGCTCTAGACTTAAAAAAGGTTAGAAACTGGAGTGAACACTTCAAATGAATATGATTTATATGTTACATTTCAGATTTTCTATATTATATTTATATAAACATTACCTCACACCTGTAGAGTGAACAATTGATCTCTCTATCATTACAGTCTAGCTGAGGAATTACAGTTTATTTGTGGAATTTATTTTTATAAATATTTTATTTTTAAACATAATTTTACAGCCATTGTTAGTTTACAAAAGCGTGAAGTTTGTGAAGAGGTTTAAATCTTCTGATTTATATATTGTACTTTATTTGACACTTCAATCTTTGAAAGTTATGATTTTAAGTGTCCCTTTTAAACAGTCCAAATGCACAAGTTTGATATTTCAATAAGATTTCAGGGAAGTATTTATTATAAGTAGAGGACTTTACCATATACTTGAGAATTCATTTATTTGGTAATTAATGGAAAAAACCCCAACTAAAACAATTGGGTTATTTTTGATATTGTTACATTTTATGGATGATATAAGATATTAATGTCCTATTAACAGCCAGGGTCATAAGGATGAACCAGGTTTAAATGGTGGACTCTGGAGAAAAGCCAGAGTACCCAAAGAAAAGACATCAACCAGTGGTTAAGGATTCAAACTTGCAATCCAGAGGTGGAGTGTTTGTGGTAGTATATGTTAGGACATCTCTACCACTCAGCCACTGTAGCCTCTGAAGAAGAATAAGGGTAACTCCCAAGAGCTTTTCTATGTGCACGAACTCTGAATGCCATCAGCTGACAAAGTTATTTTGACATTCTGTCACTGTCCATCAACATCAGGGCATTTTCTCATATGTTTGTTCCTTCTGGTTGAAACTTTGTGTTCCACATTGGAAAGATGCAAAAATCTGGTTGTTGCATGGTTAGTGATTTTCTCCATATATTCCTAAGATTTCCTCAAAGATTTGACATATATTCAAACGGCCTTGGCGGTTTGTACAAAACAAAGTGTAAATCAAACAAAATCATGACACAAAAGAGTTGATACTGACCTAGCTTTATCACTGACTGTAGCGTAATTACGACTCCAACGACCTATTTTCCTGACAATCAAAATAATATAAAATTCAAAAACCAATTTTATCAGATTACCAAAGCTGAAAAATTGGGCTGAAGTTTCTCCACAAATAGAAAAAAAAGAGGTTATAACAGGTATAAAAAATGTAATTCAAAGTGTACATTGCTTGTCTACATGTGTTAAAGGGTATGTGTGGTAATGAAAAGGCAATAACTCTCGTTGTGGTATGTTGTTTAGAATAAACAGCTTTGAAGATTTCGGCATTAGATCTTTTGGACATGGTCTCATTCTTACTGGTCAAATGTCTATTGTGGAATATTGTGTGCTTGTCAAACATTTATCTAATCGATACCTGGTTATTGGGATGATGTATTAGTGTAGTGAGAACTTTGAAGTAACGATTGTTTACCTGAGTGAGAATATGCAGGTGTGAAATGTCTTTAATTAGTTTGTGTTGGGATCAATTACATTCACAGGTGTTACATATTTGTTACCTGAAACATCATGATCTGAATTATTGTGATTAAGGACATTTAGGTTTATTACACATTCCACTAGAATTGTGATATTTGATTGGCATGAAAGGTGGGAGGATATGGGATGGGGTGCTCATGTTGGGTAGGGTCACTGGGGGGAAGGGGATGGGGGAGGGGATTACTACGCGGAGGGGGAGGGATTGTAACATGGGGAGCAGGAGTGGGGTTAAATTTAAATACTGATTGATTTCTGGAAATCAGGTCTGCGCAAGATATCACTTCTGTGGCTGCACAAGATATCACTTCTATGGCTACACAAGATATCACTTCTGTGGCTGCACAAGATATCACTTCCATGACTGCACATGATATCACTTCTGTGGCTGCACATGATATCACTTCTGTGGCTGCACATGATATCACTTCTGTGGCTGCACATGATATCACTTCTGTGGCTGCACATGATATCACTTCTGTGGCTGCACATGATATCACTTCTGTGGCTGCACACATGATATCACTTCTGTGGCTGCACAAGATATCACTTCTGTGGCTGCACAAGATATCACTTCTGTGCTGCACAAGATATCACTTCTGTGGCTGCATATGATATCACTTTGTGGCTGCACATGATATCACTTCTGTGGCTGCACAAGATATCACTTCTGTGGCTACACAAGATATCACTTCTGTGGCTGCACATGATATCACTTCTGTGGCTGCACAAGATATCACTTCTGTGGCTGCACAAGATATCATTCTGTGCTGCAGATATCACTCTGTGGCTGCACAAGATATAGCTTCCGTGGCTGCACAAGATATCACTTCTGTGACTGCACAAGATATCACTTCCGTGCTGCACAAGATATCACTTCTGTGGCTGCACAAGATATCACTTCTGTGGCTGCACAAGATATCACTTCTGTGGCTGCACAGATATCACTTCTGTGGCTGCACAAGATATCACTTCTGTGGCTGCACAAGATATCACTGCGTTGACTGCACAAGATATCACTTCTGTGGCTGCACAAGATATCACTTCTGTGGCTGCACAAGATATCACTTCTGTGGCTGCACAAGATATCACTTCTGTGGCTGCACATGATATCACTTCTGTGGCTGCACATGATATCACTTCTGTGGCTGCACATGATATCACTTCTGTGGCTGCACATGATATCACTTCTGTGGCTGCACAAGATATCACTTCTGTGGCTGCACATGATATCACTTCTGTGGCTGCACATGATATCATTTCTGTGGCTGCACATGATATCATTTCTGTGGCTGCACATGATATCATTTCTGTGGCTGCACATGTACATGATATCACTTCTGTGTGCACACATGATATCACTTCTGTGGCTGCACATGATATCATTTCTGTGGCTGCACATGTACATGATATCACTTCTGTGGCTGCACATGATATCACTTCTGTGGCTGCACATGATATCACTTCTGTGGCTGCACATGATATCACTTCTGTGGCTGCACATGATATCATTTCTGTGGCTGCACATGTACATGATATCACTTCTGTGGCTGTACATGATATCACTTCTGTTGCTGCACATAATATCACTTCTGTTGCTGCACATGATATCACTTCTGTGGCTACACATGATACCACTTCTGTGGCTGCACAAGTGACTGTGCTAACAAGATACACTTCTGTGGCCGCAGATATCACTTCCGGTGGCATTGGCACAAGATATAGTCTTCGTGGTTGCACAGATATCACTTCTGTGGTCTGCACAAGATATCACCCCTACCGTGACCTGCACAAGATACCACTTCTGTGGATGTAATCCACAAGATATCACTGCCGTGACTGCACATGGGATATCACTTCTGTGGCTGCACATGATAATCACTTCTGTGCGCCGTGACTGCACATTTTTGATATAGCTTCCGTGAATGCACAAGATTTCAATTCTGTGACTGCACAAGATTTGATTCGATGTGAAATGCTTACACAAGATATCCACTTCTGTGATCTTCACATTTTGAATCTGCCGTGACTGACACATGCATATCACTTCTGGCTGCACAAAGATATTGTTATTTTTCGGGTCGATCCGAAATCCAAGATGGCCGCCACAGCCGCCATCTTGAAAACACATTTTGAACTTCTTCTCAAGTTCTACTGGTGCGATTTGGCTGAAACTTGCGTGAAATGATCCTGACATGGTCCCGACAAAGTGTTTGTTATTTTTCGGGTCGATCCGAAATCCAAGATGGCCGCCACAGCCGCCATCTTGAAAACACATTTTGAACTTCTTCTCAAGTTCTACCGGTGCGATTTGGCTGAAACTTGCATGAAATGATCCTGACATGGTCCCGACAAAGTGTTGTTATTTTTTCGGGTCGATCCGAAATCCAAGATGGCCGCCACAGCCGCCATCTTGAAAACACATTTTGAACTTCTTCTCAAGTTCTACCGGTGCGATTTGGCTGAAACTTGCGTGAAATGATCCTGACATGGTCCCGACAAAGTGTTGTTATTTTTCGGGTCGACATCCAAGATATCACTTCTGTGGCACAGAATATGACTCTGTGATGCACAAGATATCACTTCTGTGGCTGCACATGATATCACTTTCAGTGGCTGCACAACATGATATCACTTCTGTGGGCTACACATGCTGCATGACCATTTTGTGGCTGCTCATGATATCTTCTGTTCTGAATAACTTGGTGATATACTTCTGTGTACACATGATAACCACTTCTGTGGCTGCACAGCTACAACTTCCGTGGGAATCTTTTTACTTTCACATGAAATGAATTCAGGAGCATATAATAACTTCCAGGCCATGAAAAACTTCCATTACCCCTATAACAACTCCAGAAGACCTGGAATAGGCCTGGATTTGGTATTGGTTTCATAGTTCTTTAATATTAAAGAGATATAAATAACAAGAAAACATTTTTTTTTTTTTGTAAACGTTACTACTACACCAATAACTTGTATCGTTTGTCACAATAAACACACATTGTAATGTTGAATGTACGATAGAAGTTACATTGTATCTGTGGAATCAATGATAAAGTGAGATATCGTATAGACCACACAACAATGATCCATACAACAGTCACATAAACATATACTTGGTTTTAAATAAATACGAAAAAAGAGGAAATTTCTCAACAATGATATCCTCCAATATCAATATGTACAGTCTGTGTAGTGAATTCTATAGCCAATTTGTACAAAGAAAATTCTGATTGAAGTGAAGTAAATATAGGGTAAGGTATTGTGATTCACATCTCTATACCAATGTTTAGATTGTTTGGTGTTCGACTGTAAATATTCGGGGAGATCTGTTTGTCTGCTGGCCTTAAATGACCTGTACTGGTCTGAACTGGACAATAAATATACAGTAGATTTATTTGGCAGTAAGTGAGGCCATATCTGGTTTAATACATTATTTGGTATTTATTTCAACTTTGAAACCAGATGATTGAGGTTCATTGTTGAACAATACCTTCTTTCACATATCTCATAGTGAGAAATGAACTGGTCTGTGCTTAGATTTTGGTGTGACAAACTTATTGTTCTTAGATGTAGTTACCTGAGGGGTTTGCTGTAGTGAGACAACACTTTAATGTGAGCTTGGGCTCTACTCTTATGAGAAGATGCTACATAAAATTTACTGCAGTCTCCCAAAACATGCACTATGAGTATCCATACATGTAACAAATTACATACTGGTTAGACTGCCCATATAGATAATAAAGTATCATCAACTACCCCAACAAATAGATGGAAACGTGTTGGTGAAGCCTCGACCTATACATTCAACGTTGCAATCCTAATTAAATAACAACAACGGAACTAGAAAACATATTAAGATGTACTGCTCATGTCTTCTCTATGGATTCAGGCTGGCGAGGGATTTAGGATGATCGTAGCCTGCCTAAATCAACAATCAAAATAAAAGTTCAGACATATATATATATATATATGATACTACAGCATCACGGAAAGAAATGTTAGTAAACAACATCATATAGTTCTTCAGAAAGCAAAATCATCCCAACATGATCTGCAGAAAAAGTTTGTTAAATTTTACTACCAATTGTAAGATTTTCCTAGTAATTTTCATATCGTAAACACATGAAAGACATCACTCGAGTATATAACATTTTTGTTTTTTTTTGCAGTGTTTGTAATATATCAAAGCACATATTATATAACCCGAGCTTTATATATCAACATTTCATTGTTACCCATGACTACATTTCATAATTCTTCAAAGCTTGTTCTCTTCCCTGTAATTATCTCAGAACACATCAGAATCTGTGATATACCTACTGAAGGTCATTATAACCTACCTTTACTGAACACACAGCACTGATACCTAAAGCGTTTTGATAACTTTTGATCCATAGTTAAACAGGAATCATAAAAGATTTAAGTTGTAATAGAAATTCTTTCATTTGGAATTATTTTTGTTGCGATTTCTATTTGATAAGAATAAAACTATCCAGAATGGGGCAATAAAATTCAATTTATATATTTGATGCGGTGTAGATTACCTGTTGCACAATCTCTGTAGGATACACAGGTGTCAGTGAGCTAATGTATCGTAAAACTGACGATTGTGTCCCGGAAGATAAAAAACTATGATTATATCCTGGTATCAGATGATTACAGCTCTATTGTTGAAACTTGGTATATTTAGAAGTGTTGAATTTTAATACCCCAGGTAAAGACCAAAAATTTTTAACACTTCATTCTTTACTGAAATTTTTTGAGTGGAAAACCAATTTTAGTTGATGCATATATATATAATCGGTATTAAATGTTTTTTTTTGGTGCAATTATCCTTTTTGACTATATTCTGTGTGTAATAGATCAGAGCTCCGTAAAGTGCAAGTCTATGTGACGTTGGGTATGTTTTGAATACAAAATTGTTGTACGTCGATCAGTACCGGGTTCTCTATGATTTCTCTATTGTTAACCTTATTTACATCAACTGGAGATTTAGCGGGCTGTTTTTGTGGGTTTGGAATGTAACGGAAAAAACCTTTATAGAATGTTCATGGATCTCTGATACTGTAATTATACAAGTGTCATATAAAATATGTCATTACTCATGGATTTGTTACTGGGGAATTTGAATATATTTTTGGCTATTTGCATAGCAACAGATAATTGGTAGCCAGATACAGTGTTACTGTACGGCTTTGGGTATTTTAAGTGTTTATTTATAACTATGAACTTTCATTTAAAATTAGTATTTCAAAGAAATGATTTCTTTTGAGAGTAAGTTTAAAATAATTATCAAGTTTCATAATGTTGGTGTCCAATTGAAGACAAGTAAATTTTCTGTAAACTTATTTTTTTCAAATCGCCCTGCATCCGTGGACTGTCGTACGTCATCTGTCTGTCGTCCGTAAACAATGCTTGTTATCACTATTTCTTAAAAACTACTGCAGGGATTTTGTTCAAACTTCACATGGAGGGTCCCCTTGGTCCATAGTTGAGCCATACAGATTTTGTGGCTGATCGAAAAAACAAGATGGCCGCCAGGCAGCCATCTTTGATTTTGGCAGTTGAAGTTTGTTATAAATATTTCTTGAGAACCACAGAAGGGATTTTATTCAAACTTCACATGGAGGGTACCCTTGGTCCCTAGTTGTGCCATATAGATTTTGAGGCTGATCAGAAAAACAAAATGGCTGCCATGCAGCTATCTTGGATTTTGGCAGTTGAAGTCTGTTATCACTACTTCTTGAGAACTACTGCAGGGATTTTGTTCAAACTTCACATGGATGGTTCCCTAGTTCCATAGTGTGCCATACAGATTTTGTGGCTGATTCAAAAAACAAGATGGCTACCAGGCAGCCATCTTGGATTTTGGCTGTTGAAGTTTGTTATCGATATTTCTTGAGAATTACGAAAGGGATTTTGTTCAAATTTCACATGGAGGATCCCATTGGTCCCTAGTTGTGCCATACAAATTTTGAGGCTGATCGGAAAACACAAGATGGCCGCCAGGCAGCCATCTTGGATTTTGGCAGTTGAAGTTTGTTATCACTATTTCTTGAAAACTACCGAAGGGATTTTGTTCAAACTTCACATGTAGAGTCCCTTTAGTACCTTCTTGTGCCATATTGTGCCATGAGGCTCATTGATAAAAAAGATAGGCGCCAGCCAGCCATCTTGGATTTTGGCAATTGAAGTTTGTTTTCGCTATTTCTTGAGATTTAGTTAAGAGATTTTGTTTAAACTTCACATGTAGGGTCCTCTTGATCCCTAGTTGTGCCATACAGATTCTGAGGCTGATCGGAAAAAACAAGATGGCCTCAAGGCAGCCATCTTGGTTGTTGGCTGTTAAAGTTTGTTATCAATATTTCTTGAGAATTACGGAAGGGATTTTGTTGAAATTTTACATGGAGGATCCCATTGGTCCCTAGTTGTGCCATATAAATTTTGAGGCTGATCGGGAAAACAAGAAGTCTGTCGTCCGTCTGTAAAACTACTGCAGGGAAAAACAAGATGGCCGCCAGGCAGCCATCTTGGATTTTGGTAATTGAAGTTTGTTATTGCTATTTCTTGAGAACTACTGAAGGGATTTTGTTCAAATTTCACATGGATGGTTCCCTTGTTCCCTTGTAATAGTTAAAATTTGTTACCGCTATTTCTCAGAAAGTACCGAAGGGATCTGTCTCAAATTTCATATCTAGGTTCCCCTAGGACCCTAGTTGTGCATATTGCATTTTGGGACTGATCAGTTATCAAGATGGCCGACTGTCGGCCATCTTGGATTTTGATAGTTAAAGGTTGTTACTGCTATTACTCAGAAAGTACTGAAAGGATCTGTCTCAAATTTCATATGTAGGTTCCCCTAGAATCTTCGTTGTGCATAATGCATTTTGGGACCAATCGGTTAACAAGATGGGCAACAGGTAGCCATCTTGGATTTTGATAGTTGAAGTTTGTTACTGCGTTATATCTCAGAAAGTAAGGAGAGGATCTTTCTCCAATTTCATAAGTGGTGTTTAGTAAAAGTTTGAAAAGCAGAGAAAAGATCCATCTTTCCATTGTCAGACGTATAGATTCTTTGGTGGGCGCCATTAGATCCCTCAGGGATCTCTTGTTTTAGTAGGTACATATTTTTGTTCACAAATTCTTAGTAATTGAAAATGAGTTGTTTGCAATTCTTTTGAATTCGTAGTTGTTAATTATCACCCGCGAAATGCAATACCAAGTTGGGCTCCGTCCGTCTGTCCGTCCGTCCATCAGACATTCTTTTCCAGGCTATAACTCAAAAACGGTTCATCACAGCTCCAGGAAACTATATGAGTATGTCAGACAAGTGCCTTAGTTGTGCCTTTTGCTATTGCGTATGTTCTATTTTGGGATTTTTTCCATTACCATGGAATGAAACTTACTCAAAAATATCAAATTACTGTTTCCTTTTGTTTCCAGACTATAACTCAAAAATGGCTCAATGCAGCTTCAGGAAATTTTCTGAATATATAAGACAAATGCCCTGGTTGTGCCTTTTGCTATTGCAGACCTTCCATGTTAGGTGTTTTTTCTGTTACCATGGAAATTACTGTTTCATTTTGTTACCTGCAGTTATTTTTTTCGGTTTTTCAATATTTGCATACATTTAAAGTTACACTTGAATAATTGTTGCTTTATGAGCTTGATGTATTTGGGTTTTTATACCAAATGTGGGGCGCGGGGGATAATGCCACGCTAATTGCAGCTCCTTGTTTTGCTGTGTTCCTCTTACTTCAAATTCTCAAAATAAATTGCACATGAAAAAGGTTGGTTTTCAGTATACATCTGTGACATTAACAGAAGTTTGAGTTTGGGACGAAAAAAGATCCATGTATGTCAGTGGTAATGTATTCTGAAATGTGGTTGAGTGTCTGTTTTTGACTATTATGGTAACATTTGTCTGTTGTCTTCCTCAGGTAGATCACAGTAGTTATTTTACCTGTCTATAAAGGTAAATCTGCTGTATTTATCATGAATATTAATGAAATCCATTATCATCACCCTCATCCAATGACCTTTAGAGGTCATCCTGACAGGTGAAAAAACGGCAGGTAGATAAACCGTTGTATTGTAATAAGAGATGTGATGGTGTGTTTGATGGAGACACAAAAGGACAGCCATGACGCAGGAAAATAATACCTGTAGAATTTACCTGGACCGTTAACGTGACTTATCAGATTTTACAAACATCGTCAGCAGCGTGAACCTACGGGCTGCAGCTCCTCCAGAAAAGGTGCATTTTATATGACCAAGTCGTTGTCTTCATTTACAGGTGTGAAGCTGCACTTGAAAAAATATGAAAGCTGACATGCATGAAAAACTAATGGAATTGTTTATTGTTCAGGTGTAAATTAATAATGCATACCTGTATTTTCAGGTGTTAACAGCTGGGTGTCTAATTAAAGACATGAAAATTCAGGTGGATACTTTCTTCCTTGTAAAATAAGGTAGGTTATTTTGGTTCTTATACAACTTTACAGGTGATGAGTTTGGTGAAGTCTGCTGAGCACTAAATTATACCAAAAATAATGGACATTTTGGGGAACTATAGAAAGTACAATTAGGTTTACATGTCGCAGTGACATGGTAAAGCTGACATTTCAATTCAAACTGTTTTGATGGCAACATATGGCTTTATACAGTTATTGAAACTCGACAGAGAGTTGGAGAGAGTAGAAAAAACCACACTGGGGGTGTAGGTGGTACCGCGGGGAAATCCCTTGTACGTGTGGAGAATTGCTTTTTTTACGAGGGGAGGGGGGGGCGTTGTTGGCTGCTATTACACAAAATTTCATGAATATTACAGATATCTTAATGTAATAACCTGTGCTCTTATAACAGACTGACATGAATTAATAGACTGACTTGAATGGTAGGCTCGAGTAAAATTAAATTCATTTTTACTGATGGATCCTTACATAGTTTAGAAGAAAAAATAAACTTTGTCGAATGATATGTAACTTAACATCAACATTTTTCTTTGAACATTAAGGCTTGACATGTAGTGACTTTGTGACAGAGCTAACTAATGCTAACCACATGATACAGCAGATTTAAAATAAATTGGAAATAAATCACATGTTTCCATGGGCCATTAAAATTGAATGACTGTGAAGTGCATATAAACATTTGTATGAAATGTTTATGTTAAGCAGGAAAACTTAGCACATCAACAAATGGCGATGGTGTGACAGATGCTATTATCAAAAGTGAAAGCAATAAAACCATATTGACAAGGTAGCCATGTGAATTTTTCTGGATAGGATGGATTTAGGGTAAAAGTGTATCATCCTTTAGGTTAATGAAATAACAACCTTGCCTATATTTCTCTGAGAAAAAAAAATGGAACAACTTAAGTCATTTCAATATCCCATTGATTGGATTAAAGTCAGTTATTGCCAAGGGGGAAAGGAGGAGAAGGTTTTGTCTTGCTTTTGAAGAATTTTGGAACTTTAGACATAGTTTTAAGGTCATCTTACAGAAGAGTAAGGATGACCTAAGTCTTTGTACAACATCTGTAAACTTTTCACATTTTGAACTTATTCTCTTAAGTTCTACCACTGGAGTTTAATTGCAACTTGTCTGAAATGATCTGGACATGGACTAAATGTTGTTAGTTTTTGGGTCTGATCAATCCCAAATCCAACATAGCCATCTTGAGAACAGATTTTAAAATCTAAGTAACCATTTTGACAAACACTTTTCCTATTTTGACATCTGCCAAGGACATCAGATGACTGTTAAAGCCCTTAATGAAGAAAACATTGTTTGTGACATTAAAGATACTGGAAGAAAAAAAGAATCAATTTGATAATCAGCAAGGCTTACTTTAGGCAAAAGAGAATGTCATGTTTTGTTTTGAATTTTCTGATAAAATCCCAAATCTCTAAACTTTGGAAGCAATACAGAGGACTCCACATAATCGAATAACGGTTAATCGAATATTTCGGTTATTTGTATAAAATTCTGCGGTCCCGTTTTTTCCTTCTTTGTTTTTGTTTGTCAACTCCGTGTATTTGAATAAATTTTTTAAAAAGACCTCAATTAAGATATTCAAATAAAATCTCTGGGAAATTCTTAAAATAAGATAGAATATTTTTCAATTTTGCAATGTATTTTCAGGAAAATCGCCGATATATGTTTTAAGATACTTCGCTTTTACTAGAAATCAGTATGGTGACAGATTAACATTATCCTATGGCTTGTTATTTTATGCATGAATCTGCAAAGATATTCGACGCTGTTAGGATTTACATCAGCAGCAGTAGATCATTACTTTAGTATAATCACTGACTCAAACATCTAATCAAAACATTTGCACTTTCAAATATGTTTATTTATTAACATAATGTACCTTAGTTCGCAATCGGTTGGAGAAACCATGCTTCCTTACAACAACCGCCATTCATTGGTATAGTCTCGTTCAACCAGACTCTTGTTGACTACAACAGTCATGTGCGTATCAAGCGTCTCATTGAACGAGATATAAAAGCATGCAAAGTCGGTGCGTATGTAATATGGATACAAAAGATTCTTGCTACATGTTTCATTGCTACTTGAATATGCATTAATTTCTGAAATTTTAGCAAGCTATTTCGCCATATTGATCAACAATACAGGAAGAATTCTCAAAACACATTTAGGTCCATGCAGTGAATGCATGCATGCTTCATCACCCGCCACCATTTTCGATTTCATGTGTCAAAACAACTCTGCTAGTTGAGCGGCACTTTGAAGTTTAATCACGATCGTAAGCTCATTTTGCCAGGCAAAGTTACATAAATTTGTTTATTATTTAGGTTTAGAATTGATACATAAATATTTGCAGACACAAATTCAATCATGTTTAGTTATTGCATTTGATATCGATCGTCTAGCTTTTTCTCAGATTCAAGTGTCGATTTAACATAAACAAAAGAATCTTACATTCGAAAATAATTACTTGTTGTTTGTTTTGAGTGTAAATAATTTACGTATTTATCAAGTAAACAAAACAATATCTATTTGCTTGTTCACATGTATGTGGGGGGTCAAACGGAGGTGCAAAATGCTATCTCCGCCTATTCGAATAATCCGGTTATTCCAATATTTTCTTTTGGAAAATAACTTATTCAAATTAGCATACTCTGTATTTCCTTCTTATTATTTCATGAAATGAGACAAAGTGGCTCCATCCTGAATGGAGTAAGAAAGCTATGAAACTTTGCACAAATCTGTTGTTTATTACTGCGAGTAAACACTGAAGTAAACATCTCAAATTAAGGAAAGATTTATTAAGTGTTACATATGTAAATAAGTAATATGAAATGTTTCAATTACATTTACTGTTTTGAGGAACAAAACGTCAATCGGATTCTGAATAAGAAATTTCAAATATTCAAATGAAAACAGATAGTTTCATTTGTGGATGAGAAACATTATATCTTAAGAGATAATTTCTTTTTATGTAAAATTTCCGTCTTTGAATTAGTGTTGTTATCACTGTGGTTTTATTGGTTCGGGAGGTGAAATAAGACCCCAATATAACTGTAACTGTTACTGTGTCGGTGTGGAATACTAATGGTCTGGCTGTCTCTGTACCTGATATATACTGGGCTCCATATCACGATGTCTTGATATCTGATGCTGGCCAGGTATCTTTCCAAACATTCAGGGGACAATATTACTGGTTTTGACGTTCAGACGACGTTGGTGAATCTGTGATTATACCCTTCACACCTGAGAGATACCTGTTACAGTAACACTCCTGTTTCACTGTGTCAAGGTTATATACTATAGGTTTCAGAAAATCTTTGTAGTAAATATTTAATTAAAATGTGTTTATGTCCTTGTGCACCAGAGGAACATTACACACATGGCAGATCAAGTGAGTACCTTCATATGATTATAACGTGGTAAATAGCTATAATGTGTAACATTACTTAACAGTGACAAAAATACAAAGTGATATGAGCTTAATATTTAGGGACAATCTATGTGTAGCCTATTTTGACTTTATATATATATCTAGAAATGTTGCATTTATTTTTAAGTCTGATACTGTCTGAAAGTGCCAAGGAGCTTACCATTGCTAAATTGCAAAGTCAGTCATTGCTAAGATGCCACATGTGACATTGCTAAGATGCCAAGTGTGACATTTCTACGATGCCAGAAAAAAGTAACCAACCAGTATAGGATATAATAATAGGAATACTCTCAATCGACAGCCAGATAATTTATCTTTATTTTGGTATATGATACAATATATATCATGCCGTATAAATGTCACTAGGTATCCAAAAGCATCGGAAAACAGCCAGATTTCAACTGGTCGGGACACTGTGGTGTCCTCCGATGAACACGCCAGGGCTCTAATGGGTAGCTCAAAAACCACTGCATGTCAACACTTCAGCGTCATAAGAATGAAAGTTTGGTAGAAAACAAACTTACCGGTTAGTAAATCCCTGAATAAATACCATCCATTTGCCTAACGTAGCCCTTTGAAATTTCCGATTGAAAAAAATTATGTCTCTAGCCGCCATGTAAGTATGTGTGCAGTAGATTTGTTTTGTCGGCGTTGATTGGCTCTTGAAAATTAATTGACCAATCAACGCCGAGAAAACAAATGTACTACACACATATCAACATGACGGCTAGAGACACACTTTTTTTCAATCGGAAATTTCAAAAGGCTGTATTGCGCAAATGGATGGTACATAGATAAACACTAACATACCGGTAAGTTTGTTTTTTACCAAACTTTAATTCCTATGAAGCTGAAGTGTTGACATGCAGTGGTTTTTGAACTACCCATTAGAGCCCTAGCGTGTTTATCGGAGGACACCACAGTGTCCGACCAGTTGAAATCTGGCTGTTTTCCGATGTTTCTGGATACCTAGTGATATTTATACGGCATGATATATATTGAATCATATACCAAATTAAAGATAAATTATCTGGCTGTCGATTGAGAGTATTTTCTATTATTATATCCTATACGGTTGGATAATAATCATACTTTTTCTGAAATTGGGTAGTGTTATATGGCCGGCCGAGTTATAGACCTTGACCCAGTATTATACTTATACTTATATTAGAAACGAACACCTGTGGTCAGACATTGATAAGATGCCAAGTGTGACATTGCTAAGATGTCAAGGGTTTACATTGCCAAGGTGGCAAGTGTGACATTGCTAAGATGCCAAGTCTTACCATTGCCAAGGTGCTAAGTCTTAGCATTGCTAAGGTGCCAAGTCTGACATTGCTAAGATGCCAAGTCTAACCATTGCTAAGGTGCTAAGTTTTACCTTTGCTAAGGTGCAAAGTCTTATCATTGCTATGGTGCTAAGTCTTACCATTGCTAAGGTGCTTAGTCTTACCATTGCTAAGGTTCTAAGTCTTACCATTGCTAAGATGCCAAGTCTTACCATTGCTAAGGTGCTAAGTCTTACCATTGCTAAGATGCTAAGTCTTACCATTGCTAAGGTGCTAAGTCTTACCATTGCTAAGATGCTAAGTCTTACCATTGCTAAGGTGCTTAGTCTTACCATTGCTAAGGTTCTAAGTCTTACCATTGCTAAGATGCCAAGTGTTATATTGCTAAGGTGCTAAGAAATACCATTGCTACAAGTCTGACATTGCTGATATGTGAAGTTTAACCATTGCTTAGATGTGAAGTCTTATCATTGCTAAGATGCCAAGTCTTCCATTGCTAAGATGCCAAGTCTTACCATTGCTAAGATGCCAAGTCTGACATTGCTAAGATGCTAAGTCTGACTTTGCTATGATACCAAGCCATGAACATTGTTAAGGTACCTAGTCTGATATTGCCATAGTATTGACATTACTGAGATATTTAATATAAAGTGTCTTTTGTACAATAGAGACCAGAGGATAGACAATACTAGTTGGTTATGATTGCTGGGCCTAAAAGTACAAGAGGAAACATCCTTTACATAGCTGTGTCTAGCTGATACATCTTTTTATGGAGATTTTATAGATGTCAAACTTACTCATGTATTAAATTTAGATATCCCCAACAATTTATCGGTTGTGTGGTTATACCATTATATGTAACAATTAGCGGGAGAGTGTTGGTGAATTCCTCGGTAGATCCCCGGATTTGCTGTGTAATATTCTACTGATGATGAGGGCTGGATGTCTATTTTGTAAAGTTAGATGTTTTTAGACTGTTTATGTTTTTATTGTTCCGAATGCGACACCATCAGAATCATTGTCACATGGTTATATGACACTGGGGATTGATAGAGTTTTATCTTACGATGATGTCTTTTACAAACGTAACAATGATTTGACAATAACTGGTGTCCCTAACATAATATACTGAAGTGTAGTCAATTACAGACCGTCAGACTCCTTTCTTCGTTTACATTTGATGTGAGACTAAATATATTCTCTTCTATATCCTGGACAATGCAATAAAAATTAATAAAAATTGTACAAAAGTTTGTCTGCTTACATGATGTGAAGCTTTAAAACTAGTAGTAAACAATTTTTTTCCCACTATTACTATGGAATAGATAATGATCGGTGGCAAATCTCTAAGATACTAAGAATTATTAGAAAGATTGTGCTCTAAAATGTAGATGTTTAAAGATTGTGCTCTAAAATGTGGGTGTTTATCACGGTATTCGTCGTAATTAGCGCCCCTTCCCTAGAAGTGCCTCTCCCTTTTTCTGGAGAAGAGGTGAAGCTGTATAAACACCCCAATCCCATGCATTTAATGATGTTTTACAACATGTGATGCCTCTAACATCAGCATTGTATCCCATATTACGTGAACATTTACATGTGAATCATGACACAATGATGCGTCTCATATATGCATGTTTACGGTAACATATTAATGTGTCATGAGTACAGAAAGAGTTCAAATGTTTGCTAATTTTTTGTGTCCACTACTTACATTTTGGTTCACTAATAAATGCACCCTTTGTTACAACTTTTTTAAGCACCCAGCGCGCTAATTACAGCAAATACGATATATAGACAAGACTCTGAAATGTTGGTGTTAATGTTATATCTGGTTCTATATATGAAAGTTAGGCTGGGAAGTTCTTATCGAAGACGAACATTTTAGGCTAAGACCATATTATTTTGTAGGCTGATTTAATTAGTAGGATCAGTTCAATATGAAAGCGTACAAAATAAAGAGTACAGAAAATCCATTTTGTCTACTGTCAAAAAGTTCTTAAGACTAAGCAGCTTTCTAAATAGAGTTTGGGTGATGAAGTTGACAGTAAAGGAAATGTTTGTAATCTCCTCTGACAAATCCACACAACTAATAACAGATGGCTGTGGTATATCTTAAAACTTTAATCCTGCACTCATATATATGTGAGCTTCAGTGCAGGTTTATAAGTTATTCTAGTGCACTCTTTAAATTACAGTGACTTGCCTTTGATGACTTTGTTGTTTCGGCTACAGAGGTGTACGGTACAACATACATATATTGGTAGATTTAATTTCCTACCTGGTATACAGGTATTGAGTGTCTGTTGATTAGACATCGGTGAAGGGGATTAAATCCTGTAATCTCACTCGATATTGGAACTTCTGAAGGATTGACTTTGGTCAACTTTTATTGATGTTTGGTTTCCTCATAAACAGTTGTAATGTTTAAATCAACATCAGTAATCCCTCTCTGAAATTGATACCCACCTGTGACTGTCGCACCTATAAGTACAGGTACGAATACCTGTCTTTTACCTGTCACAGTGTGTGTATGGACAAGGTACAAATACCTGTCTTTTACCTGTCACAATGTGTGTATGGACAAGGTACGAATACCTGTCTTTTACCTGTCACACTGTGTGTATGGACAAGGTACAAATACCTGTCTTTTACCTGTCACACTGTGTGTATGGACAAGGTACAAATACCTGTCTTTTACCTGTCACAATGTGTGTATGGACAAGGTACAAATACCTGTCTTTTACCTGTCACACTGTGTGTATAGACAAGGTACGAATACCTGTCTTTTACTTGTCACACTGTGTGTATGGACAAGGTACAAATACCTGTCTTTTACCTGTCACACTGTGTGTATGGACAAGGTACAAATACCTGTCTTTTACCTGTCACACTGTGTGTATGGACAAGGTACAAATACCTGTCTTTTACCTGTCACAATATGTGTATGGACAAGGTACAAATGCTTGTCTTTTACCTGTCCCACTGTGTGTATGGAAAAGGTACAAATGTTTGTCTTTTACCTGTCCCACTGTGTGTATGGAAAAGGTACAAATACCTGTCTTTTACCTGTCACACTGTGTGTATAGACAAGGTACGAATACCTGTCTTTTACCTGTCACACTGTGTGTATGGACAAGGTACAAATACCTGTCTTTTACTTGTCACACTGTGTGTATGGACAAGGTACGAATACCTGTCTTTTACCTGTCACACTGTGTGTATGGACAAGGTACAAATACCTGTCTTTTACCTGTCACACTGTTTGTATGGACAAGGTACGAATACCTGTCTTTTACCTGTCACACTGTGTGTATGGACAAGGTACAAATACCTGTCTTTTACTTGTCACACTGTGTGTATGGACAAGGTACAAATACCTGTCTTTTACCTGTCACACTGTGTGTATGGACAAGGTACAAATACCTGTCTTTTACCTGTCACACTGTGTGTATGGACAAGGTACAAATACCTGTCTTTTACCTGTCACACTGTGTGTATGGACAAGGTACAAATACCTGTCTTTTACCTGTCACACTGTGTGTATGGACAAGGTACAAATACCTGTCTTTTACCTGTCACAATGTATGGACGGACAAGATACAAATACCTGTCTTTTACCTGTCACCCTGTGTGTAAGGACAAGGTACGACACCTGTTTTACCTGTCCCACTGTGTGTATGGACAAGGTACAAATACCTGTCTTTTACCTGTCACACTGTGTGTATAGACAAGGTACAAATACCTGTCTTTTACCTGTCACACTGTGTAAGGACAAGGTACGAATACCTGTCTTTTACCTGTCACAACATATGTATGAACAGCAGAGAAGAATCTATTTATTCAACGTCCTATCATACTCCAAGCATTTTCAGGATGGGCCTTATTTTGGAGGTGTACCCCCCCTCTCCAAGATAAATCACAGACCTATGACCAATATTTTGTCCAAATGAGTAAAATATAAATATAAACTTTAGGTGAAAGGCGAGCAGCTTAACCACTACACCACCCGACAACCCAAAATGAGTATCAAACTTACAACCAAGTAGTAGAGGGCTAGTTGTACTAAAGAATGTCGGAAGACTACAAGTACTTGAGTCCATTTAGTTTAATACTTTCTTAAAAATTCAGAGCTAGCAGGGACTTGATTGACATTGCCGCAAGTTAATTTAGATACGTTTGAATCCTTTAATCACAGGAGAATGTTATCTTTTGTCATTTTAAACATGATTTCTATGTTATTTATCTTTGATAAGCTTTCTTGGCCAAGAGTGTTGGTCGAGGTCTGTACAGAGTAATCTCCCCTTGTCAGGAAGTTTAGCTGTAGAGATATGTATATGCCAATTTTTAGCGGAATCATGAAGTGTGGTTGTGACAGGGGGATCACAGAGTATACAGGATTGTATAGGGATCGTTGTAGAGCGGGGATATGTTATGTTATGTATCTCTGACAAGTAGCCATTGGCTGAAAGATTAAGTCTAAAATATGAGTACAATTAAACTTAACCAAATAACAAATATTTTTATATCAATCATATTTACATATCTCTCCTTCTCCAAATTACATATATTTTGAAATGTGAATTAGAGAGCTGATGCGTGGATAAGATTTAGTGTGACTAAAACTCTAAAGGCCATATTTTGGTTACCTTGCAATGTTATAAATTGGGAGTGGCAATGAGACTTCCCATAAAGTCAGTTTGTAGCTGGAGATACCCTGGCTTCTGTTAATGGCTCTACATCTGGACAAAGATTTCATTTCTTCAAGAGTGAATTGTCATTGTGTTCAGTTGGAATGATGGAATCGGATATTTCCTCCTGAAAGCAAGACAGAATTGTTACACGACAGAAGTGGTACATTTAAGAAGTGAGTTAATATCTTTTGGCTCTCAACTTTTACTGAAAAATTATCTATTACTGACTTAGAATTACAGATAAAAGGTTTGTTGGTTGTGGACTGTACCTTTGAGATGTCACTAACAAAAGATGTGTTTATAAAATGGTTGTAGTGTGGTAATAGTATGTTTGTTAACAGTAACATTTACCTTTATATCTGTTCTCTCCATATTTCAGTTCTGTATCTTTGGTATTCTGATAAAAACATGTCCCTATGGTAAAGTTTGAAATTGAAAGGAAATAATTTTGCCATTTTCTTTTACATATTAAACCATTACAAAAGTAGCACATGCCCCAGATTAGTGCCATAGGAACAGTTATAGATTCATTTTGATATCTGTCTCAGAGTAAATTGAATTGTGGGAAATTTTGTTAGAGTACATGACAACATTTGACCTTTCTGTTGTGAATCTGATAGAATCCTTAGGGATGGGAAAAGACTAATTAGACAGATTCAGGATTTAGATAAACTGTGATGTTATTAGGGCCCCGCATCGAGATGCGGGTGCCCTATAGTAATCAGGTTGTCCGTCCGTCCGTCCGTCCGTCCGTCTGTCCGTCTGTCTGTCTGTCTGTCTGTCTGTCTGTCTGTCCGTCCGTCCGTCTGTCCGTTTTTTTTCTTTTGCACATTAATGATGGAAGGGAGTGAAGTATTTTCCCCATATTTTACATGATGATTCCCCATCCATCCTAGATCTGCTTGGTAATTTTTCAGGCTGAAATTAAATTAAAAAATCGGCCATCTTGGATTTTAACATTTAAAAAAATCACAATGTTGTTGCTCTTAACTGATAAACATTTTGTTATAACATTATGATGCAAAGTTGTTCAGAATTAAACAAGGAGTTGACTGTCCAAAGGTAAGGTCATGGGCCAAGGTTACTAAGTCAAAGGTCAAGGTCAATTTAAAAAAATTATTTTCTCATGAACATTTTGCTACAACATTTATAATGAAGCAGAGTTGTTTCAGAATTTAAAAAAGAAAGTCAAAACCTTGTTAACTATTGGTAACAAAAATGCTAATATCTTTGTATGGTATAGTGACAGGGACTCACTGGCAGCTTACTGTGTTTTCTATGTTAAGTCTATCAGTACTGAGTTGTGTGTTGATATGAATGCCTAAGCTTAGCATTGAAGGTCGCCCTTACAAAAGTGAAGTTTAACCCATTAAAGGTCGCCCTTACAAAAGTGAAGGTCAACCTTCCTTACAAAAATGAAGGTCAACCTTTCATACAAAAGTAAAGGTCAGCCTTCCTTACAAAAGTGAAGATCAACCTTCCGTACAAAAGTAAAGGTCAACCTTCCTTACAAAAGTAAAGGTCAGCCTTCCTTACAAAAGTGAAGATCAACCTTCAATACAAAAGTGAAGGTCAGCCTTCCTTACAAAAGTGAAGGTCAACCTTCCTTACAAAAATGAAGGTCAACTTTCCGTACAAAAGTGAAGGTCAGCCTTCCTTACAAAAGTGAAGATCAACCTTCAATACACAAGTGAAGGTCAACCTTTCTTACAAAAATGAAGGTCAACCTTCCGTACAAAAGTGAAGGTCAACCTTCCATACAAAAGTGAAGGTCAACCTTCCATACAAAAGTGAAGGTCAACCTTCCATACAAAAATGAAGGTCAACCTTCCATACAAAAGTGAAGATCAACCTTCAATACACAAGTGAAGGTCAACCTTTCTTACAAAAATGAAGGTCAACCTTCCATACAAAAGTGAAGGTCAGCCTTCCTTACAAAAGTGAAGATCAACCTTCAAATACAAAAGTAAAGGTCAACCTTCCTTACAAAAATGAAGGTCAACCTTCCGTACAAAAGTGAAGGTCAGCCTTCCTTACAAAAGTGAAGATCAACCTTCAATACAAAAGTGAAGGTCAACCTTCCTTACAAAAGTGAAGGTCAACCTTCCATACAAAAGTAAAGGTCAGCCTTCCATACAAAAGTGAAGATCAACCTTCAATACAAAAGTGAAGGTCAGCCTTCCATACAAAAGTGAAGATCAACCTTCCATACAAAAGTGAAGGTCAACCTTCCATACAAAAGTGAAGATCAACCTTCAATACAAAAGTAAAGGTCAACCTTCCATACAAAAGTGAAGATCAACCTTCAATACAAAAGTGAAGGTCAACCTTCCATACAAAAGTGAAGGTCAACCTTCCATACAAAAATGAAGGTCAACCTTCCATACATAAATGAAGGTCAATCTTCCATACAAAAGTAAAGGTCAACCTTCCATACGAAAGTGAAGGTTAAAAGTGAAGGTCAACCTTCCATACAAAAGTGAAGGTCAACCTTCCATACAAAAGTGAAGGTCAACCTTTCATACAAAAAAGTTCAACAAAAGTCACCTTTATACCTGAGAATAAGATTAAAATCAAGGAGACAAGGTCAAAGTTTAAATTTTTGCAATATCAGAATCATCGTTCATCTCTGAACAAAACTTGACACACCATTAGCTACTCTGAATAACACAGAAGCTCCTTCTGCATGGATTTAGTGTTAGTATGGAGTGTTTACATTGTGTACAATCCTGTCACAGCAGTAGCACTTCTGTAGTAACAGATTGATGGTAGACCTAATGATGGATGACTACATGTACCTAGATTCCTCTACCCCTGTTGTGTAACTCTTGATCGATTGTTTGTCTTATTATTGAATCTAATTAACTCATCTGCTACCTGGTATCAGACACGACCCATCTTACCAAGAATTGAGTGCTGAATGGTAAATTAATGGATGGTATGAATCTGATGGGGGTCTGAATGTGTTAGTGAGACGGGGTCAAAGGGCAAAGGGGCAGTTTGGCTGATTATTTTTAGGAAGCTTTGCCTGACAAAGGCAAAGGGGCAGTTTAGCTGATTAGTTTTAGGACTTGAGACAAAGCTAGGTTTAGGACACAATGGTGACTGGTAATGATGTCTTTAGCAAGCTTTAGACAAGGCTAAGTTTGGGACACAGTGGAGACTGGTAATGATGTCTTTAGCAAGCTTTAGACAAGGCTAAGTTTGGGACACAGTGGAGACTGGTAATGATGTCTTTAGCAAGCTTTATACAAGGCTAAGTTTGGGACACAGTGGAGACTGGTAATGATGTCTTTAGCAAGCTTTATACAAGGCTAAGTTTGGGACACAGTGGAGACTGGTAATGATGTCTTTAGCAAGCTTTATACAAGGCTAAGTTTGGGACACAGTGGAGACTGGTAATGATGTCTTTAGCAAGCTTTATACAAGGCTAAGTTTGGGACACAGTGGAGACTGGTAATGATGTCTTTAGCAAGCTTTAGACAAGGCTAAGTTTGGGACACAGTGGAGACTGGTAATGATGTCTTTAGCAAGCTTTATACAAGGCTAAGTTTGGGACACAGGGGAGACTGGTAATAATGTCTTTAGCAAGCTTTAGACAAGGCTAAGTTTGGGACACAGTGGAGACTGGTAATGATGTCTTTAGCAAGCTTTATACAAGGCTAAGTTTGGGACACAGTGGAGACTGGTAATGATGTCTTTAGCAAGCTTTATACAAGGCTTAGTTTGAGACACAGTGGAGACTGGTAATGATGTCTTTAGCAAGCTTTATACAAGGCTAAGTTTGGGACACAGTGGAGACTGGTAATGATGTCTTTAGCAAGCTTTATACAAGGCTAAGTTTGGGACACAGTGGAGACTGGTAATGATGTCTTTAGCAAGCTTTATACAAGGCTAAGTTTGGGACACAGTGGAGACTGGTAATGATGTCTTTAGGTCTTCTTTAAACGTAAAAAATTGTGAACACTTGAAATTTATGAAGATTCTTGTTTCATGATTATATTGATATCTGTCTTTATTCATGAAACATATTAATCCGTCGATTATAAGATTCTGCAGCTCTAAGCCGATACAGTCGTATATTCTGGGATGGCATTAGTATCAATCAGGTTAGTATAGCTTGCTTTCATAGCCACTCTTCAGACTGTTAACATCTGTAGACATCACAGAGAAATAATACATTTCTTCCAACATGACATGACATATATAAGTAATTAAATAAAACAACTGCGATTTCTGTATGGAAATAGAAAAAATAAATTAAGTTTGATGTTTTAATGATATTGTGTTCCTGTGTGATTGATGTATTGGCACGAGACCTTGCCTGTCCTGATAATCGCGTGTGTATTCTCAGTACTGTGTCACAGTGATGTCACGAGATGAGCAGGAAATTGTCGTACTATCTTGGCTGATCAAAGTAATAAGTAACTGTCAGGTGAGGGGTACGTTAAGTCAGGCTCACTTATCTATCTGTACCGGGGGAACCTTCACAAGTTTTTATAATTAATTATCACCATTTTGTTGTTGTTAACGAATAGCTTGCATTGCTATTTGTCAAAAAACTCTTTGTCAATCGTTGAAACTTAATGTCATTTAGAAAATGTTTTTAGAATTACAAAATTGGGTAAATCGTTGAAACTTAATGTAATTTAGAAAATGTTTTTAGAATTACAAAATTGGGTAAATCGTTGAAACTTAATGTCATTTAGAAAATGTTTTTAGAATTACAAAATTAGGTAAATAAAAACAGGGGAAGACTGTATACATGTCTATACACCACATGTCTATAGTTATGGAAAGGTAATCTTATCAAGGGAGATAATTATGTCATGGTTAAGGTCTTCATTTGGCATATATTGAAAATGCTTTATACAAAACTGATAATTAGAGCATATTTACGCAAAATAGTTTATTTATAGTTGTAATTTGTGATGATAGAGCAGTGACACAATTTGATTTTCTTAAAAAATCTAAATTAAGAAATGATGCCATTAAATTCATACAGATTTTATAAAGGCGGTTTATTGGCATAAGGCTCTAACAGAATACATTGGGAAGCACAACCAAAGCGAGAAAATCATAAAATCAAATGTACTTCTACTCTCAAGTCTAAAAACCAAAAAATACTCCTTTAAAAGAGTGAACTTAAATGAATTTAAACGGCATGAGTCATTTTCTAAAAAAAAGGTGAATTCAGTGATAGCTCTTGAGATATAAAAATCTTAATGCACATGCATTGATTCAGATTTGACAGTGTTATACATGTTTTGTATGGCTGATATTCTTGCTACATCCCAAAAATATGTTTTGGTGGAAACTATCAGAAGTATAGTGATGTATAAGCAGGATGTGTTATGTTAATGGTTATAGAAAAATTGAAGATTTTAAGATTTTCAGCAAAATTTCAAGATACAGAAATGAAAACATGATTTGTCAATTTCTACTGAAGAAGTGACAATTTTGGTTTTGTACAACTGTTAGATACAGCAGATATAGAAAAAAGAAACAAATGCATTTGGATGTTTATAGATAATATCAGGTAGAAAGAAAGTTAAGTGTTCCATTTTCACCAATAACATTGAATGTACGTGGTATAGAAATCACATTACTATGTTTGAGTGGTAAAGACTGTTGTAAGAGTACAGTAGAGGCATGTGTTTATGAGTTTACGTATTAATGGATGCTGTCACACCTAACTGAATTTAGTATTGTAACAATGACTTCACAAAATTACCTGTAAAAATTGGCAGCAACAAACAACCTGACGTGGTTACCTGTGGTGAACACCTGAGTCCATATAGTTTTATACTGTGTATCTCAGTGAGGACTTGACAAATAGAACATCGAGACGTGTCAAGAACACTAATTTCAAAGTTTGATAAAGTCCAACATTTTTTTGAGTCACACAGCAAAAGCAAGTGTGAAGGATAGAATTGTTCAACAAAGCCCTGAAAATAACTTTCCAACTTCAAATAGGTTTCAATGTTAAAAGGTAATATCCTAATAAAAAGAAGAGGTAATGAAATAAGTTTCCCTTTTGTAACTTGTGTTTAGTACTCTGAAGGCTGTTCATTTTTGGTTTAGCGTCAGAGAAATACATAAAGACTTCATAATTTGTATTAATCATTTTATGATGCTTTGTATTTTTACAAAATTTGACAGAGTTATAATGAGTAAGTTGGATTAAGTGGTGTACAATGGTCCTGATAGTGCTAAGGTGTTTCAGGTGTATCTCGGTGTTATTGTCAATGTTTCAGGTGTATCTCAGTGTTATTGTCAATGTTTCAGGTGTATCTCAGTGTTATTGTCGATGTTTCAGGAGTATCTTGGTGCTGTTGTCAATGTTTCAGGTGTATCTCGGTGTTATTGTTGATGTTTCAGGAGTATCTCGGTGTTATTGTTGATGTTTCAGGTGTATCTCAGTGTTATTGTTGATGTTTCAGGTGTATCTCAGTGTTATTGTCAATGTTTCAGGTGTATCTCAGTGTTATTGTCAATGTTTCAGGTGTATCTTGGTGTTATTGTTGATGTTTCAGATGTATCTCAGTGTTATTGTCAATGTTTCAGATGTATCTCAGTGTTATTGTCAATGTTTCAGGAGTATCTCAGTGTTATTGTCAATGTTTCAGGTGTATCTCAGTGTTATTGTCAATGTTTCAGGAGTATCTCTGTACTATTGTTGCTGTTTTAGGAGTATCTCCGTGCTATTGTTGATGTTTCAGGAGTATCTCTGTGTTATTGTCAATGTTTCAGGAGTATCTCTGTGTTATTGTCAATGTTTCAGGAGTATCTCTGTGTTATTGTCAATGTTTCAGGAGTATCTCTGTGTTATTGTCAATGTTTCAGGAGTATCTCTGTGTTATTGTCAATGCTTCATTAGTATCTCGGTGCTATTGTCGATGTTTCAGGAGTATCTCTGTGCTATTTTCAATGTTTGAGAAGTATCTCTGTGCTATTGTCGATGTTTGAGAAGTATCTCTGTGCTATTGTCGATGTTTTAGGAGTATCTCTGTGCTATTGTCAATGTTTCAGGAGTATCTCCGTGCTATTGTTGATTGTATCAGGAGTATCTATGTGCTATTGTTGATGTTTCAGGAATATCTCGGGGTTATATTGTTGATGTTTCAGGAGTATCTCAGTGCTTCCTATTATCTGTATAAACACGATTCAACAAAGTTTTACATTCCAGTACGGATATCTGATTAATACATGTAACGTACATCTTAACGAGTCTTAAATGATCTAAATTAAGTGCCCAGGAAATGCCTTCCTCTACCTTGTTATGTAGTATAGGTACAAAGTTACCATCACATAGAGTGCATTGGGGATGTAAATAGTTGTCAATTACACAACAATGTGCCTAATGTTTGGTACAAAGCAATCCTGGACAGAGAACTGGAGAACTCATGCCTTGATGTCAATCTGACAAAAGAATAGCCTTGTTTTACACAAAGGAAGGCAGAAATCGTACTGCTAATTACCTATCAGACCTCTGGCAGATCTGCTTGGAAATTACACAGGAATATTGATGTTATCTGTAAGGGTAACGCCCCTTCTCCCTTGTCTAAAATGGATGTTTTATCCTTGGTTAAGGATTCCTAGGTCAGAATCTCCTTGCACTGCTGATCGTTAATTCTGGATTCAGGTGTTACCGTTCCCCTGTAAAAGTACAGAGATAATTGTACTGTGTCAGGAAGTACAGTCTCTCTAATTCTTCATCAGATGTAGCATTGTATCCTAAAATGCAGTGGTATTGAGCAATTCTATAATCTATGTTCAATAGTAATTGTAAAACCACACATGAAATGGTAAGGTGACTTAACCGCTGTGTGGGTTTCCTGGGGTACTCTGGGATTTTCTCTCCCAGTACGTAAAGTGTAGCACTTCCGTACAGGCCACAATACATTTGTTTTATTATCAAAAAAAAAAAAAAAAAGATTCTTTTATAGAGAAGTGGATATATATTTCAAACATAAAAAATAACCATGGTAGGAAAAGTAACTATCGTTGTTATTTATTGTACAAAACGTCAAAGTAAATTAAAAACTGAATCTGATATTGATTTGAATATTGTAAGTACTCTTGTACTGAAAATCTCTTGAGAAACACTTACTATCATGCTAAAACTATATGAGGTTTTTACACGGAATAAAGAGGAATCACTTTATTATGATTTAATTTATGTTTTGTGTTGATATAGGATTAGATGTATTATCTAATTTTTACAGTTCAATACCTAGTGTGAACATGCACATAAAGACAAATAAAAACAGTAAAGTGATGAAGCATCTCTTTGGGTAGTGGATGGAAGGAACCCTGTTCCATTACACATCAGTACTATCATATAAAATGAGTAAACTAAAAGTGGCGAAAGTAATTATTGATCATATCTAGCATAAAAAGTGAAAAAAAACCTGCTAAAACTGTAATTATATAAACACTGAAATGGTGAGAAATAAATCTTATGTGTTTGATTTGTGGCGGATTCTGATCAGATGTTAATTAATTAACACAATCACTAGCCAATATCGTGTAACAGTCAAAATTATTCGGTGTAACTTCTACTTATAGGGTTTATAACAAACACAGGTCCCTGATATAATTTACTTTATACTTTTGAGAGAACATGAAAGTTACATAGCTTTCCCTGTTTTATTCCTGTACGATACTTTTGGTAGGCTGTAGTATGTTGGTGTTGTGTCTCATTGTGATATCAATACTCTATAATTGGTAGTGCTGTCTCTTTCACTCACATTGCTGGGGTCACACTGATAAGAAATTTTCACCACCTGAAATTCTTAACCTTTTGAAATCATATGATATTGATTTTGATAGAAATTTATAAAGATTTTTATATTATCAGTGAGTTTATAGTGCAATCCCACAGAAATATACTACCAAAGACTGAGAATGGTGGTTTCTGATTTTCTACATCAGGAAGGAGTTTGTGGGAGTGAAGGAATGTCTCGTCTATGTGAACAACATTATGAGTGATTTATTTACTGTCTGATAATTCAGTAGGTGGAAGTTTTTTTTTCATGAAGTACTATAAAGCTGTACTTTCTTCAATAACTTATATTCTATGAGGCATGCATGACTTGTGTTTCCTCTTCTGTAACATTAACTTGATAAAATCTTTATAGATATATAGTTCAATACCATTAATGAACCAGTTTATCCTTTATACTGTGGTGATTAGAGCAGGCTTAAGGGAAGGGTAGGGACGGGGAAGGGCAGGGGAGGGGGGGAGGGGCAGGGGAAAGGGGGGTAAGGGGAAGGGACAGGATACAAAGGTTAGGGAAGGGTAGGGACAGGGAAGGGCAGGGGAGGGGCAGGGGAGAGCAGGGGAAAGGGAGGTGAGGGAAAGGGACAGGATACAAAGGGTAGGGACGGGGAAGGGCAGGGGAGGGGCTGGGGATAGGGGGGTAAGGGGAAGGGACAGTATACAAAGGTTAGGGAAGGGTAGGGACGTGGAAGGGCAGGGGAGGGGCAGGGGAAAGGGGGGTAAGGGGAAGGGACAGGATACAAAGGTTAGGGAAGGGTAGGGACGGGGAAGGGCAGGGGAGGGGAAAAAACAAGATACAAAGGTTAGGGAAGGGTAGTGATGGGGAAGGGCAGGGGAAAGGGAAGAAACAAGATACAAAGGTTAGGGAAGGGTAGGGACGGGGAAGGGCAGGGGAGGGTCAGGGGAAAAGGGGGGTGAGGGAAAGGAACAGGATACAAAGGTTAGGGAAGGGTAGGGGCAGGGGAGGGGCAGGGGAGTGGCAGGGGAGTGGCAGGGGAGAGGCAGGGGAAAGGGGGGTGAGGGGAAGGGACAGAATACAAAGGTTAGGGAAGGGTGGGAAAGGGGAAGGGTAGGGACAGGGGAAGGTGGGGGAGGGAAGAAACAAGATAATAGGTTAAGGAAGGGTAGGGACAGGGGAAGGGCAGAGAGAGGGGAGGGATAGAGAGAGGTGGGGGTAGAGAGAGGGGAGGGATAGAGAGAGGTGGGGATATTGGTAGAAACAAGATAGAGGGTTAATGTATTTTGGGAAAGCTGAGCTCAAGAATTTTGATTATAGGAAATGAAAGGAAGGGATGTAATGAAAATATATTCTCATGGATTTAATGTAATATCTCAGGTAAAACTGTAATTGATATACATTACTAAAAGTAAATAGTACATATAATAAGTGTCGTTTGAATCTTGAGTATCAACAATTACTTGTGAACATATTTATGGTGATGGAATTTGTTTGATGGCAGCTAACTGATATTTTATGTCCAGCATCAGTTTTATATGGCCTCTTCAGCCTCTAGTCAACTTTATAGATATGTCGCTTGAAAGATTTTGTAGAAAATACTTTTATATCATTGGTAAGTTTTACATTACAGAAGAAAATGCACTACAAAGGTGAATTTTGTTAATAGAAAAACAATAACGAAAATATTAATAAAAAACTCCCACAAACTACTGCTCCTAAAATTATGTTGTGCTTACGAAGTTGACAATGCCACACACATAGCCTGCCCTATGGTGACCGGTAAGTGAAATGTTCTTCAACGTTAGATATGTTTAACATAAAATTCTCCTTTTGGGTGAAAAATTAAATTTATGTTTAAAATGAATTGTAGAATTAGGTCACTATTTGTATTTTTAGGTCATTACTTGTAGTATAAGATCATTACTTGTACAGAAGACTGATGTACTTTCCATCAACAAAATAATCTGCCAAAGTATGATAAATGTTACAAAGTTTGGAAATTGATTGTGAAATACTAGATTGATCCATCTTTAGGAAACTTTGGAAATCACCTAAATGAGTAAAGGAAAACATGGATCAAGGATGAAATTGGGAGTCAGACTGTGAACTTGTGACATGAAATCTACGATGAAATCTCTACGATGAAATCGGGACTCAGACTTTGAACTTGTGACATGAAATCTACGATGAAATCTCTACAATGAAATCGGGAGTCAGACTATGAACTTGTGACATGAAATCTACGATCAAGAGTCAGACTGTGAACTTAAAACATGAAATCTACGATAAAATCAGGAGTCGGACCCACCGATTACATAAAGCTAAATTATTATGGAAATCTTTTATGTCCTGAAAACCTTTAGAAAGTCCTGACCTCCATTATAGGAACTGTCAAAGACATTGATTTGGGGACCATTTCCGGCTGTAGTGCGCCAAATGTAATCTGTGATTATAAACCAATACGCTGAATCCTGATCTGGCTGCGATTCTATTTGTGTAGAGATTTCGACCACAGGTCCAAAAGTTGGTTTAGATAATTACAAATGTCATACGGTAAAAGGGGCTACTACTGTCGTAGCTTCAGACAGGAAACACATCATTTGTACCAAATCATAGACGAGCCAAGAAATCGTGGATGTAAATCGCATCTGTTTACATAATGAATTAACGACGACATTCAATTGGATTTGTAAGGTCGGGTTAAGGGGATTCACTTAGTTAAGCGATCTGAAATATGCTTTCTTCCTATCTCACTGACACGCACATGTTTTCAGATAATTTACGTAGCGTCAAGTGTGAGAATTTTTTTCTAACAGCTCTGGTCATCGTGGAATTCAATACAGATAATGGGAGAAAAATTAATTATTTTCAATCATCGAAGCTATTGATGGATGAGAGCACACAATCCTGGTCAGACAAAGGCTTGATCATGTCCAGGCCCTTGGGCAAATATAGAAGCTCTCACAAGATCCTGACTAAATAGCTGATCCTAAATTTGATGGAAGAATTTTGAGTTTAATCATTAGACGAGGATTATCATGTTCCCATGTGAGGCCTAATAGTGTTACGGTCATTAGCAGCCATTTTCTATTGTCACTCCACAACGATGAACCACACAACATTTTTGAAACAATTTACTAATTGGTTTCATTAGATTGTATTTAGAAACGGTTTATTAGGGAAGGTTTTATTTTCAAGGTGACAATGTGTGTTCGGATGTGCAGACACCTTATTAGGGCACGAAATAGGCTTCGGCAAATTTGATGATACAGAATATTTTAAAAATTACTGATGCATGTACGGGCCGTAAAATGTCTTTGTTCTCAAAGTGAATTATCACACAAGGAAATTGTTGGAGCCATAAACACGGATCTGGGATAAATGAAGTTTTATAAAACCTGAAAATATCGCCTTAATTATTTAGCTTCCACATGAAATTTACTAAAGAGCTCTTCAATCCAATCATGGACACATCTGGTGTGGAGCTGTAGGTTTATGTCATGGTTAGGTAATGAATTCCATAGGGTAATTAACATCAGCTATTAATTGTGATAGACTGGTGCAAAATTCACCACAAGGTCATGTCCTTGAATTTCAGTTATGAAATTTTAATGATTGAAATTTTGTGTTTTGAATCCATATCTGGTTTATTGATGGATAGTTCTTCCTTGAACATTTAGTTTATTGTACATCAGAATGGTAGTTTTGTCTAAGTTGACCGATGGCCAGGCAGTATTGATTTAGCCATGCCTCAAGATTGTACACATACACACACATGTAGTTAATTCATGTTGGAGTAAATGTCGTAGCATAATTAATGCAAAATCCAAAGTCATGTGTGGTACCAACTGTTTGATTTATATAATACCAACTGAAAGAAATGGAAAAACCAATGTACAAATAGCTCTGAATGCTTTGCCCTTGGCCTCACCAGATCCAATCTATAACTTCATTCCCGCATTTTGTAGAAAACTGTCACTACCTTGGTTACATCAGAATCAAAACCATGGCCGCCTCAGTCTCACCTGAATTAGCCGAGGATCAGCTGATAATACACATTAGCTACATTAGCTGTCACTTAGAGATAATCCCCCACCAATAAAAATGGATTAATTCATTGTTATCCTGATTAATTCAGCATCCGGAACATATCTAGCCTCCCCTATTTGTTCATCTTTACAACCATTATTTAATTGATATGGACTGATCTATTGTAACCTTGAGGGGTGACAGGTTTTATTTATCGTTTAGATTCCATTATTTGTAGGTATCATGATTAGTTAGCTTTTTGTTCAATCACTTTGTTTGTGATTTTTGTTAGCAAATGCTTATAACATGATATTTATTCTAAGGTAGCAAAACAAAACCAATAACAAAACCATCAAACGGATACCATGATAGATGTTATAGGTATTCATGAAGATGTTTTTGTTTTTAAGAATATTGATTTGTTAAATTTGTGAAGTTGATAAAATGGTTAAACTAACCATGCATGACCTGTTGTGTGACCAGGTGGCTACTGAAGGGGACATCAAAGCTGTCCAAGTAGATTTAATATTGATGAATTAATGGTTCAGTAGAGTAAACATTCACAGCGTGAAACTATAATGGTGTGGCAGGAGACAATGTTTAAGGATCAGCTTCTGTTAATGGGAGTTGGTGTCATAGGGATCAGTGTCTATTTATAGGAATACAGGTACGTCCTCAGGTAAGGAAGTCAATAGGAATACAGGTAAGTCCTTAGGTAAGGGAATCAACATCAGAATACAGGTACGTCCTTATGTAAGGAAGTCAATAGGAATACAGGTACGTCCTTAGGTAAGGAAGTCAATAGGAATACAGGTACATCTTATGTAAGGAAGTCAATAGGAATACAGTACGTCTTATGTAAGGAAGTCATTAGGAATACAGGTACGTCTTAGGTAAGGAAGTCAATAGGAATACAGGTACGTCCTTAGGTAAGGGAAATCAAGGAATCAGCATGTCAATAATAGGAATACAGGTACGTCTTTGGTAAGGAAGTCAATAGGAATACAGGTACGTCCTTTAAGTTAAGGTTGTCAATAATAGGAATACAGGTACGTCATTAGGTAAGGGAATCGACATCCTAGGGATCAGCGTCTATTAATAGGAATACAGGTATGTTGATAATACAGGTGTAGAGAAGTCACGTTGTAGGGATTAACACTTCCTTATTATAGATGTACAGGTACTTTTGTTTTGCTGTTTACTCTGTACAGGTGTTATCAAGACAAGTTTTAAAAACCTTCAATTCAAAAGAGATTTTTTTTTCATTCAGAAGAGTTCATAAGATGTAAGTCTATATATAACATTAGCAGTGTGTGTGGATATCCTGGCCTCGTGTGCCATCAGAAGTGATTCAGGTACATCCTGACAGATTGTCAACTATTGTTTTATCAGATCTAACTAATATTGATGAACTTTTTACCCTTTTCCTTTGTTTTCTTGTAAATCATCAACATTTTTTCCTGGTACTTTTTTTTTTTACCTTTCGTTGATGAAAAGAGAAGTTCATTGGATCGTGAACTATACATAATGTAAATACCCTGGAGTGTGTTCGGGTACAGGTGATTATGAGGTCGCAGTACTGCTAAATGTTTATCTTGTGACACAGTAATCAATGTGGATGTTTTAAGATATTATTCTCATAGATCAATTCTCTTAAAAAAGTTATGGATTAAAAGGAAATTAAGAGTATAAATATATGAGGATACGAGAAGCCTAGTGTAGTGGTGTGGTGACAGTGTATCTATGGATGGTACCCTGAGAACGAGTCACTGACAAGGTAATGTCATTATAAGTATGTATAATGTTAGTAAGAACAGTGTCCTTGGTCATATCTGTCAGGTCCTGAAGTTACTTTAGCCTAAATGCACCATTTCTTTAATGACGTCCAAAATGATCAGTGATCTGCCTTGTGTATAAAAACTAACTGACAATATATTCCATGGGTGATCTTTATAGACAGGTGTATGTTGTGTAATATTTAAAGACCAGACCAGAAGATGTCAAATGAAATATAAGAAAGGAGTATCTTGATTTTCACTTAGGTCAATATTAAAAAACGATGCATGGAGGAGGAGGGATGTGTTTGACCATGAAAGGGAGAATACTTTGTATGGTTGAAGTGCAGACCTATGTGAAATGAATTGTATACGTATAATTGCTCTTTAATGAGTCAATTATTTTGTTTTGCCTTTTAGAGGCTGTAGTGCTTGGAGATTTGTACTAGGGTCTAATAGATTTTTTTTTGTTTTAACCCCTACCCCATCCCCCCCCCCCCTTCCCATCCTTCGGCTCCCCCAAGTTCTAATGTCTGTGTTCCATTGACAGACATGAGCCTTATAGCTTGGAGTACATCTAGGTATGAAAATTGTCTGTGGTTATAAAGTTGGTAAAAGCCCATTGTCTACCTTTTGTACTCCGGTTTAAACCTGGAGGTTAAAAAAAACTGAAGTGCTTGTCTTAAGTTTATAAAGACTCGTCTGGCTTTTAAAGCAGCTGTAATTGCCCGAGGAATCTTTGGCCATCTTCCTGTCGGACGCTGTAAAATTCTCATGTCAGATTGTGACTGAATAATCCAATGATTTCAGGTCTAGAGACAAACCTTATCTTTAATGTTGGTTTAACATTTCGGCTAGGCTGATAACTGCATCATCAAAGTTGACAAGAATTGGGTGTTCTTCGTGATGAAGAAAATGTGACATTTTACAGAAGTTAGTTTTAGATATTTTATTTTATAGTTTTTGATATAAGTCAGATCATGAATGTTGACACTTGATACTAATTCAAAGGTGCATGTATGGATAGAACATATTTCTATACAACAAGACCATGACAAGTAATAATAAAACCCTACCTACTCTTTCCTCTTTCCAGAAAGCAAAAAAAAAAAAAAAAAAATGTAAAGAGTTTATTTTCCTTTCATTACTGAAAACATTAGCATGTAAGGGATATATAGGTGCCTAAATTATAGCCTATAGGATTTCTGTGGTGGTGTTAGAGGCAAGGGGAAGATAGTCATTGGTGATAGATGGTATACCTTTGTCTTGTAGGAAGATTCTCGTTTAAGCTCCCATTCTCCTAGTCTTGGCGATGATGAGGTACGCTCTCAGACAGTTTATGGCGTAGACCTTTTTACATGGTAAGACTTTTAGTCTTATCTACTGTTTAACCGAGTATAAAACTACACAACAAACCAGTGATAAATTCCTATGTAAGGGGCTCGAAACACCGTCATAAAATGGTGAAAAAAATATCACAAATGTTTCAGTTAGGAGCTATATACTATCATAAAATTGAAACAGAAACTGTTACAAATGTTGCAGAAGGAACGATATACTGCCATAAAATCGAAGAAGAATCGTTGTAAATGTTGGCTTATTGATATTATTCATAGTTAAAGAGTATAGAGCTAGCGGAGACTATCGCGTAATGACAGCAGATCTGGCAGAGTCTATCATTTACTGAGACAACATACTATTCAGGGACAGAGTGTGGAAAGATCTACTATTACAGTACTCTCCTACTGATACATCTTAACGGAGCTGTGGGCCGTTAGGTTTCCTTATTGATGGCCGAGAGCTTTCAGCTATTGCTGCGTCACCGGGCTATAACTCTGACTATCAGAGGGGTTTATCTGAAAAACTCTAAATCGCTCTACCCCATTACAAGTGTCGTCATCGAAGATCTATACTGTATAATTCTAAATCGTTCTACCCCATTGCAAGTGTCGTTGTTGAAGATCTATACTGTATAATTCTAAATCGCTCTACCCCATTACAAGTGTTGCAGTTGAAGATCTATACTGTATAATTCTAAATCATTCTACCCCTTTACAAGTGTCGTCTTTGAAGGTCTATACTGTTAAATAATAAATCACTCTACTCCATTACAAGTGTCGTCGTCACAGATCTATACCGTATGTATGGTTCAAATACAAAATCACTCTAACCCATTACAAGTTCCGTCGTCGCAGATCTATATGTATTACGTACTATTTTAGGGTTGTAGATGTAATATTTAAATGGAATTTGAACAGTAATCAGTAATACATCTTGTATGAATTATTTAAGTGAAAAATATGGTATTGAGTGGTTTTTATGTCCCTTAAATGTAATTTAAATAGGTCCCGCCGTTATCAGTGAGGAACTAAGAATAAATGTTTAAAACGTTTTTATAAATTTTTTTTGAAAATTAATGAGTTGGACTGTTAACTTCTGAGTTCAGTTTGATGTAGACTGGCTGAGCATTGTTACATATGCTGACTTCTGCGACTGTATAATGTTAATTTTCAGTGTTCTGTCTTCAATCAGTCTGGATGCTGCATTGTTGTCATCCCCTAACAGTTAAATAGGGAATTGTTAGAATGCTATTTTTCTGTACTCGTTTGGATTGGTACATAAAATATCATTTATCTCATTTGTGAAATGGAAGACATCATCACAGAAACTACACATGGCAAATTAGCCAAATTTAGAATAAAAAACAGTTTTACTTCAATTGAATCTTTTGCTTGTATCTAACTGGTAATTCGTTGTCTGATCTGTGAATCGTCAACCCTGAATCATGGATCTGATCAGATCTCAATATGTTCGACAATCAACAGCCCTACTGTAGTGTCTATGGGTTGTTACCATACGTTTGACCACCCTTATGACTTGTAAGTGACCTGTAGTGTCTGTGGGTTGTTACCATACGTTTGACCATCCTTATGACTTGTAAGTGACCTGTAATGTCTATGGGTTGTTACCATACGTTTGACCACCCTTATGACTTGAAGGTGACCTGATGTGTCTATGGGCTGTAACCATACTTTTGACCACCCTTATGACTTGTAAGTGACTTGTAGTATGTATGGGCTGTTACCCTACTTTTGACCACCCTTATGACTTGTAAGTGACCTGTAGTGTCTATGGGCTGTTACCATGTACGTTTGACCATCCTTATGACTTGTAAGTGACCTGTAGTGTCTATGGGCTGTTACCATGTACGTTTGACCATCCTTATGACTTGTAAGTGACCTGTAGTGTCTATGGGTTGTTACCATACCTTTGACCACCCTTATGACTTGTAAGTGACCTGTAGTGTCTATGGGTTGTTACCATACCTTTGACCACCCTTATGACTTGTAAGTGACCTGTAGTGTCTATGGGTTGTTACCATACCTTTGACCACCCTTATGACTTGTAAGTGACCTGTAGTGTCTATGGGTTGTTACCATACTTTTGACCACCCTTATGACTTGTAAGTGACCTGTAGTGTCTATGGGCTGTTACCATGTACGTTTGACCACCCTTATGACTTGTAAGTGACCTGTAGTGTCTATGGGATGTTACCATACTTTTGACCACCCTTATGACTTGTAAGTGACTTGTAGTGTCTATGGGCTGTTACCATGTACGTTTGACCATCCTTATGACTTGTAAGTGACTTGTAGTGTCTATGGGTTGTTACCATACGTTTGACCATCCTTATGACTTGTAAGTGACCTGTAGTGACTATGGGCTGTTACCATGTACGTTTGACCACCCTTATGACTTGTAAGTGACCTGTAGTGACTATGGGCTGTTACCATGTACGTTTGACCATCCTTATGACTTGTAAGTGACCTGTAGTGTCTATGGGTTGTTACCATACGTTTGTAAGTGACCTGTAGTGACTATGGGCTGTTACCATGTATGTTTGACCACCCTTATGACTTGTAAGTGACCTGTAGTGTCTATGGGTTGTTACCATACTTTTGACCACCCTTATGACTTGTAAGTGACCTGTAGTGTTTATGGGTTGTTTAACTACCAAATATAACTACCCATGTCTATGATTGGCAAATTGATCCTCAACTAATTCCTTGTTAAACTGGAGATAGGAATCCTGCTCATCTATGAAATTGTTTTTTGTTTTAAATCGGAGGAAGTGGATGAGATTTAGAGATAATTTTTAAGAAACATTGATGGATTAGAATTAGTGGTCAGAGACCTTGTGACAGGGAGAAATGAGGTGAGGAAGCCAACCTTGTACATTTGTACGATCGCTCGCCACATATAACCACTAGCTACAGTGGTTAATATCATCATCGTCTTTTCTCATCGATGAATGCTTCTCAACTATAGAATAATATTTCATTTGGAAATTGCCATCATTTTCTCGTAAGTGGTGGAAATGGGTGTTATTATAGGGAAAATCTAAATCGGGCTGGCTCGATTGCTAAGCCTGACCGGTTCCTATAACGACTCGAGGCGTAGTTTAGGGGACCCTTAGGACCAGCATGGAATGTCGTCCGTCTGATGATTTATCACAGTGTAAAAATCTCCAGATCTGCACAAGTCATTTGGTGACAGAGGACAGAGCTGAAAGTTCAGTGTAATGAAGATTTCAATGTAATCACATTGGTACAATTTGAGTTGTAAGATTTCAATATGGTGACGATGTAAAATAAATAAAAGGCAGTAACAGAAGAATGTACGATATCTTGAAATGCAAGGCTGGCAATGAAGAAGAAGGTGTTTGATATTGTACCAAGACCTCTGGGCTACATTGAGCCTGACCCATGTGGCCCTTCTAGGATGTATTTGTAAATGAGCACACTTGTTGATAGGTTAATTATTATTGATAAAAGGTAACAATGACTGTGTCCTTTGAGTTAACAAGTTTGCTCTGCTGAGAGTTGTAGTGAAACTTTTAGACATGGTGTGGATATTTATAATGAGGTGTGAACATTTCTGGGAAGCTTTTCTACAATTAGGTTACTGCCAATGCTATCAACATGTATTATTTCCTTCTCCATGTCCCATGGGACATGTCACATTTAAGACATCTCATACCTATGCTCTTATATCTATGTAATTTAATTTTCTAGTAACATTTGAGTATTGAACATGTGTGATAGAAAGTTCACCAGTTCAAGATTCCGATACAAGGTACTTTATTTCCTCGCCCCGTAGATCGTGCACACTTCTAATTTGTTAAAGGCATTGGTCCAGTGTTTTCACTGTGAAGACCATGCATACATAGATTTTATTAAAGACGTTCTGTTTTCCCTCTAGAGACCCTAGGCACATGTCTGGATTGTGAAGTGTGTTGTACATCCTCTCCCAGGGCTGCACACTTGTCACTGCCACACAGGCACAATCTGCATTCTCTTTCTTAAAGTGTCCTCATGGTGACATTTAGCTGCCATGTGTATCGGATGACATATCATTGATTTTATTCAAAAGTCTCGTTTTAGAGAAGTCTTAGCAAATTAAAATCTTTTATAACAATCGTTAATTAATACAGGGAGTTGTTTGTAACTATAAGTATACCAAAACAGACCTTAACATGTGCTTTTATAGAAATATTTTGATTTTGTTGTTACAAAGAATATCTCTCCTTGATCAGTAAACTAAGATCCACCCATGGTTGTCGTTATCAAATATTACATTATACAAGAACACAAAACCACAACACTTAATTCAATGACACATACTACAGTAGGGATCCTGTTTCAAGATATTATATAGGATTTTAATGTATAGTATCTTTAATGATGAATCTTTTATATATTTTCATTTATATTTTTTTTACGAGCCTTGACAAGCAGAAACTAAAACTTTGAGATGAGTTTCGTAAAACCTCAAATAAAACAAACACAAATTTAAGATACCTTTTTTCAACAAAAGCCTACATTTAAAAAAAAATCTCAACATCAAAATGTGTAGCGGAGGCCGCTGGTTTGTTTGCTAGTTATACCCCCTTAAGGAAGTTAATGTGGGGGGGAGGGGAAGATATTGGAATTGGGTTGTCCATCTGTTGTCTCTGTCCATCTGTCTGTCTGTCTATAGACACAAATTTGTCCCCCCTAACTACTTCAAAATCTGTTGGATGGACCTGTCTACTTTTGACCGAATCCCGAAAATGCATCCTAATTAAAAAGTAAAAAGTTTTATAGGAAAAATCACTGACTTACTTCAAGGGCCTGATGGGCCGTAATCAAAATATAGTGTTTATATGTCTTTGTTTCATTCTGTATATGAACTCAGGTGACCGTAAAGGCCCATTGGGCCTCTTATTAAAATTGATACTTTTACCATTAGCATGTTATTCAAATAACTGAAATTAAAAAAAAAAATCAGAATTGAAGAATGATTAGAAAAAGAAGCAACAATATTTCAGTAGAATATGTAAGAGGAGGACAATGTGAGTGACAGTATAACTATCTCGCCTGTGTTTCTGATTGAGTTCCGACTCGGCAGGCTTTAGTGTGCGTATCTCACTCTTCATGTGGAGAAGAGGGCAGAAATTTACATTTGATTGGGGAATATAATTGCTTATGAAATCTTCATGTCTTCAGTTTTCTCGTGCTCAGATAAAATTGGCTTCCTGTGTGAGCGAGACAATTACTGCCAAACTCCTCAGATCAAAATTTAGCATCATTCACGAATTTTATCCTCGTGTTTGCTATGTTATTGATGATTTGTAAATTACGTTACTATTATTGCATCTGAATCACCTAGACTCTTGTAATGAAATTGTTGTATCTGAAACACGCATCAGTAACGTGGAAGATCTAATTTTCTGTGACGGTATTCAGATGGTTGCGTTTTTCTCCAGGCTGGGCACGTTACTTACATCAATGATAATCGTGTTACACTTGTCGTATTCAGACAAGACATGTATAATCTGTGGATTTATAAATGTATGTAGTTAGATTCAATACCCATCACTGTAATGTCTGTTGAGGACCTTTGTTATGACGTGTTAATACCTCGACATTTGTCTCGCTGAGCTGTATATACCACTATCTGTGTGGTATGAGACATCATCATGTTATCATTTCAGAGTTTGTATAGCACTAAACCAATATCAGTCAAAGAATATCTCATGTTTGTAAAAATGAGAAATCTATAGCTGCAAGAACACGGAATATTTAACTATCATCATTGTAGTTTCAGTGTTAGCCTGCTTGATGTATGTGGGAGGGTCGGGGTGGAGGGTATACTGGAATTAGATTGTCCTTCTATAGACATGACGATCCACTGACTACTCCTCCAAAACTACTGGAGGGATTTCAACCTAACTTATTGGCAACATTTTTAGGTCACCTAACCATAGGTCATGGTGACCTATTGCGATAGACTTTTGTCCGTCGTCTTGCGTCAACAGTTAACATTTGCTTGTGAACGTGATAACTTGAGTAAATATAAACCAAGCTTAATGAAACTTTGTATGTCTTCTAAAATTGGGAAAATCTCAGACAATTTTGAAAATCAGTGTGATTTGACGGTAATTTACAGAGTTATTGCCCTTTGCACTAATAATTATGATTTGACCTTGTGAACGGGAAAAATCTCGGGCGAGTTTGAAAATCAGCTTGATTCGATTGTAACTTACAGAGTTATTGCCCTTTGCAATAATAATAATTGAACCTTGTGAAAAAGATGACTTGAGTAAATATGAACCGATCAAGCTTAATGAAACTTTGTATGTAGACTAGCTAACATTAGGAATATCTTGTACATTTTAGAAAATGAGCTTGATTCAACAGTAATTTAAGAAGTTATTGCCCTTTGCACTAATAATTATGATTCGACCTTGTGAATACGATGACTTGAGGAAATATGCACCCAGCTTAATTTAAACTTTGCATGTAGACTAACATTAGAAAGACTCGTTCAATTTCAAAAATCACTTTAATATGCACCAATCTTAGTGAAACTTTGTATGCATGTATAACATACATGTTCCTATTTTGTGAACAAAAGACAACAGTTGGCTAGTAAATGACATAACTAATTTTTATCAAATATCAGGTGACCATTAAGGCCCATGGGCCTCTTGTTTTATACAGCGTAGATATGTGTAATCTATATAAGAACACGATACTTATACGTGTTTTAGAGTTATGCCCCTTTGTTGCCAAACGATTAAACAGCTTTTCCTCTTAAACCACTGAATGTGTTTCAGTGAAATTAGGTTGCAATAAACTGTATACAGTCTAGATAGGCATAACTATGTTGGAGAAAGACAATGTCATGAAGAGTTTATACCCTTGAGGGTTTGGAAGGGGGTGGAGGGTATAATTTGGTCTCCTAGATGACATGGAGTGAGGGTTGGAGGGGTGGGGGGTGGGGGTATAATTTTAATTGGTGTCCTGGACGATATAGTGTGAGGGTTTTGGGGGGTTGGGGCTATAATTTAGTCTCCTGGACGACATAGGGTGAGGGTTTTGGGGGGGTTGGGGATATAATTTTAATTGGTCTCCTGGACAACTTGGAGGGAGGTTGGGGGTATAATTTGGTCTCCTGGACGACAGCTCTTGCTGACCTAGATGATATATTCGTTGAATGTGGTCAATGAAGCAGAGAACACTTAGTCTTCAGAAACACCTGGTTCTATCTGTATTTCCCTGGGAATTTCAATATATATATACAAACCTGAATACTATTTTTATTTACCCTTTGTTGTTTTGGATTTGAATGTCAATTCTTTTGTCAATATATATCTATCTATAATATTCATTTATGTAAGCTGTCCCCAAACCTGCATTAGCATACATTTAAAAGACTTTGATTGTCTCCATATAGCTTAATGTATAAACAACCAACCAAACATTAAATAAAGATATGTTCCTATTTACATAAATGGTCAGGTGAATTTTGTTTTTATATTTGTAGATTCTTCAGTTTAAACAACTGAACAGTTGATACAGTTCCGACATCATCAAAAGAATTGGTAAGTATGTACACACGTATTAAAGCCATCATTATTGTTGCTTGGTTTATCAAAATATCCACAGCTATCTTCTTTAGAGTTTCAATATCTTTTTTACTTCATCAAGTCGAAAAATGGTTTTATTCACGCCTTTTTCTAAAAAAGAAAATATTGTCATTTACTGAAAATTGATGCCCACAAACTTCTCCTTTTATAAAATCTTCTTTTAATTATTTGTACCCTGCAGTAGAATGTCTGTCCTTTTGTTATCAGCAATAAGCGATTTTACAGTTGAGCGAAGTCGCTGGAGACTAAATATTTTCGTATGGACTTTAATATGAATTTGAGTTGGTAGTTAAAAGTTCTGTCTGTTTTCCACACAAAGACGAACTGCTCTTAGTGATGTTGATCCTATGAATCCCGACACTTTTACAAATGCATTATGGGAGGTGGAATTTTCCTCCGGGGCGTACTAAAACCGACACACAAATGGACTTTACTGATTCTCAGCTAATCTGTCCAGGATGAATTCAAACAATCTACATAAAATTTACATGCTCCACCGATTTAGGGTTGTCATGACTTCGACTTGATTTTATTTGTCACCTCCTCCGAAGTTGTCACAAAACACAGCTGAGGGACTGAGTGTGGACATTTGTCCCATAAATTAATCTCTTTTGTTGTAATTAGGTTGATGAAGAAATTAGCCATTATGAAGTGTGATGTTATTAAAGCCTGTTAAGTCAGTGTCGTGTGTCAGGCGGTCACAGTGACATTAGACATCTGTATAGTTATATAGAGAATGGTCATATACAGTAGACGCCTCCGTTGTTCAAACTTTTACTCAAAAACATCCTTTAACTTTTGCTTAATTCAATGAAAATTTTCAAATTCCTATTTCCAACAGTGATAAAAAGAAGTAGAAAATACCTCAAATAAACATACACATGATTTGGCTCAGATATCATTCATTTGTACTTTATGTAGGGAAGTGACAGATAGAGACTATGTATGGAGGTGACAGATAGAGACTATGTAAGGAAGTGACAGATAGAGGCTAGGTATGGAAGTGACAGATAGAGACTATGTAAGGAAGTGACAGATAGAGGCTAGGTATGGAAGTGACAGATAGAGACTATGTAAGGAAGTGACAGATAGAGACTATGTATGGAAGTGACAGATAGAGGCTATGTATGGAAGTGACAGATAGAGACTATGTATGGAAGTGACAGATAGAGACTATATATGGAAGTGACAGATAGAGATTACATGGAAGTGACAGGTAGAGACTATGTATGGAAGTGACAGATAGAGACTAGGTATGGAAGTGACAGATAGAGACTATGTAGGAAGTGACAGATAGAGACTATGTATGGAAGTGACAGATAGAGACTATGTATGGAAGTGACAGATAGAGACTATGTATGGAAGTACAGATAGAGACTATGTATGGAAGTGACAGATAGAGACTATGTATGGAAGTGACAGATAGAGACTATGTATGGAAGTGACAGATAGAGACTATGTATGGAAGTGACAGATAGAGACTATGTATGGAAGTGACAGATAGAGACTATGTAAGGAAGTGACAGATAGAGACTATGTATGGAAGTGACAGATAGAGACTATGTATGGAAGTGACAGATAGAGACTATGTATGAGGAAGTGACAGATAGAGACTATGTATGGAAGTGACAGATAGAGACTATGTATGGAAGTGACAGATAGAGACTATGTATGGAAGTGACAGATAGAGACTATGTATGGAAGTGACAGATAGAGACTATGTATGGAAGTGACAGATAGAGACTATGTATGGAAGTGACAGATAGAGACTATGTATGGAAGTGACAGATAGAGACTATGTATGGAAGTGACAGATAGAGACTATGTATGGAAGTGACAGATAGAGACTATGTAAGGAAGTGACAGATAGAGACTATGTATGGAAGTGACAGATAGAGACTATGTAAGGAAGTGACAGATAGAGACTATGTATGGAAGTGACAGATAGAGACTATGTATGGAAGTGACAGATAGAGACTATGTATGGAAGTGACAGATAGAGACTATGTATGGAAGTGACAGATAGAGACTATGTATGGAAGTGACAGATAGAGACTATGGAAGTGACAGATGACATGGATAGATAAGACTATGTAGGAAGTGACAGATAGAGACTATGTAGGAAGTGACAGATAGAGACTATGAGGAAGAGAATGATAGAGACTATGATGTAGAAGATAAGACAGATAGGAGTGAAGTAGACTATGGAAGTACGATAGAGATTGTATGACTAGTAGGAGTACAGATAGATAGAGTGGACTATTATGGAAGTGACAGATAGAGACTATGTAGGAAGTGACAGATAGAGACTATGTAGGAAGTGACAGATAGAGACTATGTATGGAAGTGACAGATAGAGACTATGTATGGAAGTGACAGATAGAGACTATGTATGGAAGTGACAGATAGAGACTATGTATGGAAGTGACAGATAGAGACTATGTAGGAAGTGACAGATAGAGACTATGTATGGAAGTGACAGATAGAGACTATGTATGGAAGTGACAGATAGAGACTATGTATGGAAGTGACAGATAGAGACTATGTAATGGAAGTGACAGATAAGACTATGTATGGAAGTGACAGATAGAGACTATGTATGGAAGTGACAGATAGAGACTATGTATGGAAGTGACAGATAGAGACTATGTATGGAAGTGACAGATAGAGACTTGGAAGTGACAGATAGAGACTATGTATGGAATGAACAGATAGGATATTATGGAAGTACAGATAGAGACTATGTATGGAATGACAGATAGAGACTATGTATGGAAGTGACAGATAGAGACTATGTATGGAAGTGACAGATAGAGACTATGTATGGAAGTGACAGATAGAGACTATGTATGGAAGTGACAGATAGAGACTATGTATGGAAGTGACAGATAGAGACTATGTATGGAAGTGACAGATAGAGACTATGTATGGAAGTGACAGATAGAGACTATGTATGGAAGTGACAGATAGAGACTATGTATGGAAGTTACAGATAGAGACTATGTATGGAAGTGACAGATAGAGGACTACATAAGGAAGTGACAGATAGAGACTATGTATGGAAGTGACAGATAGTGACTATGTATGGAAGTTACAGATAGAGACTATGTATGGAAGTGACAGATAGAGACTATGTAAGGAAGTGACAGATACAGACTATGTATGGAAGTGACAGATAGAGACTATGTATGGAAGTGACAGATAGAGACTTGTATGGAAGTGACAGATAGAGACTATGTATGGAAGTGACAGATAGAGACTATGTATGGAAGTGACAGATAGAGACTATGTATGGAAGTGACAGATAGAGACTATGTATGGAAGACAGATAAGACTATATGGAAGTGACAGATAGAGACTATGTATGGAAGTTACAGATAGAGACTATGTATGGAAGTGACAGATAGAGACTATGTAAGGAAGTGACAGATAGAGACTATGTATGGAAGTGACAGATAGAGACTATGTATGGAAGTGACAGATAGAGACTATGTATGGAAGTGACAGATAGAGACTATGTAAGGAAGTGACAGATAGAGACTATGTATGGAAGTGACAGATAGAGACTATGTATGGAAGTGACAGATAGAGACTATGTATGGAAGTGACAGATAGAGACTATGTATGGAAGTGACAGATAGAGACTATGTATGGAAGTGACAGATAGAGACTAGGTATGGAAGTGACAGATAGAGACTATGTATGGAAGTGACAGATAGAGGCTATGTATGGAAGTGACAGATAGAGACTATATATGGAAGTGACAGATAGAGGCTACATGGAAGTGACTGATAGAGACTATGTATGGAAATGACAGATAGTGACTATGTATGGAAGTTACAGATAGAGACTATGTATGGAAGTGACAGATAGAGACTGTGTAAGGAAGTGACAGATACAGACTATGTATGGAAGTGACAGATAGTGACTATGTATGGAAGTTACAGATAGAGACTTTGTATGGAAGTGACAGATAGAGACTATGTAAGGAAGTGACAGATACAGACTATGTATGGAAGTGACAGATAGAGGCTATGTATGGAAGTGACAGATAGAGACTATGTATGGAAGTGACAGATAGAGACTATATATGGAAGTGACAGATAGAGACTATGTATGGAAGTGACAGATAGAGACTATGTATGGAAGTGACAGATAGAGACTATGTATGGAAGTGACAGATAGAGACTATGTATGGAAGTGACAGATAGAGACTATGTATGGAAGTGACAGATAGAGACTATATATGGAAGTGACAGATAGAGACTATGTATGGAAGTTACAGATAGAGACTATGTATGGAAGTGACAGATAGAGACTATGTAAGGAAGTGACAGATAGAGACTATGTATGGAAGTGACAGATAGAGACTATGTATGGAAGTGACAGATAGAGACTATGTATGGAAGTTACAGATAGAGACTATGTATGGAAGTGACAGATAGAGACTATGTAAGGAAGTGACAGATAGAGACTATGTAAGGAAGTGACAGATAGAGACTATGTATGGAAGATACAGATAGAGACTATGTATGTAAGTGACAGATAGAGACTATGTAAGGAAGTGACAGATAGAGACTAGGTATGGAAGTGACAGATAGAGACTATGTAAGGAAGTGACAGATAGAGACTATGTATGAAAGTTACAGATAGAGACTATGTATGGAAGTGACAGATAGAGACTATGTATGTAAGAGACAGATAGAGACTATATATGGAAGTGACAGATAGAGACTATGTATGGAAGTGACAGATAGAGGCTATGTATGGAAGTGACAGATAGAGACTATATATGGAAGTGACAGAAAGAGGCTACATGGAAGTGACTGATAGAGACTATGTATGGAAATGACAGATAGTGACTATGTATGGAAGTTACAGATAGATAAACATACACATGATTTGGCTCAGATATCGTTCATTTGTACTTTATGGAGGGAAGTGACAGATAGAGACTATGTATGGAGGTGACAGATAGAGACTATGTAAGGAAGTGACAGATAGAGGCTAGGTATGGAAGTGACAGATAGAGACTATGTAAGGAAGTGACAGATAGAGACTATGTATGGAAGTTACAGATAGAGACTATGTATGGAAGTGACAGATAGAGACTATGAAAGGAAGTGACAGATAGAGACTAGGTATGGAAGTGACAGATAGAGGCTATGTATGGAAGTGACAGATAGAGACTATGTATAAAAGTGACAGATAGAGACTATATATGGAAGTGACAGATTGAGATTACTTGGAAGTGACAGGTAGAGACTATGTATGGAAGTGACAGATAGAGACTAGGTATGGAAGTGACAGATAGAGACTATGTAAGGAAGTGACAGATAGAGACTATGTATGGAAGTTACAGATAGAGACTATGTATGGAAGTGACAGATAGAGACTATGTAAGGAAGTGACAGATAGAGACTATGTAAGGAAGTGACAGATAGAGACTATGTATGGAAGATACAGATAGAGACTATGTATGGAAGTGACAGATAGAGACTATGTAAGGAAGTGACAGATAGAGACTAGGTATGGAAGTGACAGATAGAGACTGGTATGGAAGTGACAGATAGAGACTATGTAAGGAAGTGACAGATAGAGACTATGTATGGAAGTTACAGATAGAGACTAGGTATGGAAGTGACAGATAGAGACTATGTATGGAAGTGACAGATAGAGACTATGTATGGAAGTGACAGATAGAGACTATGTATGGAAGTGACAGATAGAGACTATGTATGGAAGTGACAGATAGAGACTATATATGGAAGTGACAGATAGAGACTATGTATGGAAGTGACAGATAGAGACTATGTATGGAAGTGACAGATAGAGACTATGTATGGAAGTGACAGATAGAGACAACATGGAAGTGACAGATAGAGACTATGTATGGAAGTGACAGATAGAGACTATGTATGGAAGTGACAGATAGAGACTATGTATGGAAGTGACAGATAGTGACTATGTATGGAAGTGACAGAACTATGTATGGAAGTGACAGATAGTGACTATGTATGGAAGTTACAGATAGAGACTATGTATGGAAGCGACAGATAGAGACTATGTAAGGAAGTGACAGATAGAGACTATGTATGGAAGTGACAGATAGTGACTATGTATGGAAGTGACAGATAGAGACTATGTATGGAAGTGACAGATAGAGACTATGTATGGAAGTGACAGATAGAGACTATGTATGGAAGTGACAGATAGAGACTATGTAAGGAAGTGACAGATACAGACTATGTATGGAAGTGACAGATAGTGACTATGTATGGAAGTTACAGATAGAGACTTTGTATGGAAGTGACAGATAGAGACTATGTATGGAAGTGAGAGATAGAGACTATGTATGGAAGTGACAGATAGAGGCTATGTATGGAAGTGACAGATAGAGACTATGTATGGAAGTGACAGATAGAGACCATGTATGGAAGTGACAGATAGAGACTATATATGGAAGTGACAGATAGAGACTACATGGAAGTGACAGGTAGAGACTATGTATGGAAGTGACAGATAGAGACTATGTAAGGAAGTGACAGATAGAGGCTAGGTATGGAAGTGACAGATAGAGACTATGTAAGGAAGTGACAGATAGATATTATGTAAGGAAGTGACAAATAGAGACTAGGTATGGAAGTGACAGATAGAGACTATGTATGGAAGTGACAGATAGAGACTATGTATGGAAATGACAGATAGTGACTATGTATGGAAGTGACAGATAGAGACTATGCGAGGAAGTGACAGATAGTGACTATGTATGGAAGTAACAGATAGAGACTATGTAAGGAAGTGACAGATAGAGACTATGTAAGGAAGTGACAAATAGAGACTATGTATGGAAGTGACAGATAGAGACTTTGTATGGAAGTGACAGATAGAGACTATGTATGGAAATGACAGATAGGGTCTATGTATGGAAGTGACAGATAGAGACTAATGTAAGGAAGTGACAGATAGTGACTATGTATGGAAGTGACAGATAGAGACCATGTATGGAAGTTACAGATTCAGACTATGTAAAGAAGTGACAGATAGAGACTATGTATGGAAGTGACAGATAGAGACTATGTATGGAAGTGACAGATAGAGACTATGTAAGGAAGTGACAGATAGAGGCTAGGTATGGAATTGACAGATAGAGACTATGTATGCATGGAACATGGAAGTGACATGGAATGTAATGGTCCCAATGAGAATGTGAGCCAAACTTGATGTTTCACATTCTCTCTGAAAAGATGCACTAGGAACAATATACAATTGCAGGTTGTACTGTATCCTTAATCTTCAGATTTACTTGGACAGTTACAGTTTCTATAAATCAGGTACTCTTAGTCATTATCCCAAAACTACACCATTTTATGCTAGGTCCTACAAAAAGCATCATTTCCAAATATTACTATTCATGCACATCTTCCATTTTTATGCTTGGTTATAAAATAGGGCATTTATTGCTGACTGACATTTCTAGATTCTTTACATTGCTATGACTGCTTAAACAGTCAACCTAAACATAAGGAAGCCATTCAAGGAATATCAACCAGTATGTCCGTCTGGTAAGGCCTGATTTGTTTAGTAACATCACCCCGATACAAGTGTTTTATGTGTTGTAACATCAGCCTCTGATTGATCTCTGGTCGGGTATCTGTTATTCTTTGGTGTCCTGGTGTTTGATGGTCTCTGGCCGCTGATTGACTGACCGAAACTGACCACTGTCAGCTGCCGTCCCCCATCTATATCAATGTAATCCCCTCATTTTATGATTATCATTGGTCACTGGCCCATCACACTTGCTGATAAAACCTGATTGTTTTCAGCCCGTGGACTAGATAGGAACAGAATTACAGCATGGTCAAATGCGTTTTACCGATGTTAATATCAAATGACCGCAACCAGATCTGCAGATTATTGGAAATAAAGACAAGAAAATCGGTGGATGATACAGAATTATGATGATAAAAATGACAGATAATGTGACTGGATAATTGGCTGAAAAGTGTGAGATACAAATTACCGGGTGTCCATCATGTGATCTGAGTGACAGAAACACTTGAATGTCGTAAAGTCTGAGTGCTGGGGAAGCTTGACATTCAATCAGACTTTGATAATATTGGTGTTCATGTATTTTTTGGAGGATAATGATGTTGATATTGTCAGTCTTTGATGGTTATGGAGGAGAAATGTATCATTATAGACCAATAAATAAAATGACTTGATGATCCGGGTGTGGGCAAAGTAACATTTGTCTGATATGGTACCATGAATGCCAGCTCTTGCTTGAACACCTGCCATCTCTTGCAGGCTTCTAAAATTTGATAATATAAAAATGAATGATAGCATAGTGGTTCAGGACAAAAGGTTGGAGACTGATCTCTCAGATGGCCATTTTGTGTAAATTATTGTTGGGCCAAGTTATCTCAGGGTAACCTATGATAGTCAAACACCCAAGTCTGTAATCTTGATCAGTATAAAGAGGTTAGAAAGACCTGTCCCCCACACCTTTACAGATATTTTACATATCTTGTGCCTTACAATTTGTTTTCTTGCTGAAGATTTCCAGCTAAAGAAACTTCAAAACAAGCGCCAAGAGACAAAAGGACTCTATTTGAAACCCAAACCTTGTGAAAGAATTGGTAATAATGCTTTCTAATGCTAGCTCTCTGTTTGAAAGGACAAATGGCCAAATTAGCGCAGAAGAAATATCTAGGAATATTTAGAAATTTGATTGACTCCTTCGCTTCAGGATTCTGAGATAATCCTGAGATTTGGGAACATTTTAAGGCCTGTATTTATGAGATCAGTTCATCCTCGATTTAAACCTGACTTTAAATATCAAGTGAGGAACCCAATTATCGAGCAATGATTGCCTAATGGCGACAAATCTTCTCCAAACGATTTTATTAAAAAAATGTGCTTTTCTTGCAAGAAAATTGGCATATTTGGAGAATTTTTGTTGACACAACGGCCCATATCAGACAATATTTGCCGTGTGAATGTTTCCGGCAGATGAATTATGCGTAATCTAGTCATGTGACCACTAATCGTGTTGTGAGGTATAACTGCACTTCCATCAGAAATAGAATTAATCAATGTGTAAAATACATTAAAAGCTTTCAATTGAAAATAATGTAATCTTTGTAGTAACAGGCTAGTAAAGTACACCTGTTGGTCGTGGCAGAGTCAATGTTGTGGTACCAGAGTTATCACAGATCTTTTAATATGTTTTTATATCAGGGATATCATAATGTAGTCATATTTGTGTGTACCTTAAGATATATACGGTACATGAATTCATTTTTGAGACACATTTTTCCAAGAGCAAAGGGATCTAATACCAAGGGATCTTATACCAAGGGATCTTATACCAAGGGATCTTATACCAAGGGATCTAATACCAAGGGATCTTATACCAAGGGATCTTATACCAAGGGATCTAATACCAAGGGATCTTATACCAAGGGATCTAATACCAAGGGATCTTATACCAAGGGATCTAATACCAAGGGATCTTATACCAAGGGATCTAATACCAAGGGATCTAATACCAAGGGATCTAATACCAAGGGATCTTATACCAAGGGATCTTATACCAAGGGATCTTATACCAAGGGATCTAATACCAAGGGATCTTATACCAAGGGATCTTATACCAAGGGATCTTATACCAAGGGATCTAATACCAAGGGATCTATACCAGGATCTAATACCAAGGGATCTAATACCAAGGGATCTAATACCAAGGGATCTAATACCAGGATCTATACAAGGATCTAATACCAAGGGATCTTATACCAAGGGATCTTATACCAAGGGATCTTATACCAAGGGATCTTATACCAAGGGATCTAATACCAAGGGATCTTATACCAAGGGATCTATACCAAGGGATCTTATACCAAGGGATCTTATACCAAGGATACCAGGGATCTATACCAAGGGATCTATACCAAGGGATCTTATACCAAGGGATCTAATACCAAGGGATCTACCAAGGATATACCAAGGGATCTTATACCAAGGGATCTATACCAAGGGATCTAATACCAAGGGATCTTATACCAAGGGATCTATACCAAGGTTATCCAAGGATCTTATACCAAGGGATCTATACCAAGGGATCTTATACCAAGGGATCTTATACCAAGGGATCTATACCAAGGGATCTTATACCAACAAGGGATCAGATCTATACCAAGGGATCTAATATACCAAGGGATCTTATACAAGGGATCTATACCAAGGGATCTAATACCAAGGGATCTATACCAAGGGATCTTATACCAAGGGATCTTATACCAAGGGATCTAATACCAAGGGATCTATACCAAGGAATCTTATACCAAGGGATCTAATACCAAGGGATATCATGCCAAGGGATCTATTACCAAGGGATCTTATACCAAGGAATCTTATACCAAGGGATCTAATACCAAGGGATCTATCCAAGGGATCTATACCAAGGGATCATGCCAAGGATCTATACCAAGGGATCTATACCAAGGGATCTTATACCAAGGGATCTAATACCAAGGGATCTTATACCAAGGGATCTAATACCAAGGGATCTAATACCAAGGGATCTAATACCAAGGGATCTTATACCAAGGGATCTTATACCAAGGGATCTAATACCAAGGGATCTTATACCAAGGGATCTAATACCAAGGGATCTTATACCAAGGGATCTAATACCAAGGGATCTAATACCAAGGGATCTAATACCAAGGGATCTTATACCAAGGGATCTAATACCAAGGGATCTATACCAAGGGATCTTATACCAAGGGATCTAATACCAAGGGATCTTATACCAAGGGATCTATACCAAGGGATCTAATACCAAGGGATCTTATACCAAGGGATCTTATACCAAGGGATCTAATACCAAGGGATCTTATACCAAGGGATCTTATACCAAGGGATCTAATACCAAGGGATCTTATACCAAGGGATCTAATACCAAGGGATCTAATACCAAGGGATCTAATACCAAGGGATCTAATACCAAGGGATCTAATACCAAGGGATCTTAATACCAAGGGATCTTATACCAAGGGATCTAATACCAAGGGATCTTATACCAAGGATCTATACCAAGGGATCTAATACCAAGGGATCTTATACCAAGGGATCTAATACCAAGGGATCTTATACCAAGGGATCTATACCAAGGATCTAATACCAAGGGATCTAATACTGGGGATCTTATACCAAGGGATCTTATACCAAGGGATCTTATACCAAGGGATCTTATACCAAGGGATCTTATACCAAGGGATCTAATACCAAGGGATCTTATACCAAGGGATCTAATACCAAGGGATCTAATACCAAGGGATCTTATACCAAGGGATCTAATACCAAGGGATCTATCAGGATCTATACCAAGGGATCTAATACCAGGGATCTAACCAAGGGATCTAATACCAAGGGATCTAATACCAAGGGATCTAATACCAAGGGATCTAATACCAAGGGATCTTATACCAAGGGATCTTATACCAAGGGATCTATACCAAGGGATCTAATACCAAGGGATCTATACCTATCATACCAAGGGATCTTATACCAAGGGATCTATACCAAGGGATCTTATACCAAGGGATCTAATACCAAGGGATCTAATACCAAGGGATCTTATACCAAGGGATCTAATACCAAGGGATCTAATACCAAGGGATCTTATACCAAGGGATCTAATACCAAGGGATCTTATACCAAGGGATCTAATACCAAGGGATCTAATACCAAGGGATCTTATACCAAGGGATCTAATACCAAGGGATCTTATACCAAGGGATCTAATACCAAGGGATCTTATACCAAGGGATCTAATACCAAGGGATCTAATACCAAGGGATCTTATACCAAGGGATCTAATACCAAGGGATCTTATACCAAGGGATCTTATACCAAGGGATCTTATACCAAGGGATCTAATACCAAGGGATCTAATACCAAGGGATCTTATACCAAGGGATCTTATACCAAGGGATCTAATACCAAGGGATCTTATACCAAGGGATCTAATACCAAGGGATCTTATACCAAGGGATCTTATACCAAGGGATCTTATACCAGGGATCTAATACCAAGGGATCTAATACCAAGGGATCTTATACCAAGGGATCTTATACCAAGGGATCTTATACCAAGGGATACGGATCTAATACCAAGGGATCTAATACCAAGGGATCTTATACCAAGGGATCTAATACCAAGGGATCTTATACCAAGGGATCTAATACCAAGGGATCTAATACCAAGGGATCTAATACCAAGGGATCTTATACCAAGGGATCTTATACCAAGGGATCTAATACCAAGGGATCTAATACCAAGGGATCTAATACCAAGGGATCTTATACCAAGGGATCTAATACCAAGGGATCTAATACCAAGGGATCTTATACCAAGGGATCTAATACCAAGGGATCTTATACCAAGGCATCTAATACCAAGGGATCTTATACCAAGGGATCTAATACCAAGGGATCTAATACCAAGGGATCTAATACCAAGGGATCTTATACCAAGGGATCTTATACCAAGGGATCTTATACCAAGGGATCTAATATCAACAGATCCAATACCAAGGTGTCTTATATCAAGGGGTCTTAAACCAAGAGATCCTTTACCATTAGGGATCTAATACCAAGGGGGTGTCTATTATTTATCTCTGAAAACCACTTCTTTTCAAAATAAAATCAAGGAGTTTCTAGGTCAGATACTTTGATATTTTAGACGTAGATGACCTCTGGTTTTCAAGTTCAATTACGTGTTGCTTCCACACTGGTATTGTTTGGTTTTACACAGGAACTCTGGCTTGCCTCCTTCTCATTTTGCATTTTTTAGGAACCCTAGCTGTTAAATGGACATAGATCGATGGCTGCATGTCTTTAATTACTCCCAAATGGTGTAGTCTAAATGTTGTGGTGTTTCAACTCTAACTTTTGAAACAAAGGTATTGATCGATTGTCCAGTTAGGTGCAGGTTTAATGCCATTTTAAGTATATCGATAGAAACAACGGCAAGATATTAGTGTAAATTTTGTGAGTACAGAGAAATGGAGTGAATGTGTAGTTTCCATTATATGATGGTGTGCTTATCTGGGTAGATAGTGGGCAAAGTTAATGAGAGTTTGTAGTTACAATAAACAATGATAGTGATCTCACAGATTATCGTCACCACTGACGACTGGTGCATATCCTAGAAACAGGACACAAGCCACTGGTAAATGACGTTTTCTCCACTGTCATGGTTCACTGACTGTGATATAACCTCATTAGGATATGACATCATTGTGATAACGATATAATTTGGTGTGATAGATCAGGAGTTTTAATTCCAGGAAACACCAGCCTCTGTATCTGATCACTGTGTGAGGATGGGTTGTCTGTCAGACTGATTCTGTACAATGATTAAAAATATTAAAAATGATTGGTGTCTCTCATCACTTTTACAAAAGGGCAGATAACTTTTGTGTTATCCTGTCTGATTATAAAGGGTAGATAACTCTTGTGCTACCCTGGATAACTCTTGTACTACCCTGGATAACTCTTGTGCTACCCTGTCTTATTTTAAAGGGTAGATAACTCTTGTGCTACCCTGTCTGATTATAAAGTGTAGATAACTCTTGTGCTACCATGTCTTATTTTAAAGGGTAGATAACTCTTGTGCTACCCTGTCTGATTATAAAGTGTAGATAACTCTTGTGCTACCATGTCTTATTTTAAAGGGTAGATAACTCTTGTGCTATCCTGTATGATCATAAAGTGTAGATAACTCTTGTGCTACCATGTCTTATTTTAAAGTGTAGATAACTCTTGTGCTACCCTGTCTGACTGTAAAGGACAGACACCTCTTGTGCTACTCTGTCTGATTATAAAGGGCAGATAACTCTTGTGGTATCCTTTCTGATGCTAAAGCGTAGATAACTCTTTTGCTATCCTGTCTGATTATAAAGGGTAGATAACTCTTGTGCTACCCTGTCTGATTATAAAGTGTAGATAACTCTTGTGCTACCCTGTCTGACTGTAAAGGACAGACACCTCTTGTGCTACTCTGTCTGATTATAAAGGGCAGATAACTCTTGTGCTACCCTGTCTGACTGTAAAGGGTAGATAACTCTTGTGATACCATGTCTGATCAAAGACCAACGATTTTTGTTAGACCAAAGTATCCAAAAAAGGCATCCAAAATTGATGGCAAATATGTTTATATTTTTTGTCTATGTTAATCAAAGGTAAGTAACTCAGCAGTTTATGTTGACCATAGGGGAGATAACACAGTGTGTCTGTGACAAAAGGGCAGATACACAAGTTTTTTTTTATCTGTTGACCTAAGAGCAGATAACTGAATTTTCTATGTGACCAATATCTGCTTGCTTCTGTTGTTAATCAAAGGAAGGATTACAGAATTAATTAAACAAATGGTAGAAAATTGAGTACTGATGTATCGTATTTAATATTGATGGTAGTTCATCTTAGACATTGACCATGAAATGATGTTTAGACATGTGCTGTTGCTTGGCTGGACCTATGTCAATGGAAATTATATTGGCATTCAAACAATTGGTATTTTCTTTGTATGGTCTAACATATAGATTTAAAAAAACATAGGGAACAATACTTTCTTTTATGATTGGCATACTGGGACCAAACAAACATTCAAAACTTTTCTATTTTATCTCCACTGAACAACAATGGGACATGTTTCACACTTTCATTGCACCAGACTTCTGGGTATATAACTTTACCTAAGGGCAGTAAATATTCCCAGAATTTAAATCTAGTTCAGACTTTACATTCGGAGATGTTTAAATCGCCTGACCCTCGCCCATCAGGTGTTGTAGACACTAGACCACCTCAGTTTAACACAGTCAACTTGGTCTTTGTCTGATCATTGATTTGAGCGTACAAATGAGAGACAATTCAACGTGACGGCTGCCGATACTACAGTGATTTATATCGTCCGCTCTCTGTTATAGCCATTCCTCTCACTTAACGGTTGTCCTGATCAATGGCCTGACGAGGATTGGGGCTAGGCGATGATTATGATATTATTGTATCACTGGTCTATAGGGTATTGCTGTACGGAGAACTAACGACTTATTACCATATTCGGACAAACATATTATACATAAAAACCTATCGAGTATCCAATCAGATGTGTAATATTGTTAATATGGAACTGATTAACGACTTAGTTTTTAATTTGATATCTTTTGAATTTTTAATTAGTTTTTTTTTTGAATTTTTATTTGATTGATAGAATTTTGTGGGTAAGCAGTATGTGAGAGGACTGGTTGCTGATGTTCACTATTGATATTGCCAATAAATATACATTAAATATACAGAAAGTATTGAAAAGATCAACCTATCCAAAACCTAAGAGTTGAAATATTGATGGAGATTCTTTAATGAAAATCTTCTTTACCCCAAAAAAACCTTGTCTTTAGAACTTGTATAACATTGAACAAACTTCAAAATAACTGCCTTAGCCAATCTAGTTCTGAAAATTGAAGTCATGTTTGGCTTTTCACTTGAGAGAAATTTTCAATTAAAGAATTCAGAAAAAAAGATAATGTCTAGTTGTTTCTTCTCATTGGTTTTGTGGCCTAAATTATACATGCTATCTGTTAGATTATTTCTGGAGACAAATTTTGTTTCGCCATATATCGCCACATAACAAACTGAAAAACCAAAGAATTTGAATGAAGTTTGACGTTACATGCAAAATAGTTGAAGGACTATTTGAGAGTCCTGTCATATTTTATCTGTTGTGATTATACAATCACAGGGAGATGTTCTGCTGTATAGGTTACGTGGTAAATACCAAATGGTGTGCGAGGCAATGGATGTGGAATATATCGGAAACAATTACCCAAGCCTTATCTGACAATTGATAGAATGACGTGTCAGAAAAAGGTAGGGTACACGAAGAGGAGATAGTGGAATGGATAAAATGACAATCAGTGTATGAAGATGTCTTGGTTGTGTGCCAGTGAAATTAAATTGAAAATAGACAGGATCGTTTCCAATCAATGATAGTTTTAATGGTCGAGTCGGAAGTGGTTTTTGATCAGCAATGAACGACAGACAGGCTTGCATCATATCCCCTACTGTTTCAGTCACTGCTGTGGTTGGAAAATATCCTTCTATAGACAGGTCTGCAGGGATGTGATTTAGGGAAAAGCGAGAAGTTAAAAGGGGTGTGAAGAGACTGTAAGGGATATGGGGGCTGTAATGTTTGTTTAGCACTAATAAAGAGTAAAGATAAAAAGGGTAATAAAGGGATTTGGTTCTAAAACTAGGAAATACATTTCACTTATTGGAAGTGTCCATGGGATGGGAGGAAAGGGTATTATGTACTGAAGTTTTCTGTATTCAAGGGAGATTATTATGAAGGGAGATAATCCTGAAGTGATAATTTTTGACTGAAAATAGTAAAATATGACTGTAACAGGTATTCTCTTAGTGAACAATATAGATATATTTTCTAACATTTACATCAAGTTCAGGATGATTGATGACTTGTTTGAAGGAGACCATTACAGATGTTTGACCTTGGTACAACATTAATGATAATGTAATCACAGTTGTAATGATGTCATTAACTCAAGGTTTTAAACTGAAAATTGAGCCTCAAAATTTAGATTAAAAAGTGTGATTGTTGATTTAGTCATTGAAAGCAAAATACATCAAAGCATTTCAGGATTTGACATTTCAGGGTCAGTAAAATTCTTGTTGGGGTCAATAAAGGTCATTCACAGTGGTCATTAGAATTGTGTAATGACATATATTCTAGTATAGTCTGGGATGTTTTAACTCCAGGGATGTGTGTGATACCAACATTTTTTTATTTTCAAATAAAAGCATGTGAATTGTTCGATAATACAATTCCAACACAAGTAACAAAATAATTCTTATTTTATGTCTTTGAGTGAATCATTTCAAGGTCAACAGACTTGCAAGGATCCAGAGACCAAGGTACCTGTGATAAAGATGGAATCACACCAGATGGTATTATCAAAACTTCAAAGGATGGAATGGATAGGAAACCAATTAAATCTCAAGGAATGGCACAAATATGTGATAGGGACACAAACAATATATATAAGGACATTAACTTTACACATATACTGTATTTGACACAACAAGTGCCCCATCCCAATGAGCACCCTTCTCCTTTTAAAGTTCAATTTCACTCACTTCGAATGAATACAGACTAAAAATATTTAAAACTGTAAAGTTTCCTAACTGATTGCAAATTGATTGATGGCTTATTTTGTAGAATAATTTTATGAAAGGCTAGTCCAAATTTATTTCTGTTAATTGCCCCCTTATTTGCTTCAATTTTTTATATGCCCACGAAGCCTATTGCGTCGAATACGGTATATCAAGATGAATATCTAAAATTAAAACAAATGATTGGTAAAACTGGGAGTGTAAATTGTAAGTACTGTTACAAATAGTAAATTAATAAATGAAGCTTTTAAGGTTTTTATTAATTAATGAAAAGAAAAAGTTTTATTCACATTTTTAAGTTCTTTATCTTCGCCTAGTTTAGGAATTATCACCTTTATCAAAATTCTGTCATTCTATCATAAGGTGTTAATGGAGAGGCTCCAACAACTACATAAGGTTTTCACAGTGAAACGAGTTATCCCGATTGATGTTGAAATATTTTAATTAAACAAAAAGTCATCTTTACTAGAAGACAGGATCTCACTGTCAGACTAAATTGGTTTAAGATCTGAGAAGTTGATATGATATTTTTATTATTATAAACCTGACTTCTACCCTACGGGATACAGGCTATATACCAATGATTATTGGTGTGATTACAAGTTATTTGAATTATGATATATACCTTTGCCCTATTATCTATTTTTCCGCCTCTGTCGGCCGATCAGTTCGTACAATAAAGTTGATAATCGCCTACTGTGTGGATGTTCATCGCCCTTGTCAAAAACATTTCAATAGAAATCCGATTTCTTCAGAAGAGTTTCAAAAGTTGATTGTAATTACCCATTGTACATTCTCACAAAAAATATCGCCATTGTTTATTTCAACTGAAAAAAAATCTATTGAGAAGAGAAAAATATTTTAATTAACATTTTCAACAGATATATCTTGAAGCAACAATGTACAAAGATAATGGAAAGATAATAGAATATTATGGTAGTATTTGTTAGTAAACGATGGTGAGGATTATTTTTTCTGATTTGTCTACAGGGCACGTGTAGTAATAGAATCATCCAAGAAGGTAACGCTGTTTGAAAAACTATTTACAGGTCGAATCATAAAGGAGAATTCTGTTCCACATGAGTGATTTAGGCTGGTTAATTTTTAGCGGGACTGTAACAGAGGTTTGACTGGTGAATGTGGTGGGAGGTTTTATTGATAAAATGGAATGTGAATTGGACAGTTTTCTACATTAGAGTCTGATCCAACCCAAGATTAGAATCCCATCCTGATGGCCTCTTACTTTATTATCAATACAAATTATATGATCAACTGCATTAGCCCGTAGTTGAACAAAATAATGACGTTTAATTTGATTGGCTTTAATAGTCACATGGTATGTAATTGCTGCGGCTGCTATTAACAGAGAATTTTGAGATGGTATCGAATTTTGTTTGAAATATCACTTTCAAATCTGATTTTGTGCTGCAAGTTATGCTCAAAAATGACATCAGGGTTTTGGAAAGGCACTGTTTAGCTTGGTGTAGAATTGCAGTCTCTGCTGTTTTAGAATTCTACAGCCAATTATAAAGTGGCCTTTACTCTCTCACATAAAGCCATCTTTAACTTTAATCGGCCTGCTGTTCCTTTATATAGATACTCATTTTCTTGTAGTTATTCCTGTAAGACTTTGTTAATTAGAATTTCTTAATAAGATTATGTCCTAATTAACACCTGACCAAGATTTCCCTTGCTTCACCAGATACAGATACAGTAGAACCTCTGGATAATGATCACCTGCTGAATAAGACCACTTTGTTAGGGTTCAAACACAATTGAACTTGTTGTTTAAATAATCTGATTAAAATACAGATCATCATAACCACTCCGTTAAATAGAGGATCTGAGAACATTCCAGAAAAGGTCATGTTCAGATGACCTTTCTACCATGTGTACTTCAGATCACATACATTTTCTACACATTGCTACGTCAATTGATAACGCTACTTTTATACTTGATACTTTTAGCTTTGTTGTGCTCTTTGGGCGTGATGACTATGTACACGAGAATAATTCCGACAGCTTTTTCAAACTATTTTGTCCCCAGTCAAGATTCTAACAGTGCCAATTTGATTGGCCATTTTCAAAGGTTATCTTGAAGTGACCCCAAATGGGATGTTGTCAGATCCTCTTATCAAGCGTAGTGATAATAAGGATTTGTGTTTTAATCAGATTGTTGTTTAAACATCATGCATTTGGCACATTTTTTGTCCTTTTGGATGGTCTTTCATGCATCATATTTTGATCCTTTCGATCGAGAAAATGATGCAATAATAATTCAATGATTTAGTATCATGTCACGTTTTGGGTAAATATTCTCTATGTAATCCTGTAGTCCTTTACCTAACTTGCTGGGAGACTTCCAATATGTTACTTATATACCTACAGAGTGTCACCTTTCTTTGCCATGGTAACGGTTTCTGTTGTTACCTGGTCACCATAATGATTGCTTCTGAGTTGGTCATGGTTCACAGATTTTGCTGTGACTAATTGACGTTTTCGGTGTTGATAGATTTTGACAGTAGTTTTGTATAGTGAGTATATTACCTCACTGATGTAGAGATACTATCACTTTCGCCCCAGGTAATTGTAATCCAGTTATGTACTCCGATACAGGTAAGCTCCAACAGGTAGAGTGTCGGGTCGTAAACACCCATTAGCATTTCAACAATAACAGCTAAAAGGTGAGAGGTCGAAGATTTGTTCATGACAATAATTTAAACTTTAAACTTTCTATTGGAATTACAGAATCCACTGAATATATTAACATTCAAATTCAGAAATTCTAATGTTTAATGTTTTTTTCGCCTTGTGACCTTTTAGGATTTTATTGCCTTGCAAAATTTATATGTTTTTGGAAGTGTAGTGTATTTGGATATATTATTCATTTAACTCTTTGGATATATCTGTGTAGAAAAGGACAAAAAAGTTACAAATCCTAACCTTGTGTTGAAATGTTATATTATTAGATTGCTTTGATCATCTGCTGATTTTGGTTATATCAACTGTATGGGCTTCAATCATTTCAGGTGAGAAACGGTAAATGATAAAATAGGAAATTTCGTATATTCTGAGCATGGTTTACAGTGAAGAAGTGGTACAAGCTAATGAACCTCCATCATTCAATATTATGGAGAAATTTGTAATTTTGTATACATCTCAATTTTCATGAAAATACTAAGTAAGTATTAGAGAACGTTGAGATCTTCACGCAACGGAACTCTTCTTTGTGTGAATGTAATTTCGCTCTGTTATTTGTGATCTCAGCTGTTTTAATTTGATCTTGGTGAAATATTACGTCAGTTTTGTTTTTCTTTGAAAGCTAAATTTCTATTCATTTTGCTTTTATCATGTAATTGTTAAGTGTGTAAGATTTGAAATTTCTTTAATTATACACAAACCTGTACAGGTTTACAATATTGAATAGTTTCCAAAGTCATGTTATGGTAAAACTGAATAATAAAGGCTTGTTTATGACATTTTTAACTTTAAATTATTTCTAAAAAGATAGATAAGTCAAACATCAATTTTATTGTACAAGTTGTTTGTGATAGACATTAAAGTCGTATTAAAGATTGTCTGATGTCGAAAGGAACATGCTGTAACTGATAATTAAGATGTTAAATGATCACCGCTCTGTAATCGTCAGGAGCACTATACAAAACTTGATATCTTTTCTGTATCGTAGTGAAGAGAAAACTAATTCAATAAGAATTGATCCAAGTTGTCTTTGCTGTGTGAAATTTTGGTTTGGTTATTTTGAAAAGTAATAATAGTTCTATTATGTCTCACGATCTATGTATGTTTGTACACATATATACTTCTATAGAGAAAGTTTTTAAACTTAAATAGCTGCTACGCGACATGAATAGTCTCTCCTTTGGCATTGTGAATACATAGAAATGATTTGTCATATGTATTGGAGCTGTACACTCTGTATTCACTGCAGCAAACATGCTCCCTGCTGATATGTATGATTACACTAGGTATAAACATTGGCGTAACGTTAAAATATTATAATCATTGATTAGGACAAGAATGTTTTTATGGAATGTTTTTTATGGAACTACTTCATGTCTAAATTCAGTGTGTATTCCTGGTAATATTAATTTATGCGTTTAAGAGAAAGTTTGATGAAAGGGATAACCTTCGGTGAGTCAATATATATTCTCCAACCTTTTTTCCCCAGCTGTCTGCCGCAGGGTTTAGAGTTTAAAACTCTAATGGGGGAGTAAATGCAATGTACCGAATCTTAAATAATGGTTTTACTCTGGGTGATCTGGCTTGCCTCTTTATCCATGACCCTAGAAGTGCAAAATAACGCAATAATGAAGTAAATGCAAACTCTAAAATTCTGAATATAAGTAGAATGTTTATGTAAATATATTTCTTGTTTAATCAAATACAATTACAATATGATACATGTAATATTGATCTTGATTTAAAAAGAAGACTGTAGACTGGTGATCAGTTCACTTTAGTACAGCCCACCTGTTAACGAGTGATTACAACAGTGAGGGATGGTTCATGTGATTTTACCTGTGAAGAGAAATCCATGATTAGTTGATCGAGGCGTCCATCAATCATTATCCATCTTTGTTAAAGAGGGATAGCTGGAGATGTGTATTGTGTGTCGGTTATAATGTCAGGGTACAGAGATGGTCCATCAAACTCTCTGGGAAGTCTGTAGGTAAAATACTATTGTACTTACTGATGTAAGTGAGGAAATTCATGTCCTTAGTTGTTACATTGACTTACATGAGATACATTTAACTGAATTATAGTTTCAATTCCTGCTTTGCACAGCAGCATTCACAGCAGTTCAAGTCAAGGGAGTAAATAATGATTCCCTAACAGAAACAAAACATTATAATAATGGAAGTTCTACTCCATCAACCTTCAGGGAGTATAAGCTGATTGGTTCTTTTGTTGTCAGTACAAGGTACCAGGCTGTTTCAGCAGGTTGTATTATGAATGTTGCTGACATGTCTAACTTGTAAAGACTTTGTATTCTGTATAATTATATGCCCCCTACATATAATGGGGAGAGGTTTATAGTGTTACCCAGATCTGTACATTCTCATCCTGTCCGTCCCTATCCTGTCACTTGTCCCGCCCGTCCCCTGGCCAGTACCATGGCCCATCCTATCTCCCATCCCATCTCTTATCCCAATCCCCCGTCCCACTCCCCTCCCTGTTTCTTCCTCATCCAATCCCATTCCCCCGTCCCTTCCTATGTCCACTGTCCTATCCTCCATCCCCGTCCCCCGTCCAACCCTACCCTCCCTGTTTCGTCCTCATCCAATCCCATTCCCCCTTCCTGTCATGAGTCCACTGTCCTATCCCCCGTCCTACCCTTCCCCTCCCTGTTTCGTCCTCATCTAATCCCATCCCCCCGTCTTGTCCTGAGTCCACTGTCCTATCCCCCGTCCTACCCTACCCCTCCCTGTTTCGTCCTCATCCAATCCCCCCCCCCTTGCCCTGTCCTGTGTCCATTGTCTTATCCCAAGTCCCACCCTGCCCCTCTCTGTTTCGTCCTCATCCAATCCCATCCCCCCCCCCCCCCCCGCCCCGTCCTGTGTCCACTGTCCTATCCCCTGTCCCACCCCGCCCCTCCCTGTTTCGTCCTTATCCAATCCCATCCCCCTCACCCCGTCCTGTGTCCACTGTCCTATCCCCCGTCCCACCCCGCCCCTCCCTGTTTCGTCCTTATCCAATCCCATCCCCCCCCCGCCCCGTCCTGTGTCCACTGTCCTATCCCCCGTCCCACCCCGCCCCTCCCTGTTTCGTCCTTATCCAATCCCATCCCCCCCACCCTGTCCTGTGTCCACTGTCCTATTCCCCGTCCCTGTCCCCCCTTTCCTGTATCTTCCTATCCCAATTTTGTATGGGTGGCTATTTGAATAATTGAACTGCATTATTGGCTAGAGATATGGAATTTGTTGATGTTTTAAATAAATAGAAATGAGGAGAAACAGTGTAGAATTTGGGGGTGGTGGGAAATAGTAGCTTCAGTGTACTCCGTGTAGATCTACTATACATGCATATAATTTGTTGATATTTGGGTTAAGAAAACTTTCTTCTGTTGATATAATTTGCTGATATTCCCAGTATCCATGTAATACACAACCTACATAAGAATTCCTCCGATTCTCTGGGGATTCTCCTCTCTTCTCGCAAGTGATAATGAAACATTACCTCTATTACAAGTCTCCTCACATTCTCACATTTCCTCCCAGATATTTGCGTCTGTTGCCTCATTAAACCTTTGTGTTTTTACAGGAAGACGTGTTACAGTGTGCCCTATAGAGTATAGTTAGGTAAGTAACATTTTACGGAATATTGCACCAGTTTCCTACCAGTGTTGATTATATAGACGTGTAGATATGTAGTGTCATTATAACCTACCATTGTCACAGTAGGAATCACTAGCCAGGTTCTGACAGCAGTCTCCAAACATAAACATTTTATCATTTAATGCTCCACATTTCACAAAGAACATACAACAATATTATATAATGGTAATATCTAAAGGTTGTAAAATTAAAAATTGAACTTAAGTGGATCGTTGTTTTCTTAAAATCAAAAGAGCATTGTAGTACGTGTCATAGTTAGATTTCTCTATCTTCCTACAAAGTTTTCTTAATCAAGAATCAGGTTATAGATATAGTCAAACCTAGAAATTAAGGGGACTGTGATAAAACATAATCTGAATATTCAAGTTAAGTAGACCTTTTTGTATAGAGAAAAGTTTGGTTGAGAACAACTAAATAAAACAGGATATTCATGTTAAGCGATTTTAAGCTTACTAGTTGGAACTTACGGAGTTTGAGCTTATGGTTTTGAGCTTATGAGTTTGAGCTTATGATTTTAATCTGACGCTTTTGAGCTTATGAGTTGAAGTTACAGAGTTTTACCTTACAGATAAAGTTTGAGGTTTGAGTTTACGGCTCAAAACTTCTGACTTACGACTTTGAGCTTACCAAGGTGAAAATATGTATCTTCATGGCTTCATTTTACAAGATTTACTAGAAGTAAACTGACCAGTTATTAATTTGAATGTTGATTTACTGCAATGATGAGTGGCTATAGAAACATTGTGGTGACAAAACACCGTCAGTTGGTCACTATCTAAGACATAGGCTAGCTGTTTGACTGGAGTTGTATGGTGATGTCTGGCATTAGATGGAACCTTATGTGGTTTGCTTCCTTGATCAGGTTTTCCAAACCATTTACCCCAAAGTGTTATTAGTTGACGGTCACTTTCCATTTCAATAAAACATCAAGTGGATTCGTTGGGTATGATTTTTCTTTGGCCAGGAGATTATCTCCAAATATTGCTGACACTTAAGACCGCTCCAGAGAGAAAATATCGTCAAATAATCTGATATAAATATTGGTATGGGCAGTGATCGATCATTCTGATCGTTCTATCTGCCATCGTCCTTGATCAATGGTGAATGAACCTCACTTCTATACATGTATAGGGTCAACTGTCTGTAGTACAGCTTCTCATCAGAGAAGATAATTCATGCATTATTATGGAGAGATAATATTACATTTACAAGGGAGATAACTTCATAGACTTGGTTATCAGGCTAGTTGACATGTATATCAAACTATTCTTACTGGTCAGCTCATTCTTGAATGATTGTGAGCATATATATGTAAAATTTTAAAAGGAGCGGGTCGGTGTGGTTTGTACATAGTGTTAAATAAGGTCTCTGTCACTCAGCTGTCGGAGCATATGCTTCTTTGGCTCAGTCAGTATGGCCGTATATTCGATTCATGGTCGGGGCACTTAGCAGGAATCATATGTGTATTTTCCCTGTTCTTCTAGATTGGCCGTCAACTTAATAACCATGGAAATTGGTTAAAAAATCTCCGGTTCAGATTTAGGAAATCTCAAGAAAAACAGGGGGAATAGTGTAAAAGGAGCGGGTCGGTGTGGTTTGTAAATAGTGTTAAATACGGTAGCTGTCACTCAGCTGTTGGAGCATGCTTTTTTGGCTCAGTCAGTAGGGGCCGTAGTTTTTAACACAGGAGACCCATATTCAATTCATGGTCGGGGCACTTAGCAGGAATCATATGTGTATTTTTCTGTGTTCTTCTACACTTGTTTTTGTACAATCAAATTTTAGTACAAAATTGATTTTGGACAAGTTGGCGCAGTGATAATTTGTGTGTTCAAAATAATAGTAATACTAATCTTCTGTAGAAGAAACAATAAGTTTAATAATTATTCGATCAGCACAAAAGCGCTGAAATTTGATCACTGCTAAGTAATGTAAGTCTACAGTCATTGTAACTTCAATATCTCGGGCCTTGTCCACAGATTTGGTATTTTTGATGTATTGGTTGATCAAAGGTATACATAACATGCATGGTCTTAGAGTTAATTACAAGATACATAACTTCATGTTTGAGAACTCTTTTGTGAAATTTGGTTGTCATTATCAATTAAAAAAAATATATTCCTGATGAAAGGTTTGTGAGAAATTGTCATTTGAACAAGATATTTGCTTAACACTATGGAGTTTATTAGAGAAAACTATTGCTGTAATGATGTAATTAAAATTTGAAAATGTCAAAATTAGGTGTGAAATGACATTTGTATTTCATAATATGGAAGTTAATTGTGAATGGCTGTGCTAATTGAAGTTATTTCATAAAGTGTTGGTGATATGGGCTGTCCCATGGTGGTCATTAGGGGAGATAACCCTCATCAGTTGGTGGTATTGACGAGAATCAGAAAGTGATCTATAGTCGGAATAAGTCATATTTATTAGTATTCTAACGGTGGGAAAAGGTAGCAATTAGAACTAGACTATAGAAGTATCTTTTGTGTGAGAAAAATGATGGATTGTGTGAAATCAAAGTTCTGAAAGTGTTTGGGAAATGACAAAGACATCAATGAGGAGCAATCTTAGGGTCTACATAGACTCAAGGTTAAAGAGTTTTTGTGAGCTTGATTAAAGCATTCCCATGACCGTGATGAGACTTGTGTTCTGTTACCGCTGCCTCTGACAAAGTCACAATGAAGTTATGTATTGTTTGAGAAATTCTACAAAAATGCAAAAATTCATTTTTGACTTTCATGTACTGCCATGTATATATATTGAAAGGATGGTAAACCTAATTTTTAATCCATGCTAGTTTGCAAAACATGGATCATGACATTGAAGTAGAAAAAAACATCTAAAAGCACCGTATAACAGAAATAATATGAGAGAGAGTGTGTGATTGGCTACATTAGCTAGTTGAGAGACTGACCATGGGTCTGGTCAGTGTAGAGGACTGTCCAGTGTCCTGTAATGAATTCAGTCCTGAAAGAGTCTAAATTTCCCATCTGTCCCTATTTTTAAAGCCATATTTCACTACAGTCCTTGATGAAGTGATCAAAACAGCTGATCATTGCCAACAATTAATTTGGACAGATCTGGCCGAAAAGGTATTAAATCTTCACTCACATCGATAAAATACATTTTCTTGTAGGAATCATTGATGACACATTTAATCTGATTCTCGTTAATTTCGTAGATTTGACACAGTGAGTGCAACGTCACTGACACCCAACCAGACGGACAACTCTTAAATTATGATTTCAGATCAGCAGAGTCAACGCAAGATGTTTTCTCTGGTCGACATTCTCAAAAGAAAGTGTTGTGTTGGTGATATTGGATTGAGTATAATTGATAGGCAATCGCCTGCTGCCTACTCTATAGCAGATTAAATCATTGCTCTCCTAATATCACAGATCCACCAGTCTCCTAACGCCCAGATACATTGATTTTTATAGCCAAAATTCCATTTCCGATCGGGACTTGGAAGAAGTTGTGGCGCTTTGGTATATTTTGTAGAGTTAGGAGCCAGAGAGAGATACTATCTATAGCCTCCTAGGTGCTTTTCTGCTGACTGAGGGGTGAGATATTATTGAATATCAATCATAAATCACTTTTTAAACTTGAATTGAGAAATATACCGTGGTAAATAAGGAAGCAGTATCCAAGGTCTTACAGCTATATAGTGCCAGTATTATCATAACATTCTTTGTAGCTAATAACAAAACAGTTGAATAATAACCCTAACCTGGTTAATGACATCTGTTACTGACATGATCTTATCTTAACCCTAACCTGGTAAGTGACATCTGTTACTGACATGATCTTACACTTAACCCTAACCTGGCTAGTGACATCTGTTACTGACATGATCTTACACTTAACCCTAACCTGGCTAGTGACATCTGTTACTGACATGATCTTATCTTAACCCTAACCTGGTAAGTGACATCTGTTACTGACATGATCTTATCTTAACCCTAACCTGGTAAGTGACATCTGTTACTGACATGATCTTATCTTAACCCTAACCTGGCTAGTGACATCTGTTACTGACATGATCTTACCCTTTACCCTAACCTGGTAAGTGTAATCTGTTACTGACATGATTTTACACTTAACCCTAACCTGGCTAGTGACATCTGTTACTGACATGATCTTACACTTAACCCTAACCTGGCTAGTGACATCTGTTACTGACATGATCTTATCTTGACCCTTACCTGGTAAGTGACATCTATTACTGACATGATCTTATCTTAACCCTAACCTGGTTAGTGACATCTGTTACTGACATGATCTTACCCTTTACACTAACCTGGTTAGTGACATCTGTTACTGACATGATCTTGTCCTTAAACCTAACCTGGTAAGTGACATCTGTTACTGACATGATCTCACCCTTTACCCTTATCTGGTTAGTGACATCTGTTACTGACATGAGCTTATCTTAACCCTAACCTGGTTAGTGACATCTGTTACTGACATGATCTTACCCTTAACCCTTACCTGGCTAGTGACATCTGTTATTGACATGATTTTACCCTTTACTCTAACCTGGTAAGTGGCATCTGTTACTGACATGATCTTACACTTAACCCTTACTTGGTTAGTGACATCTGTTACTGACATGATCTTACCCTACTCTTACCTGGTTAGTGACATCTGTTACTGACATTATCTTACCCTTAACCCTTACCTGGTTAGTGACATCTGTTACTGACATGATCTTACCCTACCCTTACCTGGCTAGTGACATCTGTTACTGACATGATCTTTCCCTTAACTCTTACCTGGTTAGTGACATCTGTTACTGACATTATCTTACCCTTAACCCTTACCTGGTTAGTGACATCTGTTACTGACATGATCTTACCCTACCCTTACCTGGCTAGTGACATCTGTTACTGACATGATCTTTCCCTTAACCCTTACCTGGTTAGTGACATCTGTTACTGACATGATCTTACCCTATCCAAACCTGGTAAGTGACATCTGTTACTGACATGATCTTACCCTTTACCCTAACTGGTAAGAGACATTTGTTACTGACATGATCTTTCCCTTAACCCTTACCTGGCTAGTGACATCTGTTACTGACATGATCTTACCCTACCCTTACCTGGTTAGTGACATCTGTTACTGACATGATCTTACCCTTTACCCTTACCTTGTTAGTGACCTCTGTTACTGACATGATCTTACCCTTAACCCTAACCTGGTTAGTGACATCTGTTACTGACATGATCTTACCCTTAACCCTTACTTGGTTAGTGACATCTGTTACTGACATTATCTTACCCTAAACCCTTACTTGGTTAGTGACATCTGTTACTGACATTATCTTACCCTTAACCCTTACCTGGTTAGTGACATATGTTACTGACATGATCTTACCCTACCCTTACCTGGTTAGTGACATCTGTTACTGACATGATCTTACCCTTAACCCTAACCTGGCTAGTGACATCTGTTACTGACATGATCTTACCCTTAACCCTTACCTGGTTAGTGACATCTGTTACTGACATGATCTTACCCTTAACCCTTACCTGACTAGTGACATCTGTTACTGACATTATCTTACCCTTAACCCTTACCTGGTTAGTGACATCTGTTACTGACATGATCTTACCCTACCCTTACCTGGTTAGTGACATCTGTTACTGATATGATCTTACCCTTAACCCTAACCTGGCTAGTGACATCTGTTACTGACATGATCTTACACTTAACCCTAACCTGGCTAGTGACATCTGTTACTGACATGATCTTACACTTAACCCTAACCTGGTAAGAGACATCTGTTACTGACATGATCTTTCCCTTCACCCTTACCTGGTTAGTGACATCTGTTACTGACATGATCTTATCCTTTACCCTAACCTGGCTAGTGGCATCTGTTACTGACATGATCTTACCCTTAACCCTTACCTGGCTAGTGACATCTGTTACTGACATTATCTTACCCTTAACCCTTACCTGGTTAGTGACATCTGTTACTGACATGAGTTTATCTTAACCCTTACCTGGCTAGTGACATCTGTTACTGACATGATCTTACCCTTAACCCTTACCTGGCTAGTGACATCTGTTACTGACATTATCTTACCCTTAACCCTTACCTGGTTAGTGACATCTGTTACTGACATGAGTTTATCTTAACCCTTACCTGGCTAGTGACATCTGTTACTGACATGATCTTACCCTTTACCCTTACCTTGTTAGTGACATCTGTTACTGACATGATCTTACCCTTAACCCTAACCTGGTTAGTGACATCTGTTACTGACATGATCTTACCCTTAACCCTTACTTGGTTAGTGACATCTGTTACTGACATTATCTTACCCTAAACCCTTACTTGGTTAGTGACATATGTTACTGACATGATCTTGCCCTACCCTTACCTGGCTAGTGACATCTGTTACTGACATGATCTTTCCCTTAACCCTTACCTGGCTAGTGACATCTGTTACTGACATGATCTTACCCTTAACCCTTACCTGGTTAGTGACATCTGTTACTGACATGATCTTACCCTTAACCCTTACCTGGTTAGTGACATCTGTTACTGAAATGATCTTACCCTTTACCCTAACCTGGCTAGTGACATCTGTTACTGACATGATCTTACCCTTTACCCTAACCTGGCTAGTGACATCTGTTACTGACATGATCTTACCCTTAACCCTTACCTGGTTAGTGACATCTGTTACTGACATGATCTTACCCTTAACCCTAACCTGGCTAGTGACATCTGTTACTGACATGATCTAACCCTACCCTTACCTGGCTAGTGACATCTGTTACTGACATGATCTTACCCTACCCTTACCTGGTTAGTGACATCTGTTACTGACATTATCTTACCCTTAACCCTTACCTGGCTAGTGACATCTGTTACTGACATTATCTTACCCTTAACCCTTACCTGGTTAGTGACATCTGTTACTGACATGAGCTTATCTTAACCCTTACCTGGCTAGTGACATCTGTTACTGACATGATCTTATCCTTTACCCTAACCTGGCTAGTGGCATCTGTTACTGACATGATTTTACACTTAACCCTTACCTGACTAGTGACATATGTTACTGACATGATTTTACACTTAACCCTTACCTGACTAGTGACATCTGTCACTGACATTATCTTACCCTTAACCCTTACCTGACTAGTGACATCTGTTACTGACATGATTTTACACTTAACCCTTACCTGACTAGTGACATCTGTCACTGACATTATCTTACCCTTAACCCTTACCTGACTAGTGACATCTGTTACTGACATGATCTTACCCTTAACCCTTACCTGGTTAGTGACATCTGTTACTGACATGATCTTACCCTCAACCCTTACCTGGTTAGTGACATCTGTTACTGAAATGATCTTTCCCTTAACCCTTACCTGGCTAGTGACATCTGTTACTGACATGATCTTACCCTTAACCCTTACCTGGCTAGTGACATCTGTTACTGACATGATCTTACACTTAACCCTTACCTGGTTAGTGACATCTGTTACTGACATGATCTTTCCCTTCACCCTTACCTGACTAGTGACATCTGTTACTGACATGATTTTACACTTCACCCTTACCTGACTAGTGACATCTGTTACTGACATGATCTTACCCTTAACCTTTACCAGGTAAGTGACATCTGTTACTGACATGATTTTACACTTAACCTTTACCTGGTTAGTGACATCTGTTGCTGACACAATCTTACCCTTAACCCTTACTTGGTTAGTGACATCTATTATTCTTTTGACATTATCCTAGTTAGTTAGTATGCTGTCAGATGTTATTTGGTCAGTTAATGGTTATCTTTTATTATTTGTCTTTGCCTGCATCATGAAATCAGATGGGGATTTGGTATCATAGATTTTTGTATAATTAACTGCCTGTTTTGTCCTATCTACTGTTCTGTCCTGTCTTGTTGTTGGAGGAAAAGGCATACAGCCGTCTTAAAGACATGTCTAGTTGCTACAGGTTTTATCAAGCTCTGATGTTACCATACTTGTGTGGTTAAGTACATTAACAGTACCGACTTATAAACACATGTAATAAATCAAATGAGGACATCAAACTTATCGCCCTACTAACAGTACAAACCACAGTGCAAAGCATCCATCTCCCACCAAAATCTCATTGCTATTTCCATCGTTACAGCTATTATCAAATTCCAATGTTGTAAAATGAATTTTATGGATTCAAGCCTTTAGATGACACAGACATTATGTTGGATTTAAGCTTGTTAGAGATCCGGACCGAGATGTCGGCTTTAAGAGGTTGATCTTCAGGTCGTCATCTGTTAACGTGGATATGTACTAAACAAATTGGACCATGTACCTATCAGGCGACGTTCGCCTACCGACGCGTCCTAATGCTCATAGATTTGTCAACATCACCATTCTTAATTCAAAAATAGGCAAGTGACATTTAGAAAATCCTCGCCATGGTTAAAAGGCCTTTTGAAATTTTGAATGAATTTTTAGTTTAAATGTCAGAAGTAAGCACTCATAAGAAGCCAATTTAGTAATAATGTTCATAATTAATGGAGTTCAGTTCTCCTTAGAGAGAAAGGTATACATAGAGAGATCCCGAGGAATAAAGCTTTGTAATGTCAAGATGTCAGTATTCCAAAAACTTCATTTGCAATATGTTTTGGATGACCACTGAATGAAATAAAGGAAGAATGCAAACACAATTAGAGGTTGAAGTTGGTGCAGAATGTTTTAATGAATCAATAAATTTATTTTAAAGTTGATATCATGGAAGTATTTAAATCATAATTAAGAAGTCTACACATCAGAATTCAAGCACTAAACCTGTTGTTAGAGTTACTGATATTATGGGCTGATTTAATTAATGCCAGAGTTTCTAGTTCCCATGTACTTCAGTGGTAAAGCTGATTTAGACGTCTTTATACGTCAGACCACAGATTTTTGTCCTCTTTTGGCCTGAAGTGATATAATGATTCTCTGTAATCACCTAATTCCATTATACAAAAGCTTCTCACATGCAAACTGCTGTAGTCAGGAAATTTTTTTCTTCATCAGCAATTTATCCCACAACAAGGTCCTGTAGTCCATGGGCATTCCACATTGTTAGTCAAAGTGCCTGCTGTTTCAATAACTTGTTAAAAGTACAGATGGGATAGTTAAATCATTTTTGTATCAATATGTTATGAACTGAAATTTTTGATTCATTAATATTTGTTTGCCTAACAACAGTTTGGTCTCAGTATAATAACACAATTGGTTTTTAGGCAAAGGAACTTCATAACAACCTTTTCATACAAAAACTTGGGATATTGCTTTTCAAATGTGAAGAAGGTCAAAGGTCAAAAGTCCATTTTACGCAAAACAAAATTTATTTCTGTACTGTAACTGAAGTTTCCTTAGTCTGATCAAGCTCTCAACATTTATACAAATCCTTCCTACCATAAGGATTGGTTTGGATGGTTTTGAAATCACAAGGTAACAGTTCAAGGTCACTGTTACTAAAATAGATAGTTCATGTCCTCTTAGGCTGATAAAGCTTTAGTTACAGCTAACACATCAGTTCTGTGGAATTCTTAGTATGGCTAAGATAATATTTGATAGAAATGTAGAGTGAGGAAAAGAAGGACCAGAGACTTTAAACACATTAGAGTACAACATGTGTGGTTTTCTCTATCAGTAGTATGTTGTAATGATGTAACTATCGGCTGTCAGTCCTGTGTAACACTCTGTATACCCTGATTACTCAAACCACAACAGATGGAAGAAAACATTGAGAAGCAGAAAAAAGAATCTGTATTAATTTTAACAGGTGTATTAAAAAGAGTCAGAAATGCGCTAATTGGTCTATATTGCTATCCTTAACACATGTCAGTGTAATTGCAGACCTGCCGAGGGAAAGCTTTATAAAAAAACATATCTGTGATGACGCTGTAAACTTTGTACCTATATTATAATGATAAGCCCAAACTGCAGTTTTTGACCAGGTACATTTTATATAGTGATGTTTTGGTCTATACAGTGTAGTTTCTGATACGATTCAGAGACTGGAATATTTATATGTCTTACAAGTAGTCGGAGTTTGTCTGCTCCTTTTTTGTCCTTCCTGGCAATGTCCTTGTTGAGTCTGCTGCACTTCATTCTGATGAAGTTAAACATGCCTGCAAGCTAATTTAGATATGTTCTTTGAAAACATTTTCCTTGCTGTATAGATTAAAGTGGTCCGATATTATATATGATATGCTTTTATGATAATAACAAATACATTTTGACCCTTGATGTTTTGGTCTTAGCAGTTATAAAGTGGTCCATTTTTACCACACTGACCCTGCAAGCATTTAGATAGCATTTTCCTTGCTTAATTAACCATGTCTGACCTTCGACATCTGGTAGCGTGTTCAAAACCCATGTCTGGCAGTTTTCAGGTCCTAACCATGCATTGGTGTTTGTACTTAACACCCCTTAGACCTGAAAACGGTTTATGAAGAACATTAAAGATGCTCCACCGCCGACAGAGCATATATATTATACTCATCATTTGAACAATAATTTTTGTTTAATCATGTATAAATATGTTTATTTAACACAAAAAATAATATGAAATTTTTTGCTTTACTTTTGATGCATGCACAACCAGTATTTCATTCCATAAGGACATATAGTGCCACGGTATTTTTTTCCAGGATGCAATTAATTATTTATTAATATTTTTATCTTGAAGTAAAATTAGAATCTTAAACTTTTTAATGATGGTAATGGGGTAAAGTAAGTAACTTTTGTAATTGAAGACAAATACTAAATCGTCTGCTGCTGTTTTTGATAAAAAACAAAACAAAAAACATTCGTCAGCGGTGTAGCATCTTTAAACAGATGGAATCATAAAGCATTCACAGATTCCCCTAGTAGGAGACATTTAATCCCGGACTGTTCTTGGTGACATGTACATGGATGTCATCTTTCTCCATGATTCACACCTTTTATTGTCTTCTGCATGGGAATTTTAAATTCATGAATCATATAATGGATTAAATACTGAAATGTCAATTTCCTCCTTTGAGACTCTTTAGTTTGATTTAAATCTGTCCAAAGTCTTGTACTTTATTTGATCAAGGGCCAGTCGACAGAACTGAACTTAATATTTCTGGTACAGTTACAATCTTGTGGTATAGAGAAGTATCAATCGATCGTTCATTAAATAATAACTTGTTGTGGAGGTAATGATATATTTCCCAAATTACCGACACAGAAATGACAAAATTCCCCAAATGAAGGTCATTTGACTGAGGAGCACATATGAGAATTGGTACCAGGTCACACCACCTGACCTTGATGCTACATCACAAACCACAGCCTATACAACATGTCATGTTTATATCAGTGGGGTGAAAGTTTCAAAATCTACATGATGCACTCCTCCATAAATCTCAAGATTTTAGACAATTCATTTATTTTTCTCGATCAATAACATTGTCTATAGTTTACAGAGCATATCGTAAATTGTCCATCCCTAAAACTGGCAGCAGATATAGTATCCACTGCGTTCAGATAGGTGTAGAGGCAACTGGAATCATCAACTTACTCTATGTAACATCTAACAAATACCAAAAAGGAACAAATTTATCCCAAAATTATTTGAAAAAATTTATATTTGACAAGGAACAAAGGTCAATTTGCAGAGTACAACTTGCTTTGATAAGAAGAAGAGCATGTTGGTGGTGGATTGAGAACTTGGAGGAAAAGCCACCTGCCAATACTTGGTAATCCAGTGCTCCACTATATACAAATATATGAATGTATTACACACTAACCACTAGGCCAGGTGGAGACAAGGATTGCTAGTAATAGACAACGGCCAACCTTTGAACCACTAAGCCATAGTGGCAGTTGGTGGAGTTCAATTTATGCTTCCAATTATAAAAGAAATCTGTGATTGGTAATTTTTATTTGTTTTTTTTTTAATTAAGCATAGCAATGAATTTATCTCGTTTGTTGAAAAACATTATTGGGAGCTATTTCCCTTGAATTTACCACTAGCATTATCTTCGTGATTGAAGTGCACAGGCTTAACATTACATAATGAGCCAAATTCTTAAAACTGAAACACTTTCTGTGTCATACTGAAGCTCAAAGTGTACAAGTTGAAAAACAAGTCAGGAGTCACCTCCCTTGCTATTTTGTTTTGAGCTACTAGCTGTTGATAATGTCTGAATTAATTGATTCTAGGGAAGTTTTTTCTCTGTAGGAGCATTTTGCCTCAGGACTTATGATGATGCATGTTTTGAACTAGATTTTTGTTGATATCAAAATGAAGTTAAGATTGAAATGAAGGCCTGATTTTGTGATGGCTTTTTCCATTTTGTGGAAGTTTAATTTAACCCGCTGCCGGAAGGATTTAGCAGTTTAATGGAAGAAGTGTAATGGCCCCTCAGGGATACATTGTTTATCAATTAATTGACTTGAAATCCCTGTACACCGATCCTTCTCAACTTTCTAATACATTACAGAATTCAAATCTTTCAGAAAACTCCAGGAAAAATTTTTTAACAATATAAAATGATTGTGCATTCCTGCAACCAAACTGGAAATATGGCAGATTTAAATGTCAAATCGTGTTATTTTTTTCATTGTATCGCAGCAGAATCTCTCCCATGGGTCCTGTTAGCTGTGTAGAGTTAGGAGAATCATCATTAAACTTCCTGTAAATGTCTTAGCTACAAGTGACGGTGTTGTAAATATGGCTTGAGCATGATTCTGTCAAATGGATAAACTCATTTTGCACATTTAAGACCAAGCAATGTTTGTTACCGTCTCATGGATTTAGTTCATCATGCTATAAAATCCAGAATCCCTATTTGTCTTCATTGTAATGAAGTTATCGTCCCATTACAGCATCAGAGTTATCTGCCTTGATATAAATGGGATTATCTCCCTTACTATTATGGGTTTTCCCTGATTTAAAGGTTGAGCCCTTTTAGTGTTCCACAGTAATCCATTTAATCTCGTCAAATATCCCAATCTTCATGTCAGCATTTTGAAGTCATTTTTAGTGATTCTGCAAATAAAAACGAAAACAAATTTCCTTCCCTAATTTTTCAACTGGTATTAATCTGTGGCTCTTCCATTGAAGCAATTTTGGATTCAAATTCTCTTTATTGCCATGAATGCAAGTTTTGATTTGTAATTTTTTTCCTTGCAAGTCAATCTAATGTATTTTTTGTATAATTTTCAGAGCGTAATTTTCTACACTTAATTTCACGCGATTTTATTAGATTTCCACGGATTTCAGAACTGATTTTGAAACAGATAATTGGAAAACAAAAAATATCTCATTTGCAATTTTATGTAAAATCTGGAACAAGACAATCAGGAGATATTAATTGCTGTTATGTAAATAACTATTAGATACTTGAGCCTGATATAATATACAGATGCCGGGAATCTTATGTAGGAAAAGTCAGGCAGATTCAAGTTTATCATATATATAACATCTCAGTTTTGAGGTTCTGCATTACTTTTGTTATCCCCAGCTTTCACCAAAACGGGGAATATTAATTTGGGTTTGTCCGTCTGTTTGTCTTTACTGCCTGGTTTCGGTGTAATGACTGCCACAAATCTTAAGCAATATTTTTGTAACTTGGTCACATGGTTAAATTTGCCAAGGACTGGAATGAGTTCACTCAGGGTTTTCATCAGACCCTATTTGATAGAGTTATGGCTGTTTGATTAACGAAAAACAGCATTTTTAGCTATTTCTGTTGAATAACTATCATAAGATATCACAGAATTTTCTCGAAATTTGGTAACATGCTAAAATGTCTTAGGGCCTTGACCAAGTTGTGATTAGCACATTCATAGGACCCTATTTGGCGGAGTTATTGCCCTTTGAATAACGGGAGCAGCGGATATAAATTCCACAAATTTGCTTGTTGTTCATTTAATTAGCAATACTATCTGAAGTTGACTTCCGAAGTGTCTTAATTTCTACATTTAACTTTCATTCTTTAAGGGGTACTGGTTGAATGGTTAAGTTGTCTGACATTCTACCACTAGCCCTCTATGGAGCTGAAGTGGCTTAATGTTAAGTTGTCTGACATTCTACCACTAGACCTCTATGGAGCTGAAGTGGCTTAATGTTAAGGTGTCTGACATTCTACCACTAGACCTCTATGGAGCTGAAGTGGCTTAATGTTAAGGTGTCTGACATTCTACCACTAGCCCTCCATGGAGCTGAAGTTGCTTAGTGGTTAAGGTGTCTGACATTAGCCACCCATTTTCTAGACTGGGGTGGCTGAGTGGTTAAGGTGTCCGACATTATCCACCAACTCTCCGACAGGAGTGACTGAGTGTTTAAGGTGCCTGACATTAGTCACCATTCTATTGACTGGAGTGGCTGATTGGTTAAGGTGTCTGACATTATCCATCATTATCAACAATGGGGTGGCTGAGTGGGTAAGGTGTCTGACATTAGCCACCATTATCTATACTGGAGTGGCTGATTGGTTAAGGTGTCTGACATTAGCCACCATTATCTAGACTGGGGTGACTGAGTGGTTAAGGTGTCTGACATTAGCCACCATTATCTAGACTGAGGTGACTGAGTGGTTAAGGTGTCTGACATTAGCCACCATTATCTATACTGGAGTGACTGAGTGGTTAAGGTGTCTGACATTAGCCACCATTATCTAGACTGGGTTGACTGAGTGGTTAAAGTGTCTGACATTAGCCACCATTATCTAGACTGGGATGACTGAGTGGTTAAAGTGTCTGACATTAGCGACCATTATCTAGACTGGGGTGACTGAGTGGTTAAAGTGTCTGACATTAGCGACCATTATCTAGACTGGGGTGACTGAGTGGTTAAAGTGTCTGACATTATCTACCATTATCTAGACTGGGGTGACTGAGTGGTTAAGGTGTCTGACATTAGCCACCATTATCTAGACTGGGGTGACTGAGTGGTTAAAGTGTCTGACATTAGCCACCATTATCTAGACTGGGATGACTGAGTGGTTAAGGTGTCTGACATTATCCACCATTATCTAGACTGGGGTGACTGAGTGGTTAAGGTGTCTGACATTATCTACCATTATCTAGGCTGGGTTGACTGAGTGGTTAAAGTGTCTGACATTAGCCACCATTCTCTAGACTGGGATGACTGAGTGGTTAAGGTGTCTGACATTATCTACCATTATCTAGGCTGGGATGACTGAGTGGTTAAGGTGTCTGACATTATCTACCATTATCTAGGCTGGGATGACTGAGTGGTTAAGGTGTCTGACATTATCTACCATTATCTGGACTGGGGTGACTGAGTGGTTAAGGTGTCTGACATTACCCACCATTATCTAGACTGGGGTGACTGAGTGGTTAAGGTGTCTGACATTACCCACCATTATCTAGACTGGGATGACTGAGTGGTTAAGGTGTCTGACATTACCCACCATTATCTAGACTGGGGTGACTGAGTGGTTAAGGTGTCTGACATTACCCACCATTATCTAGACTGGGGTGACTGAGTGGTTAAGGTGTCTGACATTACCCACCATTATCTAGACTGGGATGACTGAGTGGTTAAGGTGTCTGACATTACCCACCATTATCTATACTGGAGTGACTGAGTGGTTAAGGTGTCTGACATTATCTACCATTATCTAGGCTGGGATGACTGAGTGGTTAAGGTGTCTGACATTATCTACCATTATCTATACTGGAGTGACTGAGTGGTTAAGGTGTCTGACATTAGCCACCTTTATCTAGACTGGGATGACTGAGTGGTTAAGGTGTCTGACATTACCCACCATTATCTAGACTGGGGTGACTGAGTGGTTAAGGTGTCTGACATTACCCATCATTATCTACACTGGGATGACTGATTGGTTAAGGTGTCTGACATTACCCACCATTATCTATACTGGAGTGACTGAGTGGTTAAAGTGTCTGACATTAGCCACCATTATCTAGACTGGGATGACTGAGTGGTTAAGGTGTCTGACATTAGCCACCATTATCTAGACTGGGATGACTGAGTGGTTAAAGTGTCTGACATTAGCCACCATTATCTAGACTGGGATGACTGAGTGGTTAAGGTGTCTGACATTATCTACCATTATCTAGACTGGGTTGACTGAGTGGTTAAAGTGTCTGACATTAGCCACCATTATCTAGACTGGGATGACTGAGTGGTTAAAGTGTCTGACATTAGCCACCATTATCTAGACTGGGATGACTGAGTGGTTAAGGTGTCTGACATTATCTACCATTATCTAGACTGGGTTGACTGAGTGGTTAAAGTGTCTGACATTAGCCACCATTATCTAGACTGGGTTGACTGAGTGGTTAAAGTGTATGACATTAGCCACCATTATCTAGACTGGGATGACTGAGTGGTTAAGGTGTCTGACATTATCTACCATTATCTAGACTGGGTTGACTGAGTGGTTAAAGTGTCTGACATTAGCCACCATTCTCTAGACTGGGATGACTGAGTGGTTAAGGTGTCTGACATTACCCACCATTATCTACACTGGGGTGACTGAGTGGTTAAGGTTTCTGACATTATCTTGTCTTTATCAAATGAAAAGACATCAGATATATCTTTTGTAGAGAATGTAAATAATTTGTTATTTAAATAAGATTTAAGAACATATATAACCATAAACTTACTGTTGATTTAAAAAAGCTGATTATTTGAAAATATATAAGTAATAGATTTGGACACAACGGTCACATTTGGTCTATTTTCATAATTACGTGATGTTTGAATAACATAGAAGAAGCAGTAAAATTGGCTTCATTAAAAACGTAACAGGAATGGTTAAGATGTGTCGAATAAGAATCAAATGTTGCCATGGTAACCATAAAACAGAAAATTGGACAGAACCGACAATGACTACTATTTCATTGTCACTGCAATATTATGTGGAGTCAATTATTTGAGTGTGAAGGAACAGAAAGACATTAGGTGACATTAGTGAAGGGCATTTTTATAATGGGATTACATGAATGGTTTTAACTGTAAGTAGATAACTGTGACATTATATAAGGATATAGGCATGTTATTTAACAAAAATGTATCAGTCTAATTGTAGATCTCTATAATAAATGGTTTTCTGTTCTTACTGGCCAAATATGTCACCAAAAGCACATTCAAATTCTTGACTTCAAATGCCATTGATGTCACTTGGGATAAGATAATTCTGACAGTCTTCTAGTCACCACTGTCTTGGTGGCCTAGTGGTAAAGGTGTCTGACATTCTACCTATACCTCTCCACCTTTTGTTCTTGGTGGCCTAATGGTAAAGGTGTCTGACATTCTACTATACCTCTCCATCTCTGGGTTGTGGTGGCTTAGTGGTGAAGGTGTCTGACATTCTACCACATGTCCCTCCACCTCTGGGTCTTGGTGGCCATGTGGTTAAAGTGTCTGAAATTCTTCCACATGTCCCCCCACCTCTGGGTCTTGGTGGCCATGTGGTTAAGGTGTCTGACATTCTACCAATAGCCTTCCACCTATGGGTCTTAGGGGCCTAGTGGTAAAGGTGTCTGACATTCTACCAATAGCCCTCCACCTCTTGGTCTTGGTGGCCATGTGGTTAAGGTGTCTGATGTCTACCAATAGCCCTTCACCTCTGGGTCTTGGTGGCCATGTGGTTAAGGTGTCTGACATTCTTCCAAAAGCCCCCACCTCTGGGTCTTGGTGGCCATGTGGTTAAGATGTCTGACATTCTACCTATACCTCTCCACTTCTGGGTTGTGGTGGCCTAGTGGTAAAGGTGTCTGGCACCTTACTATTAGCCCTCCACCTCTGGGTTGTGGTGGCCTAATGGTTAAGGTGTCTGACATTCAACCTATACCTCTCCACCTCTGGGTTTGTGGTGGCCTAATGGTAAAGGTGTCCTGGCACTCTACTATTAGCCCTCCACCTCTGGTTTTGTGGTAGCCTAGTGGTAAAGGTGGTCTGACATTCTGCCTATACCCTCCACCTCTGGGGTTGTGGTGGCCTTGTGGTAAAGGTGTCTGGCACTCTACTATTAGCCCTCCACCTCTGGTCTTGGTTGCCAGTGGTAAAGGTGTCTGACATTCTGCCTATACCTCTCCACCTCTGGGTTGTGGTGGCCTTGTGGTAAAGGTGTCTGGCACTCTACTATTAGCCCTCCACCTCTGGGTCTTGGTGGCCATGTGGTTAAGATGTCTGACATTCTACCTATACCTCTCACCTCTGGGTTGTGGTGGCCTAGTGGTAAAGGTGTCTGGCACCTTACTATTAGCCCTCCACCTCTGGGTCTTGGTGGCCATGTGGTTAAGATGTCTGACATTCTGCCTATACCTCTCCACCTCTGGTTGTGGTGGGTGGTAAGGTGTCTGGCACTCTACTATTAGCCCTATACCTCTCCTCCACCTCAACCCCCACCTCTGGGTTGTGGTTAAGTGTCTGACATTCTACCTATACCCTCCACCTCTGGGTTGTGGTGGCCTAATGGTAAAGGTGTCTGGCACTCTACTATTAGCCCCTCCACCTCTGGGTTGTGGTAGCCTATGTGGTTAAAGGTGTCTGACATTCTCTACCTATACCTCTCCACCTCTGGGTTGTGGTGGCCTTGTGGTAAAGGTGTCTGGCACTCTACTATTAGCCCTCCACCTCTGGGTGCTTGGTGGCCATGTGGTTAAGATGTCTGACATTATACCTCTACACCTCTGGGCTGTGGTGGCCTAGTGGTAAAGGTGACTGGTACTCTACTATTAGCCCTCCACCTCTGGGTCTTGGTGGCCATGTGGTTAAGATGTCTGACATTCTACCTATACCTCTCCACCTCTGGGTTGTGGTGGCCTAGTGGTAAAGGTGTCTGGCACTCTACTATTAGCCCTCCACCTCTGGGTTGTGGTGGCCTTGTGGTTAAGGTGTCTGACATTCTACCTATACCTCTCCACCTCTGGGTTGTGGTGGCCTTGTGGTAAAGGTGTCTGGCACTCTACTATTAGCCCTCCACCTCTGGGTCTTGGTGGCCATGTGGTTAAGATGTCTGACATTCTACCTATACCTCTCCACCTCTGGGTTGTGGTGGCCTAGTGGTAAAGGTGTCTGGCACTCTACTATTAGCCCTCCACCTCTGGGTCTTGGTGGCCATGTGGTTAAGATGTCTGACATTCTACCTATACCTGTCCACCTCTGGGTTGTGTTGGCCTAGTGGTAAAGGTGTCTAGCACTCTACTATTAGCCCTCCACCTCTGGGTCTTGGTGGCCATGTGGTTAAGATGTCTGACATTCTACCTATACCTCTCAACCTCTGGGTTGTGGTGGCCTAGTGGTAAAGGTGTCTGGCACTCTACTATTAGCCCTCCACTTCTGGGTTGTGGTGGCCTAATGGTAAAGGTGTCTTGCACTCTACTATTAGCCCTCCACCTCTGGGCTGGGATGTCCTAATGGTAAAGGTTTTTGGCACTCTACTATTAGCCCTCCACCTCTGGGTTGTGGTGGCCTTGTGGTAAAGGTGTCTTGCACTCTACTATTAGCCCTCCACCTCTGGGCTGGGATGTCCTAATGGTAAAGGTGTCTGGCACTCTACTATTAGCGCTCCACCTCTGGGTTGTGGTAGCCTAGTGGTAAAGATGTCTGTTTCTCTATTACTAGCTCTCCAACTTTTGGATAAACGTTGACATTTCACCACTAACTGCCCATGCACCTATTGGTGGATATGACATTTTACCTCTAACTAAGGATTAATCCACATCTAAAGATGCCCTTGCTATTCTCTAACTGCATCATTCTCAGATTTTAGCAAAGACATTTTCTTCCAGTTTCATTTCACAAGTTTTCTAATTACAGACCAAAATTAATACCCCTGACCTTTTCAAGGTTGCCTCGTCAGGACTTAAGAAGACTTTCTATATAATTATGCCTAAAGGAACAATTTAGATGCAACTTAAGATTCAGAAAATTATGCTATGGAAGGCTGCCATGAAAAATATTTCCATTAAAAATTCTGAGGAAAATTGTTCATATTATCAGGTTCTGTAATATAATACGGAGAGTGTCTTCTAGCTAACACAACTTCGAGTATTGTCACTGTCAAGACAGGGATATGTTGTTATGGAGAAAGATATATTTGGAACTGAAAGTAAAATGAGAGACATTTTCATTTTTGTCACGATCAGTTTATAAAAATTGTAAATAGACTCATGAACAGCATTCAAGTGGGGGGGGGGGGGGAAATAAAAAAATATTTGATTAGTCTGGTTTTAAATCTCTAAAGGTAGGATAGATTTCTTTGACAAAGCTTTGATGTGAGCTTAAAAATTCTCTCATTCTGATACTGCCAGCAGAACTGTTATCTTGCCCTGACCTCATGTTTGACCTTTTGGTTGACCTTTATCTCTGACCTTTCAGATGAAACAGCTTCTGATGCAGCTAATATGACTAAACAAAGATGACAGTTTTGATACATTGATAAATCGGGGTGACAAGAAGCTGTAAATTTTTAATTGGATCACTAAAAATGAAGATGGATGATGTCACAAGGCAAGGATTATCAACTTTCAAGCATTTTTAGACAATTTCTCTCCTTGGTTTTGAGCCGTTAAATATGACTTATGTTACAAAGTTTAAATCAAATCTGGCATGACTTATTGTACCATTCTAAAGCTTTCTGTTCTAACCATGATCCAGCGAGCTAGACTCAGTCGGGTTTCCTCAGTCAGATAGCTCATATTGTTGGGTACCTGTGGTGACTGAATGGGCTTCAGATTATATACACCCTTTATTTTCTATCCTTCTTCTGCCATGGCAAGACTGAAGTTTTTCGAAACTATTTAATTTTTTTTTTGTTGGATCGTGCAAAAATAATATTTTGTACAAGATTGGCGAATTTGACATGTTACATTAAGGTGAAAGCTTTGCTGCAATTTTATTTTGACATTTGTAAGGAGAAATCATGGTAGTTTTGATCATGTGACAGTCACTTATAATGGGTTGCTGTCGTCTTTGAATGGCAAAACACAAAGAGCTAGACAATACAAGATGCTGAGGAATTTTTATTTGGTCATAATGGTAGTTAAGTGCCGTCAGATGGTGCTATTTGTGCTGTGTGGGCGTGGTAAGATAAAAGTTGACATCTAACCCCTAAATTAGGCCCACTTACATGGTTCAGTATTCAATTATTGCTCAATAAAAAAGATAAAATAATGTTTAATGATTTGAGACTCCCTCAGACGGTCATCTTTGTCTCAGACAATTGTTCTATTGTTGTCTCCTCATCTCCGACTATAAAACATCTATAAAATTCACCGGTGATCGTGGTGACATGGAGACAGGGATGAATATTTTAGTATGATCCCCAAAACGTCACATACTTACCATATCATATAATCCTAGACGGTGGGATTAATTGGCTGATGGAGTAGTCTCCCCTTTACCATGAATTAATTAACAGGCATTGTCTCAGTGTATACATACTTGATACATAAGGGTACTTTATACATTCCCATTGAAGACTTTTACAAACAGCATTGACAGCTTTAATTACCAGATCAAGCTCTTTATGAAAATTCAGCTCATTATCTTACCAGTTTCGATAAAGCTTATCATATTATGTCACATATTTTTTAACACATCCATGCTCATTTATCATATTACGTCACATATTTTTTAACACCTGCATGCTCTCGCACACACCCACATACACACACTTAAACACACACATACATATATAGGCAATTAAGTAATGAAAAGATGACTGATAGTGTTCAATGTCAAAGCAAAAATTATGAATGTTCTAAAAAAAATCTTTACTAAAATCAAATAAAATGTCATTATATTTATTTTAACCAAAGATATTAATATGTTGTTGGCCCAAATAGGTGAAAAATTACTCAAATCACAATTTGTACATTGTCCAATAGGAATATGAAAGGTGATTAATTGAATAATACTTGGTATCTAAAAGGAGATGATTAGGCTGTGTACCTGAGGAAGTCTGAGGTAGTAATTGTACTATATATCAGCCCTGTGGTCTCAATAACACTTGACCATGTATAGCTCTGATTCTGTGGTCATAGACGTGAGAACGACCCTGTAGGATGTACTTTAACAGATATTATTTACCATCTATAGTCCAGCCGTGAGCAGGAAACCAAAGGTGTGTTTTATAATTATACTGACCCCTGGTCAACTTTTTTTAGGTCATCTGACTGGAAGGGTCAGGATGACATATTGTCATCATGCACCGTCCGTCGTCATGCGCAGTGCATAAACATTTCATTCAAACGACTTCTTCTCAATAACCGAAAGGCTCAGGTATTTGGCCTGTAGCATGCTGGGATGAAGGGCTACCAAGTTTGTTCAAATGAATGACCTTGACCTTTATTCAAGGTTGCAGAGGTCAAAAAGGCTAAAATCTTTAAATCACTTCTTCTCAAGACCCAGAAGGCCCAGGGTACTGATGTTTTTCCTGTAGCATGCTAGGATGAAGGGCTACCAAGTTTGTTCAAGTGAATGACCTTGACCTTCATTTAAGGTCACAGAGGTCAAATAGGCTAAAAATCCTTAAAACAACTTCTTGTGAATAACTAAGAGGCCTAGAGACCTGATATTGGGCTCATAACATGCTTGAAAGAAGGGCTATCAAGTTTGTTCAAATGAATGACCTTGATCTTCATTCAAGGTCACAGGGGTCAAAAAGGCTAAAATCTTTAAACAAGTTATTCTCAAGAACCAGAAGGCACAGGGAACTGATATTGGGCATGTAGTATGCTGGAATGAAGGGCTACCAAGTTTGTTCAAATACATGACCTTGACCTTCATTCAAAGTCACAGGGGTCAAATAGGCTTAAATCTTTAAATGACTTCTCCTCAAGAACCAAAAGGCCCAGGATACTCATATTGGGCTTGCAGCATGCTGGGATGAAGGGCTACAAGTTTGTTCAAATGAATGACCTTGACCTTCATTGAAGGTCATAGGGGTCAAATTGGCTAAAACATTTTAAACAACTTCTTGAGAATAACTAGGAGGTCTAGATACCTGATATTCGGCCTTTGACATGCTGGAATGAAGGGCTACCAAGTTTGTTCAAATGAATGACCTTGATTTTCATTGAAGGTCACAGAGGTCAAATAGGCTTAAATCTTTAAACAACTTCTTTCTCAAGAACCAAAAAAAGGCCCAAGATGCTCATATTGACCCTACAGCATGCTGGGATGAAGGGCTACCAAGTTTGTTCAAATACATGACCTTGACCTTCATTCAAGGTCACAGGGGTCAAAAAGGCTGAAATATTTAAACGACTTCTTTTCAAGAACCGAAATGCCTGGGATACTCATATTGAGTCTGCAGCATGCTTAGATGAAGGGCTACCAAGTTTGTTCAAATGAATGACCTTGACCTTCATTGAAGGTTACAGGGGTCAAATAGGTTTAAATCTTTAAACGACTTCTTGAGAATAAATAGGAGACCTAGAGACCTGTAATTGGGCCTGTGACACGTTGGGATGAAGAGGTACCAAGTTTATTCAAATGAATGACCTTGATCTTCAATCAAGGTCACAGAGGTCAAATATGCTAAAATCTTTAAACGACTATGTTGTATTGTTCTAATAGTCTGATGACCGTTAAGGGCCATGGGCCTCTTGTTTACATGTTTGTCTTTCACAGGGGTTCAAATAGGCTAAAATCTTTAAAGGATCTATTCCTGAGAATAACAAGGAGACCTAGAGACCTGATATTGGCACCTGTGACATGCTGGGAAGTGTAAGGTGGTAACCAAGTTTGTTCATATGAATGTTACCTTCGAACTTCATTCAAGGTCACAGGGGGTCAAATAGGCTGAAATATTTTAAAATGACTTCTTTCAAGAACCGAATATGCCTAGATACTCATATTAAGCCTGACAGCATGCTTAGATGAAGGGCTACCAAGTTTGTTCAAATGAATGACCTTGACCTAGCTTTCATTGATAGGTTACATAGGGGTCAAAATTAGGCTTATAAATCTTTAAAACAACTTCTTGAGAAGAACCAAAAGGCCTAAGATGCTCATATTGACATGGTGACACTTGGGATGAAGGTGTACCAAGTTTGTTCAAATACATGACCTTGATCTTCATTCAAGGTCACAGGGTCAAAAATAGGCTGAAATATTTAAACGACTTCTTTTCAAGAACCGAAATGCCTGGGATACTCATATTGAGTCTGCAGCATGCTTAGATGAAGGGCTACCAAGTTTGTTCAAATGAATGACCTTGACCTTCATTGATGGTTACAGGGGTCAAATAGGTTTAAATCTTTAAACGACTTCTTGAGAATAAATAGGAGACCTAGAGACCTGTAATTGGGCCTGTGACACGTTGGGATGAAGAGGTACCAAGTTTATTCAAATGAATGACCTTGATCTTCAATCAAGGTCACAGAGGTCAAATATGCTAAAATCTTTAAACGACTATGTTGTATTGTTCTAATAGTCTGATGACTGTTAAGGGCCATGGGCCTCTTGTTTAGATGTTTGTCTCATTACACCTAGTATAGGCTTATTTTTCCTGAAGTATGATCTCAATGTTAGGGACTCGGAAAACCCAAATTTCTGTACTAATATTTCATAAAGGTTGATAGACAGACTTTAGGCTGAATAAGAGTGAAGTACTGTAATTCACAATTATTGAACTGTGAATGTGTTGTTTATTTGTATCAATACTAAATTTAAAATTAAATATCAATCATGATGATGATACAAACAGAAAAATTACCTTGGTGTGATAATTGAAAAGAAAATTGACAAAATAAAAGGCCCCCCCACCTTTGGGAACATTTTGACCGTTGATTTAAGTTAAATCAATAAATGGAATGGGTGAACATGGTGAGGGAGGAGTAAGCTGATTAAAACTTGTTAACTCGTCTCTCTAAATCTCAGCTAATTAGTACCAAATCAATGACACACAGTTACTGTACAACGATCTGATGAATCTGATTATCTCCCTTTAGACCTGTCTGACGATTTCATTAAAGTCACTGTCATCAATTTAGAAGTTCTTCCCTTTCACATTTCTCAATGACTTGTTAGCTTTATCTATAAATATGAAAAGTGTTTTAAATTGGAATAAACAAAAAAAAACAATTTATTAGAAATATGTTTTCTATGCATGGAATTTATACAAATGTTAGCTAAGTGATTTCTATATGACATAGTTTAGCTGAAACGCTCCTGCTTGGTTCGTCATTCATGATTAAGCTGACAAATTGTACCAGAGTTGGCATCAGGTCAATAATGACCGTATTATACTACAAATAAGGTCAGGAATTAATTAAAAGTTCTCTAATCAGTCAACATCTGTCAGGAATTCTAAACCATCATTGTCAACTTTCTCTGTGTTAGTCACTCTATCTGTCTAAAACTCATCCCTCAGTTCCTTTTCTTGTCTCTCTCTTTCTTTTGTTAGTGGTTCTGTTCCATTAAGGTAGACAGAGGTAGAGAATTTTAATGAAATAAACAAGGACTAAAAATGAATGGTTGAATCTGTCTGCACTAAAGGTTACTGATGGTAGGGGTATGGCAGATGGTAGTACTAGGGAGGTAAATGGTACAGCAATATCATGTCATAACAGGTGGTAATTGGAGGGAGGTAAACAGAATTATCTGGTGGTACCAGAACTTTACAAATTTTGTTTAAGAAATGCCACAATATATGTTGCTACGAACCAAACAAAGATACACTTAGTAATGTGATGAAGTTATCTCAGAGAAATTTTATAATAAGAGTTTTGAGAATGTTACATCAACCCTTATAAAAGCTGCTTTGTGTATTGATTGTGTTTCTCACACTAAATGTTGCCATGCAGGGGTGAGTTGGAATATCTTTAAAATGGAATACATTTATACATGTATAATATTGAAACACAAGTCATCTGTTTGATAGGTTTTAGTTCAACCTTGACATGCTTCCACAAGACCTAAAGTTAGTAATCATATTAAATGTAAGCCAAGGGAAATATTAGTGAAATAATTTGACACATGCATGAATGTGGGTGTTAAAATATCCATTTGGTATATATATCTAGTACATTTACTATGAATGAGAAATTAGGTCCTCACTTCAAAAACTAAAAAAACTGAAATGTAATTGGAAAGTTCCTCCTTCTCCCAGAATTCTTACATACTTTGTGTAAATTTTTCATGTGGAATGAAGAAAGATATGGATGTGTGAATAATGAATAAAAACACTCCTGTACAAATTCTGGAAGTAATATTGGTCATGCTAACTTCCCAGCTCTCTGTATTATTGATAAACAACACTCGTTATTGTGCAGATCTCAAGGATAAAGAAGCACCCGATTCCAATCTCCGCCGTCATTTTTGGGTGTGCAAGTCATTGATCCAATCCATTATCTTAACAGTATTAGGGAATCTTCAGATTCAAGCACTCAGACAACTTGATTCATCGGCATGGCGACCAGGTTTCTGGAAGGTACTACCTGTCTTCAAGGTCGTTCTGCTTGTGTTATGAATTCTGAGTTCGATGACATTAATTCTGGGTGTTTCTACTTGACAAGAAATAAGCCAAATTGAATTTCTGGTATCCTTGGCTTTGCGTGTCTATAATATGGTTAGTATCAAGTGATGGTATATTGTAGCTGTGAACAACACAGTGTGGCTGATATCATCCTGTTAGAAATATAAAAACTAATACCTACTATCATACAGCAAAAATATAATCATACACAATACATAATGTAACAACATGTAACAAATTTATAATCATACAAATTCAACATTTAACAAAACTATAATCATACAAATTCAACATGTAACAAAATCTATAATCATACAAAAATGACAACATGTAATAAATCTATAATCATACAAAATACAACATGTAACAAATCTATAATCATACAAAATACAACATGTAACAAATCTATAATCATACAAAATACAACATGTAACAAATCTATAATCATACAAAATACAACATGTAACAAAATCTTAATCATACAAAATACAACATGGTAGACAAAACTCTAATCATATTTAACAAAACATCTAATCATACAAAATACAACATGTAACAAAACTCTAATCATACAAAATACAACATGTAACAAAACTCTAATCATACAAAATACAACATGTAACAAAACTCTAATCATACAAAATACAACATGTAACAAAACTCTAATCATACAAAATACAAAATTACAATGTGTAACAAAACTATAATCATACAAATTCAACATTGTAACAAAACTATAATCATACAAAATACAACATGTAACAAAACTCTAAACATACAAAATACAAAAATCTAATCAACAAAATAAACAACAATAACTCTAATCATACAAAATACAACGTGTAACAAATCTTAACTATATCATACAAATTCAACAGTTCAATCATATGTAACAAAACTATAATCATACAAAATACAACATGTAACAAAACACTAATCATACACAAAATACAACATGTAACTCCTAATATAATACAACATGTAACAAAACTTTAATCATACAAAATACAACATGTAATACACAAACTCTAATTATTGCAAAATATAAACATGTAACAAAACACTAATCATTGCAAATCAACAGGTAACAATCTATAATCATACAAAATTACAACATGTATGACAATCTATAATATACAAAAAGTACAACAGTAACATAACTTAACTCATACACAAATACAAATGTAACAAATCTATAATCATACAATAATTACTTCATGTAAACAAATCTATAAATGCATACAAAATACAACATGTAACAAAACTCTAAGTTATACAAAATTCAACTTGTAACGAAACATTAATCATTACAAAATACACATATAAACACATAACTCGAATCATACAAAATAACAACATGTAACAAAACTCTAAATCATACTCAAAACTACATACGATGTAACATAACTTCTAATCATTACAGAACTTCAAATGTAACAAAACTCTAATAATACAAAATACACGTGAAACAAAACTATTTACCAATCAATAAACATACACAATACAGACAATGTAACAAATTTCATAAATTATACAAAATTCAACATGTAACAAAACTATTAATCATACCAAATACGACAAGTCACAAATCTGTATTCATAAATACACAAAACATATTTTTAAGAAATCTAGTCTAATCATACAAAATACAACATGTAACAAAAACTCTAATCATACAAAATACAACCATGTACATAACTCTAATCATACACAATACAATGGTGTAAGAAAACTCTAATCATACAAAAACAAATGTCAACATGTAACAAACTCCTAATCATAGAACTCTAATCATACAAAATACAACATGTAACATCAACTCTAATCATACACAAATACAACATGTATACCAAAACTATAATCATAATCAAAATACAACATGATAAGAAAACACTAATCATACAAATTACAACATGTAACAAACTCTAATTCATACAAAATACAACATGTAACATATCTATAATCATACAAAATACAACATGTGAACATAAATCTATATCATACAAATTCAAATCATACAAAATAATCAACAAATAGAACAAACTCTCTAATCATGAACAAAATACAACATGTAACGAAAACTATAATCTACATCATACAAAATACAACATGTAACATAAACTCTATCATTACAAAATACAACATGTAAACAAAATTCTAAAACACAATACAACATGTAACAACAAACTCTAATCAAACAAATTCAACATGTAACAAATCTAAATAATCATCACAAAATACAACATTTTGACAAAAACTATAATCATAACAAAATTTACAACATGTAACAACAAACTCATACATCATACAAAATAACAACAAGATCAACAAAAATACAACATGTAACAAAACTCATACAAAATACAACGTAGTAACAATAACTCTAATCATACACAATACTACATGGTAAAACAAAACTATAATCATACATCAATCTTACAAAATACAACATGTAACACAAATCATAATCATACATAACAAATACACAACATGTAACAAAACTATAATCATACAAAATACAACATGTAACAAAACTCTTATAATCATACAACATACAATAAAAATCATACAAAATCATCATTTAGACGAAAGTATAAACAAAAATTCAACATAATACAAATCTATAATCCATACAAATTACAACATGTAATAATCAAAACTCTAAGTCATAACATAATACAACATGTAACAATATACATAATCATAACCAAAAAATAATCATGTACAAAACATACAATAATCATAACCAAATCTATAATCATACAAAATACAACATGTAACTAAACACTATCATACACAAATCATAACAAAACCTCTAATTCATACAAAATCAACATGTAACAAAACTAATATACAAAATACAACATGGTAACAAAACACGTCTAATGAAACAAAACAAAACTAATGACATACAACATTGTAACAAAACTATACTTAATCAAACAAAATACAACATGTAACAAAAATCTAATCATACAAAAATTACAACATGTTAACAAATTATAACATACAAATAACAACATGAAACAAAACTTAATCATACAAATTCAACATGTAACAAAAACTAAATAATCATGTCAACAAATATACAACAATTTCAACATGTAACAAAACTACTATTCATGACAAATTCAACATGTAACAAATACTCTAATCATACAACATGTGTAACAAAACACTAATCATACAAAATACAAACATGTTAACAAATCTCTAATCATACAAAATACAACATGTAACAAAACTCTAATCATACAAAATACAACATGTAACAAAACTCTAATCATACAAAATACAACATGTAACAAAACTCTAATCATACAAAATACAACATGTAACAAAACTCTAATCATACAAAATACAACATGTAACAAAACTATAATCAACACCAAAATACAACACCATTGTAACAAAACTATAATCATACAAAATACAACATGTAACAAAACATATAATCATACAAAATACAACATGTAACAAAATACTATAATTACAAAATACAACATGTAACAAAACATGGTATACAAAAATCAAATGTAACATAAAAATCATACAAAATACAACATACAAACCATGATCCATATCATAATTAAATGCGGTGAAGCCAGTAATATTAGCATAACTAAAAACAATAACACAAAATAATGTAACAAAATAAACACCAAAATACTGATCCATTATCATTTACAAATGATTTAAGTAGTGCATGCATGGCCTGGAACCAGGCATTCCAGTAGAGTAAGTGCTCCTCCAGTAACAACACTGTAATACACTATTGGATACTTAAACCACTGGGCTGTTATAAAGACTCATTAATAACAAAAAAATGTAACAAAAGATATTAAAGAATTATTTTAGCAAAAGAAAAATAAAATGGTTGTTGCTTTACATTTTTGTACAGAAATATACTTTTTTGGTGAGATTGTTAAAATTAGATAACCACAAACATGTATGATGCAAGCGTCAATGTAATAAAAGGATTTAAACACCTGTAATCAGGAAGAAAAACTGGCTGTCTGTGTGGTCTTATTGATAGCAAGTGTGCTTTTTCTGAAGTGTGGATCTGCTACTTAAAATATCTGATTGCTATACCAAGTAAACTATATCAGAAACACAGGACTTTGTTTTAATTAACAAGCAAAACTATATGTGTGGTATCCTCATTACCTCATTACAACTCCACTGAGACACTGGGGGGAGGGGTAATGAAACTATAAGTTTGGGTGGGGGAAATAAGTAATGATAAAATAGAGGTAGCAGGTGAGAGCACTGCATGGATGGTAGCTGTAGTCTCCATTGTGTGTAGAACAATGTGAAATGTTGGGAGGGGGAAGAAAGGAAGATGAAGAGAAATGAAAGAAAATATTGTATTGATGGTTAAAATGGGAAAGTAGGGTTTGGGAGGAAAGGGACAGAAGGGAAAAAGATGGATGAGACAGAAGAAGGATGGAGAGGGATAGTAGAGAAAAAGGAGGATTAAGTTGAACAGTATAGTATTGATGGATAGGAATAGGGAAGTAGGGGTTTGGGAGGGGGCAATCACTATACCTGTTGAGTTATATTGGTGTAGAGATGATGAGGCTGTTGATGGACATTAACACTCTGTAGGGTAAATCATACACTGGAAACAAAGACTTCACCAGATGGGGCAGGCCTCAAACCTTATAGGTTAGTGATGATACCACAACCAGTACCACTCTGAACAAACCAGGGTAGGATATGGAATAAGTGATAATTAATGTAATACCACAAAAAGTACTGCCATATTAGATGTTAGTGATAATATAATACCACGACCAGTACCTCTCTATTACAAGTTAGTGATAATATAATACCACGACCAGTACCTCTCTATTACAAGTTAGTGATAATATAATACCACGACCAGTACCACTCTATTACAAGTTAGTTATAATATAATACCACGACCAGTACCACTCTATTACAAGTTAGTTATAATATATAATACCATACAACCAGTACCACTCTATTACAAGTTAGTGATAATATAATACCCACGACCAGTACCACTCTATAACAAGTTAGTTATTAATTATAATACCACAACCAGTACCACTGTATAACAAGTTAGTTATAATATAATACCCACGACCAGTACCACTCTATTACAAGTTAGTTATAATAATAATACCACGACCAGTACCACTCTATAACAAGTTAGTTATAATATAATACCACGACCAGTACCACTCTATTACAAGTTAGTGATGATAATATAATACCACGACCAGTACCACTCTATTACAAGTTAGTGATAATATAATACCACGACCAGTACCACTCTATTACAAGTTAGTGATGATATAATACCACGACCAGTACCACTGTATTACAAGTTAGTGATAATATAATACCCCGACCAAGTAACCCACCTCTATATTACATGTTACGTGTTATATATAAGACCACGACCAGTACCACTCTATTAACTATATATACCACGACCAGTTACCACTGTATCACAAGTTATGATAAATAATACCACGACCAGTACCACTCTATTAACAAGTTAGTTATAATATAATATTATCCACGACCAGTACCACTCTATTACAAGTTAGTGATAATATAATACCACGACCATTACCACTCTATTACAAGTTAGTTATAATATAATACCATGACCTGTACCACTCTATAGACAAGTTAGTTTATAATATGAATACCACGACCAGTACCACTCTTTTACAAGTTTAGTGATAATATTTTCAAACAACCAGTTAGTGACATGACAGTATAATACCACGACCAGTACCACTGTATTACAAGTTAGTTATAATATAATACCACGACCAGTACCACTCTATAACAAGTTAGTTATAATATAATACCACGACCAGTACCACTCTATAACAAGTTAGTTATAATATAATACCACGACCAGTACCACTCTATTACAAGTTAGTTATAATATAATACCACGACCAGTACCACTCTATTACAAGTTAGTTATAATATAATACCACGACCAGTACCACTCTATTACAAGTTAGTGATAATATAATACCACGACCAGTACCACTCTATTACAAGTTAGTGATAATATAATACCACGACCAGTACCACTCTATTACAAGTTAGTGATAATATAATACCACGACCAGTACCACTCTATTACAAGTTAGTGATAATATAATACCACAACCAGTACCACTCTATTACAAGTTAGTGATAATATAATACCACGACCAGTACCACTCTATTACAAGTTAGTGATAATATAATACCACGACCAGTACCACTCTATTACAAGTTAGTTATAATATAATACCACGACCAGTACCTCTCTATAACAAGTTAGTTATAATGTGATACCATGACCAGTACCACTCTATTACAAGTTAGTTATAATATAATACCACGACCAGTACCTCTCTATTACAAGTTAGTTATAATATAATACCACGACCAGTACCACTCTATTACAAGTTAGTTATAATATAATACCACGACCAGTACCACTCTATTACAAGTTAGTTATAATATAATACCACGACCAGTACCACTCTATTACAAGTTAGTGATAATATAATACCACGACCAGTACCACTCTATTACAAGTTAGTTATAATATAATACCACGACCAGTACCACTCTATTACAAGTTAGTTATAATATAATACCACGACCAGTACCACTCTATTACAAGTTAGTGCATGATAATATAATACCACGACCAGTACCACTCTATAACAAGTTAGTTATAATATAATACCACAACCAGTACCACTCTATTACAAGTTAGTTATAATATAATACCACGACCAGTACCACTCTATAACAAGTTAGTGATAATATAATACCGACCAGTACACACTCTATACAAGTAGTTATAATATATAATAACCACAACCAGTACCACTCTATTACAAGTTAGTTATAATATAATACCACGACCAGTACCACTCTATTACAAGTTAGTTATAAATATAATACCACGACCAGTACCACTCTATTACAAGTTTAGTTATAATATGATACCACTACCAGTACCACTCTATTACAAGTTAGTTATAATATAATACCACAACCAGTACCCACTCTATTACAAGTTAGTGATAATATAATACCACGACCAGTACCACTCTATTACAAGTTAGTGATGATATAATACCACGACCAGTACAACTCTATTACAAGTTAGTTATAATATAATACCACGACCAGTACCACTCTATTACAAGTTAGTTGATAATATAATACCACGACCAGTACCACTCTATTACAAGTTAGTTATAATATAATACCACGACCAGTACCACTCTATTACAAGTTAGTGATAATATAATACCACGACCAGTACCACTCTATTACAAGTTAGTTATAATATAATACCACGACCAGTACCACTCTATAACAAGTTAGTGATAATATAATACCACGACCAGTACCACTCTATTACAAGTTAGTGATAATATAATACCACGACCAGTACCACTGTATTACAAGTTAGTGATAATATAATACCACGACCAGTACCACTCTATTACAAGTTAGTGATAATATAATACCACAACCAGTACCACTCTATTACAAGTTAGTGATAATATAATACCACAACCAGTACCACTCTATTACAAGTTAGTGATAATATAATACCACGACCAGTACCACTCTATTACAAGTTAGTGATAATATAATACCACAACCAGTACCACTCTATTACAAGTTAGTTATAATATAATACCACGACCAGTACCTCTCTATAACAAGTTAGTGATAATATAATAAAATACCACAACCAGTACCACTCTATTACAAGTTAGTGATAATATAATACACACAACCAGTACCACTCTATAGTAACAAGTTTAGTGATAATATAATACCACGACCAGTACCACTCTATTACAAGTTAGTTATAGATATAATACCACGACCAGTACCACTCTATTACAAGTTAGTGATTAGTAATATAATACCACACGACCAGTACCACTCAATAACAAGGCTTAGTGATAATATATATACCACAACCAGTACCACTCTATTTACAAGTTAGTAGTTATAGTATAATACCACAACCAGTACCATACTCTTATACTTGTTACAAGTTAGTTAAAATATAATACCATTGACCAGTAACCACTCTATAACAAGTTAGTTATAATATAATACCACGCGACCAGTACCACTGTATTACAAGTTAGTGATAATATAATACCACAACCAGTACCACTCTATTACAAGTAGAGTGATAATATAATTTTCACTAAACAGTACCACTCTATTACAAGATCACTGATTTTTTCTGTCATGAAAAGCCAAAACAAAAAGTTTTGATTGAACTTTTTTTTTACTGAATTTGCTATCACTTTTGATATTGATTTTAAGCCCAATATCAATACACAGGAGCTTTATTGTATGACATTTACAATGGTTTAAATGATACAAGAATTGATTATGTAACTTATATCCTGCCTCAGGTTTAAGGGACATTGCCCCATTCTAAGGGACATTGCCCTACCACTTTGCCCTCTAATAGAGGACATTGCCCCCAATCAATAGGACATTGGCCCCATTCTAAGGGACATTGCCCATTCCTAGAGGACATTGCCCATGATCTAAGGGACATTGCCCTCTTCTAAGGACATTGCCCCATTCTAAGGGACATTGCCCTACATTCTAGAGGGACATTGCCCCAGTCTTAGGGACCATTGCCCTCTAAGGGACATTATTCTAAGGGACATTGCCCTATTCTAAGGGACATTGCCCAATTCTAAGGACATTGCCCCATTCTAAGGGACATTGCCCATTCTAAGGGACATTGCCCCATTCTAAGGGACATTGCCCTATTCTAAGGGACACATTGCCCTATTCTAAGTGACATTGCCCCATTTCTAAGGGACATTGCCCATTCTATCGTGAAGGGACATTGCCCTATTCTAATGGGACATTTGCCCCCATTCTAAGATGACATTGCCCTATTTAAGGGATTGCCCTATTCTTAAGGGACATTGCCCCATTCTAAGGGACATTGCCCATTCTAAGGGACATTGCCCCCTAAGGACATTCTAAGGGACATTGCCCCATTCTAAAGACATTGCCCCATTCTAAGGGACATTGCCCCATTCTAAGGACATTGCCCCATTCTAAGGGACATTGCCCATTCTAAGGGACATTGCCCCATTCTAAGGGACATTGCCCCATTCTAAGGGACATTGCCCTATTCTAAGGGACATTGCCCCATTCTAAGGGACATTGCCCCATTCTAAGGGACATTGCCCCATTCTAAGGGACATTGCCCTATTCTAAAGACATTTGCCCTATTCTAAGGGACATTGCCCCATTCTAAGGGACATTGCCCCATTCTAAGGGACATTGCCCCATTCTAAGGGACATTGCCCTATTCTAAGGGACATTGCCCCATTCTAAGGGACATTGCCCCATTCTAAGGGACATTGCCCCATTCTAAGGGACATTGCCCCATTCTAAGGGACATTGCCCCATTCTAAGGGACATTGCCCCATTCTAAGGGACATTGCCCCATTCTAAGGGACATTGCCCCATTCTAAGGGACATTGCCCCATTCTAAGGGACATTGCCCCATTCTAAGGGACATTGCCCTATTCTAAGGGACATTGCCCCATTCTAAGGGACATTGCCCCATTCTAAGGGACATTGCCCCATTCTAAGGGACATTGCCCCATTCTAAGGGACATTGCCCCATTCTAAGGGACATTGCCCCATTCTAAGGGACATTGCCCCATTCTAAGGGACATTGCCCCATTCTAAGGGACATTGCCCCATTCTAAGGGACATTGCCCCCATTCTAAGGGACATTGCCCCATTCTAAGGGACATTGCCCCATTCTAAGGGACATTGCCCCATTCTAAGGGACATTGCCCCATTCTAAGGGACATTGCCCCATTCTAAGGGACATTGCCCCATTCTAAGGGACATTGCCCTCATTCTAAGGGACATTGCCCCATTCTAAGGGACATTGCCCCATTCTAAGGGACATTGCCCCATTCTAAGGGACATTGCCCCATTCTAAGGGACATTGCCCCATTCTAAGGGACATTGCCCCATTCTAAGGGACATTGCCCCATTCTAAGGGACATTGCCCCATTCTAAGGGACATTGCCCCATTTCTAAGGGACATTGCCCCATTCTAAGGGACATTGCCCCATTCTAAGGGACATTGCCCCATTCTAAGGGACATTGCCCCATTCTAAGGGACATTGCCCCATTCTAAGGGACATTGCCCCATTCTAAGGGACATTGCCCCATTCTAAGGGACATTGCCCCATTCTAAGGGACATTGCCCCATTCTAAGGGACATTGCCCCATTCTAAGGGACATTGCCCCATTCTAAGGGACATTGCCCCATTCTAAGGGACATTGCCCCATTCTAAGGGACATTGCCCCATTCTAAGGGACATTGCCCAATTCTAAGGGACATTGCCCCATTCTAAGGGACATTGCCCCATTCTAAGGGACATTGCCCCATTCTAAGGGACATTGCCCCATTCTAAGGGACATTGCCCCATTCTAAGGGACATTGCCCTATTCTAAGGGACATTGCCCCATTCTAAGGGACATTGCCCTATTCTAAGGGACATTGCCCCATTCTAAGGGACATTGCCCCATTCTAAGGGACATTGCCCCATTCTAAGGGACATTGCCCTATTCTAAGGGACATTGCCCCATTCTAAGGGACATTGCCCTATTCTAAGGGACATTGCCCCATTCTAAGGGACATTGCCCTATTCTAAGGGACATTGCCCCATTCTAAGGGACATTGCCCCATTCTAAGGGACATTGCCCCCATTCTAAGGGACATTGCCCCCATTCTAAGGGACATTGCCCCATTCTAAGGGACATTGCCCCATTCTAAGGGACATTGCCCCCATTCTAAGGGATATTGCCCCATTCTAAGGGACATTGCCCTATTCTAAGGGACATTGGCCTATTCTAAGGGACATTGCCCCATTCTAAAGGGACATTGCCCCATTCTAAGGGACATTGCCCATTCTAAAGGGACATTGCCCTATTCTAAGGGACATTGCCCCCAATTCTAAGGGACATTGCCCCCATTCTAAGGGACCATTGCCCCATTCTAAGGGACATTGCCCCATTCTAAGGGACATTGCCCTATTCTAAGGGACATTGCCCCATTCTAAGGGACATTGCCCCATTCTAAGGGACATTGCCCCATTCTAAGGGACATTGCCCCATTCTAAGGGACATTGCCCCATTCTAAGGGACATTGCCCCATTCTAAGGGACATTGCCCTATTCTAAGGGACATTGCCCTATTCTAAGGGACATTGCCCCATTCTAAGGGACATTGCCCCATTCTAAGGGACATTGCCCCATTCTAAGGGACATTGCCCCATTCTAAGGGACATTGCCCCATTCTAAGGGACATTGCCCCATTCTAAGGGACATTGCCCCATTCTAAGGGACATTGCCCTATTCTAAGGGACATTGCCCTATTCTAAGGGACATTGCCCTATTCCTAAGGGACATTGCCCTATTCTAAGGGACATTGCCCCATTCTAAGGACATTGCCCTATTCTAAGGGACATTGCCCCATTCTAAGGGACATTGCCCCATTCTAAGGGACATTGCCCCATTCTAAGGGACATTGCCCCATTCTAAGGGACATTGCCCCATTCTAAGGGACATTGCCCTATCTAAGGGACATTGCCCCATTCTAAGGGACATTGCCCCATTCTATAGGGACATTGCCCCATTCTAAGGGACATTGCCCCATTCTAAGGGACATTGCCCTATTCTAAAGGGACATTGCCCTATTCTAAGGGACATTGCCCCATTCTAAGGGACATTGCCCCATTCTAAGGGACATTGCCCCATTCTAAGGGACATTGCCCCTTTCTAAGGGACATTGCCCCATTCTAAGGGACATTGCCCCATTCTAAGGGACATATGCCCTATTCTAAGGGACATTGCCCCATTCTAAGGGACATTGCCCCATTCTAAGGGACATTGCCCCTATTCTAAGGGACATTGCCCCATTCTAAGGGACATTGCCCCATTCTAAGGGACATTGCCCCATTCTAAGGGACATTGCCCTATTCTAAGGGACATTGCCCTATTCTAAGGGACATTGCCCTATTCTAAGGGACATTGCCCTATTCTAAGGGACATTGCCCCATTCTAAGGGACATTGCCCCATTCTAAGGGACATTGCCCTATTCTAAGGGACATTGCCCCATTCTAAGGGACATTGCCCCATTCTAAGGGACATTGCCCCAATTCTAAGGGACATTGCCCTATTCTAAGGGACATTGCCCTATTCTAAGGGACATTGCCCCATTCTAAGGGACATTGCCCCATTCTAAGGGACATTGCCCCATTCTAAGGGACATTGCCCTATTCTAAAGGGACATTGCCCCATTCTAAGGGACATTGCCCCATTCTAAGGGACATTGCCCCAATTCTAAGGGACATTGCCCTATTCTAAGGGACATTGCCCTATTCTAAGGGACATTGCCCCATTCTAAGGGACATTGCCCCATTCTAAGGGACATTGCCCCATTCTAAGGGACATTGCCCCATTCTAAGGGACATTGCCCTATTCTAAGGGACATTGCCCTATTCTAAGGGACATTGCCCTATTCTAAGGGACATTGCCCTATTCTACAGGATTATTATAAGATATATTGCCATAAAAGCCCAAAAATTGGCCAAAAGACCAAGGACTTCATATTTTCAGGAGAAAGTCCCATGCCATTTTTGGTACAGAATGAAATGAAAACTAGGATTGATCATTGATTATTAGTTACTACAATCTTAAGTATAGCAATGAATAATTCTTAGGTGCTAAATTATGTGACTTGTTTGCCCCCCCCCTCCCCCCAAAGACTTTCAAAGGATGAGGACAGTGTAGACGGACATTACAGGTGACCTTGACCTTCTGAAGGATGAGGACAGTGTAGACAGACTTTACAGGTGATCTTGACCATCTGAAGGATGAGGACAGTGTGGACAGACATTTTGAAGAATGAGGACAGTGTAGACAGACATACCAGGTGACCTTGATCTTCTGAAGGATGAGGACAGTGTAGACAGACATACCTGGTGACCTTGACGTTCTAAAGGATGAGGACAGTGTAGACAGACATTACAGGTGACTTTGATCTTTTGAAGGATGCAGTGTAGACAGACATAACAGGTGACCTTGACCTCCTGAAGGATGAGGACAGTGTAGACAGACATACAAGGTGACCTTGACCTCCTGAAGGATGATCATTGATTATTAGTTACTACAATCTTAAAGTTATTAGCAATGAATAATTCTTAGGTGCTAAATTAAATGTGACTTGTTTGCCCCCCCTCCCTCACCAAAAGACTTTCAATGGAAGAGGACAGTGTTGAACGGACATTGACAGGTGACCTTGACCTTCGGAACGGATGAGGGGTCTTGTGTAGACAGACTTTTACCGGTTGACCTTGGTCTTATGATGGATGAGGACAGTGTAGACAAACATTATAAGTGACCTTGACCTTCCTGATGGATAAGGACACTGTAGACAGACCTTTCAGGGTGATCTTGACATCTGAAGGATAAGGATCAGTGTGAGACAGTCATTTTGAAGAATGAGGAACAGTGTAAGACAGACATAACAGGTGACCTTGATCTTCTGAAGGATGAGGACAGTGAGAGACAGACATACCTGGTGACCTTGACGTTCTAAAGGATGAAGGACAGTGTAGACAGACAGACACCTCGCTTACATGAGGTAGACCTTAACGGGTGACCTTTGACTTCTGAAGGATCAGGACAGTGTAGACGGACATTGAGGACAGTATAGTGTAGACAGACTTCTAGGAAGAGGACAGTGTAGACAAACCATTAGAGGTGACCTTGACCTTCTAGAAGGATAAGGACACTGTAGACAGACCTTGATCTTGACCTTCTGAAGGATGAGGACAATTTGAAGAATGAGGCAGAGACAGACATAACAGGTGACCTTGAACTTCTGAAGGCTGAGGACAGTGTAGACAGACATACCTGTGACCTTGGGATGAGGAACATGAAACAGACAAGTGTGACCATGACCTCCAGAAGATGGAGGATCAAGTATAGACAGACTTAACGGGTTTGACCTCTGTAAGGATAGAGGACTGACCTTCTGAAGGATTAGACAGTAATAGAAGACATTACTAGGTGACCTTGACCTTTGAAGGATTAAAAAAAGAAAAAAAAAGAAGGGAAAAAAAGAGAGAGACAGTTAGACAAACATGACAGTGCGATGACCTTAGCGTGGGATCATATTCACACAGCATTTCCTTTAAACCTTTGTTTCTGTCAAAAAATATATAGCTGACAATTAGAGTTATGTTATATTAAAGGATGTAAATCACATGTCTTTTTCTAACTTCACATCCGTGCATGAAGAAGGAGCAATTGCTGCCTCATTTTAGAAATCAATATCGCCTTCTATAATATCCTCTCTACCAGACGATTAGGACATAAACTGTATGTCATAAAATAAACCTGAATATGACCTTTGGTAATACATATCTCCTTCAGCCTAGACCTTCAAATATCAAAATTTGACAGTTTTTGAGGCTTTGTTCCTCCTATGATGTGTTGGAAGGAGGAAATGTGATCTGGTCTTAATGTCTAGATAGGACATCAACTCTATAAACATTCAGAAAAGACATTTAGATATACACGTTCCTCGTCCTGTACTGATTACACAACATCTCATTTTATTAGCTCACCTGGTCCAAAGGACCGAGGTTAGCTTTTGGGATACCGACAGAGTTCCGGCTGGTCCGTTCTGGTCACGGAGGTTCCGGCGGTCGGTCCGCGGTACGTCAACAATCGACTTCATTCTCCATAAACGCTGGTCGGATTTCATTCAAAATTTGACCTGGTTGCATCCTTATGGGCTACTAACTTAAATTGTACATATGATGGGGCTTGACCCCCCAGGGCCGGCAAATGATGAGCTGCGGGGCAAAAGGGAGTCAATTTAGGCTATTTCCATCATAAATACGACGTCTTCTATGAAAACCAAGCATGGGATTTCACCCATAAATGCAATGGTAGCATCCCTTATAGGGTGGGGATTCTCAAATTGTACAAATGATGGGCTGACCCCTGTGTCAATGAGGGGCGGGGTCAATATGGCGTCCATTTTGGCTATTTCCATGATAACGGAGTTCCATATCTGAAACTAAGCACATGAGATAGCACGTTAAATATGCAATTGTAGTATACGTTATGGGTGGTGGGGATTCAGAACTGCTACAAATCGATCGGGGCTGACCCCGCGGGGGGCCTGAGGCGCGGGAGTCAAAAAGGGGTCAATTTGGGCTATTATCCATATAAACGACTTATTCTCTGAATAACTAAGCATGGTTATAGCACCCATAATGCACTGTAGCATCCTTGTGTTAATTTCATCGTTAATGAAAATATGCTCTGTCAAATGGAAGCCTACATTTCATTTTTATATTTGACCCCCGGGACATTTGAATTCGGGGTCAAAAGGGGTCATTTTGGCTTTTTTTATAAATGACTTCCCCTAGCAACTATACATAGAAACCCATTATGCAATGGTAGCATCCTTGTGGCTGGGGATATAAATTGAGCAAATGTTAGGGCTGACCCCCGGGGGCCTGAAAAGATTTCTATTGAAACTTAATTGCTATCACAGTTATTTATGTATTTTTTTATGCAGGTTATGGCATTCCAAAATTCACAGCAGTTTTATGACATTTTGGTGATATGTTTTCTCTTTTGCTCAGGAAATGTACAAACAAAACCTCATTCTTGTCCAATCCTGTAAATGACATTCAAGTTTTTACAAGGGGTTGACTATTCTTTCCATATAAAAATACCACAGTTTTTGCCTAAGAATGGGAAATCATTTCATTGAGTAATGCAAATTTAACTTCAAAAATTCGAACTTAAATGTACAATTATATATCACCTGGGCATTCAAAATGTGGAAACCCAAAAAGGTCAATTAGGAACTATTTTCAAACTGACAATTACTTTGTCAGAGAAAAAAATGAACAACTAATCTATTGGAAGAAGCATATGTTTGATGGCAGAGGATTACAATAAGGGATCATTGTTGTTGACCCCAGATTCAAAATTCAAACAGGGATCAAGTCAATTTTTGCTTAAGATTTCTAATTGTCAGAGTATTGTGATAAACAAGCAAAAATGTTTGACCCCAGATGTAACTAAACAAGGGGCCCGAATGTTTGACCCCAAGGGATTATAAATATTTTGGTTGGGCATGAAGTTTGACCCCAATGTAAGAACTGTAACTGACCCTCATTGGTCATGGGCCAAACTATTAACCCCAAGATGCTGTAACTTTCGGTACAAATCAATTGTGTTTGTAGCCAAAAAAAAAAAAAAAAAAAATTCAAAAACAATAATTTAAAAATCATCTTTGAATGAAAGTGAAATATATGTGCCCAAGATGTACTTTCTTTGTGGTGGTTGAATGGAGTCAATGTCAGACTCTGAAAATAGATTTCCAAAGGGATGTAATGATTTAAAAATGGGGCCAATGTTCCCCAGATGTAACTAATCGAGCCCTGAATTGGCCAATGTTTGACCCCAGATGTAACCTAAACCCAAGACTAATTTACCTTCTTTGTTCGACCCCAGATGTAATAAAACAAGGGGCCAATGTTTGACCCCATGTCAGATGTAAAATTTTCATCGTTAATGACTACTATGCTCTGTCACCTAATGGAGCCCTGTGTTTTGTCAAAGGTTATTTTAAGTAGTCGCTCTTTTGGATTCTGTGAAGTTGCAATTTCTACTGAATGTACCAATATTGATTTATGAATGTTATAGTTATTGTAAAGATATTTTGTTTAATTTTGAAGTTTTCTGTTTCAAATTAAGAAATATGAAACTTGTGAAGAACATGACAAGTTGGCGACAGGGGAAACAATTGTAAAATTCTACCATGTGATGACAGGGTAGATTTTAACTTCATTGTGTCATAACGTGAAAGAAAAAGGAACAAAAAAGATGAACAAAAAACCCAATTCAATTTTTTCATCAGCAAAGATATTCTTTTTAATTCTAGCTTAAAATTTAATTCAATATGTGATTGTTTTTTTTATGCAGATTATGGCAAATTTAAAAATTCAAAAAGCAAATTTAATGCATTTTGATATAACCTCAAATTTCAGGAAAACTATGTTTGAAAACAAACAAAACCTCAATTTGAAAATCAGAGTAAAGCCATTTACCTTTTTGCCAGGAGCACTGTGTTGGCATATTTAGCATCAGAAAATCACCACTTTGCCCGTTATGTGCCTTAGATCAAGTTCACCTTTAAAAATTCAACTTCAAAAATGCATAAACAGATGATTGCATGGGATTTGATTCAAGATCTCTAAAAAGTCAAAGTTCAATCCTGATAGAGAAGTAGTTGCTATTTCAATAACTGACAATTCAGTCTCTCATATCGGGCTATGTTTGAACCCCAGATTTAAAAAGTAAAGATAGGCCAATGTTTGAGATGGCAGATGTAGCTATCTTAACAATGGGCATTGTTCACCCCCGGATTAAAGGTTTAACAACATGGAGACAATGTTTGACCCCCAGATGTAAACCAACAATGGCCAACCTGTTTGACCCCAGATGTAACTAAACAAGGGCAATGTTGACTGTTAATATATAACTAAAACAAGGGGCCAAAATGTTTGACCCCAGATCGTAACTCCTAAACAATGGGCCCTATGTTCAACCCAGATGTAAACTCTAACAAGCGGGTCAATGTTTGACCCCAGATGTGACAAAACAATGAGCTAAATTTTGAACAGCGCCAGAAATGTAACTAAAAAAGTGGGCGAATGTGTTGGACCCCACATGTATAGAAATAACCAAGGGGCCAAAGTTCGGAACCCTATATGTAAACTAATCAATGGGGCCATATGTTCGACCCCTGATGTAACTTAACAAGGGGCCCAATGTTTTACCCCAGATGTAACTAAACAATGGGCCAATTGGTACCTGACTCCCAGATGTAAACTAAACAAGGTGCCATTGTTTGACCCCGTTGAAACCGCCCAGCAAGGGAGACTACAAGTGAACAAAAACGATCAGGTGTTATTTGTCAAAGGTTATTTTAATAGTCGCACTTTGGGATTCAGTGAAGTTTGCATATTTCTAATGAATGTACCAATATATGATTTATGTAGGTTATATGGTTAATGTAAAGATATATTGTTTAATTTTTGAAGTTTTCTGTTTCAAATTAAGAAAATATGAAACTTGTGAAGGAACATGGACAAGTTGTCCGGGACTGGGGAAAACTGAGAGGTTACAAAACCTACCGTGTTGGACAGGAAGATTAAACTTCATTGTGTCAACCGTGACAAGAGTAAGGAACTCAAAAAAGAAGAACCAAAACCAATTAAAGATAATTCTTGCAGCATAGATGGTTTTTTTCTCTAAAAATTTAATTCAATATTGTGATATGTTTTTCCCCTATAAGATGCTGAAAGAACATTATAAGCCATTTTGATCGCAACTCAACACATTTTTAATTTGTTTGCTTTTCTCCATTTTGAAAAAATGCTCTTGAGTAAAAGGCCATAGACCTTTTTGCCAGGAAGCAACTGTGTTGACATAATTTAGCCATCTCATTCCCACTAGAGAATATTATGTTGCCATAGAATCAAGTTCCTCACATTAGCTTTCAATTATTCAAACTTCATGCTGCTTGAAGGCCAAAATCTTTCACGAGGGTTAGCATATCCATGTCCACTTCACAGACTCATGTTTGAGTCTTTTTCTCCCGTACGTAGTATAAAACATGATGAAATTTCACTTGGTTTCCAGCTTTTTCATTGCGCCATTATCGCAGAAACATCGATATGTGTCAAAATTGATGATGTCATATACAATGCGCGCTGCAGTTACGCCGCATGTATTGATGACGTCATGTTATTACACCCCCCTGTGTATAAGGTAGAGATATCTTTTCCCTAGCAACCACGGGATATTCCTGTGTAGTATGGGAGAAGCAATGTTCTTGTACCCAAAGAACTTTTAGATTATCTATGAAATGCTTGTTTGTTTGATGAGATGAGAGTAAGATGAATGTTTCATTTAATTTATAAAAGTTTCCCGTGAGGGAAATGGGAAAAAGAAGGATAAAAAGTCGAGGGATCTGCATTGCTTCCCTCTATCTCTATGGATATTGTAATTGTGCCATTGCTAATTGTAGTGGCAATCTTTTAATTTTATACTGCAGAAATACAAAGTGTTGTTGTACAAGATCCCTTGTAAAAACCTGTTGTAGAAGTCCTTTTGTATGAAAGTATTTCCAATTTCCTGGTGAGATTAGTTTTCACCCTTTGTTGCTCCTAATGCACAAAGCACATGTACTGATCGGCCAACATCAGCCATCAGGGGTATGGAATGACAGGTGTTGTCATGGTTACGACTACTTATGATACCCTCGGTCAACCCTCGGACAGCTTTATGACCATTTTGCATTGTTTTGGGGTGCAGACTGCATACTCAGGGTGTGGAGTGGTACTTATATGTCAGAGGTGTATTGAGAAAAGATCTGCTTTGTCCATCGGCTGTAGGAGATGTATAAACTATCCACTATCTCCCCCCCCCTCCTCCCCTCCCCTCCCCCCCCCCCCTCATTCATTCTCCTCTTCCACCTATCTTCTAGGTCAAGCTGCAAACCTGTACATTTCAGAGGTATAAGTATTTCATTACTTTTAATTGTAGGTGTTGTATTGACTGTGGATTTTTAGGAAGACTTGCGTGATAATTGCATCAGGTTGCTAATTTATCAGTGTCACTGTTAGAAGAGTTTACTACCATTTTACTGAGTAAATAATATTGTTTATGTAAAAAATTATCTGTAAGTAGTTTATCCTTTATACTTCAGTTTTGACTAGTATCAATCAACAGTCGATTCAGTCTTGGGCAATCTTAAAGTGACTGTTCCCTTATATTTCCTAATATAGTTACTAAATCGTACAAAAATGATAAAGCACATTCCAAAACAGATTTTTTTTTTCTCAAAAATGCAAGTTTATGATTAATGATTGGAATGATATACAAGTTACAAGTACTCATCATTAACATATTGATTTTGTTAATGATATCTTATAGTTAAACATAATGTAGGAAGTTAAAGTCCGCTGCATGTTTTCTGCTCAATCCAGTTTTGAATTTCAATGTTTTTATCCAGTAAAGCTTCTGAAATCTCGATTTTCATTTGAGAACGAAATTTCAGTGACATGATTTATCAGGTTTGTTGCAATGAAACTGAGATTTCCTTGGGTATAACAAACTTTCAGTTCTAGATTGGACTGTGTGTGAGACAATGTGTAATGCCAGCCAGTGCCTGGTACAATGTTTTAATGATGCTCTATCCCCGAGCACAGATCTGTCAGACTCGCCTTGTGGCTGTCTGTCCTCATGTCCATTTGAAATGTCTTTCTGTCCCTCCATCTGGCCACGATTTACTATCTGTCTATCAAGTCTCCCCCAGAGAACAATTTATTCCAGTGTAAAGATTCTGTGTGTATGGTGGTCGTTCTATACGACTTCGATTGTCTTAGTAATGTTTGTGACAGTGGCACAATCGATGCATGTTCTAGGAATGCACCACTATTGTTGAAACCTGGTACTGGGGTTCTTCAGAAAGGTATAAATATTCTACAGTTGTTCAAACCATTTTTTTTCATTCTGGGGTTCTACAGAAAGAAATGTATTCTACAATTGTTCAAACTAAATATGGTTCTGGGGTTCTTCAGAAAGGTATAAATATTCTATGGTTTAAATTAATTCTGGTTCTGGAGTTCTACAGAAAGGTATAAATACAGTTGTTCAAACTAATTCTGGTTCTAACGTATGCAACCATAACTTTATGTTGTTGGACTACCACAGATTTGTTTAGGGTTTGGGACTTTTCAAAAACACAGTTAATGCTGGATGTCATGCCCTTTATAATGCATTACCACACCAAAAAATGTAGACCATCCAAAACTAAGGGAGATAACACTTGAATGTGAACAGATACCACCTTAACTATCTATCATCTGACATACAACATCAGGTTATAAATGGAGATAGAAGACCATCCAAAACTAAGGGAGATAACACTTGAATGTGAACAGCATACCACCTTAACTATCTATCAGACTGATCAATACAACATCAGGTTATAGATGGTGCCATAGATAAATCAGGGCTACCATACAATATATAATGGATGGCTGTCTGTGATGTACATGTGCAATCTTGTCTCATCGCTGGACCTGTCCATCAGCTGACCACACTCAGCTACCCCTCCAGCCTACACTGACCACTCTCATAACACAGCCATATCTATTTCTTTTTCTCTTGATTGACCACTCTGATAAAAGTGTAGCATCCTTTTATTGACCAGAATATCTATGACTATAGGAATTCATTGATTGGTATGGTAGGTAAGAGGTCTGATTTTTATTCATATCAACTTATTACTATTCATAATGAAATTTGATTAAAAAAGGATATTCATTTGCCAGCCAACATTTGACATTAAACTCGAATCTTATATGATAATTACACTTGTTTATCAAAAGTTAAGTTCATTGATGACCATAAGTAACTCTATTTGCCTGTTTACATGGTCAAAAGAGGATTATATCAACTTGATCTCCACTGACTAACTCAGGTCTATACTAAATTACAGATCTTCATTTCAGAACACTTCTAGTCTTATTATCTTAATGACCTATTTCTCTTGTAATAATATCTGAGTATTTTCTCCATTGGAAAACAAAGGATTTGCTGTCTTGGTTTTCTGTCATGAAAGACAAATTATAGAAATTTTTGCTCTTGTGATCACATCTGAGTCTTTTTGTCATGGGCCAAATGTGATGAACCTATTTCTCTCTTGATCACATCTGAGTCTTTTTGTCATGGGCCAAATGTGACGAACCTATTTCTCTCTTGATCACACCTGAGTCTTTTTGTCGTCGGCCAAATGGGCCAAATGTGACGAAACCTATTTCTCTCTTGATCACGTCTGAGTCTTTTTGTCATCGGCCAAATGTGATGAACCTATTTCTCTGATCACACCGACAGATATATTGTCAATGTTTAGTATACCTAATACAGACAAGAGACAATGGATTGTATCATGTGTTAAACTGTCTAGTGGTGATTCTATCAGATTCTTTACTGACTCCATAATAACAGACTTAACTATATAGCTTTTAGTTTGGTTGAGAGTATAGAAATGACTAGATTAAAATTATGATGTAGAATCCATTGGAAAAGATAAATGGTTTTATATTCTGAGAGCTTTTAAGTAATTGGATTAAAAACTTAATTCTACAAGCCTGTCAGACACCATTCGATTATTTACACAAAGCAAAGAGTTTCAATTTCATCAGCTATTTAAGAAATTATATTAAAGTCTTAATAAAACAGGACTTTTAAGTTTCTTAAATGGATGCAGGACATCAGTATGTAACCTAGTTATACTGCCACAAACTTCTCATTTTAAGGAGAACTTTAATATTCCAGCACAGATATTGATGGACAATTGGCATTCTTGTTTCTGCAGACCACCACATTAAAATACTGTTCATGGGCCTTCTTATTCTAGTAGTTGTCCATGAAACAAATGCAGACATGTTTATTGCTGTAGTTTCACTGACAGTATTGTTTTCAGCAGTATGTTTTCAGAAGGACATGTATTATTGCTGTAGTTTCACTGACCCACAGTAATGTTTTCAGCAGACATGTTTATTCTGTATTTTCTCTGACCACAGTATTGTTTTCAGCAGACATGTTTATTTGCATTGTAGTTTCACTGACCACAGTATTGTTTTTTCAGCAGACATGTTTTATTGCTGTAGTTTTCACTGACCACAGTATTGTTTTCAGCAGACATGTATTATTGCTGTAGTTTCACTGACCACAGTATTTGTTTTCAACAGACATGTATTATTGCTGTAGTTTCACTGACCACTGTATTGTTTTTCAGCGCAGACAATGTTTATTGCTGTAGTTTCACTGACCACAGTATTGTTTTCAGCAGACATGTACTTATTGCTGTAGTTTCACTGACCACAGTATTGTGTTTTTCAGCAGAGTCTTGTATTATTGCTGTAGTTTTCACTGACCAACAGTATTGTTTTTCAGCAGACATGTATTATTGCTGTTGTTTCACTGACAACAGTATTATTGTTTTTCAGTGACCAGACATGTTTATTATTGCTGTAGTTTTCACTGACTCCCAACAGTATTGTTTTCATGCAGACATGTAGTTTTCATATGACCACCAGTATCCCATATTGACTGTATTATTGTTTTCACTGACCACATTGTTTTCAGACTACAGTATTGTTTTCAGGCAGACATGTATTATTGCTGTAGTTTCACTGACCACAGTATTGTTTTCAGCAGACATGTTTATTGCTGTAGTTTCACTGACCACAGTATTGTTTTCAGAAGACATGTTTATTGCTGTAGTTTCACTGACCACAGTATTGTTTTCAGCAGACATGTTTATTGCTGTAGTTTCACTGACCACAGTATTGTTTTCAGCAGACATGTATTATTGCTGTAGTTTCACTGACCACAGTATTGTTTTCAGAAGACATGTTTTATTGCTGTAGTTTCACTGACCACAGTATTGTTTTCAGAAGACATGTTTATTGCTGTAGTTTCACTGACCACAGTATTGTTTTCAGCAGACATGTATTATTGCTGTAGTTTCACTGACCACAGTATTGTTTTCAGCAGACATGTATTATTGCTGTAGTTTCACTGACCACAGTATTGTTTTCAGCAGACATGTATTATTGCTGTAGTTTCACTGACCACAGTATTGTTTTCAGCAGACATGTATTATTGCTGTAGTTTCACTGACCACAGTATTGTTTTCAGCAGACATGTATTATTGCTGTAGTTTCACTGACCACAGTATTGTTTTCAGCAGACATGTATTATTGCTGTAGTTTCACTGACCACAGTATTGTTTTCAGCAGACATGTATTATTGCTGTAGTTTCACTGACCACAGTATTGTTTTCAGCAGACATGTATTATTGCTGTAGTTTCACTGACCACAGTATTGTTTTCAGCAGACATGTATTATTGCTGTAGTTTCACTGACCACAGTATTGTTTTCAGCAGACATGTATTATTGCTGTAGTTTCACTGACCACAGTATTGTTTTTCTGTAGTTTTCACTGACCACACGTATTATTGTTTTCAGCAGACATGTATTTATTGCTGTAGTTTCACTGACCACAGTATTGTTTTCAGATGACATGTATTATTGTTTTCAGAAGACATGTATTTTTGATGTTCTGGTAGACCTTTAATATTGCTGATCATGTCTCTTCTTACCATTTTGAAAGGAAATTAAGGCCGATCTCTGTCCATCTTGACCCTTTCTTACTAGTTGACCATAATTTGTCCATTGTGATCCGATGTTGGAGACCTTAATTGTCAATTGGCCTTGTACTGAGGACATGATGATGTGGGAGAGCGGTCAGGCCATCATAGCTTGACATAAAAAGGGAGAATGGTGTATGTATATGATGGCACTGTGTTGTGGTCAGCCTATGTGAGACCAATCATTGAACCAGCCAGCCACACTTTTATGGTACATACAACACATTTATATATCAGATTGAAGTTTCTCTGTTGAGATTCCTGTTAAGTTTGTATACCATTCCTGAGGTATTGGGATCTCTAGGTGAGGAAAGCTTTCCAATGTCATAGTCTATGATGTTTCTGCCATTATTTGATTTTGAATTAAATATCCCTCAAATAAGATGCTGTAGGTTAGATGTCATTGATTTATTTGGTCGTGGTTCCATTGTGAGAGTACCATAATGTCTACTTTGTAATGTCGTAGGCAAATCTTTTACAGAGTATAGGGGTATCATATGTCAAATACAGTAATAAGATAGAATGAATTGCTGCTCTTTGTGTTTCCATGTATCAATCCATGTGCAGCCTGTGGACCAGTTCCCGGCAGTCTAGTATGTGTGGTCAATGGGTCATCACTGTATTCTGGTGGTCACTGGGCTGTGTGATCATCTCAGGGGTCAGGCCTGGTCATCCCAGGTAATGTTTCATCAGGAATGACCAATGGTGACTGTGTCTGTGAGTGGTGTACTTAAGATTCCCCCATCATCTCCACCCAATTGGTAAAGTAGTAAATCCCACAACATTAGGATTGGCCATTCAATCATTCCTGTCTAGTGTCTAGTTACCATAGCAACATGGAATACCTTCAAAATTAATCATTCTATCATCTTTTTCAGGGTATTGTTACCATAGTACAATGAAAAACATTCAAAATTAACCATTCTATCATCTTTTTTCAGGGTCTTGTTACCATAGCAACATGAAATACATTCAAAATTGACCATTCCTTCAGTCTAGTAACCTAAAAACCATAGAATACCTTCAAACTATTCCATCATTGATTTCCAATTTGCAGTATGTAGTTACAATGACAACATAGAATACCATCAGAATTGAGTATTTCCTAGTTCCTTGTTCAGGGATTTATTTCTATGGTTCTATGGTTACATAATGATTCTTCAATTGTTTAAATCTTGACCTTTTATTCAAGGTCACAGACACCAGATATTGTAAATGTTTTCAACAAGATATCTCATATCAAATCTGTAGTTTGGATGGAGGAAGGGCTTTGACAAGTCTGTTGAAATGAATTACCTTTATCTTCATAGAGGATAAATAGCCTAAAATTTTCAAATGACCCTATGTCAGTAACTGTGAGGCCCATAAAGGCCTGATATTGGAATGGTAGCATTCTGGGATAAAATGTTTCTGTGTGTATAAAGAATGATCTTGACTTTCATTCAAGATCATATCACAGATACCAAAACAGGCTAAAATCTGTTTGAAGATTTTTATTGTCAGTTACACTTATAGGCATACTACCTGTTAGCTGTAAAGAACATATTCCCTGCCTTAAACATTCAGATTGAGGAAACCTTTAAACAACCTCTACATTCTGTTGTCAGATTAATGGTTTGACCATGGTCACTTGAACCCTTCAGTGATCAGACTATTACCAGGAACATGCATTTGATTGACATGAAGCTGTATAGGCCTGACAAAACTCCCTCAGAGCAATGATAGCGTCTTATAATGCAACCACAACTAATACTGTTAATATTTCATAAAACATTCAAACTTATTCTGTCAAGTTATCATTTTACTGCATTTGATGTTAGAAAGGGGTTGATAATAAGATTGCTGGTGCTGACCACTTGGTATGATGGACAGTGTTGTAAGATGACCACACAAGAGACAATAGATGTCATTCATCACTTCTCTGTTATGGACAAACCTTGTATGACAAGTATTCCTGGACACTGGGAACCAGCGGTCAAGTACTGGTGTGTTAATTTTTATGAGTGGTCAGTCTGATAGGAAGGATATTAGAATGGAACATTAGAGAAGTTGAGAGTTCTAATGAATTAGTTGTGAGCTGGGAATACCGTTTATCATGACAAACGTTCTGCAGTAGAGGTACATACATTTATCATCGACCAGAGCTCTGTTAGACATTGAGAGTATTGAACTCTCATTCATTAAAAAATAGATTTTTATAAAAGAGGATCTATTCCTCACAAAATGTCATTGTTACCGTATTTACTCAAATAAAGCTCACAACTGGGTTAAATGGCTCATCTATGGCTACATTTTCAAGAAAGTATTTGTTTACTGAAGGGGAACTAAAAATATCATATATCATACTTGTTTACAGTGTGTGAACTATTTTTTTTTCATTACCAATAAATTTGGTTATCTAAATTGATTACTCATTCATAAAATCTGCACTTATATAGATATACATGTTACAAGAACAATATTTTGCATTAATGCTGTATGTTATCGTCCTTTTTAATTCATCAAATCTTCATAAATTTCTAAAAACTGAAGAAAAGATCACAAGGTCATGGCAGTTGGCAACTGATAAAATGTTTAAATCCTTAGTTCTATAGTTTACTTGTGATATAATAGACTTAATTCAACAGAAGATACAAGAAATGCTTGGGTTTGCCATTTAAATTGTAGCATGACAAAATCAATTGACTCTGGACGTTTTGAAGGAGCTCACAAGAGGATCTGGAGAGAATTTTTCATCAGATTAAAAAAAAAAAAGCTGCCAGTTTAATTCTGTCATTGAGGATTATTGTTTTAATCAATCAACTCTCCATCCTTGTATAGACAGACAAACATCTAGCAGACGATGATCAAATGCTGAAGCGACTTATAGGGAGACAATAGACCGGAAGGATTTTCAAAATTAATAATAGCATGAGTTGTGGTACAAACTCAAAAAATAAAAACAGTAGATCTCTAATTAAAGTGAGATTTAACAAAAATATGTGTTTATGAAGCATGATCCATAAACATGATTGGGTACTTAGAGATATATTTTGTATGGTTAGATATATATTTTGTATGGTTAGGAGCAATAAACACATACTTATAGAAGTATGTGAGTTCAAGTAAGGAGTTTCAACTCTATCACTGGCTGTATATGGTCATATCTGGAGTTTGCTTTTGTAATTTCAGAAATATGAATTGCTAGAGTACCTTTACAATTTATTAATTTATTGAATATATAGCAGAAAACATCAGTGTGTTGTCATGGGTGCAGGTCTCCACAGAGGCTTAAATATAATCATTATACATGGTTAACTTGGACCGAATGAAACTCTGCAAGGTCAAATGTCAAGGTCATTGTTACTATAAAAAGATGGATTCCCTCCTATAACGCCTGGTTTAAGACACACATTCACTGCTATAGAATTGGTTGTAAAAAGTCTGACAGATCGCGTGGGACGTTTGATCAGGTGCGAGTTTGTGGTTTGGAGTTTTTGCCATTAAATTAATCAGCTTAATATAATGAGAGTGATGAGGTTTCTCATCAGTAGAAATCATGGCACATCGGGGGCTGCGACTACAACTTCAATCAAATTGGAATGAGATTGAAACAAAAAATCCACTTTCTCCCATCTGTTTCACGTCTTTTTGAAGATTTTCCAATGATTTGTCAATAAATATTCTTTTTAGTACAAGGAATTTTACCTGAGGGTTGATTCAGCAGTAAACAGAGTGATTGTATGTAGATGGGATGAGGAGGAGGAGATGGTTTATCGTTTGTTTTCTCTATACACTAATGAATACACACAAAGGGAATATTGTATACAAACAATGTACAGGTAAACATAACGATTCCTCAATCAACATATCTACTCATCCAAACATCAACAACACAACTTACAACATTTCTATCTATTTCTGAGTTTACAAAACATGAGATACTTTCTTTCATGCTGGGGAGATTTAATTGACAGGTCAATTTTATAGAACAATAATATTGGCCGATAATGTAGTTATACTAATCGTTGAACTTAACATAAATCTGACATACGCGATAGAAATACAGTCTGTTGATATGAAAATGTTGTATTAATTCATACCTGAATCGTTAACATTGTATGTGCTATGCATATGCATGCTGGAATATAGTGTCATTTACTATGAATTATTACTGTCGTTGCATAACAACATCAGCCCATAATTCTAATGGTGTCGTTTAGAGTGAATTATGACAGCCATTGTACCAAACTTCAGACGCTGTTTTATGAAATGGCTTCTATAAGTAGCATATGTAGAAGACCAAACACATGTATCGTGTTTGTGTGGATAACAGATCACATCCCCATCTCAATGAATTGATCTACTCAAAGTCCCCATCATGTCACAATCTTATCTCTTAATTTGTACGTCTTAGTCAGGAATGTAAGCTTTCTACTGCAAAAAAGTACCAAATGGCCGGTAGAGTTGTATTGTGTTGGTATGCTATACATTCCAGGTCGGTGTGTACAAGGGGAAGGCATGCTCATTACGTAACATCTGTCCCCATCCACTCCTTACAGCACGTTTTAATTAATGTGGAAAACAATGTTCTCTAGAATGTCTGGTAACCGTGGCGATGTCTCTGGTGATATTTGGTAACCGTAGCGATCTCCACAGTGGCTCAGTTTGGTCTCTGATCGTTACAAAGGAGATGTGCTGTTGTTTTTAGTAAAACTACCTTCCTTCTGTTTTGTTAATTTAGTGAGTGTCCTTGGCTCCCATCATTGATAAGATATCAATGGCTCTGCAGTTATTTTCTTTCTGTCAAACGATTAAAGAGTATATCTGTAAAATCTATTTTGATTTAAACCCTGTTTATTTATTTGTGATTTAGACCCTGTTTATTTATTTGTGATTTAGACCCTGTTTATTTATTTGTGATTTAGACCCTGTTTATTTATTTGTGATTTAGACCCTGTTTATTTATTTGTGATTTAGACCCTGTTTATTTATTTGTGATTTAGACCCTGTTTATTTATTTGTGATTTAGACCCTGTTTATTTATTTGTGATTAGACCCTGTTTATTTATTTGTGATTTAGACCCTGTTTATTTATTTGTGATTTAGACCCTGTTTATTTATTTGTGTGATTTAGACCCTGTTTATTTATTTGTGATTTAGACCCTGTTTATTTATTTGTGATTTAGACCCTGTTTATTTATTTGTGATTTAGACCCTGTTTATTTATTTGTGATTTAGACCCTGTTTATTTATTTGTGATTTAGACCCTGTTTATTTATTTGTGATTTAGACCCTGTTTATTTATTTGTGATTTAGACCCTGTTTATTTATTTGTGATTTAGACCCTGTTTATTTATTTGTGATTTAGACCCTGTTTATTTATTTGTGATTTAGACCCTGTTTATTTATTTGTGATTTAGACCCTGTTTATTTATTTGTGATTTAGACCCTGTTTATTTATTTGTGATTTAGACCCTGGTTTATTTATTTGTGATTTAGACCCTGTTTATTTATTTGTGATTTAGACCCTGTTTATTTATTTGTGATTTAGACCTGTTTATTTATTTGTGATTTAGACCCTGTTTATTTATTTGTGATTTAGACCCTGTTTATTTATTTGTGATTTAGACCCTGTTTATTTATTTGTGATTTAGACCCTGTTTATTTATTTGTGATTTAGACCCTGTTTATTTATTTGTGATTTAGACCCTGTTTATTTATTTGTGATTTAGACCCTGTTTATTTATTTGTGATTTAGACCTGTTTATTTATTTGTGATTTAACTCCAATATAACTACCAATGATACATGACAGCTTCATGTGCCTACTGTCTGTGACAAAAATGACTTTTATTTTCTAAAATTTGTCTTTAACATTTTAGGAAGTGGTGGTTGTCTTTCACATATAGATATTTGGGAGAATTTGAGCAATATGAAGGTTTATGCTTAACTTTTGCCTCATTCTCTTGTGTGTTTTTAGCTATAGTACAACTCCTCTCTGGAGATTTCTCAATGTTAACTGTGTAATGTGCCTGACAGGATGACAACCATTTAACAGAACATTTCATGAGGTTTTGATGTTCTAATGTTGTAAACCAATCTGTTAGGTGCAATATCATAACAGTACTTTTCTTTAGAAATGTGTTGGTACCATCAGATGTCATTTGTCTTTAAGTTGAATTTCTACTTTACATGTGTCTAATGATAACACATCAACACTATTGCCATCACTGTAACACTCTTTTAAATACATATTTGCTTAAGGTTGGGAAATAAAAGCATACTTTATTAAATATCCAGCCCATATTTTCACACATTTTTATGTGTCATAGTGTAAATCCACCTCAGCTGTGGTAACCTTTTCTGGAGCTGACAAGGAGACCAAATAAAATACAGGTGAACTACATTAACTAGGAAGTTTGTTTAACCCAAAGATTATATCAAAATGTTTTGTTATTTCACAAGATATTCTAATACATTTAGGTCAAAATAGTATATATCATATTCTGATTTGAAATACATGTTTTTGGCAATTTTAGAAAAGACAGTAATAAAAATCAATAACCTGATGTAAAGTTATTGTTATGGCAGACTCAGCAATAAGTACTGGTATCAATTTTCTATATCCTTTGGACGGCCGTAACGTATTTATGCGTAATTATGCATTTGCCCCATTTCATGCACCCATCTGGAGCCCCACTGAGACCGTTGAAAACTAAATACTAGTTTTTTGAAAAGAAGATGTTCATTCCTATATAGCATGTCAATATCGATTCGGTCATTGCATTAGTGACGTCACAAATCACCTTTGAACATGCCCAAATAAGTCAAAAATTGAGGTCTGAAATCCGGATTTTAGTGTGTGCCCAGAAACCTGTCGTTGTGAGCTTAATTATCAAGATACAGACATGCAGATGGTCTTAAACAATAGAAGAGATATCAAAGTAAGAGAAAATAGAGAGAAAGGGAAAAGGAAAGGGAAAATAGCACCGATTTCAAAAAAAAAAAAAAAAACCAAGTCCCACGCGCAGGTTTCTGCCTCCCATGACCCGTGCGTGGTGACCTTTAGGGGACTTCCGGTGACTGTTTTTGCTTGTTTGTAATGTGTACTGTTTCTTATCATCAAACCGAAATCTAGATGCAAACTGCTTTCATAGATGGCATTTGTAATAACCTAATATCAAAATCGAGTCAAGTTCGAATCCTGCCGGCCGTCGAAAGGATATATTGATCATGAACCAGAACCATGATTACCACACAGACCATTGAAGAAATCATTTCTCTATTTAGGTCAAAGGTGAAACTGATCCTGGGGTCATTTAAAAGGTCAAAAGTCAGGGCCATGTTGCAATCAAGATAAGGATTATCAAGGTCAAAATTGGAGATAATTCTAACTGAAGTTAATGGTCAAATTAAAAGCAATTAAAGCTCAAGGTCAAATAGAGTCTAAAGGTCAAGATTATTTGCAGAGATGCTGCTGCTTTATTTGCTAAACAAAGGTTATTGCCGAAGGTCAAGCTGGTTTGTTTTTGTTATAATAATGATAATAATAATAGATTTTATTTAGAGCTAATAACACTTTGAGTCAGAAAGACACTGTTCAAGGTAATATCATGTGTGAAATTGTACAGGTTTTACAACAGTAGAGTGTTTCCTTGGACAGAGGACAAATGGTTAGATTTACTATTGCTATCACTCACAACTGTTTTCAGACAACTATCCACCTTGATAAAATCTCTAAACCAATTACACTCCAATTAATCGACACAATTGTTGGTGCCTTGACAATGCTCCTTTCCTTTTGTTGGGAAGTTTGGTTTTAAACTTCATCTGATGTTTGTATTGTGGCAAACAAAGCATCCTAAAATAGCGATGTGGTTTAGAGCTTGCCAGCGGGAGACTGCAGTTGAAGCAGGTTGGCTGATAATGGCGAGGCCTGTCCAGGATTTAAATAATGAATTGGTAATTACTACAACAAAACGCATGTAAGTAATGGATAAATAACTGGGCAGGCGGAAAATGAACCAACATATGTTTATTGGCCAATCACTGTAGGGTACACAGTTTGATTTCATAACGGAGGGAGAGTAAAAATACTGTAGGGTATACTGACACAGACTGATTCCACAACAGAGAGGAGTTTCTGTAGGGGTAGGAATTTTAACCTTGACTTTATGCATTGTCTGGTGTTTAGTGCAAGAAAGAGAATTTAACCTTGACCTTGTTCAATTTCTTATTTCTGCAAGTTTGTTAGTTTGACTTTGACCACTTCAACAACTTTTGACCTTAATTAGATTCTGATACATTTAGGGTTTTATTTCTTAGCTGGACATGCACTAATCTTTGATTTGGCCAGAACTTTAAGAAGCCAGCTAGAACAATGACCAGAGAGAGAGCTATGAAGCTTCTGTACTGGTACAAAGAAGCTGGTACCATCAGGGAGATAATATAGTTTTATACACACACACCATACTCTGATTTAGTTATACCTACTTCACATGTTCTACCACTAAAAGTTCAGTGTGTCCCAGAGGGCCACAGGAAAGACCTTTTTCCATTAGAAAGTTTGTATAGGGCCTTGGGGGAGGGAAATGTTGTTTCTGTAGTGTGGTGAAGGCAATAATGGAATTAGGGGACTCGATGGTGTCTCAGGTTTTATAGTGAGGTGAGAAACTGTCTCCAATATGTTTTAACCTGGATGTTGTGACTTTTTATTCCCCCTGGCCTGGTGTAAAATGATGACTTTATAGTTTGGCCATTGATCTGTAGTAAAATGGTCTGTTAATGTAGGTGTAAGGACACGGATCTCGGCATATATAAGATTTCATCTTATCATCATCATCGTCATCATCGTTATCATCATCATCATTGTTGTCATCATCATTGTTTTATTGTAATTGCCCTTATCTAAAGGACAGTTGACCAAAATTAACCTTTGACCCTAAACAGATTTATGTTTTGGATAGCTGACCCCATTTGACCTTTGACTGTGACCTCTATGAGAGGTCATTAGGTAGTCATTTCTTATGTATGTTATGTTTTAGTACATTAAACTTTGATATTAACTTGATAACCAGTTGTTCATTTAGGCCTTCATACACTGTGACCGGAGCCCTGGTCGGATTGGGCAGGTCACGTTAGAATTGATGTTGTAGTAGTTCGTCATGATATGGGGGAATTAGCGGGGGCACAATTAACACATAGTATATGATACGAATGTTTATTTACAGATGAGAGGAATTATTACTCATGATCCAATGATAATACACCATAGTCACAAATATATATACAGTTGAAGTCGTAGGGGAAAGTCAAGTCACCATGATGAATTAGTCAATTAATGCTATGTATTCGTAATAAACTTCATATAAAATCCAGTAAGTAGAGGAAAAATCCAAATATAAGAATCTCTGACTCTATACTCCTAACTGAACTCTCCAACTAACTCTTACTAACTGATGTATCTCCTTTTTATAAGAATCATATCCCTACTCTAAAATCTAGTGACAGGTGGCAATTGCCTTTTTACTCAAAGTTCTCAAAATAGAGTGACATGTATTTCTCAAGGCAAAAATAGGCGAGAAACAATTAACATGTCTATAAATATAAGTGAAAGGTTTGAGATAATTGAATGCTTATAATCCTTTCCTGTTTGTCCCAGGAAGTAAGGGATTAACTCTGGCACCTTTAGCTAGGATTTACTTAACAATATAGATAATTGATTACAGGTAAAAATAAAAATGACTTACATATGACAGAAGTGGTCTAGATAATGATTTTTATATTAATTTCCAATAAAATATATGGACTAATTCAATAAAGAGAAAAATATTATAAATTGTGCAAATTTAGTATTTGTACTGGTGAAATGCTTCCCCATCTCCTAAATTGATTTGTCCTCAAATCAAAAATTGAGGTGCAATATGAACATCATACAACAATTATGGACATATAGACATGTACAGGGATGAAAAAGGTATAAAGTTTAAAGGTGATATTGCTGTACCTAGTCCACTGCTGTTTGTCAGACTGGAAAGTCTGTAGATCCAGGGAATGTAGTTCCTAGAGGAAGTACTATTCCCTTCTCACTTGTTCACACTTACAGCCACTCCTGCTATCTGAATGATGATCAAGTTATGGAAACTATTATTCATTCAGTGGAATATAAATTTAATAATGTTGTTTTTATGCCTCTTATTAAATGGTAGGCATGATGGGTGGTGGTGGGATTTTAGTGTTCCCTCTTCCCTCCTGCCATGTCCCCATATTTCCCCATTTTGCCCCATCCCGCCCTCCCCCCTTATTTCCCTATTTTGCCCATCCTGCCTTGCCCCCTTATTTGCCCATCTTGCTCCGTCCTGCCCTGCCTCAGAATATTTTCTCCGTCTTGCCCCGTCCTGCCCTGCCTCAATATATATTCCCCCATCTTGCCTCATCCTGCCCTACCCCCTTATTTTCCCATTTTGCCCCGCTCTGCCCTGCCCCTATATATTTCCCTCATTTTGCCCCGTCCTGCCCTGCCCCCTTATTTCCCCATTTTGCCCAGTCCTGCCCTGCCCCTATCTTTCCCCCATCTTGCCCTGTCCTATCCTGTCCCCTCATTTCCCCATCTTGCCCCATCCTGCCCTGCCCCCATTTTTCCTCATTTTGTGCTGTCATGCACTGCCCACTTATTTCCAACATCTTTCCCCATCCTGCCTTGCCCCCATCTTTCCCCATCTTGCCCTGTCCTGCCCTTTTTTGTCACATCCCTAGATATTTAAAAGTTTTACATGAGATTCATTCTTGTTCATTACAATATTCAAAATTTATATTTAGATCTGGAATTTAACAACATGTATTTTTAATAAAAGCGCACTCAATCATAAAATTATTTATTTTGATGAAAAGGAAAATGGATATGTTGAAGATAGAAAACAAGGATGTTTTGATTATCAACAAAGCTGTAGAAAGTGTTCAGAAATGTAATCATGAATTACAGAAGCTTGCTGTTTTGATATATGATGGCACTTCTATGGAGTCTACCAGAGAGTTATGTAACTCCCTACACAGTCTTCAGGAGACTTCAGGAGACTTACTCCAATTGGAATCATTAAGTATGAGTAGGATGGCTTCAGATTTAATTTAGGGTGATCTCTGAACATTAAAACAATTTAAATTCTGTTCCTGTGTATGTTTTATAGGCTTTTGCCTGCTTTGTGAGAGATGAGAAGTTTCTGATTGGATTTCACGTTAATGTCTGTAAGGATCTTGTGCCGACTACCTAGGGTTTTCTTGTATCGTACTTACCAACATTTTAACAAATTATAAATTTTAAGATGGGAAGAAAAGGGTGAGTCATCCTAAAAATTGTTAACTTTTTACATAAGGATAAAAACAACAGTGATGTTCTGTTTACTGCTGTCTTTTGTTTGCTCAAAGCTTCATCCTGTGAACCCGGATTTTTTTTAACATTTTTATGAAAATCACAGCAAAAACAAAACAAATCAATATATGTTGATAACATCTGAATTCCAGAAACTGTTAAGGCCCTATGGGCCTCTTGTAATGTTTCATGGTTGACTTGATTTTAACAAATGCTGCCTGTAGAGTGATAAAATATTCTGACACTGACACACCAATGACATGCTGCTTACAGTTACAGTTTTCACAATGTGCAAAAATTACAAAGTTGTTCACATTGAAGAGACATTCTATCGCCAAATGATAAAATCTCCTTTATTATTTAACACAATGTTCCAAAAAGTTAGCTAATCCTGTATGATTACAAAATTAATCAATCTTCCTAAGCAAATTTGTTCCTGATTGGCACTTTTTCAACTGAACTCATCAATGGGGAAACTTTTTTAATCAAACATCACACATTCATTTTGTTGTGCTGAAAATGTTGTCTCCTTGTCATTGTAACATTAGCGCCATAGGATGGGGATAGTGGATGAGGTATGTGATAATATGTCCCGTTAGAAGGTGTCCAGTACACGTCAGCCCTACAATCAATCCTCGGACATGGAGTTGCTGCCTCTCAGTCAGTAATAACTTCATAACTAAAGATACAGTAACTCAGGAACATATTCAAAGGAATGTGCATCTTAATTAAAATAGTTGAAGTCACTGTGTTGGTGTACAGAGGTTATCTCATGGAAGCTCCAATCAAATATTTAGATTACCAAAACTGGGAAGACTGTTGGGTATATAGACATAAAGCAGCGAAGAGAAGTATCTGACATTGAAGACAGCTCCTAATCTGAATTTGTTTTTCTATACCTTTTACAAACGTTGTACTGGGGAACTTTCAATCTGACATTGGCTACTCCCACAATAAAAAGTAAGCACATTGAAGTCAGATAAATGTAAGATACCTGGTAGTTCTTTAAAGCTGTGTTTTAATTAGAGAGAAAACCGCCAAGTACTACCTCACCTCGTCAGCATGTACTCTTGTTTCCTGTAGCACTTTGTGAATACCATTAATAGTCTCCAACGTACACCTAAATAGTGCACAAAGTCTATACTGCTTAGAATTGTACTTCACAAATATCATCAACACTTTGATTTAAAGCTCTTTATTAATGTTCAATAATTAATAGTATTTCTAAATTAAGATTTCATTCAAACGAACTGAAAGACCCAATGTTTTAATTGATTCAACTTGTCGTATATTTTTTCCAGGTTCTTTTTGAGGATTTTACTTGGAAACCTTTGTCTAATTAAACCAATTAAAATTCATTAGAAAGAACTTGTTATAATTTCTAACAACTGATTTTTTTGTGAGTTTCTACAGAGTGTTGATGGGTAATACTAATTCTGTTTGCCGAGAATGAAATGTTTCGTTGATGAAAGTCAGTTATTGTTTAATTTTACGAAGCTAGTACATGTGACTGTACAATTTGTTTGTATACTAGTGTTTTTTACCCCTAAGATTGATGACTTTGGTTTAGGTGTATAAGTACAATAAGCCTTTTGAATTGAATACGAATTTCAAAGAAACACAAGCAATTAACTCACACTTTATCTTTAAATCTCTTTACCGAATTGCTTTGGAAAGGTACATGTTTCATTATTTAAACAATAAGCTGTGTTGGATGGCAATAAAAATATTTGATTTTAAAGGAAAACAAGCAATTGACTAGATTGTGATTTGACAAAGTACAGTGATCACCTTTTAGTCGTAATGCATCTCACCAGAAATCTCATTATTTAAACAATAAGCTGTGTTGGATGGCAATAAAAATATTTGATTTTAAAGGAAAACAAGCAATTGACTAGATTGTGATTTGACAAAGTACAGTGATCACCTTTTAGTCGTAATGCATCTCACCAGAAATCTACAATACCTGCCTTTATAAACTGGTCGTATACAGATTCTGAATCATGACATTACGTATACTACATGTGTGAATGGCGGAGTGTAAATCATTGTCTCCTTTGAGAGTTCCAGAAGTTTATAAAGGTGGAATATTTACTTTGGCCGCTTTTTATCATATTGAAGTAAAAATTTCCCGGACATCTAAAAAAAGATTTTATCTCTTTACAGATGAGATTGGAATAGACTGTGAATCGGATTCTGTAGACAATTTTCTCCAGAGGTAAGACAGATTTTCTTCTCAGTAAAATTATGGAATGGTACATCACTAGATCAGGGTAAAGTGTTGGGCCCTGTATCAAGCATTGCTTTGCAATCAGAACACACAATGACATCCATGGTACAGGGATGAAGGAGTGCATTACGGTGCGGTAACACAATAGGATAAGCTATTACAAAGAAATACCAAAATTATGGTGCAGAGAAAAAATTGGTTTCCTGAATCATCTGAGTTTGGTAGGAGTTGTATGTAAATCGAGATGTATCACGATCAACCATAACCGTAAATCTGTCCATACCATAACATTAATTTGGTAAAATTCTTCTCGTCACGACATGATGTCATCACTTCCACTAAAAGCCACATTGTTGAGATTCAGACTAGAGAGTTAACAGAGCTTTGAGATGATGGTGCTGTAGATATTGTAATGTATTTACTGAAATACCTAGGCTACTGATACTTGGCCTGTAGCATGCTGAGATGAAGAGCTACCAAGTTTGTTCAAATGAATGACCTTGACCTTCATTCAAGGTCATAGGGGTCAAATAAGCTAAATTCTTTCAAAGAGCTTCTTGTGAATAAATAAGAGGTCAAGACACCTGATATTGGGCCTGTAGCATGCTGGGATGAAGGGCTTCTAAGTTTGTTCATATGAATGACCTTGACTTGTGTTCAAGGTCTCAGTGATCAAATAAGAGTTACTGTTTACTTCACTTCTACTTTATGTTGTATTTGGTTTACAGTCAGATGACTGTAATAGCCCATTTGACCTCTTGCAATGGTGGTAAAGTTTGCCAGCTCCAATATATAAGTAGGTAACGCACATTCAGAGACATTTTTAATTAGTTCACCTTGCTGTAGACATTTGACCTTGAAGAAAGGATATTGAGCACATGTAAGCAGTCTAAATGTTCACATTTGTCTTCTTCTGTACCATTTAATCCTAAACCTGTCCCTGTAGTACAGAATGGGATATGTAATGTTGTTTCTCTAATCAAGCTCTAACCTTCAGATGATCCCACATGGACTAGCTGATTTAGGTTTTCAGGCCTACACATAGGTCCAAAGGTCACAGACATCATGGTGTCTCTGGGATATGTAACAAGAGATCTGATTGGTTAATATCAGCCAATTTTCTTATTCTAATTTCTTTCCTAATCACTTTCAGATCCAGTTCAAGCCTTATATCCTTTAGAAAATTCATTTCAAGCCTTACATCCTTTAAGAAACTAACTACATGTTTGAGGCGTACATATTTTAAAATCTTGGTTACGGAAATTAAAGAAAAAATCTGTTTAACTAAAAGAATTCATCAGACATGTAGGAGACAAAAAGTGGTAAACCTGAAGCACAGATTTGTTTGTTGTATATGTGGTAGTTGTGCGGACCTGTATTTATTTGACGCCAGAGCTATCAATGTTTTAGTGGAGTTTACCTGTAGTGTAGGCTCCTAGAGCACACGGTATACCAACAGACACACAGGCATCACCAACATTACACTCAAATGTCATCTTCGATTTTTTTTGGTGACTTTAATGACAACAGGCTGCATGATTGCCATGTTCAAAAGTAAAATTTACATCTGAAATTGAGAATTAAGGGAGAAAAGATTCTTCAGAATTACAGAGTTAAATTGATAGAATATTCCAAGTATACTGCCGAAAGGTTGATTTTTTACTAAATATAGAATGACATTAAGGCCTTTATAGATAAGTAAATGATGTAAATGTCAATTTATCAATGGCAGCCTCTGAATCTTTAATCCTAGATATGTAGATCTATCTGTAAGTACATTCGGGAATCATGTCCTGATCCAGTCATCAGTCCCAGAAGAAATCCAAACATCCTCATCTATCAGCCTTTAGGCTCTATGTCTATTTGGCCTATCGACATTAGTAAAACGTAACTTCAGAACTTTAATTGACTTTTCTAGCTCTCCTGAAAACAACAAAAGAAACTCTTTTCATTATTGTAACTATTGTTCTCTTTAGAACTTATATGAATGTGGAGATTAATGAATTTGTTAGTACACATGTAATATCATAATTTTTTACCAAACTTAACCCTAAAGGGGAATATAATGACTCTTTAAGACAGAACCTTACAGAGCTTTGAAGCCTTTATGGTTAGTTAAGATTTATAAAGACAATTTAAACATGCTTGCTGACAAAAGCAGACAATTGGTATTTTTCTTCAGTTACAAAAATTACTTACTTCATACCACTTTTACCACCATTGAAAAGTTTGAGCTTCTTTTTTCACTTCAAGATAAAGATGATAAGAATAATTCCTTGCGTTCAAAAAAAAAATTCATGGCACTATATATGTCCCATATAGAATAAAACACTGATTGAGCAGCCAACAAAAGCAAAATTAATCATTCTATATCATTTTTACTGAAAAAGCTTGCTTTTCCAGTATTGCTACGGCCCGGATGACCCACTAATTTAAATGCGATTGACCTCTCATTTGCATGCGATTTTTTCTCTTTTCCTCTTCCTAGAACAAATATGCTGCCATAGTGCAGTTAAACAACTTCTATGGTATTTCATTAAATAGAATAGTTTCAAACATGTCTACAAAAACTATAACATGAACGTCTATAATTGAAAAATAGTGAGGATAATTTGCATCAGTGGTAGCGATCGGTGGCCTAATTCTCGCCCGCATTTGCATATATATGTAATCATCCGGTTTGGGTAAACACTAAATAAAGGAATTGTCAGGATTTTGGTATGTAAGTAACTAATTGTAGTTTGATGTATACATTCATAATCTATTATGTAATGACAATTTTTTAATTCATCCCGACGTAAGAAAGATACAAAAGTTGTTTGTTTTTACATGTATTATATTGATAGTCATTTTGGAGAACAGGTACGTTCGTATTGTGATCATGTCATTACGATGGCCCACTGAATTTAACCAAGTCTCACTCAAACAGACGCTTGTTAACTACGTACGCATCAAGCGTCTGGGTGATCTATGCAGAAGCTAACAAAACACGATAAATTCTGAGTTACGCTGGCTCCTTATCATTTCGCACGGATTGTCAACTAACGCATCCTTTCATTAACGAGGGAATATTTAATACACGGATACAGATACAATGAAATATCGTGACACTCAGCAATAGTGTAAACGGCCGAATGTAAACAAAGACGTCATCACGCAAAGCGGACCTGTGATGTAAACTTGCAAGTCAAGAGATATTTTCCATTTAATTATCGAGCGTAATAAATACATTCTCATATCAGAAAAACACCGAAGAATATTTGAACACTGCATGTTGCAAGCCACCTTGCTAGTAAACTTCGGAATTCTTTTCGTATTTGGAGACAGAAGCAGTGAAAATCGTAAGTTTCATTTCGTTTTGCTTCTTTGCCTATCACGCCTATGCCATGGGTCGGCATATTATAATTATATGAACTATTTGACAAACATCGGCACATTAAGTGAACTTACAACATCATGAGTATGTGTGAATTCCTGCTAACATCCATATAATCGACGTTTTATTTTATTACAACGCAACAAAATTGAATATCACTTTAAATTTGAAGTAGTTTGTTGTTATATAATTAGCAGTTGACAAGATTCATTTTTGGTATTATTTTCTAATGCGATGACATCAAATTTAATATTAATGCATAGAGTCAATTTACCAGATTGTCAATATGTCTATAAACATCACAAAGCATGTGTTTATTTGTAGGCAAAACAATGCATGATATAGATCCATACACAATACGTATATATGTGTGTAATACACATGTGAATACAGAATTTCTTTAGATAAATAGAAGAATTGTAATGCTAGATTTATTTAAGACAATTGATATCTGGGATTTCGAAATTGGCGGTATGAACTTAAAACATCGATTAAACAGTCACTACATATATAACTTCATGGATTCAGAGAATTTATAATAACACTTACCAAAATAAACAATAACCTGTGCACTGTAATACATGGTAAATTTACACTTGCTCAATATTACAGTATTTGGTTTAAAGTAAGTTTTGCTAACAGTAAAAAACATTGTATTTTATCAATGTGTATCAGGTATAGGAGACAAATTAATTATGATGCTATAATATATTAAAGATGCTTCACCGCTGACAAATGGTATTTTTTCACTATCAAAAATGGCAGCAGACAATTTAGTATTTTTCTTCAGTTACAAAAGTTACTTACTTTACACCATTACCGCCGTTGAAAAGTTTGAGCTCCAATTTCACTTCAAGTTAAAAATATAAATAAAATAATTAATTGCATCCCGAAAAAATTCTGTAGCACTATATATCCTATATGGAATAAAGTACTGATTGCGCTTGACCCAAAGGCAAAATTAATTATTTTATATTATTTTTTGTGTTAATTAGACTTATGCATACACGATTAAACACTAATTATTGTTCAAATGATGAATATCATTTATACTCTGTCGGCGGTGGAGCATCTTTAACTCAAAGTACTTGTGTACATGAGTCCAGTTTCTTCCTTTTGTCATTGTTAGATGATTTCTGTAACTTTTTTATAACAAATTAAGAATATTGATATATATGTTAAATTTTATAATTACAGGACTCATTGGCTAGTCATCTGAAGCAGATTCATAATTGTTGAAGACTGGAGATTATCAGGATTACTTTGGAAGCAGTGAAATGATTCTAAGGATGACTACCAGGCATATATTAAACTAGCTGCGACAGCATACATGTAGCTCTGGACAACAAGCATATGGGTTGGCGCTTCTCATTCGCATTGTTTCGTAATGCCAATTAAAACACAAAAATACAAAAAAGTAAATCCAGTATATTTGCAACTTTGGAAAGAGTTTTCACCATTTGACATACTGCCGATTGTTATTAATCTGTGGAGAGATAGAAGGTGTTTAAACTTTTAACTTCACAGACTGACTCACATGTTAGTCTTTCTGTTTTGTTGTAAAATTCATACAAACAAAAATAATTTTCTTGGCTTGAATGAAACACACTATATATGTTCTGACAGACGGTCATTATCAGAACTACAATTCTGTCCCATTGACTGTAATGTTGCAAAACATCAAGTGATGACAATTAGCGAGTGTCGAGTAACTTTGCATTTAGATATATATAGAAATATCCTACATTTATAATATAAACTGATAATTTATTTACCCATCATCACGCCTGAGTTATCATTACTACAATGTATATTTCAATGTTTCACATCTGTGACACGGCCATATAAGTACATTGTATATGGAATGACATTCATTTATTTGCTACAACAGAAACATATTAAACAGTTTACTTGTTGACTTTGTGCAGTGTGTTCACAAAAATGACACAAAGTTTAACGCTTCTGGTGACATAGCCCATTAGTTGTTCCATTTAGTTGATGCCTCTATCAAATGTTTTTACAACTGTTTCTGATCTTGTTACCAATATATGTACAAACAGTTGTAAGTAATGTGACATTAACAACAAGTTGCCAATAATGTGTGATTACATGTACGTTAATTTCATATTCTTAACATAATTAAATGGGAAAAAAAACCTTTAAAACATAACAAAAAAAGTATTTATTTTAGTACATAAACATAAAAACCGATCATTGATTTACAAGGTCAAGGAGAGTAACTTGTACATGACAATTTCAAAATTGACTAGGGTACACGAAATTCGGCAGTCCAGAAAATTTGTAATCTGGGCGGTTTAGGCTGGGAACGAAGGTTTCCAGATTATCGAGGGTCCAATGTACATGTCAATGTATACAAATAACACACTGATTTTGAGAATGGTTGTTTTAATATGCTGTTAAGAATTCTCAGTGTCCATTTTATGCATTATATAGAGACAGTATCATACTGAATCTAACTTTGATATGACTTTTCTTCAATATTGCAGTAAAGTATCAAGAACTGCTCTTTACTTAATAATATGCCTGAATACATTGTGTGTATCACAGAAGAGAACTAGAAAAATAATGTATTGTGATGTTATTTCATGTTTGTATTAAAGTATTTTTGAATAAACATAATTCAAAACAATTCAGTTTTGATTTTGATGCAGTAACCAATTCTTTAAATGAACATTTGACCCTTAGTTTTTGTCATTTCATTTCTTCTCTTGAAAATTATCTAATTAATTGCCTTTTGCCACATAGTTCATCGGAAAAAAATACTTGTATATTATATGCATTGCACATAGTTCCTTATAAATGAGGTCTGTAAAACAACATTTGCAGCATAAGCCATGAACTTTGTAAAAATGCCATCAAGGGATATCCATGTGTCAGATCATACTTTCTTCTTAATGGAGTCTTAATGTTTCCCTTGTTGTCATTTTACTGCAGATTGTTATTAGCTGTCTCCATGGCTTTGTCCTCAAGATCAATTATCAAATAATCATAACTACAATTTTTTTTCTTTATTTTGTTATTCAGACAATTATATTCAAACATTAGAGAAAAGGTCACATGACACTGACTGTAAATATTTGTTGAAACTGTTGAATTCAAGATAGGTTCAAAGTTCAAATCTAAAAGAAATTTTCTAGCATTTTCTTAAAATCTTCTCATAATTTTTAGATTCATCTTTTGATATGAGGAGGAATAGTTGTCTGCAATCTCAACAATTTATCCAAAATTAATTAAATGAATACTTGGAAGATAAATAACCCAACTTGATAATGACATGGGACTTGCAAGAAAATACACACCCTAAAATGTTACTAATGACATATTTGCCTTCTTTGAACTAAAATTTTGTTACATCAATGCTTTTTCAGTTCAGTACTTACAGTACTTTGATTGTGTTAATTAGAGATACATTTATACATGAGTAAACATCAATTATACTTTAAATGATGAATATCATTTATGCTAGCTCTGTCAGGGATGGAGCATCTTTAGTATTTGGCAGAGGCTTATTATCTATTTGGTTTCAGTAAAACAGTACAATATTCAATATAGTTGTATAACAGACTGAAGCCACAACAGATACAGAACATCAATGTATTGTCCTGGAGTTCAAGTCATTTATATTTCTATAACATTAAATGTGGTATTGGGCCATAAACTGGAGAGAGGGGTCGTCTTCTGAGTATAAAGTCGTGTACTTTGGACCATAAAGGATGTTCAGGTATGACTCCTGCTGGACACACTCGAAGCTGTGTAGAGGTGATGCCATCAGGGTGAGATTTAGTTTTATAGAGAATCCATAAAAATTGGAATGTATAAGGACAGTAAAGCTACAGCTAGTCGGTCATTTGTCAAGTATTTCAGTAGCCAAGAGGTCTTTGTATGGCTGTCGCCTGGCTGTTTGAGGAAGCATTGTTTTGGACACCAGAAAAGTAATGGTCATTACGACAGTGATTTACCCAGAAGTCCTAGGGAGACACCAAAGTGAGGCTCATCTGATCCGAGTCCTCTTGATGCTTAATCACAGTCATTATAGGGCTTAGATTTTGATTAAAACTGTAATGACTTGGGTGACCCCAAAAGACATTCTGGGCGCCTAAGTCAACTCCTAAAATATCAATGTGTTGTTGTCGTGGTAATTACTCAAAAGGTTTACGACTGGTCACCAGGACTTTCCCTCGACCAATAGCACGTCCTTTTACTGTGTCGGTATGAATCGAGTCTGGGTCGTAGGTTATCGGACCATTGCATACTTCTGGGATAGGTTTCCACAGCCCTTAATAGAAGGAGAAGAAGTAGTCTCTTTAATCAAAAAGGACAGCAACTTAATGTACTTAATTGGCTAAATTTAATGAAATTCCTTGTCAAAATAATTAAAGTTCTGTATCTTTGCTCATTTCTAAAGACATTATACAAGACTTATACCTTCTTGTCATTGTGAGGTCAGATCTTGTGTTACTAATGTATACCAGTATCAGAGTCATTAATATACAAAGTCAGTCTCACCAAATATATCATCAGGAAGAAAACATTGGACAGGTTTTATAAGCAGATCTGTATAGAGAGTTTAAGGGTCCATTCCTTATCTCTCCCCCCTCCCATTTCTCCTTTCTCACACACATAACCCTCAATCATTTACAACTAAAAATATCTATTTATCTGTAGGAGGACAATCTGTTACAAGATGGCCTTATATGATGCTTTGAGATGTTAATTTCAAAATACGTATTCCCTAGGTTTTTGTGTGAATTCGGCATCATTAGGATCCAGTGAGAGAGGTCAAATGAGTTTTGTCAAACCCAAAGTGACAACTAATGAATCAATTATTAGCTCACCTGGCCCAAAGGGCCGGTGAGCTTATGTCATGGCGCGGCGTCCGTCGTCCGTCCGTCCGTCCGTCAACATTTCCTTTAAATCGCTACTAGTCATAGAGTTCTGCATGGATTGTAACCAAATTTGGCCACAAACATCCTTGGGGGAGGGGGAACAGAACTTGTATAAATTTTGACTCTGGCCCCCCGAGGGCAGGACGGGTGGGGCCCAATAGGGGAACTAGAGGTAAATCCTATAAATCACTTCTTGTCCTAGAGTTTTGCTTGGATTGTGACCAAATTTGGCCATAAACATCCTTGGGGGAAGGGGAACAGAACTTGTATAAATTTTGGCTCTGACCCCTGGGGGCTGGGAGGGGTGGGGCCCAATAGGGGATTTAGAGGTTAATATTAAAATTCCTTCAGAAAAGAAACAATAAACCTGTATTCAGAACATTACTTGGCATTACAAACCAGGTGAGCGATACAGGCCCTCTGGGCCTCTTGTCACAGATGTATAATAGAGATTACAGTACTGGTGTCCTTGTGTCATTGATGTTACTGAATACAGGACATAACATCATGGACCATAACAGTATTGACATTGTAATATATTGTAACATTGTCTGTGATGTTACTGGATATAGGACATAAACATAACATATGGACCATAACAGTATTGACATTGTAATATATCCTAACATTGTCTGTGATGTTACTGGATATAGGACGTAACATCATGGTCCATAACAGTATTGACATTGTAATATATTGTAACATTGTCTGTGATGTTACTGGATACAAGACATAACATCATGGACCATAACAGTATTGACATTGTAATATATTGTAACATTGTCTGTGATGTTACTGGATACAGGACGTAACATCATGGACCATAACAGTATTGACATTGTAAATATATTGTAACATTGTCTGTGATGTTACTGGATACAAGACATAACATCATGGACCATAACAGTATTGACATTGTAACATATTGTAACATTGTCTGTGATGTTATGGATACAGGAATAACATCATGGACCATAACAGTATTGACATTGTAATATATTGTAACATTGTCTGTGATGTTACTGGATACAAGACATAACATCATGGACCATAACAGTATTGACATTGTAATATATGTAACATTGTCTGTGATGTTACTGGATATACAGGACATAACATCATGGACCATAACAGTATTGACATTGTAATATATTGTAACATTGTCTGTGATGTTACTGGATACAAGACATAACATCATGGACCATAACAGTATTGACATTGTAATATATTGTAACATTGTCTGTGATGTTACTGGATACAGGACATAACATCATGGACCATAACAGTATTGACATTGTAATATATTGTAACATTGTCTGTGATGTTACTGGATACAAGACATAACATCATGGACCATAACAGTATTGACATTGTAATATATGTAACATTGTCTGTGATGTTATGGATACAGGACTAACAACATGACCATATAACAGTATTGACATTGTAATTATATTGTAACATTGTCTGTGATGTTACTGGATACAGGACATAACATCATGGACCATAACAGTATTGACATTGTAATATATTGTAACATTGTCTGTGATGTTACTGGATACAGGACATAACATCATGGACCATAACAGTATTGACATTGTAATATATTGTAACATTGTCTGTGATGTTACTGGATACAGGACATAACATCATGGACCATAACAGTATTGACATTGTAATATATTGTAACATTGTCTGTGATGTTACTGGATACAGGACATAACATCATGGACCATAACAGTATTGACATTGTAATATATGTAACATTGTCTGTGATGTTACTGGATACAGGACATAACATCATGGACCATAACAGTATTGACATTGTAATATATTGTAACATTGTCTGTGATGTTACTGAATACATGACATAACACATGGACCATAACAGTATTGACATTGTAATATATTGTAACATTGTCTGTGATGTTATGGATACAGGACATAACATCATGGACCATAACAGTATTGACATTGTAATATATCCTAACATTGTCTGTGATGTTACTGGATACAGGACATAACATCATGGACCATAACAGTATTGACATTGTAATATATTGTAACATTGTCTGTGATGTTACTGGATACAGGACATAACATCATGGACCATAACAGTATTGACATTGTAATATATTCCTAACATTGTCTGTGATGTTACTGGATACAGGACGTAACATCATGGACCATAACAGTATTGACATTGTAATATATTGTAACATTGTCTGTGATGTTACTGGATACAGGACATAACATCATGGACCATAACAGTATTGACATGTAATATATTGTAACATTGTCTGTGATGTTACTGGATACAGGACATAACATCATGGACCATAACAGTATTGACATTGTAATATATTGTAACATTGTCTGTGATGTTACTGGATATCAGGACATAACATCATGGACCATAACAGTATTGACATTGTAATATATTGTAACATTGTCTGTGATGTTACTGGATACAGGAAATAACATCATGGACCATAACAGTATTGACATTGTAATATATTGTAACATTGTCTGTGATGTTACTGGATACATGGACATAACATCATGGACCATAACAGTATTGACATTGTAATATATTGTAACATTGTCTGTGATGTTACTGGATACAGACATAACATCATGGACCATAACAGTATTGACATTGTAATATATTGTAACATTGTCTGTGATGTTACTGGATACAAGACATAACATCATGGACCATAACAGTATTGACATTGTAATATATCGTAACATTGTCTGTGATGTTACTGGATACAGGACATAACATCATGGACCATAACAGTATTGACATTGTAATATATTGTAACATTGTCTGTGATGTTACTGGATACAGGACATAACATCATGGACCATAACAGTATTGACATTGTAATATATTGTAACATTGTCTGTGATGTTACTGGATACAGGACATAACATCATGGACCATAACAGTATTGACATTGTAATATATTGTAACATTGTCTGTGATGTTACTGGATATACAGGACATAACATCATGGACCATAACAGTATTGACATTGTAATATATTGTAACATTGTCTGTGATGTTACTGGATACAGGACATAACATCATGGACCATAACAGTATTGACATTGTAATATATTGTAACATTGTCTGTGATGTTACTGGATACAGGACATAACATCATGGACCATAACAGTATTGACATTGTAATATATATGTAACATTGTCTGTGATGTTACTGGATACAGGACATAACATCATGGACCATAACAGTATTGACATTGTAATATATTGTAACATTGTCTGTGATGTTACTGGATACAGGACTAACATCATGGACCATAACAGTATTGACATTGTAATATATTGTAACATTGTCTGTGATGTTACTGGATACAGGAAATAACATCATGGACCATAACAGTATTGACATTGTAATATATTGTAACATTGTCTGTGATGTTACTGGATACAGGACATAACATCATGGACCATAACAGTATTGACATTGTAATATATTGTAACATTGTCTGTGATGTTACTGGATACAGGACATAACATCATCATGGACCATAACAGTATTGACATTGTAATATATTGTAACATTGTCTGTGATGTTACTGGATACAGGACATAACATCATGGACCATAACAGTATTGACATTGTAATATATCGTAACATTGTCTGTGATGTTACTGGATACAGGAAATAACATCATGGACCATAACAGTATTGACATTGTAATATATTGTAACATTGTCTGTGATGTTACTGGATACAGGACATAACATCATGGACCATAACAGTATTGACATTGTAATATATCGTAACATTGTCTGTGATGTTACTGGATACAGGACATAACATCATGGACCATAACAGTATTGACATTGTAATATATTGTAACATTGTCTGTGATGTTACTGGATACAGGACATAACATCATGGACCATAACAGTATTGACATTGTAATATATTGTAACATTGTCTGTGATGTTACTGGATACAGGACATAACATCATGGACCATAACAGTATTGACATTGTAATATATTGTAACATTGTCTGTGATGTTACTGGATATAGGACATAACATCATGGACCATAACAGTATTGACATTGTAATATATTGTAACATTGTCTGTGATGTTACTGGATACAGGAATAACATCATGGACCATAACAGTATTGACATTGTAATATATTGTAACATTGTCTGTGATGTTACTGAATACAGGACATAACATCATGGACCATAACAGTATTGACATTGTAATATATTGTAACATTGTCTGTGATGTTACTGGATACAGGACATAACATCATGGACCATAACAGTATTGACATTGTAATATATTGTAACATTGTCTGTGATGTTACTGGATACAGGACGTAACATCATGGACCATAACAGTATTGACATTGTAATATATTGTAACATTGTCTGTGATGTTACTGGATACAGGACATAACATCATGGACCATAACAGTATTGACATTGTAATATATTGTAACATTGTCTGTGATGTTACTGGATACAGGACATAACATCATGGACCATAACAGTATTGACATTGTAATATATTGTAACATTGTCTGTGATGTTACTGGATACAGGACGTAACATCATGGACCATAACAGTATTGACATTGTAATATATTGTAACATTGTCTGTGATGTTACTGGATACAGGACATAACATCATGGACCATAACAGTATTGACATTGTAATATATTGTAACATTGTCTGTGATGTTACTGGATACAGGACGTAACATCATGGACCATAACAGTATTGAAATCGTAATATATCCGTAACATTGTCTGTGATGTTACTGGATACAGGATATAACATCATGGACCATAACAGTATTGACATTGTAATATATTGTAACATTGTCTGTGATGTTACTGGATACAGGACATAACATCATGTATTGAAATCGTCGTATTTGCCCCTTTGACCTAGAAATCAAGTTTGAAAACAGTAATACAATTATAAGAACATCACAGAAATGTATAATACATGCTGTTAAACGCTGGGATAAACTTCATGTGAATTCTAAATGACATTTTGTATTATAGATAAATAATCAAACATTTGGTGTGAAAGAATGAGCACTATACTTTTAACAGTGTTGTGCCAGGCTATACAGAAAATGTTTTAAGACAGATTTATAGTGATTTTCACATTCTAAAAAGTCATTGATTCATGGCAAATTGTCATAAATTTTAATGATATTGAGACAACATCAGTGTAAATGCTGATAAAAGTGCAGAAAAATTACATTATAGCAAGCATTGGAACACAATGCTATGTGATGGTGACAGAAATGTATATTTCATGCGGAGAAAAGTTACACTTTTGTACATAAGCTAAATATTCTCAAGGTCAACAGCTCAAAATGAAGGTCACCCAACTAAAACACTGTCACCCGACTAAAACACCAGTTTGTCAACCGACTAAAACACTGGTTTGAAATAAAATTGTTTACAGGGCGGGATGGTTAATGATGTGCCTACTGGTAAGGCTTTGTACAGATCTGATTCTTCATGTAGAAATAAAACAAGTAGTTTTTCCCTCTATTGACGTAGATAGGATCTGGGAGTGCTGATTCTGTAGGTAGGTTGTGGTGACAGGGTTAATGCTAGATGGAGTGTACAGTATTCCAAGTGTTCATGAAACACATATTTACATATCCTTGTTAAAAAAAAAAAAAAAAAAAAAAAAAAAAAAATTAGATAGAATGAAAAATCACCTGCACAAAAAGAAGCAAATATGAAAATAAATATTGTTAAAATCTTGACTCTTTAAGGAAGAGTCTTTAAGAATACACTAAGGCATTCTTGGTAAACTTTGTTAATTCAGCTAAAATATTTGTATCCTAATCCCATTTAGAACCTGTAGGTTTATACTTGTTAAACTCTGCCACATAAGTAAATGAATGGTTGGCTGGCTTCCTAGAGAACCAGTTATCATTAGTTAGTCCTATAATGTACTACTGACTACAGCATCCAAGGTCACAGGGAATTGTGGTTAAGATAAATTGATTGTCTTTTTCTGTGGTGGAGAAGGTCAGTCAGTCTATAGAGATGGGTACCCAGGGGAGGTCACTGGAAACATTGATAGAGGAAATACAGTTACCAGGCTATTTAGGCCTTTTAATTATGTAGTAATAACTCCATTAATAAGAGATATTGCAGAACCCTATATAGTTTACTCAACTCTTCTTTATGTCGGGATTCTGTGTACCAAATTTTATCAAAATCTGTTAAGTATTTTAGGATGAGTTTGCTGGACAACTTCAGTTTGTCTGCCCCTCAGGCTAATTATCTATAGGCCTTTTAATTAGTAATAACTCCATTAATAGAGGATATTGAAGATCCCCATACAGTTTACTCAATCTCCTTTATATCAGAGTTCTGTGAACTGAATTTTATCAAAATCTGTCTAGTAGTTTAAGAGGATTTCTCTTCGGTAGACAAAGATGTGTCTGGAGACAGACAGACGGGCAGACAGACAGGCGGACAGACGGTCAACCCAATTTCAGTATAATAGACATTTATAATCAGTTAATGTATGGACTATTTTCTGGTGGCATTTGAGATTTTCACAGTCCACACTTTAATGAGAACTGACACTGTAGGGCTACCATTCCTTACCAAGCCCTGCTAATTGTTCATTTCAAGCTGCAAAGATCGATATGCTGCTCCCTGTAATGGAATTCACTTTTTCTCCAGTTAAAAAAGTTTTAGAGTGATAATGAATGTTGCTGCTAATCATACATATGATGTGAGCAATTAAGGAGAACGCTTTTGGGATAATTACTTTATTTTTTACTGCTTAACTCACTCCCAAATATCTAGCCTTTATAGTGTCCTGGGGGTTTTCAAGCTTTCATAGTTTCTGGCTTTCTTTTCTTTCTCACTTTCCATGGTCTATCTTTCTAATTCTATCTTTCTTTCTTGTTTTCTTTTGTTCATTTTGCATGTCATTCCTTCCATCTGTCTTTACAGACAAAATTTTTTACAGGATCTATTTCCATTGCTTCTTATCAGCAGGACCTTCAACTATGAATTTAAAATGTATCAAAACTAGGTCACTATGACCTATAATTTGACCTTTGACCTATATCAAAGAAAAAATTTGCTCACTAAGACTATTGAACATGCAATGGACTTTTCTTGTGATGCTTATAAAGATAGATATAGCTAATTATTACTAGGCCTCAAAGAAAATTATTCTAAATCCCAAGAACATATGGTCAGTTTTGACTATCTGTTGTTGAAGGTGCTAGGGATAGCCTGTAGAAAGTTGTGTTATGTCACAATGTACACACAACAACAACGGAAACCTGTGTGTCATTCTGACTCTACAAACAAAAATGACATGTAATTTAAGAAGTCATTATAAATTTTAAAACATAATTTCTCATATTGCACAAGATATTTAAAATGAAGCAGAGAAAACTGAGCGTCCCTCACCCAAAGACCTGTGGTATTGTGCCGTACAATTTGAGGACTTATTTTCATCAAGAAGGACTTTAAATGTAAACAAAGTACTTTTGTTATATAGAAATGAAATTGTGTCCTCAAGACTTTGTAGAGCTATTCAAAAATTTGTGGTAATGATGTTTTCAATAGAATATTGGAATTTAAAAGCAGTCTGATTGGTTTTTGTGTGACATTGGAGTTTTGATGTTGGTTATAAAGCTGTCAGAGAGATGTCTAGGTATATCACTTTACTCATCACAAACTCTCACTCTATAGCCATTATATAACCAGCAATACAATAAAATCCTCATGTCGTATCCAATAACGTGTCATTATAACAACAACCCCCAAGGGTACAGGCAAAAAAGACACGTAAATCACACGAAACTTTCCCACACTTGTAAATTGGTGTAGAAATCATGTAATGTTGGAGGCGATAATATTTAAGATCTGATTGACGGTTTTTCTGGCTTAATTTTGTTGAACATGCAGTTGTTACATACAGTGGATCTCGGTTAATACGAACTCGAAGGGACCGAGATAAAACTTCGAGTTATCCCAGTATTCGAATTAAGCGAGTTCTCATGTTTACTGACAATCTCTTTACTTGGTATATATAGACCAGTTCCATGTCGTAAAATGATGTAAACAAAAGAGATGTCAAAATCGCCGATTGTAGTTGCAAAATTATAACAATAAAACGAGATATATATTTTGAAATGCTGTTCTACAGCAGATTTATGGAGAAAAAAATCGGCATTTTCGGCGAACACGTTGTCCAAAAAATCTCATTTCGAGTTATAAGAACATTTTGTGTATGGTTTTTGTCATTCGGACCCAAAATTTACTTCGTATTATCCGAGTTCTTCGAGTTTTCCGAATTCGAATTATCCGAGTTCTTTAAACAAAGATAACGAGGGAATTCGGCCGGGACCGGCAAAGTACTTTGTATAAAGCCGGGTTGTCGAATTATCCGAGTTTGTATCAACCAAGTTCCACTGTACATGAAACTTTTGATTATGTTAAAAATTTATGAAAATTTTGCAGTTTTAGGAAATACATTATCCTCGATATTCCAGGGGTTATTATCACTGTCATAATATCCACCCCAGGAAGTGCAGGAGAGAAAAAAAACTGACTAATAACAGGCCTGCAGAGATTTCCTTTAAAGATAACATAGACTTACAATGAATGCAAAATTGAAATTTCTTCCTACTATTATGCAGTTGTCATGAATTTGCTTAATATCTCTGTCTTGGACTTTTAATTCTGACATTCTTTTGGAACAGATCATATGCTGACAGTCGGGTAAAAAACAGCTGAGTCATGTAGATATCTGCTTGAAACTTTTAAAGTAAGTGCTGAAGGTAAATGGTATTATGGTATTTGTTTATGTTTCTGAATCATCATCAGCATATGGTACTCATATGTGGCTCGTCTTTTACACCGCAGCTTAATTCTGGTGACCGTATTACAGAGATTTGTCTACAACGATGCCGAGACAAGATAAAAATGAGTGATTGGTTCCTGTAAGCCTACCTGTTAGTATATTATTTACATGTTTACCAAGGGAGATAATGACATCTTTTACAAGGGGAGATAATTGCCACACCTCTCTGAGTTAGCTGGTGTGACATATACAATAAAAAGGTGACAAATCTGTAGTCTGAAGACTGACAAATTACATGATTCTGTACTTAAAGGTGTGGAACTAATCACAATACTGATTATCAATCAATGGTATTTAAATCCATTTAGTGGCATTTATGTAATTGGGTAGAATTGATCGATTAAAAAAGCATATGATCTGTGATTGGTCAAATTTAGAATGAACCAACAGGTGTTTTTACCTGTCTTTAGTTTCCAATTTAAAGTTTTAAATCTGGACAATATCTTAATTATGGCAATTAAAAATCATAGAATTATCTTTAAAAAGTTTATAAATCTTTGTAGGGAGTCTATTTTTGCTAAGAGAGATATTTCAGATGTTTATCTGATATGTCATATGTCCTCCAGCAAATTTTGTTTTTTAACGTTTTTTCTCAAACTGCATACCCTTTAATCTCACACAGAGAGCTTTAACTCCACTCAACTCCAACCCTTCCACTCACCTACACCTATAACCAGTACATCATTCATAGGACCCTGCCTCTACCACTACCACCTACTCTCTGCTCTCCCTACCACTGCCCTTACCTCCCTCACATTTAATCCAACTCTAAGATCTAACGTCATTGGAAAAACAAATCTATTGTCATTACACGCATTCCCTGTCATAATAGACAGTCGTAAAGTGACCCCCTAGGTCCCCCTCTACCCCTCATCGTTAATCCCACCGGGTACACCACTAATCGCCACTCGACCTCTATATTACTCTTTATAACTAAGGTCTGTTATTCAATGGAGAAACAAAGGTATTGTCATTACAGACATTCCCTGTCACAATAGACAGCCGTAAAGTGACCCCCTAGGTCCCCCACTCCCCCTCATCCCTAATCCCACCGGGTACACCACTAATCGCCACCCGACCTCTATATTACTCTTTATAACTAAGGTCTGATATCCATTGGAGAAACAAAGGTATTGTCATTACAGACATTCCCTGTCACAATAGACAGTCGTAAAGTGACCCCCTAGGTCCCCCTCTACCCCTCATCCCTAATCCCACCGGGTACACCACTAATCGCCACCCGACCTCTATATTACTCTTTATAACTAAGGTCTGATATCCATTGGAGAAACAAAGGTATTGTCATTACAGACATTCCCTGTCACAATAGACAGCCGTAAAGTGACCCCCTAGGTCCCCCACTCTCCCCTCATCCCTAATCCCACCGGGTACTAATCGCCACCCGACCTCTATATTACTCTTTATAACTAAGGTCTGATATCCATTGGAGAAACAAAGGTATTGTCATTACAGACATTCCCTGTCACAATAGACAGCCGTATAGTGACCCCCTAGGTTAGACCATGCAGAGTTTATTCGAGAAATTTTCTGAAATTGTTTTTAAATAGCGTTGTTTTAAAATGGTGAGCATTGTAACTGTCACTTCAATTTGTAACAATTTACTTTAGGCTGCGACAATTACTTCTCCAAGTTATAATTCAATTTAGAAGCTTGCATGTACAATACAATTTCTTTCTAACAGAAGGCCAATAATTTGACCAAATCATTTCAGTTACTTCAATTGGAATTCATAATTGTTAGTTTAAAAAATATTTTGAACGAACAATTTTCAGATAATTTTCTTGCCACGCTACTAAATCAGTTAGAAAACAATTAAAAATTTTGTTATGAAGAAATATCCATATACTCAAGTCTAGCAATTGTTATTTTAAATTTCTCTGACTAAAACACTCTAAAGAAAGGGGATTTAGTTGTTATAGACTGTAGTTTGTGCGCTGCATTAGATGAATTGTGTCGTTATAACTGAGATAATTGCCGCGGTTTTGATAGCACGCTTACCTTGTAAATTATACATGTAATTATTTGTTAACATGCCACCAGCTTTATGAAGATAATCGTCTGTGTATGAAGGACTCAACACATCTATTGGGCACAACACAATATCCTTCAACGGATGTCGGCACGTTTTTTAAAAATGAGCACACGCTACGGTTCTTTTGAATAATGCTTCTGAATTTGCAGATTTTGAGTTTTTGAATTGCCCATGTGACGTTGATTGGTCCAGTTGACTGTTTATTATTAAAACTTTCACTAAATGTCATTGTGTCGCCCTTGAGTAGCCCAGGAGGATTATATGTAAAGCATCAGGAGAAATATGCTACAGAGTCTTTGTTGATTAACTTAATGTCTGTTTCTGTTCTTTGTGGATGTGGTTAATATTGACGGTAGAAGTTCCTGAAGCAAAACTTGATGTTTTTGTGGGATTTCGATAGGTTGAACATTTGTGTACATTGTGGCACCATAAATTTTTGAAACTTAATCTGACCTGCTGAAATCACACTTTTGTGCTCCAGAGCTGTAAGTATGCATTCCTGCTCTACCTTAAAGATGCTAAACCGCCGACAGAGCATAAGTGATATTCATCACTTGAACATTAATTGGTGTTTAATTGTGTATAAATATGCCTAATTAACACAAAAAATAACATAAAATAATTTATTACTCCTTTGATGCATGCGCAATCAGTACTTCATTCCATATTTGATTTAGTGCCACGGAATTTTTTCGGGATGCAATTGATTATTTTCCATATTTTTAACTTTAAGTAAAATTAGAAGCTCAAACTTTTCAATGATGGCAATGGTGTAAAGTATTTAACTTCTGTAATTGAAGAAAAATACTAAATCGTCAGCTCCTGTTTTTGATAGTGGAGAAAATGCCATTTGTCAGCGGTGGAGCATCTTTAAATCAATGGTTGGGGTTATTATATTACAATAATGTTCTTATAACGTTGCATCCTTTCTTATTGCATCTGGAGTCACAACCTGCATGCTTTATGTGTGGAGATTGGTCATTAGTGTTTCGCAGATATTTCTAATCTACAAAATATCAGAAGCTTTTTAAAACTGATGTTTGATAAATTGAATCTATTTCTACGATAATGTTGAAAGATGTAGCAAGGGCTATACTTACTGTACCCAGAGAAAATGAAACATTTCAATTAAGTATTTTGTCTTGTGTCACTAAGTGATCTTCATAGGCAGGCTGGTCTTTTCTATTCAAATTACAACATGTGTAGCTTTGAATGCTCTTTTTATAGTGATAGATTTGACTACAGGATGAAATTGTATTCGACTGAAGAACATTATTTCTTGTAAATAACCTTAAAACACAAGTGCAAATCATTGCTCCACCTGCCTTCCAGTATGGCCCGGTATCTGTATCAATGTTAGGTAGGAGGATTGGGGACTTAGTTACACAATAAGAACAGAAAATGAGACATGATTTCTGGCTGACCTTGGCAGATGATTGTCATGGAACAGATCTACAGACGAGCTAATTGGTATTGTTTATGTCACCACTGATGTCACACAGCCTTGGACCAACGTTTTGTACTAGCTTTATTGATAAATCCATCAGCTCTGGTTTAAAGAACCTTGTACCTTATTAAACTGAAAAATTTGGTGATAAATTTGGTATCTTTGTATAAGCTCATAGGGTGCCTCTGATGCTATTCCCAGCAGTACTGTACGTGAGTCACGTTTTTTGCTGATTTCTGCAAGAACAAAACATTCATCTTGCTTGCTACCATTATTGTATACAACTATTTGCTCGCCTGCATAGTGCCTGGAGGGAATTCACACCAAACTTGTAGATGAACAGGATATCATACACTACCTGGCCTAATTGTATTTTATAGATTACCAATAATTCTCCACAGTACTTATCCCTTATGTCTTCACCGATGGTTGCATCTTCAGCCTTGAATTTTGTCAAAAAACAAGATGCAATTGTAAATCTGTTTTTTTGGGGTTTTTTTTTAAAGAAAGATTTTTCTCTCTTTTAGTAAATCAAATTAAAAGCCAAACGTGCAGCATTTACTAGAGTCGAAGTCAACTCTGCAGGCAGCTCGTCTGGCAATACAGATGGGCATCGCGTCTGTGGAAACATGTCGCCATGGAGATGATGTATCGGACATGTTTTGGTACATCCAATGACTGTTCTTGGTTGTCAGGCAATGTGTTCGTATCCGTAACAAATGTTTCCGAGTCTCCTGTGCAATATATATCTCAGTCTCCAATTTCAAACTGTTTTACTTTTTTTAAGTCGTTTGGAAGTATTGATTTGAATTTAAATCAAGAAAAGTGCAAAAATTGCCTGATGTTTCAAACTGATATCACAGTAACTTCAGGAGAACATCAAATATGGAATGGAATAAAATTGTGATTCAAGGTTTTAAAAGACATGTTTGACATTTAAAAACATTTACCTGAACAAGATATCGTGCCATGTTTACAACAAATTTTTCAATGGAAAGTTCTGATAACTAGGGAAATAAATTGTGATAGGAGATGGTATTTGTGGAAGAGAAAGAAATTCTGTATGGATAGTAAGTAATCACACAAGTTTAACATTACTGATCTACCCTCGGGACCAATGGTGTACAAAATATATGATCATACTGCATTAGTAATAACTAGGTAAAACTTATTCTGAACTATTTCTAAACACAATTTTGTATTAACATGAATGTTTATATGATCATGAAAAATGGCACAACATGTAAAATTCCATATAACCCCTATGCAACCACATGAAATATTGAAGTTCAGTTGTTGAAGTTGAAGTCAAAAAAGGTGACATCATATTGCTACATATTAGTGAAAAAGCTGAGTGGTTAAGGTGTCTGACATTCTACCACTAGCTGTCCATCTCTGGGTCACAGTGGCTTAGTGGTTAAGGTGTCTGACATTCTATCACCAGCCCTCCATCTCTGAGTCACAGTGGCTGAGTGGTTAAGGTGTCTGACATTCTACCACTACTTCCATCACTGGGTCACAGTGGCTGGAGTGTCTGACATTCTACCACTACCTCCATCTCTGGGTCACAGTGGCTGAGTGGGTAAGGTGTCTGACATTACTACCACTATCTCTCCATCTCTGGGTCACAGTGGCTGAGTGGTTAAAGTGTCTGACATTCTACCACTAGCCCTCCATCTCTGGGTCACAGTTGCTGAGTGGTTAAGGTGTCTGACATTCTACCACTATCTCTCCATCACTGGGTCACAGTGGCTGAGTGGTCTGACATTCTACCAGTAGCCCTCCATCTCTGGGTCACAGTGGCTGAGTGGTTAAGGTGTCTGACATTCTACCAATATCTCTCCATCTCTGGGTCACAGTGGCTGAGTGGTTAAAGTGTCTGACTTTCTATCACTAGCCCTCCATCTCTTGGTCACAGTGGCTGAGTGGTTAAAGTGTCTGACATTCTACCACTATCTCTCCATCTCTGGGTCACAGTTGCTGAGTGGTTAAGGTGTCTGACATTCTACCAATATCTCTCCAACTCTGCGTCACAGTGGCTGAGTGGTTGAGGTGTCTGACATTTTACCACTATCTTTCCATCTCTGGGTCACAGTGGCTGAGTGGTTAAAGTGTCTGACTTTCTATCACTAGCCCTCCATCTCTTGGTCACAGTGGTTGAGTGGTTAAAGTGTCTGACATTCTACCACTATCTCTCCAACTCTGGGTCACAGTTGCTGAGTGGTTAAGGTGTCTGACATTCTACCACTAGTCCTCCACCTGTTGGCTACAGAGTGGCTGAGTGGTTAAATTGTCTGACAGTCTACCAGTAGCCCCCTACCTCTGAGTCAAAATGTCTATGTGGTTATGGTGGCTGCCATTTGGTTTTGTCGGAGAAAGAAAAACAACTGTGGCGCTACAAGGACAGTCTATGATACCGACTTCTGGGACCAATAGTGAAGTGACCAGTCTACCATTCCGACCACTTAGGTACCGAGGAACCATATTTTTACCAGTGTAGATTCTGGTAAATTTCATTGGAGTATGGTCCTCTCACGTAACATGGTTACTGATGCTGGACACGCAAAGTTGATCAATACAGAACCTCAATAGTACACTGATTTGTAACACTCCAACACCTCAATGAGTTTTTGATCAATCAGATGATTATCATACATTGTATTGCTGATAGTGTGATGAAATTTCGAGGTAAATCAATTAAAATAAGAGATGAATCTGAATGCCTGTAGTTTTTATCACACCTGTCTAAAGAATGGTTAGCTTATGTTGTGTTGCAGCGTCCACTGTCTGCGGACGTCCATTCATCCAACGTCCATTGTTGAACTTCTCAAAAATAACTTCTTTTCAAAAAGCCAAGCTATCTCTTATTGCACCTGCAACATGCTAGGATATAGGGCTTCCAAAGATTCTTCAAATGAATGACCTTGACCTTCCATCAAAGAGTCCTAATAGGCTGAAATCTGAACAACTCTGTCAGTAATGATTTCATGTTAAGATTGTATGAATGGCATGATCATTGGGAAGATATGACCATGTTTCAAGTTAAATATGAGTTAATTTTTTAATATCAATTTTTGTAAAGGAAAAATAAAATGAAGATTTAAGGATCTGGTAACATAGAAATGAAATCTAAACTAACTGATGGTCAGAAAGCATTAAAGAATTTAAAATATATAGAACTTTAATTGTGACAGACTGTGTTGGTTGATGGACTGAAAGCACTATTGCAATTTTCGTCAGTAAAGTCATCCCAAAGGAAGCGTTATGTTTTTCTTTCAGTGGGTATTGTGTAGTGATGAGCAGTTAGTCTTTCTGAAGTATTCAGTCTTGTCATTACTTGCACTGTGATTATGATTCTAACTTAAGTTTTGAAAGAAATGTCATCCCACTGGACTCAATAAATTGGAGGAAGTTTTGTAAATGTTGTCGTCCAACTTGATAAAGTGGAGAGCATTTTTAAAATTGACAATATTTACTGTAACTTGTGGGGATTCACTTGTCTACATTTCACATCTTTGCACTAGACTACTCCCAAATGACTGACTTATTAAATTCGAGTAGATCAGATCTGAGACATAAACTGTAATGAAGTTATACCATTCTTTGTAAAAAAAATCATTATTCATTTCAAACCATGCACACAGATTTTTTTGAAAGAAGAAATAAAAGCTGCATATATATATGCTTGAGCTCCTGAAAGGACAATAGAACAGCTACAACTTGGTTTGGCTTGAGAAAGTGATTTAAAATACCAGTATCAGGATTCTTTAAAATTGTCAAACAAGAAACAGTTTCTCCAATTAAACAAGAAACAGTTTCTCCACTTTCAACATATTACTACCATGTGGGGCACTTTCCTTAGGTACGTTGATCTATGGTTATTCTCCAGGTACTCAGGCTTTCTTCTACCTCCTATATTTGGCAATACCTTAACGATGCGCCACTGCTGACAGAACATTAATCATACTTATCATTTGAAAAATAATTTTTGTTAAAACCTGGTATATATATGTATGTCTAATTAACACAAAAAATAATTTATTTTGCATGCACAGCCAGCCCTTCATTCCATATAGAACAGATTGATGTAAACTTCTTTTCGGAATGCAATTAATTATTCTTCATATTTTTATCTAAATTTAAAATTAGAAGCTCAAACTTTCCAATGGTGGTAATGGTGTAAAGTAAGTAACTTTTGTAACTGTCTTTCTGCTCCTGTTTATAATAGAGAAAAAATACCATTTGTCAGCGGTCGAGCATCTTTAAAGGGACAATTCACTCAGGCTAATTCTTTTACATAACCAAGAAGTGAAATATGGTATAAATGTATTGTTCTATATTTCTTATGAAACAAATAACGTTAAACATTGACAAATTCCACGTCATTGTTAAGTATTTTAATTAATATCGTTGAAATATCAAATCGTTGATCAATACGATTAAGCAGGTAGAATATGGGCGCTGTACCTATACCCGAGCCAAAGTCACGCACGTTAAACAAATGAACTACATAACCACTGCGAAGGTGATAAAATGATTTTGAGGCAAGATAATTCACCTAATAAGGTAAACAAACTATAGTCAGAGCGATTTGGGCAGTTATAGACAAAAGTTGTATTACTCTACGAGCAAGGGACAGGGTTCGGCATACAAGAAGTTCGACCACAATGTGTAATGGCGGACAGCGAGCGAGTTTGAAAATTTCACACAAATGTCACCACCATGGGCTTTTCAGGCACATCACAGTAAAACCGACTGATCTAAATTCCATTAGAACTGGGTTTTTCCGATATATGTACAAATTTTAATGTTCTCTTAGAATGAATTGTCCCTTTAAATGACCATGGCTGTTAAAACAAAAACTAACTTGATATGGGGGTTTCAAGATCCCAAAATGACATGGTTAAGTACAATTTACTGTTGATTAGTCCCACCTTTCACTGATTGTGACATAACAAAAAACGCGTTAAATTATGACGTCATAATCACTGAATGGTAGGACTAATCGATGGTAAGTTATACTTAACCCACGTCATTTTGGTATCTCAGAAACCCTGTACTGTGATCCTCATATGAAATGGAGAGTCAAGTGAACCAACACTTGAGAGCAAATGAAAGTAATTACCAAAACTAAATGTTGATATCTAGATCAAGAAATAGTTAAATTTTCTTACTCACGAAGTGGAAAGATTTGTTCTACAGAGGATTAGCCTTTAGACAAGAGTTTTTTCGGACTGTATAAGTATTGGTAAAATTTCCGAGGAAAGCTGATGTTTACGCTTGTGATACGAACAACACAGATCAGACAGGCAACTGTATTGTACCTTTTGCTTGATGTAATTACTACCCATAATACATCAGTTAGATTATCGAGCTTACAACAAGCAGAGCGATCATTCATCCACGTAACGGACGTGATTTAGTGTGACAAATATAAACTGCACTCCCCAGAGCGATTAACAACAGACCAGAGTACATTGTTGTTTAAAGACGCCGATATCCGCTCAGTCGGTAGTTCATTTAATTGGAGATTTTTTACCTTTTTAGTGACAGGTTTTGTTAAAACTGATCAATACTGGCTCATATATAATAGAAAAAATATGACAGTTCCTGTGAATTGTTCTCATATTCTACTTAGACAATTATTTAACACCACGATACTAGTGAACATGAGATTTCTGGAGATTTATTTGGAAATTCATCATCGAATGGACAGTCAAAATAATATAACTGCCATAGAAACAGGGTTTTCTTTGTCAAAATAAAAAACTTTCAAAATAATATCTGTCCCTCAAAATATGAACCGTTATCCCCTCTCTGTTACAACTAAATTTTTCATTTATCACATGCAAAACTTTTCAAACTACTATATGACACAGATATGGCATTGAAATAATCTAAATGAGCTCCACAAACTCTCGTCCAAATGAACCCTCTGGTTCCATCTGTAGGATAAATCAGTTACGGTCATTCATTCATGGATCAATCCATCCAACGATACCCTCAATGACCAGTATTTTCTACACACAGAACTAAACAAGGTTTTAGAATTGAATTATTACACCAAAATCAAGTTTTCAAGAGTACAGGAATGCTGATCAAATTGCAAATAACATCACTACTTTGGAATAAAATTAAGTTTTCAAAAGTTGCCCATGATATAACACAAGAATGTCACAAAAAATTTCATATTCAAAATCAGTTTTCTAGAGTGCCAGCTGATTCAAAAATATGAAATCTTTTATAGTATTGTGAAATATATAGAAATAATAAAATAAATAAATAAACTAGTACATGACTGTAGTTTGTTAAAGATTATTAGTTATAAGAAAGTATGTTGTTTAAGTTGTTCAATGAATGCCCAGATTTTTTTTATCTTTATTTATTTACAAATCTATTTTTATCCCCTGCCCAACGAAGTTGGCGGGGGATATACAAATTGGTTCCGTCCGTCCGCCCGTACGAATGGTTTCCAGAGCATAACTCTAAAATCAGTAGAGATATTTCCACGAAACTTCATACACACATTGGTCTTATGGTCAAGTAGTGCCTTTTGCTAATTTTAGGTTTTCATTTTTTGCATTTTTTCCGTAACCATGGAAACATTGCTGAAAATATCATATTTTTGTACCAGGTTCGTTTCCGGAGTATAACTCTAAAACGAGAAGAGATATTTCCACGAAACTTCATAGACACATTGGTGTTATGGTCTAGTAGTGCCTTTTGCTATTTTAAGGTTTTCACTTTTTGTACTTTTTTCTGTAACCATGGAAACATTGCTGAAAATGGCAGATTTTTGTGTAAGAATCGTTTCCGGAGCACAATTCTAAAACCAGCAGAGATATTTCCATGAAACTTCATAGACACATTGTTCTTATGGTCTAGTAGTGCCTTTTGCTATTTTTAGGTTTTCAATTTTTGCACTTTTTCCGTAACCATGGAAACATTGCTGAAAATATCATATTTTTGTACCAGGTTTGTTTCGGCAGCATAACTGGAAAACTGGTTGAGATATATGCACGGAACTCCATAGGCACATTAGTCTTATGGTCTAGTAGTGCCTTTTGCTATTTTAAGGTTTTCACTTTTTTTCTGTAACCATGGAAACATTGCTGAAAATGGCAGATTTTTGTGTAAGAATCGTTTCCGGAGCACAACTCTAAAACCAGCAGCGATATTTCTATGAAACATCATAGACACATTGTTCTTATGGTCTAGTAGTGCCTTTTGCTATTTTTAGATTTTCACTTTTTGTGCTTTTTACTGTAACCATAGAAACATTGCTGAAAATATCATATTTTTGTAGCAGGTTCATTTCTGGAGCATAACTCTAAAACAAGCAGAGATATTTCCACGAAACTTCATAGACACATTCTTTTTATGGTCTAGTAGTACCTTTTGCTATTTTTAGGTTTTCATTTTTTGCACTTTTTCCATTACCATGGAAACATTGCTGAAAATATCATGGTAAATGGTAAATGTTACTTTGCAAAACTCCACCCATCTTTGTGTATATAGTCTAATATAAATGTCAATACTTGAATTATACTCCATCTTTCTTTAGCTCAACTTCCTTTTTCCTGCTTTTTTCATATACATAAGTCTCCACGATCAAACTTACTTCAGCTTTGATATCTCCATTGGCGGGGGATCTGAATGACTATGTCCTTGTTTCAATTATTGATCGAATATTGATAGTTATTTCTCTGTTTGTTTAGAAAGGTGAAAATCGGGGAAATCAGTGGAATATAATAAAAGTTGATCCAACTCCCGGCCTTCTTCATATTGTAAATGTTTACTATTTAATACTGCCTTTCTGCTTTCAAAACTTAATTCTGGAATTTCCTCTAGGGGTTAATTTTTGATAACATTTACAACATCGCTTTCTGGTGAAGCATTTGAGCGTTTTAGGTATTTGAAGCACTTTAACAACCTGCAGAGGGTCCTTGGGGGACCATTGTATAACTAGGTAGTGATTCTCTATACACTTTAACACTCAGCTAAGTTGACAAATGTGTGTACTAGCTTACATTACATATATCTCTATATCACTTTAGAACTATCATTTCCCTCAATGTCACATTTAATGTCAACTGGGGTCTATTCTTCTTGATATTTTGTCAAAAAGACTGTTTTTTCCACTTTCAAAAAGGATTTAGTTACACGTTTCCCCTGTGATAAAGTGTACCCGAGTGTTAGGTTCTCTGTATGTATTAATGTACTTTACATGTTTCTGTTTTTATGGTAAAATTTAACATGTCTCCCATGATACTAAGTACATTCCACTATACTTATACAGTAATATATGGAAGTCCTACAGTACAGGAACAGTAAAAAATGGCATCAGGGATTTACTTCAGTATCTCGTCATGTGGGAGTAAAAAATTGGAGTGGGTTATGATGTTGAACCAGAGATTTTGTTATCTCAGTGTATCTGTTTGTGTTGTTTAGTACTTGCAGTTATACTAGAGAGGAAATCAAATTGATGAAGGAACCATGCTATGTAATAAGTGTATGTTATGTACAACGAGACTTAATTCCTGCGCCAATCTGCTTGTCATGTCAATTGATATGAACCAACATCTAAAGTTGAGCTATAGAATACTAGTGATTTAAATGATCATGATGATTTGGGTGATGCATTGATATAATACCCTGAACTGGGTGGATATCTTCAGGTCAAGAATGTTATAATTTAATCTTCAAATAAATTTTATTGAATGGGTTGTAACTCTATGCATTAAAATTGGTCTATCAAGTTATCGGTGTCAGATAATGTGGACAAATTGCGGCATCGATTACTAACTACATAATACAAGACTATAACTTGCGATATATATTCTGCCATTTAGATATAATATATGTGTATCGGAAATATGTAGATTCATTGTAAGTGGGGGACATTGTTAGCTCTCAGATAAAGTAACGTTGCTGTCCTTCATGTCCCTTACAAGTCATGTTGCTGTTTGTCAGGCACAGGAAATAAACCTGGTCCCAGAATTCATTATCTAGATTTTCCATGCCCTAATTGTGAGAAAGGGAAAGGCGACATATAGCGTAACCCAGCCCCGCTCATCTTATCCCTTTCTATTAGATCAAAGTTGGAGTATTTATATCTCAGAGAAATCTGGTCTTACAGACATCTCTAGTGTTTAATATAGAGTTATGTCCCTTGGTACAAATGTACTATGATGAGGAGTAGAGCTATACAGACATGTTTATTTATAGCTGTCTATCACAGCTGCTGTATGGACTAGGTCTATAGCTGTCTATCACAGCTGCTGTATGGACTAGGTCAATAGCTGTCTATCACAGCTGCTCTATGGACTAGGTCTATAGCTTCCATGGACTAGGTCTAAAGCTGTCTATCACAGCTGCTCTATGGACTAGGTCTAAAGCTGTCTATCACATCTGCTCTATGCGACTAGGTCTAGCTGTCTATCACAGCTGCTCTATGGACTAGGTCTATAGCTGTCTATCACAGCTGCTCTATGGACTAGGTCTATAGCTGTCTATCACAGCTGCTCTATGGACTAGGTCTAATAGCTGTCTATCACAGCTGCTCTATGGACTAGGTCTATAGCTGTCTATCACAGCTGCTCTATGGACTAGGTCTATAGCTGTCTATCACAGCTGCTCTATGGACTAGGTCTATAGCTGTCTATCACAGCTGCTGCTGTCCTATACTGCTATGGACTAGGTCTATAAGCTGTCTATCACAGCTGCTCTATGGACTAGGTCTATAGCTGTCTATCACAGCTTATACATGTCTATCACAGCTGCTCTATGGACTAGGTCTAAGCTGTCTATCACAGCTGCTGTATGGACTAGGTCTATAACTGTCTATCACAGCTGCTCTATGGACTAGGTCTATAGCTGTCTATCACAACTGCTGTATGGACTAGGTCTATAGCTGTCTATCACAGCTGCTCTATGGACTAGGTCTAAAGCTGTCTATCACAGCTGCTCTATGGACTAGGTCTATAGCTGTCTATCACAGCTGCTCTATGGACTAGGTCTAAAGCTATTTGTCTATCACAGCTGCTGTATGGACTAGGTCTATAGCTGTCTATCACAGCTGCTGTATGGACTAGGTCTATAGCTGTCTATCACAGCTGCTCTATGGACTAGGTCTATAGCTGTCTACCACAGCTGCTGTATGGACTAGGTCTATAGCTGTCTATCACAGCTGCTCTATGGACTAGGTCTATAGCTGTCTATCACAGCTGCTCTATGGACTAGGTCTATAGCTGTCTATCACAGCTGCTCTATGGACTAGGTCTATAGCTGTCTATCACAGCTGCTCTATGGACTAGGTCTATAGCTGTCTATCACAGCTGCTCTATGGACTACTGTAGCTGTCTATGGACTAAGCTGTCTATCACAGCTGCTCTATGGACTAGGTCTATAGCTGTCTATCACAGCTGCTGTATGGACTAGGTCTATAACTGTCTATCACAGCTGCTCTATGGACTAGGTCTATAGCTGTCTATCACAGCTGCTCTATGGATTAGGGTGGTGTAGCTGTGTCTATGACTGTCTATCACAGCTGTGCTATGGACTAGGGGGTGTAGGGGATCACACTAAAATAGATCCAGGTTTTTGTGAGATGAAGAAAATACCTGTCAGTAATTTATACCAGGAGTTTTCTCCCTTGACATTCCCATCACAATCTTCCATTAAGGTCTACTTAATTTGATGACATTGATGAATGTGTGTAATTATTGAGATGTTCTCAAAATATTTCTATCTGTAAATTAGATTAAACTTCCATTCATCATAGGTTTTTTAATGTGTCAAACTCAAAATAGATTCTTTAATGGTTTATTTTGTTTTTTTGTCTTTCAGACTTTTCTTTTTGTGTTTCAATCCACATTTGATGAAAACACTGGGAATAGATTATTATGTCCCTATACCTCAGATAAAAGAAGAACATTAGGCTATGTACAAACTCTAAATCACGTATGAATAATTACGGTTCACAAGTTGTAAATCAAGCCATCAGATTATTGAATGTGACTTAATGTATATTAAAGTGTGTCTATACCAAAACAGAGGCAAGGGAAGGTGTCCAGCCCCTGTGCCTTGTGATGTAGGGAAAGTGTCAACCTTCTGTGACTTGTGATTTAGGAAAGGTGTCCAACCCCTGTGTCTTGTGAATAAGGGAAAGTGTCTAGTCCCTGTGCCTTGTGATTAAGAGAAGGTGACTAGTCCCTGTGTCTTGTGATTAAAGGGAAGTTTACAAGCCCCTGTGCCTTGTGATTTAGGGAGGGTGCCTAGTTCCTGTGTCTTGTGATTTAGGTGGGGTGCCTAGTTCCTGTGTCTTGTGATTAAGGGTAGATTTGCCTAGTTCCTGTGTCTTGTGATTTAGGGAGGGTGCCTAGTTCCTGTGTCTTGTGTTGATTTAGGGAGGGAGGTTTCTGTATATGTGATTTAGGAGGGTGCCTTAGGGAGGGTGCCTAGTTTCCTGATGTCTTGTGATTTAGGGTAGATTTGCCTAGTTCCTGTGTCTTGTGATTTAGGGAGGGTGCCTAATTCCTGTGTCTTGTGATTTAGAGAGGGTGCCTTGTTTCCTGTGTCATGTGATTTAGAGAGGGTTGCCTAGTTCCTGTGTCATGTGATTAAGGGAGGGTAGTTCCTAGTTGCCTTTCCTGTGTCTTGTGATTTAGAGGTGTCTTGTCTCTTTGTAGATACTTATTAATCTGTACACACAACAAACAAACAATAATGTCCCATTTGTAATCACCAGATTCCTATTATCCCTGACACAATATTGTCATTACCAAACATTGCAGCATCACACACCAGCTGTGTGCTTAATTGCTATAACCATTCTACATACAACATTAATGTGATTGGGGCCTGATGTTCCCACACATTATCTACTGGTCCATGTGTAATGGTGGCTATCAATTACATACTGTTCAGTGAGATCATGTGACAGGGGACAGTTAGATCATGTGACAGGGGACAGTGAGATCATGTGACAGGGGACAGTGAGATCATGTGACAGGGGACAGTGAGATCATGTGACAGGGGACAGTGAGATCATGTGAGAGTAAGATCATGTGACGGGGACAGTAAGATCATGTGACAGGGGACAGTGTCAGATCATGTGACAGGGGACAGCGAAATCATGTGAGAGTAAGATCATGTAAGAGTAAGATCATGTGAGAGTAAGATCATGTGACAGGGAGAGCGAAATCATGTGAGAGTAAGATCATGTAAGAGTAAGATCAGTGAGAGTAAGATCATGTGACAGAGTAAGATCATGTGACAGGGGACAGTGAGATCATGTGAGAGTAAGATCATGTGACAAGGAACACACTTATCACCATTGTGTATTATTGATCTTCTTAAGGGGCCTTGTTGAAATCTACCAATCAGTTTCATAATTACATTTTAAAACCTATATGCATATTATAAACAGTGAATGTGATGTAGTGAACTGTTGTGGCTTTGTTGATAGACACTTTTGCCTTATGATTTTGTAATATTACTGTATCTAAACCCAAGCTACAACTGGTATATTAATGTTCACCTAAATAAACTTCCAGGTCCAGCTTCAGGTTACTGACCTCTTCTCAGGTTTGGGAGCAACGATGTTTCTTATAAAAAAGGAAGAAAACTAAATGCATAGAGAATGTTGTACAACTCCAATGGTTACAGATGGGTGGTGGCGAAAGTGATGAAGGGAAATAACTCTAACACATTATTGTACCTAAATTGGCTCCCTCTAGGGGGAATTCGGTGATAAATTGATGTGTAACTCTAGTTAATGAGAGACGTACCTTTGCTATCCCGACTTTCTTTTCCTTTTACGATATGTATCCTATATAAATTAGTCTTACTTAGATCGCTGAACAAAGGTCAAGCTATCCAGGATGTGGTATCATGGCGTTTATATATGATGGTACTGTGCTACTCACTTACTTCCTATCTGTAGAAAACACAAATAAAATAAGTATTTATTGTTACAGTATTACTGGACAAGGTTGCCCTCTGTTGGTTGCCATGGAAACTGTCTTATATTTCCCCCTATCTTTGTCTTGTTCATAAAATCTAATTGTGTTATACCATCACCGCAATCATAGGTGTTCTTTTCTTTTACTATCAAATGTTATCATTGGAAAGTATTACTTTGAGTCATTAAAGGCATGATTTCATTGAAATATATATATTCAATAATGCAAATGTTAAATATTAGAAGTTTTTGATGGGTAATTGAATTATCTGTCAATAACTTGATTAGCCAAGCCGTACAGCCTATAGCTATAAACCATGTTGTTGCTATGGCTTGTAAGTGTGTGGGAGTTTGCTCCTTATCTAGGGAGGATGGTGTCAAGGTCACTTGCTCTGTGACCTTGAGGTATCATTGTATAGGGGTATCGTGTGATGGGAACTCTCTAGTGTAGGATGACAGTAAGTGTCACTGGTGGGATAAGTAGTGATACAATGTTTTGCTGTATATTCATGATTTTTTAAAATTTAACTGAATTTAACTGAATTAGCCCGTTTGGATCAAAACCTCTGGCCTACCTGTTGATAGTAAAACCTGTGGATGGCTGGATTAGTTAGACTGTCATGTCTCTACATTTCTATTCTACAAATGTGATTATCAGACACTGAGGTGGATAGTTTTAAGTTCACAACGATACTGGTACTGAAATGGCGCTAGGTACAACTTAATTATGGTATTACTGACTTCACTTAAAAGACTGTATTCAGCTGCATGTCTGTTAATTAAATACTCACCAGCTATTGGTTCACAGGTTTTTGGACATCAACACAATTTAATGCTGAATTGAAATCAACTGCTGTCACTTCTGTTACCTCCCCTTCTTTGAATTACTTCCTCTTGTCTTTGTATCTGATTTACCTTTGCATAGTACCTTACCTTTTCTGCGCTAGGTTATCTCCCCTGGTTCCCTTCTCTGACCTACCTGTTACCTGATTCGAGTATAGATTCCTTCTTGTCTGACCTTCCACCTCCTCACAAACATAGAAAAAAGAAGTATGACCAAATGTATCAGGAAAATTTATGCTTGTCACTTGTTGATCGAGGTTAGCTGCACCATGAAGCAGGGTTATTAAATTTTACAAAATTGGAATTGATTTGTGGTTTTTCCAGACGAAAAAGCGTAAATTTGATAGGTGAATGATGGTCGTAGTTGGTGAAATGGACGGTAGTTGGTGGTATCAACACGTTACCACTGTCTGTATTGTATTCCTCAGGGAAATGGCAGGGCTTCCAAGGACATTGTTCCATGTGAGCAAGCTGACCTTTAACCTCTGACTTCAAAGATCACAGATTTGACAGGATCATAAAATACATCTGTAACAATATAATGGTAGACTCACAGGTACTGTACTCTAGAACCTGTCTAGACTGACCACTTCGTGTGTCAGTAAGTCTGGAGAGACAGGATGGAATACTCTGTCAGTCTGACATGGACTGTACTGTAGAACCTGTCTAGACTGACCACCTTGTGTGTCAGTAAGTATGGAAAGACAGGATGGAATACTCTGCCAGTCTGACATGGACTGTACTGTAGAACCTGTCTAGACTGACCACCTTGTGTGTCAGTAAGTATGAAAAGACAGGATGGAATACTCTGTCAATCTGACATGGACTGTACTGTAGAACCTGTTTAGACTGACCTCCTTTCATGTCAGTAAGTATGAAGAGACAGGATGGAATACTCTGCCAGTCTGACATGGACTGTACTGTAGAACCTGTCTAGACTGACCACCATGTGTGTCAGTAAGTCTGGAGAGACAGGGTGGAAAACTCTGTCAGTCTGACATGGACTGTACTGTAGAACCTGTTTAGACTGACAACCTTGTGTCAGTAAGTCTGGAGAGACAGGATGGAATACTCTGTCAGTCTGACATGGACTGTACTGTAGAACCTGTCTTAACTGACCACCTTGTGTGTCAGTAAGTCTGGAGAGACAGGATGGAATACTCTATAAGTCTGACATGGACTGTACTGTAGAACCTGTCTAGACTGACCACCTTATGTGTCAGTAAGTCTGGAGAGACAGGATGGAATACTCTGTCAGTCTGACATGGACTGTACTGTAGAACCTGTTTAGACTGACAACTTTATGTGTCAGTAAGTCTGGAGAGACAGGATGGAATACTCTGTCAGTCTGACATGGACTGTACTGTAGAACCTGTCTTAACTGACCACCTTGTGTGTCAGTAAGTCTGGAGAGACAGGATGGAATACTCTGTCAGTGTGACATGGACTGTACTGTAGAACCTGTCTTAATTGACCACCTTGTGTGTCAGTAAGTCTGGAGAGACGGGACAGAATACTCTGTCAGTCTGACATGGACTGTACTGTAGAACCTGTCTTAACTGACCACCATGTGTGTCAGTAAGTCTGGAGAGACAGGATGGAAAACTCTGTCAGTCTGACATGGACTGTACTGTAGAACCTGTTTAGACTGACAACCTTGTGTCAGTAAGTCTGGAGAGACAGGATGGAATACTCTGCCAGTCTGACATGGACTGTACTGTAGAACCTGTCTAGACTGACCACCATGTGTGTCAGTAAGTCTGGAGAGACAGGATGGAAAACTCTGTCAGTCTGACATGGACTGTACTGTAGAACCTGTTTAGACTGACAACCTTGTGTCAGTAAGTCTGGAGAGACAGGATGGAATACTCTGTCAGTCTGACATGGACTGTACTGTAGAACCTGTCTTAACTGACCACCTTGTGTGTCAGTAAGTCTGGAGAGACAGGATGGAATACTCTATAAGTCTGACATGGACTGTACTGTAGAACCTGTCTAGACTGACCACCTTATGTGTCAGTAAGTCTGGAGAGACAGGATGGAATACTCTGTCAGTCTGACATGGACTGTACTGTAGAACCTGTTTAGACTGACAACTTTGTGTGTCAGTAAGTCTGGAGAGACAGGATGGAATACTCTGTCAGTCTGACATGGACTGTACTGTAGAACCTGTCTTAACTGACCACCTTGTGTGTCAGTAAGTCTGGAGAGACAGGATGGAATACTCTGTCAGTCTGACATGGACTGTACTGTAGAACCTGTCTAGACTGACCACCTTGTGTGTCAGTAAGTCTGGAGAGACAGGACAGAATACTCTGTCAGTCTGACATGGACTGTACTGTAGAACCTGTCTAGACTGACCACCTTGTGTGTCAGTAAGTCTGGAGAGACGGGATGGAATACTCTGTCAGTCTGACATGGACTGTACTGTAGAACCTGTCTTAACTGACCACCTTGTGTGTCAGTAAGTCTGGAGAGACGGGACAGAATACTCTATAAGTCTGACATGGACTGTACTGTAGAACCTGTCTAGACTGACCACCTTGTGTGTCAGTAAGTCTGGAGAGACAGGATGGAATACTCTGTCAGTCTGACATGGACTGTACTGTAGAACCTGTCCATGACAGTTAAGACCGTGTGTCACTAAGTCTGGAGAGACAGGACAGAATACTCTATAAGTCTGTCATGGACTGTACTGTAGAACCTGTCTAGACTGACCACCTTGTGTGTCAGTAAGTCTGGAGAGACGGGACATGAATACTCTATAAGTCTGACATGGACTGTACTGTAGAACCTGTCTAGACTGACCACCTTGTGTGTCAGTAAGTCTGGAGAGACAGGATGGAATACTCTGTCAGTCTGACATGGACTAATGTACTGTAGAACCTGTCTTAACTGACCACCTTGTGTGTCAGTAAGTCTGGAGAGATAGGACAGAATACTCTATAAGTCTGACATGGACTGTACTGTAGAACCTGTCTAGACTGACCACCTTGTGTGTCAGTAAGTCTGGAGAGACGGGACAGAATACTCTGTCAGTCTGACATGGACTGTACTGTAGAACCTGTCTTAACTGACCACCTTGTGTGTCAGTAAGTCTGGAGAGACGGGACAGAATACTCTGTCAGTCTGACATGGACTGTACTGTAGAACCTGTCTTAACTGACCACCTTGTGTGTCACTAAGTCTGGAGAGAACTGTCTAATGAGGGTATTCATCTCTGTTATGAATACAAAGATTCTAATAACCTGTAATACCTAAAATGACTAGAAAAGCAATATCCCGAATAAAACAAGACAAATTGTTGTAGAGAGAAACCTGTCTTAAAAAGAAAATGCTTGATTAAAAATTAGTTTTGTGAGTTAATTTGTAATGAGGTATATAGTTTTGTGAGTAAAAGCTATGTGTTGGTTTGTAATGAGGTATATAGTTTTGTGAGTAAAAGCTATGTGTTGGTTTGTAATGAGGTATATAGTTTTGTGAGTAAAAGCTATGTGTTGGTTTGTAATGAGGTATATAGTTTTGTGAGTAAAAGCTATGTGTTGGTTTGTAATGAGGTATATAGTTTTGTGAGTAAAAGCTATGTGTTGGTTTGTAATGAGGTATATAGTTTTGTGAGTAAAAGCTATGTGTTGGTTTGTAATGAGGTATATAGTTTTGTGAGTAAAAGCTATGTGTTGGTTTGTAATGAGGTATATAGTTTTGTGAGTAAAAGCTATGTGTTGATTTGTAATGAGGTATATAGTTTTGTGAGTAAAAGCTATGTATTGGTTTGTAATGAGGTATATAGTTTTGTGAGTAAAAGCTATATGTTGATTTGTAATGAGGTATATAGTTTTGTGAGTAAAAGCTATGTGTTGTTTGTAATGAGGTATATAGTTTTGTGAGTAAAAGCTATGTGTTGGTTTGTAATGAGGTATATTTTGTGAGAGTAAAAGCTATGTGTTGGTTTGTAATGAGGTATATAGTTTTGTGAGTAAAAGCTATATATTGATTTGTAATGAGGTATATAGTTTTGTGAATAAAAGCTATGTGTTGGTTTGTAATGAGGTATATAGTTTTTGTGAGTAAAAGCTATGTGTTGATTTGTAATGAGGTATATAGTTTTGTGAGTAAAAGCTATGTGTTGGTTTGTAATGAGGTATATAGTTTTGTGAGTAAAAGCTATGTGTTGATTTGTAATGAGGTATATAGTTTTGTGAGTAAAAGCTATGTGTTGGTTTGTAATGAGGTATATAGTTTTGTGAGTAAAAGCTATGTGTTGATTTGTAATGAGGTATATAGTTTTGTGAGTAAAAGCTATGTGTTGGTTTGTAATGAGGTATATAGTTTTGTGAGTAAAAGCTATGTGTTGGTTTGTAATGAGGTATATAGTTTTGTGAGTAAAAGCTATGTGTTGGTTTGTAATGAGGTATATAGTTTTGTGAGTAAAAGCTATGTGTTGATTTGTAATGAGGTATATAGTTTTGTGAGTAAAAGCTATTTGTTGGTTTGTAATGAGGTATATAGTTTTGTGAGTAAAAGCTATGTGTTGATTTGTAATGAGGTATATAGTTTTGTGAGTAAAAGCTATGTGTTGGTTTGGTAATGAGGTATATAGTTTTGTGAGTAAAAGCTATGTGTTGGTTTGTAATGAGGTATATAGTTTTGTGAGTAAAAGCTATGTGTTGATTTGTAATGAGGTATATAGTTTTGGGTATGTTTATGTTAATAGAAAAGCTTATTAGTTTTTATGATTCGTGTACAGCTGATCATCGAGAGAAGGGTTTGACAGAGATTAGTTTGTTACATAAGACTGCAGGAAGGAAAAGTCATGGTTAATAGCGGAAAATTTGCAGACTTATTATATATCATTTGTCTGTGTGGTTAGACAGTTGGTATTAAAAGAGAAAGATTATTCATCTATTTCTGCTTTCTGGAGGTTCAGCAAGTACGTTTCTGTATTTTCATGGAATTATTACAATGATACAATGTTTGTCATTGTCTTCAAACCTGAGTAATTGTTTCCTCTCATCTGAGAAATTCTATACCCAGAGACAAAGATGGATAATGATTCCTCCTTAGCCTTGGGTAAAAGAAACCTATTATGGTTAAAAAGTCAAGTGAGGATTATTAATGACATATTGGATTAGGAAAATATGGAGAGAAATCAGAAGTTTGTTTCACAGTAAGTTTCTGTGGTAGTGTTACCTTCGGTGTGTATATAAGACAATGCCGTGGGCAGAATTGTAAAGTTTCGATACATTATCATCGTTATTCTGCTCGAGTGACCAGTTTGTCCTAATAATACGCACCACTTGTAAACGTCATTAGAAGAGAATCTGGTTCTCTCCTCCTCTTGTAATTAATCAATACTATTCAATCACAACCCTCAGCAAAAACCTCTCTGACAAAACATTCCACTGACCTTGATCATACCGTGTAAACTAACGGTCCATGATTCCTTTCTGTATCCTTTACTAAATATAACATTTACATATCATTCGCTTTACCATTATACCAAATCACCGTTACATACAATAACGAATATGTAAGGAAGACACCATCAATCTAATTCTCCGGCATTCATGTCTCATGGACAAAATCCGTGATGGCCATGCCGACCTTGAGGATAATATGTCCTCACATCTCCTTGATTTTTGTTAAAAGAATTCAGGAATTTTGAAGAAGTTACTAGATACTAACCAGAGGTTGGTGGTTTTTCTCCTGGAGCTTTATCCTTCAACCTATTAATTCTAGTACTATCACATCTTTTATAAGCGGCTATTAAATTTTGTAAATTCCATTTCAAAACAAGTTCGCAAAGATTAATTTACGCGGAAAGGAGTACTTATTTTTGAGTTCTACTTTTATTTGATACTATCATACTAAGTGATATCGATAATATTTCGCGAAGATTAATTTTCGCGAATTTTAGTTGAACACGGAATTCACGAAAAGGAAATTGCACACAAATAAAAGTTAGTTAACAGTGGCTAATAGAACATGAATACAAACTAAAGATTCAGAGATGCATTTCCTCATCAAACTCAGAAATGTTTGAATGGTGAATTATTTCTTTGCTCCATTTTCTTGGTTTCAACATTTAGAATGTCCAACAGGTTGAGATCTTATGGATAAGGTGGCTGACTACAGACATTTTCTCAATAGCTTCGAGCTGTGATCGTGAGCATCTGGAACAATTTCAAATCTTCAGTATTTTAGATACAACTTGGTTTAGCTTATTTCATTTCAACAAATTTTATTGCAAATAATATGCAAATGGATTTGGCAACAGGTAAAGCCTATATTAGCCATCTCCAAACAAATCCGGTAAAATACAATTATCAACAAAATATTTTAACATTTAACATTACATTATGAATGAATATTATTAATTGTGTATCTCCCCAACCTATCATATTAGAAAAATCTAAAAAAAATCTTTTAGTTTCAGATATAAATTCTGATATGCATTGCAATAAATATGTATTTTTTTCTTCATCACAATTGTCACAGCCATGCAGTAGAGTTTTTGTGTTAAAATGTGAGGTTTAGCTTATGTTTTTCTGCATATATTGATAAGAAATGATGATATATCATTACTTATTTAATTAGAGTATTTAATTAAACAATAATTTTTACAGCTGATATCATGAACGGTGCAATCTAGCTATGTAAATATCAAGGCTATACATTTATGTTCTCATACCAATAATATTTAATCAAGAGCTGTATATATATATTATTATTATTAAAAATATTCCAAATTTGTTGAAAATTAACTGTACTTATTAAATTAAGTATATAATTAAGTTTTAATGGATATGAATGCTGAATATATCTAATAAGTGAGAGTGATGTAAGTAAATTTTTAAAATTGGAATAATCAATGATTGAAAATTGTGTGAGCACCCTTTAACACCAAGGAAATGTATTGTTTTTAAATGATTTATTGAATATATTTTTTTTTAATAATTTGAACATCGAGTTTGTAGGAGCTTATTACCAGGCAAGGCTATTTAGAATCTATCTTGGTTCATTAATGTCGTCTCGATAAAACAGCTGTGTAACATTGAGCTGTGTTGTGTCTTTACAGTTTGTACTGGAAGTTGGTCATGTGATGCTGAGCTGAAGAAATAGGACTACTTTATGAGGTAAATAGTTCTTATTATTTTAGTGTTTTCCATGTTGGTCCTATTCCATCCTGTATCCTGTCCCATCCTGTCCAATCTGTTTTATTCCCTGTCCAATCCTGTCCTATCCTGTCCTATTTCCTGTCCTAACCTGTCCTATCCTGTCCCATCCTGTTCCATCCTGTCCCATCCTGTTCCATCCTGTTCCATCCTGTCCTATTTCCTGTCCCATCCTGTCCTATTTCCTGTCCTATCCTGTCCTATCCTGTCCCATCCTGTCCCATCCTGTCCATCCTGTCCCATCCTGTTCCATCCTGTCCCATCCTGTCCTATCCTGTCCCACCCTGTCCTATTTCCTGTCCCATCCTGTCCTATTTCCTGTCCATCCTGTCCCATCCTATCCCATCCTGTTCCATCCTGTCCTATTTCCTGTCCCATCCTGTCCGATCCTATTCCATCCTCTCCTGTCCTACCCTGTCCTAACCTGACCAGAATTCATATAAATGTGGGGACTTCAGTATTCTAAAGCTAATTCTATCCATATAAGTTTCACAATACATTTTTTAAAAAAATGTTTAAAAAATAATGATGATTCCAGTGTGTCCTGTAACATTTGTGATTCTACTCACATTTGTGTTTATAATCAAAGTTAAGCAGGTGTTAAGATAGTTATCGAACACCAAATATTTCTAGTTCATCTCAATTTTTTATTGCAATATAGAAATGATGTAGAACTCAGTATCATCTGTTCTAGGTAGGAAAATAGACATAAAAAAGGTTTTTCTTCTACAAAATGATTTCAAAAATGTGTTATGTGTATATTTTTGGTGATTAGACATGTTTTTGTTTTTGGTTATGATCTGAAATTAATGGACAACAGAGATACACTTAATGAGTCTATGGGCCTATCATACAGCTGTATAGAAATCTCTGGATATATACTACTGAAATCACTAGTATGTATTATCTCGGGATGCAGCTCTCCAGCAGTGAGAGATCCTGCTGTGGTGTTCCTGAGACAGAATAGTTTCCAGAAAAGACAGATATGTCTTTGGTGATATCTCTGCATGTAAAAGAAAGTTATGTTTTGGGTGATATCTCTGTGTGTAAAAGACAGATATGTTTTGGGTGATATCTGTGTGTGTAAAAGACAGATATGTTTTGGGTGATATCTCTGTGTTTAAAAAACAGATATGTTTTGGGTGATATCTGTGTGTAAAAGACAGATATATTTTGGTGATATCTCTGTATGTAAAAGACAGATATGTTTTGGTGATATATCTGTGTGTGTAAAAGACAGATATGTTTTGGTGATATATCTGTGTGTAAAAGACAGATATGTTTTGAGACAGATATGTTGTGTGTAAAAGACAGATATGTTTTGAGACAGATATGTTTTGGGTGATATCTCTGTGTGTAAAAGACAGATATGTTTTGGGTGATATCTCTGTGTGTAAAAGACAGATATGTTTTGGGTGATATCTCTGTGTGTAAAAGACAGATATGTTTTGGGTGATATTCTGTTTGATATCTCTGTGTGTAAAAGACAGATATGTTTTTGGGTGATATCTGTGTGTGTAAAAGACAGATATGTTTTGGGTGATATCTCTGTGTGTAAAAGACAGATATGTTTTGGGTGATATCTCTGTGTGTAAAAGACAGATATGTTTTGGGTGATATCTGTGTGTGTAAAAGACAGATATGTTTTGGGTGATATCTCTGTGTGTAAAAGACAGATATGTTTTGGGTGATATCTCTGTGTGTAAAAGACAGATATGTTTTGGGTGATATCTGTGTGTGTAAAAGACAGATATGTTTTGGGTGATTATCTGTGTGTGTAAAAGACAGATATGTTTTGGGTGATATCTGTGTGTGTAAAAGACAGATATGTTTTGGGTGATATCTGTGTGTGTAAAAGACAGATATGTTTTGGGTGATATCTCTGTGTTTAAAAAACAGATATGTTTTGGGTGATATCTGTGTGTGTAAAAGACAGATATGTTTTGGGTGATATCTCTGTGTGTAAAAGACAGATATGTTTTGGGTGATATCTGTGTGTGTAAAAGACAGATATGTTTTGGGTGATATCTGTGTGTGTAAAAGACAGATATGTTTTGGGTGATATCTCTGTGTGTAAAAGACAGATATGTTTTGGGTGATATCTGTGTGTGTAAAAGACAGATATGTTTTGGGTGATTTCTGTGTGTGTAAAAGACAGATATGTTTTGGGTGATATCTCTGTGTGTAAAAGACAGATATGTTTTGGGTGATATCTCTGTGTGTAAAAGACAGATATGTTTTGGGTGATTTCTGTGTGTGTAAAAGACAGATATGTTTTTGGTATGATATCTGTGTGTGTAAAAGACAGATATGTTTTGGGTGATTCTCTGTGTGTAAAAGACAGATATGTTTTGGATGATATCTCTGTGTGTAAAAGACAGATATGTTTTGGGTGATATCTGTGTGTGTAAAAGACAGATATGTTTTGGGTGATATCTCTGTGTGTAAAAGACAGATATGTTTTGGGTGATTTCTGTGTGTGTAAAAGACAGATATGTTTTGGGTGATATCTGTGTGTGTAAAAGACAGATATGTTTTGGGTGATATCTGTGTGTGTAAAAGACAGATATGTTTTGGGTGATATCTCTGTGTGTAAAAGACAGATATGTTTTGGGTGATATCTCTGTGTGTAAAAGACAGATATGTTTTGGGTGATATCTGTGTGTGTAAAAGACAGATATGTTTTGGGTGATATCTCTGTGTGTAAAAGACAGATATGTTTTGGGTGATATCTCTGTGTGTAAAAGACAGATATGTTTTGGGTGATTTTGGGTGATTTCTGTGTGTGTAAAAGACAGATATGTTTTGGGTGATTTCTCTGTGTGTAAAAGACAGATATGTTTTGGGTGATTTCTGTGTGTGTAAAAGACAGATATGTTTTGGGTGATTTCTGTGTATGTAAAAAGACAGATACGTTTTGGGGTGATTTCTGTGTATGTAAAAGACAGATATGTTTTGGGTGATTTTCTGTGTATGTAAAAGACAGATATGTTTTGGGTGATTTCTGTGTGTGTAAAAGACAGATATGTTTTGGGTGATATCTGTGTGTGTAAAAGACAGATATGTTTTGGGTGATATCTGTGTGTGTAAAAGACAGATATGTTTTGGGTGATATCTGTGTATGTAAAAGACAGATATGTTTTGGGTGATTTCTGTGTGTGTAAAAGACAGATATGTTTTGGGTGATATCTCTGTGTGTGTAAAAGACAGATATATTTTGGGTGATTTCTGTGTATGTAAAAGACAGATATGTTTTGGGTGATTTCTGTGTATGTAAAAGACAGATATGTTTTGGGTGATTTCTGTGTATGTAAAAGACAGATATGTTTTGGGTGATATCTCTGTGTTTAAAAAACAAGCATAGTTTGGGTGATATCTCTGTGTGTAAAAGACAGATATATTTTTGGTGATATCTCTGTATGTAAAAGACAGATATGTTTTGGATGATATCTCTGTGTGTAAAAGACAGATATATTTTTGGTGATATCTCTGTATGTAAAAGACAGATATGTTTTGGGTGATATCTCTGTGTGTAAAAGACAGATATATTTTTGGTGATATCTCTGTATGTAAAAGACAGATATGTTTTGGGTGATTTCTGTGTGTGTAAAAGACAGATATATTTTGGGTGATATCTGTGTGTGTAAAAGACAGATATGTTTTGGATGATATCTCTGTGTGTAAAAGACAGATATGTTTTGGGTGATATCTGTGTGTGTAAAAGACAGATATGTTTTGGGTGATATCTGTGTGTGTAAAAGACAGATATAGTTTGGGTGATATCTGTGTGTGTAAAAGACAGATATGTTTTGGGTGATATCTGTGTGTGTAAAAGACAGATATAGTTTGGGTGATATCTGTGTGTGTAAAAGACAGATATAGTTTGGATGATTTTTGTGTGTGTAAAAGACAGATATGTTTTGGGTGATATCTCTTTATTTAGTGATAATGATTTAATTAGAGTGATAATACAGGTATACAGGTAATGGGGTATCTCGTTAGTGTACCTGTGATTGTACCTGAGTAACCAGGAATGTATATCACTCATAACAGAGAACAAGAATGGTATATTGGATGTAAGACATATTTATATTTTTCTCCACTCAGTATGTGGTCCCTCTAATATCAATATTACACTTGGTGGGAGGCTTCGGGGTAACCAGTGTTGATAGGTATGGAAAGACATGATTAAGGTTTAAATTATTTCTGGTACCCTTCATCACATAACTTGATGGGCTAGTTTTGGGGTAGAAGAGGGGAGGTGTTGCAGAGGGGAAGGAAATGAATGTATGTATGTCGCCATATTACATTGTAGAGGTAATTTTATGTAGGGGTCGTATGGGGAGGGATGTTGAAGGGAAGGAGGACGGTATGTACATGTAGTGGTTTCCCAGTTATAGTTTGAGAGATTGGTTTGAGGGGTAGAAAACAGAAGGTGTTGAAATGAAGGAGAATGGTATGTATGAATGTTTCTATCACTCATTACCCATTACATTTTGTCAAGGAGTTTTTTTGAGGATGCATGGGAACACATTTGTGTTTTACCTTACTTGTCTTCTGGTGAAAGGGGTTGGACTATGCCTGTTGCTATTGGAGTAATTAGGACCAGATACACTTGATTAATTTCCATACCTCCTTCTCCTCCAAATCCTAAGGTGGTTATTGCATTCATAATGGACTACTTAAAGGTGAAATGCAAAAGGGAAACACAGGTTATAAAGTGTGTTTACCCATGTCTGTCTACTTTGGTTTCCAATTAATTAATCCTTTCCTTAATTTCCTTCCCTGTCCCAACATTCAATATAAACTATAAACTATAAATTTTATTTTAAAATCAATACAAAACAAGTTCTATAACTTATGTAGATCTCTTTTGGTGGCCTGGATGTAAGTGTGCGATGAGACTTATATAGAACTGGAGGTATTAATGCCTTTCAGACATCTAAGATTTCACAAACAAATCTACTTTAAACACCAGTGATAAATCTGCAATTATCTAAATCAACGAACTTTCTGAAAATATAACCTTGAGAACTGATACCAGTGACATTTATACCAGAAAGACCTTGACATGATTTTAGAAAATAAAAAATATGTGGGATTAAAAGCATGATAAGTATCCAAAACCAGTTTTTATTTGTCAGTTTGTAGGACCTCACAAATCTTGTGTTTTGTGTTGCGAAATTTGTTTAAAAGATGTTTAAGATTAGATGTTTAATTCTTTGATGAAAAACCATACACTGATATTTGGTTTTACGTTTTTTCCCTGGTAACCATCCTACATTACTAATCCTATTTACTACAGGTTTATCTGTGGTTTTTTAATGTCTTCTCATTCTATAGATCATGCTTTTCTTGTTAAATACTCTTGGTAAAAAATTTCAGTAATATGTTTCTTACCATTGCATGGAAACAAGTATTTAAACTAAAAAAAACTTAATACATAAATAAACTCACACAAACTGTTTGTCATAAGTTAGGGTTGTAATATCCTGTTTCTTTCTACCACAGATTTATGAGTTTTTTAGGACAAATGCATTATAAAATTTCTGAAGACGGTGAACCACAGTTTGATAATTTGTTTGTTGTTGCCTAGAGCTATCATGTTTAAATGCAGTATGATAAATAATGTGTAACTTATGCTGAAATATATTTTCAGTGCCTCATTATTCCCAATTACTTTCAAGGGTAATAAGCTTCCATGTTTATTTATCAAGAAAATTATGAATTAACTTGTTTTTGAATGAACTTAACCTTTTTAGCCAAATTTGCTCATTTAGACAGCTAATATATAATACAATTTAACAGAAGATTTAAATGATCTAGTAAGTGGCTTTGCTACACAGGCCTATTTGGCCTTTTGGTACACTTTTATGATACATGTCAGTGTCTTGTGACACCTCGTTGTGTGTTTAATTATTACTGAGCTCCAGACCTGACTTATAAATTAGGATATCTACAAAGTGCAGTGCCCTGATCACTGACTCTGACCTTTACTGGATGTGGCGGCGTCCCACGGAACGTTATCTCAGTGTTCGGAAGTGCAAACTCCACTCTAGTTCCGTAAAATAAATTGAAATTATAGAGAAAAGAAGAAAAACGTTAATTTGATTTCCAGGGTACCATTTGATAAAACCAGAGTAGGCCAAGGTTTTAACAAATGGAGGTGTACTTTTCTTTGTGATCAAATCAGATATTTTATATAATTACATACACTAATAGCTTCAAACCCATTTAATGAGGGACTTTAAAAAAGAAAACATTTAAAAAAATAAAATAATAGGGGTAAAAAAACCCATTACATATCATTTTATCATTATATTGATAAAGACAGTTTTCTGCAGGATTTTCTTGATGAAAAATAAATTTGACTTGTTTGACCCATGACCTTTAAATGCTATATAACTGCAGGCCACCTCACCCTATAGGCTTCACTACAGGCCACCTCACCCTATAGGCTTCTATCACTAGGCCACCTCACCCTATAGGCTTCTGTCACTATAGGCCACCTCACCCTATAGGCTTCTGTCACTATAGGCCACCTCACCCTATATAGGCTTCTGTCACTATAGGCCACCTCACCCTATAGGCTTCTGTCACTATAGGCCACCTCACCCTATAGGCTTCTGTCACTATAGGCCACCTCACCCTATAGGCTTCTGTCACTACAGGCCACCTCACCCTATAGGCTTCTGTCACTACAGGCTACCTCACCCTATAGGCTTCTGTCACTACAGGCCGCCTCACCCTATAGGCTTCTGTCACTATAGGCCACCTCACACCTATAGGCTTCTGACACTATAGGCCACCTCACCCTATAGGCTTCTGTCACTATAGGCCACCTTACCCTATAGGCTTCTGTCACTTAGGCCACTCACTATAGGCCACCTCACCCTATAGGCTTCTGTCACTATAGGCCACCTCACCCTATAGGCTTCTGTCACTATAGGCCACCTCACCCTATAGGCTTCTGTCATTATAGGCCACCTCACCCTATAGGCTTCTGTCACTATAGGCCACCTCACCCTATAGGCTTCTGTCACTATAGGCCACCTCACCCTATAGGCTTCTGTCACTATAGGCCACCTCACCCTATAGGCCACCTCTATGGCTTCATCACTATAGGCCACCTCACCCTATAGGCTTCTGTCACTATAGGCCACCTCACCCTATAGGCTTCTGTCACTATAGGCCACCTCACCCTATAGGCTTCTGTCACTATAGGCCACCTCACCCTATAGGCTTCTGTCACTATAGGCCACCTCACCCTATAGGCTTCTGTCACTATAGGCCACCTCACCCTATAGGCTTCTGTCACTATAGGCCACCTCACCCTATAGGCTTCTGTCACTATAGGCCACCTCACCCTATAGGCTTCTGTCACTACAGGCCACCTCACCCTATAGGCTTCTGTCACTATAGGCCACCTCACCCTATAGGCTTCTGTCACTATAGGCCACCTCACCCTATAGGCTTCTGTCACTATAGGCCACCTCACCCTATAGGCTTCTGTCACTATAGGCCACCTCACCCTATAGGCTTCTGTCACTATAGGCCACCTCACCCTATAGGCTTCTGTCACTACAGGCCACCTCACCCTATAGGCTTCTGTCACTATAGGCCACCTCACCCTATAGGCTTCTGTCACTATAGGCCACCTCACCCTATAGGCTTCTGTCACTATAGGCCACCTCACCCTATAGGCTTCTGTCACTATAGGCCACCTCACCCTATAGGCTTCTGTCACTACAGGCCACCTCACCCTATAGGCTTCTGTCACTATAGGCCACCTCACCCTATAGGCTTCTGTCACTACAGGCCACCTCACCCTATAGGCTTCTGTCACTACAGGCCACCTCACCCTATAGGCTTCTGTCACTACAGGCCACCTCACCCTATAGGCTTCTGTCACTATAGGCCCACCTCACCCTATAGGCTTCTGTCACTATAGGCCACTCACCCTATAGGCTTCTGTCACTATAGGCCACCTCACCCTATAGGCTTCTGTCACTATAGGCCACCTCACCCTATAGGCTTCTGTCACTATAGGCCACCTCACCCTATAGGCTTCTGTCACTATAGGCCACCTCACCCTATAGGCTTCTGTCACTATAGGCCACCTCACCCTATAGGCTTCTGTCACTATAGGCCACCTCACCCTATAGGCTTCTGTCACTATAGGCCACCCTCACCCTATAGGCTTCTGTCACTATAGGCCACCTCACCCTATAGGCTTCTGTCACTATAGGCCACCTCACCCTATAGGCTTCTGTCACTATAGGCCACCTCACCCTATAGGCTTCTGTCACTATAGGCCACCTCACCCTATAGGCTTCTGTCACTATAGGCCACCTCACCCTATAGGCTTCTGTCACTATAGGCCACCTCACCCTATAGGCTTCTGTCACTATAGGCCACCTCACCCTATAGGCTTCTGTCACTATAGGCCACCTCACCCTATAGGCTTCTGTTCTATAGGCCACCTCACCCTATAGGCTTCTGTCACTATAGGCCACCTCACCCTATAGGCTTCTGTCACTATAGGCCACCTCACCCTATAGGCTTCTGTCACTATAGGCCACCTCACCCTATAGGCTTCTGTCACTATAGGCCACCTCACCCTATAGGCTTCTGTCACTATAGGCCACCTCACCCTATAGGCTTCTGTCACTATAGGCCACCTCACCCTATAGGCTTCTGTCACTATAGGCCACCTCACCCTATAGGCTTCTGTCACTATAGGCCACCTCACCCTATAGGCTTCTGTCACTATAGGTCACCTCACCCTATAGGCTTCTGTCACTATAGGCCACCTCACCCTATAGGCTTCTGTCACTATAGGCCACCTCACCCTATAGGCTTCTGTCACTACAGGCCACCTCACCCTATAGGCTTCTGTCACTATAGGCCACACCTCACCCTATAGGCTTCTGTCACTATAGGCCACCTCACCCTATAGGCTTCTGTCACTAAAGGCCACCTCACCCTATAGGCTTCTGTCACTACAGGCCACCTCACCCTATAGGCTTCTGTCACTACAGGCCACCTCACCCTATAGGCTTCTGTCACTACAGGCCACCTCACCCTATAGGCTTCTGTCACTACAGGCCACCTCACCCTATAGGCTTCTGTCACTATAGGCCACCTCACCCTATAGGCTTCTGTCACTATAGGCCACCTCACCCTATAGGCTTCTGTCACTATAGGCCACCTCACCCTATAGGCTTCTGTCACTATAGGCCACCTCACCCTATAGGCTTCTGTCACTATAGGCCACCTCACCCTATAGGCTTCTGTCACTATAGGCCACCTCACCCTATAGGCTTCTGTCACTATAGGCCACCTCACCCTATAGGCTTCTGTCACTATAGGCCACCTCACCCTATAGGCTTCTGTCACTATAGGCCACCTCACCCTATAGGCTTCTGTCACTATAGGCCACCTCACCCTATAGGCTTCTGTCACTATAGGCGCCTCACCCTATAGGCTTCTGTCACTATAGGCCACCTCACCCTATAGGCTTCTGTCACTATAGGCCACCTCACCTTATAGGCTTCTGTCACTATAGGCCACCTCACCCTATAGGCTTCTGTCACTATAGGCCACCTCACCCTATAGGCTTCTGTCACTATAGGCCACCTCACCCTATAGGCTTACATGTATGTCACTCTATTCTCTAACTTCTGCTTATCTCCCCTTAGTTTAAAGACTGGTGATTAATATTCAGAAATTTCTTAAAACCTCACAGATCTTACTTAGTTAAGGAGCCAAAATCATATTTATTACTGTATTGTTTTCTGAGAAATAAAAATGAGAAAACAAGATTTTGAGACGTCCTGTTGTAGCTGCTGGCTACTTTAGGGCAAATAAGGAAGGATGGGGTAGTCAAAGCAATATTTGACTGACAGCTCAGACCAGTAAATTTCTCTGTTTTCCAGGAAACAGGAATTACTGCTGAGTGGAATGAGGACTGTGTCTGTTATGTTGATGTATCTGATTTAGCTGTCTCTGAAGTGTATTGTCAGAATTGTATAGACAAAGATAAAGGTTTTAACTCCAAAATGTTTATTATGATTCTAGTTCTCTGGTCTGGTAAGATACTGGATCAGTGGATATAAATATTAGTTACAGTTAATGTTATATCATGTGACATGTCACAGAAAATGGTTGGTATCTATAGAAACGGTCCATTTTCTCTGTACTTTTAGAACTACTCTAAGGGTTTGAGAAGGCCACTAAATCACAATAATACTTGAGGTATACACCAATGTAAAGCTGGTATTTAGGAGAGCTATATAAATGGGGATATGTTTACTGCTAGGCTCTCATGATCTAACTCTACATTTCTGTCAAATCTCGAAGTAGTTAAATAACTCATTTAATTGTGATGAAGTCCATATTGTCAAAACGTCTCACATCAATTGGGATGCCTTCAGAACACTTACTATTTTAGGATCCTCCCGTAGAATTAGGCTAAGAAGTACATATAACCTGAGGATTGTAACAGTTATGTAAGCCTTGTCATGTAGGTCTCGATCACAGTATGGATACTCCTATACACTCACAGGGCCATGACCACAGCCTGTTGTTCTTAATCGTGCTTTCTTTTGTTCCTAGTGTTGCTTCCTATTTGTACATTTCGTTATTCCTCAGAACCATTTTGCTGTTTTTGAACTGGTGTATGTTTCCACGGTAATATTTCTCTCTTTGCCATGTTTCCATGGTAATATTTCTCTATTTTCCATGTTTCCATGGTAACATTCTCTGTTTGCCATGTTTCCATTGTAATATTTCTCTGTTTGTGGTGTTTCCATGGCAATATTTCTCTGTTTGTGGTGTTTCCATGGCAATATTTCTCTCTATTTTCTGTTTGCCATGTTTCCATGGTAATATTTCTCTGTTTGCCATATTTCCATGGAAATATTTCTCTGTTTGTGGTGTTTCCATGGTAATATTTCTCTATTTTCCATGTTTCCATGGTAACATTCTCTGTTTGCCATGTTTCCATGGTAATATTTCTCTGTTTGCCATGTTTCCATGGTAATATTTCTCTGTTTGCCATGTTTCCATGGTAATATTTCTCTGTTTGCCTTGTTTCCATGCTCTCTTTTTATATGTTTTCTATAATAAAGGAACTAATATCTATGCACATGTTTCATACTACACTTGAGTTGAGTTGTCATCATTTTACTTGCTTTTTTTAACAAACAAACGAAAAAAAAGACTCTATAATAGAAGCAAACAATAGTGTACTACATCTGTGTGAGATATAGCTGTGTTCCTGGCAGCATCTGGGCTACCACATAAAGCTATCGTACACTGAACCTTTTTGCCTGCAGAAAATCATTAACACAAGAAAAGCAATACTTCAGACTTTAAATTGAAACCTGTTTATTCTGCATGTAAGTGTTGTGTTTTGTCTGTGGTGTTAATTCTTCACCGCTTCCAGCCACGTTTGGATCTGTTCGTGCACCGGTAGAAAAGTTCGACCCACTGCCGAGCGGAGCTACTTTTTTGGCTAGGTGATCAGATACAGACGTACAAATAGATCTTATATGGAGAACAACGAGGAACCAAAGAGTTATCGGTAGTTCTATACCATACGTATGTGATTCATTGTGTAACCTCCTGTAACATAACCAGGTTAGATGCTGATTACTGTGATATCCCCGTAATGCCCGATAGTCTTTTGATTTTTGGCAGTAAAGCCTTTTTCAGACACAGATTGAGAGCAATTGAGATGTTTTGTAGCTGCTCCAATTCTACTGAGGACTGTTAAAGCTACTCTCCAAATAGCAAACGTCATTTATTTCTATCAATTTCTAAAATAGATTAAAATAGCTTTAAAAGAGGAAAATGTTTGTTTCTGCACTGCCTACATTGTGTCTGACAAAGCGTTGTCTGTGAGATGTTCCTGGTTATACCCTGAGTGATGGGGGAGGTTAAATTGTTTGACTGATGGATCACTAGGGAGGAAGCTTGACTGATGGATCGCCTAACTAATAGTTCTGTATTGGCCAGATTGTGTGTTATCAATATAAAGGTAACATGTGATTCCCCTCAGATTTTACCTGGCTGATACAACTTATACAGTTTTTACCTAAAATCATTGTTCAGAAATGAGTTTACTCATTACGTTTCTGTATTCTACTGAAGCTATATAAGAAGTGCCATTGCCTCTTTGGATTTGAATCCAGGACCTCTGCATGGTCTGTAAATGGTCTTAATCTGTGACTGTCAACTTACTGGTCCATGGATGTACTAATCTTTGACCTATATCTTACTGGTCCATGGAGGTACTAACCTTTGACCCATAGCTTACTGGTCCATGGAGGTACTAACCTTTGACCTATACCTTACTGGTCCATGGAGGTACTAACCTTTGACCTATACCTTTGACCTATACCTTACTGGTCCATGGAGGTACTAACCTTTGACCTATAGCTTACTGGTCCATGGAGGTACTAACCTTTGACCCATAGCTTACTGGTCCATGGAGGTACTAACCTTTGACCCATAGCTTACTGGTCCATGGAGGTACTAACCTTTGACCTATACCTTACTGGTCCATGGAGGTACTAACCTTTGACCTATAGCTTACTGGTCCATGGAGGTACTAACCTTTGACCCATAGCTTACTGGTCCATGGAGGTACTAACCTTTGACCTATACCTTACTGGTCCATGGAGGTACTAACCTTTGACCTATAGCTTACTGGTCCATGGAGGTACTAACCTTTGACCCTTGTCATAGTGGTACAAGGTTTGTATTTGTAACCCTAGCAGCTTGCTGGTTTTCTGGAATTTTAACCTGAGACCTTAGCCTTTTTTTTAATACAGCTGGGTTCATTGGTACATTGTAGTTCTGACATTGTAGTTTTAGAATATCCTTATAAAAACATTCTACTCTATTATCTTTTCATTTGTGGTTGTCATAGAACAGACATCATCCCAGGTTGATTTCCTATAGTCAAATTAAAATGAGTTAGAATTAAATAATAGACAAGAGTTCTGACAGACCTAAAGAGATGTGGATGATCATTGGACCTCGTTTTTGTCCTGTCTATGTGGAGCTGTAGCCATCTCGTTATTGTCTCCATATAAAGCCTGTTGTGTGGTGGCTGTAGATTTCACATCAGATTATCCTCTCAGTAATTCTTGTCTTTTTAGTTCCCACTGCTCACCCAAACAGGTTGACAATATTGACACGTGTCAATTTAAGATTGACACTACGTAGACAGATTTGATTTAAGGGACATATCAGGTTTTAAAGTTGGATTAAAGTTTGAGTCCCCTGAGAAAAACCCAGAAAACACAGATCTGCAGTCAGTACTTGATAATTTTAGGGAAAAATTGATAAATATGGTTTTATTTTTTTGTCAACTTGAGAGACCGCATTAGATTTTCTTCTCTAATGAGTACACACTTTTCAATGTCAATAAAGGTCATTTCAGGGAAACCGTCACTAAAGGTATACCATTGGGTGTCCAATTATCAAGGGGCATAACTCTAATTTCAGACACTAAATTACGTACCAGGATAGTAGGTGGCAATGTTAATTTACTCTGACTTTAAACCTTGGACGATGGTTGTTTTGACTCAGAAATACAGGTGAATGGTTGTAATTAACCAGACAGGTGCGGAAACTCCGTGACCTAATTATCTATCCTCTGAACACAAACAGTAATGGTCATTAACGGACAGATGAGCTGTTCTCAGAGTTGTGCCAGTGGTGTCACAATTCATTATAGGAATATAATTTGATTTCATATGTTACACTCATTTCTATTGTTAGCAGTTTGAGTTTCCATCCACCAAAAGAGTTGCAGGTCGAGTTTTACGATGTCATACACAAAGAACGATTTTGCAGAAAATATTGTATTGGCCAAACTAAACTATTGGGTAAGATATCAATGTGCCACAACCCAATTTGTTTTATTGTAAAACTAAATAAAGATATGCCTAATTAGTATCTTAGTGGCATTGTCTTCTGATGTCACCCATTTCTGTGGCATGTCTTCTAATGTCACATTTCTGTGGCATGTCTTCTGATGTCACATTTCTGTGGCATGTCTTCTGATGTCACACATTTCTGTGGCATGTCTTCTGATGTCACACATTTCTGTGGCATGTCTTCTAATGTCACCCATTTCTGTGGCTTGTCTTCTGATGTCACCCATTTCTGTGGCATGTCTTCTGATGTCTTCACACATTTCTGTGGCATGTCTTCTGATGTCACACATTTCTGTGGCATGTCTTCTAATGTCACCCATTTCTGTGGCATGTCTTCTGATGTCACCCATTTCTGTGGCATGTCTTCTGGTGTCACATTTCTGTGGCATGTCTGCTGATGTCACCCATTTCTGTGGCATGTCTTCTGGTGTCACATTTCTGTGGCATGTCTGCTGATGTCATATTTCTGTGGCATGTCACCCATTTCTGTGTGAATTTACACCTGTCTAGGTATAGTGGTTCTGATTCAATGTTTAAATCGCAGGTTTATTCTTAATTATAATTTTCCAGTCCTATCTCTGACCATGATGTACCAATACTCCTGTCTGGGTATAGTGGTTCTGTTTCAACGTTTAAATCCCAGGTTTATTCCTAATTTTAATTTTCCAGTCCTATCTCTGACCATGATGTACCTACTTGTGATGTGAAGTGCCCACTACTTGTGAAATCTTTATTGACTTAGGGTTTGTGTGAATGTACCCTGGGTCCTTCACAGATAGGATTAGTGCTTGTTAATCTGGTGATACTTAATCTGTAACACTCTCAAGCACTATCTACTGTCTTCTTATTTTTCTAGCGTGTGAATTTGACATACATCTCAAGATTTTTGTCCTGATGTTTGGCCTGCTGAAGAATTCAAGTGACAATTATATTTGATTGTAATTCTATAAGAGTTTCTGATTAACAAGAAACATAATAGAAAATATGTCTCCGTTGTTTACAAGGGTATGCAGGGAAAATATTCATCAGAATTTAGTATTCTTTTGCCATGCATCTGTTAATAATTAACTTGATGTTTTTGTTTAACATTTACAACTGGTTAAGGTCTTCACTATTCAACTTTTGACGAAAACCTGTCACTATATATGAAATGTTTCGTCTTAACAATGGTGGGGACAAGATGGAGACATTGTATGTCAGTCTATCAGACATCGCCCATACAGTGAGGAAACTCCTCGAGACTTTAATTCAATTATGGGGTAGGTAAAGAAAGACAGATTAGGTGTAACAAGTGGTCAAAAGATTGGTGGGACATCTCACCTGGCTGTCACTGATTACAGGTAAAGTCCTTATCACTGATTACAGGTAAAAACGATCCAATTATTAAAGATTAAAGGTACAAATCATCTAATGATGGAATCTAAGTGTAGACTACTATCTGTAGGAGGAGAAAAGCCAGGTAATTAAGGTACTGTTACACCTGTGTGATTGCTCGTTAACTTGTTACCTGGGGATGTTCCTCCCATCTCTACAGATAGGACGTAATGGTGTAGCGATGTCTGAACGTGTACTGATGGCAGAGAGAAACAGGGATTACAGAGGCCAATTTTAGAATTGGTAGAAGAATATCTTAAGATAAAGAAGATTTTCTTTCCTGTTTAAAAAGTGATAAAACCGATCGATTTATGAGCAGACAGGTAAGATAGGCACTTATCACAGAACTAGATGTGGGGGTGAGGCACTTATCACAGAACTAGATGTGGGGGTGAATTCTAAAAAAATACATTTGTGTGTACAGATCTGTCTTGTACTGTATGAGGGTCATACTTTTAGATGGGATGGGGAAATTGCTTATTTGTGGGAAAAAAAATAAAGATACTGCAGGTTGAAGTGAGGCTTTAAATATATCACTAATTTATAACTGAAAAAACACAGAGTTAACATTAGCTGTGTGTGAGATGATAGGTATATCTGTAAAAGTTGTTACAGGGCTGAAAAGGTGGGGATATAAAATTGGGGATAAAATGATGGAAGGATAAAATTAGGGGTAAAAAGATGGAGATATAAAATTGGGGGTAAAAAGGTGGAGACATAAAATTGGGGGTAAAAAGGTGGAGACATAAAATTGGTGGTAAAAAGGTGGAGATATAAAATTGGGAGTAAAATGATGGAGGGATAAAATTGGGAGTAAAATGGTGGAGACATAAAATTGGGGGTAAAAAAGTGGAGTATAAAATTGGGGGTAAAAAGGTGGAGATATAAAATTGGGGGTAAAAAGGTGGAGATATAAAATTGGGGGTAAAAAGGTGGGGGTATAAAATTGGGGTAAAAAGGTGGAGATATAAAATTGGGGGTAAAAAGTGGGAGTATAAAATTGGGGGTAAAAAGGTGGAGATATAAAATTGGGGGGTAAAAAAATGGGGGTATAAAATTGGAGGTAAAAAGGTGGAGGTATAAAATTGGGGGTAAAAAGGTGGAGATATAAAATTGGGGGTAAAAAGGTGGAGGTATAAAATTGGAGGTAAAAAGGTGGAGATATAAAATTGGGGGTAAAAAGGTGGAGATATAAAATTGGGGGTATAAAAGGTGGAGATATAAAATTGGGGGTAAAAAGGTGGAGGTATAAAATTGGGGGTAAAAAGGTGGAGATATAAAATTGGGGGTAAAAAGGTGGAGGTATAAAATTGGGGGTAAAAAGGTGGAGACATAAAATTGGGGGTAAAAAGTGGGAGTATAAAATTGGGGGTAAAAAGGTGGAGATATAAAATTGGGGGGTAAAAAGGTGGAGATATAAAATTGGTGGTAAAAAGTGTTTTGAGGATTCCAATCAAGGACTGCATATCCTCACTGAAGTACACTGTGATAGATTATTGTAAAAGATTTCATTTTAGTATGACAACATGTGGTTATAAAGAGACAGGTGTCCCAGCTAATGCTAAGCCTAATGAGATGGTCAACACCTGGTCTAGATAATACTGTGTCCAGTGATGATGTATGACTGGACATGTGTCCACCTCACACAAATCTTAATTTATTCTGCTGATTTAATTATAGATCATAGACCTTATTAGATATAGGGTACCATGGGAACCAGGACTGGGAATTAGGGAGATTTCATGGGGAGGAGAGGAGGGGTCCAGAAAATGAAACATAACCAAAAACAACTGTAACTACTGTAGAGCTTATACTGTTAATAGGTAATAGGATGACAGAGGAGAGGAAATGAAGGTTAGGCCAGGGTGGTCAAACTTGTAAGAGATCAAGTGATGATCAAACCTTAATGAGAAAATGAATAAGCATCAAACATCCATATTAGATGTTTTGTTGGTAAAGGTTAGGGGGAGGGAATGGGAGGGGATACTGTATGGAGGGGTGGTGTATATTAGATGTTTTGTTGGTAAAGGTTAGTGGGAGGGAATGGGAGGGGATACTGTATGGAGGGGTGGTGTATATTAGATGTTTTGTTGGTAAAGGTTAGTGGGAGGGAATGGGAGGGGATACTGTATGGAGGGGTGGTGTATATTAGATGTTTTGTTGGTAAAGGTTAGTGGGAGGGAATGGGAGGGGATACTGTATGGAGGGGTGGTGTATATTAGATGTTTTGTTGGTAAAGGTTAGTGGGAGGGAATGGGAGGGGATACTGTATGGAGGGGTGGTGTATATTAGATGTTTTGTTGGTAAAGGTTAGTGGGAGGGAATGGGAGGGGATACTGTATGGAGGGGTGGTGTATATTAGATGTTTTGTTGGTAAAGGTTAGGGGGAGATATTTGTTGGTAAAGGTTAGGGGGAGGGAATGGGAGGGGATACTGTATGGAGGGGTGGTGTATATTAGATAAGGGGAATACTAATGTGTTAATATGTTTACCATAACTAATCCCCCTCATTGACTGCTTATCTAATCACTGACCTCCATGTGGGGTCTCACTGACCACTTGTTCTCACTGGTCAGTCTGGGACCAGATGGAGAGTTACAGAAGTGTGCCTTAAGACTTACATTTCCTGTTATATCTTAAACTGTGGTGTTAAAAAGTGATTCCATCATTGTATGAAATGGTAGTAAACTGTTCTGGTGGAGACTGATCATGGTAACAGGTAAGATCTTTGACCTTGACAAACTGACCATAGGTCTGAGTGATGACATGTATGGAGAAGGAGAAAGTCACTCTCTCACAGTAACTCTGGACTATCCCACAGAATTGCTTTACCCTAAAGTAAAGACAAAGCAGAGCTGTAATTATAAGTTTGTTTGATCATGATCATTGACTGACATCTCTAAAAACTTTTTTGTAAATAACAGAGCCAGTCTATGTTTAGTTTATGTCTGCTGCCTCGCGCCACCTTACCACCAATCTGCACCACTTGAGTGAGACCATTACTATGACTTATTTAGTTTGAATCCATGTTGCTGATGGTTGCTAAACAATCCATCTGGTACAAACCTGCACTATGAGTTATCTTATAGAGCAGTTTTAATGGGGATTTAAACGTTTAGTACACCATTAAAATGAGAAAGAACAACTGAATATTGGTGAATTTCTTTAGTGTTTTAAAACTCTTAAAAACAAAACAAATCACAGGAATGTACCTCTTGACCATACCTTTACAGGGGTCAGAGGTCAGGGTGCTGTATTGGTCACTGGCAATCATACTGACCATTTTTATGCAGGAAACACTGGTCATATCTCAAGTACTAGTGATGAAAATCAAAAGAGGTGTGTGTTGTATCTGCGAGATTGATGAGCTGATTTAGACAAGTCCTGGATAGAAGTCTGACCTTGGTGTATTTATGATCTGTGGTGAGGTGGCTCCTGAAATTGACAAGGGAGATAAGTTGACAAGTTAAACATTTAGATGATGTATATGTACCATATGGAGTTAAAGTGTGAATACATATTAAACTCAAGGAGCCAAGCACTTTAGACATCAGCTTCTGGAAATGATGGAAATCACATGTAACACATTTTATCACTTTTAAATTGTCTGCTTTAAAGAATTTTTTTTTTTTTCAATTTTGGCATGATTTATTAAAGTTTGTTGAATTGTCCTACTAGATTTGTGGAACATTATTTCTACAGATCTGTGTAATTAAAAGGCTTTAGTTTACGAGTCAGTGTCAGAGTCTGGGTACTGATCGTCATAAATCTCCTCCAACACATCTCATCATCCACCTAAATACGGCCTCCAAATTATCAATCTATGGGAATTCCACACTGAAATGTTAAGTGCAGTTCTCTTCTGTTAAATTTATTGTACTGAAAAATTATCTTTTTTATTAAATCTTTAAGAAATCTTTAATCTCACACAATGGTTGTTTCCATCCGAAAAATGAGACAATGATGGCAAAGTGATGATACGAAATGTCAGGGTTATATGATGTTAAGGTTCTATGATGTTAAGGTTCGTCATGTAAATATCAATGTCAAATACACTAAAACACAAAGGTCAAGGTCATAAGGTTTGTCATGTAAATATCAATGTCAAATGCACCAAAACACAAAGGTCAAGGTCATGCAACTGAACTAAAGGTCAAGGTTGTGAACCTTTATATTGTATCATATGATCCTGTGATAATTAAGTGTGGAGTTGACATGTTTTGGGATTTGAGTACGTCTGCAGGGTCAGAGTGGTCACCCATGTCCCCTATCATGTGACTAAGTGTCCTATCAGGGTGTTACACATGCCCACTCTAATTACCTCCCTCTAATTGGGCACCAGAAAACTCATTTTCCTTATGTTATCAGTACAAACTTTCAAATCCCAGCAGACACTAATTTTCTACTCCTAATAAGGTATCAGGAGGTAATTGATGCCCTAATATGGTAATGGACTTATCAGACTTTGGGCGTATTTTAGGACTGTCAACAGGTGCTGTATGTATTCTGAAATTGATCCAAGACCTAGGTAATTTAATTGTTAACATATTGGCCGTCAGGTCCAATTAATTCCTAAGTGATAGGGTCATTTAGTCAGCCGACCTGTACCCCAAACCTGGTTAATGTTGCAGTGAATTTGTCAGATAGTATTGGGATATTTACATGTTATCGTAAAGCTGACACTCATGATTTACATATCTTACTTCACGTTGATGTATCTCATTAAAATTTATCATTGTTCTAGGGGCGTCACCTAATTAATGTGTAAACATCGTACTTCATTAAAACTATAGTGCTTGGCCTGTATTGTTATATATGTAGGCTGTGTCAGAATGGATACTACAATAGCCACATCAATAAAATCCGTATTCTTATCAGGCTATTTTGGAACCATACAGCTTTGCCCTTGCTGTATACTTAAATAAATCAAGAAAAGAATATTTTAAATTAATTTTTTTTAGACTTTTTGTTTTTCATCTGGTTCCATGGTTTCAAAGGAATCATAAAACATATGTATTATAAACTATATCTTTATTTTCTTGTGATACCATGGAGACTTTTGGTAAGCATACTGCTATCAACACAGTCTAAATTATTTATTTATTCACCTTCAAGTAATATTTCATAATTTTTATGCATTGTTTTGTTTTTTTACCTTTTTATAAAATGATTTATATGTTTATCATCAGATATTAAGAAAAGTGAAATAATTTAGCATAAAGATATTTATCATCCAAGCTGTCTGATAAAGTGATAAATAAGAATCAGGAGGTGATTACATCTCTACATCTTAAAGTCAGTATATTGTAACAATTTTCTGTTGATTGTGTACACGTTTTCATAATTAGGGTCAAAGAAGTAATATCAACATGATTTTCCAGATGACACGGGATCCAATCAAACGTTAGTCTGTAGGATACGAATTACTTCAAATGGTAAATATGGGACAAGGAAGTAATTTCCAACCGTGTGGACAAAAATAAAATTGTCAAATTTTTGAGGCGATCTGCCCCTTTATTTTTTATTTTTGTACATGGTTGGAACAATAGAGTGATCAGGTAACAAAGGATAGATGGAGGTGTGTGGGGGGACAAGTTACATAGCATCTTTATTGTGAGAGTTATGTGTGAAGGGGGGGGGGGACAAGTTACATAGCATCTTTATTGTGAGAGTTATGTGTGGGGGGGGACAAGTTACATAGCATCTTTATTGTGAGAGTTAAAGTGGAGGGATATAGAAATGTTGGGGGATTAGATAGGAGGGTATGGAGAAGTGGAGGGGTATAGAAATGTTGGAGGATTACATAGGAGGGTATGGAGAAGTGGAGGGGATAGAAATGTTGGGGGATTACATAGGAGGGTATGGAGAAGAGGAGGGGTATAGAAATGTTGGGGGATTACATAGGAGGGTATGGAGAAGAGGAGGGGTATAGAAATGTTGGGGGATTAGATAGGAGGGTATGGAGAAGAGGAGGGGTATAGAAATGTTGGGGGATTAGGGTATAAGAGTGGAGGGGTATAGAAATGTTGGGGGAGAAGAAGGATGGAGAAGAGGAGGTATTGTTTGTGGAGGAGATGTTTATCACTCTGAGTGTCATATGATTAATGATTCTCATTTAACATCAAAATATGGAGGACAGGGGAGATTCAGTCAGTGACAATTTTCATGTGAATGAGCCATAATGAAATTGTAGATTAGAATTTCAAATGACATTAATATTAAAGCTTAATTACTGGGATCTTTGAGTTCTGTATAGCCGGAGCTTCCTGATAATAAAATGTTTTATCAACCATTGACTATGATTGTATAGGGATGAAAGGCCTGGTTATCTCTAGAGCTTGTATCAAGATAATTATCTCCATATATATTATACCAAACCGAAAGCTCACCACCATAGTAGTGAGAATCTGAGAGGTCTCTGTGTTAATGACAAAGCCATTTTGATTAAGATGAGTATCATACACAGAAAGTTCTATTTCAATTAAAGTTTATTTTACAGCTTGTCTCCATAGTAACTGTATAGAGTGTACAGTTTTGGACCAGGATATTTTGTTTTCATTCCATTATAGGAAGAACAGAATTACTCTACTGTATCAGTAGGTAGGGGCTGAGGGGGTAATAGAGGGGTAACTTCAATTGGGTTTAAGTACAAAATCAGTTCACATGTCCTAGCTAGCTGACAAAGATGATGATAGGGAATTCAATATAGAATAGGCCTTTAGGCAGGAAAAAATGTGAAAACATTAATGGAAAATGTTAAAAATTGTCAAATCTATTTGATATTATTCATTTTACTATTCTACAAAGTTTTCAAATTTAGGAAGAGAGGGTGCTTATTTTTGGATAAGTATGGTCATTCTACCAATATTCAATAGGGTCAGTGGTGATGAGTCCTTATAGGAAGGAGACCAGCCAGTATAAGGTTAGTAATACTGACCAGTCTTGGTCAGCCCTAGGATGGTACTGACCAGTTGTGGTCAGTCTGTAAGGAGAACAAGCGGATTGACCTGTAGGGAATGTTTATTTGACCAGTTGACAGACTAATTACTTCCATCCCTGTGTGTAACCTTTCTCCTCTGTAGACCCTGGGACAGAGTGATGGAACTCTTGAGAGATTTCAGCCATATTTCTGTACCAATTAATTTACTTTATTTTCCTGTGGATGGTTTAGAGGAACATTCCTGACACCCTGACACTTTGTTGTGATCTACAACATGTTTGGTGGAAGATTTCCTCCTGTTGTAGACAGAACATCTCATAATTCATCCTTTTGTTCCAAAGTGTGCACCACATGTTAAAGAGAACTATAACATGCACACTTTAGGGAGACTTCAGTGGCAGACGTAAATGTTCAGTGGATCAGGATGTTGCTCAACCTTTCCCTATAATACATTATCTACCCCTATACCCGATTTATAACTCTATACACTCTACCCTGACCCTCTAGTCCCGAACAGTACAACTCTCAACCTTTCCCTATAATACATTATCTACCCCTATACTTACTCGATTTATAACTCTACCCTGACCCTCTAGTCCCGAACAGTACAACTCTCAACCTTTCCCTATAATACATTATCTACCCCTATACTTACTCGATTTATAACTCTACCCTGACCACTATCTACCCCTATACTTACTTGATTTATAACTCTACCCTGACCCTCTAGTCCCGAACAGTACAATTTAACTCTCAAACTTTTAATTGATTGGGCTGCTTTAATGTTGTAAAGGAATCTTTGCCTCAAAGTTTACCCAGATCTTATCAATGATTGTTAACCTATGAGGAATCATAAGAAAGTTGAAATGAGAGTGCCTCACCTCTTGGTTTTTAATTAGTTACAGGTTGTATAAGATTTACATAGAGCAGGATGTTGGACATGAGAGAGGAGTTAGACACACTGATAGTGTTATATATAGGGAAACTTTCTAAACATCTATTTTACACTACAAGACAACTTCACAAAGGCTTTTTTGTGGGGGTTGCTTTGTATGACCTGGAATCTCCTGGCATGTATTGGGGAGGGGGATCGAGGGGGGAATTAGGGATAAAGGGGAGATGTAGAGGGATGAGAGGAGAGGGAGGTATCCAGGGCAGGAGGATTGTAGAAGGAGAACAAGGGAACAATTATATGTTGTAAAAGGTTGTATAAGTACTGGATATAAAAAACATATTTCCTGTCTTTGTTGAGATGAAGGAGGCTTACATCAGAGAAGTTCTTCATTTCTTCTGGCTCCTCTGGTCTCTGTGACATCACTGTAACCTAATCATAAAATACACCCCTTCATTCTCACATGGATACTTCTCCTCATTCATGTGGACCTGTCCACTTTAATGTTTGAGGGGTGGTAGGTGTTTTACTGTTCTGTACTTTCTGACATCTTTATGTAGTCAGGTTATATTACGTTTTTGTTTGTGATTGATTATAAAATTGATGTAACAAAGTATTCTAAATCTAGTTTTTTATGAACTATTTTATGTCCATCAGCTGTGTGTTCATGTAAGGACGTGTAGTTTTGAAAAGTAGTGATTTAGAGGGAGAGCAAAATTTTCCATCATCAACCATACAGTGCTATCCTGTGCCCAGTTCCAGCTAGAGGGACAGACAGGGGGTCACTAATGTCTCCGACATTTCCTGTTGGATTGTTGACCCTAGAGGAACTTCTGTAGCCAATACTAAAGAATCAAATTCTGGATCCAATTCTTATACTTCTGAAAGTTTTGTATGTGTGTAGATCTTAGGTTGGAATGGTCGTTTTACAAGGTTAAGGATATATTAGTTTCTTACTGTCAGGTTAGAGTAATACAAGATTTTGAGATACTTTAAAATGATCGACATAGATACAGTAGGATTTACCACTTAAAAATGATCGACATAGATACAGTAGGATTTACCACTTAAAAATGATCGACATAGATACAGTAGGATTTACCACTTAAAAATGATCGACATAGATACAGTACGATTTACCACTTAAAAATGATCGACATAGATACAGTAGGATTTACCACTTAAAAATGATCGACATAGATACAGTATGATTTACCACTTAAAAATGATCGACATAGATACAGTATGATTTACCACTTAAAAATGATCGACATGGGTACAGTACGATTTGCCACTTAAAAAATGATCGACATGGGTACAGTACGATTTACCACTTAAAAATGATCGACATAGATACAGTACGATTTACCACATTACACCATACAGAATGGTTTGGTTATTAGGCTGGTGAGCTTATGTCATGGCGCGGCGTCCGTCGTCCGTCCGTCGTCCGTCCATCCGTCCGTCAACATTTCCTTTAAATCGCTACTAGTCATGGAGTTCTGCATGGATTGTAACCAAATTTGGCCACAAACATCCTTGGGGGAAGGGGAACAGAACTTGTATAAATTTTGGCTCTGACCCCCCGGGGGCAGGAGGGGCGGGGCCCAATAGGGGAAATAGAGGTAAATCCTTTAAATCGCTACTAGTCATAGAGTTCTGCATGGTTTGTAACCAAATTTGGCAACAAACATCCTTGGGGGAAGGGGAACAGAACTCGTATAAATTTTGACTCTGGCCCCCCGAGGGCAGGACGGGTGGGGCCCAATAGGGGAAATAGAGGTAAATCCTATAAATCACTTCTTGTCCTAGAGTTTTGTTTGGATTGTGACCAAATTTGGCCATAAACATCCTTGGAAGAAGGGGAACAGAACTTGTATAAATTTTGGCTCTGACCCCCTGGGGGCGGGAGGGATGGGGCCCAATAGGGGATTTAGAGGTTAATATTAAAATTCCTTCAGAAAAGAAACAATGAACCTGTATTCAGAACATTACTTGGCATTACAAACCAGGTGAGCGATACAGGCCCTCTGGGCCTCTTGTTATTTCACCATCAAACATCACAATAGTGGCTTGTTTTACACTCGATACAGATCCATTCTTATAAGACATACAGTCTTCTACTGATAGCTATCAGCTGACTTCACGCTCTTATTGAGAAGAAGCCAAAAATATTCTTTTAATGTAAATTCAGACAGTCTTTCAATTAAGATTGAGAAAGGTGGCGCTTTTGATCTCTCATGAAAGTCAAACATTATTAGCTTTGTTTTTTTCAATTTAAATGATGCCTGTATTGGATTGTTTGAGACTATTCATGAATGTGTATTTTAGAGGATAGTTTAAGATGGGGCTTATACAGAAGCTGATGTAGGAGATAGGGGAAGAGGAGACAAACATAGCCATGTATACAAATACAACGGCAGCAGCCGAAAAACAAATGCATTTCAAAAAGCAAACGGAAAAACACCTCAGAAAGTCAACTCCATTATTTTGTGTAGGTTTGATGGAGTACCCCGCCCTCCGTACAAGGCCGCCATTCATTCCTCTACTCCTGTGCAGAGTTTCCAGAAGTGACTCTATATCTTTGTAGTAAGACAAAGTTAAATAGGGATTCAGATTCCATGAGTAGGATGTTTTCCCTCTAATAGTTGGCTAGCTTTTTGGTTTGGTTTAGTCATAAAGTTCTGTGTGTACTATAAAACATGGTTATAACACACCTCAGGGGATCTACGGAATTACTTCATTGTAAATATAGTTTGTTATAAATAACTGAAAAAATATAATAGGTTCCTTGACAAGGAATGGCAATGAACTCTTTCTCAGTTGATAGTGTTTCCTCCCACCATTCACTGATTTGTCACCGGTTTTAGCAGTGGGAGATTTCTTGTCAACCCCTAGGGTATGACATATTGCACGCGCTAATTTTTTGAACCTGAAGACAATTACATGACGTCATGACTTCATGTGGTGTGACCATGGTGTGAATTGCTGATGACGTCATCAGTATTGACTCGCAGACAACAGAATCATGTTCATGTCGTGATGAAAATGCCTCTTTTGGGCTATTATCTCTTCCTTTTCTTTAGTATATGTGAGAGAAAAAAATCATTCCCTACCTATGACGGTGTGACAACAAAATCACAACCCTCTGGGGAATTCCTGAATGTCAACCCTTGGTAGTTGATAGTCCCACCATCCTGTCACTGAGAATGGTCAAACAATAGTCCGACCATCCTTTCACTGAGAATGGTCAATAGTCCGACCATCCTGTCACTGAGAATGGTCAATAGTCCCACCATCCTGTCACTGAGAATGGTCAATAGTCCCACCATCCTGTCACTGAGAATGGTCAATAGTCCCACCATCCTGTCACTGAGAATGGTCAATAGTCCCACCATCCTGTCACTGAGAATGGTCAATAGTCCCACCATCCTGTCACTGAGAATGGTCAATAGTCCCACCATCCTGTCACTGAGAATGGTCAATAGTCCGACCATCCTGTCACTGAGAATGGTCAATAGTCCGACCATCCTGTCACTGAGAATGGTCAATAGTCCCACCATCCTGTCACTGAGAATGGTCAATAGTCCCACCATCCTGTCACTGAGAATGGTCAATAGTCCCACCATCCTGGTCACTGAGAATGGTCAATAGTCCGACCATCCTGTCACTGAGAATGGTCAATAGTCCGACCATCACCTGTCACTGAGAATGGTCAATAGTCCGACCATCCTGTCACTGAGAGAATGGTCACTGAGAATGGTCAATAGTCCCACCATCCTGTCACTGAGAAATGGTCAATAGTCCAACCATCCTGTCACTGAGAATGGGTCACTCCAACCATCCTGTCACTGAGAAGTCAATAGTCCAACCATCCTGTCACTCGTCATAAGTCCCACCATCCTGTCACTGAGAATGGTCAATAGTCCCACCATCCTGTCACTGAGAATGGTCAATAGTCCCATGTCCATCCTGTCCCCCACTGACTGGAATGGTCAATAGTCACCACCATCACTGTCAATTCACTGTGAATGGTCAATAGTCCTGTTCACTGAGAATGGTCCATACCATCCTGTCACTGAGAATGGTCAATAGTCCAAACACGAGAATGGTCATGTCCATGTCACTGAGAATGGTCAATAGTCCCACCATCCCTGTCCTGAGAATGGTCATTAAGTCATCCTGTTCACTGATGGTCAAATGGGTCAATAGTCCCACCATCCTGTCACTGAGAATGGTCAATAGTCCCACCATCCTGTCACTGAGAATGGTCAATAGTCCCCATCCTGTCACTGAGAATGGTCAATAGTCTCACTATCACGTCACAGTCTCACTGTCCACTGAGAATGGTCAATAGTCCTGTCACCAGTCCACCAAACTGTCACTGAGGATCCTTCACTGGTCAGATAGTCCCACCATCCTGTCACTGAGAATGGTCAATAGTCTCAAAAAACCATCCTGTCACTGAGAATGGTCATGGAGTCAAGAGTCCCACCCATCCTGTCACTGAGAAGGTCTGTCACTGAGAATGGTCAATAGTATGGACCATACTGTCACTGAGATTTGGTCAATAGTACACTACTACCTGTCACTGAGAATGGTCCAATGTCCCACCATCCTGTCACTGAGAATGGTCAATCGTCTCACCCATCCTGTCACTGAGAATGGTCAATAGTCCCCAATCATCCTGTCACTGAGAGAATGGTCAATAGTCCACCTTCCAGTCACTGTCAATATGAGAGATTGGTCAATAGTCCCACCATCACTGAGAAGTCTGTCCCCACCATCCTGTCACTGAGAATGGTTCAATAGTCCCAACAATCCTGTCACTGAGAATGGTCAAATCTGTCCTGTCACTGAATGGTTTCATGCAGTCACTGAGATGATCAATAAGTCATCCTGTCACTAGTCTTAGTCCGACCCATCCTGTCACTGAGAACTGGCTCAATTAGTCTGACCATCCTGTCACTGAGAATGGTCAATAGTCGGACCGTCACTGAGAATGTCAATGTCACTGAGAGAATGGTCAATAGTCCGACCAATCCTGTCACTGAGACAATGGACCATCCTGTCATAGTCAATAGGCCACCATCCTGTCACTGAGTGAATGGTCAATAGTCGACCATACTGTCACCTGAGAATGGTCAATAGTCCGTCCATCCTGTCACTGAGAATGGTCAATAGTCCCACCATCTGACCATCAATAGTCTGTCACGTCACTGAGAATGGTATCCTGTTCACAATTGTCCAATATCCCACTATCCTGTCACTGAGATGTCAATGGTCAATAGTCAATAGTCCCCATCCCTGTCACTGAGACTATTGGTCAATAGTCCACACCATCCTGTCACTGAAGAATGGTCAATAGTCCCACCATTCCTGTCACATCAATGTCACATCCTGTCACTGAGAATGGTCAATAGTCCATTGTCAATATTCCCACCATCCTGTCACTGACTGAATGGTCATAGTAGTCTGAGAATGGTCAATAGTCCCCACCAACCATCCTGTCACTGAGAATGGTCAATAGTCCCGACCATCCTGTCACTGAGAATGGTCAATAAGTCCACCATCCTGTCACTGAGAATGGTCCCAATAGTCCAACCATCCTGTCACTGAGAATGGTCAATAGTCCCCCGACCATCCTGTCACTGAGATGGTCAATAGTCCGACCATCCTGTCACTGAGAATCAATGTCACTGAGAATGGTCAATAGTCTCACCATCCTGTCACTGAGAATGGTCAATCAGTCCACCCCACACTGAAATCCTGTCTGACCATTCCATGTGAGGAATGGTCAATAGTCCCACCATCCTGTCACTGAGAATGGTCAATAGTCCCACCACCATGAGAATGTAAATAGTCACTTCACGGAAGAATGGTCAATAGTCCCACCATCCTGTCACTGAGAATGGGTCCCACCATCCTTTACGGAGAAATAGTCAATAGTCCCACGATCTGTCTCTGAAAATGTCATCCCACCATGTCACTGAGAATGGTCAATAGTCCCACATCCTGTCGCCATCGGCTGTCCGAACACTGAGAATGGTCAATAGTACTCACACATCCTGTCACTGAGAATGGTCAATAGTCCCACCATCCTGTCATCTGAGAATGGTTCAATAGTCCCACCATCCTGTCACTGTGAAGTCCAACCATCCGTCACAGAGAATGACGAATAGTCCGACCATCCTGTCACTGAGAATGGTCAATAGTCCCACCATCCTGTCACTGAGAAATGGTCCAATAGTCCAACCATCCTGTTCACTGAGAAAGGTCAATAGTCCCCCATCATTGTCACTGAGAATGGTCAATAGTCCCACCATCCTGTCACTGAGAATGGTTCAATGTATCACGATCCTGTCACGGAGAATGGATCCATTAGTCCGACACATCCTGTACAATTGAGAATGGTCAATAGTCCGCACTATCACTGTCCACTGAGAATGGTCCAATAGTCCCACTATCTGTTTCACTGAGAATGGTTCAATTAGTCCGACCATCCTGTCAATGAGGACATGGTCAATAGTCCCCACCATCCTGTCACTGAGAATGGGTCAATAGTCCCACCACTGTCCTGAGAAATGGTCAATAGTCTGATCCATCCTGTCCTGAGAATGGTCAATAGTCCATCCACCATCCTGTCACTGAGAATGGTCCAATTAAGTTACCCACCATCCTGTCACTGAGAATGGTCAATAGTCCGACCATCCTGTCACTGAGAATGGTCAATAGTCCCGACCATCCTAGTCACTGAGAATGGTCAATAGTCCCACTACCATCCCTGTCACGGAGAATGGTCAATAGTCCCAACCATCCTGTCTGAGAATGGTCAATACTGAGAAAATGGTCAATAGTCCACCATCCTGTCACTGAGAATGGTCAATAGTTCCGACCATCCTGTCCTGAGAATCCTGTCACCACTGAGAATGGTCAATAGTCCACACCATCCTGTCACTGAGAATGGTCAATAGTCCCCACCAGCCTCGTCAATGAAGAAGGTCAATGAGATTGTCCCACCATCCTGTCACTGAGGTCAATAGTCTGATCCTGTTCATGGTAATCAATAGTCCCACCATCCTGTCACTGAGAATGGTCCAATCATCCGTGAGAAATGGTCACTAGAGTCCCACCATCCGTCACCTGTCACTGGAGATCTGTCACAGAGAATGGCAATATCCACCATCCTGGTCACTAATGAGTCACTGAGAATGGTCCAAATATCTCCCAATCATGTCACTGAATGTCAATAGTCCACCATCCTGTCACTGAGAATGTACAATATCCCTCACCATCCTGTCACTGTCAATAGTCCCCCCACCTGGTCACTGAAAAATGTCAAATAGTCCGCCCATCCTGTCACCTTCCTGTCACTGAGAATGGTCAATAGTCTGAGAATGGTCCAATACCATCACCTGTCACTGAGAATGGGTCAATAGTCATCAGTCCTGACCATCCTGTCCTGAGAATGTCATACCCATCCGTCAACTGAGAATGGTCCTAGCCTCCTGTCCCCGAGAACTGTCACTGAGATGGTCAATAGATCCTCAATATGTCCCACTATCAATCACCTGTCACTGTCACTGAGAATGGTGGTCAATAGTCCCACCCCACGTATGGCCAATTAGTCCCACCATCCTGCACTGAAATGGTCAATCGTCAGAGAATGTCAATATCCCACCATTTCCTGTCACTGAAAGGTCTGTCTCACTATCATGTCACTGAGAATGGGTCAATGTCCCACCCATCCTTCACGGAGAATGGTCAATATCCCACCATGCCTGTCTGAGAATGTCAATAGTCCCACCATCCTGTCCACTGAGAATGTCAATACCCACCATCCTGTCACGAGAAGGGTCCAATAAGTTCCACAGTCATCCCCGACCATCCTGTCACTGTCACTGAAATGGTCAATAGTCCCACCATCACTGAGAATGAGAAAGGTCAATAGTCCCACCATCCCTGTCACTGAGAATGGTCAATAAGTCCTGAGAATGGTCAAAAGTCCACCACCTATCCTGTCATCCACACTGAGAATGGTCAATAGTCACCGACATCCTGTCACTGAGAATGGTCAATAGTCCCACCATCCTGTCACTGAGAATGGTCAATAGTCCCACCATCCTGTCACTGAGAATGGTCAATAGTCAACCATCCTGTCACTGAGAATGGTCCTATCCAAACCATGTCACTGAGAATGGTCAATAGTCCGAACCATCCTGTCACTGAGAATGGTCAATAGTCCCACCATCCTGTCACTGAGAATTGGTCAATAGTCCCACATCCTGTACAATCCTGTCACTGAGAATGGTCACAATAGTCTGATGCAAACCATCCTGTCACTGGTGAGTGAATGGTCAATAGTCCCACCATCCTGTCACTGAGAATGGTCATGGTCAATAGTCACTGAGAATCATAGTCACTGAGAATGGTCAATTAGTCCCCACCATCCTGTCACTGAGAATGGTCAAATGTCCGAACAATGAGAAGTCCCACCATAGTCCCACCCTGTCACTGAGAATGGACAATAGTCCCCTATCCTGGGTCAATGGTCAATAGTCCCACCATCCTGTAAATGGTCAATAAGTCCGACCATGAGAGAATGGTCAATAGTCTGACCATCTGTCACTGACGAATGGTCAATAGTCAACCATCCTGTCACTGAGAATGGTCAATAGTCCCACCATCCTGTCACTGAGAATGGTCAATAGTCCCACCATCCTGTCACTGAGAATGGTCAATAATCTGACCATCCTGTCACTGAGAATGGTCAATAGTCCAACCATCCTGTCACTGAGAAATGGTCAATAGTCAGGACATCCTGTCACTGAGAATGGTCAATAGTCCCACCATCCTGTCACTGAGACAATAGTCCTCCACCATCCATGTCACATGACAATAGTCACCACCATCCTGTCACTGAGAATGGTCAATGGTTCCCCACCATACTGTCACTGTGAATGGTCAATATCACCATCCTGTCACTGAAGAATGGTCAATAGTCCGACCATACTGTCAACTGTGAATGGTCTGAGAAATGGTCAATGAGAATGGTCCGACCATCCTGTCACTGAGAATGGTCAATAGTCACTGATAAATGGTCCAATACCATCCTGTCACTGAAGAATGGTCAATATCCGACCATCCTGTCACTGAGAATGGTCGACCGATCCGTCACCGTGAATAGTCAATACGTCCCACCATCCACTGAAGAATGGTCAATAGTCCCACCATCCTGTCACTGAGAATGGTCAATATCCTGTCCTGAGAATGGTCAATAGTCCATCCTGTCAACTGAGAATGGTCAATGTCCCACCATCCTGTCACTGAGAATGGTCCCACCCATCCTGTCACTGAGAATGGTCAATAGTCCCACTGAGAATGGTCATAGTCCCCACCAACCCTGTCACACGAGAATGGTCTGTCCTCACATCCACTGAGAATGGTCATAGAATGTCCAATAGTCTCACTATGTCACTGAAAAGGTCAATACCATCCTGTCACTGAGAATGGTCTGTCATGTCAATAGTCCCCACACTGTCATGAGAATGTCAAATAAATGTCTTCACTGAGAATGGTCAATAGTCCAACCATCCTGTCACTGAGAATGGTCAATAGTCCCACCCCTGTCCATCCTGTCACTGAGAATGGTCAAATAGTCCCGCCATCCCTGTCACTGAGAATGGTCAATGGTCCATAGTCACTAGTCAATAGTCCACCATCCTGTCACTGAGAATGGTCAATAGTCCCACCATCCTGTCACTGAGAATGGTCAATAGTCCCACCATCCTGTCACTGAGAATGGTCAATAGTCAATTGGTCCGACCATCCTGTCACTGAGTCAATATGACCATCCTGTCACTTAGAATGGTCAATAGTCCGACCATCCTGTCACTGTAAGAATGGTCAATAGTCCCACCATCCTGTCACTGAGAAATGGTCATTAGTCCGTCCACCATCTGTCACTGAGAATGGGTCAATAGTCCTGTCACTGAGAATGGTCAATAGTCCGACCATCCTGTCACTGAGAATGGTCTGGAGTCACGGAGAAATGTCATAGTCCGACCTATGCCGTCACTGAGAATGTCAATATCCAACATCCTGTCACAGAGAATGTCAATAGTCATCCTGTCACTGAGAAATGGTCAATAGTCCAACCATCCTGTCACTGAGAATGGTCAATAGTCCCGACCATGTCCTGAGAATGGTCAATGTCCGACCATCTGTCACTGAGAATGGTCAATAGTCCAACCATCCTGTCACTTAGTCAAGGTGTCAAATCAATTGGTCAATAGTCCCATTCACCAAATGGTCAATTGTTGACCAGCTTCACAAGAGAATGGCAATAGTCCGACCATCCTGTCACTGAACTGGTGTATCAGCCATTGACCATGTTCTTACTTAGGTAGGGTCAAGTTAATCGTGTCAATAGTTTTTTTATGTTGAGACTTCAAATACTCAATAAACAAACACCATCCTGAACTTGTACAAAAAAATGTCAATGTTCTTAATTATAAGTTATTCGTCTAAGTTTTTTTATGAGATCAAAACTCAAATTAAAGACATGATGTGAAAAAAATGAGCAAATTAGAGAACACATGTATTCTCAATTGTCTCTGAAATACTATAGATATGTTCTGGGGAGAAAAAACAGTCTGTTATTATAACATAAGTCTATAGGGAAAATATTTTAGTATATGATGAGTTTTAGCGACTTTACAAATTAAGAAAGTTATTGACTTTGGGGGGAATTGTCAAGAACAAGAGACCTTGAATCTTCTTTACACTTTAGAATTTTAATGATCATATCAGTTATCTAATATGAAGGATATGATATGTTATAGAGCTATAACAGCCTATTTTTGTTCATTCAAAATGCTGAAAATTCTGTCTCCCAGGCTAGTTTGTTTGATGTCCATGGAGGTAGGATAGGGGATGTAAGGTGCACAAGCTTGTGTATAAGTCAATTACATGGGCATTGCATTAGTGAATTCCTCAAAAGTTTGAAATGAGAAACAGTTGAAATGGAAAAAGGAAATTTGTAATGAGACATGAAATCTAAATCGTATGCACATGTTTGTGGAATTCTTTAACTTGTTTATGCAACAATGGAATAGTTTTTACCAGCCCGGTGATTCTCTTTTAACTTCTGGAATTCTAAAATCTTCAAATGATTTCAAAATATGTCTGTAGTGAAAATGGGGTTAAGATTAAAAAGAAAACTAGATAGTCTACATTAAACTGAACAAACAAATTCTACATCAATGACATGAGGTATTTGTTTAGTTTTGGTAAAAATATTTTTTTATCGAAGAAATCTTACAAGAGCATCAAAAATGAAATTCTAGATCCACATGGGGATTTAGGTTGTGTAACAATATAAGTAATAACAAAATATAGATGTTCAGCATTGAAAACTAATGTACGTTGTAATGAAGAGCTACAGAGGAGGGATGTTTTCATTTGGCTGTAGTTTGCAATGCCTGTTAATATGAATATTTAAGACAAAATGTGATTTTTTAGCATTAGAGTCAGATTTAGAGTTTATGTGTATAGTAAAGAGCTTAAACCCTTCTAAGGATGACTTCCGTTAAAATTGGTAAGATTCAAAATCATGGTCTTCTGCCAGAATACGGTACAAACGTTTAAATCGGTACATGTGTACTTAAAAAAATACATAGGTAAAATCAGAAAGATTGATAAATATGACAGGGAAAAAAAGGGAAAATATTACTCTGGCCTTATTTCCTGGCATGATGGCAGTTTGGAACAGGTATAGATCTGTCTAATGACTAATACATAGATACTAAGGTATTAATAGTAGAGCCACTGATCTCATGCCATCATCTACAGGGGCAGGGGGGATATATGTTTTAGAATGGTCGGAAGAAAGTTTGTATTCTTTGGAGTACTTGCCAAACAGGATTGATATTGAAGCAGATGTAAGCCTGGCTATCAGATATGTTGGTACCTGTGGATATCGTTACGGTTCCAAACTGCGTTCTCTAATCTAATGTACTATCTGAACTCACAGGTACTACATGTTTTGGCACATCAGTTTTATAGATGTGCTTTTCAAATTTTTGATTGCTCAATATTTTTGTTACAAATGATTTTGAGTATTATATCCAGGGGTCACATTATTCTGTGCCAGTTATAGGCTTACACTGCTATTTATAAAAGGTTTTGTTCATTTTGATACTGAAAAAAGAAACTAAGAAGAGGATGAGAACCACTGTAGATTATGAATCATTCAACTTAGAACCTTTGTTAAATATTGGATTTATCATCTCTGTTGGGACAGAGACCAGGTGCACGAATTCAGCTTTTACTTGAAGTTTATATGGATGTTCTGATCATATAACTTTGTAATCCATCGCATCCAATTCCCTTTGGACCTAGCTGTGTCGCATCCATCACTTCAAACTCTATCTCAAGCCTAGGGTAGGCTGTAACTACAAGTCCAAGGTGTTCTCATGAAAACAATTCTTTCTTGATTGAGATTCATTTAACATTATTTTAATAATTAATGAAAGTAACGACAATGATACTTAATCTATTTGCCCCCCCCACCCCCCCCACCCCCCCCCCCTAAACTCCACTTTGTCCCTAAAACATCCACCTTGTCCCTACCCTAACCCTCTAACTCCATTTCTCCAGCCTCAAGCAGTCTCATCACTCTTGCTGGTAACCTGTATTACCCTACCTGTAAACCTCTACACTCCATTTCTCCAGCCTCAATGTTGCTGTCTAATCCATCACTTGCTGTAACTATCTAGCATTGCTGTAATATTGCTGTATTGATCCTACTCTGCTGTGTACCTTTGACCTAGCCCTCTGTTTAATTATTGCTGTATGATCCTAGCTCTTGCTGTAATATTGCTATTTTGGAAAAAATTTAAAATTTTTTTGTGTGATCCTACTCTGCTGTGTACCTGACATCAGACCCTTGCAATTGCTGTAATATTGTCTGTATGACTGACATCTACTCTGCTGTGTACCTGACATTGACAGACTTAGCATTGCTGTAATATTGCTGTATGATCCTACTCTGCTGTGTACCTGACATCAGACCTAGCATTGCTGTAATATTGCTGTATGATCCTACTCTGCTGTGTACCTGACATCAGACCTAGCATTGCTGTAATATTGCTGTATGATCCTACTCTGCTGTGTACCTGACATCAGACCTAGCATTGCTGTAATATTGCTGTATGATCCTACTCTGCTGTGTACCTGACATCAGACCTAGCATTGTTGTAATATTTGTTGTATGGATCTTTCTCTGCTGTGTACCTGACATCAGACCTAGCATGTATCTGAATTCGATCTAGCATTGCTGTGTAATGACATATTGCTGTATATTGATGCCTACTCTGCTGTGTATCTGACATCAGACCTAGCATTGCTGTAATACTGTTGTTGGTATGGAATCCTTACTCTGCTGTGGTACCTGACATCAGACCTTAGCATTGCTGGGTAATAGTGTTGTATGATCCTACTATTGCTATGTAAACCGGACATTCAGACCTAGCTATTGGCTCGTAATATTGTTGTATGATGCCTTCTCTGCTGTGTACCTGACATCTGACCAAGCATTGCTGTAATATTGTTGTAGGATCCTACTGTCTCTGCCCTATGTACCTGACATCAGACCTTGCATTGCTGTAATATTGTTGTATGATCCTACTCTCTGCTATGTACCTGACATCAGACTTAGCATTGCTGTTTAATATTGGCTGTATGATCCTACTCTGCTGTGTTCCTGACATCAGACCTAGCATTGCTGTAATATTGTTGTATGATCTACTCTGCTGTGTACCTGACATTAGACCTAGCATTGCTGTAATATTGCTGTATGATCCTACTCTGCTGTGTACCTGACATCAAGACCTAGCATTGCTGTAATATTGTTGTAATATTGCTGTATCTGTATGATCATACTCTGCTGTGTACCTGACATCAGACCTAGCATTGCTGTAATATTGCTGTATGATCCTACTGTGCTGTGTTACCTGACATCAGACCTAGCATTGCTGTAATATTGTTGTATGATCCTACTCTGCTGTGTATCTGACATCAGACCTAGCATTGCTGTAATATTGCTGTATGATCCTACTCTGCTGTGTACCTGACATCAGACCTAGCATTGCTGTAATATTGCTGTATGATCCTACTCTGCTGTGTACCTGACATCAGACCTAGCATTGCTGTAATATTGCTGTATGATCCTACTCTGCTGTGTACCTGACATCAGACCTAGCATTGCTGTAATATTGCTGTATGATCCTACTCTGCTGTGTATCTGACATCAGACCTAGCATTGCTGTAATATTGTTGTATGATCTACTCTGCTGTGTACCTGACATCAGACCTAGCATTGCTGTAATATTGCTGTATGATCCTACTCCATTGTTGTGTACCTGACATCAGACCTAGCATTGCTGTAATATTGCTGTATGATCCTACTCCTGCTATGTACCTGACATCAGACCTAGCATTTGCTGTAATATTGCTGTATGATCCTACTCTGCTGTGTACCTGACATCAGACCTAGCATTGCTGTAATATTGCTGTATGATCCTACTCTGCTGTGTACCTGACATCAGACCTAGCATTGCTGTAATATTGCTGTATGATCTACTCTGCTGTGTACCTGACATCAGACCTAGCATTGCTGTAATATTGCTGTATGATCTACTCTGCTGTGTACCTGACATCAGACCTAGCATTGCTGTAATATTGCTGTATGATCTACTCTGCTGTGTACCTGACATCAGACCTATAGTCTCTCTGTAACATCACTTTAACACAGCTGTATGTCTAGTACTGTGTGTTTTAGCTGTTCATCTAGTACTGTATTTTTAGCAGTATATCTAGCACTGTGTATTTTAGCTGTATATCTAGTACTGTATTATAGCTGTGTATCAAGTACTGTGTATTTTAGCTGTATATCTAGTACTGTGTATTTTAGCTGTATATATACTACTGTGTACTTTAGCTGTGTATCTAGCACTGTGTATTTTAGCTGTGTAACTAGCACTGTGTATTTTAGCTGTATATCTAGTTACTGTGTATTTTAGCTGTATATCTAGTACTGTGTATTTTAGCTGTATATCTAGTACGTTATGTGTATTTTAGCTGTATATCTAATACTGTGTATTTTAGCTGTATATCTAGCACTGTGTATTTTAGCTGTATATCTAGCACTGCGTATTTTAGCTGTATATCTAGTACTGTGTATTTTAGCTGTATATCTAGCACTGTGTATTTTAGCTGTATATCTAGTACTGTGTATTTTAGCTGTATATCTAGTACTGTGTATTTTAGCTGTATATCTAGCACTGTGTATTTTAGCTGTATATCTAGCACTGTGTATTTTAGCTGTATATCTAGCACTGTGTATTTTTGCTGTATATCTAGTACTGTGTATTTTAGCTGTATATCTAGTACTGTGTATTTTAGCTGTATATCTAGCACTGTGTATTTTAGCTGTATATCTAGCACTGTGTATTTTAGCTGTATATCTAGCACTGTGTATTTTAGCTGTATATCTAGTACTGTGTATTTTAGCTGTATATCTAGCACTGTGTATTTTAGCTGTATATCTAGTACTGTGTATTTTAGCTGTATATCTAGTACTGTGTATTTTAGCTGTATATCTAGTACTGTGTATTTTAGCTGTATATCTAGTACTGTGTATTTTTAGCTGTATATCTAGCACTGTGTATTTTTAGCTGTATATCTAGTACTGTGTATTTTAGCTGTATATCTAGTACTGTGTATTTTAGCTGTATATCTAGTACTGTGTATTTTAGCTGTATATCTAGTTACTGTGTATTTTAGCTGTATATTAGCACTGTGTATTTTAGCTGTATGTATACTGTGTATTTTAGCTGTATATCTAGCACTGTGTATTTTAGCTGTATATCTAGTACTGTGTATTTTAGCTGTATATCTAGCACTGTGTATTTTAGCTGTATATCTAGCACTGTGTATTTTAGCTGTATATCTAGCACTGTGTATTTTAGCTGTATATCTAGCACTGTGTATTTTAGCTGTATATCTAGCACTGTGTATTTTTGCTGTATCTCTAGCACTGTGTATTTTAGCTGTATATCTAGCACTGTGTATTTTAGCTGTATATCTAGCACTGTGTATTTTTGCTGTATCTCTAGCACTGTGTATTTTAGCTGTATATCTAGCACTGTGTATTTTAGCTGTATATCTAGCACTGTGTATTTTAGCTGTATATCTAGCACTGTGTATTTTAGCTGTATATCTAGCACTGTGTACTGTGTATTTTTGCTGTATCTCTAGCACTGTGTATTTTAGCTGTATATCTAGCACTGTGTATTTTAGCTGTATATCTAGCACTGTGTATTGTTGTAGAGTAAGTGTTATATCTTTATCAACATCTATCATGCTCATTACTTAGGTACAAATTTAACAGCACATCTTTACTTATAGATGTCAGATTTTATCAAGACATAAGTATTGCTTTGATGTAAAGGGCCCTGAAATTCTTTCTTCTCTGCCTTTCAATGAAAGATTTTGATGTTTCTGTTCTGCCTGAATATAATTGAGTCTGTTGACTGGTTATGATCAACATCAAATGTAATTAACTCTGACAATCAAGAATCTTTATCTCAAAAAAACCATTCTGAATATTTGAGATACCTTTAGTTATGGTTTGTGCTAGTTTAGATAACATCAAAGTCTTTTTACTACCTTTTTTCAATTACACAATGATGATGAATGATACAATATCAATACCTTATCATGACATTTTAGAATATGTACATCAGGTTATCTCCCCTTATTTTGAATTTTAAAAATTAACATATATAGACCTATTACCAAACCAGATACGAGTCCTGCCCCTATAAGACAGACCATATGTAAGTCTTGTTCCTATAACAAAAACCAGATATGAGTCTTGTTCCTATAACACAAACCAGATATGAGTCTTGCCCCTATAATTACAGACCAGGTATGAGTCTCCTATATCATATTGCCCCTATAATAAACACAGACCAGATTTATATGAGTCTTGGTCTTCTATAACAGGAATAGACCAGACCAATATGAGTCTATTTATTCCTATAACACAGATCAGATTTAAGTCTTGTTTCTAAAACACAGACCAGATATGAACCTTGTTCCTCTAACATAGACATGATTTGAGTCCCATAACACAGACCAGATTTAAGTCTTGTTCCTATAACACAGATCAGATATGAGTCTTGTTCCTATAACACAGACCAGATATGAGCCTTGTTCCTATAACAGACCAGATATGAGCCTTGTTCCTATAACAGACCAAATATGAGTCTTGTTCCTATAACACTGACCAGATATGACTCTTGTTCCTATAACACAGATCAGATTTAAGTCTTATATCTATATCACAGACCAGATATGTGCCTTGTTCCTATAAAACAGATCAGATATGACTCTTGTTCCTATAACACAGACCAGATATGAGTTTTGTTCCTATAACACTGACCAGATATGACTCTTGTTCCTATAAGACAGACCATATCTAAGTCTTTGCTCCACTATAACAGACCAGATATGGAGTCTTGTTCCTATAACACTGCTGACCAAATATGACTCTTGTTCCTATAACAGACCAAATATGAGTCTTGTTCCTATAACACTGACCAGATATGACTCTTGTTCCTGTAACACAGACCAAATTTAAGTCTTGTTCCTATAACAGACTAGATATGACTCTTGTTCCTATAACACTGACCTGATATGACTCTTGATCCTATAACACAGACCAAAGGAGAAGGTACGTTAAGACTTGAATATGGCCCCAAAATTAATTCTCCAGTAAAGAACAACATATTTTGCCATATAACAGTTGAATACATTTGCTAACACGTTTACATCCCGAAAATATGCCGCATGTGCCCAATTATGTTCACTATGATGTCATCAACATGCAGTTTCTCCGCACCCATTTTTCACAAAAATCCTTGAAAAATCATACTTTTTACGCGAGTGGTTTTCTCTGAAAATGCCAAATGTGGCCGCCTTTCCCACGTTGAGCAGAAAGAGATTTTTCAAACATTGTTGTATCATGTATTTACGCATATCCTTGCAAAATATATAGTTGCTCCAAGGTGGCGGCCAAATCCCTTTCAAGCCTTTTCTAACCTAAAAGATGATGAATTTCTAGCAAATTTTGGCGGGGCGAGAAGAGGAAAATCATCAATTTGATGACCCGTCATAGGTGGAGCACATCGTGTATAATGGTTATAAAAAGTTATGTTTTGATAAATGGCAAGTTATATATAGTGAGAGTATTTATTGATGTGTGAAATTGATGTGGATCAGATCTCGAGTCAATATTTTTCGACCTGAAAAATTAAGGCCAAATACTGGTCCTATCATATCTACTGTTTTAAGTCTTGTTCCTATAACAGACCAGATATGACTCTCGTTCCTTTAACACAGACCAGATATGACTCTTGTTCCTATAACACAGACCAATTTTAAGTCTTGTTCCTATAACAGACCAGATATGACTCTTGTTCCTATAACAGACCAATTTTAAGTCTTGTTCCTATAACAGACCAGATATGACTCTTGTTCCTATAACACTGACCAGATATGACTCTTGTTCCTATATCATAGACATGATATGTGCCTTTTTCCTATATTACAGACCAGATATGAATCTTGTTCTTATAACACAGACATGATATGTGCCTTTTTTCTATAGAGTCTTAATTGTTCCTATAACACAGACCAGCTATATGCGCCTTGTTTCTGTTAGAGACGGACTTCAGTTCTATATAGACAGGAACATAATCAGTAAATGATTGGTTGGTAAGGGGAGATAATTAAGGGCTAATCCCTGATGGAGTAGGTGTGAAGTGTACATGATGATGTGGGTATAGAGGAGTCTTGTGACACTAACTACCTATCAAGGTATGTAATTATACCACAGATTTCTCACATTCAGAGTGTACTATTGACTGTAGTGACCACATACTATCTGTTGACTCCCTTTAGGGATAGACAGGCCATCAGGGAGCAACAAATGGTTACCACACTAGAACCACAAACAGGTTCACATGTTTTGTACCCAAAATCCAGTACCTCTCTCTAATGCTATGCAAACAAAATGACAACGGAATTACAAGCTGTATACTACATCTGCAGTATACAGAGCCATTTGAGATTTCACAACTTGTCACCTTGGTTCAGAGAGAGGTTTGATCCAAGAAACTATTACCAATTCATTGTCTCTTTGGTCCAATAAAAAGGATCCAAACATGATGTAAAATTGGTCTAAACATAGCCAGCTTTGCCGACTAGATTTAGGGAGCTGGAGTGTGAACCACAAGATCTAGTCAGATCCCCCGGGAGTCAAACTGTGAAAATCATAAGTGTACAGTGTTTGTACAACCAGTCTGTCTGATTGTAGTGGCCCCCTGATGGTAATGAGAGTTTGATTTGTGACAGGGGAGCAGTCAGTAATTGGTTTATTCAGAACAATGTATGATCCCCTAGTGCTACTGGACACTGAAGTAGGTATAGGCATTCTGGACAGACAACAGAGTTGTTAAATCGACAGAACAATTGAATTATCACCTCCGCTAGACATTGTGGTGTTGGCTTCATTAGGGTTCAAACATACTGTGACAATTTCTACTGACAGGTAACACGGTACTAGCCAGAATAAGTCTGATATCATCACCGTATATAATGGGCGAGCCAAAAAAGGTTTTAGGCAACATAAAAATGTATCTTGTAGCAGGAAAAAAAGGGAAAAAATATTAGCAATTTGATAAATATGTATTGATGGAGAATATAGAAAGAGCAAAGGGCAAAAAAGGAAAGAAAAAAAACATAGCATTTTGGTAGAATAAAAATATTGCTATCAATTTAAATCTAGGCCCTTTGCTCTTATCTAGTTGAGGAACAGAACTGCTAGGCACTTAAATCATCAACCTTAGGTACCAATTTGGCCTTGTTTTTAGTCAGGCAATACAGGCCAATTTTGCCTTGTTTTAGTCAGGCAATACAGGCCAATTTGGCCTTGTTTTAGTCAGGCAATACAGGCCAATTTAGCCTTGTTTTAGTCAGGCAATACAGGCCAATTTTGCCTTGTTTTAGTCAGGCAATACAGGCCAATTTGGTCTTAGTCAGGCAATACAGGCCTATTTTGCCTTGTTTCAGACAGGCAATACAGGCCTATTTTGCCTTGTTTCAGACAGGCAATACAGGCCAATTTGGCCTTGTTTTAGTCAGGCAATACAGGCCTATTTTGCCTTGTTTCAGACAGGCAATACAGGCCAATTTGGCCTTGTTTTAGTCAGGCAATACAGGCCAATTTGGCCTTGTTTTAGTCAGGCAATACAGGCCAATTTGGCCTTGTTTTAGTCAGGCAATACAGGCCTATTTTGCCTTGTTTTAGTCAGGCAATACAGGCCTATTTTGCCTTGTTTTAGTCAGGCAATACAGGCCAATTGTGCCTTGTTTCAGACAGGCAGTACAGGCCAATTTTGATCTTGATTCATAGCAAATATTTTTGGCCATTAATTTAGATAGCAGAGGGCCATTTTGGCCTTTTGTTATTTCCATTACCATGAAGAACGCATTTGATACATATTTATTTTCACTTTTGAATGACTTATTAGGTCACATATCTTGACATGGAACCAAATATTAGATGAAGAGAAAAATGTACTGTCTAACTTACTTTGACATTTGTTCATAACAGACAGAAGGTTAAAAAAAAACAATGTATTTAGTACATTGAATGATAGATTTGGGTCGTGACAGACGTTAATCTTGACAGAGTGGTGCGAGACTTGGTAATCACCGGTCAGTCTGGACGCCCTGTTTTTTTGACCAGTGGGCCTCTGTGTGGGTTAATGGTCAAGTAATAACAGTATGGGTGTGTAGACTGTATGATTAGGGCGTGGTGAGGGTCACTTAGATCTATCAGGGCTGGGCCAGACTACAAATAGACCCACTGTGTTAGGACACTATCCCACCGCGGACACCATAGACCACACCATCACTGAAATACCAACTGTTCCTTCTAGAATCAGGATCTTAAAAATCAAGTTCTCTTCTATCAATTTTGCCTATTTTTAGGTCATCTGACCCAAAGGGTCAGGAAGACCTATTGTCATCATGCACCATCCGTTGTCGTGCGCCTTCCACCGTCCTCCGTACATAAACTTTTCATTCAAACGACTTCTTCTCACGAACCAGAAGGCCCAGGGTACTGATATTGGGACTGTAGCATGCTGGGATGAAGGACTACCAAGTTTGTTCAAATGAAGGACCTTGACCTTCATTCAAGGTCACAGGGATCAAATAGGCTAAAATCTTTGAACGACTTCTTCTCAAGAACCAGAAGGCCCAGGGAACTGATATTGAGCCTGTGACATGCTGAGATGAATGGCTACCAAGTTTGTTCAAATGAAGGACTTTGACCTTCATTCAAGGTCAAAGGGGTCAAATAGGCTAAAAATCTTTTAAACGACTTCTTTATGTAATAACTAAGAGGTTTAGAAGACATGATATTTTACCTGTAACATGTTGGGGATTGAAATGGATACCAAGTAGTTAAAAATGATTTGACATCCTTGACCTTCATTCAAAGTCACAGGGGTCTAATAGGCTGAAATCTTTTAAACGACTACTTTTCTAGTGAACAAGAAAGAAGGCCCAGCGGTACTTGGGCATGTAGCAGGCTGAGGATGAAAGGCTACCACTGTTTTGTTCAAATGATGGACTTTGACCTTCATTCAAGGTCAAGGGGAGTCAAATAGGCTAAAAAAATTTAAACGACTTCTTATGAATAACGAAGAGGCCTAGAGACATGATATTTTACCTGTAACATGCTGGGATGAAAGGATACCAAGTTGTTAAAATGAATGACCTTGACCTTCATTCAAAGTCACAGGGGTCGAATAGGCTGAAATCTTTAAAGGACTACTTTCAAGAACAAGACAGAAGGCCCAGGGTACTGATATTGGGCATGTAGCATGCTGAGATGAAAGGCTACCAAGTTTGTTCAAATAAAGGACCTTGTCCTTCATTCAAGGTCACACGGGTCAAATAGACTAAAATCTTTAAACGACTTCTTGTGAATAACTAAGAGGCGTAGAGACCTGATGTTAGGCCTGTGACATGCTTGGACAAATGGCTACCGAGTTGGTTCAAATGAATGACTTTGACCTTCATTTAAGGTCACAGGGGTCAAATATTTGACCTTCATTCAAGATCACAGGGGTCAGATAGGCTTAAATCTTTAATCTTCTCAAGAACCAGAAGGCCCAGGGTACTGATATTGGATTTGTAGCATGTTTGGGATCAAGGGACCTTCATTCATGGTCTAATTCATCAAATACATGTATATCAACCTGAACTTCAAATAAAAGAGTTGTTTTGTATTGCTTTAATTATTTGCCACTACTATATTCTTTGAGGTGTTGTATTGTGCCAATAGTCAGATGACTGTTAAGGCCCATGAGCCACTTGTTTCTCATTGTCCAATATTGCAATCAACAATTTCCATTGTTCTATGTTGCTATGACAACAGTCTCCATTTGTCCTATGTTGCTATGGCAACAAATTCCTATTGTCCTATGTGTGTCCTTTGTTGCTATGACAACAGTTTTCTGATGTTCTTGAGTTCTATATATTCTTTGGATCACTTCATTTGAAATTTCAAAATTTATGGAATAATTGCTAAAGTGAATTTCACAGTTCTTTATAAAATAGGAGATATTTGGAGCTGGTGACTATATTTCAGTGTTTTGATATAGAATCAATTTTTCTCTAAATCTAGTGTCATACAGATATTGGCCTGCTTTCATGAATAATGGCTGACATTGACACAGAAGCAGTTTATTTAAGGTATAGTATAAATTGAAAATTTAAAAGAGAAAAAATCAATAGGTTTATGGCAGATTGTATATAGTTTAGATGGTGAGATGTGGTTCTGGTTTGTGGTAGCAAGGGAATCTCAGTATGTAGATAGAGCAGGCACATTGTGTCTATTTAAACATTCTCAGATTGATGAACACATATATATGGGGGGGGAAAAACATTAGGGAAAGAAGTTGAGGTGTTACGGGGATCAATATAGGGACTGATAGTCTGGGGATCAATATAGGGACTGATAGTCTGGGGATCAATATAGGGACTGATAGTCTGGGGATCAATATAGGGACTGATAATCTGGGGATCATTATTGGGATGATAATCTGGGGATCACTTATTGGGACTGGATGATAATCTGGGGATCAATATAGGGACTGATAATCTGGGGATCAATATTGGGACTGATAATCTGGGGATCATTATTAGGGGATTCTGATAATCTGGGGATCAATATAGGGACTGATAATCTGGGGATCAATATAGGGACTGATAATCTGGGGATCAATATAGGGACTGATAATCTGGGGATCAATATAGGGACTGATAATCTGGGGATCAATATAGGGACTGATAATCTGGGGATCAATATAGGGACTGATAATCTGGGGATCAATATAGGGACTGATAATCTGGGGATCAATATAGGGACTGATAATCTGGGGATCAATATAGGGACTGATAATCTGGGGATCAATATAGGGACTGATAATCTGGGGATCAATATAGGGACTGATAATCTGGGGATCAATATAGGGACTGATAATCTGGGGATCAATATAGGGACTGATATCTGGGGATCAATATAGGGACTGATAATCTGGGCTTATAGGGATGATCTGGGCTTTATATGATGATCATGCCATCAAATGATGGGTATTTAAATATGTTACACATGTCTCTCCCAGTCTGTCCCCTCCAACCCTTCTTGTCCGTCCCTCTGTCCGTCCCCTGTCTGTCCCTCCTCGCTGTCCCTCTTTGTCTGTCCCTTCATGACCGTTCCTTCTTCTCTGTCTCTCTTTTTGTTTGTCCCTCTCCCTGTATGTCCCTCCCTGTCTATCCCTCTGTCCCCCTTGTCTGTCCCTCTGTCCCTCCTTGTTTGTCCCTCTTGGTCTGTCCCTCTGTCCCTTCTTGTCTGTCCCTATGTCCCTTCCTGTCTGTCCCTCTGTCCCTCCTTGTTTGTCCCTCTTGGTCTGTCCCTCTGTCCCTCCTTGTCTGTCCCTCTCTGTCTGTCCCTGTCTGTCCCTCCTCGCTGTCCCTCTTTGTCTGTCCCTTCATGACCGTTCCTTCTTCTCTGTCTCTTTTTGTTTGTTCTCCCTGTCTGTCCCTCTCCTGTCTGTCCCTCTGTCCCCCTTGTCTGTCCCTCTGTCCCTCCTTGTTTGTCCCTCTTGGTCTGTCCCTCTGTCCCTCTCTGTCTGTCCCTATGTCCCTTCCTGTCTGTCCCTCTGTCCCTCCTTGTTTGTCCCTCTTGGTCTGTCCCTCTGTCCCTCCTTGTCTGTCCCTCTGTCCCTTCCTGTCTGTCCCTCCCTGTCAGGCCACAGATTTTCTGGAGGGCCTTGATGTCCTACAGACCTTTCTAGTTGTAAAGATTCCTGGTCAGATACTTTACTCCTTTCCTTCAGACTGATATTGCCATAGATACTTATTTCCCCACTGTGGTTGGAAGGCCCTGTGTGAGTCAAAGGGCTGCTAAAACCATTAGCTGCTGATCAGGTCATGCTTCAGCGACTCCAGTGTTTATGTCATGCCTGGTTGAACCTTTTTCGGAGGTCTGCTACTCCTGGATGTCAGAAGTTTGCCAGCAGCATGTATCTGGAAGCACTTGTAAATTCCTAAATTGTAAATTGTTTAAGAAAACTTCCTGAATTGTAAATCTAGGTTAACAGGTTTAACAAAAGCTCCTAAAATGATTTGACTTCTCTTCAATGGCAGATTTTATTTTACTCTTTTAGTTTATTTGATATTTGCTACATTAGTAAATTTATATTATGGATATAGGTCAGCTGGACATCTGAGGATCCACAAATTTGTATACCCCCTCGATGAATGGGGAGGACATAGAGAGTTACCCATGTCTGTCCTGTCCTGGCTCATTTTATTTGGATATATATAAGGGGAAAGGGTGACATAAATACTGAATGATCTCCCTTTATTATATCTAGACAATGTGTGGAGAGTGAGTTACTTAGTTCTGATTGGCTGTGATACAGGTACAGATGGTCTGACCATTCCAACACCAATGTGTATATGCAGCATTAACTCACATCATTATGACTGGTAGCTTTGTTTTCACCTGTCCAACCATGAAGTACTACAGCACCATTAAAACTTTAGTCTGTAGACCAGGGAGTAGAGTAGGCATCAAACCAGTGAATCATATCACAGAAATTGGGGAGTGTGATTCAGAGTTGTGACCATGTGGTAGCCCTGATTAACATAATTGTATCCTTACATGTTTTATAGATGTTTTATGAGAGAGTAAAAAGAAATGCTCTTTGGACGTTTGGTTTGTCTGTAAGGGAGGTTTTTATAGACCTCCTAGCAACTTTCCATAAGTTTAATGGAGAGAGGTGATCACTTTATTGGTAATAAATGACACAGAGTTTCAATTCCTGCCTGTCTGGAACTACCATACAATCTCTGCTACTAATTAGATATCTGTTTTAAAGTATCAGTATATTTGTAAGTCTATCACCAGGGGCAGCTGTATGTTCAGAGGTAGATCCTAGCTGTGGAATCACAATGTCCTCACCTAAAGAAAATAGCTGGGCACAACGTCAAATGGTTATACTTCCATGAATGTCAACCTTCCACAAGAACAATATCTGCTATGTTCAAATTTGTGTAACTATCCATAAAATAAGAATAAAGCATGTATGACACCATTTATTTATACAAAGTACAGGAAAATTTTGTTTGTCTTATGTTGGTAAAATTCTAAAATCTTGACGCTGACCTCAAATATACTGATCATCAATTACCTTACAAGGGTTATATAACTTTGGCTTTTATTGATTAAAGTCATAACTTTTCCAGCGACATTTGAAACCCAGTCATTTATAAACTGACGGTATATATCTTGTACATGTGAAAATGACAGTTCTTTTGTTTTATATAGTAATTATGTAAAATATTTCTAAAATTTTGCTGAGCTGAGGAGCACACATATAAAACATTGGTTGTCATCCAGGAAGCTTGATATTGAACAAAAATGTGGTGTTTGTCAAACAAAGGGACGAATCTTTGTCAGAAAACCCATTATTATAAGCGTGCTCCATGTAAGAAACCAATTTAAGTAGAGTTATTATCATGACCTTGGTCTGGTGAGGCCTGTGTTTCAATGAGAGTAATATTGACGCTCTAAGTGTACAGGGCAAACTACTATGTACAGATACATTACTGATATAAAACTTCATCAAAATGTTTATCTTCAGGCTGAACATGCATGTTAATAATAATCATTTGTTATATATTAAAATATTGACTTTCAAAGAGGATATGAATTTTCTGTCAGTCTTGTTTCAGGGTTGAATAGGAGACATAAGTTTTCTATATATTGTATGTACAGTTAAAAACATACATCTTATGGGATAGAGCAAATCTCATTTGCAAGTTAAATAAGCAAGGGAGATAACTGTGTACATTGAAGAAACTTTTCATCAAGGGAGATAATAAAAATAGATTAAGGAAATCAACTCTTCAAAAAAACCAGCATACCAAGGAATATAACATTGAATATCAAGAGAGATAATGATTAGTATCAAGGGAGATAATATTGCATATCAAGGGAGACATCAAGGGAGATAATATTGCACATCAAGGGAGATATTCGTCAAGGGAGATAATATTGCATATCAAAGGATATAATCATACATATGAAATGTTTAAGCTGTGAACAGAGATAAAATCAGTGAATGGAGATAAATTTATTTGAAAATTCAAAATATGACTTAGTCTAGGAATCATTATAAAATTAAGTGTATTATTGGACGGAGTCCTACACTTAACATCACAGTAATGATATACAACAAAGGAGAGGGACCTCTGCTGTATAGATCAAGAGTTTATATATAGAATTATGCAGACAGACAATGCTGCATTGTTGGGGCCTCTAGGAAAAGTTTTAGAAGTGATGAAATCCTTGACTACCTGACTAAAAAAAACTTGTTCATAGTCAAACGTTCTGGTGATACTGATTGGTTGTAAAGACGAGATTTAAAACAAAGATGTTGTTATAGTAACATTAGTGTGGGCATGATGTACTAATGGGAACAAAAACATCACAGTAACAGCCAATAAAGCTAAACAGTCAAAAACAAAAATGTACATAAACCAAAAAAAACCTGCTGAAAAATAAAAACAAAGAAATAGCTAAAAAGCATGTAAACAAACAAATGACTATGAAATAAAAACTTACATCAACAAAGAAATTCCTAAAAAAATATGTAAACAAAGAAATGGCTAAAAAATAAAGTGGTGCATAAATCTATACTGAGGTCAGATTTGAGTTTCATAGGATGACAATTTAAGGTCATTATTTCTTGTCATATTTTTTAGAAACCTAGTTCTGTATTGAATGTGTTTTAAGCTGTAGAGCTGTTGATTTACAGAATACCACTCCCCACACATCATTCCACTATACCAGATCAGGGTCATAAACTGGTCACTAAGTATCATGTCAAATCGCACCACTCTGGAATGGTTCCTCCCTCCAGGAGTTGGGCCTAGTTTTATTTCACATTTCAATGTTGGAATTTTAATGTAATTATGAGCCCCAGTAAGCTCTCCTTCTCTTCAGCATGCCAGAAATATATAAATAGCTATGGTGTAATTCCTATACTCCCTCTTCCCCCTCCCCTTCCTCTTTCCCCCACCCCTTCCTCTTTCCCCCACTCCCTCCTCTCTCCCTTTCCACACATGTTTCAGTGGCTGGCCTACAAACTGAATCATTTCCTGTATTTCTCACATAAAATAAGAGATATAGGTAAGCATGAACAGGGATTAGAAAATAAATTAAATATATCTAAAATCTTTATAATTTGTATAAGAAAACTTATTCCTGCTATATGAATTGTTGTATAGTCTTATTTTAGGTGTTACTATATATAGATATTGTTTTATAGCCCTGGTTTCCTCTGTTTACAGGCCTATGGGGTACACAGACTGAGAGAGGTACACCACCATCACCAGACAGTGCCAAGTCTCCAGAGTCTGACACAACCCTGCCACACTGTCCTCTGTCATACCAACACTAATTCCTCTGGCCCAGTGTCGTGGTCGTGAAGTCAGGAGAAAGTATTGTGGTATCCTGTCAGAATTTCTATACAAAGCTGTTGGTTTATTCTGGAGTGTTGCGCACCAGTGGCAGCCAAAAAACTGTGGAAGCCTTATTGCTATCAGGGGGATGTAGCGGTGTGTAACACAGCTAAAACTTATGAGAGCATCAGAGGAACTTGTGAAGGAATACATTGATAAAAGCAATTAGATTTCTAAACGGTCTCAGTACAAACGTTCGTGCTGCTTACACTGGTAACCGGGGAGCTCCTCACGCTAGTATCAAACTCGTACCTGGAATATTTCTCTAACCTCCAAGGACTTTACAAAGTGATAAACCGTGGGTGACTTTACAAATTGATAATGATCAGCGTGTCCTTATAATAGGATTGCCGCTCTAATCTATATTCTGTTTTATCCTCCACAGTTCTACACCACACAAAGGTATAGGTTGGTTAGGGGTAATCGGTGAGGGGAGCCTGAAGTAACACACGTGTGTGTATATAGAGGTATTCCCGTACAGACTGTAGATGTTAGGTTCTGGCACCAGTACCTGAGAGAAGACACACAAGCCCACGGAATACCAGTATATATATATCACACAAAGCCTTGGGAGGACCAGTATCATCGGAATATACTTCATTACCTATACTTCATTGTTTGTACAAGTTAGTTATAGGCCTGGTGTTAAATTCAATGTTCATCTCAACAGGGCAACATCTACTATCTTAGAAGGATATTAAAAAACTTTTCACAGATTCTAGTGTGCTCAGGAGATCTTGTATATTACAATATGGATGCTTGATAAGAAGTGTTATTTTCGCCCTGGAAGTGTTTTATATGACTTGGAATCCTTTTGAAAAGTTCTTCATTGTCACTTATTTTGTAGTTGGCTCAGAAAAAGAAGGAAGGAAAAAAATACTGACAGCATTAAGCTGTTGAGATTTAATTGTAAACGGTGCGAGTTGAATACCATCGGTTCAGAGAAGCAATGTGTAGCCCCTTTTACATTGACTGGCATACAATTGATTTCTAGGGGAGCGCTTTTCTCTGTGTATTGTAGCGAAAAGTGAAGCAATCGTGAACGGAATAGAAGTATTTCAATAGATCTGCAGCAATCATGTCGGTATACACCTCCTCGAGTGGTGGACACTCTCTTACCCTACTATCGGTAGTGAAAGGAAGGGGTGTGTGAGTTTTGGCTCAGGAATACCTCTTATCATGCACATGGTTTTTTTACAGGAATTCCGATTCAGTTGAGGCCAAGTTTGTTGTGGGACAGGAAATTAAGGTTGAGATAATGGTAAAGTGTCTGAACTCGTACCAGTGAAACACGTGTGGATGTGGTCCCGAGGGATTATCAGGCTTGTATAAGTGTTGATAAAACAATACTAAAACCCTCATCTCAGTACATACTCTGTGCTATTTAATATTCGTCCAATTTTGGATTTAAGTTTTGTGTTTTCATTCCGAGGAGGATTTGAAGTTGTAGCTGTAGTATTCTGTGTTACGCACGTGGAGAATAATACCTTTCGTTTATATGCCAACGGAGCAGCACGATGAATTAGTGCACATCGTAGAAAGCTTTACGAGCCAGTTTGGGAATTAATGTAAAGAAAATTATTCATCATGTTTGGATTATCGTCACTGCCAGCGTTAATCCTCTTAGCCTGGACCATCTACCAAGGTACGTACCAGGTTCTGTTACTCACTCACGCATGACTTTGATTTCACACTTGGCTGCTTAACTGTTAGGCGGAAATTACATTGGTAAATAGTCTTCATGTTCTTACGGATGTAATTTCCATAATAAATCTGAAAATGATGCGTACAGAACATTCCATGGTCAAAATATAATTCCTATTTTGAGAAAATGTACAGAATTTTTAAATTGAAAACACAATACCAATACTGTTTTGGAATTAACATAATAATTGTGATAAATATATTGAAAGTTTAAGGGTCGGATGTTTCTACCACAGACCAGTAATAATGCATGATGTTAGATTTTGTACTCTAGTAGCCGGTGACCCCAACGACTACAGGTGAACTCAGGTACACTACTTATTCAGACGGTTTCGGTATATTGATATTCTATGTTCTCTGGGCTATACAAATCTACTGATATACGAATCACTGAAGCAGAGATGATGAATCGGGAGAGATATAATATATTTCTATATGATTATTTTATTTATCAATTTGTCCGTCGTAAAGCTTTTTAAGTGATTTTCTATTGAAGATCTGCTCACCTGTTCGGGAGGGGAGGTGCTCATGTTCAGGTCGGTGTTGTGGAATTGTTCAGAGAAATAATGGCCTCAATAACACATCTAGTATAAATCTATAGGCTTTTTATGACAAGTGTCTTGCAATGGTGAAATCGTAAATCGGACAGAGAAAATGTTTTGTAAGGATTAAAATAATTATGTGAATAACTGATAATGACCTTGGGTTTGACAGGTAGATATCACTGAATTGGGTACAATTCACTGCTCGTTACAGGTAGATTTTAACCAGGTGATAATTGTTACGAATAGCTAAATAGATTACAGAGGTACAAGCCAGTTATAAGGTTCAATTGATTTCTAATTTGACCTCGTCCTGGCTGTTACGCTGTGTGTACAGCTTAACGTTACAAAGGTAGAAATTGCAATTAATCTATCACTGTCACTACCTGTACAGGTAAATTCAGGTGTAAATGTTTATCAACAGCTTTCTACATTTAATAGGGAACTTGATATTCACTTAAGATTTCAAATTTTGCTTTGAGGTAAAATCAAATTTGAAATTGATGGGAAAAAATGCATAAATGTCTGTGCTGGTATTGTTATAAAGAATTTAGAAGGACATGTATTACACAATGTGACAATCTCTGGTCTGAGGGGAGATCAGTTTTACACACAGGTAGGAGGAACTGTATGGGAGGGGGTTAGGGGATGTTTTATGTGTCTAGAATATTTAAAGATTTATCAGTGACTAAGCATTGGGAATCAAAATCAATTTTAGCCAAAATCTGGTATGGAAAGGAAAGATAATGGTATCAGAGGTAAAACTACTCCCTTGTAGGAAGATCTCAAGCACATGGGAAAATGTGGGGATAGTATTGGAGGGGAGGGAAGGCAGATGTCAGGTAGGGAATTTATGTGTTGGAGTGGGGGCCAGATAGGGAATTAATCCTAATTGACCCCTGGTCTATATGTAGTGGGGGAGGGAAGGAGGAGGTAAGATAGGAATTAGGTGGTGATGGTGGATGGAGAGGAAGTGGTGGGGTGGGGGATGGGGAGGAAGGGTGGGGGTTGGGGATGTCTTGATGAGTCTACAGGGACAACATTACTGCAAGGTTGTAATAAATACCACCAGGTTATCATGTCGGGACAAATCCTTAGGGAGCTATCAAGGGATATATAATATGTGATGGGGAAATCCTGGGGTCTTATATTAGATCCATTCATTTACAGTCCATGTCACATATAACTGTATGATAAAATTAGGAGAAAAGTAAAGATTTGTTGACATTTGCTTTAATGGCTCAGACCTGTTTTATCTATATTCATAAATACTTCTGTTAGTTCATCTTTAAATCTTTGCCAGCTCAGAAACTTCTTTCCATACCTGCTTACATTCATATTGATAGAACATGTTAATGCTGTACATAACAGTACATAAGGATCATTAGCTAGGCAAGCTGTACCAAGTTAGTGTTGTCTACACACATGTACACACATGTACCCCTGGGAATGCTGAGAATCCCCCTATACCTTACCCAACACACTCCTGCTACTACTGATGTCAGCATCCATCTCGCATTCCCAACCAACATTCTTCCCTCCAGGTTTCCTTCCTTTTTTGTCTCCCTACATCTCTGCTGCATTCCCTTTCTACCTCCTTTCTCCCATCCTTCTATCTTTGTTTATTTCCCTCTTATATGCTGTCTCTACTTTGGGTCAAAATGTTTTTCAGACACACTTATCTGATTTTGAAGCTGATCAGATTTTGGCTATTTACATTTGTGATGAAAACAATAGTTAATTTCTCCGAGCATGATGTAGACCAATCGGTGATGACCCTTGTTATTTTGTTTCCTCAAGGTCAAAGTCACCTCTGTATATAGCTGTTCTATAAATAGATTATTTGACTGAATTATTAAAAAGGAATCGCCATTTCCCCTGTTTATCCCCACTTGTTTATCGCCACTTTTTTTCTCAGAATAGTAACCTGACAGTTAGTGTACAATCACATCTACTTCACAGTTATGTTGCAACAGATAAAAGAGTGGGGGCAAGGCTTTTGGTTTTGAATGACAAGACATCAACGTATCCTGGATTATATACATGCCAAGTTTCTGTTTTAAGATCCTGTACTTTAGGGAGAAAGACATTAGTAATCTCCAAATTCTTCAAAGATTGGTGGATATTTAACAGTTTTACATTTCAGACCTATATTTACTTTGATATACAAATGTTTGTGTAATTTTGCAAGAAAGTTTGAACACAAATTCCAATGTGATATGAATAATTGTATAACTGTATAGCTGACTGTATTGTCAATAAGAAGCCTTGATTACGAGAAATATATAATAGTGACGCGAAATATTGTATTAGTTTAGCGTATTTTGTGTATGTGGTAGACTAGAGAAAAAGACATCCGTCCTGCCTGGTTACATTTTAGACCATTGTATCTAGCACATTGAGAACATCTGATGGTTTTTTCAAGGTTTTTCTATAGAAATTTGTCAGATTCACAGTGGAAGCCAACACCAGCAACAGTTTTTTATGATCTTCCTCAAACCCATCAATAAGTCTGCTCACCATTCCTCCCCTCTTACCACATCCAGCATCTTCCTGACATAGAAGTCCCTGGTACTCCTGGCTTTGTGTTTCAAACACTGTCAAGGTTACCAGAGTTCCAGGAGACAAAACAGAGACTAACCATCAGTACATGACAGCTGCCTAACACTATATCGATGATATAGCTGCCGTAGGCTGATGAACATTTTAACAACTCAGCCTCCAAGACACCTCACCGTTTTTTTGGCATACTATGGTTTCAATTCCTATACAGGCCACCAGACTCTTTACAAGTTGTTGACAAGTTTTTCTCAGCTGAATTCTAATGCTAGATTCTAATATGAATCTTAGACTCAGTGAAAAGTTTTCATGACCATTTTTTTTTAAAAAGAATCTTAATACAGTCTTTCCATAAAACATCAAAAAAGACTATTCCTCATCATTTTATTGTTAAGATTGTCTGTAATAATAAGCTAATCATAATGAGCCATTTATTGTGATCTCTATAATAATCAGAAGTCTGTATCCCTATTTTAAAATAGGGGAGATAATTCAATGTTACCACATTTCTTTGTGTACTACTTCAGATATTGCATGAAGGCTAACACGATTGATAAATTTAAAATTGTTTGAGTTGATGTAAGATATAGTAAAGTAAATAACTGAAAAATTTAAGTCTTACTTTGCCAGCCAAAACAGATAATAATCATTAAGATACCAAGTTGTGTGTGAATTTCCCAGCTATAATGTGTAGACATTTAGGCAGCAAGTGCTCCTCTGTCAATCAGAATGGGGCTTGATTTTCTCAGAGCTCATCTCATTGTACAAATACTAACAGTGGTGAGTAATTACTCGTTCAAGGATGAAAGCTAGAACATGTGGAAGGAACTTTTCTTGATCAGGACTCCAGTACCGTAAATCTCTCAAAATTAACTTATCTAACACCAGAAGTATGAAGTCCTAAACCTGCATTGATACAAACAAGGGGAGGTAACTCCCTGAATATTTCCATGTTAATTAATGGGTTATCTTGAAAACTTGGCCATCAGTCTCTAGAATATTAAAAATCTCTTAACATTTGGCTTGATTATTTTGTCTTTGTGATGTGTCTTATTCCAAAGACCTTAGTTTCAGCTTAAGTGGGAGATAATCTAGTATTAAAAATGTTTCAGAGCAGCTTAGGGTCTGGTGGCCAGTCTAAAAAGGCCTTCTTTAAAACTGTGTTTGTTAAGAATAGTTATTAAATACCAATGCACAGTGCATGGTCACGGGTAGGTTATGGTACAAATATTCAATGTCCTTGGTGACCCTGACTCACTTCCATAGAACACAAACCACATCTTCTGTTAGTAGTAGCTACCTCAGCTCACCTGTTATAGCCAATCCACAGCCAGGAAGTGTGGGGGAGTACTCATCAGTCCTGGTCCATCAGGGGTCAGACTTACTATACTATCTCAGCTTACCTGTTATAGCCAATCCACAGCCAGGAAGTATGGGGGAGTACTCATCAGTCCTGGTCTGTCAGGGGTCAGACATGTGATGGACCATCAAATAGATGTTAACCTTATAATGAGTTGTAGTTCACTTACCTTAGATATAGGGGAGGGGGTTACAAAAGGAGACACTCTGTGATAGTAAGCTTTGAATGGGGAACCTATTTATCGTTAAATGTGAAAGAGGGGGGGGGGAGAGGTGGTGTATAGCAAAGTAGGGGGCACTATCTGTAGGATTCCAAAGGGTCATTTTAATTAAGGGCCATCAGAAAAGTAGTCAAAAGGGATGAGGAGAAAATTTTATCAACCACTTCAACAACTAGCCTGATAAGAGTCATATTAGGACAGTAGATTGGGAAAATATCACTCAAGAACTTGTTATGACAAAAGTTGTATTTGATTCTGAAGAGGTTGTTTAATTCATTTGTAGAATTCCTGTGGCAGTGTTAATTTAACTTGGTTGATATTGTGAGTTGTCTGAAGAGTTTGGTGAAATTTGTAAGAAGAGTTGTATTGTTAATGATGGGGTTTAGTTGGTACTGTAGATTTTTTTGGTCTGAAATAGTGTATATGGTTAGTGCTTAACATCCTTTTATGTGTGTGTGTGTGTGTGTGGGGGGGGGGGGGGGGGGGGGGGGATGGAATCGGTATTGGTTAGAGGTTAGAAATCAAAATTATTGATGTCAGATGATAGAGTTACCCCATTTTCTCTACAATAATAATTGTATGGGTTGCTGTCACTCAGTAAATCAAGCCAAAGTCATCATTTTGTTTTGTAACTGATGGCATCGCGTTAAACACATTAGAACCATATAAACATATCCCCTCTTTGAACCATTACATTACCATTGTTTTAACTCCTGTTAGGTTGACTTGCTAATTTGATAATAGGAAACTTTTCTGCAATTTGTCACAGTGCCAGATAATCTTATTGTTTCTTTCGAAATGAAATTTAAATTTGAGAATATAAAAATTTATCTAAATTTAAATTTGATTAACTCCAGAAGGAAATGTTACCATAACAGGTAAATATTTAATGAACAATTGTGTTTTCTGGTGTTTTCGTGTCTCGAGTTTCATACCAGTGGAATCGCAGACGCCTTCCACCAGGACGTTTGACTCCCACTGGGATCAGCAGTTAGAATTGCAGCACCCCTGCAGAACTAGATGTTTATTAGATAGTGCTGTATTCTGGCATTGAACTTTGGGAAAACACATTATTTGTTAGTATCATCATAAATAAATAACACAAATTTCACAACTGAACACTTTATAGCTTTAACTTGGCAAAACTTTGCTGCCAACATAAAAATTGTGGCCAACGACATATCTGAAAAATGATCCAAGTCAGTTCTGTGTTTGTTAGCTGTATAGCGGGAGGGAAGAAAGTACAGCAACTAGACCAGGATCAAACCTGAACCTACGAACACAAGTCTGTTCCTATTGCGATTCCTGGTCACAGTCAAACTAGTTAAATAGCTACATGCCTCCAACCCTTCGTGAAGTCCTCCTTGGTGAGATATGAGATTTGTTAGGTACAAAGTCCTGTAAAAGGAGAGGAGAAAATGGAATGACTAGACTCGAACCTTAAACCTGAGAACACTAGCCAGATGCTCTACCGATTAAGATATCGAAATTGTCACCCAAATTCTATTTAGTCCAGTTTTGCTATGATGGTGTGTCTACTGGGGTTAATGATAGTAACTGTATAACGTGGAGCTCTGTTATACATCACCCGTTCATACAGTGATAAATTCTGGAAATTTGAAATTTCTGTCAAAATGTCAATTCAACGATTCAACAATGAATTATCAAACACAGGCAGCTAGAGAATGATGGTGGAACATTTCTTAAATTACAATGTATAAATATTACTGATAAATTGAATTTGTTTGTAACATGAAATCAAGATTTACAGAAGCTGGAGTTTTAAAGTTTTTGTGAAAATTTTACAGATAAAACATTAAAATTCTATTTCATTTCACTTAAAACTGATAGTAGATTTATGAATATTGATAGGGAAATGGAGATAAACGTTTGTATCCGTGGTAACAGAGCTTCATTAGACTGTATACAGAACAATCTGAAACATCTATCAGCCGGGAGGAATGGCCCTACAAGGATAAACGTGTTCTATACAATAGTTAATTCTCAAAACACCAATAACTCCACAAATGTTTAAATACAATCACGCACTTTATAGCTGCAAGTTTCTGGACGTACTGCCAGTATTCTATAGGGTAGTAGGCATTTACATCAAAATGTTTTAAAATTTATCAAGCATTTATGGAAATATGTCACCATAATGATGATATATAGGTTAGGCTGTTCTGGTGTACCACAGACATACAAAGATCTTAAATCAAGTCCATGTTCTCATTTTAAATTAGACTACAAAAGCCTTTGTGGGCTTGGTCTATTGTATATGTGTGAATCGATGAATTCATTCTTAGCTTACCTGGCCCAAATTTGGCCACAAACATCCTTGGTGGAAGCTGAACAGAATTTGTATAAATTTTGGATTGGCAAGCATGGATTTATCACTTGACATTTGAAAGGGGAGATAACTCTTGAAATTTATTGACATTATAATTTCTGTTCTTTTATAGTAAATTCTTTTGAAAATTGAGTTAGGATAAAACAGTATTTGTTAGAAGTCATCAATAAATTTTATTATCTGATGAAATAAACCAGTATTTTTCTAGTGCACATGTCACCTTGAAAGTGAAAATTCCTCCTAAACCTTTGTGTGTATAAATTCTTTCTCTATAGTTGCTTGTCACTTTTTAGCACTTGATCCATTCATTGGTATCAAACGATTTAGGACAGATTTATTGGTTGTAAGCACTTTGAGACAGAAATACAAGGTAAATAGGTACGCTTGTACTAGCAGACTCAGAGTTAGGCATTCTCTTCTAACACCAGACAAAAGTTAGGCATTCATTTATACCACAGGTTTACGACTCAAAAAAAAAAAAAAAAAAAATTGTTTACTTAGCTCTGTATCCCATTTCCAGAAAATGGGGTAATTAATTTTAAAATGCTCTGAACACCACAAAAATCATCCGATCTGAATATTTATTAGCTTATATTGAAGACAATTCCTTACTGGTCACTATGGTATATGATATGATGGGTTTATGGGCAAATTTTATTTCATATTGAAAGTTGAATTACGAGGATTCATGTAAAAATTGTTAGTCGGAAAAGTACATGCTACATCCCCAGCTCACGATACCCGAATGAGCACAGACTGAATAAAATCGCCATCCATTCAACGAATGCATCCCTGAAGTGCAGATCCTCAATATAAACTCACTTACTTATAAAAATTACACATTGGTATGTGTTTATACCAATAGGTGTTTGGTTTCAAAGTTAGGCATTCATTGAGGATGCATGGCTATAGATAATAGCTAGGCTTATACATTGTTGGGGTTTAGACTTACATTGTTGGGGTTAACGGTACCACTTTTGTGGTTTGAAGTAATTCCAGTTTATGGTTGTGACAGTGATGTAGAGTACAAGGTTTTATACTTCTGTATCAGTGTGTATTAGGGTTACCTACACTCTTACTGCATACAGCCATAAATCTTAACACCAAACATTACACACATCAGTCAATGCAAGACAATGTCCTCTTTCTTTATCAATGATATATCAAAACAATATTCCATTTTCCCATTAATGATTTCAAAGCAAATGTCCATTTTTTTCATCAGTCCATACATTTAACAAGCTTCTCTTCCATCGTCCATCCATACATTATCTTGTCAGAGCATTATCTCCCATACTATATAAGCATTCTAACTTAGCATATGGGTCTATTTGGTAAGATAGTATGTCACAGTAACAAAACAAAACCATTACACTGTGACCTATATTTTGACTGTTGACCTCAATTTGATAAAAACTCAAGGCTCTGTCTGCTGTTATTATGATATAGTATCTTACATTCAACTCATCTTTTGTTTCATACTTGAGTATGTACATAGTACGTAGTATAAGCTTGTCTACATGTGGACCGAGCCTGATCATTTCCTCAAGTAGCTACACAGCCATATGGAACCTGATCTGACCCACATCAAAGCCACAGAACCTTACATCTGACATTATTCCAGGATTTAGAAGTTTATGACACCAACAAAAACACACATTTTTAATGAATAGTTTCCATGGTTTTGAACATGGTGGTATATATACAGATGGCTTCCAATCATTCATTACCCTGATCTAGGTACGGATAACACTGATTCTAGGACAGATAACTCCTGATTGATTGAAACCAATTAGAACAGAGGAACTTTACGATTTGATGTGAAATAAGTAGGGTTTTTTTTATTCGACATGCTATCTCCTGGCATTCACAATATTTGTATCAATCAGAGAATTTTTTATATACAAGCCGAAATTTTATATTTTGTTTGGCTTGCTGTCTGGTTTTGATAACTTCTCTTTTGCAGTATACTTTTAATCTGTTTGACTATGTTTTTTTTTAAAAAAAAAATCTTTGAAATATTTTACATGCCAAGTGTTACTAGTATTTAAGTTATGCCATGAGACTTTTCTCTGATCTCATTAAATCAACCTGAAGGTGTTTTTCCTCAAAATGTATTTCTGTGTTGGAGCATTGGTACTTGTTGCTCTTGGTATTTGGTCATTATAAACTTCATGGAAATAAACCTGAAAAAATTACCAGTAGAAAGATCAAAGTTTGACACTCTAGAACAGATGTAGAATATATTGTTTTACAATTACGATTTGAAAGTTTAAAAATTCCTGTCATAGATTTTGATAAAAACTATGCGTATTTTAAGTCAATGAATTCTGGTCTGTGAGATAGAGGCTGCCAAGATGTATAGAGTACAGTGATGTCACTATACAGAATCTGATTTGTAAAATAGGAACCATGTTTTACAATGAATGATGACTCTCTGTAGGCGTTATATAATAACCTACCATGCTGGTGCCCTGTGTCACATCCAACTTATAGAACTGCTCACAAATTCCTCATCAAATTCAATTTTACTGTCATATTATTCAAATGTTAAATATTGATCATTAGGCTTATTTTGTAAATCTCCAGATGTTTTTTAAAGATTTAAATCTATGATAATCAGAAAGTCAAATTTGTTTCTAAATGAATTGCTTAAATTTGGTCATTATATAAAACTTCATGGAAATATACCTGAAAAAATTAACCAGTAGAAAGATCAAAGTTTGAACACTCTAGAAACAGATGTAGATATTTTGTTTTTACAATTACGATTTGAAAGTTTTAAAAATTCCTGTCATAGATTTTGATAAAAATGCTATGCGTATTTTAAGTCAATGAATTCTGGTTCTGTGAGATAGAGCGCTGCCCAAGATGTATAGAGTACAGTGATGTCAACTATACAGAATCTTGATTTGTGTAAAATTATGAACCATGTTCTTTTTTTACAATGGAATGATGACTTCTGCTGTAGGCGTTGATATATTAACCTACCATGCTGGTGGCCCTGTGTCACATCCAACTCTTATAGAACTGCTCACAAATTCCTCATCAAATTCAATTTTTACTGTCTATATATTCAAATTGTTAAATATTGATCATTAGGTTATTTTGTAAATCTCCTAGATGTTAAAGATTTAAATCTGATGATAATCAGAAAGTCAAATTGTTTTCTAAATGAATTTTAAATGGTAGACTATTGAAATTGTTGTATGTGATATTGTGTGGAGTGCTGCTGTCACAAATCCGCTCTGTTCCCCTACAGTACACTCATGTAAAAGTGTTCTGCTTGTCTATGGGGGTTACAAGCTAATCACTTGTTTTTGCTAGAGACTACTGGCACCTTCAGTGTCGCAAATGGCAAACAATTCTATGAATGTAACATTGGGAATATATATATTTGAGAAACATTTGCAGCTAGCATACTACATACTGTTCCCATGAAAAAAGTGCAACCCTTGCCTGTCCTGTTACATCGAACTGCATCAGATTAAGTCCTACCCAAGTTCATACTCAAATAGTAAAAACATTGAAGGTACATATATGAAGCTAGAATTATCAATATTTATGTAAGGTTAAACTTTGTCAAAAGTTTGAAAATCCATAGTCCAGTTTTTTCTCCAATATAGTTTGGGGTATAGCACGGTCGATACTTGGACTCCAATCTCCAGAGTTCCAAAAATATCCAATAAGTTGATATCTGTAATGATTGTGATGGACATATGACAGTGTATTTTTATCCTTTGTCCTTTTGATTCTTTATGGTGATTAAAATAAATAACAAACAACAAAACACCAACAGACAGGTTTCTTCTGCACCTGCTATGTATATGAAATCTGTTAAAGAAGGTAAAGGGAAGGTAACCCGCGCACTCTTGTTTGTAAATAAATTAAACAGAGGAAGGGAAGCAGACGGTCGGTGTTTATGTATCTATTTCGGTTGTTGTTTTGTTTCTGTACAAGCTTGTACTTGTCTGTATCTGTCAAACATTTAACTGACTTTGTAGCAGTAATGACAAGTAGAAAAGACCGAAGTGAGCATGATGTGTTAGCTGATAATTCACAGCTAGTATCTAGTAGTCCTCTAAACACTTACAGGAGTTCTCAGTACTGAATCTTGCAGGATATAGAGCTAGTTACACTGCACTGCAGAACTACTATGTCCATCTGCTGTAAGATTGTACCTGCAGTGGTACCCATTGCATGATCTCCCTATATGATTATTTTTTTCCTTATACAGTTGAGACCATGTTGGCTTGAACATGGGTAAGTTACCATTCTGATTAATTTGGATTCTCATTTTGTCCCCAACCAAAGTTTTTACTGATTTATTCAGTTGGAATATTTTGAATACTAAAAGTCCTAGCATTGTCCCACTGACTTCCAGTTATCTCCCTTGTCAGTATTATACTGTTTGTTCCCCAGTTATCTCCCTTGTCAGTAATTTACTGTTTGTTCTCCAGTTATCTCCCTTGTCAGTAATTTACTGTTTGTTCCCCACTGTTACTGTTAACCAATATTAAAAGAACAAAGATATGAATTCTGCAAGTTTAATTGTTGATTTTACTCTTCGGTGTGAGGAGTGCTCAAGGTTCTGTCCCTTTGCAGCTTGCCATGGTCCTAACATTCACAGTGGTACCAGTGGTAGTTGTGGTACCAGTGGTAGTTTGTAGTGCCAGTGGCCAGTGGTACAGTGGTAGTTTGTGGTACCAGTGGTAGTTTGTGGTACCAGTGGTAGTTTGTGGTATCAGTGGTAGTTTGTGGTACCAGTGGTAGCCCTGCAGGTAGGGCGTAAGAATTGTACCTGCTGCCCCTATTGCATGATCGTTAAAGGCGACTAAATTTAGTATCTTATCTTTTCTTTCTCTCTAAATTACTTTGTTCTTCCTAGAGTCTCCCTTGACACCACCTCACTTTTGGCCTTTGGTTGAGTGCTCGCCCCTGTGAGGAAGGCTCTGGGTTCTGTCCCCTGGCCGAGACACACCAAAGTCTATAAAAGTGGTAGTTTCTGCTCCTGCTTAGCGCTCAGCATAACGGGAGTGGGACGACTGGTTTGCCCGTTGTCAGTATAATGTGACCGGGTGGGTTGTGTTGCTTGGTGTCTTCGGCGGCATTATTCAGTGATATAGCATTATAAAAAGGGCAACAGTTCCACTATACAAGAAGACACAACACGAATATACTGCAGTCTCCCAAAACACGCAACTCGCACAACATACACGCAACACGCCGCATACATGGGAGGCCGTCCTCACATGAATAGGACGTTAATTAATCAAACAAACAAAGTTTGTGTTACCAGTGATAGTTTGTGATACCAGTTTTAGTTTGTGTTACCAGTGGTAGTTTGTGGTACCAGTGGTAGTTTCTGCTCCCTCCCAACAACTCTCACCTCACAATGTCCTCATGATGTGATTGGGTTAGAGTATAACTATCACAGAGACACAATTATTTACATCTTTGAAATAATTACTTTGAGAAAATCACATAGACAAATGGATGGTATTGGACTAATTTGGACTTTGTGGTATTGGCTGATTTCAAATGTTCTACTTGCTGCTCTAAATATTTCACCAAAAGAGTTGTAGCCAATTCTGAATCTTGAAATTTTAACCATACTCATGTTATTTATATACCAGTTAAATTCTAAGTGGAAATATCAAATGCTTTAGAATTTTTGAAGTTTTCAGTTTTTCAGAAAATCAAGAAAAATGGTTGGTACTAATCATATATAGTAGTGAATTTCCTATTTGTTAAGCTTACGTACATTCTTAAGGAATTGTGATAATGTTTGTGATTGAAGAGCCGGTGGGATTAGTCGCCTCAGTCTATAGGTTACTAGTTACAGTGAATCACTAAAGCATTAGATAGGCAACCTAAATGACAGATTTTACTATCTCAATTTAACATTTTGTAGCTTTAATTGCCACACTTTTTTAGAAGAACTCATAAACGTATCCTATTTTGATGAAGCATGCCAAATTACAAGTGCACCAAAGCCCTGGTATATTGAATTTGTAATCTGCAAGATTCTCATCTATGTTGGTATGAAGTGCCTGGATGAAGTTGGGAATCGTTTCCCCGAGACTTAATTGAGGAACAAAGTAGTTCAATTTACAACTTACAAACTGCTGTGACCTTGAGAGGAAGATTTAATGTTGACGCTGTCATAATTGCGGGGTAGAAGTGAGATGATATCTCGTTAGTTAATCATTATACTGTCATGTGTGTTATATTAATGGTGGAGGAACTGGAGTATCGCTGGTACTAAAGTTATCTGTGGTACATATATATAGGCACAAAGTTGGTTTTTACTGTAATTATATCAATAATCACACCAGTATCGTATAAAAATCAGATACATGTTAAAAAGTATCTATCTATATATATACATGCTACATTAATTTATATATAGATAGGTCAAGGTCACAGTGCAAGGGCATCAGTACCATTATTCTAACTTATTCTAGGTCATACGACTATATCAGTAGTTGATTTTCATTACATAATCATGACAAAACAAAAAATCATTATGTAGGTTCATACTACCGTAAAATGTTATCTCAGAAGAAATGTTTACATTATGTTCACTTTTATGCCCTTTCATAACGGGTCGGTAGTCATATAGTGTTACATTGTCAGTCACTTCCGTCCTTCCTGGATTTGGTATGAAGACCAACCCTATATTCCATGGTACAGGGACAGTAAGAACATAAACCAACCCTATATTCTATGGTATGGGGACAATTAGAACATAAACCAACCCTATATTCTATGGGAGTTGGACAATAAGAACATAAACCAACCCTATATTCTATGGCAGTGGGACAATTAGAACATAAACCAACCCTATATTCTATGGTATGGGGACAATTAGAACATAAACCAACACCCTATATTCTATGGTATGGAACAGGGACAATAAGAACAATAGAACCAACCAATATATTCTATGGGAGTTGGACAATAAGAACATAAACCAACCCTATATTCTATGGGACAATAGTTCTATGGGGACAATTAGAACATAAACCAACCCTATATTCTATGATAGTTGGACAATAAGAACATAAACCAACCCTATATTCTATGGTACAGGGAGAATAAGAACATAAACCAACCCTATATTCTATGGTATGGGGACAATTAGAACATAAAACCAACCCTATATTCTATGGTACAGGGAGAACAAAGAACATAAACCAACCCTATATTCTATGGTATGGGGACAATTAGAACATAAACCAACCCTATATTCTATGGACAGAACACAAGAACATAAACCAACCCTTATTCTATGGTGGACAATTAGAACATAAACCAACCCTATATTCTATGGAGTGGGACAATTAGAACATAAACCAACCCTATATTCTATGGCTAGTAGGACAATTAGAACATAAACCAACCCTATATTCTATGGTATGGGGACAATAAGAACATAAACCAACCCTATATTCTATGGTACGGGGACAATGAGAACATAAACCAACCCTATATTCTATGGTACGGGGACAATGAGAACATAAACCAACCCTATATTCTATGGCAGTGGGACAATTAGAACATAAACCAACCCTATATTCTATGATAGTTGGACAATAAGAACATAAACCAACCCTATATTCTATGGCAGTAGGACAATTTTAGAACATAAAACAACCCCTATATTCTATGGTATGGGGACAATAAGAACATAAACCAACCCTTATATTCTATGGTAGGGACAGGGACCCTTAATGGAACATAAACCAACCCTATATTCTATGGTACAGGGACAATAAGAACATAAACCAACCCTATATTCTATGGAACAGGGACAATAAGAACATAAACCAACCCTATATTCTATGGTACGGGGACAATAATGAGAACATAAACCAACCCTATGTTCTATGGTACGGGGACAATGAGAACATAAAACCAACCCTATATTCTATGGTACGGGGACATAAGAACATAAACCAACCTATATCTATATGAACATTGGGGGACTATGGTACGGGGACAATGAGAACATAAACCAACCCTATATTCTATGGTATGGGGACAATTAAAACATAAACCAACCCTATATTCTATGGAACAGGGACAATAAGAACATAAACCAACCCTATATTCTATGGCAGTGGGGACAATTATGGTACAACATAAACCAACCCTATATTCTATGGTATGGGGACAATTAGAACATAAACCAACCCTATATTCTATGGTACAGGGACAATAAGAACATAAACCATCCCTATATTCTATGGTACTAGGGACAATAAGACATAAATACCCTATAACATAAACTAAGAACATAAACCCCTATATTCTATGGTACGGGGACAATGAGAACATAAACCAACCCTATATTCTATGGTACGGGGACAATGAGAACATAAACCAAACTCTATATTCTATGGTACAGGGACATTTTAGAACATAAACCAACCCTTTATTCTATGGTAATGGCGACAGTTGACTTGGCTAACATGACAGACCATAGTAGTATCACATCCCTATATACAAACTCCTCAGCATTGCCAAGTTTGGAGCCATCACACTATAGGCTGTATAAGGATAAAACCATGATCTGCCAAAATTCCGGCCATGAGATTGTATTCGTCTGGTCGAATTGATAGGCTTGGGATCTCCATAATAACCATCATTTCTTCATTAATCAGATGTTACAGGCCTGTTTCCAAATAGACGTCGCCACTTCCAGTAATTTCTCTCCTGTAACATCACAGCCCTAATCTGCATATATATACGCATATGTACTCCTGTTAGGGTGAAGCGAACTTTTGAGATCTTTCATGGGGATGTTATAAGTTGTGGTGTATCTTTGGCAAATGAACATTGATGTGGTGACCTGATGGATTCTGTTTAGTAAAACAATGAGTAGAAAATATATTCCAACAAAAGAATCAGAAACATTTCTTACAATAAGAATTTTGAAAAATGACCCATATGTCCTGTACAAGATAAGAACTTATGACTGAGGACAGAATATCTTATAATCTATGCTATTGTTATCCCTGGTCCCCTGGACCTCAGAGGAAAGAATCAGTTAATGTGTGTTTGTATTAAAATAGTTTGTCCACTGTCCTATTATATGGTTTAACCTTGAGTCCATTTGTGTAAAGCAGCTGCACTTGTAAAGTTCAATGCAATTCATTTTATATGATTGTCTGCTAATTAGTTAAATGAGGAAAACGAACCATGAATTGGCAATGTTTAACAGCTTCAGTTATGATTGTTGATGTCTCAGCCACAATCAAATCATAGCTCAGAGAAACGTGGAATGTAATATTGGATCAGGGTCCTTGGAGAGCTTGAAACAGAGCTTGTGTGAAGATGAGCGATTTCTGTACCAGTTAACAAGTGGGTTATTGTCTCGATTTCTGTGTCAGCTCAAGTGCCACAGTAACTGATGGCAATCTGTCTGAAATCCGCTGATGATACATGAATCCTGTAAAGTTTGGACGAAAAACATGCGGGCGTTTGTTTAGTGTGGTACCAGCACTATCAAACATTGTCATGACGTCAGCAAGTCAAGGTGTTAAAGAGGCTTGTACATCATGTGTAAGTCATCAGGAGGTTTGTTTTAAATGAAAGCCATTGATAGCACTATCTGTGTTCTCAAGATCTCAACTCATAACACCACAGTGATTATTTTTTAGTGTTCAGATGTTTGGGACTAATATTGGTTCTGTTGAACGTCTTCAATGAACCATTAACTCAGAAGAACATTGCATGCAATGTTGAATAGCTATTGAATTCCTTGGAAAATCTAGAAAAAATATTTAGAGTTTTGCAAATCTAAACAGAAGAGTTAAAATACAAAAGTTTGAAAATTTAAAATAAATACAATAGCTTCATCTAAACCATAAAAAAATTGTTGTTGACCATTCAATGTTGTACGCATATGTCTAGCTTTATTTAAAGCTATCAGACCAGTTAAATCGTACGTGAAGAAGGTATCCGCCAACCCGTAGCCCCAGGAATCATCCGCAGTTTTTACCAACAGGATGTTCTCAATATCAATCTCAATACTCCAGGTGACAAATTGAGATGAGATTTTCTCCTCTATAGGTGACTGGCAATGAGAATTAATCGTAACCCCCATTTAAAGATGTGTTGAGCGTCTACATGGGCTGACGTCTGCTAGGATTGTGTGGTAAAAGGTTATAAATCAGAGCAAAGCTTTACAGTAAAATTGACGTTTTCATGTCGTCAGCAAAAGCCATGGTGATAGTTCTCTCTGAGGGTGAGGTAGAAATCAGGCCAAACTAGCCGAGTAATCACTCAAGGCATCATTGAGGACACATTTCTATGACTGGAGGGTTGGCATTCTCAAGGTTGTCCCTTGACAGAAATAAAAGTATCTCGGACTCAATATTCTTTCGACACAACTACTGAAATGTGGAGGGAAACCCTCTTGTTTCAGTGTTATGGGACATTTTAGTATGGTGTTTTTTAAAACGCAAATCAAGTAATATCAAGAGCGCATCATCTTTTTTATATTTTTATTTTTTATTTTGGGGGGGGGGGGGAGGGGCTTATTACCCCATGAACAGTAAGGGTCGTTTTAGGCATGTTGTAGCTGGTGGCTAGCTCAGTGAACAACGCAAGGAGGCTTAAGCTGAACCACTTCAGTGTTATCCTAAAACAAGACTTAACAGGCCAGTTTTACCCCTGTTTTTCCAAGAGGAGAAAATATCATAAGAAAGTGTTGGCAGTATTTATTTCATAAACTTTTGCTTTGAACTTACATAAGGTAAACAAACTGAATCTTCATCAAAGTAAAGCCTTCCTATTATTTATGGTGGTTTACATTTGTCTATATCAATTTGATGGCCCTTGGTTTATAGGGTTGATCTTTGACCTTAAGGTTTATAAGTTTAGAGGTTCTTTTTATTGTGAATCAACAACATTGTGGTAACTTACTGCACACATCTACGCAATACAAGCATCTCCATGTACTTTGCCTTCGTTATTCTTCTAGGAATGAGGCAATGCTATCTAAATCAAAGATAAAAGACAATGGGGAGGAATGCAATTTGTAAAATAAAAAAGGAAGTTTAGCTAACTTCATAATGGTAAATAATTATCAAAATTCTGATAATTAGGAGTTTTTGGTTTTCCTCCCATGTCTATATGCTCAGAGAGTCTGGTGTGTACCTATAGAACTTGGAGCCTATGGAAGCTATTTGTATCAATGGCATGATGCCATTACTTGTCAAGTATGTGTATAGTCTCAGACAAAACAAGGTCAAGCTTATACTGTATCCAGACTGGTGCAGGCCATCACAAAACACAAATAATATCATCTTATGGTTGGCTGGACGGCAAGATTCCTAGTCCAAAACAATATTCACCAAAAATCACTCAGCATAAAAAAAATTTTGCATTAGGATTATAATCTCTATGTATTATGGAAGTCCGAAAATTTAGAATTCAGTATTTTTTCCGTTTTTCATTCAAAAGCAAAAAGATTATTCATGAATTCCAAAGGTCAGCTAATCAGTCCAGCAAAGCAAATATGATAATATACTATCTCCCAGAGTTTTCACCTAGCTTTGAATAACAGTTCTGACTGTCTCCCAAAGAATCCACCTAAGTTGGGATAACAGTTCTAACTGTCTCCCAGAGATTCCAACGAACTTGGGATGACAGTCTTGACTATCTCCCAGAGTTTTTCACCTAACTTTGGACGTAATAGTTCTGACGGTCTCCGAGAGATTCAACCTAACTTGGGATAACAGTTCTGACTGTCACCCAGAGATTCCATCTAAGTTGGGATAACATTTCTGACTGTCTCCGAGATATTTCACCTAAGTTGGGATAACAGTTCTGACTGTCTCCCAGGGATTCCTCCTAACTTGGAATAATAGTTCTGACTGTCACCCAAAGATTCCACCTAACTTGGGATAACAGTTCTGACTGTCTCTCAGAGATTCCACCTAACTTGGGATAACAGTTCTGACTGTTTCCCAGTGATTCCACCTGGTTTGGGATTACAATTCTGACTGTCTCCCAGAGATTCCACCTAACTTGGGATTACAGTTCTGACTGTTTCCCAGAGATTCCACCTAAATTGGGATTACAGTTCTGACTGTCTCCCAGAGATTCCACCTAACTTGGGATTACAGTTCTGACTGTCTCCCAGAGATTCCACCTGGTTTGGGATAACAGTTTGGAGTTTGATATAAGTTCAGTACCCTGTAAAGAGATAAACTGTACAATTGTTTCTGTGGTGGAACTTCCACTCCTCAAATAATGACAAGTTAAATACAGTTTGATATTTGAAATGACGCAACCACAGAAATATCTATTTATATCTAGTGTCTAAACTAATAACCTGTTTCGAATTGTGCTGCAAAGATACGCTTCCCACATGATATGATACCTATAGCAATACTTGTCTCACAATTTGATACTTAACACGATTAATGTATTAAATGATTTATCAGTCAAAAAGTGAAAAAAAATTTTTTACTCATTCACTGTCGGTTTTATACCTTCTTTTTCAATAACTTTGACCTAACTACTTATTTCTCAGTGTCACTTCATCATTGTCAACGTCATCAATAATGAATTGACATCATTCTGCGTTGTGATCGCCGCTTGACGTCCAAAACTGCTGTTGGAAAATGTATGCATCGTGGTCATTTTGTCAAAATATGTGATGTTTTCATGCATGTTAAATTGACCTTTAGTACTAAAAGTACATCTTGATGGACAAGAATTTTACTGATGAATGTCTTAGATTTAAGACGTATGAAACAAATTTGATGTTGATGGTAATGGCTTGATGATTATCTGCCAGGAAGTAGGCGATGTTGTGTGGTGCGAATGCTTTTACATGTATACATGTTGTCTGACAATGAGTTTTAATTTCTGGAAGGAACTATGAAGATTTGAACTCAATAAGACGTTAAATGAGTATTATTTAACCCCAATGATGTTCCCCATTAGAAGAATATGATATAAATGGATTCTTTATCAAACAATGACTTTTGAATACTAATTAGTCTTTTTGCTGATGAAAATATTACTACACCTTATTTGCATATTTTTGTAATACACGTTACCGTATCACTGCCATATTTCTATCGGCTAACGAATATGATTGTGGTAGAAACAGGTCACACTGCTTGTGGTTGTTGAATATTGAATTTATTCCAATCTCGTAAGTTATTTTTTTAAAGTTGCAAAAGACACTCGCTAGAGCTTGTGTCCTTTGTAACTTTTAAAAAATAACTCACTCGTGTGGAATAAATTCATTATTCAACAACCACTCATTATGTAACCTCTATGTATCTTATACCTAGTAAAACTGGTACCCAGAATCTAAACTTATACCCATTATCATCTTAACTAATACACAGTATCTAAACTAATATCCAGTATGTAAACTAATACTCAGTATCATCTAAACTAATACCCAGTATCTATAAACTAATACCAAGTATCTATAAACTAATACTCAGTATCTATAAACTAATACCCAGAATCTATAAACTAATACCCAGTATCATCTAAACTTATACCCAGTATAATCTAAACGTATACCCAATATCTACTAACTAATACTCAGTATCATCTAAACTAATACCCAGTATCTATAAACTAATACCCAGTATCTATAGACTAATACCCAGTATCATCACCCAGTATCTAAACTAATATCCAGTATGTAAACTAATACCCCGTATCCACATGTATATACTAGTTCCCAGTATCTATAAATTAATACCCAGTATCATCTAAACTAATACCCATTATCATCTAAACTAATACCCATTATCATCTAAACTAATACCCAGTATAATCTAAACTTATACCCAGTATCAACAAACTAATATCCAAAATATTAACTAATATTGTATACTTTTATAAAATAACCATTAATATAATCAGATTTTATCATAGTACTGCCTATTGATTGTAGACATATTGCTGTCCACCATTGATAAAATGGAAGGCTGGGAGGGGGGACACATTTTGTCTTTTGAGACATTTCTTCTTTCTTCAAAATTTGTCTCTATAATGAATGTGTTTACTTTTTGAAGTTCTTACAAGCTGCCATCCTTGGTGCTGGTGATATTAAAACCCTAAACACATCTCATCATTAATTTTGTGGGGCAGTAATTACATCAGTGCAGTCAAGTCAATGGCGTATGGTGATGTAACACTGTCGTTCATCACTACCAGGAAATTGTGCTCTCATTAAGGTTTGACGAGTATTATGGGGAATTGGAGAATGAAGTTTAAAAACAAGAGCAATGAATGTGAGATGTACTGCTCCTTAGGAAGCATATCCTACTGGTTTTAGGATCTGCCACAGTCTCTAAGGATTCAGTCAAGGATTTTAACTTGTAGTCACCAACATTTAACACCTTTGGGAACATGAGAATTATTTCACTATTTTACAAGATTTGTGCAAAAAAAGAAAATTATTACCGTAATGTTAAAACATGTATAAGGAAAGTTGTTGTTGGGTGTGGAGTCTGTGTACTTCCGATTTGTGCACGGGATTCCAGAAGTCACTGTCTTATCCCATTAAATAGATTTTGCCGTGATTTAGTGACACCAACCTTTTAAAAACAAATGATGAAAGATACTTGTCTGTGGTATTATACTATGAATTGACAACATTAACGTAAAACAGTGCTAAGCACACTCTTTTTGTCTATACTTCAATCAGCATCATACAAATGCTTGTATCGTTCATGATATTCTAAGCATCTAATCGACTTTGGAAACTTCTGGCGCAAATCAAGGTCAATAGTCAATAAAAGAAAGGGACGAAAGAGAGAAGGGTTCATTTCATATATGTTTGTGGGTATAATATTTGCGGAGTATTCTGTGCTGTTTATTGATACGAAGCTATAGACGTTTAATTGACATACACTGTATGGCTAGAGAGAGGTCTACTTTCATTTTCAATCGTATAAAAGTTTCACCAGCAGTTTTGTTTCTAGATGTAACTAACTTTATTAATTATTTGTTGACTAATATTTTCCTCTTTTTGTTCTAATACTTCGAGTTCAATGTAATTAAGAGGGTATTTTGTTGAGTTATCATTCAGTTGCTTTATCTTTTATTTGTTGCAGTGCTGGGGGAACAGCATTTCCTTGAGACTCCCGCGGACACCAGAATTGTTATGGGGCGCAGTACAATGCTCAACTGCTCTGTCGGGGATCGTGTCGGCAGAGTGCAGTGGGCCAAAGACGACATGTTACTAGGTAAGTCTAGCAAAGTAGATCAAGGTCATTACTGATTTCAAACAAAGTAGATCAAGGTCATTACTGATTTCATACAAGGTAGGTCAAGGTCATTACTGATTTCCTACATACAAATAATTTTTAGTTTTATTTCTTAACTCTTCGCTGATAAATGTTGGATTCCAGTGGATCAGCATGTTCACTGTGACTAGGCTATGGTGAGGAATACTTGGAGAATCCTTTGTGGTTCGTAGACATTCATTCCTGCTCAGATTTTGTGTCCACACTGACAAAATTGTTTGCCTTTAATTTTTTGTATTGTATAATGGTTGAAAGGGACAGAATTGACCCTACAAGACAAGAGCGCCCACCATAGCCAGACGTGTGCTGCCATCTATGTTGTAAAACTGACAAGAAACGTGATGTTTGTGGGAGCTTAATGGAGGTTACATGCAGACAAAATTCACCCGTAATTGAGCAAAATGTCAAACTTTTTCAAGAAGCTTCTAGGTTAAAAAGGCAGAGATTGGCCTGGTGTGACAGCTAATCAATGGTGTACCAGTCAGTCGGGAGTTAAGGTGATCTCTGATTTCCTCCTCCTGTGTTGGAGATCGACTTCAAACCTTACTTAATTCATGGAACTAAACATACAAAGTTATGATGTAGATCATTCTTTATTCCACCAAGTACCTAAGCGACCAGATTTTAATAAATAGGGGACATCTTAGCAGTGCTTCTTTGGCAATAACGGACTAGATCTTTCATTCAGTTGCTTTGGGAGTAAGATACTCTATGTTTTCAGATGTCTGACTTCTCTATCATTATCTAGATTTTGTTTGGTTCTTGCCATTTTCCTTCATGGAGTAGCCGCCATGTCGTTGACCTTTTGTGATGCTGAGAGTTTGCCTGATCTGAAGGGTACATTGTAAGGTGTTTGGAATGTTGGCAAACTTGACTGGGGTTGATGTAATCTGTAGTTACATGTCGTGACATAACACTGTCTGCAGGGTGTGAGGCCCAAAGGTTACCAGGTCACTCAAAAGGTCATACAAGGTCATGTGTTAAAGTATCTATTACTTGTGTGATTTATTAATTCTGGTATAATTTTACATGAAAATGTTTCTAGATAAATTATTTTATTATCTTTCATCCCTTCTGTATGAGCCTCCCTTGAACCCCTTCCTCCTCCATAGCCTTGTGTTATAGAAGACCATCACAGTCAGATTGACTATCTTTTACTTCCATTCACCATATAACAAAACGGTTAGGAAGGTAATTTGACTAGAAAGTTCTTTATCTGTATATAATGTATGATAGTAAAACTTTTTTCCAAAATTACCAATGAAAAAGTCAGGTATTTTCATATGAGATACACAGGACTAATGAGTGCAATGCATGATTACAAAATCTCAAAAATGGCCATCAGACAAATGTTAGCATGTACGGTATAGGATATAGAGCCTGAAGAAAGGATAAACTTTGATTATATGACTACATGGACAAAGAGCATTTCTAGATAATGTTGGTAGTGTGGTGGTACTCATACATTGGAGGTATTTGGGTGGTCGAATTTGTTTGTTTTTGTTCCAGTAATGTTGGAGAGGATTTGTTTAGAGTTGACTGAGATGTTACAAGATGGTATATAGGAGATGTAATGAGTTGGCGGGAAAATAAATTTCACGCTGTGTAACCTCACATAGGTTCTCTTACAACTCTTCTGCATTACTCAACACTCGAACAAAAACTAGGATATAAAAAACGTAGAAGTGGGTAAGAGAGGGGGGTATGTATGATATCTGTACTGTGTACCATCCACTACTTGCTGGGGATAGAGTCTGTCTCTGGAACATGCAGCGTAATTGTCTATTTTCTCCCCATCTCCCCGTATTCATTACATGTGTAGGATCTTTACAGTTTATATATAACCACTTTTACTGCTGAGCGTGATTTCGTGTTACGCTGTTACAACATACCCAATATACTCTCAGATCCTGCTGCTCACATTTTTTCTTCACATCTACAAAATCCTGTTGCATTATGTTCAATTACAAAGCTGATGTTTTTTTCTGAGATGGAGAACTTTTCTGGGCCCACAGGTTCTTTTAATTGTCTTTATTTCCTCAAACTTCTGGTACAGAGCCAAAAATAGCAGAGAGACCAAACATTGGTGGGCTACAGCACTGAACTGTTTGATACACTGCAGGGAGAAAAGAAATTAAAAGTCGTTTTGTGATTTTATTATCACAAATATTTTCATGAAGACAGCAGAGCTTCGATACTGTATTGGGAGCAATTAAAACTAATTTGAGGTGATTTATTTGAGGATGTTTTTATTTTTTGCATACATACATCAGATGATTACTTGCGTTGTGACTCAGGGCCATCCATACCATTTGAGATATGATTGTCAGCATAATATCAAGGAGGAATGGCCTGTCAAGACACGATCATAAAAATTTTTATGAATGAATTCTTATCAGCCCTGATGAGGGAGAATTGGTTTGATGGATAGTACCCACATCTCAGTTATGTTCCTTTTCAAGCTCTTCCAGTTAATTTCTTGTCAATTCCAGTTCTTTTTTATAGCTGACCAAACTATAGGAAACATTTAGGAATTTTACCACTGTTCTTGGATGTCCTTGAAAGACCTACACCACTATTTGACAGGTTTTCTTCTGTAACTCAAATCTCTCATACACAATTTTAAATCACATTTCTTCTGTAACTCAAATCTCTCTTACACAATTTTAAATCACATTTCTTCTGTAACTCAAATCTCTCTTACACAATTTTAAACCACATTTATTTCTGTAAGTCAAATCTCTCTTACATGATTTTAAATCACAATTATTTCTGTAACTCAAATCTCTCATACAATTGTAAACCACATTTATTTCTGTAACTCAAATCTCTCTTACATGATATTAAATGACAATTATTTCTGTAACTCAAATCTCTCATATACAATTGTAAACCAAATTTATTTCTGTAACTCAAGTCTTTCATACACAATTTTAAATCACATTTTTTTCTGTTACTCAAATCTCTCTTACACAATTTTAAATCACATTCATAAATCATAAATGATGCATACTTCTTTATAGAAGAAAGGCAACATCAGTATTATATCTTCATCATAGTGTGTTACTATGGTGACTGATATCAGCCATGTTGCACTGTCACATTGAGGACCCCGCCAAGCAAAGAGTGACAGTGCGAAAATATTACGCGACAGTGCGACGAAAGTGAGACAAACATTTTTGTCACATTTTCGGGTTCATATTGTCACTGTGGCAGGTTCATTTTGTTTCACTGTCACATTGTTGCACTGTCACATTATTGCACTGTCACATTTTGGGTTCCAGTTGACATGGGCAGCTTGGTGCCAGCTGATGGACCGCCTACTATTTTCTGAGAGATAAATTTAGAGTCAAGGTATTATAAATGTATTTTGTTGATTTTCATACCAGTGAAGTTGATTCCTAGTTCCTTATATTCTATTACTTATTCGATTCATAGATTAAATATTCAATTTCTAGCTACCATTTAACATCAGAAATGGTTCAAAATACATTATTATGCGTCGCTATAATCTATTTGACCTGTTAAAGGCCCATTACCTTTCCGGAGCAAAATATAAAGGTTTCTTAAAAAACATTAATAACACCAGAAAATGCATACCGATGATCTAAAATAAGGTTACGACACCAAACATATGCAAGATTGCCTGGGTAATATATGAAAACAGTGGAGAGTCAATTCGCTGTTTTGCCGTCTGGCGCAGTGATAGTCAACTACCGCACGGTATTTAGGACAACGGCGGGAAACATAATACTACCCGCATTATGAAAATTAACATTTTATTTATTTTAATCAAATCGTTCAGAAGGTGATGATAAATGTAGTATTAACGGTAAGTTAATAATTTTTAGGACTCTACACAAAATTATCAATCTTGTTTTACATTCCCATTTTAAAAATTAAAAGCCGTTTCGGAAAGGTAGTGGGCCTTTAATTACAGTCGTCTCAAATGCAAATAGGGGACAGGATATATACAAAAATGCGGAACGCAAAGAGCGATAATACAACAGTGCATCAGCTGGACAAAATGAACATTCCATGCAACAAAATTACCACCACCAAGGGGACAGAATTTTCTGTCGCACTGTCGCAAAAATTTGTCACATCGCAAGTTCAATTTGTCGCATAGCACACTGTCGCTCTGGGGGGGGGGGGGGGGGTCCTCAATGTGACAGTGCGACATGGTCAATATCTGTCACAATAGTGTTCCAGAAAGGATTTAATATTATTTAGTTGGTATTGTACCATATATTCAGTATTTTTCACGTGGATGATATTTTTCTGAAAAATACTAAAAGATGGGTAGGTCATATGTTTTGTTTACATAATCTTGATTTGAATTCAAATTTTGAATTTTGAGACTAGTAACAACAATACAAGATGTTAATTGTAAGGGAGGTAAATCTTGCACTACAAAGATGTGTACAGGATGTATCTCCTGGGATAAGCACCCTTATAAGAACTGAGATATCAGGACATGAATTTCTGCTGGTGTGCATGGTGAATCACTCTGGAATTGACATCATTTTAATGGTACAAGTTCTGAAATTCTGTCATCATACAAGTTCTGAAATTCTGTCATTGTACAAGTTCTGAAATTCTGTCATTGTACAAGTTCTGAAATTCTGTCATCATACAAGTTCTGAAATTCTGTCATCATACAAGTTCTGAAATTCTGTCATCGTACAAGTTCTGAAAATTCTGTCATTGACAAGTTCTGAAATTCTGTCATCTAAAGTTCGAAATTCTGTACAAGTTCTGAAATTCTGTCATTGTACAAGTTCTGAAATTCTGTCATTGTATAAGTTCTGAAATTCTGTCATTACACAAGTTCTTTTATTCTGTCATTGTACAAGTTCTGAAATTTTGTCATCGTTAAAGATGCTCCACCGCCAAGAGAGCATAAGCAATACCCACCAATTTAACAATAATTGGTGTTTAATTGTGTACATATATGTCTAATTAACACACAAAAAAAGTATAAGATAATTTATTTTACTTTTGAGACATGCCCATTCAGTACTTCATTCCATATAGGACATAGTGGCATGGAATTTTTTCGGGATGCAATTAATTATTTTAAATATTTTCATATTGAAGTAAAATGAGAAGCTCAAACTTTTCAATGGTGTAAAGTAAGTAACTTTTGTAACTGAAGAAAAATACTAATTCTTCTACTACTGTTTTTGATACCAAAAAATGCCATGTCAGCGGTGGAGCATATCTTTAATGACAGACATTGATTTCTGCCTTAATATAGAACTGTATGTGATCTATTTGGTATGAACAATCATTTTAGGATAGAGAATTCTGGCTCCTGTTAATGTCAAGAGGCCAAATGTGTAAAAATGGACTGTTTTAGTAGAGGCTGTCAGAGACAAGCTTGGCTGCAGTTATTAAACAGCTCTTGTTTTAAAGTTTATAAAAAATGAATTGACGAAGAGAATGATAATCGTCTACATTTAGAATAGATCGTTTGTGGCCAGTTACTATACAGAATAACACCGTAACGAGTAATTACCATGGACTACAGGATATCATTACACAGTGTGTTATATCTAGTCCAGCTCTCATTACTACACAATAATTACACTCATACCAAGGAGAAAGTCAAAATAAAGAGGTTTAAAATTGTTTGAAGGTTTAGTTAGTGGAAAACATTTACACATTTTGAGGATAATTTGAAAGATTAGTTGTTGTTGCTGCCAAGAACAGGAATTATCTACAAAATGTCAGCACATTTGGGGAATCTTCAGTCACATTGAGTATTGGGTGTAGCCATAGGTAAATGTCATAGGTCAAGGTTAAATGGTCAAAGGTTAAAGTTAAATGTAGTAATTATTATAAGGTCAAGGGTACATGGCTAAAGGTCACTTGTAATAATGAAAGGGACAAAGTTTACAAATAAGTTTTAATCTGGATTTATCAGTCCTAGACAGTGGCATCAGTCATAAATGTGATATCACCAATACAATTTTGTTGAAATTTTTGATACCTTCTTAAAAGTTTTGCTTGTCACTATTTTTGTAGAAAAGATTTAAACGATGTTTATTTTTGCGTTTATTGTTATATCTTTGCTATGACGATGCATTTTGTTGTTGTGTTAATTTTCAATAGATTTTAAAATGTGTGTTTGTTATATACTTGCTGTGACGACTGGAGAGTCATTCCCCGATGTACCAAATAACCAACACATGTAGACAAATAAAAGCTAAACCTTATTAGCAGACAAGTGCTTTTAAATTTTTCATGACGACATTAAGATGTGTACTTGTCCAAGCCTTTCACCAACTTGTATCTTATCCCAGGGTTCACCATGTGGGCATACGTATCCTGTATTGACCCAGTCTTGACTGAGTTACAAACCATCATACGCCGCTTAACTCACCAGACTAATGCATCAAATGATTCCATGCATTTGTCAAATCGGTGTTACAGAAAATGGCTCGAGTCAGCCGAGTGTGAAAACCAACGAGTGTAACTGTCGCTGTGAGGTGCCTTATTGGATTTGAGCTTTGTGGAGCATTTGTTTTCAGCTGGTATTCAATTTGCTGCAAGATTGAGAAATGGCCGTTGGAATCATGGAGGATCATGATAGGTCCAAGTCATCGTGATGCTTCGTGGAATGGTTACAGAACGCGAACTCAAGGTGTTAATCAGAGAGAAGGGCTGCCTACAAAAGAAAGCAGCCAGAGACTCGCCATTTAAAGCCTGCAGCATGTGTCACGTAGGAATGATCCCTCTGGACAGACGCGGGTGTGACGGCACATTTCTTTCCAGCTTCTGTACCACTTAACACTTGTGGGATAGAGACCATCAAACAACACCTTGGATTTAATCACAAATAATTTAGGTGCCAAAGATTTTAGCTTAAAATAAATATTGCAAGATGTTGTTAATTTCATTAGCGTGATTCAGCCCCTAGTCTTCATAACATCCTCAGTAAACTCCTTACTTAATTCATTTTTCATATAAAGTTTGATTACATAAAAAATATAAAAAATTTATTTAATCAAAATTTAGCTGGTTATAACCTCTAATTCAATTATTTTGATATTTTGGTTTTAACAACAAGTTTCTCAATTATGATAATGATTTATCATGAAGGTAAATTTATTTCACCATAATTTTAAAACTTCCGTTACTAGAGGATTGATAATTAAATTTAAGAGTAAAATGTCTGATTCAGACTCGAGAGGTATATTTGACTGAAGCATGGGGATTGGGGTTAATTGAGCACAAGTTTGATGCAAATTTTAGTCTGAGAGGGAAATCAGGAGTTAGAGATTGGCCTGATGTAACAGGATGGAGTCACCATGGCGACATTTTAGAGACTTATGATGTCATGTTGAGTCACCTGAACATAATTTGCATATCATTACAATTCTTAGTGTATTAAATGGGACATTAAATAAGATTTGGTGTTTGAGTCATATAGATAAAATGTTCTATTGCCCTGAACCCTTATCGCTCCCTATCCAGCTACTAACATTGCTACATAAAGTTTGGAGGATATTATAAAGTATATTTTGATATCCATCCATCAAAACAAAATGTATTATGTTACATGTGTCTGTATTCATATTAATTCATTATCTCTTTCAATAAAAACTTAACTATTGTACTCTTAACAAATTATGTCCTTGAATTTCGTAATAATTATGGAATGAAAATAAATCCACGAGATTGACTTTAGACATCCTAAGATGATGTATGTAAATAAAAGCCCTAGCATCACATTAGGAGACATTAAAGTACAGCTGTATTGAGAATCAGATTTAACGATTCCCACCTTAGTCAGTAACCCATACAAAAGGTATCTAGCTGGAGGATATATACAAGATTACCCTGCCAGTTTTGTCTATCTATTGGTGTCCACTCCCATTCTGCCTGAAAGGTACCCTACTGTGCCAGGCTCTACCCCGGTACGGTTCTAGGTTGTGTCTGGATATCCAACATCCCCACCCTCAGACGACCAACCTCAGAGCACACTACAGCTACATCTCCTCCTTATTAAGACCACTGTCTCCACCGTCTCCAGGTTCAAACATAATTTGACCTATGTATGCAGACCTAATGGTTATGAGGAACATTTTATCTTTGTGTGGCTTTGATGGTTTTTATAGATATTTTTAACTGGTATTGTCATACAGTCATTAAACGTATTGTCATTCCACAGTTGTTTGTTGTTTTGTTTTCTACAGTCATTAGTTGTTTTGTCATTCCACAGTCGCTAGTTGCTTTGTCGTTCCACAGTTGTTACTTGTTTTGTCGTTCCAGAGTCACTAGTTGCTTTGTCGTTCCACAGTTGTTAGTTGTTTTGTCGTTCAACAGTTGTTAGACGTTTTGTTGTTCCACAGTTGATAGTTGTTTTGTCGTTCCACAGTCATTAGTTGTTTTGTCGCTCCACAGTCATTAGTTGTTTTGTCGTTCCACAGTCATTAGTTGTTTTGTCGTTCCACAGTCATTAGTTGTTTTGTCGTTCCACAGTCATTAGTTGTTTTGTCGTTCCACAGTCGTTAGTTGTTTTGTCGTTCCACAGTCATTAGTTGTTTTGTCGTTCCACAGTCGTTAGTTGTTTTGTCGTTCCACAGTCATTAGTTGTTTTGTCGTTCCACAGTCCATAGTTGTTTTGTCGTTCCTCAGTCGTTAGTTGTTTGTTGTTTCACAGTTGTTTGTGTTCCGCAGTCATTAGTTGTTTTGTCGTTCCACAGTTCTAGTTGTTTTGTCTTCCACAGTTGCTAGTTGTTTTGTCGTTCCACAGTTATTAGTTGTTTTGTCGTTCCACAGTCATTAGTTGTTTTGTCGTTCCACAGTCGTTAGTTGTTTTGTCGTTCCACAGTCATTAGTTGTTTTGTCGTTCCACAGTCTTAGTTGTTTTGTCGTTCCACAGTTTTAGTTGTTTTGTCGTTCCACAGTCATTAGTTGTTTTGTCGTTCCACAGTCATTAGTTGTTTTGTCGTTCCAGCATAGTTGTTTGTCGTTCCACAGTTGCTAGTTGTTTTGTCGTTCCACAGTCATTAGTTGTTTTGTCGTTCCACAGTTCGTTTGTTGTTTTGTCGTTCCACAGTCATTAGTTGTTTTGTCGTTCCACAGTTGTTAGTTGTTTTGTCGTTCCACAGTCGTTAGTTGTTTTGTCGTTCCACAGTTGTTAGTTGTTTTGTCGTTCCACAGTCGTTAGTTGTTTTGTCGTTCACAGTGTGTTGTTTTGTCGTTCCACAGCTTAGTTGTTTTGTCGTTCCACAGTTAGTTGTTTTGTCGTTCCACAGTCGTTAGTTGTTTTGTCGTTCCACAGTCATTAGTTGTTTTGTCGTTCCACAGTCGTTAGTTGTTTTGTCGTTCCACAGTCATTAGTTGTTTTGTCGTTCCACAGTCGTTAGTTGTTTTGTCGTTCCACAGTCGTTAGTTGTTTTGTCGTTCCACAGTCGTTAGTTGTTTTGTCGTTCCACAGTCGTTAGTTGTTTTGTCGTTCCCTCATTGGTAGATAAAAGTTCACTAAGTATACATGCCAAGAGGATAAAACCCATTTATGTAATGCTATACGGATTGACAACATCTTCATAAAAAAAAATTGATTACAAATTACATAAAAAGATAATTTTTGTGCGATATCTGCTGCGACATGGGAATTGCTGACACATGCCTGCAGGGATCATAGATCTGCTGACACAAGACACTGGGGACTATCGCAAACTCATTACCAGGGCGTTGTCACAATTTGTCATGCATAGATATGGTATTAGTACAGTTTAATGACTTTGATAAGGCTTTACAAGATAAAACTGCTAATGGTGTCACGTTTCAACATAATAGGATAAGGTAGATGGTAAATATCACAATGGAATTACATGCTTTAATTATGACATGAAACAGTCCATTAGGAGAGAACAGCTCTACCGAGATAAAACTTCTAGTCAAATCGTCCCAGGGTCTACCAACCACACATACTTTCTTCCTATTTACTAACAACATTCAGATACCCCAAAACTTGTACACCAAATTGTAGAAAGAGGACAGCTTTGTTATATTGTAGGGGAGGAAAAGTAGCCAGACTGAGGTTTGAACCTTGAACCTTCCGGAAAATTTAACTCCATCAGTTAAAATATTTATCTTATGCCTAATACATTATGATTTCCAACTATAAACAAATTTGAAGAATGCAATTAACAGCAACAATTTCGGTTGTAGTTGACATCTATGATAGTGCTGTATTGGTCACCCACAATTACAGAGACCTAAGCGGTACTCAAATTGGCATCCAAATGAAGGTACACCCTGTACTGTATAAAGACACAGGTGGGAGGTGATCATCGGGAAATGTTCTTTGTTATCATTTGTCACAACAATGCACTATTGTGAAGATGATCACGTTATCTTGTGATATAACTCGAGATGATCCAATCATTCTAACACAGCATCGTAAAGCTTTGTTTACCATCGCCTGTAAGTGGCAATTGCTATACGATTTAGGAATGCCAAACATTTTGCGTGTTGTAGTGGAAAATCAATGTTTATATCGTTTGCCAGTTACGCTGTAACAATTTGGCACTTACTGAAGACTGTAGATCATATGATGACATAACATCACCAGTAAAGTACAGGTTGGTCCTGAATGTATGGACGGGAGAGGCTGTCTGATAACCAATCATCTTATTGTTGTTTGATAGTACCACATAAAAGTAGGTAGCAGTCACCACATGTGGCACCACATAACCCAGATAATCTGTGGTCAGTATTTAATCACCATATGTATCTGGTTACTAAAATATAGTGACCTTTACTCACCAAGAATTAGATCCATTACCTTCTTCTGGTAAACAAGTGAATATCCTTGGCAAGCAAATATATACTATAGTTTGTACTTATAAGGTGTGTCACCACAAAATCCCTTAAGTGTTAGACGACAAAATATACCTGAGTTTGTGTAACATAAAGATCATTGTGTAGTGTGTATACTCTGTTACTAAATATTACTTATATAACCGACTCTGTGATCCCAGTGTCCTGACTTCTATAACCGATCCCAGTGCCTTGATAGATGAGAATGTAGTTGTTGTTCTGTACTCATTAGCCACACTTCCCATCTCTCTCACAACAGCATGGTAACCATTCTGATTTATTCTCCTCATTAAACGACTGTACCACAATACTTTAGCCATTTCTGATAATACATTTTGATTTGACAGTCCTGATGCATGTGGAACTGCAGCAGATTGGAACAGAGAAATCCATTCCTAGAGATTCATGCACAAACCAATTGAAATAGGAGCGATATATTCGCTATCATATGTTGGCAAATGGTTTCTGCTGTTTTCAAAAGCAATGATTGATGTGATCTGAAAGAGAACGTTTACGGAATGTAATTTGGGTAGTCTTGCTATGACAGTGTGGAGTAAAATGAATTGTTACAAATAGTCTGCTAGCCTAGGTACCACTGATATCAAGCCTTAGTTTGTGTTGGAAAAAATGATCAAGGCAACAAAAGTACATTTTCTGGCAGCTGATCGAAACCATGCCCATCTGACACCCATCTCAATATGACACTATAATGCTCAGGCTAGTGGGAAGTTCTCAATATAGGATCATTGTGTTTCTGATCACAACAAACATTTCTTACCACCTGAGTACTATGCGGTAAAACATGGTTGTAACAATCCTCTGGGCACCAATATTACCGCTTTGTTATACAGTTAATACAGACATCTTATAGGAACCTTGACAAGAAAATTACTACGTTTTAACCACAAATTCATTGTAAGCATGTTCGTTATATACCTGTTTTTCTCTCCCCATTTAAGGACACCATGGTGTATAATATGTTAAACCCATTTTGTCCTGATTTGATATCTGATGTCAGGGGTCAATTTTTCTTGTTTTTCGTACACATTAAGGATCTTCGGAACTACCTGAACGGTTTTGGTCTGTAACAGTGCTGCAGTAAACATTACCACAATAGAAATTAACAATTAGTTTAGCTATTTCCCCAGATATACAGATTTAGCATACAAGTGTAGGGTAGGTACGAATTGGACATCCAATTGTTAATGAGAGATAAGATGTGGATATTGAGTGTTATTATCTGTAGCTGAGGGCGATGATAGATATTGGCAGACTTATAAAAACTTAATGAGTTATTAGTCTACCGACGCCCAGACTGGATGGTTTTTTCCTCTCCTTGTGGTAGACGATTATGAAGTGATTATCTAGCTATGGTTATATATAATGTCCAAAGTGACCTCTTCTGTCTCGCTTTAACAAAGCTGACCTTACACTTTTTTACTTTGAGATCGGACTGATGCATTATTTGTCTATTTCATGTGGCAGTTACATCATATTTTGAATTTTTGTTTCAAGTGAAAAATCCTACCAACGGTTGATTCTGCTTTCAGTGTATAGTCGACCTTTTTTGACCTTAACTTGTGGTGTATACTGACCACTACAGAACCTTGACCAATGATATACCTGTCTGGTTACTATTGTCTGTTACATACTGACCACTACTGACCAATGATATACCTGTCTGGTTGCTATTGTCTGTGACATACTGGACCACTACAGAACCTTGACCAATGATATACCTGTATGGCTACTATTGTTTGTTACATACTGACCACTACAGAACCTTGACCCATGATATACCTGTATGGCTACTATTGTTTGTTACATACTGACCACTACAGAACCTTGACCAATGATATACTTGTCTGGCTACTATTGTCTGTCTGGTTACTATTGTCTGTTACAAATTCTATTGACTGGTTTTTAGGATTTTACCCTGCTATTCATGTACATGGATTTGCTATTGTCTGTAATATTTCACTATTTTCTTATTTATATGTTGTAGGGTTTGACCTCAGTATTCCTGGATATCCCCGCTATTCCATTATCCAGACGTCACCAGAGAGATTTAATCTGTATATTGTCAACACCACGCTCTGGGATGACGCAACGTATGAATGTCAGGTGCTGCCATCTCAGGGAAACCCAGCACTCCAAGCCTCCGCCCATCTCACCATATTAGGTAAGGTTCCAAGCCTGACCCCATTTCACCATATTAGGTAAGATTCCAGGCCCTCACCCATCTCACCATATTAGGTAAGGTTCCAGGCACCCACCCATCTTACCATATTAGGCAAAGTCTTTTTCAAAATAAAGTCTCAGGTGACCTGTTCTAATCGCCTTTTGTCCATCGTCGTCCGTCGTATGTCAGTAAACAATTTACATTTTTGACTTCTTCTCCAAAACTGCAGAAGCAATTTCAATGAAATTTTGAACAAACCTTTTAAGGCATAAGGCCAATTAAAATTGTGAATTATATGGTCTCCCCTCTTTAAACATCCATATCAGTCCTCGCTGACCCCCTGGGGGACCAGAGGGGCGGGGCAAAACTCAGGTGACAGTTAAGGCCCATGGGCCTCTTGTTTTTTCTTTGTTTGACCTAGATGTTGGTTATTTTCCAGAAGGAACTGTTCAATAGAACTTGACAATTTATAAGTCTCCTTCTCTATTTCAGTGCCTCCAGAGATACCCCAAATCATAGGCCATCCGAATGGCTCAATGGTAAACATACGCCACACGGACCCCATCGTACAACTGACGTGTGAGGTCCGGAACGCTCGGCCTGCGGCTAGTATCACCTGGTATAAGAATGGAGTTGTGGTCACAGAGAACGTTGATTACACTGTTGAGCAGATCGCGGACGATAAACGAGAGAATGCCCACAACACGCTGACACTAACGCCTGACTTTAGAGTAAAGGAACACGGGGCAGTGTACACGTGTAAGGGTACCAACGAGGCCATCCGAGGCCAGTTCATGGAGACTAGTGTTACCGTCAATGTCCAGTGTAAGTTGATGGCAAGATATGACCATAAAAAACAAGGCCCAACTAATAATGAAACAATCTTTGTTTCAGTACAACCTTTATAAATGTTTAAGTCAGATGAATACTTATTTCAGTCCCGCCTTTATAAACGTTTACGTCAGATGAATGTTTGTTTCAGTCCTGCCTTTATAAATGTTAAAGTCAGATGAATGTTTGTTTCAGTCCAACCTATTTACCTGATTAAGTCAGATGAATGTTTGTTTCAGTAACGCCTTTATAATTGTTTAAGTTTGATGAATTTTTGTTTCAGTCCCACCTTCCATACCAGAAATAACAGGGTACCGACGTGGGCAGACAGTGCAGCGTGGTGACACTCTCAATCTAGAATGTGTGTCAAGGGGTGGCAACCCACTCGCTCAGGTCGTCTGGTTCAAAAACGATGTCAAGGTTGACTTCTCGTACTCTAGTTCTAACGACCGGTCGACTAATGAGCTGTCATTTACTGTTGGGGCGTCAGATAATGATGCAGTGTATAGGTGTGAGGCTACCAACGCGGCGACAGAATATCCGCTGACGGCACAAGTTCAAATTGTTGTCTACTGTAAGTTTGATTTTGTCTTAGATAAATCGTAGGGTTGAAAATGGTGATATGAAGCATATATATTTCACTGATTTGACAAAAATCCTTTTTTTTTTTTCATTGAAATTGTGAAATTAGGTAGACTGAAATAATTAATTATGAATATTTAGTTAAATCTACATTCTCTACGATCCTGTATACAGAGATGAAAAAATTCTAAAGATACGTTTTTACAATTTAATGCATTAAGACAAACCGATGCCAATCTAGAGATAACTATCTGAATCCACACATATGTTATATAGTTCCACCAGAAAAAGTGACAATATCCGGGAATCGCCTTGCGACAGCGGGAGAAGAGGTGGAGCTAACCTGTGAGACAGCCAATAGCAATCCTGCTTCTGTGGTCACATGGTTAGTGAGAAGTCGACAGATAGCAGGCACACGAAACAACGTCGTGGAGTCAGAGGATGGTGGTTACATCACTACGTCCATCATCAGGGTGACGCTGACGGACCGCGAGGACCAGATCGTGTATACATGTCAGGCCATGAACGACGGAGCCTCACAACCCGTCACCGATACTGTGACTCTCAGCGTTCTCTGTAAGTCTAAAAAAAAAACACAAAAAAAACAAGTTGATTAAGAAATTCTCGTTTGTTTCCTTGCTAGGGATATTTGATAAAGATAAACATCTTGGATAAAGAATATTAAATTAGATATTTGTATAACAGAAATTGAGATTCTAAAGACTATAAATCTTTGTAGTTACGTGGTCATAGAGCTACGTGGGAGGACATGGACATTAAATGAATGATTTAACACCACATCTGATAATTGATATAAACCTCTTCTCCCTACGGCTTCACAACAGATATTATTTTTACAGTCACACAAATTTAAGCATATCTGATCCTTTGGTAGATTTTCTGCCTAATAACAATTAATGTTTTTTATGGGGTAACTTAATTAAAAAGGCTTCTTAATAGAACTGCAATAACTTTTCCTAGTGCATTTTCGGAATGTCCCTGGCCAGAGCAGGCTACTGCTATAATGTGACAGTGACATTAGTGTGACAGATGTTGAGTGAGAGGGAGGGCCAGGATGTGATGACATTTGGTATCTCTTGATCTTGAGGTCTGCTCCATCTCCACAACAATTAACATTACATCACTGTCTCCCATTACAACTGTATTGTCTTATCTCAAACCATTAACTAAACAGGCTTCTGTGACTTACACACATTTCTGCCTTCTCTGTCCCAAGGGAGACAACCCTTGTGTAATAATTTTTAGACGCTGTTGTAGAATATAAGGCAGAGATGTGTCCCATTACTGCTAATCCGTCCCCTGGTTCACATTTCTACTACTATACCACATCAGAACCTTAACTGAAGCCTTGATACAAGATGAAGTATCCATCAGAAATTTTAATGAGGAATTTTAGTTGTCATTTAAGATTTATTTTGTCAGCTGTTCAGTATCCAGCGATACCTAATGGGTACTGAACTTGTAATGAGTTCTGACCAGAGAATAGTGTTTTTTTTGTTTGGTGGCATTTGTTATTATTGAAAAGAAATAGTCCATATGTTACCTCAACAAAATCATGACTTGTGGTAATAGTGACAGGGTTCCCACGCAACCTGGAGACTGGAAAAAGTGGGGGAAATTGCAGTAAAAAATCTGGATAGGGAAAACCTTGAGAAACAAGGAAAATTTGTTGAAATTAAAAAATATACCTTTAATTGATAAAGCCTTGAATTTTATTACTTTGTCCAATCAGCAACTTGCTTGTTTGTTAAACTCTTAAACATGAGAAGCGTGCAGCTATAGGAAGCTACACAAACAAACCAATGTTAATATATAGTTTATTCTCTGTTTTCTTTCATAATGGATGTAGGTTTATGTTGGAGTTGATGCAGTTAGCATCATTCAAGTTGCATTATTCTTAAAAAAATAAGCACACAGCTTGTGAAAGGGATCTGAAAGTGTGAAAACATGACTTGAATTTCACTTATTGTCCTTGAAAAAACCTTGAAAAGTAATTGTTTCACTATTATTACAGATCCACCTGGGGCCCCAGTCATAACGGGATATGAGGAAGGCGACTTCGTCAAGGCTGGCGACGTCAAAAGGCTAACCTGTAGTTCAGCAGGGGGCAACCCCATGGCAACACTGAAATGGTTCAAAGGTCAGGAGTTATTTCCCTTAGTAGGGATAATTGTATGGTCTACTTTCATTTTACTTTGTCATTTTTTCATTCTGTCCATTTTACGTGAAACAAAACATTATTAATCTTAATTGAATATATCAATAACTTAATGTTTATTTTGACCCTTTTATATCTGTTGATGATTAATATGTTTAGTTTTACTTTCAATATCAATAACTAACAGCACATTATAGGTAGACAATGAGATTTATAGACAATTATCACCATACCGTTTACAGGTAACCAGTTGTTAGACTCCACACCAAAGACCCGAGGCAGCATTGTCAGTTCTGAACTGACCATTGTTACAGCACCTGGTGACAACAACGCCATCTATAAGTGTACTGCGTCTAACGAAGCCACGCCCACACCCCTACAGGTCCTGAAGAAGCTGACCGTTTACTGTGAGTGTGTTTTCATAGCTCTACACTGCATGAGGCCCCAATCAAGCACATGTGTATCGTGAAGTGGCATTGCTCAGAACCCTTCGTCTTACATTGTAACCATGATGCTCTACTAATAAATTCTGTGGTGTTTTCTGTAAAATCTACCCTGTAATCTAGTAAGGTTAGGAAGTGGGCATGAAGTAGAATGTATACTCAAGTTTGAGCTTAGCTGTTTTTCCAAACTGAATATTTAATAAAGAATTGAATATTTAATTTAAAAGATTCTGTTTTATGGTAAGAACAACTGTAGATGTATAAGTAAATGACACCCAAATAAGGAATAGCTTGTTTCCGTAAATTGATTATTGTCAATTATCAGTCTATTTGTCTGTTAATTACTTACATCAGTCAATTAACCACCCCACCTGTCATTTCCAAAATCAAAGAAAAAAGACTATTGATCCTTTATTTTCACTTGGTTACAGGTAAGAAGGGTTTTGATGTAGATGTCCATACAGAATGATGGCGTGATATTGGTGTTTATGTACTGAATGAGTGTATAATCGTGTATCTCACTTTAGTTTTACTGTCCATTTTGTTTCTGTATTGGTCTGTACTACAACAACATGATCTTCAAATCAGTATATAAACAGCAACATATCAATAAACAAGGTTTTCAGAATTGACATGTGACATCTCAACTATACCACAGAAAAACCAGACTTTTATCACTAGGTGATGAAACAGAATCATCTTATCCAATTCCAGAATCTGACGCAAAAAGTCTTAAAAACATATCGCATTGGTGTACATTCCCAATTATTGCAAAAGAATTATGTTAATTAAATAATTAAGAAATCACCTCGCTAGGAAATTATGTAGTTACTGTAAGATAAGAAAAACTACCTCGCTAGGAATTATCTAGTTACTGTAAGATAGAAACTACCTCGCTAGGAATTATCTAATGTAAGATAGAAAAACTACCTCGCTAGGAATTAGTTACTGTAAGATAGAAATATACCTCGCTAGGAATTATCTAGTTACTGTAAGATAGAAAAACTACCTCGCTAGGAATTATCTTTTTAATGTAAGATAGAAAAACTACCTCGCTAGGAATTATCTAGTTACTGTAAGATAGAAAAACTACCTCGCTAGGAATTATCTAGTTACTGTAAGATAGAAAAACTACCTCGCTAGGAATTATCTAGTTACTGTAAGATAGAAAAACTACCTCGCTAGGAATTATCTTTTTAATGTAAGATAGAAAAACTACCTCGCTAGGAATTATCTAGTTACTGTAAGATAGAAAAACTACCTCGCTAGGAATTATCTAGTTACTGTAAGATAGAAAAACTACCTCGCTAGGAATTATCTAGTTACTGTAAGATAGAAAAACTACCTCGCTAGGAATTATCTAGTTACTGTAAGATAGAAAAATTACCTCGCTAGGAATTATCTAGTTACTGTAAGATAGAAAAACTACCTCGCTAGGAATTATCTAGTTACTGTAAGATAGAAAAACTACCTCGCTAGGAATTATATCTAGTTACTGTAGATATAGAAAAAAAACTACCTCGCTAGGAATTATCTAGTTACTGTAAGATAGAAAAACTACCTCGCTAGGAATTATCTAGTTACTGTAAGATAGAAAAATACCTCGCTAGGAATTATCTAGTTACTGTAAGATAGAAAAACTACCTCGCTAGGAATTATCTAGTTACTGTAAGATAGAAAAACTACCTCGCTAGGAATTATCTAGTTATGTAAGATAGAAAAAACTACCTCGCTAGGAATTATCTAGTTACTGTAAGATAGAAAAATTACCTCGCTAGGAATTATCTAGTTAATGTAAGATAGAAAAATTACCTCGCTAGGAATTATCTAGTTACTGTAAGATAGAAAAACTACCTCGCTGGAATTATCGTTATGTAAGATAGAAACTACCTCGCTAGGAATTATCTAGTTACTGTAAGATAGAAAAACTACCTCGCTAGGAATTATCTAGTTACTGTAAGATAGAAAAACTACCTCGCTAGGAATTATCTAGTTACTGTAAGATAGAAAAATTACCTCGCTAGGAATTATCTAGTTACTGTAAGATAGAAAAACTACCTCGCTAGGAATTATCTAGTTACTGTAAGATAGAAAAACTACCTCGCTAGGAATTATCTGTTATGTAAGATAGAAATACTATGTAAGATAGAAAAACTACCTCGCTAGGAATTATCTGTTAATGTAAGATAGAAAAACTACCTCGCTAGGAATTATCTAGTTATGTAAGATAGAAAAATACCTTCTAGGAATTATCTAGTTATGTAAGATAGAAAAATACCTAGGAATTTTATGTAGATAGAAAAACTACCTGGCTAGGAATTTTCTAGTTACTGTAAGTTAGAGAAATTACCTCACTAGGAATTGACATGGTTTTCACTCCACACACAGTTGCCCCTGCCCAAGTGACTTTAACGGCCAACCCTGCAGAACCAAAGGCCGGTCAGCATCTACGTCTTACCTGTCTGTCGGCGTCCAGTAATCCTCCAGCTGCCATCATGTGGGTCCGAGACAACGTCCTACGCCAAGGTGTCACCATCAACAAGTCTCCGTCCACAAATGGTGGGATGACCACTACAAACGTACTGGACATCACACCAACGGCCGCGGACCATCTTGCTGAGTACCATTGTCAGGCCACGAACCTCGTGATCGGGGACAAAGTCAATGATGCTATAACTCTAAGTGTTCTGTGTGAGTCTTTATCATAGTTAAATCTCAATGGCTGGCTCTGAGTTCAGATAATTATAGTCCAATTTTAGGTCCAAATCTTTCCATATTCGGTGATATTTCAACTGCTACAAAATGAATTTATATATAAAAATCATAACTTGCAAACTTTAATTTGCTTATGACACTAATTAACTTAGCTAGGAAAGACATTATTTCTTCCAGGAGATCTCATACCTCAAAAAAACTTAGGTTTACTTTAAAAGTGACCATTATGAAAGCATTTGAACAGTAAACGATTGAATTAAAATAAAAAACTCTAACAAATTAAAGAATTTTAAAGATAATGGAAGAATATATATGGTACAAATGAATCATTAAAGATACATAATAAACCCAGACAAATCCAGTCAGATAAACAAAAAACACCTGTTGTTAGGATAGTTATAAGTGCATCCTTCTGTCCCTCAGTCCCTCCCGTATTTGACCAGTCGATGTCCCCCTCCACGATAGACATCACCGAGGGCGATAATCGAGCTGTTAACCTGACCGCCGCAGCCAACCCTCCTGTACTCAGTTACAAGTTTTACCGTGACGGCATCGAGGTCAGCGTCCCAGGCGACGTCAGCAGCTTTACTTTCGACAACGGAGCGCTGCAGATAACTAACATTGAGCGTGGCGATATGGGAAGCTACCGTCTAGAAGCTCGTAATGCAGAGGGAGCTTCGTCGTTCAACTTCACACTAAACGTCCTGTGTAAGTATGACCAGGGTTCTGTCAGCTACACTAGATAGGTATCCTCTCATTTACTTTCAACTTTTTGTGATGTGGCTTCAATTTTATTTGACTGTCGTACATTTCACTAAGTTAAACTTTCCTTTCATATCAAAATATCTTTGAATATGGTATGTCTGTTTTCCCACCCTGTAGGTAAGTGTCTTTCATTTTTTGGATTGTACCATTTATTATTTGGAAATGTTCAGTTGCAGTGATATATTTTATCAGATGGGTAAAGAAAATCTGTTGGAAGTCAATAGAAACTTGCAAATTTTGGTATATACCTTTGCGTATTTTGTTAAATATGTCGTGTGATTTTTTTTTTTTAAATAAAGTGAAGTAGTATTTCTTGTTGATGGCCAAGATCAGCTATTGCTAATGAAATAGTGAAAACAAAGTGTAGGGGAGATAACTCCCAATGAAATGGAAATATAGGGTTTATGAGCACCTGTAATTTATCCTGTGTACTTGCATGTGAGCTATCACAAAATATTTTATATTTTCACAACATTATGTATAAAATCACATGTATCACTTTTCAGCTTTCAGGAGAATTATTCAAATAGTGCCTGTTATTTCACACTATCATTATTTTAAATAATTCTTTTGAAAAAAATTTGATCACATATTTCACTTCTGATAAATAAAAACTCTGCTTAATAGTTGTGTGACCTTGTAGTGTGACCTTCACCTTGATATATGAATTAACATGGGTGACTTTGTTTGGCTTAGTGTGCTTTTATTAAAAATAATGAAATATACAAATAGATGCGGAATTATTAAAGTAATAGACTCTTATTATCTGTAGGTTGTTATACATGTTTTATAGACTTGAATAGATTTCTTTTCTGGAATTTTTGTTTTCATAAAAAATGAATTCTAAATAAAGATAAATTTATATGAATTTAAACATAGAAGTTTTGTGCTAAATAAATAAACATGTAAATAAATTGAAGATGAAATATAATTTATGAACAACAATAAAAACATTTTGACGTGGTTCGTCAGATTTATCTTCCCCCCCCCCCCACTTTTTATCTTTCGTTGTTTAGTTAGAGTTAATATTCCAAATTTATTCAACCATAGTCTGTTCCTCCTTGTTTGGGAGATACAGTGTAATTTGGTTGAGAATCACTTTAACTTTTCTTTGGTGGTGGTGTATAATAGATATAGTTATCTAGCTGGAATTTCTTCTGTCTGCTTTTTTCATACTAATTTGTCTTTCTGTAGCCATTCAAGCAATAAAAACATTCATCAAAAATCTTTCCATCAAATCCTTGTGATATCCATTGTTTGTATTTATAGGTATTATATTCAGTAATACAGGTAAATTAAAATGTACAGTAAATGTTAGGAGGTTTTATACAAATCATGATAAACAGAAACAGAAAGAGTTAGAATGTTAGTGACTGACCTTGTCAGTGACCTTTATCACCATGGTTACCACAGATGCAGCCTCCATCACCACCATTACTAGTCCGGTGGAAGAAGAGATAGGAGGAGCTGCCTTCTTCGAGTGTATCGCTGACGCCAACCCAATCACAAGCAACATGATCACATGGTCGCGCAGTGACTTTGATATGTCCAAAACAAAGCAGGCGTTCGAGAACAACAAAGGGCACCTGACCGTTTACGAGTTGGAGAAGATGGACACTGGCACGTTTACATGTACAGCCGACAACGGGATCGGGGAACCTTCCGTCATGGAGGCTATCCTTGTTGTTAAATGTATGTGATATTTTACTCCGGGCCAGATATTATGTGGTTAAATGTACATGATATTTTACTCCGGGCCAGATATTATGTGGTTAAATGTACATGATATTTAACTCTGGGCCAGATATTATGTGGTTAAAAATACGTGATATTTTACTCGGGCCAGAAATTATATGGTTCTAAAATGAACATAATATTTTGCTCTTGGCCAAAAATTATTTTTGTGATATTTCACTGCCAATATCATATTAACAGATTTGGACTGTTGTGGATTATGAAATAGTTTAGATTTAATCAAGAACAATTACCATATGAACTCGGTTGCTTTTCTTTGGTTGTATTCTTTTGTAAATTCAATTTTTTCAGTGATTAGAAATTTGCAATGAAGCATTAATATAATATTCTCTCTAGGAGTTTTGTCTTAAATACAATCGGCTGCTTTAATAGATGCCCATCTTCTCTGTTTCCTATATACAAAGTCATATTTCTGCATTAATTCACCAACTATAAGAGTATCATTTTCACTTGCTTGACGTTTGGATGGTAACCATGCCGACCCTAACATACAGTTACTAACTCCATATACTCTGTCACTCTGCTATCTAGTTATATCACTCAGCTTATACTGGCAGGAAAGGCTAGAACTTTCCTGGCTAGACTGACATACACTATCACTGTAGGAGTATGGGTTTAGATCTATTTTACAGGCTTTAGATAGGGGGCGTAAAACATCATTAAGGTGACTCAAATAGCCATTTTCTGTAATAACTTTTTGCAGGATTTGTTTATGTCCAGAAATGTTCAATATCAGATTTAAATAACTGTTGACATCACAAAATTTGTCCTTTCACAATTTCAAACTTTTGGGCTTTGATATATTGGATTTTGGTAATTAATTAATTCCTGATTCGGCAATATTCAGCAACTTATTGTGACATTTTTTCACCCCTTAGTCCAGCAAATCATTGATGATGTAACTAATTTTGACCTCTGACCCCACAGTGTAGCCAATCATTGATGATGTTGTAACTTGTTTTGACCTCTGATCCCACAGTCCAGCCAATCATTGATGACTCTGCCCAATACTCCAAAGCTGCGGGTGACCATGGGTCAACTGTCCAGCTGATCTGTCTGGCTGAAGGAGCCCCAGAGGTCACCTTCGACTGGGTCAAGGTATATAATTACAGCTATATCTACAGTGGAGATCACAGACAAGTTCTTACTATTTAGTTTGTTAGGAAGCAGTAAATCGATAATAACATTTATGTGAAACTTTTTACATTACTTCCATATCTATTGAATGACATGTTTTTGTTTATCAGATTTTTGTACAACTGAGAATCTGATATATAAATGTTACATACTACTGCTAATGTAAATAAAAACATATTGTGTTTCCATTACCTTATGTCATGAAAATATCAGTGTATATATACTGTTTCCATGGTTACCTGACAATATGCTGTTTCCATGGTTACCTGACAATAAGCTGTTTCCATGGTTACCTGGCAATATGCTGTTTCCATGGTTACCTGACAATAAGCTGTTTCCATGGTTACCTGGCAATATGCTGCTTCCATGGTTACCTGACAATAAGCTGTTTCCATGGTTACCTGACAATATGCTGTTTCCATGGTGACCTGACAATAAGCTGTTTCCATGATTACCTGTTTGGTTACAGAGGGATGGTGACATGTCGAGCTTTAAGTACCACATAGAATCAGAGAAAGTGGACACCATTAAATACCGCAGTGTGGTGACAATATCGGACATCTCCGAGGCCGAGTACGGTACATACGTGTGCTCGGCCAGTAATGAAAAGGGACAGGACACGTTCGATATCTCTGTTGATGGCACAAGTAAGACAAATGATTGTTTAGGATTGGTTCTTAACTCTTGTATCACCATTAAAAATATTCTCTCAGTGGTAACATTTCATATAAACCTGTATGTGTTCTTATAAACATGTGTATGTAACAATTGATGCAATGTTAAAGTTTTTTTGGATGGAGTGTTCCAAATAGGGAAATGATGGTTTTAGACAGTTTATGAACAATAAGGATATTTTTGGGGACAAAGCAGGACAAGCATTTTACTTCCAGAGAAAAGTTTTGATTCTCCAGATTGTTAATTTTTGTTTTATTTCTGTGAAGGCCGACCTGACCAGCCAGGAGATCTCACCTTTATCAATGCCACACATGACATGCTGACAATCTCCTGGAACCCTGGTTTTAATGGCGGACTTCCTCAGAGGTTCAAAGTGCGATACAAGGAGAAGAGTCGACCAGGATACACACACATAGACATAACGCCGATAGACAATCGCGTTACCACAGTCTTCGTCATCAAAGGTCATCACCATAGCAACCATTTAAAACCCTGATCCACTTGTCCATTTTGTTCCCTTTTCCATATGGAAGTGGGAGTATCATGTCTTAGAGTTATTGTCTGTTTACCATTGGAATAGATGCTGATCACTTAACTTCAACATCTTATTATACATGCCACTAAATTACCTACTAACTCAAAGTTCTTCTCAGCTTCGTGTTCATCACAAATACCTGATAAAGGAATAAAGTTTCTACAGTTCTGTGTAAAATTAACATTTTGCTAGGAAATATTTTTGAGGTTAAGTCTGAAAGTCTTTTAATTTTGTAATCCTAACAGGTCTGAGGAAGGACACCTCTTACCTGGTAGCTGTGTTGACCTCTAACGACCTTGGAGCAGCCGAAGGGTCACCTCCAGAAATAGAAATTAGGACTTCTGGTAAGAACCACTCATTTTCTTCTAAATCTTTCAATCTTAAAATAAGGATGTAGACATTGTGAAATTTATTAAGCTTTACATTTGTGTTTCATTTAACTTGATAAGACAAGTATTGGTTAAGAAAAGTGTTTTAATGCCAGTTCATAGGTGTCTCGCGTGGTGTTTAGTAGTGTAAAGAGACAGTGACGAATCCTTCTCACTTATAAATCCTTGGAAATACCAATATTTAGCATTGAAATGTGAATATTTGTAAAATGTAAGGAATTACCAATATTTAGCATTGAAATGTGAATATGTGTAAAAAGTAAGGAAATACCAATATTTAGCATTGAAATGTGAATATTTGTAAAATGTAAGGAATTACCAATATTAAGCATTGAGCCATCTATCTGATTACAAAAAAATGTGGCTATAGTTCTGTTTTAGTTCGTATTTCTGTGATAACAATATTTAAAAATAAATGCCGCATTAACTTTCCATTGTAGCATCAGCCCTTAGTGGTGAGACTGCTTCAACAATACAAACCAGCGACGACACTCCAGTCATCATCATTCTTGTCGTCTGTGTCGTCGGAATCTTCCTCCTCGCTCTTAACATTGGACTCATACTCTTCTTTGTCAGGAGGAGGAAAAAGAGGCTTGAGAGTAGGTCTCCAATATCACCAGGAAATGGTTGGATTTGTGCTTCTTTAAATGTTTCATATGTCTTTGATTAAACATTAGATTGATTGGTATCTTAGAGGAATGACAGAATGAAAGTGAAAGAAGAAAAGAAAAAAATACTTCCTTTTAATAAAACATTTGTGAATTAGGTGTAAGTAAAAAAAAAAAGAAGAAAAAAATTGAAGGAGGTGTATTCAACAGATCTTCAAAAAATCAAGTTTTGAAATGTTTAATAAAAACATAATAATGTTTAATAAAATCTCAAGGATAGACACAAATTTTAAGGTTATAAATGATTTCTTACAGACAACAGTGACACAACGAGTCACACGAACACGATCGAGTTATACGGACCAACCAAGGAGACCGCCCTCTACCCTATCACTCCCTCAGACGACAGTCGCAGTTACGGCACATACGAAAAAAACATGGACGATTTCTCGGACGATTACAAGAATTTCGAGGTATGTTCTAACGAATCAATTTTTAAACTCTTACCAAAGAAATGCATGGGGAAACAAACACCTAGCTCTTTGACCTAAATGCACGCATGTGTAATTCATCTTGTTGAATTAGAGATATGTTTATATGAATACTCATCATCAGTTTGAAATATCCTAAGAATTCATTATTTAGACAAAATGGCTGCTTGAAATTTTAATATTCCTATGTTATTTGACTAAATTTGGTTACTCTGACAACCTTGACCTACTTTGAATTGTGCACTTCCTTACCATTCATTAGAAGTGACCAAATTTCATTTATTATATCTGCATCCATTTTTATGTCAATTAATTTAAGACTTTAATTATACTGGTATGTTTTTAGCAATGTTTTGCTTTTCACAAATCATCATGAATTTTAATCAAAATTCACGTTTTGGGGTTTTATTCTTGTAAAAGGTCATTAACCTTTCATACATATTGACCTTCATAATCTGCAAATTAACATTAGAACCTGTTATTTACTGGGAATGCATGTTATACAATGGTAGATCATCCCCTATGCATGAATCCCAATAATAACCCCTACAACTAATATTATTACCATATATGGATGATACTTACCACCCACTGTTACCATGACAACAGGGTAGAGGGTTGGTGAGACCCAAGCCTGTATGGTTACAGCCCCTGGTAGAACAGCCTGGACCCAGTAACGACGACGACACGGTACACCTCACACTCAGTTCTATATCTCCTCGCTTCAAGTCATGTTTATCAGTTTCTTTGTTATTTAACGTGTTCATGTTTTAATTTTTTTTTTTTTGAGCACCTAATTATGCTTCTGAAAAATCACAGTCAGCTATGAATAATCCTATACAGCAGGACATTCTATTTCATGTACATGTATATGAATTTCTTATCTGAACTGACAGTTGACATTGTAAGAGGAAAGGAGAAAATGTAGTGGCCAGATAGGTATTCAAGCCCAGGACCTCTGAACACTTATTGCCAAGTACACTATCGCTGAGCTACCTGGTTATCGATATTCGACCAAATCCAATCCTTTCTTTTTCAAAGTCTTAATTGGCCCTCAAAGACATACGAAACCTTTCCAAACACCACAACCATGGGTATTTTAATTGGGTGCCAATGTTGTAACAAAAGAGGAGAAAATGTAGTGGCTAGACTGGGATTTGAACCCGGGACCTCTGAACACTAGCCGAATGCTCTACCGCTGAGCTACCTGTTGAGCGATGTTGGACCCAGTCCAATCCCGCTACAACATATCAGATTTGTCTGTGTTTGCTATCTGATCCACATAACAATCATCATGCTGACTTCATGTCACCTTAGCAGACCTTTATGTAGTATATGTATTAATCAAAATTTTAAAAAAAAATCACTGCTTGACATGGTGACCAAAAGACAGAAATTAGAATGTTGGCCACCTTGACCACTCTGGCACTGTGGCCCATATATAGTTACACAAACCTCCTAGTGAAAGTCATCATCATACTAAATGTTCTGTTCAAGCTCATTGATAGAAATAACCCAATTTCAACATTAGTTCTATGGTATATGGCAAATCATTAGCTTTCGCACCAGCAAATTAACTACACTAAAATTCCTCCTAAATCATTCAATTTCTGCTTGTGCTTCTGTATTTTTTGCGTATACAACCACATATGTTATTTTGTTTGATAAATATATTGACACATTTTAAGACCGATAAACATTGAACTTTTAAAATATTTCCCTATAATTTGAGAATATGTGACTACTGTGTTGTTCTATTTGTTGCCTATGTTACTGTTTTTGAGAACCGATTTATTTGTTACTTTTTGTTTGATCATGGGTAGCAGAAACGGACCAATACTTTTCTAAATACATCGGCTATAAACAACTGAACCAGACATTTTATTCTTCATTAAAACAGCTATGTGTCATTCAAGGACTTATGTAATTAGCAGGTTTCAGTGAAGTAAGGATGCCCTATATCAGTACTATGTGACCGGATGGGGTGGGTTGCTTGGTTTAAATGGAAGAAAACCAGACTTTCAGCTGAAAAAAATGGTAGAATCCACTCAATACAAACTCACACATGAGTTCGAATTTTATATGCGTGTATTTCAGATTTTGATTTAGTGATAGAGCTTCACTTTTGCCTTCCAATCAGTAAACATTGAAGTTATTACAGATACCATAATCACTGTGACTTCCTTTATTTGAGCCTTGTTCAAATTGATCTTTAACCCAATATAAGACACCTGATTCCTAACCTTGTAATCACCCGAATATTCCTGTTTCTGCTATGCATGACCGACATTTTGATTTGCATGCCCATGTTGAAATGTTTTGCATGTTGACCTCTGTGACCTTTGTTTCTTTCCCTAACAGCATGACAGGAAAAGCATGCACAGTAGTCAGTGCACCTGTAACTGTGTACAAGTGAAGGTCAGGACCGTCTCCCGTGCCAAATGTAGTTGTCTGTCCGTGGATTCGTCAGGGGTAATAACACGTAGCCTCTCACCGCACGGAAACCGTGGTAGTCACATGTAACAGTGGACACTTGTGTTAAATCTTCAGACATTTAAATATCATTGTCCTAAGTTTTATTTTGATTTATGAGAGTAAGTTCCTGATTTCAGAATTATTGTGAATTGCAAGATTTTTGCATGTGATGTTACACTGTAATATTTGGTGCTCATGTAATCAAGATTTCTTGAAACAAAGTATTGTCTCCTGAGTTACATTATGAAGTTTTGGCACTATCTGTTTTGAGAAATCTGGTGTAGACTAACAAGTTTCCACTGTTATTATTATCGTGATTCAGACTACAATGGTTCAACTTCACTTGCCACCACTATCTCACTGTCTCTATATATATGGTATATGCATGTTTGTAAGGCATTTTGTAGGTATGACCCTAATATGTGAATATCATACAACGGTAAAATGAATCAATAATTCAAATTGAGGAAAATTTGTAACCTCATTGAACGGTTGAGACTAAACTTAAATTATTGATGTAAATGCACTCATGCACTTTTATATAAACACACTCACTTTTGATGTAGCTTTAATAAAGTAGAAACTTCAATTACTGACATAAACATCATGTACCAAAAACTACTGTATCTATATATGTTAATGTAAAAGGATCAGCAAGTCCCTAACTCTATATATGGAAATTAAATTAAATATATGTTTTGTGTCAAATGAGAATTATTGTTTGTATAAAGTTTATTGAAAAGAAATAATGAAGTGAAAATAGTTATTGAAAGAAATCCTCTATACTAATGATTATTATACACTACTGTCAACCAACGGTCTTTCGGGTGCGATTTACTTTCGCGACTTTTAAGATCCAATATACATTTGAGAACGTTTATCTCCGGGAAGTTTATCTACATGTACATCATTTATACTTATATTCATGTCCAGTCAATTTTATTATCCACAAATGTTAATTTTAAAGTTAATTTTAACGAACATGTTTTTTAAATGGAAATCGTGAAATTTAGTGGCCGAGAAAGGAGGTTGGTTAGCAGTAATTGGAGATAAAATTTTAACAAAGGAAGACAATTCACTGAGGAGAAATGAAAATGAGACACAAAAAAAAAGACAATTTCTACTGATGTATTTCAATAATGGTAAATTTAGAAGAGATGGTTATGTGTACCATACAACAATGATTTTGTTTATGTGTACTTAACAACGATTTTGCTTATGTGTTATTTTACAGGATGAAGACATAAAAAGAGTGTTCCTGCCCCCTCCAGGCTACAGCAGTCGCTCCTACACCCCCAACAAACTTGACTCCCCCAATCTGGGAAATACACACAAATCTTTTCTCACCGACACACGGCCGTACTTAGATGATGGTAGACAGTCTGCACAGTGGCAGTATGAAGGCAAGACAGATATTATCATACAGCTATCAATATTTTGTAATCGTGTCCTATTACTCAAAATAAAGGCATCTCTGTTGGGGTTCAGTTTCAGGATTTTTAAGTTGAAACATTTTGTCTTGACAGTGATGAATCTCTGTTGGGGTTCAGTTTCAGGATTTTTAAGTTGAAACATTTTGTCTTGACAGTGATGAACCTTTCTTAGCTTAATTTTATGTGCTGCCTTTTGAGCAAAAATTTTAGTCCTGCTTACAGGATTATCGTATATTATGTTCTGTTATCAGAATGTTTTGGTGTTTGTTAACAAAGTCATCTTTTATATTTTTGTACAACTAATAGAAAGTATTCAAAGTTATTATACCGTCTGACTCTGAAGTAAGCATTAATGTTTATAGACTTTTTTTGTCTGACTCTCGAGTTAAAACGTTAATGTGATTTATTTATAGAACTGTATTGTCTGACTCTTGAGTTAAACGTTTATGTGATCTATTTATAGAACTGTATTGTCTGACTCTTGAGTTAAACGTTTATGTGATCTATTTATAGAACTGTATTGTCTGACTCTTGAGTTAAAACGTTTATGTGATCTATTTATAGAACTGTATTGTCTGACTCTTGAGTTAAACGTTTATGTGATCTATTTATAGAACTGTATTGTCTGACTCTTGAGTTAAACGTTTATGTGATCTATTTATAGAACTTGTATTGTCTGACTCTTGAGTTAAACGTTTATGTGATCTATTTATAGAACTGTATTGTCTGACTCTGAACGTAAACATTAAAGTGATCTATTTATAGACCCGTATCAGAGCAGAAGCAAGGGAACATTTGATAGCGATTACATGAATCCACTACAGAATGGAACTTCTCCGACACATTTCCACGATTATAACAGCAGGCCAGAAACACGGCCCAAGGTAAGTGTTGGTCATTGTTTATCATCAGTTTTTGGTCCAAAAAAGACTTAATCTACTGTAACTCGATCGTGTGTGCTTATATGTATGATTGTTATGAAAGTATGAATATTTTGTTTGTCTATGATTTGGATGTGATCGTTATAAAACGATAACATTGTGTGTAATTCTGCTGTGATGTACAGAATATTGAGTTGTAGGTTGTATTTTTATAGACTGGTGTGACTAACACTTGTGTTACAATACTCTGGGGGGATGAAGAACTGGAGATGTTAGAGAGTCTTACGACAACAATTTTGTAGTGGACTTTTAATACAAAGTATGAAAATGCTTCAGGTTATCTCAATACAAGCTATATGTTTATGCATAATTGGGTATCTTGTTCAAGAAATAAAATATAAACTTAACAAAAATTATGTTGGATTATATAATTTCATGATTTGAACAGATGATTTCCAGTAAAATGAACACAACATGTGAAAATCTGCTATAACAATAAAATATACTGTGTTCCAGAAGAGATACTACAATTATAACCCCTAGTCTTCAGAACACAGGTAAAACACAACACAGGTAAAACACAGGTAAAACTGTACCTTGTTCACATATCACCTGTCCTCATTTCTCCAGAGTTATCGTCTTTCCAGGTGTGGTGTGTTGGTTTTGATCACCAAGGTGGGGAGCTCGTTATAAATTATTGCAGTGAAATAGGAATTTTATTTTATCTATAGGAAAAAATATCGCATAAATGTTTGTGATTATAATTGACTGATGGTATTCCAATTTGATTTAATGATCTGTGTAATGTGGCTGTTACAAATGTATTAGTTCCAGTTTGAGGGTGTGATGTTTGTTCATGTTAACCATTCATTCCAATGCCCAATCAGTTTGATGTCTGTATGATGCTCGTTACATGTGTGGTTGTCTCCCTTTGTATCCCTCTTTGCTTTTCCGCTTTACAGAGTGTAACAGATTTTTCCGACCAGCGTTCGAGTCGCTCATCAAGCCGTAATGGACTAGGAGCCACCCCTCCCCCTCCCCCTCCCGTCCGCTCGTCCAGTAAGGGTGTGGCCAATAACTATGGACACTCCCCTATTCCACCAATCCCTGCCAGGAATTACGACGTGGATGACCTGCCCCCTCCTCTATATGATGATACGCCACAGCCTAGATACGCTCCGGCCCCAGGTATGATGCCATCAGAGGCACCACATTGTTTGCTTTCTTCCATATGTCTCTTGTTGATAAACTATAAATGTGTATGTGGGTACTGCATGGCTTAACCCTATTCTTCTTGTGTGAGGTTGTGCTATATGTTCACTCCCTCATCCTAAGATATCAGAAATGTCTCTACAATTCAAGGAGTAATTGCTTTATACTGATATATTTGAATGGTTCTTTGTTCAGCATGAACAATTCTTGTTTAACGTGTTTAGCTTTGAATATTTTTTGTAAATGGACAGTTTTATTGCACTTAAAATTAGTGATTAATTGAAATTTAGGTTAATTGACACTTTGGAATTTGTCAATAAAAAAGAAGCCTTCCTGATTTGCTGTTTTATTATTTCAGGTTCAACAGGGGGGAGATACATGAACCCTAATGTGATAAGTAACCCTACATATGACGGGCCCAGTGAGGGGAACAATTCGGCCCAACGCAACCATATACCAGTAGATGACATGAGAGGAGATTTGGTATAGCACCAGTGACTCCCATTGGGGCCCCGTCAGAATAGACTGATGATTTAGGCTCCATCAGGACAAAGTGATATTTAGGGCCCATCAGATTAATAGACTGATTATCTGCAGCGATACCCCTCTGGAGCCCCCAATACAGACTGGAACAACCAAAGTTTAGAATCAAATTATAGGAAGGTTACCAAGGGGGACATCTAGAACACTGCCTGGTGACAGGTTCCCCATTGGAGCCCCTAGCCAGATTGTTATCAGATAATAATTGGTGCAGCCAGTGATAAGACATACAAGACGCTATGCAAGGAGACGTTTTTTATAGAACCATTACTGTATCTTCTATTGGTGTTGATAACATGCCAGAGAAGAAAGACGATACATCTGTTGTGATAACCAGAGAATACAAGTCTTCTTTATGTACTGCATCATGATCGTCAAAATACATTTTTAGATTACTTCTATTTCCTAAAATAGAATATATTGCATTTAGACTTTTTGGTGATTAAAAAATGAAAAAATTGTTTCATATAGAGTTATGTCCCCCTACATACAAGTAGGAGGTGCTTAGTTGAAAAGAGGAAATAGTGTTCAGTGACGAGGGATTGTCAGTGTAAGCACAATTCATAAGTACATACAAAGTCCCGTCGGAGAACATGGCTTCCGCTCAACGAAATCCAAATCACTAAAATCTGCCAAACAGAATATTATGTATGTCTTTGCCGTGCGAGCTATCTCCCTCTGTGGAAGCATGTTACTCCCCTTCTAAGAAGAGTTGTCTCCCTTTCAATGTATTTTGTTTAAATGTTAAATGTGGTGATGAGTTCAGTTTGCAAAAAACGTTTTCATTGAGTTTTGTGTAAGACTTTGTTCCTAGATTATAAGATATTTTGGAAGTTCAGCATGCCAGCAAGTATACTGTTGGGATAAGTTTTGAGTTCAAGAGTTGAGTATACATGTATTTGTAGAAATACCTGAACTGATAAAGATGTATTCGTCTGTGAGACCAAAGTATTTATGATTTTGTACATATGTGTCTATGATTATTAAACTTAAGACAGAGTCATTGTATGAAAGTTTTTATGTGGTGTAGCTATGCATTTCCCTCATTTGTGGTTACATGAGAATTGACATTCATTTATCAATGAATGTCAGTTAGTGTTTGTTATATTTCAGCATCAGAATAATGTAAACATGAAAGGTCACCTTAACAGCTAGATAAACGTTAAATAAATTGTGTTCAGACTAAAAACTAAGAATAAGTCACCTACCCATGTGAAACGTTATCAAAATAGAAGTACTGCTAAAGGTGCCAAATCTTATTTGTACTTAGGCATGTTACATGTAAACATTTTATTTTGTAAGCAACACATATCCTTGCACAAAATTATATAAATCACAATATTCATTCATGGTGTGTAAAGAATTCGCCATTTTCTTGCATGTACTTTCATTAACATTCATCTTATCATCAATATATTTTATCGTCATTGTTATGTCCATTACTTTTTCAAATTTCCACCATTGTTTTGAATTTTTATGATAAGCAGTTTTAGTCTATGTGATAAAGCAGAATACCAAAGTATTTCTAAAGGTTTCAATATGTTATCTCCCCTTTTATAGCTTAATTATCTCCCCTGACTGAGTTATCTCCCTTTTTTAAAAATTGACTTGTTTGTCCCATGTAGTGTCCAAGAGGCAATTCTGTCTTTGCATATTACAGAGTTAGCTCCCTTGCGGGTAGGTATTGATTGTTACATCATTATTTTGTGAGCACAATTCACGTCGTTTTCTACGAAAATATTATGTTACGCTTGCAAACACATGACGTCACAATCAATACCTACCTGCAAGGGCAGATAACTCTGTAATAGATGGACAACGGCTATGTTACGTATTATTTTTTACATATATGTACGTACTGTTGGGCTTGATGTGAAGAAGTTTACAGTTACTGATATATAATAGCCAAGTTTGCAATGTGTTATTAACACACTAAGGTTGTGAAATTACAAGTTTTGAGTTGGATCAAAATTAGAGTTGAAATGATGATCAAAATCTAGTATCAAAACATTATGTTACTAGTGTGTCTTATTGGTAACAAATTTATTGATCTGTTAATCACAATTCTTATTTTAATGGTCACCACACAGCCGATATGTGTTAGGGTTTAACAGTATTATGATGTGGATTCTGATTATTTCATAAAGATATATTTATAACTGAGTTGAATGTATGAGTGAAAACAAATACTGTTTTCTGTAACTTCATAAGAATGGAAGTGATTAGTTTGAAATTGGAATTACTCATGATTATGTAAAAACGTATATTGCTATGAATAATTAAATATATATTTATGTTACCATGGAAACGTCTTGCCAGCCACAGAGTGACAGGATGTCTGGTGAGTGATTGTGTATGAGTATTAGATAGAGTTGGTTTGAATGTTATTTTGAGAAGTTGCAAATTTGGTTCATTTTCATGTTTCATATCAAAGAGAAAATAAACATTTTTTACCAATGATATGAAGACTAAGGTTTGTTTGTTTTTCATTCCACTGATTACAGTGCGAGTACTAGGGAGTGGCAGTAGGATACTGAAAACCGCTTACTTACCTGGTATTCTGTTCCAATCAAATTTTAGGGTATAATTAATTAACAAAGTTAAAACGGGGTATACTTGAATCGGGTTGTCTGTTCGTCCGTCTGTCTGTAGACAACATTGTCAGGCGAAACTCCTTCTAAACTGCCTGACAGATTTTGATAAAATTGATTACAAATATCCCTTACATGAAGGGGAGTTGAGTAAAGTTTATTGGGTTCTGTCCTTTATTAATGGAGTTATTTCTAATTAAAAAGCCTAATTAGCCTGAGGGGTGGGGGATATGAGTCTGCCACTACGATAACTGTAATAACTTTATGAACCAGAATTACGATGACTGTAATAGCTTTATAAACTAGAACTACGATAACTGTAGTAACTTTATAAACAAGAACTACAATAACTGTAATAACTTCATAAACCAGAACTACAATGACTGTAATAGCTTTATAAACTAGAACTACGATAACTGTAGTAACTTTATAAACCAGAACTACGATAACTGTAATAACTTTATAAACCAGAATTACGATAACTGTAATAACTTTATAAACCAGAACTACGATAACTGTAATAACTTTATAAACAAGAACTACGATACTTGTAGTAACTTTATAAACAAGAACTACGATAACTGTAGTAACTTTATAAACAAGAATTACGATAACTGTAATAACTTTATAAACCAGACCTACAATGACTGTAATAACTTTATAAACCAGAATTACGATGACTGTAGTAACTTAATAAACCAGAACTACGATAACTGTAATAACTTTATAAACCATATACAGAACTACAACCATCGTAATAGCTTTATAAACCATATACAGAACTACACTCACCGTAATAGCTTTATAAACCATATACAGAACTACAATCACCCTAATAGCTTTAAACTGCCTGACAGATTTTGATAAAATTGATTACAAATATCCCTTACATGAAGGGGAGTTGAGTAAAGTTTATTGGGTTCTGTCCTTTATTAATGGAGTTATTTCTAATTAAAAAGCCTAATTAGCCTGAGGGGTGGGGGATATGAGTCTGCCACTGGTTAGCATCATGCTGAAGTTGAGAATTCACGTAACAGCTTCATAAATCAGAACTACTATAACTGTAATAGCTTTATTAACAAGAACTACGATAACTGTAATAACTTTATAAACCAGAACTACGATAACTGTAATAACTTTATAAACCAGAACTACGATAACTGTAATAACTTTATAAACCAGAACTACGATAACTGTAGTAACTTTATAAACCAGAACTACGATAACTGTAATAACTTTATGAACCAGAATTACGATGACTGTAATAGCTTTTAAACCAGACCTACGATAACTGTAATAACTTTATAAACAAGAACTACGATAACTGTAATAACTTCATAAACCAGAACTACGATAACTGTAATAGCTTTATTAACAAGAACTACTATAACTGTAATAACTTTATAACCAGACCTACGATAACTGTAATAGCTTTATAAACTAGAACTACGGTAACTGTAGTAAAAACTTTATAACCCAGAACTACAATGACTGTAATAGCTTTATAAACTAGAACTACGATAACTGTAGTAACTTTATAAACCAGACCTACTATAACTGTAATAGCTTTATAAACCAGAACTACGATAACTGTAGTAACTTTATAAACAAGAACTATGATAACTGTAATAACTTTATAAACCAGACCTACAATGAATGTAATAGCTTTATAAACTAGAACTACTATAACTGTAGTAACTTTATAAACAAGAACTACGATAACTGTAGTAACTTTATAAACCAGAACTACAATAACTGTAATAGCTTTATAAACCAGAACTACGATGACTGTAATAGCTTTATAAACCAGAACTACGATAACTGTAATAACTTTATAAACCAGAACTACGATAACTGTAGTAACTTTATAAACCAGACCTACAATAACTGTAATAGCTTTATAAACTAGAACTACGGTAACTGTAATAACTTTATAAACCAGACCTACGATAACTGTAATAGCTTTATAAACTAGAACTACGGTAACTGTAATAACTTTATAAACCAGAACTACGATAACTGTAATAACTTTATAAATCAGAACTAGGATAACTGTAATAACTTTATAAACCAGAACTACGATAACTGTAATAACTTTATAAACAAGAACTACGATAACTGTAATAACTTTATAAACCAGACCTCGATAACTGTAATAGCTTTATAAACTAGAACTACGGTAACTGTAATAACTTTATAAACCAGAGCTACGATAACTGTAATAGCTTTATAAACCAGAACTACGGTAACTGTAATAACTTTATAAACCAGAACTACGATAACTGTAATAACTTTATAAATCAGAACTACAATAACTGTAATAACTTTATAAACAAGAACTACGATAACTGTAATAGCTTTATAAACCAGAACTACGATAACTGTAATAACTTTATAAACAAGAACTATGATAACTGTAATAACTTTATAAACCAGAACTACGATAACTGTAATAACTTTATAAACCAGACCTCGATAACTGTAATAGCTTTATAAACTAGAACTACGGTAACTGTAATAACTTAATAAACCAGAACTACGATAACTGTAATATCTTTACAAATCAGAACTAGGATAATTGTAATAGCTTTATAAACCAGAACTACGATAACTGTAATAGCTTTATAAACCAAAAATACGATAACTGTAATAGCTTTATTAACAAGAACTACGGTAACTGTAATAACTTTATAAACCAGAACTACGATAACTGTAATAGCTTTGTTAACAAGAACTACTATAACTGTAATTATTTTATAAACCAGAACTACAATAACTGTTATAGCTTTATTAACAAGAACTACTATAACTGTAATAGCTTTATAAACCAGAACTACGATAACTGTAATAACTTTAAAGATCAGAACTAAGATAACTGTAATAGCTTTATAAACCAGAACTATGATAACTGTAATAACTTTATAAACCAGAACTACGATAACTGTAATAACTTTATGAACCAGAATTACGATGACTGTAATAGCTTTATAAACCAGAACTACGATAACTGTAATAACTTTATAAACCAGAACTACGATAACTGTAGTAACTTTATAAACCAGAACTACGATAACTGTAATAACTTTATAAACCAGACCTACAATGACTGTAATAGCTTTATAAAATAGAACTACGATAACTGTAGTAACTTTATAAACCAGACCTACTATAACTGTAATAGCTTTATAAACCAGAATTACGATGACTGTAATAACTTTATAAACCAGAACTACAATAACTGTAATAGCTTTGTAAACCAGAACTACGATAACTGTAATAGCTTTATAAACCAGAACTACGATGACTGTAATAGCTTTATAAACCAGAACTACAATAACTGTAGTAACTTTATAAACCAGAACTACGATGACTGTAATAGCTTTATAAACCAGAACTACGATAACTGTAATAACTTTATAAACCAGAACTACAATAACTGTAATAGCTTTATAAACCAGAACTACAATAACTGTAATAGCTTTATAAACCAGAACTACGATGACTGTAATAGCTTTATAAACCAGAACTACGATAACTGTAGTAACTTTATAAACAAGAACTACGATAACTGTAATAACTTCATAAACCAGAACTACAATGACTGTAATAGCTTTATAAACTAGAACTACGATAACTGTAGTAACTTTATAAACCAGAACTACGATAACTGTAATAACTTTATAAACCAGAATTACGATAACTGTAATAACTTTATAAACCAGAACTACGATAACTGTAATAACTTTATAAACAAGAACTACGATACTTGTAGTAACTTTATAAACAAGAACTACGATAACTGTAGTAACTTTATAAACAAGAATTACGATAACTGTAATAACTTTATAAACCAGACCTACAATGACTGTAATAACTTTATAAACCAGAATTACGATGACTGTAGTAACTTAATAAACCAGAACTACGATAACTGTAATAACTTTATAAACCATATACAGAACTACAACCATCGTAATAGCTTTATAAACCATATACAGAACTACACTCACCGTAATAGCTTTATAAACCATATACAGAACTACAATCACCCTAATAGCTTTAAACTGCCTGACAGATTTTGATAAAATTGATTACAAATATCCCTTACATGAATGGGAGTTGAGTAAAGTTTATTGGGTTCTGTCCTTTATTAATGGAGTTATTTCTAATTAAAAAGCCTAATTAGCCTGAGGGGTGGGGGATATGAGTCTGCCACTACGATAACTGTAATAACTTTATGAACCAGAATTACGATGACTGTAATAGCTTTATAAACCAGACCTACGATAACTGTAATAACTTTATAAACCAGAACCACGATGACAAATAGCTTTATAAACCAGACCTACGATAACTGTAATAACTTTATAAACCAGAACCACGATGACAAATAGCTTTATAAACCAGAACTACCGTACGATGGCTGCAATAGCTTTATAAACCAGAACTACGATAACTGTAATAACTTTATAAACCAGAACTACGATAACTGTAATAGCTTTATTAACAAGAACTACGATAACTGTAATAACTTTATAAACCAGAACTACGATAACTGTAGTAACTTTATAAACCAGACCTACTATAACTGTAATAACTTAATAAACCAGAACTACGATGATTGTAATAGTTTATAAACAAGAACTACAATGACTGAACAGCTTTATAAACCATATACAGAACTACAATCATCGTAATAGCTTTATAAACCATATACAGAACTACAATCACCGTAATAGCTTTATAAACCATATACAGAACTACAATCAACGTAATAGCTTTATAAACCATATACAGAACTACAATCACCGTAATAGCTTTATAAACCATATACAGAACTACAATCACCGTAATAGCTTTATACACCATATACAGAACTACAATCACCCTAATAGCTTTATAAACCATATACAGAACTACAATCACCGTGATAGCCATATAAACCATATACAGAACTACAATCACCGTAATAGCTTTATAAACCATATACAGAACTACAATCACCGTAATAGCTTTATACACCATATACAGAACTACAATCACCCTAATAGCTTTGCAAACCATATACAGAACTACAATCACCGTAATAGCTTTATACACCATATACAGAACTACAATCACCGTGATAGCCATATAAACCATATACAGAACAATAATCAGTGTTATCATATTTTGATGTAACAATGCTTGTGCTAAACTGAGGTTTAAATATGTACGCTTATGGTGTATTACCTCAAATTGTAGAAAAGACAATATGTATAAAAGAGAATATAAAAATAAAAATAAATTATAGTGAAGAGGAAAAACAACCACGAATTTTACACCATAATTCAAACCCTCGATCGTAGTTCTCTGTTCCTTTGTGACAGTATTTTGAATGGGACTCTTACTCTATAAACATTGCGGTTTTTCTCCTGTTCTTTTTTTTTACTTTCTTTCATTTTTGTAATTACAGTACCATCATGATCTTTATTTTCCATGTTTACACAATGGACATCTCACACACTAAGTTGGACTTGTTGTATGTAGCTGTATTGCGAGTGTCGTGCCACTGAAACTCTTTGCCCTTGTGCAGAATGATGTATATCTCGGAAGGCCGTGCCTCTGGCTCGCCATGTTCTACGTTCCAGTTGAAGAACGTCATCATCTGTCCGTCCTCGTAAAGATAGGCTCCCGTCTCATTTCGTGTACCCTGGATCAACGTGTACTTCGTTTGTTCCTGGTCTGTAAAAATATCGATCCATCTTCAAGTTTCCGTGGCAAATTCGGAAAATAACCGCCCACCCCCCTTTACAGGAGCAACGATATTATAGCAGAACATCATTTATAGAATCAACATATTAACATGTCACAGAAAAAAACCATGACATTGGCAATCAGAAAAAATGAAGTCTAGTTCAGCTTTGTGGTTGTATATCTGACGATGAAATCATGATACTAGAAATCAGAAATATTTAGTCTAGTTTTGTATTTGCGGTTGATCAAGAAAATACTTTACAAGACGATTTAAAGCATTTCAAGTACCATAAAACTGTCCATATTACTTCAATGCGGGTCTGCGCTTCAGAAAGAACCAACTCTTATATCGAAGATCAAATAAAGACCTTCATATGAATAGTGTTAGACCGATTCTCGATTTTGATCGATGATCATTCGATTATGATTTTCCTAAAGACTATCGATTATGAAAGGTAATAATCGATTATTGAATGGGAGATACCGGTTACTTGTGGGTTTTTATACTGTTCTGAACCTATGTAATATATACATTGTATTTACAAAACCACATTTCAAAATGTCTTACCCAGAACCACGTTTAACAGACCTTTCGAAAATCTCCATCTTACTCCTAAACACGTTTAACTGACCTTTCGGGAATCTCCAACTTACCTAGAAACATGTTTATCTGACCTTTCGGGAATCTCCAACTTACTTAGAAACACGTTTAACTGACCTTTCGGGAATCTCCAACTTACCTAGAAACATGTTTATCTGACCTTTCGGGAATCTCCAACTTACCTAGAAACATGTTTATCTGACCTTTCGGGAATCTCCAACTTACCTAGAAACATGTTTAACTGACCTTTCTGGAATCACCAACTTACTTAGAAACATGTTTAACTGACCTTTTGGGAATCTCCAACTTACCCAGAAATGCCTCCATGTGAGTCTGTTTCTCGGCGCTGTCGATTTTGATCAGACTTGTCCCTGCAGCATTGCAGGTTAGTCCGAATTGTATAGCATCATAAAACTGGCAGCATTTGAAGTTATAACACATCTTTAATGCTCTGTTATGCATAAAACCGTCCGTACATTTTCCTGTAACAAAGTCTGAAGTTTAATGGGACTGTATTTATCATTATTAGATATTTTTTTTGATATAATATGAGACAACTGCACCTCCTTACTGCAAATTGATATTTTAGAAGAAAAAGCAAAGTCAATCGAATTTATTTGAATCTATATTAAACGAAATTATCATATTAAGCGCCTATCATCCGAAGTGGTTTCTAAAGAATCCGTAAACAGGACTTGTCTTCATAAAGTCCTAGTTGCGGATAACCCACATGAAAAGCCAACTGGGGATGTGCTGTAAATTATGGCGACAATGATCTAGTTGTTTTCATCACAGATGCCTCGATATTTACCTGTAAGTTTAGGCACGAAGTACCTGTATCCCAGCTCACTCTGTTCATAATACAGGTATACAATGCTCTGAAGACTGCATACATTGGTCAGTTCGTTATAGAAGGACATACCGCTGGTCAGTCTGTAGCTCTGCCTGAGACAGGACAGCACGGACACCACCTGGGATTGCCATATCATCTGGTCATTGTTAATCTTGTCCTGGGAAATGGTCTGCTCCATCCCGATGACACTCACTGATGTCAGCTTCCCGATTAGTATTGCTATTAATAGCACAGTTGATATGCGAGAGAAATCAAAAAGTACCATGTTATGTACCTCGCTTCAGTTCAAAATTAAGAATTTCAAATTTTTTACCACTTGGCAAAGTGCTTTTGTGGTTCCGCAGGTTATAAAGACAAACTTTATCTTTAAAAATCCTAGAAAAGCTTTAACAATCCAACATCAGGTGAAACATTTATTTCTTTCTGCTAATTCTCAAAGATCATCACTGGTATTTCACAGGTAGTTGGTCCGTTTTAAGAGCTATGAGGCACTTATAATGCATTATGTAATTCTGTGGCGCACTTGATAAGGGATTTGTATCCCCCTCTAAATGTTTCACAAGGATGCCAACTCGTCTCCGATTCGCATTAAAGTGTCTGTAACTGTTTCACAACACTAGTGAATCATATTATTCTATCTGTCAGAGACAATACCGAACCTATTACTGGCTACTTATAAAATGGAGGTTATATTGGATATATCAACAAAAGCTGTTAACTGCGACAGTCTAACACTCGATTGCCTGACTACAATCCTCCGTAATGGACTGTTATTGTACTAGATACTTCACAGCTTTTAACGCCGATCATTAAAATTATATAATTAGAAATTCTTATTTTGTTCATTTTCATTCCATTCTTCGATCAACCGTTATTGTTTTGAAAGATGAGAGAGATGGTGATTTATTTTGTTCACGGATCAATAACCCTATTTAAAAGACTGATGACCAATTTTTATCTGATGCCGTTAACAATACATGGTCATTTCTCAACCATGTACCGGAAACTTCTGAACAATAGTGATCATGTTTATGTATGCTGTTCCGCTCCATCGTCCAGGTTTCTATGGTGACATTTCCTATCTTTGGCCTGGTTGTGCCTCTTTTCAAACAATCTCAGTTTTTATTTGTCATACGCTTTCTTATGTCACTAGCAAAAGTCGATCTAATACGAATACAGCATTTTGGTCAAAGCAACGGTCTGAACCTTCACGTTTTTCTTCGACATCATTTATCAGCGCGGATAAAGAACTTTTTCTTTCTCTCGTGATATAATGAGTTACCGAGTCGTTGTTTGTAACATTGTAATTCCTTTCTCTCCTCCAAGGCTCTCTATCCAATGTTATCCGCCCCTGGACAAGACAAGAGAATCTCTGTGTTGTTTCGTACATATCCTTGTTCAAACTGAAAACGTGAAGTTGTTCGTTGTATATCATGGTAACCACACTTTGTTGTCAGTGCTAAATGGGTTCATGTTCAAAACTAATTACAAGCTATTGCTACATACCTTTGGCGATACGGATTAGACAATTTTCCTTACACTATGTCCATCCTCCTCGATACTCCAGCGGTTACTTTAACGTACTTTATGTCCATCCCTGGACTTTCTATTGTAGAACTGGAGGCAACAGATCAGGTAAGAGCTATATAACGGTATACTGTGGTTGACTGTGTGGCTTTGAAGTTGGGCGTCGCTGTTTGCAAGTCTGTGATTGGTTCAGATTATATTTTTTTCTCCAGAGCTGCCTCCAGTTTTGATGTGAGATAGTCCAGGGGCGGATATAACGTCAGTTTTAGAAACCCCTGGAGTATAGAGGATGAACCATGTCAGACAAATGCTTTGAAGTGGCGTTGTGTAACCTAAACTATAATTCCCTGAACTGGAGCGCCTGCGAGGTCACTTTTCAATAAACATGAAGCAACTCCATTAACTCAAAACAAGCAGGTCTGATTGCATAGACTACCATCTCACTTCGTTAGAATTGGTAAATCGAAATTAATTAATGCATCGAGAAAATCAAAGAACCACTATCTTAATTCCGTAACTTCTGCGAGATACAAAATGTTATTTCATACGTTTCTAAAAGCATATGTTCAGAAGGATTCTTTATTTTGTTTAATTTATTATTTTTTTATGTTTTTTTTTTTTTTTTTGTGTGAAATTTACGCGAGGGGAAATTTCTGCTAACTGCCCGAATGTTGCTTAACCGACAAAAATGCCCCTTTGCGTGATTGCCATTGTCCTGTTGCCATTCCTCCTAAACATTATTGCCAAATGAAAGCAGTTGAAGGCTTCAATAAACTCATACACGCTCGTTTGAAAATACGATTGACATGCTATGTAAGAAAGAACAATGCCGATGAATTGAGTGTTAAATTGCATTTTAATAGAGAAATGACAGAATAGACAGAAATGTCATTTGAACAACTGTTTTTCAATACACCCGATTCTATTGTAAGGGTTTTTCATTAAATAATTAGTTCTGTTTTTCACACCTTAAGTCTGAATGATGATAGCTTGCCGTTCGATGGGGCCTCAGATGTCGGTACGTCTACCGTATTGATTCTTTATCTACAAAAACAACGTGAACACATGGATAGATAAAGTTACAATAGAAGGTTGTCATCCTCATGTAACCTTATTTCCTTCATAGATTTTCCTTTAGTGAGTTATTGAACAAAAATACATAATAACAATAATGATGTATTTTATAATCCTATAGATTATCTCTTGTCTAGATCATTAATGCATTAAATGTCCTTTTAAAAATGCATAAGAATATATTTGATCGATATTAATCGCTTTTGATGTTTATGCAAGTTAATTGAACAAGCGCATTGAACATACCTGTCTTTATTTGTTCCGAAATTTTCAGTGCGTATTGTCGTACACGTTTGGCCATTTGTTGATGAACCTGTTCGAGTTTCCTCGCAAATGGCTCATAGTCTTCAAAACAGATATATCCTGCTGTCATTAACTCTTTAACCAAATCTCCAACATTCTTTATCTTATCAATTGTAACAGTTGACAACGGAGTTTTATTTGAAAATAAATATAGCAGATCATGCCATTTGTCCATCAAACTGGGACATGGTGCTATTTCTTCACTTAATTCTTTCACCATTGTGTTGTGTAAGTCTCTGACCTCCTGGGAATACTGTCTGGTTCCTGTTTCTGTAAAAACATATATCGAGAGTAAGAAATTGTAAACCTGTGTTGTACACTTAATTACACGAGCTAGCAGAATGTGTCAATTCTGTCGTCATATACTGACAGTATCTGTAATTTATTCAGTTTATGCGTGTTTCGCCCTTGACGATACTTTTTCTAATGAACAATTTTTTTCTAATATATAAAATTTTGGAAACAGGAATTCATCCCAAAGTAGGAAATGGGCTAAAAATAGCATGGTGGTGTGTTTGATTTTGAGCTATCGTGAATCAAAATGGTTATTTGACACAAATTGTGATTTAACCGGAATATCACTGCTTTTACAAAGCACACAACAAACTAAAGAAATATTTTGTTAATTGGTTGTAACCGATGATGGCTAAAACAACTTTAACTTCACTAAAATGTCAAAATTAAAAGCCAATATCTTATAATTTTACACTTATATGCTTATTATTTAAGGATTAACTTGAATAGATTTTTTATGTTATGGAGATATAACACAAAAATCTGAGTGTACTCTAAATAAACCGCGAAGCGGTTTATGATGAGAGTACACTCAGATTTTTGTGTTATATCTCCATAACATAAATTTTTTTTCAAATTAATCCTTATAATTCAATTTACTAAAGATAATCTCTTCAACATTTAAAATTCATTTTGGGACTCTTTTGTCTATGAAATAATTACGCCGTCATCTCAGCCAATCAGAAGCGACGTTACAAACGGCGACGCCATTTTTTCCTTTATGGGCTGATAAAGTAAATTTTTAAGCCAATGGAAATGCTCGTAACAAGCAACATTGAATTATTTGAAAATCACAGATTTTCTTTCATTGACGTTGAAACGAGACTTCTACGAGACTGAAACATCACCAGAGCAAATCCTTAATGAATTCTTTTCAGGGGCTTTCTCATTAAAACACTGATACCTACTGCTAAGGTTGACATCATAAAATACTAGACGTATTATTGACATCGGTACAAGGGGATGGCATTGGAATCAACGTTACTTAAAATCTGGCCCTTAACAACAGGACAAGCACGAATCGTGTGATAACTTACGACCATTAGAATCGTCCGCCATGGTGCTTTTGGGTTGTTGAGTTGTCTGTGCCAGTGTGTCGTCCTGTGTAATTCAATGACATGATAAATTGATAAACAATATGATAAACTTTGTTAATAAACTTTGTGGTGAACTTTTTGATATACTCTGTTTCGTGGTATTGGGGCTTTGATATCATTTGTGTCGTCCTGTATAATTCAATGATATGATAATAATAAACAATGTGATAAACTTTGTGATATACTCTGTTTCTTGGGTTAAAATATAGTGACAATAACGTATAGATATGAATCGTTGTTTTATGTTCGTGGTATTACAATAACATCACATGAAAACAAGGAAAAATTACAAAATACAAAACATGTACATACATTAACAATATAAATCTCAACGTAGCCTCAGAAAGTTACCTGAAGACAAGAAATATTTCCCAAATAAATCTTCTCAAATTGATATTTCGTAACCAGTCACCTTAACTATGTCGATCTCCTCAGGAATAGGTACATAAAATGATAATATAGACATGAATAGGTCTAACAATTATAACAAATAGAAAGTGGAAATTCCTAGTAGTTTCCGAGTAGTCAGTAACTAAATATAAATATGATTTCGGACAATCGATGACTAAATATAGACGGCGATTCCGGGTAGACAGTGACTAACTCATCCACAAATTTCAATATTCAATTCTTTTATGACCTTGAGTCTTTCAGCTCGTCTATTTGAAATAGACATATATATTAGATATACTACACCCTTGGTCATTATTTGAAAGTCTATAAGGGTAATATAACACCATATGGACCGAAACAAAGGTTCTTAATTTTTATATTAGATATGATAATTATTTTAAATGTTTGCTTCGTGCTAAGTAGGTCTTATATAGAAATACATGGAGAATGGCTCGACTTCATCTTCCCGAAGAACTCGACGTCGGGGTATTGTGACGTCATAATTGCAATATCGACTTGGGAGTTACGTCGCAATAGGAATATCGATCCGAATGTGACGTCACAATAGGGAATATTGACTCGGTGTTTCTACATATTGAAACATCGAGTTAATATGCTTTCAAAAATGGAAACATCGAGTCGATATGCTAAATATCGCCCTCCACGTGACAGTATATCAGCCAATGAGAGTGGCGGAAAATCAGAGCATATCTAATATAGATAATTATGGAATAATATAAAAACATGATACGATGCCTTATTTTCCCTTTTAGATATTTCTAAGTGTATATATATATATATATATATATAGGTTGCCTCAAAAAAGTACAACCCCTCATTACACTGATGAGTATAACTTTTTTACATAATCCATTACAAAGACTTTAGGACAGTTATGAACTGTCCTGTGGAAGATTTCCTATAACAATAACTTGAACGGGCCCCCATCGCTCCAAAAATCTTTTTTTTCATTATTATCATGAAGTTTTTCTGATTTATAGTATTGCAAAAGAATATCTTCAAACATTATCAAACTTAAAAGTCTGCTTTTGAATTTTGATATATATATATATATATTGTATATCTTTTTAACAACAAAAAATAGTTAAAATACGAGTTTGCCTTGATATTTCCAAATACAAAAATGTATAATATTTTATAAATCTAGATCTTCCAAGAAATAAGATACCAGCCAATTTTTTTGTCTCCTTTACATTCTGAAAATATATGCTTGTACGTTTCATTATACATACCACAAAAACTACAGAATGGAGAGTCTGCTATGTGTATCTTGTGTTAACAATAATTAGTAGACAATATTCCTTGTATCTAAGTAAACAATAATTATTAGGCAATATTCTATGTAATAATCTATATTGAAACCAGTGTCTCAAGTCATTTTCATTGGTAACACAAGTACATTTTTCCAACAAACTTCACTTATATTCCATTTCGGGAACATCTTTTGTTTTCTTAAAGGCCCATTACCTTTCCGGAGCAAAATATAAAGGTTTCTTAAAAAGCATTAATAACACCAGAAAATGCATACCGATGATCTAAAATAAGGTTACGACACCAAACATATGCAAGATTGCCTGCGTAATATATGAAAACAGTGGAGTTTTGCCGTCTGGCGCAGTGATAGTACCGCGGTATTTAGGACGACGGCGGGAAACATAACATGACCCGCGTTATGAAAATAAACAGTTTATTTATTTTAATCAAATCGTTCAGAAGGTGATGATAAATGTAGTATTAACGGTAAGTTAATAATTTTTAGGACTCTACAAAATTATCGATCTTGTTTTACATTCCCATTTTAAAAATTAAAAGCCGTTTCGGAAAGGTAGTGGGCCTTTAAAAGAGCTAGTTATAAATATGCTATTTATATATTTATACATCCCTTAATATTTTGAAATATAATTTCAAGAGCACGCTGCCATTCTGAAATATCTGTATGTGGAGTTAACTTTCCAGAATTAGCCCACCTTTTCATAACTGCCTTTTCGATTCCTTCAAAGGTGGTTAGAGATGGATCGAAATACTGTAGTTGCCTTCACAGAATCTTTCATGTGCATGCAGTTTTCAAGTACAACAATCAAATAAATCAGGAATAAAATAGATTCCGTGTTGTGTTTTAAGTAGGTTTAAAAATGCTGTTATTAACAACTTTAATGAATGAATTATACCACAAGGGTTCATTAAAAATTGTTGTGTTGTTCAATGGTACTTTATCACGAAACATATTTGATGTTTTAAAGGCTCATTCCCCGAACACCAACTCTGGTTAATACAAAGGGAGGTGTTTATGTAGGGAACCCTTTGAAGTTTAGTTATAGTCTGTTTCATACTCTAACACCAACTCATGTAACTTTTCTACCAGGTGATTTTTATACTCATACCTAGGACAAGATACATCATAAGATATACTACAGTTTTGTTAAATAAGTTCAAGCACTCGCTAATATATTTTATATTATTTATTATATAATGATTATTACTTTTTTTAAATCATCATATAAAAACACACTGTACAATGTTTATTAAAGTGTCATGCATTTTAAATTGTAATTGATGGAAGCACTAGTTAAACAGAATGTGTACAAGTATTTTTAATAACATATTTTAATTGGTATATATTTTACAGTAATTAAAATATTCTAGCATTCGTGTAATTCAATGTTTTCCAAAATAATCATATATCATAATAAGATCTTATCAAAGTGTCGCATATATTTTAAAACAGTAAGTAATTTACCATTAGGGCATGCTCATATACAAAATAGTTCCTGCAAATTAAAGCAAGGTGCAGCAGCTGCGATGCTGATCATGAGTCGGCATGTGTCACCAAGTCAGCTGTTCCATTCTGGTATCCAAAATAATGTCTGTATATTCTAAAATTGGTCTGATATAGGAGATATATAAAGTTCTTGGTGAATTTGTATCTAGTTTATGTTTCAATGTTCGTAATAAGTTCTGTCTTGATGAAGCTTTTTCACAAATATTGAAGATATGATTCTTTTTTTTATCAAATGTTAAACCTAAGTGTCTATGAAATCCATCTTGTGATATTTGGTGGTTATTTAAAGTGAATGGTGGGTAAAGATCTGTAAGTTTTCTTGTAAGTGTTAAGGGTATTATTTTATTTGGATTAAAAAGAATTACATTTGTAGCCATTGATTGATCATGATCAGCCCATGATGAACAAATTGGTGATAGATCATCATTCAGGAACTCTGCATGTGTTACTGTCAGTAAAAGGTCATCATAATTATCAATACAGAGATGTGTCATCAGCAAATATTTTATATAAGATATCACATTTTATCTGTTGAGTCATTCATAAACAATAGAAAAAGACAAGACCGAGTACTGAACCTTGTGTTACACCAGCATTTATCGGTTTTTCATTGAATTAATTGATATTCGTTTATATGTAGGTTTCAAACCAATCAGTTTACTATAATTCCATATTTTTTCAACTTATACCATAAGTCTAAATGCTATATTCGATCAAAAGCCTTACTTATATCACAGAAAACAGATGAAAATAGTGATCGATCCTATCAACAAAGGGGAAAACATCTTGACTTAAAAGAGAACTCCCTCAACTGAGGGTTAAAAAGGATAATTTTATGATATTTCAGATAATATCTGACATTATTTGTTTCTCCTTAATATTGTCCAATCAGAAGAAATCCTCTGAATTAAAGATTGAAGATTGTCATTCTTGAAAAGTGAAAAATAACACCGTCAAGTATAGATCAATAAAAAAACTGTAAATTCGACAATCCTTGTAAAGATGTTTTACAAAGTGTATATTAATCTAAATCGTTAAAATTAAAATAAGTCAGAAATTTTAAGAATATGATGAGACATTGAATGATCTCGATTAAATATTTACACTTATAATGCTGAGAAATAGCAGAAAAAATATATTGATTGAATACTAAGACAATAAAGTCTACTAATACAAGTCAAGTTGATAATTTAACGATTAATTCAAATAGCATGGCAAGTATGATTTAATCTGAAGCATGCCACTGTTTTATACACCATTCTGCAGCAGCATGACAACAATTAACAGTTACTGATTTGCTGATCAACTACCAGGTGAGTTGATTTACCTGAGATTTACCTGTGGTCTTGCAATGAGAACAATTCTGAGTGTTTGTTCCTCTTTCTCCCACTTTTTCGAGATGAAAGGAATTATACAAACACTGGAGAACAATGGCACACCAATTATAGTCTGTTCTGATAAAGTACTGACTTACAGGTAGATTTTTTACCTGTAATTTTACAAATAGTCACAATTCTATTAACTGTGAATATACCTATTCTGCATTTTATTCCCATTTCAAATGTTTTCATATTTTATCACACCATCTTAAAATGTGAAATGTAATAAAACATTAATTGTTAAGAGATAATTAATTAAAATTAAAACATTTAAATATATACAACATATGAAACTTAAAGCACTACACTTAACATTAATGAGGGATAATTAATTAAAATTGAAACACACACATATATATACACACATGTACAATATATGAAACCTAAAGCACGTACTGGACATTAATCAGATGCAAATCTTATGAAAGTTTGTTATCATCACTCTAAATGCAGAAGATGGGATGCTGCGTCTGTGTACTGAATCACATCCATTGCGCCAGTCTCTAAACGTTCCTTCAGTTGGCGGCTGTTGATTTTTCGGTACCGTTCAGCTCTGTATCTCAACTGAAATCACGCGAGAGATTACGAGATTTGTCACTTTTCACTTTTCGAGAAGCGAGGCAGGCGCCATTTTTCGGAGAGAAGATTTTCGTGTTCTGGCCTGGGCGTTAGCCTGTGTTTAGACAGCATCGTAAGTAGAATATATATATATTTGTATTGTTTGTGAAATTGTTTGGGGAAATTCGTGTCTGTAGGTACGGCCGAAGACACTTTTTTAATCGATTTATTTTTGATGGGGACCATGTGGTTTTGACCGAGGTCCAGGTTTCTTGTATTTTCTCGATTGTGTCGGGCAGTTCGGCTGCTGGCATTAACAGGCTTTTAGGCTTTTGCCTCTTACTTTGTATTGTTGCTGATGTCAGACAGTTTTAGCTGGAGACTCGAACATGGTTTATTCGATTTGAGAGGTCAGACGGTGCGGCCGGAGACCAACAGTGTTTGCCTTTTCATTTTTGGGAGGTCAGACGGTGCGGCCGCAGACCAACGAATTTTCTGTTTGTGATTTGTGAATGTCTGGTAGTTCGGCTGTTGACTCGTTGTATGGAGATTCAGAGGATTTTTCTTTCTTGGATATTTATGTGTTGCATAGATGTTTATGGCAACGTAGAAAAAAGGGAATTTTTTATTTTTCGGTTGGGCCACGTGGTCGTCCGTACTTACAAGTATGCCTAACAGTAATACAGGACGTTGTGCGGAGGGATGGTCAATATGGGTTATGGTCTGTTGTATAGCGTTTTTTAGTCTCCGATTCAGTCTTGTTTGTAGAACATGATAGCGATATTTCGCAGGCTGACCTACCCATAATTCAGTGATTGACACTTCTAGTGGGGTGAGCTTGGCGATGTGCTTACAGCTATTAGCCTAATTCAGTGCTTTTAAATTATGGTATACTTCAGCAACCTTTAAATGTGCAATAACTTTTGGTTAGGCGTGTGAAAAAAAAAAAAAAAAAAAAAAATGTGTATATCTACTAGTACAGTATATATATGTACCCTTTATTTAGCAAGCAAATATTTTATTGAGGGGATATTTTTCCTTTACGAGAAGACATTGGTGCGTGAAAATCACCATTTATGATTTGGATATTTACTTTTATTTGCTTCTTATTTTGCTTCTTGTTTGCTTACTCGGTAGATGTCTTATCAAGTATTAAAGCCAAAGCATAACCTCAACGACAGGAATATCCTTCCGTTGGTCCTCGAGATTAAGACGACCAGGTCTGATGATATTACAGACTCGGCTGCGACAAGCAGGCTTAAGAGGGATCACAGCCTTATGGATTACTCTGAGGAAGAGATCAGTAGAGAATTTAAGAAGTTGACAGGTACTGTGGGTCTCTTGAAATAGATTTATGCAGTGTACATTTTCATAAATATATATAGGGTTCTTTTTGATAAATCGAGTGTCTTGACACAAAATCTGGTTTTAATCATGTTTGTAATGCCCTAGGAAACCAGATTGCTTGGGGGCCGCAGTGGCCGAGTGGTTAGGATGTACCGACATATTACCACATGCCCTCCACCCCTGGGTCGCGAGTTTGAATCCCATGTGGGGCAGTTGCCAGATACTGACCACTGGTCGGTGGTTTTTCTCCGGGTACTCCGGCTTTCCTCCACCAACAAACCTGGCACGTCCTAATGACCATGGCTGTTTAAAGGACCTTAAAATATTCGAATTGCTTGGATTCGGCTTGGATTCATGTTTGTAAAAAAAAAAAAAAAAAAAAAAAAATGTAATTGGGACTGTTTTGTTATTCAGCAGATTAACAAATTAAATTTTTGTACAGGATGACAATCAGGAATGGCAGATAAATACTTTTTGGATGCAGTAATTATTTAGTTTTGGGGTGGTAATTTTTCAATCCTCTGTTGATCCAGGTCAAGATGTGGAGACAGTCCTATCACTAGCAGGCAAAGATACATCACCTACATCGCCTACACATATCCGTTACGCACTCCACCTGGCCATTATTCTGGCTAACAGCATCGGTGCTCCCAAAGGAGCAGTCCTACAGACCAGCCAGCAGGGTGGAAAGGAGGGTGGGATCTCAAAGAACGCAGGTACTTTGAAGATGTTTGTAAATCTTGACTGAAGGTTAAGATCGTATTTTTAGGATTTAAGGGTCATGGTCTTGTACTGATCTTTTTGTCAATGTCACTATCTAATCTAAATGAAGGCAGTGTATATATATTGCTAGCTATGCCTAGTGAAGATCTTGCTTATAGTGTTATATAATAAAAAAAAAAAAAAAAAAAAAAAAAAAATGATGATGTTTGTTTAAGTTATGTCAAAGTCAAGGTTTACTGTATGTATGACATTGTGTATTGGTTTATAGTCACAGATGTGGGAACCGGTGCAGAGGTCAGCACTCACGTCCAGGATTCAGCAATGGAGGCTCGCTTAAAAAAGATGGAGCAGCAGCTGTCGGTGTCCACTCAGTCACAAAGAAAAGACAAGGTGGAGGAGGCCCTCCGCAATGTAAGATTTATGGCGGGGAGGCCTTCGTTAACCGCCCCAATGTCACTGATCGCTTCTTTAGAGGTTCTAGTAGATTGTGCCTCGAGGGCAGGGTGCTGCTGAGGTAGAATTTTATTCGAAAGCCTTAAGCGTGTGTAGGCAACACGAAGACAATCCTGATATGCCTACACTTTGTTTAAAGTTATTAGGTTCCTCAGAGGACAAAAAGATATCTGCCACTGTGGCTGATTGGTTAAAATCAAATGTGAGGGAGGTGAAGAAAGAAAGTCATAGGGAGAGTCCAGCGAAAGGGGAAATCGTGTCCCAGGGCTACACACATCCTCAGGGTTATGCACCATACCCATACCCTCCTTTTCCTGGGACTCCCCCACAACCAGTGATGCCTTTTATGCCTGGCCAGGGTTATTTTCCCCCCTATCCAGATTTCTCGGCTATGGGAGGTGCCAGGCAGGGGCGCCCCAGGTTTGTTAAGAAAAGGGGAACATGCTACCTTTGCAAAGAAATGGGTCATTATGTGGCTAATTGCCCTAAGGTCCTCAAAAAGTCCTAGAACCTTTGTAAGGAAATGGGGCCATGATATAGCTAATTGTCTTTAAGGTCAACAATAGCTGTGGTATTTGATAGCAAGATGATAGTTGATGGGAGCTGTTTTGTGGTAGATTTATATTTTGTTTGATAGCAAATTTAAAGTTTTTTTGATGTTTTCGGTCGGTTATGAGGAAGGTTTACCTAACATGATGAAAACTAATTATAATTGATTTATTTTAGGATGCCTTTCTTTTAATATACATGGTTAGTAACACATTGATATGTGCAGGGGAAAGTCTTTGTTGCACTCTTTGGTTCTCGTTCCAAGGGTAGCTAATCCCTTAGTGGCTTTTTAAGTCGCGTGGAATGAGGGCTGAAGTGTTTTTTCCTCTATTTAGATTTATCCTTTTAACTTGTTGTAGAGATCACAGGATATCCCTCAAACAGTTAAGAGGGCCAGATTTGAGCCGTCTATTCCAGAGTGGGAGATTGGTTTAAAGTTTGACCCCTCAAAGATTGCAGCAAGGGATCTTCCATGTCGGTGGGTAAATTACAGAGGAAAAGCTCTTCAGCCCCCATTCCAACATGCCAGGGCAGAGGAAGTGGCTTCAGGGGCCCAGTTCAGTTTGGCTGACTTACCTTTTCGGGACCCAGATTATTTCTTAGCAGGAAATGTTTGTAAGTCGGAATACCTCCAGTTTTGGGAAAGAATTAATGCATGTGAGGAGGTGTTAGATTGGATAAAATATGGGGTAGATGTTAGTAGGCATTTTGTGCATTTTAAGGGAGACTTCAGGGGTGTTTCTTATGACTCTGATACACCGCCACCTATCTTATTATCTAATTCCAAAACATGCATAGGTTATGAAGAATTTATCTTGCAGTCTCTTTTGGAAAGAGTAGCAAATGGGTCTATGGTCGTATGGGGAAAGGTTGGGGAAGTTGAGCCACCATATTTGGTGATGCCACTCACAGTTGAACCTAGTAAACCTCGCCTCTGTCATGATGAACGGTTTCTTAATCTTTGGATCAAGGACAATAGTTTTACCCTTGATACACTGAAGGAAGTTCCTCGGGTTATCCCTAAGGGTTCATACATGTCGAACATTGACGACAAGTCTGGGTATGACCACATCAGTCTTTCGGTGAACTCCAGGAAGTATTTTGGTGTCCAGTTTGGGGGATGGTACCTTGTTTATACTTCCCTTCCCTTTGGATTTAAAGCTAGTGCTTATATTTACCAAATGACTGGTATGTCAGTTACAAGCTACTGTAGGCAGCTTGGTGTACCCTGTCTTCAGTATATCGACGACAGGTTGATTGGTGAGGCTACAGCTCAAGGTGGAATGAGCAAAGATCAATGTGGCAATCCTCAAAGAGCAACAGCTGCTTTGTACATAGTGTGTGAAGTTCTTGTAAGAGTTGGCTATTTCATCGGCTTACGGAAGTCTGTATTTCAGCCCAGCCAGATCCTACAGTTTCTTGGGATGTTGGTGGATTCGGCTAATCAGTGTTTTCGTATTCCCCCCATCAAGATTGAGAAGTTTAAGTTACTTAGAAATTCTGTTCTCAAGGGTCAGTGTGTTGATTTAAACACTTTACAACGGTTCGCCGGAAAGTGTATTTCTTTCATGCTAGCCGTCCCTGGTGCAAAGTTGTTTATTCGGGAGGTCAATAGGGCTATCGGTAGGGCAAGCAAGAACAGTCGACCAGTTGTGTTAGATGACAAGCTCCGAGAGGAAATTCAGCATTGGGAGTTCATGGACACTTTTACAGAATGGGTGCCATGGAGAGCTGAGAGGCATCTCCAGGTTAGTATAGCAACAGATGCTTCCCTGTGTTTCGGTGGGGAGCAGTGGTTGGAGAACAAAGAGGCATTGGGGATTTCTTCCCAACAGATGATGACCGCCCTATCCACCTTAAGGAGGCAGACGCTGTGCTAAAAACTATTGCCACCCATGAGGGGAGCATGAAAAACCACAGGGTTGATGCACATGTTGACAATAGGGCTGTGGTGGCTGCATGGGAAGGACAGGGGTGTCGAAGCTCAGAGTTAAATGATCTAATAAAGGGGATTTTTGCAATAACACAAAGAAGCAATATTGACCTACGCTTACAGTACATACCATCAGCAGAGAACCCAGCAGATCTTGAATCCCCGACGTAAGTCTTTGGCAGACTGCAAGTTGTCGGAGTCTGTTTGGGGGCGGGTTCAATCAGTTTTTGGTCCCCACACTGTGGACCTCATGGCGCTGGACTCTAATGCAATGTTAGAAAGGGATGGCCAGCGTTTACGCCATTTTACCCCATACCCATTACCAGAGTCGGCAGGTGTGAACATTTTTGCTCAGGACCTTTCTTCTGAGAGGTTTCCTTATGTCTTTCCCCCATTTTGCCTAATTTCTTCTGTTCTTAAGTTCTTGATAGAACAAAAACCAAAGCAGTGCACTTTCGTTTTTCCAAAACCTGAGGTGTTGCCTTCATGGTGGCCAAGGCTATGTTCACATGCTACAGACTGGCTCGAACTGGGGACAACGGGTGATACTAGTGTCATTTTGGGTCCATCAAAGTCTGGCTTCAGTCCAGTTGCTTTACGTACTCCCTTGATGGTGGCCAGGCTTGCCTTTCCCTAATTTCCAATTAGTTGAATGAGCATTTTGTGTATATTGATAGTGGTACTGGTAGTAGTCAAGTTGAGGTGTTATTACAATTTCCAATGTTGCAGGGATCGGTAGTGTTCCCGGTACCATGGACCCCGATGGTGATTACAGGTGCTTCTTGCTGCCCTTTGACCAATATCGCCTATTCCGTAATTTTCCTGGAGCCCTCCTGTCCAGGCTGGAATCCCCCCAGTCAGTGATTCGTATGCCAGCGACAGTTCACAGCAGGCTCGCAGAGCTTGAACGAAGTGTTGATAGTACTCCTTATAATCAGAAGAAATCAGCTTTGGAACGTGAATTGCTAGCATTCTTTGATATATCTGTTTGCAATATAAGGCGTATTTCTCCAGAGGATATTTGCCATTTCCTTATAAAGAAGGATGGGAAAGGGAAGACACGAATTCATTCGGTTAATTGCCCATACTTGGGTAGGGTTGGGCCATCAGAATGTGAATGCCCATCCAGATTGTCTGCGGGAACAGTTCAGTCACTTGTTGGTCAGTTAAAGTCCATCTTTAAGGTGAGGGGACTTGGGGTGGAATGGGACGAAGGTTTGTGTTCTGGGAACCCAGCAAGTAGCTTGAGGGTACAGAAATATGTAAAGGCTATCCAGCAGGAGCAAGCGAAGTCTCATGTAAAAGTTAGTCAAGCCAAGCCTTTGTTTTTTGGGAAGTTAACAAAGGTTTTTAGCCACATTGATGATCTTCTTTCTAAAGTCAGCGAGAATCCCGCTGAACGATTTGTTCTTCTACGAGACCAGGCTTTCTTTAAGTTGCAATTTTTCAGTGGGGATAGGGCTGGTGATTTGGCAAAATGTTTAACGCAGGAGATTCATCAGTTTGAGGATGGGGCTGGTCTGTTATTTGGTCATACTGTCGGGAAAACCTTGAATAATGGGAAGGTCAATGAGTTTACCGTGATGAGAATGGACAACAGATGTGTGTGTCCAGTTACAGGTTTGGAGAAGTATATCTCTGGGGCAAATTCGGTAGGTATAGACTTGAGATATGGCTATCTGTTTAGGCCATTGGACAGGACAAGAAAACTTGTTCTGGAGGAGGCTGTTTCAACTTCTTCTATGTATAACAGGCTAAAAAGCTATTTAAAAGACATGGGTATAGACGAAGGGGAGACAACCCATAGCATAAGAGGGGGGTCTGCTGTGACTATGGCTGTGTCAGGATACGGTGATGCTGGGGATATTATGAGTCATGTGGGATGGTCCTGCGAACAGAGTCTAGAGAGATATACAAGGTTTGGGAAAGTCCTACAGAGAGGTACGGTGAGCAAGAAGTTTAGAAATGTTGCAGAAGCCCCGGAGTGGGCAGAGCAGGTGTATAGTGCACTAGGTAGTCCTGATGCCACACGTCCAGCCTTCAGTTAACTCTGCAGCCCAGGTGTTTTGAATGCAATGACTTAGGTATGCCTTTTTGCTGGAATTTTGAATGATAGTATTATCATGATATAAATTTTATACTTTGCTGTTAATGATAACCTGTAATTTAGTTATGTTTGTAAATACGGTACTAAAGTCACTGAGAGTGTGCGCTATTTACAAATGGAGTACACATACATTGTACATAGTTTAGATAATTCATTTTCAAGGTTAAATGACTATTGGTTTTAGTTCTGTACAACAATTTATTCATAAATTTTATAGTTCAGATTGTAAACCCTTTAATCATAGCTGAAGTATTGTGTATTGTCATGTTTTTGCACCTGGTTTAATACTTGGTCACTTGGATATATAACACATGGGTTTTTTAAATGTGCAATTTTTGAAGTAATTCAGAAGTAATTACTGTAATCAATTACTGTTTTTGTAGTTTCCTTTTTCGCACCAAATAGGATTAATCATTTTGAAATCCGATACGCATTTGTAATCTTGATACGACGGTCACAGGACAAAGTAGAGAAAGGTCAAAGGCCAACTCAGAAGTAATCCATTTTGAACAATTGCTTTATTTTCAAGGTCAAGTGATGTTTTTTCTAGTTACTGTAAGACAGGTGTTAATGGTGACATGTACTGCTGTAGGTATCAACATCCCATTCATGGTTGTGTATGCATTGTTTGTGGGTTGGGTTATCAATGAAAACCCATAAATAGATTATGGTACATGAGAACATCAATTGGTCAGATATTGTAATAGTTAAATAAAATTCACCATTTGTTGATATATTCACTTGTTTTGTCATTTTTGCTCCTTAAAGTCATATCAGGGTTTAGATGAGTTTTGGATGTGAGTGTTGGGATTGTTTTGTTGAGGTTAGGGATTATGGGAGGAAGAATTTGGGAACTAGTGGGGGTAATGTGAGTTTTCACCCAATACACTATCCAAAACTCATCCAAAGCTCAGCTATCCGAGCGTGAGTATCAGTTGAGATAAATTTATATCTCAACTGAAATCACGCGAGAGATTACGAGATTTGTCACTTTTCACTTTTCGAGAAGCGAGGTTTGTGACATTAAGAGGCATATAAGATATTTAAGTACTAAAAGACAAAGAAATTCTGCTATAGACTAGAGGAGAACCACAAGTGAGATCAGAGGATAATATTTGGCACCCACCCACCCCTCCCTTTTATGAATTTGGAGCTCTTGCTCTGGTACCTGAGTTTTCACCCAATACACTATCCAAAACTCATCCAAAGCTCAGCTATCCGAGCGTGAGTATCAGTTGAGATAAATTTAGGTCTGGTTTGTCCTCCGGCTGCGAGTTGGATGTGGATGCGCGTAATCTCGTTGTTGGCCTGGATTTCCTGGAACACACGGATGATGCTGTAGATATTTGGGTGGGAGTGTTCAACCTTCTTCTTGAGTTTGTTGTGCCATCCTTCTACGTGGTTCGTTATTCGAGGGCCCTCGGTCTCAAAGTGGTTCCAGAGTGGTTGGTCGCGCTATATCCACTGTGTAATGACGAAGTATTCAGTTGATGGACCCAAACCATCAGGTGTTAATTAACATAAGTAGCAGTGAGAACAAGCCAAATTAAGTCAGAGTAATCAAATAATTAAATCAATCGCACATTATTGTATTATGCACATAATTAAATAGATAAATAAAAAGTATTGCCATCATAATAAAAATAATGTCCTATAATGTAATTCTCTAATATGTATTAATTCAAATAAAACATCTCTTTATATTCTCTGATTTAAAATTCAAAACTATAAGACATCTCCTTACATATAGTATCACTGTCTTCTATAGACTTAGCTGATGAAAATGGTATATGATATGTAAATATTGTTTAAATAATTATGACTATAACTGCTGTCACAACATAACTGCACCTATGTTATTATAAAAAAGTGGGAGAAACAAGAACACACCGTTCTGAGATAGACTATAACTCCATATCAACACACCTTAACCCCTATGAAAACACCCCACCCTACCCAGAGTTGGTGTTCGGGGAAGACCCCGTTTTAAATTCTTACTTCCAAAAGGGATTGGTTAACTTATCATGGCACATTTGAAAGTAAAAATAACCAGCTCATGCTAGTCCTCTTAGTACAACTTTATTGTATTTTGATACATTTGATAACTCTTTTTGGTCTGTATTTCTGAAAGTTGATTTAATTTGTATATGCTAGGTCTAATAAATAATTTCTTAATAAAACTCATTATTAAACTTGTTAAACAATTGCGTGTACAATGTTTTGAAGATGAATCGAGTTTTTCTTTATAAATCTTAATTGAACATATCTCATAATTTACATTTGATAACATTAATCATATAGTAAGATGTATATAAATCCCCAAATTGACACAAAATATATATAGCCAAAATCTACCACTGGGAAATCTACATGGTATCAGGACATCTCGGCACTTGGAGACCACGGCACTTGGGATTAGAGTCACTTCGGCACTTTTCCGAGCTCACCACGGCTCTTTTTTTCAGGGATCTGGGCACTTACCCACAATTGTCGGCTATAAGTTTATTTAGTTAAGTATTTTGAATCTATTTCATTTTTAAATGAAAGATTTTGCTTTTGATTTTGCGATTTTCATTTTTATATATTGCAATTTTAACAGGACAGGAATATATATTTGACTTTTGACTTGACGACTCTGGATTCATAGTAAATGTCTACAATAACAACATAATTACTGTTACTATCTTGTCTTTATTACCGTCATAATAGCGCAATCATATCCGTACTTTGTTAGATGGAGGATGCTTTGATTTCTGACTTTTTATTTTCTCTCCCAATATAGATATAATTGGGATAATGAGGAGGGATATATATCTGGAATATAAGATACAAGTAACACGAAGTATAAAAGTATCATTGATAGTGCTGACACTAGTCAATATGTACCATATACGTAACGATATGACAGCATTGCTGGTACATGTTAAACTGAAAGTAGAACACGGGTATTCCTGATGTTCTAAATACGGGTGGTGACGTATCCCAGATGTTCTAAATACGGATGGTGACGAATAAGGTCATCAGAATTCCAGGAATTGATTTAATATATATCTAATAACAGATCCAATATTTCTACAGTGAGAAAACACACGCCTTGTAACAGTATTTCACCTTGATGAGTGCAGGTCAGTATTCAGCTCTGATATATCGGAATAAACTGAAGTCAAAAATTGCCTGGAGTTCATTACGTCATCGGCTTAGGGGTAAAAATAATGTTAAACTTAAGACATATAACTCATATAACATTTAAAAGGTTCTTCTATGCTTAATAAGAACCCCTGTTTCTTTTGCCTTCCAACGAGATTGGGAGGTGACCTAAATTGGCCTAGATTGGTGGTTTAGATGAACGCTCACTCTTCACGGACACCTGGATCCAACTTAAAAAAAAATTTAATGCCTTTATGTACAGTATATATTGTATATATACAATTTACAGACGTTACTTAGTATACAATGTAAAGACTTTTATATTTATATACATTTAGTATATCTAGATATAAATCAGTAGTATCAGTATATCGCATATCAATCCAGTAGTAGAGAATGCACAGACTTAACAGATTAAAGGGCTGGATGTCTAATTATCGTTTACATTATTTCTGTTCAACTGATATAAGAAACAGAAACATGACGTATCTTGTCCTTACAGGCGACTAATGATATGGATACATTACCTTGGAAACAAGAACTGGAGAATGAGATGGTACATAAACTTAGTGAGTACATCCACCCCTTATTGAAGGATAGATGGGCAGAGTTCGACGTGAAAATGAGTGTGGAATTATCACCCGTCTGTAGATCAAATTTGAAAAATATTTATGATGCTTTCACCGCCTTGAGGAATAAAGAGGTCATAAGTCTTGGGAGGTATGACGTCATCAGGAGTATGCTAAGTCCTATACACGTTGTAATGGGAGAGATCATTGATACCTATACTGCTAAAATGGAAGGGGTAAAATCTGAAATGGAAGCCGGGGAATCGGAAATGAAAGGCGCGGAATTCAAATTGGTAGACGAAGAAAATACCTCCCGTGATTCGGTACGATGTACGTAGGGGGGGGGGGGGGGTGCAACTAATGATGCTAATGTATGTATCATAATGTATATAGCCCGATTTTGTTGATTCTGCTTCTGTGATGTCCACGTGCTATTTACATATCTCGATGCTCGATGAAACTATATATAGTACCATATTTGTTGTTAATCGTGAGTTGAAACCAATACCAGACTTTAGAGTCTGTACTACTAAACGATTTGATATTCTTATATCTATACCTGTTCTTAAATTATTTACATTGGATTTGATATTTTTATATATTTATACCTTTTCCTAAAATATTAACATTAGGTTTGATATTCTTATACATTTATACCTGTTCCTAAATTATTATCATTGGGTATGATATTCCTTTATATTTACACCTGTTCCTAAATTATTATCATTTGGGTATGATATTTCTTTATATTTACACCTGTTCCTAAATTATTATCATTTGGGTATGATATTTCTTTATATTTACACCTGTTCCTAAATTATTATCACTGTGTATGATATTCCTTTATATTTATAACTGTTCCTAAATTATTTACATTGGCACATACAGTATCTGCCATCATGTTAATTTAATCATGTCAACATATCGCTGTAAATAACTCGAATGCCCAATATATTGCTATGGATATGTAAAAAAATATGGCACTAAAAAAACAATAGCTGCTTTAAAGGGTTTTATTTTTTTGTGTCTGTTCTCCAGTTAAATGAACATACCAGACGTGTTCTAGAAAAACAGATGGCAGTCAAGTTGGCCGACTACCTTCACCCAAGGCTGAAATCTCAATGGGCTACATTTGACTGTTACTTATCAGTTCACCTAGACACAGTATGTCGAGCAAAGATGGAGAACATTTACATGGTGATAGAAGAATTGAGTAGGAGGAGGCTAATCAGTGTGGGGGACTATCGTCTTCTCAGGGAACTTGTTACACCTGTTCACGTGGATATGGGGAGAATCATTGACGAATATACTGAGATGATCAGAGAAGCTTAAATCAGCGTGTGAGGTACGGAAGGGTCTTGTATTCATATTATATACCAAGACTGTCATTCGTAGCCATGTACAGCTCCCACTTCCAGATCGTGATCTCATTTCAATATATTTACAAGTTAAAAAGAAATAAAAATACTTTAAAAATACTTCTTTTTTAATATTTTTCAGTAATTACAAATATCCTTGGATAACTGGATGTTGGAGAAAGTGGTGTCATAGCTGACAAACAAACTGAAAAAGCCTCGTTATCAATATCGTCTGCTGTCTTGTGTATTGATATAGACAATAGAACTCTCGTGTATTGATATTGACAATATAACTCTCGTGTATTGATATAGACAATAGAACTCTCGTGTATTGATATAGACAATAGAACTCTCGTGTATTGATATAGACAATAGAACTCTCGTGTATTGATATTGACAATAGAACTCTCGTGTATTGATATAGACAATAGAACTCTCGTGTATTGATATAGACAATAGAACTCTTGTGTATTGATATTGACAATAGAACTCTCGTGTATTGATATAGACAATAGAACTCTCGTGTATTGATATTGACAATAGAACTCTCGTGTATTGATATAGACAATAGAACTCTCGTGTATTGATATAGACAATAGAACTCTCGTGTATTGATATAGACAATAGAACTCTTGTGTATTGATATAGACAATAGAACTCTCGTGTATTGATATTGACAATAGAACTCTTGTGTATTGATATAGACAATAGAACTCTCGTGTATTGATATAGACAATAGAACTCTCGTGTATTGATATTGATAATAGAACTCTTGTGTATTGATATAGACAATAGAACTCTCGTGTATTGATATAGACAATAGAACTCTTGTGTATTGATATAGACAATAGAACTCTGTGTATTGATATAGACAATAGAACTCTCGTGTATTGATATAGACAATAGAACTCTCGTGTATTGATATTGACAATAGAACTCTTGTGTATTGATATAGACAATAGAACTCTCGTGTATTGATATAGACAATAGAACTCTTGTGTATTGATATAGACAATAGAACTCTCGTGTATTGATATAGACAATAGAACTCTTGTGTATTGATATTGACAATAAAACTCTTGTGTATTGATATAGACAATAGAACTCTCGTGTATTGATATTGACAATAGAACTCTGTGTATTGATATAGACAATAGAACTCTGTGTATTGATATAGACAATAAACTCTCGTGTATTGATATAGACAATAGAACTCTCGTGTATTGATATAGACAATAGAACGTGTATTGATATAGACAATAGAACTCTCGTGTATTGATATAGACAATAGAACTCTCGTGTATTGATATAGACAATAGAACTCTCGTGTATTGATATTGACAATAAACTCTGTGTATTATATATAGACAACTCTGTGTATGATATAGACAATAGAACTCTCTGTGTATTGATATAGACAATAGAACTCTGTGTATGATATAGACAATAGAACTCTTGTGTATTGTATTATTAGACAATAGAACTCTCTGTGTATTGATATTGACAATAAACTCTCGTGTATTGATATTGACATAGAACTCTCTGTGTATTGATATAGACAATAGAACTCTCGTGTATTGATATAGACAATAGAACTCTTGTGTATTGATATAGACAATAGAACTCTCGTGTATTGATATAGACAATAGAACTCTCGTGTATTGATATAGACAATAGAACTCTCGTGTATTGATATAGACAATAGAACTCTCGTGTATTGATATTGACAATAGAACTCTCGTGTATTGATATAGACAATAGAACTCTCGTGTATTGATATAGACAATAGAACTCTTGTGTATTGATATAGACAATAGAACTCTCGTGTATTGATATAGACAATAGAACTCTCGTGTATTGATATAGACAATAGAACTCTCGTGTATTGATATAGACAATAAACTCTCGTGTATTGATAGACAATAGAACTCTCGTGTATTGATATTGACAATAGAACTCTTGTGTATTGATATGACAATAGAACTCTCGTGTATTGATATAGACAATAGAACTCTCGTGTATTGATATGACAATACTGTATGATAGACAATAGAACTCTCGTGTATTGATATGACAATAGAAACTCTCGTGTATTGATATAGACAATAGAACTCTTGTGTATTGATATAGAAATAGAACTCTTGTGTATTGATATAGACAATAGAACTCTCGTGTATTGATATAGACAATAAAACTCTTGTGTATTGATATAGACAATAGAACTCTCGTGTATTGATATAGACAATAGAACTCTTGTGTATTGATATAGACAATAGAACTCTCTGTGTATTGATATAGACAATAGAACTCTTCGTGTATTGATATATAGACAATAAAACTCTTTGTGTATTGATATAGACAATAGAACTCGTGTGTATTGATATAGACAATAGAACTCTCGTGTATTGATATAGACAATAAAACTCTTGTGTATTGATATAGACAATAGAACTCTCGTGTATTGATATTGATAATAGAACTCTTGTGTATTGATATTGACAATAAAACTCTTGTGTATTTATATACACAATAGAAATCTCGTGTATTGATATAGACAATAGAACTCTTGTGTATTGATATTGACAATATAACTCACATGTATTGTTATAGACAATAGAACTCTCGTGTACCATATTTGTTGTTAATCGTGAGTTGAAACCAATACCAGACTTTAGAGTCTGTACTAGTAAACGATTTGATATTCTTATATCTATACCTTCTCTTCAATTATTACATTGGATTTGATATTTTTATATATTTATACCTTTTCCTACAATATTTACATTAGGTTTGATATTCTTATACATTTATACCTGTTCCTAAATTATTATCATTGGGTATGATATTCCTTTATATTTACACCTGTTCCTAAATTATTATCATTTGGGTATGATATTTCTTTATATTTACACCTGTTCCTAAATTATTATCACTGTGTATGATATTCCTTTATATTTATAACTGTTCCTAAATTATTTACATTGGCACATATAGTATCTGCCATCATGTTAATTTTATCATGTCAACATATCGCTGTAAATAACTCGAATGCCCAATATATTGCTATGGATATGTAAAAAATATGGCACTAAAAAAACCAATAGCTGCTTTAAAGAGTTTTATTTTTTGTGTCTGTTCTCAAGTTAAATGAACATACCAGACGTGTTCTAGAAAAACAGATGGCAGTCAAGTTGGCCGACTACCTTCACCCAAGGCTGAAATCTCAATGGGCTACATTTGACTGTTACTTATCAGTTCACCTAGACACAGTATGTCGAGCAAAGATGGAGAACATTTACATGGTGATAGAAGAATTGAGTAGGAGGAGGCTAATCAGTGTGGGAGACTACCGTCTTCTCAGGGAACTTGTTACACCTGTTCACGTGGATATGGGGAGAATCATTGACGAATATACTGAGATGATCAGAGAAGCTTAAATCAGCGTGTGAGGTACGGAAGGGTCTTGTATTCATATTATATACCAAGACTGTCATTCGTAGCCATGTACAGCTCCCACTTCCAGATCGTGATCTCATTTCAATATAAAAACTCCTCGGCACCACTTTGTCTTTTACAAGTTAATAAGAAATAAAAATACTTTAAAATACTTCTTTTTAGTATTTTTCAGTAATTAAAAATATCCTTGGATAACTGGATGTTGGAGAAAGTGGTGTCCTAGCTGACAGACAAACTGAAAAAGCCTCGTTATCAATATCGTCTGCTGTCTCGATGTCGGAGAAATAGAACGCTCGTGTATTGATATAGACAATATAACTCTCGTGTCTTGATATTGACAAAAGAACTCTTGTGTATTGATATAGACAATAGAACTCTCGTGTATTGATATAGACAATAGAACTCTTGTGTATTGATATTGACAATAGAACTCCTGTGTATTGATATTGACAATAGAAACTCTCGTGTATTGATATTGACATATAACTCTCGTGTATTGATATAGACAATAGAACTCTCGTGTATTGATATAGACAATAGAACTCTCGTGTATTGATATAGACAATAGAACTCTCTGTATTGATATAGACAATAGAACTCTCGTGTTGATATAGACAATAGAACTCTCGTGTATTATATTGACAATAAACTCTCGTGTATTGATATAGACAATAGAACTCTCGTGTATTGATATAGACAATAGAACTCTTGTGAATTTATATAGACAATAGAACTCTCGTGTATTGAATATAGACAATAGAACTCTCGTGTATTGATATAGACAATAGAACTCTCGTGTATTGATATTGACAATAGAACTCTTGTGTATTGATATTGACAATATAACTCACATGTATTGTTATAGACAATAGAACTCTTGTGTATTGATATTGACAATAGAACTCTTGTGTATTGATATGGACAATAGAACTCTCATGTGTATTGGATATAGACAATAGAACTCTCGTGTATTGATATTGACAATACAACTCTGTGTATTGATATTGACAATAGAACTCTCGTGTATTGATATAGACAATAGAACTCTCGTGTATTGATATAGACAATAGAAAACTCTCGTGTATTGATATAGACAAATAGAACTCTTATGTATTGATATAGACAATAGAACTCTCGTGTATTGATATAGACAATAGAACTCTACGTGTATTTGATATAGACAATAGAACTCTATGTATTGATATAGACAATAGAACTCTCGTGTATTGATATTGACAATGGAACTCTTTGTGTATTGATATAGACAATAGAACTCTCGTGTATTGATATAGACAATAGAACTCTGGTGTATTGATATTGACAATAGAACTCTTGTGTATTGATATAGACAATAGAACTCTCGTGTATTAATATAGACAATAGAAACTCTTATGTATTGATATAGACAATAGAACTCTCGTGTATTGATATTGACAATGGAACTCTTATGTGTATTGATATTGACAATAAAACTCTTGTGTATTGATATAGACAATAGAAATCTCGTGTATTGATATTGACAATAGAATGATAAGTACTATTGTACGATTGCCGACAGCGGCCGGCAAAAAACAAGTGCTACAAAATGTTTTCCGTACCTACCTACCCATTGATATTTAAGTACAAATCGAATTTTCTAAAAATATTTTTTGTCATGACAAATAATTATGTACAGAAACTATTTTTCCGAAAATATTTTTTGTCATGACAAATTGTTATGTACAAATAATTACGTACAAAAAAATAACAGGTCCTGATTTAAAACCCTGTATTTAAATGGAATTCCCCAATTCTCAGGTGTGCAATTCCCAAATGGAGGAAAAATAATCAAATGTAAGTGGTGGAACATTTTCAGATCTTGGGATGAATTTGTTTATGGTTGAATTACCGATTTTCGACTTTCTTTAGATAATTAACAAAAACACGAGAGCATTTGCTCGGTATATTGAGAATATGTACACGGATATGAAAAAAAAATGTTACAGAAACACATTTTCATAAAAAAAATCCCCGTTGTTTGAATGTGTTGGCTTTACAAACAGACAAAACAAGAAACAAAAATGTGTTCTTTATGATTTTTGTTGGTTTTCGAGTTTACGGTAGTGTTTTTAATAGCAACGGGCATTTGTGTAATTTGTATTTAGTTAGTCACAACATGGTAACGGAGATCCTCCATATCGAGCCACAAACATACATTCTACATTTGCCGCATGGAAAACTATTTCATACTATTGCCTGCTGCCCATTGCATGTATGGAACATTTATCTCATGGCTTTAGGAAAAATATGTACTTAACGTCTAGTGTTGACTGTGAGAGAAAATTCTCTTGGAAATAAATGATTTTTAATGACAATAAAGTCCTACATATATAAAACAACAACTTCTTTATTAATGATGTTTTGAAAAAAAATCTAATATATTTTGGTCTAAGTAGTCACTAGAATTGAGACTATTCCGGATTTAGTCGCCTTTTATGATCATGCAATGCGGCAGCAGGCACAATACTGACGTCCATACTTTCAATTTAAGAATTTTATAAATTTGAAACTTTTTCAATTTAAGATTTAAATTAGTTTTTTTTTTTTGAAAACACTTACTGTAAACATACAATGAAAATACCAGAAGATACTTAATAGTCAGGAGGATATATCTTCAATGAAATATGACAAAATACTAGATTTTCTGCAACTGCCTCGGTAAATGTGACGCTAGAATGTACTCATTCTTATGAAAGATCGTGAAAAAAAAACCAAATTAAGTGATTAAACATCACTCTAAAGATTTTAAAACGATTTCCTCAAAAATAAAGAATTTTGATCTAGTAGCCATGAAATTAAAGATTATAAAGTTTAGTCGCCTTTTTTTGCCAGCAAGGCACACTTCTTACATACTACCTTCAATGAAAGGTGTTGCTCGATATGTATAGCTCATAAAACCAGCTTTGATATTTAAAAAAAAACTGCTTTAGAGATGATAAAAACAAAGAATGCTAGGAAACTGTTGACCTAATGTATGCGCGTAAAACCCAGCCAATATGATCCTAGGATTTGGTAATCATCTTAAGCAGGTCATGTCCAAATGCAGTAATATGCAATCAATCTCAAGCCTCAAACCCCCCTCAAACTCCTTGAAAAATTATCAGGATTATTTTTTTAGCAAATTTACTAAAGCGTTTTTAATGCTAAAATATAACAAATGCTAAACTAGTTTTATTTTAGTCACTGTGACCTACGTTAAGGTCTTCAGTTTTTCATCCGTTTTCTGAGATCAATTTCACGAGGAAGAATCAGATTAAATCACAGATTGAATACACTCACGAAATGTCAAATGGAATTGAGATAAAGAATCAATGAGTTAAATGGTATATCGGAATAATGTATTAAATGAGAGACATATTTGAATAAGGCAATTATGGTACGGGATTGGGATGTCCAGGGTCCAAAAAACCTAGCAGTCATAAATGTTTGACACATGTCTGGGGAATACAAATTATCTTTGCACCTTAAAAAAATGATAAAATATGTATGCCCAAGCTGGTAAGAATATAAGATGGTGTGGAAATAAAGATCGAGTTGGGAAAAAAGGTGAATTATTCAATCTCTTTCGTTCATAATTTTTTTTTTTTTTTTTTTTTAATTTCGATAATTCCATCTCCATTCCATCAGATTACGAGTCTGCTAAAATGACTTATTTTCTGCTATTCGTTTCGATTCTCTGCAGAAAACGACTTATTTTCTGCTTTTGTTTCGATTCTCTGCATGAAATGACTTATTTTCTGCTATATTGTTTTCGATTCTCCTGCAGAGAAATGACTTATTTTCTGCTATTTGTTTCGATTCTCTGCAGAAAACGACTTATTTTTTCTGCTATTTGTTTTTCGATTCTCTGCAGAAACGACTTATTTTTTCTGCTACTTGTTTCGATTCTCTGCAGCAGAAACGACTTATTTTCTGCTATTTGTTTCGATTCTCTGTAGAAATGACTTATTTTCTGCTATTTGTTTCGATTCTCTGCAGAAACGACTTATTTTCTGCTATTTGTTTCGATTCTCTGCACTGAAATGACTTATTTTCTGCTATTTGTTATCGATTCTCTTGGAGAAATGACTTATTTTCTGCTAAATTTGTTTCGATTTCTTCTGCAAAACGACTTAAATTTTCTGCTATTTGTTTCGATTCTCTGATAAAACAGAAAACGACTTATTTTCTGCTACTTGTTTCGATTCTCTGCAGAAATGAACTTATTTTTCTGCTACTTGTTTTCGATTTCTCTGTAGAAATGACTTATTTTCTGCTATTTGTTTCGATTCTCTGCAGAAAACGACTTATTTTCTGCTATTATGTTCTTCGATTCTCTGTAGAAATGACTTATTTTTCTGCTATTTGTTTCGATTCCCTCTCTGTAGAAATGACTTACATTTTTCTTGCTTTATTTTGTTTCGATTCCTCTGCAAGAAACGGACCTTATTTTTTTGCTATTTTGTTCTCGATTCCTCTGCAGAAAACGAGCTTATTTTCTGCTATTTAGTTTTTCGATTCTCTGCAGAAACGATGGTCTACTACTCTATTTTCTGCTATTTGGTTTCGAAATTCTGCAGAAAATTTGACTATATCTTTCTGCTATTCGTTTTACCTGCACATGTTTCTTCTCGGTCCACCCTTACCATCATCTCTGTTGTGAACTATTGATATACATCAACCTGTATTAGGATTTTATTTGTAACCCACCAAATAAATTACAAAACCATACGGAAAAAGCCGACAGTTTGTCCTGATCGGACTAGTATACGAGCTGCGGCATGCACGCCGTGTCTGTTAACACGACCAAGCGTGAACAAGTGGGCTACGCGGAAGCTGAACTATTTGGCTCAAAAGAACATGGAAATTAAACAATGATATGATAGTATTGCTTAGCAATTTCAAATGTTGGAAATGAAAGCACGATCCGCGGGGGATTTTACCCCATCATGGTACAAAAACACGTTCTTTGTATTAAAACGTAGTAAAACAAGTCATGTGCTTATACAAATGTACCTCATTCACGCCATTGGTCGAAAAACGGGCAACCAGTAATCACGTGATTGTGTGTTTACCTCCAAAATATAGTGATTACTCTTACCTGAAATTTAGTATATATTATATAATTGCCTTTTGACGGAGATCTTATTTTCTTTCTGTTGTATTTATCTGCTGTGAAACATACAGCATATAAAACATATAAATTTAGAATTCTGCGAATTTAGCCGGGAGTAGCCGATCTTAGATTAAACGTGGAAATGACAGCTTTACAACTCATTTCAGTCCAATATTTATTGCAAAATAATATATATGTGCAAGTCAAAATGATATGCATGCATTATATAATAACATTTTGTAGTCTAAATATTTTCAAATTTTTTGTTGTTTTTTTCTCTCGAAAAAATGGCAAGCAAACAATCACTATATTTGGAAGTAAACACACAATCACGTGATCACTAGTAACCCATAATACATTTCTATATTTCGGCCAATGGCATGAATGACGTATAAGTACATGACTTGTCTTCACTACGTTTTTACTATAAAAAAGAGATGCAAACATATATTTATAAAAGTCAATGTTTTCTCGACTTTGGAGGTAAAACCACGGCTTGGGAGGATTTTTAGCCTAAAGATTACAAAAAGACCGTAATGAAAATTCGTTATGCCTTTATATAAGTGTTGTGGGGGATGTAAATATTTATATATACAATGGAGTTTGACGACTGGTTTGTCCGTTGTCAATAGTCTATAATGTGACAGGGTGAGGTGTGCTCATGGTTGTCTTTGAGAGTATGTTCCACTGGAAAACGGACAAGGACGCCGCTATCACAAGGAGATACAACACGCATATAAATAACCCAAGTCGCATTTTATCTCTCTAAGAGGAAGACCTTCTCTTTAACTCGGTCGGTTGAGCCGAGTTTGGTCTCTAATGGAAGCATCCTCGATACTTCAGAGATTACTACACACTTGACATCACTTCAAACAATGAAAGACGGCATACTAACGCCAATCTTATCACTAACAAAACGCTAACATCCAACTACAGAGGAAAAAACTGTCACTGATACCTTCTCCAAAATATTCGAAAGCCATAATCAAAACGAGACTGGATAAAGAATTGTACCAAACGCAGAACCCTCTCCAAAGAGGATTCACAGCAGGTGTCTCGTCCCTCGGTGTCGCTCTAATGGTATCGAAGGCCATCATCGATGATAAAGAGAGCAAAAAGGAACTGTACTTCGTCACCCTTGATGTCCGAAAAAGCGTTCGACACCGTGAATCACAAATTTCTCTTGGACAAGCTATACCACGCGGGGATAACTAGACCTCTGTGTGGGTCCTTCTCCGAAACATATACAAAAACTCCAGCATCAACATCCAATGGAAGGAAAACTAATCGGAAAAAGTGGATCTTAAACAAAGAACAAACATGGTGCAAAACTCTCACCAACGTTGTACAAGGCCTAAAAAAATACCATCTTAGACAGCAGCATTTAAAACTCGGCAATGGGCACACACATTGTTGACATCAACATTGCAAGCCCAACAAACGCGGACGACATAGCTCTACTTGCCAACAAACATCACGAAATGCAAGCTATTTTGGATCTTGTCACCAGACACGCGATCGAGTTACCATCAATGCCTCTAAATCAGAAATGATCTTCATAAAGGAAACTTCAAAAACCGAATTTCAACGGTGAACAAGGAAGATGACACATCGGAACATCTGACGAAGTGAAGCATCTAGGAATCTATCAAACAAACTCAGACAAACCAAATAGCACAGAAAATATCAAAAGATAAAGATAGTAATCAATCTATTCGCTCCTGATTCTATGCAAGACATGGCATTGTCACCGATGACAAGACTCGAGCTATCCCACGCCTATCCTTAGACCTAGATGTTATGTCATTACCGACCACAGAAATGGAGAACATTGAAAGGGTACATAGACAGATCCTTAAGGAGCTTCACGGACTCCTCACCTCAACAGCCAGTACTGCGGTCTATTCATTAATCGGTGTAGAACTAATTACGATAATACTCGAAAAGAACGTCATGACATTCTAAGAAACGTCAATATCGCCAGAAACACCGATTCAGTGGAAAACGCCATCATCCTCCGTACTCTGGCGAAGGATGCGCAAATATATATATATATATAGCGCGTCCTTCGCTACGAGGGCTTTTCGATAAACACAACTTACACTCAGTCTGGTCCATATTGGACAACCTTCCAAAAAAGACTGTGGAAAAGACTGTATGAAAAGCCTGGAAAAACACTCGTCGCTGCGCTACCTTCAAATAAATCCAACGTCGATCAGGGACGACCTGATTACCAACACACCTAAAAACTACAGAATAGAGCATTTCAAATTTATAATTTAATAATCCAAGATATAATTTCGGATATAATAGACTATAGTGATATGGAAAACCAAGATGGTTGCAATTATATTTCCTTGATCAACAGAAAGCGTTTGACAGGATAGAATGGGGATGGGTAATGAAATACTTGGAAGGAATTTTATTTAGGTAGAATTTTCGAAATTGGATTTATATGTTTTTAAAAGACTCCGAAAACCGTATTCAAACAAATGGTTTTACTTTCAAATATTTCAAGATCTGTTAGACAAGAATGTCCAATCTCTCCTGTACTATACATTATACAAGCAGAACCCATAGGGTATGTAATGTAAACAAAGAATTTGACAGTGCATAAATTCTGTTTTGTAACTAATGCTTATAAGGCAGGATACATGATTGTCTGTCCATTTGAATGACTTCATCAGACCTGAAGGTTTTCAACAGATTACCGAAGAAAAAGTAACGTGTCAAAATTATCGCTCATATCAATTATGACACATAAAACTAAAAAAACAAATTCACGTAATAAACTCAATATTCCAATTGCAACAGAATTATAAAAGGATCTTAAAAAACCTCTGGACGAGGCCCCCTCCCACACTCTCTCCCTTTTGGTGCTGTGCCCCTTTTAGTCTTTGCCACATGTGCCTGCAATGGTATATAAACCCAGCTACGCCCCTGCACCAAAAAAAAACAGCTACGCCCCTGCACCAAATTTACACGAAATATGTCGCATCTCTCGTGCTAAATCACCATGAACAGTCAGTCTGTAATTATCCACTCGGTTTATAATATCTAATTAATAATATGATTTCATATGTTACACTTATTTCTATTGGTTGGATCTTTGGCTTTTTAGTTTGAGGCCTCTATGATGTTGACTGATTTTTTCCTTGCTGACTGTCTTTATAATCTGTATCAGAGGTTAGCAGGGGACCTAATGTTTTTTTTCTAGGCCTATTTAAATTTCGCGCTACTTTACTTTAAAACTTCAAAACGAGGCTGACTTTCTACTTCCTCAACAATAAAACGACGCCGCCATTTTGGATTTTCCAAGAAGACCATGTGCGCGCAGGTGAAAGTAAAGCGGTGATTTGCATATGTGACGGAAGGAAACATCTAACCATAAATAGGTAAGATAATAAAGCAAACAATGGGTACTGTTTGAAGACTGTTTCACTGATTTAGAGCCTTGGGCAGAGTTCGTAACCAAGGTGGGTGCTGATGCACATTTAACCAAAACAAAATAGAAACGTTCTTTAGGTAAATCTGTGTATGCGATTTTGGTGCACACGTGTGTGTGTTTTTGGACATGGCAGTTCCTATTTATAGCTAAAGATGAAATTTTATTTATTTGTTTATATAACTACTTAGGCCTAGGCCTACTGACCCGTGTCACAAATCACGTTTAAAATATTGATTAAAGGTTGACTAGGCCTCCTTCAACAATACGATTACATTGCTACAGTAGTGGAGGTTAGTTTCGGATTAGAACGGAAACTCTTGTCAATAGTTACTTCACGTGTCTAATTAAATTCCTAAATCGGGATTGAGGGGAGTAATCTATCCATGACATTGATTTGGTGATCATAGATCTCTGAATTTTGGAATCCTCCAGTTGACTTTTAAGTTCATGTAATTTCTTTTGATAGACTCCAATTAAATTTGCAGTTTTATTTTGATTTTGATAGTTACCGCTATTTCTTCGAATGTACGTATACTGAAGGGATCTGTCTTAAGTTTCAGGTGCAGGCTTAGGTTTCCCTCAGGCCATAGTTTTTAGGGACAGATAGGTGAACAAGATGGCCGACAGGCCACCATCTTGGATTTTGATACTGTAGTCTTATGGTCTAGTACTAGCATAGTGCTAGTAATGATTATTATACCTTTGCTTCCTTTTTCGACGTAATAGAATAGGGAGTAGGGAATGAGAAAGCGATTCAAATCCAAATGATATGCCAGTCGTTTAAAAACCCGCTATTTGTAAAAGGGAAAAATAGTGAATAGGAGTGTCTATTGGTACCTGAAATTAGGCTAGTTAGAGATGCATTCAAATATTTCGGCTGGGACATTGAATGGATTAATCATGTTTGGGAGGGGAGGTGTGGATAACCTGCATTGGGGGATGTTTAGACTTAATTCGGCGAACTCTCCTCTGACTGTATCTCCACTTTCAACGAAAAAACAAAAAGCGCATATGTGATCTAGATTTGACGCTGCAGACGTACAACCTTGGTTTACTACATGGTCTCCAGATTCATCAACCTAGACGAGGAATCCTTCTCGAACAATTGTTGACTGATAGAGACAGTGGAAATACACTGCAAGTTGTTAAAACAGCAGTTAATATTTCAAAGGACTACTTCGTACGAGAAAAATCACTGGGCACTATCGATGATATGGAATGTGGAACAAGTGAAATATCAACGGGGTATATGTTATAGCATTTTTCTCAACAGTGTAATAAAACACTTATTGAATGGGTTTATTCAGGAAATATCACTTTTATTGTCCCCCTTGACACAACTATTTCCCTCGGCTTCGCCTCGGGAAATAGTTTATGTCTCGGGGGACAATAAAAGTGCTATTTCCCTCATACCCATTCAATAACTGTATTTTACTATAGTATAATGGTCCAGTACAACGCAGTGCTTATGCGCTCTTCAATTCGTTTAGATGCTTAAAATTTGAAATGATATGAGTGACAACCACATACAAGGGAATGATTTTAACAAGTTGGCTTTGATTTTTTTTTGTGTATGTTTTACTGATCATCTACTTTGGTTAATCATGCTGTTGTAAAATTCCGATGAGAGGAAACTCCATTACAGATATTTTACTTGATTAATTGATCAGACACTGCAAACCAACGATACTCGACGAACTTGATTAATTGGAACACCACTAGAATAGTGCTAGTATTATGACTATATATTGGACTATGGTGTTATTGTTCAGCAAGGTTCACCCTTGACCTTAGGCACAATGAAAGAGAAAATCTCCCTCACCTTGTTTCAATGAGATTTTTCAGATATATGGAAGGTATTTTTTTCTGGCTCTGTTTTTTTTTTTTTTTTTTTTTTTTTTTTTTAAGAGATCTTCTGTGTTAATGTTAATTGTTATGCGAACTTATTAAAGATCGATTATGACAGGCGTGTCATAGTTTTATTTCAATAAAATAAATAACAAGGTATATCTTGAAAACTATTTACATTGTGTGATTAAAAGTTATGTGCAAATTGTTTGTTATTGTCTGCAAGTTGTATCTGCATGTGTTGTTCATGAAAGAAAGTTTAGCTGGCCATGGTTTCCTGCTGAATTTGTGGTCTTATCATGATCAACCCACAGTCATGCATCTGTGTTTTGTACCACATGTGATCTCTATCTAAGCTGCTGTTATCTTTAAAAATATTTTTAATTAGCTCAGGTGAAGTGTAATTACAATATTATTATGTAGCTAGTGCTAGTATTATGGTCCAGTACCAGTATAGTGCTAGTAATGACTATATATTGGACTCTAGTATTATGGTCCAGTACCAGTATAGTGCTAGTAATGACTATATATATTGGACTCTAGTATTATGGTCCAGTACCAGTATAGTGCTAGTAATGACTATATATTTGGACTCTAGTATTATGGTCCAGTACCAGTATAGTGCTAGTAATGATTATATATTGGACTCTAGTGTTATGGTCCAGTACCAGTATAGTGCTAGTAATGATTATATCTTGGACTCTAGTGTTATGGTCCAGTACCAGTATAGTGCTAGTAATGATTATATATAAGTCATATATAATTAGTCATAATTAGAAAAAAAAACCAATATATACCACACCATATACACATATTTTGTGTTCACTGCAATAGTGTGCATATATATGCATACCGGTATCTTTGCCATAGATATAAAGGTCATCTGGAAATCCCAGTCTATTTTCATATTGGGGATTTCCCTTAGAAATTTTCAGTAGTGTCCCGTAATAGAATTAACACAATGAAATTAATTTGTTATACTATGTTTATGTAGCAGCACACATTTTGATGGATTTAGAAATTGGACAAAACCCAGAAATTTGAACTGTTTAACTGTAAGTTCAGCGAGTTAAAATGAGTCATTAATATATGATTGCATATTCAATTCAAAGTGATACATATTTGTTGCACATTGACTTGTAAAGTTGAACTTCATTTTACATATGTAATATATTCATCTATTCATTTCCAGTTCTGTCGTGTTCTGGTTGATTAAAGTCTGGAATTGAATTAATTATGATAAAGCTGTACTGCTGATAAGTCTTTATATCTAGTTGTTGCTCTATATATATATATAATATTACTTATAGTCTTTGAAGGTTTGGAGAATATAATTTATTATAGTGATACATAGCAACTCCAAACTTTTAAATTTTAATGATATAAAGTAAGTAGCTACTTAAATCCAGATTCTTGTCACACAAATTTTCTATCCTTGACATACTAAAGATGTGAAGATAGCTACACTATTTCATAATTAGTGTAGAGCAGTTTTCACAGCTACCTAAATTGATAATTTGTGTTTGCAAAATAAGTTTGCATTGATTACGTTCATGAGGATAAATAATTGAAAATATGGCGTTCTTTCCATAAAAGTCAGCTGGTAGATATTTAATCATGGCGATATAAAGATTAATAAAAATATTGTGGAAAGTAAATCACAGGTGAAAGGACTGTAAACATTTCACTTAACAGCTGAAAAAGGTAGTGATTTGTCATTTGTAGCTAACTTACTAGCTCTTAAATATATCTTTGAGCTCTATGTGTCCAGGAAGCATAAAAGACTGAAATTAACTTAGTTAAAGTGAGATATGATTTTAATTTCAGTCAGTGTGCAGACCTTGATCAACACAACTTTGCCTGATGATATAAATAGCACCAGAACCATGACCGATTCTGACAGTGACGGTATTCCTGACTTAGTGGACTCGTCCGACGAGGATTCCAAACCCAAAGTACCAGAAAAGAAAAATCAGTAAGTAGAGCAGTACTGATAATATAGAAATCTATTTTAATGGAAAGTTTTATTTGCAAATTTAAATAAAATAATATATATATATAAGTTTGTGATAGTTTTCTCTTAGACGTAGGTTTTAAAATGAGGTTTTATATGTGAGTGAAAAATAATTAATTATCAGATAATTTGTTTATGTCATTAGGGTAATATTGTTTATATTGATTTGTAAACATTATATATATATCTCCGAATAGACATATATAGCAACTTTTGTAAAGAAGAGAAAAAATGAATTAGCATGTACCGTAAGTAATAAGAAATGAAAATGATGATTTGCCCACTAAGTAGAATTGAACCAGAAATGAAAATTTTGATTTGTCCACTAATTAGAACTGAACCAGAAATGAAAATGATGATTTGCCCACTAATTAGAACTGAACCAGAAATGAAAATGATGATTTGCCCACTAATTAGAACTGCACCAGAAATGAAAATTTTGATTTGTCCACTAATTAGAACTGAACCAGAAATGAAAATTTTGATTTGTCCACTAATTAGAACTGAACCAGAAATGAAAATGATGATTTGCCCACTAATTAGAACTGAACCAGAAATGAAAATGTTGATTTGCCCACTAATTAGAACTGAACTCTTTGTCATCCCCCAGGTGATTATGCTGATATCTGGCTGAAGAAAAGTCCTAAATTCCTGGAGAAACAGGACAGCCATGTACGAGTATTTGCAATGGGGCCCTTCCTCTTTGCAGTCAATAACATTGTCCCTGCAGCCTGGATGGAGCTTGTCAGAAAACTCCGGGCTCCTGAAGTACAAGAAAAGGTGGGATGCCAGGCACTGGTCACAGAATTTTGTATCATTAGGCTAAATTACTTCAAATTATATATTTGTAACATTAATGTCTAACTCATCTTTTAATCATTAAGAAAAGGATAACTCGGAGAAAATACAACTATTGAACAAAACACATTGACCATGTGATGTTGTTTACCAGTAAAATAGACTTAGAACACTTATGATTGTATATTATATAAATTGTTAAATATTTGTCAATTACTGGTTTTACACTTAATTTTTGTCTGAGCAGGGAGGTGGAGCTGTCAAGCCTAGACTGGGAGGAATGGGCAGTAACAGATTTGGTAGAGGCTGTAACATTGTTTATGATCAGGAAACTGGTGGGTGGTACCAAGATATAGAATAATGTAAAATATAATAGCAGTTATTACATGTCTGAATTATACCAAATGCCTTTTTGAAACAAATCCCTTGTGGAAATGTTTAACATGTAGCCATATTTCATTCATGAAACAATTTAAATGTAAAATGGTTTTCATAAATAGACACACACAAATTAACCCTCTCAGGTAATAATGTATAGCCAATGTATGTTTGTATTTCAGAGGAAGAGAACTTTGCTGATACAAGTCCTTGAGTGTATCAGTGACATTGATAAACAGAAATCGGAGGCTCTCACTTACAATATCTGTCTCACAAGTGTAGAAAAGTATGACCTCGTCATCAAACTCTGGTAAGTTGATATATACAAAGAGGCTGTGATTTTAGGGAAATTTGACATACTACCATACATTAGAGTGATTTATGTAACAAAAACAACAAAAAAACTGACTGATTTAGGCCAAAAAAAATTAAATTAATTGTTAGTTTTCCAGGCCACTTTTTTAAAAAGTCAGTGCGGGTGGTACTATTTTTTATTTCTCTGAAAACAAATGCGGCAGATAACATTTTTTTTTTTTTCTCACTTGAAGGATATGAAAATCAATGAAAACACGTGTAGAAAATGTAAATTCTTACTCAGTCTTTAAGAACAGCTTTTAAATATCTCAATTGTCACTATATCCAAAGAAAACCAGTTGAAAATACATAATCCTGGGAGGAAACATTCCGTTTTGAGCAAATGCTGACATCGGCAGCCATTTTTTACCGGAAATGAAAGGTGCATACTAAAATTGGAGCCAATTTCCGGGTGCGTTTTCGAATGGAAATTTCGGGCGAGTTCGAATGGAAATTTGGGGTGCGTTCGATGCGGCTGTCTCGATTTTAATTTTTAGTTATGGGGAATAAAAAACGTTGGTGCGGGGGGGTAAGTGTCGATGCGGCGGGGCCTGAGAAACTAAGAATTAATTTTGTTTGGCCTTACTTCAAACAAAATGTTAACACTCTTAGACATGTTTAATATTTGTAGTCGATAATACAATTGCTTCAATTTGTTTTAGGGATCGAGCCATGAAAGTACCACCAAGTAAAATGCGAGAAATGGAAGCGAAATGTGCTGTCCTGTACATCGCCAAGTTATGTTAGTAGAACTGCTATCTTTCATCCTCTTTTAAGATATTGCAGTGTATCCTAGTATAAAAGTTCTGTATAGTGGCCATATTTTGTATTTTGCTTCTAGTATTTAAAGTTATTTTAGTGTAGAAATTTCTGGTCTGTATTGTGGTCAGGAAATGTCCACAATTTTATTAAGCCTGATGAAATGATGTTTTGAATTTTGAAAATTTCTGCTGTTTCTCTTTAACCTGGCATGAAAAGAAATTAGTTGTAAGACTCGCGAGAAATGTTACCTGGATTGGTGGGAAATAGATCAATTAAATGTTGGTTTGAAACAATTTATTATTTGAAATTAAAAATGGTCTTTGAGTAATACAATATTGAGTTAAATAACAAGGTTCAATTCAACTATGTTTTGAATAATGAATATTATTTCATATTTTTGTTAATTTCAGATGAAATGCTGGTAATGTCCTTGGCTAAAGAAGCAAAAGACTTTTCAGAAGAAGTCAGAAAAAATGTTCGCTCTAAGGTCTGTATTTCATTTATTGCATGTTTGAAAAATGAAAAACAAAAGAAAACATTCATTATAGCATGCCTCTGTATAATAGATGATGTAATTCTGTATATAGGGTAAAGGTACTTACTGTTGTGTTTATAATTATTCAAATTGTGTTGGTTACAGGACGGCACTGACCCCATGAAGTTTAAGGACGCTGGCAATGAACAGTACCAGCACGGCAAGTTTGAAACAGCTATTGATTACTACACCAAGGCAGCCAAATCAGAGTAAGTCGAGCTGGTGGTCCATGTCTAAGGGGGATAAACGAAATTCTGATGTCAAATATTGTAAACTAGGGCACAGAGTATTCATGAGTTAGATATCAGTACTAACAAAATATGTTGAATTAAAACAGGGTCTTAGGTACACGACCAAGTATCAACTGTATTTGAAATAAAATAATTAGTACCATGTTTACATAAAGATAACTTAAAGTCGTTGCAACTTCATTAAACATAGTTCATTAGATGTAGTATCGTAAAGAAACCCTGTAGTTTATAAGTTGTTAGAATTTTGTTTATCGGTCTAATGAATCTTTACTTTTAAGACAGCAAAGCTGGAACAAGTCAGTTGTATGTGGAATGGCTCAGTGAAAGTTGTGTATGTTTTTTGATTTTGAATTTCAGCCCTTTCAACCACATCTTCTTTGGGAATAGAGCTCAGACGTATAATAGACTTAAGAAGTTCAGGTAAGGCTCTTATCTACAAATAAGGAGGCATTTATAGGTAAATGAGAGCTGATGTTGTTGAAGGTAGAACTACAAAATCAATAAGATACTAGGCATTGAACTGTGGATATTAACAACAATGCTACCTACTGTAGAGTATAGACATTGATTGGGAAACTAAATCGCTTCAAATAATTCATAAGGAATATCAAATCTCTAAATTCAGTAAAAAAAAATTCGCCAAAATGAAATATACATATGCATCCACTTTTTGAATGGTATACATATGCATCCACTTTTTGAATGGTGTTTTGCAAAATTTAGGTAATTGAAAAATCAAAGTAATGATTGTTCATAAGAAAATGGTGAAATGTATGATAATTATGCTTACAGGGAAGCATTGGCTGACGGCAGGAGAGCAGTCGTCCTGAAACCAGACTGGCCAAAGGTAACATTATTATTATGTTAAGATGAGTTTCTGATCTAGTCACAGTGTCCGAAAATCTTAGCTTTTAGAGGTATATATGCAAAGTAAAAGATGATTATTTTAGCCAAAATAAAAAGTGTTTGATTAAAATATTTCATATTTGTTAAATTGGAAAACTGTCCATAAAGATTTAGCAATTTTATTTTTATACCAGTTTACTTGTACAAGTGTTTTGTTTTGGTGCAGGGTCACTATAGATATGCCCAGGCATTTAACCAGTTGGGGAAACTGGAGCAGGCTATAAAAGCCAACAAAAAAGGTCTGGAAATCTGTAAAAATAACAAACTCGCCTCCGAAAGTAACATTCGCCACCTTGAGCTGCAGGGAAAGGATTTCAAACACGAAAAGGAGAAGAGAGATACAGATGAAACGCTGAGAAAAGTTTTAGAGGAAAGTCATTTTGATAGTGAAAACAGGTCTGATTTAAAACCCTGTGTTTAAATGGAATTCCCCAATTCTCAGGTGTGCAATTCTCAAATGGAGGAAAAATAATCAAATGTAAGTGGTGGAACATTTTCAGATCTTGGGATGAATTAGTTTATGGTTGAATTACCGATTTTCGACTTTCTTTAGATAATTAACAAAAACACGAGAGCATTTGCTCGGTATATTGAGAATATGTACACGGATATGAACAAAAAATGTTACAGAAACACATTTTCATAAAAAAAATCCCCGTGTTTGAATGTGTTGGCTTACAAACAGACAAAACAAGAAACAAAATGTGTTCTTTATGATTTTTGTTGGTTTTCGAGTTTACGGTAGTGTTTTAATAGCAACGGGCATTTGTGTAATTTGTATTTAGTTAGTCACATGGTAACGGAGATCCTCCATATCGAGCCACAAACATACATTCTACATTTGCCGCATGGAAAACTATTTCATACTATTGCCTGCTGCCCATTGCATGTATGGAACATTTATCTCATGGCTTTAGGAAAAATATGTACTTAACGTCTAGTGTTGACTGTGAGAGAAAATTCTCTTGGAAATAAATGATTTTTAATGACAATAAAGTCCTACATAGATAAAACAACTTCTTTATGATGTTTGAAAAAAAATCTAATATATTTTGATCTAAGTAGTCACTAGAATTGAGATTCCGGATTTAGTCGCCTTTTATGATCATGCAATGCGGCAGCAGGCACAATTCTGACGTCATACTTTCAATTTAAGATTTTATAATTTGAACACTTACTTTAAACATTGAAAATCCAGAAGATACTTAATAGTCAGAGGATATCTTTCAATGAATATGACCTAATTTCTGCAACTGCCTCGGTAAATGTGACGCTAGAATGTACTCATCTTATGTAGATCGTGAAAAAAATCCAAATTAAGTGATTAACATCACTCTAAAGATTTTAAACGATTTCTCAAAAATAAAGAATTTTGATCTAGTAGCCATGAAATTAAGATTAAAAGTTTAGTCGCCTTTTTTTGCAGCAAGGCACACTTCTTACATACTACCTTCAATGAAGGTGTTGCTCGATATTAGCTCATAAAACCAGCTTTGATATTTAAAAAAACTGCTTTAGAGATGATAAAACAAAGAATGCTTAGGAAACTGTGACCTAATGTATGCGCGTAACCCAGCCAATATGATCCTAGGATGTAATCATCTTAAGCAGGTCATGTCCAAATGCAGTAATATGCATCAATCTCAAGCCTCAAACTCCTTGAAAAATATCAGGTTTTTAGCAAATTTACTAAAGTTTTTAATGCTAAAATAGAACAAATGCTAAACTAGGTCACTGTGACCTACTTCTTCAGTTTTCATCCGTTTTCTGAGATCAATTTCACAAAGAATCAATAAATCACAGATTGAATACACCACGAAATTCAAATGAATGAGATAAAGAATCAATGAGTAAATGGTATATCGGAATAATGTTAAATGAGAGACATATTTGAATAAGGCAATTATGTACGGGATTGGGATTCCAGGGTCCAAACCCTAGCAGTCATATATGTTTACCATGTCTGGGGAATACAAATTATCTTTGCACCTTAAAAAAATGATAAAATTTGTATGCCAAGCTGGTAATATAAGATGGTGTGGAAATAAAGATCGCGTTGGGAAAAAAGTGAATTATTCAATCTCTTCGTTCATAATTTTTTTTTTTTTTTTTTTAAATTTCGATAATTCCATCTCCATTCCATCAGATTACGAGTCTGCTAAAATGACTTATTTTCTGCTATTCGTTTCGATTCTCTGCAGAAACGACTTATTTTCTGCTATTTGTTTCGATTCTCTGCAGAAATGACTTATTTTCTGCTATTTGTTTCGATTCTCTGCAGAAATGACTTATTTTCTGCTATTTGTTTCGATTCTCTGCAGAAACGACTTATTTTCTGCTATTTGTTTCGATTCTCTGCAGAAACGACTTATTTTCTGCTACTTGTTTCGATTCTCTGCAGAAACGACTTATTTTCTGCTATTTGTTTCGATTCTCTGTAGAAATGACTTATTTTCTGCTATTTGTTTCGATTCTCTGCAGAAACGACTTATTTTCTGCTATTTGTTTCGATTCTCTGCAGAAATGACTTATTTTCTGCTATTTGTTTCGATTCTCTGGAGAAATGACTTATTTTCTGCTATTTGTTTCGATTCTCTGCAGAAACGACTTATTTTCTGCTATTTGTTTCGATTCTCTGCAGAAACGACTTATTTTCTGCTACTTGTTTCGATTCTCTGCAGAAATGACTTATTTTCTGCTACTTGTTTCGATTCTCTGTAGAAATGACTTATTTTCTGCTATTTGTTTCGATTCTCTGCAGAAACGACTTATTTTCTGCTATTTGTTTCGATTCTCTGTAGAAATGACTTATTTTCTGCTATTTGTTTCGATTCTCTGTAGAAATGACTTATTTTCTGCTATTTGTTTCGATTCTCTGCAGAAACGACTTATTTTTTGCTATTTTTTCGATTCTCTGCAGAAACGACTTATTTTCTGCTATTTGTTTCGATTCTCTGCAGAAACGACTTATTTTCTGCTATTTGTTTCGATTTTCTGCAGAAATGACTTATTTTCTGCTATTCGTTTTACCTGCACTGTTTCTCGGTCACCCTTATCTCTCTGTTATTGATATACATAACTGTATTTGATTTATTTGTAACCCACAAATAAATACAAAACCATACGGAAAGGCCGACGGTTGCCGATCGGACTAGTATTCGAGCTGCGGATGCACGCCGTGCTGTTAACGCGGTGAACAAGGAAAACAAGTATTAGCGTCACAAAAAGACAAGTGGGCTACGCAGAAGCTGAACTATTTGGTTCGAAAGAATATGGAAATTAAACAATGATATGATAGTATTGCTTAGCAATTTCAAATGTTGGAAATGAAAGCACGATCCGCGGGGGATTTTCCCCCATCATGGTACAAAAACACGTTCTTTGTATTAAAACGTAGTAAAACAAGTCACGTGCTTATACAAATGTACCTCATTCACACCATTGGTCGAAAAACGGGTAACCAGTAATCACGTGATTGTGTGTTTACCTCCAAAATATAGTGATTACTCTTACCTGAAATTTAGTATATAATTTTGCCTTTTGACGGAGATCTTATTTTCTTTCTGTTATATTTATCTGCTGTGAAACCTACAGCATATAAACATATAAATTTAGAATTCTGCAAATTTAGCCGAAAGTAGCCGATCTTCGCTGATCCTAGATTAGATGGTTAGACCAATTGGATTTGGCAATCTGCATTATATCATTTATAGATAAAACGTGGAAATGACAGCTTTACAACTCATTTCAGTCCAATATTTATTGCAAAATAATATATATGTGCAAGTCAAAATGATATGCATGCATTATATAATAACATTTTGTAGTCTAAATATTTTCAAATTTTTTGTTGTTTTTTTCTCTCGAAAAAATGGCAAGCAAACAATCACTATATTTGGAAGTAAACACACAATCACGTGATCACTAGTAACCCATCATACATTTCTATATTTCGGCCAATGGCATTCATATGACGTATAAGTACATGACTTGTCTTCACTACGTTTTTACTACAAAAAAAAAAAAAAAAAAGAGATGCAAACATATATTTATAAAAGTCAATGTTTTCTCGACTTTGGAGGTAAAACCACGGCCTGGGGGGATTTTTAGCCTAAAGATTACAAAAAGACCGTTATGAAAATTCGTTATGCCTTTATATAAGTGTTGCGGGGGATGTAAATATTTATGTATACAATGGAGTGGGACGACTGGTTCGTCCGTTGTCAATAGGCTATAATGTGACAGGGTGAGGTGTGCTCATGTTGTCTTTGAGAGTATGCTCCACTGGAAAACGGACAAGGACGCCGCTATCACAAGGAGATACCACACGCATATAAATAACCCAAGTCGCATTTGATCTCACTAAGAGGAAGACCTTCTCTTTAACTCGGTCGGTTGAGCCGAGTTTGGTCTCTAATGGAAGCATCCTCGATACTCCAGAGATTACTATCACTGACGTTATACCAACCCCTGGACTATCTTATATTAAAAGTAAAGACAGTTCAAGAGAAAAAAACTTTTCAATCACAGACATGCAGAGACTTCCTTTGAAGATTACAGAGAGAGCGACGCCCAACTTCAAAGCAACACAGTCAACCACAGTGTTCTCTTATACTAAGGCTCCTTTGCCATTATGTACATCAAAGAAGCAAATTAATTGTGTTTGCTGGAGTGCCATCAGTTTTCCTCCGAGATAGGTAGTCCAGTCGTGAAATTAACGTTTTCAATAAACTATTGCTACACCTTGACATCACTCAAACAATGAAAGACGGCATACTAACGCCAATCTTAAAATGGGAAAATACAAAACGCTAACATCCAACTACAGAGGAAAAACTGTCACTGATACCTTCTCCAAAATATTCGAAGCCATAATCAAAACGAGACTGGATAAAGAATTGTACCAAACGCAGAACCCTCTCCAAAGAGGATTCACAGCAGGTGTCTCGTCCCTCGGTGTCGCTCTAATGGTATCGAAGGCCATCATCGATGATAAAGAGAGCAAAAAGGAACTGTACTTCGTCACCCTTGATGTCCGAAAAGCGTTCGACACCGTGAATCACAAATTTCTCTTGGACAAGCTATACCACGCGGGGATAACTAGACCTCTGTGGGTCCTTCTCCGAAACATATGCAAAAACTCCAGCATCAACATCCAATGGAAGGAAAACTATCGGAAAAGTGGATCTTAAACAAAGAACAAACATGGTGCAAAACTCTCACCAACGTTGTACAAGGCCTATAAAAATACCATCTTAGACAGCATTTAAAACTCGGCAATGGGCACACACATTGTTGACATCAACATTGCAAGCCCAACAAACGCGGACGACATAGCTCTACTTGCCAACAAACATCACGAAATGCAAGCTATTTTGGATCTTGTCACCAGACACGCGATCGAGTTACCATCAATGCCTCTAAATCAGAAATGATCTTCATAAAGGAAACTTCAAAAACCGAATTTCAACGGTGAACAAGGAAGATGACACATCGGAACATCTGACGAAGTGAAGCATCTAGGAATCTATCAAACAAACTCAGACAAACCAAATAGCACAGAAAATATCAAAAGATAAAGATAGTATCATCTATTCGCTCCTGATTCTATGCAAGACATGGCATGTCACCGATGACAAGACTCGAGCTATCCCACGCCTATCCTTAGACCTAGATGTTATGTCATTACCGACCACAGAAATGGAGAACATTGACAGGATACATAGACAGATCCTTAAGGAGCTTCAAGGACTCCTCACCTCAACAGCCAGTACTGCGGTCTATTCATTAATCGGTGTAGAACTAATTACGATAATACTCGAAAAGAACGTCATGACATTCTACGTCAATATCGCCAGAAACACCGATTCAGTGGAAAACGCCATCATCCTCCGTACTCTGGCGAAGGATGCGCAAATATATATATATATAGCGCGTCCTTCGCTACGAGAGCTTTTCGATAAACACAGCTTACACTCATTCTGGTCCATACTGGACAACCTTCCAAAAAAGACTGTGGAAAAGACTGTATGAAAAGCCTGGAAAAACACTCGTCGCTGCGCTACCTTCAAATAAATCCAACGTCGATCAGGGACGACTGATTACCAACACCTAAAAACTACAGAATAGAGCATTCAAATTTATAATTTAATAATCCAAGATATAATTTCGGATATAATAGACTATAGTGATATGGAAAACCAAGATGGTGCAATTATTTTCCTTGGTCAACAGAAAGCGTTTGACAGGATAGAATGGGGATGGGTAATGAAATACTTGGAAGGATTTTATTTAGGTAGAATTTTCGAAATTGGATTTATATGTTTTTAAAAGACTCCGAAAACCGTATTCAAACAAATGGTTTTACTTTCAAATATTTCAAGATCTGTTAGACAAGAATGTCCAATCTCTCCTGTACTATACATTATACAAGCAGAACCCATAGGGTATGTAATGTAAACAAAGAATTTGACAGTGCATAAATTCTGTTTTGTAACTAATGCTTATAAGGCAGGATACATGTTTGTCTGTCCATTTGAATGACTTCATCAGACCTGAAGGTTTTCAACAGATTACCGAAGAAAAAGTAACGTGTCAAAATTATCGCTCATATCAATTATGACACATAAAACTAAAAAAACAAATTCACGTAATAAACTCAATATTCCAATTGCAACAGAATTATGAAAGTATCTTAAAAAACCTCTGGACGAGGCCCCTCCCACACTCTCTCCCTTTTGGTGCTGTGCCCCTTTTAGTCTTTGCCACATGTGCCTGCAATGGTATATAAACCCAGCTACGCCCCTGCACCAAAAAAAACCCAGCTACGCCCCTGCGCCAAGTTTACACGAAATATGTCGCATGTCTCGTGCTAAATGACTATGACCAGTCTGTAATTATCCACTCGGTTTATAATATCTAATTAATAATATGATTTCATATGTTACACTTATTTCTATTGGTTGGATCTTTGGCTTTTTAGTTTGAGGCCTCTATGATGTTGACTGATTTTTTCCTTGCTGATTGTCTTTATAATCTGTACCAGAGGTTAGCAGAGGACCTAATGTTTTTTTCTATTTGAATTTCGCGCTACTTTACTTTAAAACTTCAAAACGAGGCTGACTTTCTACTTCCTCAACAATAAAACGACGCCGCCATTTTGGATTTTCCAAGAAGACCATGTGCGCGCAGGTGAAAGTAAAGCGGTGATTTGCATATGTGACGGAAGGAAACATCTAACCATAAATAGGTAAGATAATAAAGCAAACAATGGGTACTGTTTGAAGACTGTTTCACTGATTTAGAGCCTTGGGCAGAGTTCGTAACCAAGGTGGGTGCTGATGCACATTTAACCAAAACAAAATAGAAACGTTCTTTAGATAAATCTGTGTATGCGATTTTGGTGCACACGTGTGTGTGTTTTGGACATGGCAGTTCCTATTTATAGCTAAAGATGAAATTTTATTTATTTGTTTATATAACTACTTAGGCCTAGGCCTACTGACCCGTGTCACAAATCACGTTTAAAATATTGATTAAAGGTTGACTAGGCCTCCTTCAACAATACGATTACATTGCTACAGTAGTGGAGGTTAGTTTCGGATTAGACGGAAACTCTTATCAATAGTTACTTCACGTGTCTAATTAAATTCCTAATCAGGGATTGAGGGGAGTAATCTATCCATGACATTGATTTGGTGATCATAGATCTCTGAATTTTGGAATCCTCCAGTTGACTTTTAAGTTCATGTAATTTCTTTTGATAGACTCCAATTAAATTTGCAGTTTTATTTTGATTTTGATAGTTACCGCTATTTCTTCGAATGTACGTATACTGAAGGGATCTGTCTTAAGTTTCAGGTGCAGGCTTAGGTTTCCCTCAGGCCATAGTTTTTAGGGACAGATAGGTGAACAAGATGGCCGACAGGCCACCATCTTGGATTTTGATACTGTAGTCTTATGGTCTAGTACTAGCATAGTGCTAGTAATGATTATTATACCTTTGCTTCCTTTTCACTATAGAAAGAGTAGAGAATAGAAATGCTATTCAAATCCAAATATAATCCAGTCGTTTAAAACCGCTATTTACCGGGTAAATAGTCATTCGAACTATTTACCTGAAAATGAGCTATTTACCTGCATTCAAATTTTCGCGGACTTTTGATTAATCATGAATTTGATTGGATAACGCATTGGGAGTACTTCATTCGGAACCTCTCTGACTGTATCTCACTTTCAACGAAAAAACACAAAGCGCTTAGGTGATCTAGATTTGACGCTGCAGACGACAACTTGTTTACAACATGGTCTCCAGATTCATCAACCTAGACGAGGAATCTCTCGAACAATTGTTGACTGATAGAGACAGTGGAAGTACACTGCAAGTTGTTAAAACAGCAGTTAATATTTCAAAGGACTTCATACGAGAAAAATCACTGGGCACTATCGATGATATGGAATGTGGAACAAGTGAAATATCAACGGGGTATATGTTATAGCATTTTTCTCAACAGTGTAATAAAACACTTATTGAATGGGTTTATTCAGGAAATATCACTTTTATTGTCCCCCTTGACACAACTATTTCCCTCGGCTTCGCCTCGGGAAAAAGTTTATGTCTCGGGGGACAATAAAAGTGCTATTTCCCTCATACCCATTCAATAACTGTATTTTACTATAGTATAATGGTCCAGTACTAGTACAACGCAGTGCTTATGCGCTCTTCAATTCGTTTAGATGCTTAAAATTTGAAATGATATGAGTGACAACCACATACAAGGGAATGATTTTAACAAGTTGGCTTTGATTTTTTTTTGTGTATGTTATACTGATCATCTACTTTGGTTAATCATGCTGTTGTAAAATTCCGATGAGGAAACTCCATTACAGATATTTTACTTGATTAATTGATCAGACACTGCGAACCAACGATACTCGACGAACTTGATTAATTGGAACACCACTAGAATAGTGCTAGTATTATGACTATATATTGGACTATGGTGTTATTGTTCAGCAAGGTTCACCCTTGACCTTAGGCACAATGAAAGAGAAAATCTCCCTCACCTTGTTTCAATGAGATTTTTCAGATATATGGAAGGTATTTTTTTCTGGCTCTGTTTTTTTTTTTTTTTTAAGAGATCTTCTGTGTTAATGTTAATTGTTATGCGAACTTATTAAAGATCGATTATGACAGGCGTGTCATAGTTTTATTTCAATAAAATAAATAACAAGGTATATCTTGAAAACTATTTACATTGTGTGATTAAAAGTTATGTGCAAATTGTTTGTTATTGTCTGCAAGTTGTATCTGCATGTGTTGTTCATGAAAGAAAGTTTAGCTGGCCATGGTTTCCTGCTGAATTTGTGGTCTTATCATGATCAACCCACAGTCATGCATCTGTGTTTTGTACCACATGTGATCTCTATCTAAGCTGCTGTTATCTTTAAAAATATTTTTAATTAGCTCAGGTGAAGTGTAATTACAATATTATTATGTAGCTAGTGCTAGTATTATGGTCCAGTACCAGTATAGTGCTAGTAATGATTATATATTGGACTATGGTGATATGGTCCAGTACCAGTATAGTGCTAGTAATGATTATATATTGGACTCTAGTATTATGGTCCAGTACCAGTATAGTGCTAGTAATGATTATATATTGGACTCTAGTGTTATGGTCCAGTACCAGTATAGTGCTAGTAATGATTATATATTGGACTATGGTGTTATGGTCCAGTACCAGTATAGTGCTAGTAATGATTATATATTGGACTCTAGTGTTATGGTCCAGTACCAGTATAGTGCTAGTAATGATTATATATAAGTCATATATAATTAGTCATAATTAGAATAAAAAACCAATATATACCACACCATATACACATATTTTGTGTTCACTGCAATAGTGTGCATATATATGCATACCGGTATCTTTGCCATAGATATAAAGGTCATCTGGAAATCCCAGTCTATTTTCATATTGGGGATTTCCCTTAGAAATTTTCAGTAGTGTCCCGTAATAGAATTAACACAATGGAATTAACTTGTTTTCTTTAGCGATACTATGTTTATGTAGCAGCACACATTTTGATGGATTTAGAAATTGGACAAAATCCAGAAATTTGAACTGTTTAACTGTAAGTTCAGCGAGTTAAAATGAGTCATTAATATATGATTGCATATTCAATTCAAAGTGATACATATTTGTTGCACATTGACTTGTAAAGTTGAACTTCATTTTACATATGTAATATATTCATCTATTCATTTCCAGTTCTGTCGTGTTCTGGTTGATTAAAGTCTGGAATTGAATTAATTATGATAAAGCTGTACTGCTGATAAGTCTTTATATCTAGTTGTTGCTCTATATATATATATATAATATTACTTATAGTCTTTGAAGGTTTGGAGAATATAATTTATTATAGTGATACATAGCAACTCCAAACTTTTAAATTTTAATGATATAAAGTAAGTAGCTACTTAAATCCAGATTCTTGTCACACAAATTTTCTATCCTTGACATACTAAAGATGTGAAGATAGCTACACTATTTCATAATTAGTGTAGAGCAGTTTTCACAGCTACCTAAATTGATAATTTGTGTTTGCAAAATAAGTTTGCATTGATTACGTTCATGAGGATAAATAATTGAAAATATGGCGTTCTTTCCATAAAAGTCAGCTGGTAGATATTTAATCATGGCGATATAAAGATTAATAAAATATTGTGGAAAGTAAATCACAGGTGAAAGGACTGTAAACATTTCACTTAACAGCTGAAAAAGGTAGTGATTTGTCATTTGTAGCTAACTTACTAGCTCTTAAATATATCTTTGAGCTCTATGTGTCCAGGAAGCATAAAAGACTGAAATTAACTTAGTTAAAGTGAGATATGATTTTAATTTCAGTCAGTGTGCAGACCTTGATCAACACAACTTTGCCTGATGATATAAATAGCACCAGAACCATGACCGATTCTGACAGTGACGGGTATCCCTGACTTAGTGGACTCGTCTGACGAGGATTCCAAACCCAAAGTACCAGAAAAGAAAATCAGTAAGTAGAGCAGTACTGATAATATAGAAATCTATTTTAATGGAAAGTTTTATTTGCAAATTTAAATAAAATATATATATATATATAAGTTTGTGGTAGTTTTCTCTTAGACGTAGGTTTTAAAATGAGGTTTTATATGTGAGTGAAAAATAATTAAATATCAGATAATTTGTTTATGTCATTAGGGTAATATTGTTTATATTGATTTGTAAACATTATATATATATCTCCGAATAGACATATATAGCAACTTTTGTAAAGAAGAGAAAAAATGAATTAGCATGTACCGTAAGTAATAAGAAATGAAAATGATGATTTGCCCACTAAGTAGAATTGAACCAGAAATGAAAATTTTGATTTGTCCACTAATTAGAACTGAACCAGAAATGAAAATGATGATTTGCCCACTAATTAGAACTGAACCAGAAATGAAAATGATGATTTGCCCACTAATTAGAACTGAACCAGAAATGAAAATTTTGATTTGTCCACTAATTAGAACTGAACCAGAAATGAAAATTTTGATTTGTCCACTAATTAGAACTGAACCAGAAATGAAAATGATGATTTGCCCACTAATTAGAACTGAACCAGAAATGAAAATGTTGATTTGCCCACTAATTAGAACTGAACTCTTTGTCATCCCCCAGGTGATTATGCTGATATCTGGCTGAAGAAAAGTCCTAAATTCCTGGAGAAACAGGACAGCCATGTACGAGTATTTGCAATGGGGCCCTTCCTCTTTGCAGTCAATAACATTGTCCCTGCAGCCTGGATGGAGCTTGTCAGAAACTCCGGGCTCCTGAAGTACAAGAAAAGGTGGGATGCCAGGCACTAGTCACAGAATTTTGTATCATTAGGCTAAATTACTTCAAATTATATATTTGTAACATTAACGTCTAACTCATCTTTTAATCATTAAGAAAAGGATAACTCGGAGAAAATACAACTATTGAACAAAACACATTGACCATGTGATGTTGTTTACCAGTAAAATAGACTTAGAACACTTATGATTGTATATTATATAAATTGTTAAATATTTGTCAATTACTGGTTTTACACTTAATTTTTGTCTGAGCAGGGAGGTGGAGCTGTCAAGCCTAGACTGGGAGGAATGGGCAGTAACAGATTTGGTAGAGGCTGTAACATTGTTTATGATCAGGAAACTGGTGGGTGGTACCAAGATATAGAATAATGTAAAATATAATAGCAGTTATTACATGTCTGAATTATACCAAATGCCTTTTTGAAACAAATCCCTTGTGGAAATGTTTAACATGTAGCCATATTTCATTCATGAAACAATTTAAATGTAAAATGGTTTTCATAAATAGACACACAAATTAACCCTCTCAGGTAATAATGTATAGCCAATGTATGTTTGTATTTCAGAGGAAGAGAACTTTGCTGATACAAGTCCTTGAGTGTATCAGTGACATTGATAAACAGAAATCGGAGGCTCTCACTTACAATATCTGTTTCACAAGTGTAGAAAAGTATGACCTCGTCATCAAACTCTGGTAAGTTGATATATACAAAGAGGCTGTGATTTTAGGGAAATTTGACATACTACCATACATTAGAGTGATTTATGTAACAAAAACAACAAAAAAACTGACTGATTTAGGCCAAAAAAAATTAAATTAATTGTTAGTTTCCCAGGCCACTTTTTTAAAAAGTCAGTGCGGGTGGTACTATTTTTTTTATTTCTCTGAAAAAAAATGCGGCAGATAACATTTTTTTTTTTTTCTCACTTGAAGGATATGAAAATCAATGAAAACACGTGTAGAAAATGTAAATTCTTACTCAGTCTTTAAGAACAGCTTTTAAATATCTCAATTGTCACTATATCCAAAGAAAACCAGTTGAAAATACATAATCCTGGGAGGAAACATTCCGTTTTGAGCAAATGCTGACATCGGCAGCCATTTTTTACCGGAAATGAAAGGTGCATACTAAAATTGGAGCCAATTTCCGGGTGCGTTTTCGAATGGAAATTTCGGGCGAGTTCGAATGGAAATTTGGGGTGCGTTCGATGCGGCGGTCTCGATTTTAATTTTTAGTTATGGGGAATAAAAAACGTTGGTGCGGGGGGGTAAGTGTCGATGCGGCGGGGCCTGAGAAACTAAGAATTAATTTTGTTTGGCCTTACTTCAAACAAAATGTTAACACTCTTAGACATGTTTAATATTTGTAGTCGATAATACAATTGCTTCAATTTGTTTTAGGGATCGAGCCATGAAAGTACCACCAAGTAAAATGCGAGAAATGGAAGCGAAATGTGCTGTCCTGTACATCGCCAAGTTATGTTAGTAGAACTGCTATCTTTCATCCTCTTTTAAGATATTGCAGTGTATCCTAGTATAAAAGTTCTGTATAGTGGCCATATTTTGTATTTTGCTTCTAGTATTTAAAGTTATTTTAGTGTAGAAATTTCTGGTCTGTATTGTGGTCAGGAAATGTCCACAATTTTATTAAGCCTGATGAAATGATGTTTTGAATTTTGAAAATTTCTGCTGTTTCTCTTTAACCTGGCATGAAAAGAAATTAGTTGTAAGACTCGCGAGAAATGTTACCTGGATTGGTGGGAAATAGATCAATTAAATGTTGGTTTGAAACAATTTATTATTTGAAATTAAAAATGGTCTTTGAGTAATACAATATTGAGTTAAATAACAAGGTTCAATTAAACTATGTTTTGAATAATGAATATTATTTCATATTTTTGTTAATTTCAGATGAAATGCTGGTAATGTCCTTGGCTAAAGAAGCAAAAGACTTTTCAGAAGAAGTCAGAAAAAATGTTCGCTCTAAGGTCTGTATTTCATTTATTGCATGTTTGAAAAATGAAAAACAAAAGAAAACATTCATTATAGCATGCCTCTGTATAATAGATGATGTAATTCTGTATATAGGGTAAAGGTACTTACTGTTGTGTTTATAATTATTCAAATTGTGTTGGTTACAGGACGGCACTGACCCCATGAAGTTTAAGGACGCTGGCAATGAACAGTACCAGCACGGCAAGTTTGAAACAGCTATTGATTACTACACCAAGGCAGCCAAATCAGAGTAAGTCGAGCTGGTGGTCCATGTCTAAGGGGGATAAACGAAATTCTGATGTCAAATATTGTAAACTAGGGCACAGAGTATTCATGAGTTAGATATCAGTACTAACAAAATATGTTGAATTAAAACAGGGTCTTAGGTACACGACCAAGTATCAACTGTATTTGAAATAAAATAATTAGTACCATGTTTACATAAAGATAACTTAAAGTCGTTGCAACTTCATTAAACATAGTTCATTAGATGTAGTATCGTAAAGAAACCCTGTAGTTTATAAGTTGTTAGAATTTTGTTTATCGGTCTAATGAATCTTTACTTTTAAGACAGCAAAGCTGGAACAAGTCAGTTGTATGTGGAATGGCTCAGTGAAAGTTGTGTATGTTTTTGGATTTTGAATTTCAGCCCTTTCAACCACATCTTCTTTGGGAATAGAGCTCAGACGTATAATAGACTTAAGAAGTTCAGGTAAGGCTCTTATCTACAAATAAGGAGGCATTTATAGGTAAATGAGAGCTGATGTTGTTGAAGGTAGAACTACAAAATCAATAAGATACTAGGCATTGAACTGTGGATATTAACAACAATGCTACCTACTGTAGAGTATAGACATTGATGGAAAACTAAATCGCTTCAAATAATTCATAAGGAATATCAAAATCTCTAAATTCAGTAAAAAAAAATTCGCCAAAATGAAATATACATATGCATCCACTTTTTGAATGGTATACATATGCATCCACTTTTTGAATGGTGTTTTGCAAAATTTAGGTAATTGAAAAATCAAAGTAATGATTGTTCATAAGAAAATGGTGAAATGTATGATAATTATGCTTACAGGGAAGCATTGGCTGACGGCAGGAGAGCAGTCGTCCTGAAACCAGACTGGCCAAAGGTAACATTATTATTATGTTAAGATGAGTTTCTGATCTAGTCACAGTGTCCGAAAATCTTAGCTTTTAGAGGTATATATGCAATGTAAAAGATGATTATTTTAGCCAAAATAAAAAGTGTTTGATTAAAATATTTCATATTTGTTAAATTGGAAAACTGTCCATAAAGATTTAGCAATTTTATTTTTATACCAGTTTACTTGTACAAATGTTTTGTTTTGGTGCAGGGTCACTATAGATATGCCCAGGCATTTAACCAGTTGGGGAAACTTGAGCAGGCTATAAAAGCCAACAAAAAAGGTCTGGAAATCTGTAAAAATAACAAACTCGCCTCCGAAAGTAACATTCGCGACCTTGAGCTGCAGGGAAAGGATTTCAAACACGAAAAGGAGAAGAGAGATACAGATGAAACGCTGAGAAAAGTTTTAGAGGAAAGTCATTTTGATAGTGAAAACAGGTCTGATTTAAAACCCTGTGTTTAAATGGAATTCCCCAATTCTCAGGTGTGCAATTCTCAAATGGAGGAAAAATAATCAAATGTAAGTGGTGGAACATTTTCAGATCTTGGGATGAATTAGTTTATGGTTGAATTACCGATTTTCGACTTTCTTTAGATAATTAACAAAAACACGAGAGTATTTGCTCGGTATATTGAGAATATGTACACGATATGAAAAAAAAATGTTACAGAAACACATTTTCATAAAAAAATCCCCGTGTTTGAATGTGTTGGCTTACAAACAGACAAAACAAGAAACAAAAGTGTGTTCTTTATGATTTTTTGTTGGTTTTCGAGTTTACGGTAGTGTTTTAATAGCAACGGGCATTTGTGTAATTTGTATTTAGTTAGTCACATGGTAACGGAGATCCTCCATATCGAGCCACAAACATACATTCTACATTTGCCGCATGGAAAACTATTTCATACTATTGCCTGCTGCCCATTGCATGTATGGAACATTTATCTCATGGCTTTAGGAAAAATATGTACTTAACGTCTAGTGTTGACTGTGAGAGAAAATTCTCTTGGAAATAAATGATTTTTAATGACAATAAAGTCCTACATAGATAAAACAACTTCTTTATGATGTTTGAAAAAAAATCTAATATATTTTGATCTAAGTAGTCACTAGAATTGAGATTCCGGATTTAGTCGCCTTTTATGATCATGCAATGCGGCAGCAGGCACAATTCTGACGTCATACTTTCAATTTAAGATTTTATAATTTGAACACTTACTTTAAACATTGAAAATCCAGAAGATACTTAATAGTCAGAGGATATCTTTCAATGAATATGACCTAATTTCTGCAACTGCCTCGGTAAATGTGACGCTAGAATGTACTCATCTTATGTAGATCGTGAAAAAAATCCAAATTAAGTGATTAACATCACTCTAAAGATTTTAAACGATTTCTCAAAAATAAAGAATTTTGATCTAGTAGCCATGAAATTAAGATTAAAAGTTTAGTCGCCTTTTTTTGCAGCAAGGCACACTTCTTACATACTACCTTCAATGAAGGTGTTGCTCGATATTAGCTCATAAAACCAGCTTTGATATTTAAAAAAACTGCTTTAGAGATGATAAAACAAAGAATGCTTAGGAAACTGTGACCTAATGTATGCGCGTAACCCAGCCAATATGATCCTAGGATGTAATCATCTTAAGCAGGTCATGTCCAAATGCAGTAATATGCATCAATCTCAAGCCTCAAACTCCTTGAAAAATATCAGGTTTTTAGCAAATTTACTAAAGTTTTTAATGCTAAAATAGAACAAATGCTAAACTAGGTCACTGTGACCTACTTCTTCAGTTTTCATCCGTTTTCTGAGATCAATTTCACAAAGAATCAATAAATCACAGATTGAATACACCACGAAATTCAAATGAATGAGATAAAGAATCAATGAGTAAATGGTATATCGGAATAATGTTAAATGAGAGACATATTTGAATAAGGCAATTATGTACGGGATTGGGATTCCAGGGTCCAAACCCTAGCAGTCATATATGTTTACCATGTCTGGGGAATACAAATTATCTTTGCACCTTAAAAAAATGATAAAATTTGTATGCCAAGCTGGTAATATAAGATGGTGTGGAAATAAAGATCGCGTTGGGAAAAAAGTGAATTATTCAATCTCTTCGTTCATAATTTTTTTTTTTTTTTTTTTAAATTTCGATAATTCCATCTCCATTCCATCAGATTACGAGTCTGCTAAAATGACTTATTTTCTGCTATTCGTTTCGATTCTCTGCAGAAACGACTTATTTTCTGCTATTTGTTTCGATTCTCTGCAGAAATGACTTATTTTCTGCTATTTGTTTCGATTCTCTGCAGAAATGACTTATTTTCTGCTATTTGTTTCGATTCTCTGCAGAAACGACTTATTTTCTGCTATTTGTTTCGATTCTCTGCAGAAACGACTTATTTTCTGCTACTTGTTTCGATTCTCTGCAGAAACGACTTATTTTCTGCTATTTGTTTCGATTCTCTGTAGAAATGACTTATTTTCTGCTATTTGTTTCGATTCTCTGCAGAAACGACTTATTTTCTGCTATTTGTTTCGATTCTCTGCAGAAATGACTTATTTTCTGCTATTTGTTTCGATTCTCTGGAGAAATGACTTATTTTCTGCTATTTGTTTCGATTCTCTGCAGAAACGACTTATTTTCTGCTATTTGTTTCGATTCTCTGCAGAAACGACTTATTTTCTGCTACTTGTTTCGATTCTCTGCAGAAATGACTTATTTTCTGCTACTTGTTTCGATTCTCTGTAGAAATGACTTATTTTCTGCTATTTGTTTCGATTCTCTGCAGAAACGACTTATTTTCTGCTATTTGTTTCGATTCTCTGTAGAAATGACTTATTTTCTGCTATTTGTTTCGATTCTCTGTAGAAATGACTTATTTTCTGCTATTTGTTTCGATTCTCTGCAGAAACGACTTATTTTTTGCTATTTTTTCGATTCTCTGCAGAAACGACTTATTTTCTGCTATTTGTTTCGATTCTCTGCAGAAACGACTTATTTTCTGCTATTTGTTTCGATTTTCTGCAGAAATGACTTATTTTCTGCTATTCGTTTTACCTGCACTGTTTCTCGGTCACCCTTATCTCTCTGTTATTGATATACATAACTGTATTTGATTTATTTGTAACCCACAAATAAATACAAAACCATACGGAAAGGCCGACGGTTGCCGATCGGACTAGTATTCGAGCTGCGGATGCACGCCGTGCTGTTAACGCGGTGAACAAGGAAAACAAGTATTAGCGTCACAAAAAGACAAGTGGGCTACGCAGAAGCTGAACTATTTGGTTCGAAAGAATATGGAAATTAAACAATGATATGATAGTATTGCTTAGCAATTTCAAATGTTGGAAATGAAAGCACGATCCGCGGGGGATTTTCCCCCATCATGGTACAAAAACACGTTCTTTGTATTAAAACGTAGTAAAACAAGTCACGTGCTTATACAAATGTACCTCATTCACACCATTGGTCGAAAAACGGGTAACCAGTAATCACGTGATTGTGTGTTTACCTCCAAAATATAGTGATTACTCTTACCTGAAATTTAGTATATATTAATTTTGCCTTTTGACGGAGATCTTATTTTCTTTCTGTTATATTTATCTGCTGTGAAACCTACAGCATATAAACATATAAATTTAGAATTCTGCAAATTTAGCCGAAAGTAGCCGATCTTCGCTGATCCTAGATTAGATGGTTAGACCAATTGGATTTGGCAATCTGCATTATATCATTTATAGATAAAACGTGGAAATGACAGCTTTACAACTCATTTCAGTCCAATATTTATTGCAAAATAATATATATGTGCAAGTCAAAATGATATGCATGCATTATATAATAACATTTTGTAGTCTAAATATTTTCAATTTTGTTGTTGTTTTTTTTTCTCGAAAAAATGGCAAGCAAACTATCACTATATTTGGAAGTAAACACACAATCACGTGATCACTAGTAACCCATCATACATTTCTATATTTCGGCCAATGGCATTCATATGACGTATAAGTACATGACTTGTCTTCACTACGTTTTTACTACAAAAAAAAAAAAAAAAAAGAGATGCAAACATATATTTATAAAAGTCAATGTTTTCTCGACTTTGGAGGTAAAACCACGGCCTGGGGGGATTTTTAGCCTAAAGATTACAAAAAGACCGTTATGAAAATTCGTTATGCCTTTATATAAGTGTTGCGGGGGATGTAAATATTTATGTATACAATGGAGTGGGACGACTGGTTCGTCCGTTGTCAATAGGCTATAATGTGACAGGGTGAGGTGTGCTCATGTTGTCTTTGAGAGTATGCTCCACTGGAAAACGGACAAGGGACGCCGCTATCACAAGGAGATACCACACGCATATAAATAACCCAAGTCGCATTTGATCTCACTAAGAGGAAGACCTTCTCTTTAACTCGGTCGGTTGAGCCGAGTTTGGTCTCTAATGGAAGCATCCTCGATACTCCAGAGATTACTATCACTGACGTTATACCAACCCCTGGACTATCTTATATTAAAAGTAAAGACAGTTCAAGAGAAAAAAACTTTTCAATCACAGACATGCAGAGACTTCCTTTGAAGATTACAGAGAGAGCGACGCCCAACTTCAAAGCAACACAGTCAACCACAGTGTTCTCTTATACTAAGGCTCCTTTGCCATTATGTACATCAAAGAAGCAAATTAATTGTGTTTGCTGGAGTGCCATCAGTTTTCCTCCGAGATAGGTAGTCCAGTCGTAAAATTAACGTTTTCAATAAACTATTGCTACACCTTGACATCACTCAAACAATGAAAGACGGCATACTAACGCCAATCTTAAAATGGGAAAATACAAAACGCTAACATCCAACTACAGAGGAAAAACTGTCACTGATACCTTCTCCAAAATATTCGAAGCCATAATCAAAACGAGACTGGATAAAGAATTGTACCAAACGCAGAACCCTCTCCAAAGAGGATTCACAGCAGGTGTCTCGTCCCTCGGTGTCGCTCTAATGGTATCGAAGGCCATCATCGATGATAAAGAGAGCAAAAAGGAACTGTACTTCGTCACCCTTGATGTCCGAAAAGCGTTCGACACCGTGAATCACAAATTTCTCTTGGACAAGCTATACCACGCGGGGATAACTAGACCTCTGTGGGTCCTTCTCCGAAACATATACAAAAACTCCAGCATCAACATCCAATGGAAGGAAAACTATCGGAAAAGTGGATCTTAAACAAAGAACAAACATGGTGCAAAACTCTCACCAAACGTTGTACAAGGCCTATAAAAATACCATCTTAGACAGCATTTAAAACTCGGCAATGGGCACACACATTGTTGACATCAACATTGCAAGCCCAACAAACGCGGACGACATAGCTCTACTTGCCAACAAACATCACGAAATGCAAGCTATTTTTGGATCTTGTCACCAGACACGCATGATTAACCTAGTACCTTACAAGATCGAGTATTACCATACAATGCATACACTCTAAATCAGAACCAATTTTGATATATTAAAAAGATGCTGTAATGTAATAATCGAAAATTTTTCATAAAGTTTATGAAACTTCACAAAAATTTCCGAACGTCTTCATAGGTTTGCATATGGCAATATGATTGACAAGGATGCTGCAGATGACACATCGGTTTCCATACATCTGACGAAATTCATCATATATTATGGGGTTTCCATAGTGAAGCATCTAGGAAGTTAACCTGCACCATAACAAACAAACTCAAATGAAGATTTGTGGTCTTTCCAGAAAAAATGATCAAATCCAACCATTTTTACGCACATGTAGATAAATAATTACAAAATATCAAAATTGGTGATTTATATACCCTGTAAGATATGGTGAGTAGTATCATCTATTCGCTCCTGATTCTATGCAAGACATGGCATGTCACCGATGACAAGACTCGAGCTATCCCACGCCTATCCTTAGACCTAGATGTTATGTCATTACCGACCACAGAAACTCCTTAAGGAATTACGATTCATTAATACTCGAAAAGAACGTCATGACATTCTACGTCAATATCGCCAGAAACACCGATTCAGTGGAAAACGCCATCATCCTCCGTACTCTGGCGAAGGATGCGCAAATATATATATATATAGCGCGTCCTTCGCTACGAGAGCTTTTCGATAAACACAACTTACACTCAGTCTGGTCCATATTGGACAACCTTCCAAAAAAGACTGTGGAAAAGACTGTATGAAAAGCCTGGAAAAACACTCGTCGCTGCGCTACCTTCAAATAAATCCAACGTCGATCAGGGACGACTGATTACCAACACCTAAAAACTACAGAATAGAGCATTCAAATTTATAATTTAATAATCCAAGATATAATTTCGGATATAATAGACTATAGTGATATGGAAAACCAAGATGGTGCAATTATTTTCCTTGGTCAACAGAAAGCGTTTGACAGGATAGAATGGGGATGGGTAATGAAATACTTGGAAGAATTTTATTTAGGTAGAATTTTCGAAATTGGATTTATATGTTTTTAAAAGACTCCGAAAACCGTATTCAAACAAATGGTTTTACTTTCAAATATTTCAAGATCTGTTAGACAAGAATGTCCAATCTCTCCTGTACTATACATTATACAAGCAGAACCCATAGGGTATGTAATGTAAACAAAGAATTTGACAGTGCATAAATTCTGTTTTGTAACTAATGCTTATAAGGCAGGATACATGTTTGTCTGTCCATTTGAATGACTTCATCAGACCTGAAGGTTTTCAACAGATTACCGAAGAAAAAGTAACGTGTCAAAATTATCGCTCATATCAATTATGACACATAAAACTAAAAAAACAAATTCACGTAATAAACTCAATATTCCAATTGCAACAGAATTATGAAAGTATCTTAAAAAACCTCTGGACGAGGCCCCTCCCACACTCTCTCCCTTTTGGTGCTGTGCCCCTTTTAGTCTTTGCCACATGTGCCTGCAATGGTATATAAACCCAGCTACGCCCCTGCACCAAAAAAAACCCAGCTACGCCCCTGCACCAAGTTTACACGAAATATGTCGCATCTCTCGTGCTAAATCACCATGAACAGTCAGTCTGTAATTATCCACTCGGTTTATAATATCTAATTAATAATATGATTTCATATGTTACACTTATTTCTATTGGTTGGATCTTTGGCTTTTTAGTTTGAGGCCTCTATGATGTTGACTGATTTTTTCCTTGCTGATTGTCTTTATAATCTGTACCAGAGGTTAGTAGAGGACGTAATGTTTTTTTCTATTTGAATTTCGCGCTACTTTACTTTAAAACTTCAAAACGAGGCTGACTTTCTACTTCCTCAACAATAAAACGACGCCGCCATTTTGGATTTTCCAAGAAGACCATGTGCGCGCAGGTGAAAGTAAAGCGGTGATTTGCATATGTGACGGAAGGAAACATCTAACCATAAATAGGTAAGATAATAAAGCAAACAATGGGTACTGTTTGAAGACTGTTTCACTGATCTAGAGCCTTGGGCAGAGTTCGTAACCAAGGTGGGTGCTGATGCACATTTAACCAAAACAAAATAGAAACGTTCTTTAGATAAATCTGTGTATGCGATTTTGGTGCACACGTGTGTGTGTTTTGGACATGGCAGTTCCTATTTATAGCTAAAGATGAAATTTTATTTATTTGTTTATATAACTACTTAGGCCGAGGCCTACTGACCCGTGTCACAAATCACGTTTAAAATATTGATTAAAGGTTGACTAGGCCTCCTTCAACAATACGATTACATTGCTACAGTAGTGGAGGTTAGTTTCGGATTAGACGGAAACTCTTGTCAATAGTTACTTCACGTGTCTAATTAAATTCCTAATCGGGGATTGAGGGGAGTAATCTATCCATGACATTGATTTGGTGATCATAGATCTCTGAATTTTGGAATCCTCCAGTTGACTTTTAAGTTCATGTAATTTCTTTTGATAGACTCCAATTAAATTTGCAGTTTTATTTTGATTTTGATAGTTACCGCTATTTCTTCGAATGTACGTATACTGAAGGGATCTGTCTTAAGTTTCAGGTGCAGGCTTAGGTTTCCCTCAGGCCATAGTTTTTAGGGACAGATAGGTGAACAAGATGGCCGACAGGCCACCATCTTGGATTTTTGATACTGTAGTCTTATGGTCTAGTACTAGCATAGTGCTAGTAATGATTATTATACCTTTGCTTCCTTTTCACTATAGAAAGAGTAGAGAATAGAAATGCTATTCAAATCCAAATATAATCCAGTCGTTTAAAACCGCTATTTACCGGGTAAATAGTCATTCAAACTATTTACCTGAAAATGAGCTATTTACCTGCATTCAAATTTTCTCGGACTTTTGATTAATCATGAATTTGATTGGATAACGCATTGGGAGTACTTCATTCGGAACCTCTCTGACTGTATCTCACTTTCAACGAAAAAACACAAAGCGCTTAGGTGATCTAGATTTGACGCTGCAGACGACAACTTGTTTACAACATGGTCTCCAGATTCATCAACCTAGACGAGGAATCTCTCGAACAATTGTTGACTGATAGAGACAGTGGAAATACACTGCAAGTTGTTAAAACAGCAGTTAATATTTCAAAGGACTTCATACGAGAAAAATCACTGGGCACTATCGATGATATGGAATGTGGAACAAGTGAAATATCAACGGGGTATATGTTATAGCATTTTTCTCAACAGTGTAATAAAACACTTATTGAATGGGTTTATTCAGGAAATATCACTTTTATTGTCCCCCTTGACACAACTATTTCCCTCGGCTTCGCCTCGGGAAAAAGTTTATGTCTCGGGGGACAATAAAAGTGCTATTTCCCTCATACCCATTCAATAACTGTATTTTACTATAGTATAATGGTCCAGTACTAGTACAACGCAGTGCTTATGCGCTCTTCAATTCGTTTAGATGCTTAAAATTTGAAATGATATGAGTGACAACCACATACAAGGGAATGATTTTAACAAGTTGGCTTTGATTTTTTTTTGTGTATGTTATACTGATCATCTACTTTGGTTAATCATGCTGTTGTAAAATTCCGATGAGGAAACTCCATTACAGATATTTTACTTGATTAATTGATCAGACACTGCGAACCAACGATACTCGACGAACTTGATTAATTGGAACACCACTAGAATAGTGCTAGTATTATGACTATATATTGGACTATGGTGTTATTGTTCAGCAAGGTTCACCCTTGACCTTAGGCACAATGAAAGAGAAAATCTCCCTCACCTTGTTTCAATGAGATTTTTCAGATATATGGAAGGTATTTTTTTTCTGGCTCTGTTTTTTTCTGGCTCTGTTTTTTTTTTTTTTTTAAGAGATCTTCTGTGTTAATGTTAATTGTTATGCGAACTTATTAAAGATCGATTATGACAGGCGTGTCATAGTTTTATTTCAATAAAATAAATAACAAGGTATATATCTTGAAAAACTATTTACATTGTGTGATTAAAAGTTATGTGCAAATTGTTTGTTATTGTCTGCAAGTTGTATCTGCATGTGTTGTTCATGAAAGAAAGTTTAGCTGGCCATGGTTTCATGCTGAATTTGTGGTCTTATCATGATCAACCCACAGTCATGCATCTGTGTTTTGTACCACATGTGATCTCTATCTAAGCTCTGTTATGCTTTAAAATATTTTTATTAGCTCAGGTAAGTGTAATTACAATATATATGTTTGCTTAATTATGGTCAGTACCAGTATAGTGCTAGTAATTATATATATTGGACCTAGTATTATGGTCCAGTACAGTATAGTGCTAGTAATGACTATATATTGGACTCTAGTTTATGGTCCAGTACCAGTATAGTGCTAGTAATGATTATATATTGGACTCTAGTGTTATGGTCCAGTACCAGTATATAGTGCTAGTAATGATTATATATTGGACTCTAGTGTTATGGTCCAGTACCAGTATAGTGCTAGTAATGATTATATATTGGACTATGGTGTTATGGTCCAGTACCAGTATAGTGCTAGTAATGATTATATATTGGACTCTAGTGTTATGGTCCAGTACCAGTATAGTGCTAGTAATGATTATATATTGGACTCTAGTGTTATGGTCCAGTACCAGTATAGTGCTAGTAATGATTATATATTGGACTCTAGTGTTATGGTCCAGTACCAGTATAGTGCTAGTAATGATTATATATATTGGACTCTAGTGTTATGGTCCAGTACCAGTATAGTGCTAGTAATGATTATATATTGGACTCTAGTGTTATGGTCCAGTACCAGTATAGTGCTAGTAATGATTATTATCTTGGACTCTAGTGTTATGGTCCAGTACCAGTATAGTGCTAGTAATGATTATATATAGACTCTAGTGTTATGGTCCAGTACCAGTATAGTGCTAGTAATGTATATATATATATAAGTCATATATAATTAGTCATAATTAGAATAAAAAACCAATATATACCACACCATATACACATATTTTGTGTTCACTGCAATAGTGTGCATATATATGCATACCGGTATCTTTGCCATAGATATAAAGGTCATCTGGAAATCCCAGTCTATTTTCATATTGGGGATTTCCCTTAGAAATTTTCAGTAGTGTCCCGTAATAGAATTAACACAATGAAATTAATTTGTTATACTATGTTTATGTAGCAGCACACATTTTGATGGATTTAGAAATTGGACAAAATCCAGAAATTTGAACTGTTTAACTGTAAGTTCAGCGAGTTAAAATGAGTCATTAATATATGATTGCATATTCAATTCAAAGTGATACATATTTGTTGCACATTGACTTGTAAAGTTGAACTTCATTTTATATATGTAATATATTCATCTATTCATTTCCAGTTCTGTCGTGTTCTGGTTGATTAAAGTCTGGAATTGAATTAATTATGATAAAGCTGTACTGCTGATAAGTCTTTATATCTAGTTGTTGCTCTATGTATACCGGTATATATTATATTACTTATAGTCTGTGAAGGTTTGGAGAATATAATTTATTATAGTGATACATAGCAACTCCAAACTTTTAAATCTTGATGATATAAAGTAAGTAGCTACTTAAATCCAGATTCCTGTCACACAAATTCTCTATCCTTGACATACTAAAGATGTGAAAATAGCTACACAATATCATAATTAGTGTAGAGCAGTTTTCACAGCTACCTAAATTGGCAATTTGTGTTTGCAAAATAAGTTTGCATTGATTACGTTCATGAGGATAAATAATTGAAAATATGGCGTTCTTTCCATTAAAGTCAGCTGGTAGATATTTAATCATGGCGATATAAAGATTAATAAAATATTGTGGAAAGTAAATCACAGGTGAAAGGACTGTAAACATTTCACTTAACAGCTGAAAAAGGGAGTGATTTGTCATTTGTAGCTAACTTACTAGCTCTTAAATATATCTTTGAGCTCTATGTGTCCAGGAAGCATAAAAGACTGAAATTAACTTAGTTAAAGTGAGATATGATTTTAATTTCAGTCAGTGTGCAGACCTTGATCAACACAAGTTTGCCTGATGATATAAATAGCACCAGAACCATGACCGATTCTGACAGTGACGGTATCCCTGACTTAGTGGACTCGTCTGACGAGGATTCCAAACCCAAAGTACCAGAAAAGAAAATCAGTAAGTAGAGCAGTACTAATAATATAGAAATCTATTTTAATGGAAAGTTTTATTTGCAAATTTAAATAAAATATATATATATATATAAGTTTGTGGTAGTTTTCTCTTAGACGTAGGTTTTAAAATGAGGTTTTATATGTGAGTGAAAAATAATTAAATATCAGATAATTTGTTTATGTCATTAGGGTAATATTGTTTATATTGATTTGTAAACATTATATATATATCTCCGAATAGACATATATAGCAACTTTTGTAAAGAAGAGAAAAAATGAATTAGCATGTACCGTAAGTAATAAGAAATGAAAATGATGATTTGCCCCACTAAGTAGAATTGAACCAGAAATGAAAATTTTGATTTGTCCACTAATTAGAACTGAACCAGAAAATGAAACCAGAATGAAATGATGATTTGCCCACTAATTAGAACTGAACCAGAAATGAAAATGATGATTTGCCCACTAATTAATTAGAAATGAAAACTGATTTGTCCACTAATTAGAACCAGAAATGAAATTTGAACTAATTTTGATTTGATTTCCACTAATTAGAACTGAACCAGAAATGAAAATGTTGATTTGCCCAAATTAGATGCAAAATGAAATTGTGCCCACGAACAATTAGAACTGAACCAGAAATGAAAATTTGAGTCCACTAATAAATGAACCAAAATGAAAATGAGATTTGCCCACTAATTAGAACTGAACCAGAAATGAAAATGTTGATTTGCCCACTAATTAGAACTGAACTCTTTGTCATCCCCCAGGTGATTATGCTGATATCTGGCTGAAGAAAAGTCCTAAATTCCTGGAGAAACAGGACAGCCATGTACGAGTATTTGCAATGGGGCCCTTCCTCTTTGCAGTCAATAACATTGTCCCTGCAGCCTGGATGGAGCTTGTCAGAAACTCCGGGCTCCTGAAGTACAAGAAAAGGTGGGATGCCAGGCACTGGTCACAGAATTTTGTATCATTAGGCTAAATTACTTCAAATTATATATTTGTAACATTAACGTCTAACTCATCTTTTAATCATTAAGAAAAGGATAACTCGGAGAAAATACAACTATTGAACAAAACACATTGACCATGTGATGTTGTTTACCAGTAAAATAGACTTAGAACACTTATGATTGTATATTATATAAATTGTTAAATATTTGTCAATTACTGGTTTTACACTTAATTTTTGTCTGAGCAGGGAGGTGGAGCTGTCAAGCCTAGACTGGGAGGAATGGGCAGTAACAGATTTGGTAGAGGCTGTAACATTGTTTATGATCAGGAAACTGGTGGGTGGTACCAAGATATAGAATAATGTAAAATATAATAGCAGTTATTACATGTCTGAATTATACCAAATGCCTTTTTGAAACAAATCCCTTGTGGAAATGTTTAACATGTAGCCATATTTCATTCATGAAACAATTTAAATGTAAAATGGTTTTCATAAATAGACACACAAATTAACCCTCTCAGGTAATAATGTATAGCCAATGTATGTTTGTATTTCAGAGGAAGAGAACTTTGCTGATACAAGTCCTTGAGTGTATCAGTGACATTGATAAACAGAAATCGGAGGCTCTCACTTACAATATCTGTTTCACAAGTGTAGAAAAGTATGACCTCGTCATCAAACTCTGGTAAGTTGATATATACAAAGAGGCTGTGATTTTAGGGAAATTTGACATACTACCATACATTAGAGTGATTTATGTAACAAAAACAACAAAAAAACTGACTGATTTAGGCCAAAAAAAATTAAATTAATTGTTAGTTTTCCAGGCCACTTTTTTAAAAAGTCAGTGCGGGTGGTACTATTTTTTATTTCTCTGAAAACAAATGCGGCAGATAACATTTTTTTTTTTTTCTCACTTGAAGGATATGAAAATCAATGAAAACACGTGTAGAAAATGTAAATTCTTACTCAGTCTTTAAGAACAGCTTTTAAATATCTCAATTGTCACTATATCCAAAGAAAACCAGTTGAAAATACATAATCCTGGGAGGAAACATTCTGTTTTGAGCAAATGCTGACATCGGCAGCCATTTTTTACCGGAAATGAAAGGTGCATACTAAAATTGGAGCCAATTTCCGGGTGCGTTTTTGAATGGAAATTTCGGGCGAGTTCGAATGGAAATTTGGGATGCGTTCGATGCGGCGGTCTCGATTTTAATTTTTAGTTATGGGGAATAAAAAACGTTGGTGCGGGGGGGTAAGTGTCGATGCGGCGGGGCCTGAGAAACTAAGAATTAATTTTGTTTGGCCTTACTTCAAACAAAATGTTAACACTCTTAGACATGTTTAATATTTGTAGTCGATAATACAATTGCTTCAATTTGTTTTAGGGATCGAGCCATGAAAGTACCACCAAGTAAAATGCGAGAAATGGAAGCGAAATGTGCTGTCCTGTACATCGCCAAGTTATGTTAGTAGAACTGCTATCTTTCATCCTCTTTTAAGATATTGCAGTGTATCCTAGTATAAAAGTTCTGTATAGTGGCCATATTTTGTATTTTGCTTCTAGTATTTAAAGTTATTTTAGTGTAGAAATTTCTGGTCTGTATTGTGGTCAGGAAATGTCCACAATTTTATTAAGCCTGATGAAATGATGTTTTGAATTTTGAAAATTTCTGCTGTTTCTCTTTAACCTGGCATGAAAAGAAATTAGTTGTAAGACTCGCGAGAAATGTTACCTGGATTGGTGGGAAATAGATCAATTAAATGTTGGTTTGAAACAATTTATTATTTGAAATTAAAAATGGTCTTTGAGTAATACAATATTGAGTTAAATAACAAGGTTCAATTCAACTATGTTTTGAATAATGAATATTATTTCATATTTTTGTTAATTTCAGATGAAATGCTGGTAATGTCCTTGGCTAAAGAAGCAAAAGACTTTTCAGAAGAAGTCAGAAAAAATGTTCGCTCTAAGGTCTGTATTTCATTTATTGCATGTTTGAAAAATGAAAAACAAAAAAAACATTCATTATAGCATGCCTCTGTATAATAGATGATGTAATTCTGTATATAGGGTAAAGGTACTTACTGTTGTGTTTATAATTATTCAAATTGTGTTGGTTACAGGACGGCACTGACCCCATGAAGTTTAAGGACGCTGGCAATGAACAGTACCAGCACGGCAAGTTTGAAACAGCTATTGATTACTACACCAAGGCAGCCAAATCAGAGTAAGTCGAGCTGGTGGTCCATGTCTAAGGGGGATAAACGAAATTCTGATGTCAAATATTGTAAACTAGGGCACAGAGTATTCATGAGTTAGATATCAGTACTAACAAAATATGTTGAATTAAAACAGGGTCTTAGGTACACGACCAAGTATCAACTGTATTTGAAATAAAATAATTAGTACCATGTTTACATAAAGATAACTTAAAGTCGTTGCAACTTCATTAAACATAGTTCATTAGATGTAGTATCGTAAAGAAACCCTGTAGTTTATAAGTTGTTAGAATTTTGTTTATCGGTCTAATGAATCTTTACTTTTAAGACAGCAAAGCTGGAACAAGTCAGTTGTATGTGGAATGGCTCAGTGAAAGTTGTGTATGTTTTTGGATTTTGAATTTCAGCCCTTTCAACCACATCTTCTTTGGGAATAGAGCTCAGACGTATAATAGACTTAAGAAGTTCAGGTAAGGCTCTTATCTACAAATAAGGAGGCATCTATAGGTAAATGAGAGCTGATGTTGTTGAAGGTAGAACTACAAAATCAATAAGATACTAGGCATTGAACTGTGGATATTAACAACAATGCTACCTACTGTAGAGTATAGACATTGATTGGAAACTAAATCGCTTCAAATAATTCATAAGGAATATCAAATCTCTAAATTCAGTAAAAAAAAATTCGCCAAAATGAAATATACATATGCATCCACTTTTTGAATGGTGTTTTGCAAAATTTAGGTAATTGAAAAATCAAAGTAATAATTGTTCATAAGAAAATGGTGAAATGTATGATAATTATGCTTACAGGGAAGCATTGGCTGACGGCAGGAGAGCAGTCGTCCTGAAACCAGACTGGCCAAAGGTAACATTATTATTATGTTAAGATGAGTTTCTGATCTAGTCACAGTGTCCGAAAATCTTAGCTTTTAGAGGTATATATGCAAAGTAAAAGATGATTATTTTAGCCAAAATAAAAAGTGTTTGATTAAAATATTTCATATTTGTTAAATTGGAAAACTGTCCATAAAGATTTAGCAATTTTATTTTTATACCAGTTTACTTGTACAAGTGTTTTGTTTTGGTGCAGGGTCACTATAGATATGCCCAGGCATTTAACCAGTTGGGGAAACTGGAGCAGGCTATAAAAGCCAACAAAAAAGGTCTGGAAATCTGTAAAAATAACAAACTCGCCTCCGAAAGTAACATTCGCCACCTTGAGCTGCAGGGAAAGGATTTCAAACACGAAAAGGAGAAGAGAGATACAGATGAAACGCTGAGAAAAGTTTTAGAGGAAAGTCCTTTTGATAGTGAAAGTGTAGCGAATTTGCCTGCTCATATCAGGAATCTGCCTGGAGAGAAACGTGTCATCAATATATCGAAGGCTTTTAAGGCGATGAAGTAAGTCCTATACAGAGCTTAAGAGGTTAGAAAATTAGTTGTATATGTATTTAGTCACTAGAAATATCTTCTTATCATCATGGAAAAGTGGTCAAACCAAAAGTAAAATTGAGAACAGCTTCACCTTGAATATCAACCAAAATGTCTTTTGATGTTGGACACATTGATAAACTGAAAAACTGCCTTAGCAACCATTTCTGTAAAAATAGCCCTTGTTAATGAGAACACATTTTCTCCCTTGGATGAGACATGCTTGGTGTTTAATATTTTCAGTGAGGACAAATCCCCACCCGACTCTATCCCTGAAGATTTTTCGTCTGACGAGGTAGGTATATAGTGTTTGTGTTGGTTTGACGTGACATAATATAAGACTCTTTCATACATGGATATGAAGGATAGGGATATTCTACCCGAGGGTCACAAAATGTTGTAAAACCTGAGGCTTGCCGAGGGTTTTGCAACATTTTGTGATCCCCGGGGTAGAATATCCCTATCCTTCATATCCAAGTATTGAGTATTTTTCTCTCATGCCTCGACGTTTTATTGAATTTTTACGGCTATGATAAGCCGCCATTTTTAAATAAATTTGAGAAAAACGCAACTGCAAGTTGATATTCCATACATGAAAAAAAAAATAAAAGTCGAAAGTTAAGAAAAGTGGTTTAGAACTTCTGTCATCTTTATCGGAGGGGTAGATTTTAGATTTTAAAATAATAGTATAATACAAGTTGAAACTAACACCTTGAGGAGCATACTGGTTATAAAATAGCTCTCTCCCTCCCCCACCTCTCTCTTTCTCGCTCTTCCCTCACTGTCTCCCTCTCTCTCTGTCTCAAATACAACTTTATATATTATGTATATCTTTTCTTGTAAATGCCATCTTGTCTATGTAATTTGAATATTTTATTATTTTTGGGAACAGGCTTTATATAAGTTGTATAACTTGTGCCCAATCCCATTGCACATTTTGCAATGAAATATGTTTAAATCAAATCAAACATGAAAATTACGTGATAGTTTCAACGAAAATCCTGTTGTGTGTATCTTTTGACACTCGTAGGTATGAGAGAAATACTCCTCTGTGGTGTACTGACACTTTATCAACTGTAGGTTGATCATTCTGTAATGTAGTCTGCATGTTTCTCGGTGTAGAAGTGGTTCACCTCACATTTTTGAAAATTCTTTGTTTCTCTTCAGGATCTGCCCGATTTGGTTGATGATGATGATGATGAAGAAGAAGATAATGTGGATAAAAAGAAACCTAACGGGAAAACTATAAAGGTTGATGTTCTGAAAAATTAAAGTATATATAAATAAAATAATTAATAGTGTGAAGACTTCAATAAAAATTGAGTCGAAGAATACTGTTACATTTGTGATAGTTTGTGAAGATTGTTCTCAATTACTTTTGGGTTTATGAAGTCATAGACAAAAAATTGAAATGGTGAAGTGTATATGGAAAAGAATTATCAGTCCGTTTTTTGTCTATGACTTCTTAAACCCAAAAGATATTGAGAATCATGTATATAATTCAATTCAGATAACTCAGTCAGGCACTAATTCAGCATGAATTTCGGTGATTTTACTTACTTTTGCAATTTCAATAAAACAAATTGAGCCGTATCCAATAGTTCAGTTTGGCCAATGACTGTGCCACTTTTAGAATTTCCCATAAAGATGTTCTGTATGTAAGATGTCATAATACTTAACATACAATTTTTTTCGGTCTATGGAAAAATAACCTTTAATAACTAACCATTAGAAATGAGTGTAACATATGAAATTAAATTACTGTGCGATCATTTCTTAACAAAAATAATGCAGAAGGAATACAAGTGGATAAAATCAGCACAGGTTTCTCTTTTTTTAACTTTGTAAATTTTTATTCTGTTTAAATGATACATGTGATGATGCCTGATGCATTTAAATATTAATTCTTTGTTGTACAATTCATTATCAAGTAATAGAAGGTTGTATTGATGCTTTAGATCCCTCCTGCAGTTGTTCCAGAAGTTAAACAGAATGGACACTCATCACCTAAGGTAGGAATTGCACAAAACAAGTTCTGTTTATCAAAAGGAATTTTTAGAATCTGTTTGTCCTAAAAGACCAAATTTTCTTTTTTAACCAAAAAACGTTTTTGATTTTTTGGCTTTAAGCAATACAAAGTGCTGTAAATGTTTGTCTATTATACAAAGTTAGACTATCAAGGATATTCTGTGTCTGGTAGTGGATCCTACCTAGGACAGTTAAAATGTGGAGTTAGACTATCAAGGATATTCTATATCTGGTAGTGGATCTTACCTAGGACAGATAAAATGTGGAGTAAGACTATCAAGGATATTCTATATCTGGTAGTGGATCTTACCTAGGACAGATAAAATGTGGAGTTAGACTATCAAGGATATTCTATGTCTGGTAGTGGATCTTACCTAGGACAGATAAATGTGGAGTTAGACTATCAAGGATATTCTATATCTGGTAGTGGATCCTACCAAGAACAGATAAATGTGGAGTTAGACTATCAAGGATATTCTGTCTTGTAGTGGATTCTACCTAGGACAGATAAATGTGGAGTTAGACTATCAAGGATATTCTATATCTGGTAGTGGATCTTACTAGGACAGATAAAATGTGGAGTTAGACTATCAAGGATATTCTGTGTCTGGTAGTGGATCTTACCTAGGACAGATAAAATGTGGAGTTAGACTATCAAGGATATTCTATGTCTGGTAGTGGATCCTACCAAGAACAGATAAATGTGGAGTTAGACTATCAAGGATATTCTGTCTTGTAGTGGATTCTACCAGCTAGGACAGATAAAATGTGGAGTTAGACTATCAAGGATATTCTATATCTGGTAGTGGATCTTACCTAGGACAGATAAAATGTGGAGTTAGACTATCAAGGGTATTCTATATCTGGTAGTGGATCTTACCTAGGACAGATAAAATGTGGAGTTAGACTATCAAGGATATTCTATGTCTGGTAGTGGATCCTACCAGACAGATAAAATGTGGAGTAAGACTATCAAGGATATTCTGTATCAGGTAGTGGATGAGTAGCTATTATTCTTTCTGTAGTGGATCTACTACAGATAAAATGTGGAGTTAGACTATCAAGGATATTCTATTCTGGTAGTGGATCTATAGTGAGTCTTCAAGTATCTGGTAGTGGATCTTACCTAGGACAGATAAAATGTGGAGTTAGACTATCAAGGATATTCTATATCTGGTAGTGGATCTTACCTAGACAGATAAAATGTGGAGTTAGACTATCAGGATATTCTATTCTGGTAGTGGATCTTACCTAGGACAGATAAAATGTGGAGTTAGACTATCAAGGATATTCTATATCTGGTAGTGGATCTTACCTAGGACAGATAAAATGTGGAGTTAGACTATCAAGGATATTCTATTCTGGTAGTGGATCTACCTAGGACAGATAAATGTGGAGTTAGACTACAAGGATTTAATCTGAGTGGTCTACCTAGGACAGATAAAATGTGGAGTTAGACTATCAAGGTATCTATCTGGTAGTGGATCTTACCTAGGACAGTTAAAATGTGGAGTTAGACTATCAGGGTATTCTATATCTGGTAGTGGATCTTACCTAGGACAGATAAAATGTGGAGTTAGACTATCAAGGATATTCTATATCTGGTAGTGGATCTTACCTAGGACAGATAAAATGTGGAGTTAGACTATCAAGGATATTCTATGTCTGGTAGTGGATCTTACCTAGGACAGATAAATGTGGAGTTAGACTATCAAGGATATTCTATATCTGGTAGTGGATCTTACCTAGGACAGATAAAATGTGGAGTTAGACTATCAAGGATATTCTATGTCTGGTAGTGGATCTTACCTAGGACAGATAAAATGTGGAGTTAGGGACTATCGAGGATATTCTATGTCTTGTAGTGGATTCTACCAGCTAGGACAGATAAAATGTGGAGTTAGACTATCAAGGATATTCTATATCTGGTAGTGGATCTTACCTAGGACAGATAAAATGTGGAGTTAGACTATCAAGGGTATTCTATATCTGGTAGTGGATCTTACCTAGGACAGATAAAATGTGGAGTTAGACTATCAAGGATATTCTATGTCTGGTAGTGGATCTTACCTAGGACAGATAAAATGTGGAGTTAGACTATCAAGGATATTCTATGTCTGGTAGTGGATCTTACCTAGGACAGATAAATGTGGAGTAAGACTATCAAGGATATTCTGTATCAGGTAGTGGATCTTACCTAGGACAGATAAAATGTGGAGTTAGACTATCAAGGATATTCTATGTCTGGTAGTGGATCTTACCTAGGACAGATAAAATGTGGAGTAAGACTATCAAGGATATTCTGTATCAGGTAGTGGATCTTACCAAGAACAGATAAATGTGGAGTAAGACTATCAAGGATATTCTATATCTGGTAGTGGATCCTACCTAGGACAGATAAATGTGGAGTTAGACTATCAAGGATATTCTGTATCAGGTAGTGGATCTTATCTAGGACAGATAAAATGTGGAGTTAGACTATCAAGGATATTCTATATCTGGTAGTGGATCTTACCTAGGACAGATAAAATGTGGAGTTAGACTATCAAGGATATTCTATATCTGGTAGTGGATCTTACCTAGGACAGATAAAATGTGGAGTTAGACTATCAAGGATATTCTATGTCTGGTAGTGGATCCTACCAAGGACAGATAAAATGTGGAGTTAGACTATCAAGGATATTCTATATCTGGTAGTGGATCTTACCTAGGACAGATAAAATGTGGAGTTAGACTATCAAGGATATTCTATATCTGGTAGTGGATCTTACCTAGGACAGATAAAATGTGGAGTTAGACTATCAAGGATATTCTATATCTGGTAGTGGATCTTACCTAGGACAGATAAAATGTGGAGTTAGACTATCAAGGATATTCTATATCTGGTAGTGGATCTTACCTAGGACAGATAAAATGTGGAGTTAGACTATCAAGGGTATTCTATATCTGGTAGTGGATCTTACCTAGGACAGATAAAATGTGGAGTTAGACTATCAAGGATATTCTATGTCTGGTAGTGGATCTTACCTAGGACAGATAAAATGTGGAGTTAGACTATCAAGGATATTCTATGTCTGGTAGTGGATCTTACCTAGGACAGATAAATGTGGAGTTAGACTATCAAGGATATTCTATGTCTGGTAGTGGATCTTACCTAGGACAGATAAAATGTGGAGTTAGACTATCAAGGGTATTCTATATCTGGTAGTGGATCTTACCTAGGACAGATAAAATGTGGAGTTAGACTATCAAGGATATTCTATATCTGGTAGTGGATCTTACCTAGGACAGATAAAATGTGGAGTTAGACTATCAAGGATATTCTATGTCTGGTAGTGGATCTTACCTAGGACAGATAAATGTGGAGTTAGACTATCAAGGATCTGGTAGTGGATCTTACCTAGGACAGATAAAATGTGGAGTTAGACTATCAAGGATATTCTATGTCTGGTAGTGGATCCTACCAAGAACAGATAAAATGTGGAGTTAGACTATCAAGGATATTCTATATCTGGTAGTGGATCTTACCTAGGACAGATAAAATGTGGAGTTAGACTATCAAGGATATTCTATATCTGGTAGTGGATCCTACCAAAAGGTGGATCTTACCTAGGACAGATAAAATGTGGAGTTAGACTATCAAGGATATTCTATGTCTGGTAGTGGATCCTACCAAGAACAGATAAAATGTGGAGTTAGACTATCAAGGATATTCTATATCTGGTAGTGGATCTTACCTAGGACAGATAAAATGTGGAGTTAGACTATCAAGGATAAGATAAATGTGGAGATTGTTTATCTACTGATTCATTTGTTTATTGATTATTTCAGGTGCAGCAGAAGGCCAATGGTAAAAAGAAAACTGTAATCCCTGCTGTAGTCTCGGAGATTGTTGAAATGCAAAGACTACTTACAGAAGCAAATGATGCCCATTCCCATGGAAATCTGAAAACAGCTGTCACCAGTTATGAGAAGGCACTTGATCTTGTCAACCAGTATAAACCTAAGGTAAGCCTTTTTGTTTTGAATTGATACCTATTTAATTTTTTAATAAAACAAGATTTGGACATGAGTTATATCAACTCATTCAGTCCATTCCTTAATGATTACAAACTATAGAATATACAAATATCATGTGATTATAACAAAATAAGACAAGTAAATTTTTTTAACAAAGTGAGAGAGGGAAAATGAGGGAGAGATATAGAGGAACCCTTTCCTTTAATTCTCTTCCTCTGGACTAGGTACAGAACTAGCTTTCTAGGGGATGTAGGCACTAAAATGGTTTTCTGAGATAGTAATGAAAATTAAAACACTTTTAATGCAGCTCAGAATTCTCTCGCCCAATTCAAACATTGTCCTTTAGGAAATCCTCTCAAATATGTGCTGTGAAGGTTTCATATTCTTCTCTTTTATAAACTGTCTCCCCTGAATTCCTCACTAATATGATTATAGGCTATCATGTTAATGTCTCCCGTTTTACTCTGCTCATATTTGTTACAGTCTTGAACATTAATTAATGTTTGATGATTGCAGCACTTCAACATGGACCACCATGATGTAGTAGCTCTCAAGTATGCTTGTGGAGAATCGGCTGTGTCTACTGGTACATACAAGGTCAGTTACCTCCCTTTGATTCCACACACAACTGGAAATTACTGAAATTTTTTAAAGCAGTTCCAAGACAATGATTTCTTCAAATCTTAGTTGGTCACAATTATTATTATAAAGTGAAAAGTTATGGGCACACCCTCCCTATCATAATTTTATAATTGTTTAGGAATTTTAAATGGGTAATGAAGTTAACTTGTAGTAATCGTCTACTTTCACTTTACTATAGTTTATTATGGCGGGTATGGAGATGTTTGAGGACATTCTTGCCAACCATCCAGAGACAAAGTTCCCTCTTGCACATTATGGTAAAGCTAAAGCATTTGTCGCCCTGAACAGGTAAATAAAGCGGTATGAAGTTGTTTAAAAAAAAAACAAAAAAAAAAACATTTGATATTCAGACCCAAGATATCCACAGCTACAATTATATGTATAGATATTTAATGATTAACTTAAATAGATTTTTTATGTTATGGAGATATAATACAAAAATCTGAGTGTACTCTAAATAAACCACGAAGCGGTTTATGATGAGAGTACATTCAGATCTCCATAACATAAAACATCTTTTCAAATTAATCCTTATAATTCAATTTACTAAAGATAATCTCTTCAATACAGTAAACCAACTTTTATTCGCGGCTACTTAATTTCGCGAATTCCACTTCAAAACAAGTGTGCGGAGATTAATTTTCGTGAATCAAACTATTTTTCTACTTTCATTTCTTTTTCTGACATAATAAAGTATTTATAGGGTAATACAGATCGTTTTTTTTTTTGTGTGAAACAGACCTGCGTTTGTATAAGGTACATGTATCTCATTTGTAATAGGTTTAAGTGTTTAAATGTTAATCTCTGTACACATACATACAGCACGAGAGAATAGAACTCGGGATCACACACAAATAAACAATGGAATCTGCCAGTATTGACGACGATCATCAGTTTGCTTTGAGTTGTCTTTAGGTAAACATGTCGGTATTATTGAAGTTAAAACGAAACAAAACAACATTTACTACATGTAGCTAAAAAGGATACCATAACTCAAAAATCTGAGACTTCAGATCGAAAACTCCGGAACTGAAGTGACCCCTATTGTCCCCTCACAGAAACGAAACCAATGTGCCGATAATGATTTCCGCCTGGCGCGTCATATGGCGAATGACACAAACACTGTCTTATGCAAATGGTAGCGTTCTGGGATTAGTTTTACTGAACTATAAATTGTGTTTATTTAGTTTGAACATAGATAGTTTACTTCTGAATAAATATGATCATATTAACAAAGCATTTTGAACTATACAGCCATACAAATGTTGCGATAACAATTTGCGGAGATTAACTTATGCGATTTTTAGTCATGCAATCGCGAAATTCGCGAAAGTAAATCGCACGCAAAAGATATTGGTTTACAGTACTCAAAATTCGTTTTGGGACTCTTTTGTTTATGAAATCATTACGACCTCATCTCAGCCAATTAGAAGCAACGTCACAAACAGTGACGCCATTTTTTCCTTTATGGGCTGATAAAGTCAATGAAAATGCTTGAAACACGCAAAATTGAATTATATAGATATATCTATAAAGGCAATGCTTGAATTGTCTCATCACTTTGTCTTTGACAATAAAATTGTTTGAAATATGCTTTATTACTTATACTGAAGTTTGTTCCAAATGTGGCTGAATTTTCAATACAAACTTTCTTACCATTAATTTTGCTTCCTGATACGTTCTTTATATTGTTAGCAGTTTTCTCTGGGGAAAATTTTTTTTTTCTATCTATCATAAAATTGATTATTTCAACCTTTTAACCTAGTTTGTCCTTAAAGGTGAAAAGAAATAAACAAAGAACATGATAATTGTTTTCCTGTAGATTTCTGTATTAATTGTTGTCCTTTAGATTTTCGGAGGCGAAGGCCCCATTAGCTGATGCTTGGAAGATTACCAATAACACGAAACTCACCCCTGTCATGTGGCCGGGCACCAAGAACAAGATAGAGGATAACACTCACAATGTCCTTAAGGTAACACTTCACTGTCAAGAGTACAGTCTCAACGATTTATAGTTTTGGAAATGTCTTCATACAAAAATGCTTTACAATTTGAAAAAAAAAAATAATGATAAAAATCTTTGCAAAAATACTCAATCTCCATTCTTCAAGATTTAAAAGTATTTTGAAATAGCATGAAAATGTTTTCACCTGGGTAACTTTAAGGTTTTGCAAATAGATTTTAGACAGTTACTTCATTGAATGCAGCTTGTCCAGTATCTAGTTCAATTTTCTTGATACTTTATCAACATGGCTAAAATTATAAACTATGCATAACTATAGATACAGAAGATTACTCATGCTGTTTTATTATAATCAGTCTTTCTGTTTTGCAATTGTAAATCAGTGTAAGCCAAAAATAGTCGCAGAAGAAACAAGCTATTGACTTTCGATTTTGTCTGACTTGTTCTGTTCCAGAAACATATAGAGCAGTTGAAATTACAGTGTAAATACCCACCACCGGCCGATGCTCGCTGTCGTTACCATAGCGACGATGAGGATAAACGCACTGTTATCTACTTTTTAGATCCTGACTTTAAGGTATTGTGGAAGTCTGGTAAAACATTTCTATCATCCTTGTTAGATACCAATGATAGAATTTGGTTTAATAATGAATTACATAAAATGAAGATACTCCACCACTGACAGAGCATAAACAATACTCATCATTTGAACAATAATTGGTGTTTATTCATGTAAATAGGTCAAATCAACACAAAAAATAATATAAAATATATTGTTTTGTTTTTGGTTGATGCACAATCAGTACTTCATTGAGCATGGATTTTTTTCGGATACAATTAATTATTGTAAATATTTTTATCTTGAAGTAAAATAAGAACTTTTCAATAATGATAATGGTGTAAAGTAAGTAACTTTTGTAACCGAAGAAAATACAAATTCTTCTGCTCCTGTTTTTGAAAGAGAAAAAATACCATTCATCAGGGGTGTGGTATTTTTAACAATAGTACAGCAATAGAAAGGCAGAACTTTGAACTTTTTTATTGTGCTTTTATTGATTGGAGAATATAACATAAAAAATGAAAACTTGTGTTATAGGGGTTTGTACGGATTCGCTGTGGCTCTCAGTGTGTGATCGAGTTTCATGCCCAATGCTGGAAGGTTTACAAGTGTAAATTTGGAGACATGGATCGAGTGTCAGACAAGGTATGTTTGACACCCTGAGTTAACTGCTTTACTTTCTATCAACACAGATTCTTGTTTTAACTGTATGATACATATCATGTACTACATCTAGAATGGTATCACAATTTACAATACAAAAGAAGATTACTACATGTTAGAAAAAGGATATAGTATGTAATGAATTAATGAATTGTTTCATTGGATATAAGTTTCGCTAGATATGAATGACTTGAAATGTAATGCTTATGAAATATGACAAAATTATGTGGCTTGTTGGCTATGAATTGTGGGACACCTAATTATCGTACTGACAGAAGATGTTGATGGTTACAGGAGATGCTAGATAAGGACTGCCCTACACCAGAATGTCACGCTGTCATTATTAAGATCATCATCTTTAAACAAGACAAGACTACTAAGGAGGTGAGGATTAGTCGTGTCCTGTAAACCTGTCCTTTTTACCCTCAGTCTATGTTATGGTATAAAATGGAGGGACACAGTGTCTGGTCTGTATGGAACCAGGGGCAAATAGTCTACAAACATTTACAGTTCCACTACACAATAACACACAACACAAATTTACTGCAGCCTCCCAAAACACGCACTGCACACTTCATACACACTACACACTGCATACATGGGAAGGTCGTCCTTACGTGACCCTGGATGTTATAATGATAGTTGTAGTAATTATTAGTCCTGTATTGTGGAGACAAAACCACTGACCTACAGCTAGTGGCAAGGACCCCTCTTTGACATTAAACTCTCTACTAGAACAATAAATGAGATAGCCTCATGTATGTACCAAGGTGACGACCTAGCTTGTTAATTAAACTTTCATTATTGAAAAATAAGGAAAAATCTAAAACCTTCTATGGATGAGTTATGTAATTTGTGGTATCAAAAGGAATTGGTCAGATTCATTAATTATTGAAATTTGTTCCATTTAATTTTTCCAGATTGACTCTGACAAGACCCACAAACCACCTGTGAAAACCAGAGTTCCTCCCAAGAAACAGCAAGCTAGCAGGTGCTTTATTACATTACTTGATTTATAACTGCAAAGTCAGGTTATTAAATAAATATGTTTCCGTATACTCTTTTATCACATAATCCACCTGATATCCAGTGATATTGCCTGTGTATAATTTTTCCATATGTCACTAGTGTAATATGACTTGGAGTGGCTGTCATTGGCTGGAAATTCATTGTGACGTCAGACAGAAACAATAAAATGACGTCAGAAAAAATGACGTGAAGTCAGAATTATGAGGATGGCGGGACAAAATGGCGGCCTTTGCTGGATTTACGGAATACATTTTAACGTGAAATTCTTTGTTTTGTAGGTATTTGTAGTTATGTGATAAAAAGTATCTTAAATTTGTGCCAATGCTCGAAAAATATAACTTCTTAGACTTGTTTCATAAAATCTCATATGATATGATCTCTCATGTAAGATCCTATATTTACTAGTGTAAACACTATGTATAAGTTTCCTTGTCCACTGTAAATTGTTTTAACATCAGCAGTGATAATAACCTGGCATATTGGTTTCCTTACAGTGAATATAAACTGAACAGGAAGATGGAGAAGAAAGAGTTGAGGAAGAAAAGGAAACAGGAACGGAAAGAGGAGGCGGATGACTTGGTGGAGGATATCGATTCCATGATAAAAGATGACAAAAAGAAAATGGAGGTCAAACCAGATCCAGGTAGATTAGATGTATACAACAAACATACGGTTATATTGGATATATTGCTGTCGTTGTATCTGTAACAATGGTTAAAGTTGCTCCACCGCCAACAGCATATAAACAATACCCATCATACAAAAAAACTAACCGCAGACAATTCATTTCATTATTCACTTAAGAAAATGTTTTAATTCTAGTATCATAAATAAATTCTTTTAACATTTTGTATGGATAAATTTGAGTTAGGGAACCATAAGTTTGTGATAACATTTTGTATGGATAATTTGAGTTGGGCACATATTAGTTTGTGATAAATGCTTTACCAAGTATCTGTGATTGACAGCTGTAGAAGATAAGTCGGAAGCTAAGGGAGAAGGTGCTGAGTTAGGCGAAGAAAAACCAAAGCCGACGGCTGTACTCCGCCGGGATGATGACGACGAAAATCTGGATAAGTACAAGGTATACTTTTATTTAGTTCTTATATTCATTTGATTGGTTAGATGAATTCAAAACATGCATTTGACAAGTTATAGATAATTTGAGTATGTCATTAAAAAATGAAATAAGATACATGTATATAACTTCGTTTTGATTATGTATCCTGGCAAGTGTCACAATCACACATGTTTCTTGGATCAATGTGCTACCATTTATTGCTATCAGAGTGATGTTAAAACCCATGTTGAGTGATACACAAAGCAGGTATTGTATGTGATAAGTATGCAATGTAAAGTTTTCAGTTAGTCTTAGGAGTATGTCTCACATCAGTTTCTGTAAGTAAATGTCAAACTTAAATAATTCAAATTCTTGTTTTAATGCTCAATTTTACTGCATTGGAAATTTTGCATGTTAAAATTCTAAAGCCACAGGTTTAAGTTTCCTCTGCTTGTTATATAAAGCCTTATTTACTTGTCAGACCACAAAGAAACAGAAAGCAAAGAAGAAAAGAGATAGAGAAAGAACTAAACCAATGGTACTTTCCCTAGAGGTGAACTTCTCAGACGATCACGAGAAACAGCTGTACGGCGAACATAACGCAGAGGAAGACGAGGAGCAACAACAGTACCGAAGGTCAGGGGTCAAAGTCCGTCAGGTCACTGATCATTCAGTTAAGGCCTAAAGTAATATAAAAATTATCAGTTTACATGTCCAGAGGTCAGGACTTCAGTTGTAATCGCTTTAGTCGAGTGGCTGGTGTTGGTTAGTATAATTTGCTTGGTTTAATGTCTTATCAACTGCCAGGGTCATTTTATATAAAATATAAACTTTATTTATTTTACATCGATTACGAAACAAGTTATACAACTTATGTAAATCACTCTCGATGGCCCAGATGTAAGCGCACGAGGGATCTTAGTGTGGGAGGAAACCGGAGTGCCTTGAGAAAACCCACGTGATCGGGCAGGTGACCCCTAACCTTTTCACGTCCATGCCGGGGATCGAACCCCGGCCGGATAGGTGAAAGGCGAGTGGCTTAACCACTACACCGCCCGATCACCCGGGTCATTTTAAGAGGTGAAGGAAAGACTATATCCAGAGAAAATCCACTGTCCAGCGGTCAGTACGTGAAGAATTGGAACACAATGCACTGGATAGTTATCATAATGTGAAATCTTCATATCACATTTAAAAGTTCTACTTTGATTCATCAGAATAGTTTTTGTGACCTGTTTGTATTGAGCTTGATAGAGTACTGTTTCAACCTGATTTTGTTAACTTTGACAGAGGTGGACGTGAACAGTTTACTGTACCTAACAATCTGGAACACTCCGTCAATGTCTTTGAACGCTCCTATCACAACAACCACGAGATTCCATTCGATGATATCACAGAAAACCTCTTTGTGTAAGTGTCGCATAAACCTACATCTTTACGGATGTGGTATCAGTGATGATTACTTTTCAGTAGAGATAGTTAGGAATTAAATGAAAAAGAGTGAAGTAATGGAGAAGAATGCTTGACTGGGTGAGCAATTTCATTGTAAGACATTTATGAAAATTATTGTATTAAACGTATCCCACACATTTTTTGTGTCATAATTCTAGTCAGTATGAAAACTGTTAGTATAGAGCAGTATATGATGATTTCTTTATCATAATACTATAAAGTATGAAAATCACGCAAGTTTCTGTATTACATTGCACAGCTTACTTTTGATAAACAGAAAGATTGATGATATTGCTTTTTTGCCAGGTTCTTTGAAGATTTGTTACGGGCTCATGGACCTCTTCACGTTGAGGATACTAAAATTACCTCCATGTTTGAAGATTTCCCCCCAGAGGCAAAAGAACGTGTATCAAAAATTGGAGGACTTAGTGCTTTCTTACAACAGTCAAAGAAATTTGCTATGATAGACAACATAGTGTGTTTGTTGGTTGACGCTGGTAAAGCGCGTTCAATCTCTATAGCTCGGGACAAATCTAAGAATTCTGTTTTTAGTGTAAAAACTGATACTTTAAATCCAAATGCTCTGGAATTTGAACCAAAGCAAAGACCGAATGCATGGAATGTGAAAAGGGGAGATAATGGTGATAATAAAAATGTAGACAACACAAGTGAAAATGACGTGAAACCAGCAGAGACTGCTAGTGCACGTTTGTTTCCAGAGAAAACTAAGAAAGGAGGTGGTATAGATTCTTTGGACGATTTTAGTTTAACTAGTCCTGTGAAACATGCAAAACCTGAAACCAGGATGCATAACTTGGACAGTCTTGATTCTATTGACGATATAGATATTTTTAAGCGACCTAAGGGAAACAACTCTATGGATACACTTGATGAGATTCGCTGGACATCAGAAAATGATACGGAGAGTGTGAAAAGTAGTATATCTGACCGTGAAAGCATAAGTAGCCGTGGTGATTTGTTTGAGGAACGACAAGACAGTAAGGTCCTTAGTGTCGATAGTAAAATGGATTTGATGAGTCGTAGCAGTTCCCGGTCAGATGTCAGTGAGCGTAATAGTGATATTTCAGAACTAATGACTAAATCTTATAAAACGGATCAACGTTTCAGTTCCATTGATAAATCTGATGTTTCAGAAATTATGGCCAATACGTATAGCGTGCCACCTGGTGATGGGTCGTCTCCAAGAATGTCGCCTGGGCCCTCCTCCTGGCCAGCCCCGGGCTCGCCCGCTGTCAGACAGGGCTTTGGTCCCATTGGATCTCCAGTCCCCTCCGCATCCGACAGCTCACCTGTTAACAGACCAGCGCCTTTAAGTTCACCATTGGTTAATCAGTCTCGACTGTACGTCTCACCTTCTGTGTCGCCGAGAGTGATTCGTCCTCCTGCTGTTCCAAATTTCGGCCACTCATCACTGAAGGAAGAGGTCAATATGGCGACACAAAAGGAATGTCAGCGTATGGACAATAAATTTGTGCAGGAGCTTGCAAACGATACTGTTGATCAGATGTTGATGAATGGTATTATTCGTGAGACAGATAGAAACAAGACACTAGAGCAGGTGAGCCATGATATCTGGCAGGACATGAGCTCCCAGAAGAATGTGCTAGCACCTGCTACAAAGACAAAGAAAAATATGGTAGATCAGTATATGAAAAACCATTATGAGAAAAAGAAGGATTATTCGTTGAATATGACTGGACTTCCATCTGTGACCACTAGCAGTATCTGGTCGACAGGTGACGATTCCATCAAGAATTCCTATTCCTCGTTTCCCCCTCCCCCTATTGCTATGCCACCATCCTTGTCAACGTACCCTCCGTACGCCCCTACAAACTTCAGTATGGGACAGTCCACTTCCTCCAGTTCCTACACCCCAACAAACTTTAGTATAGGACAGTCAACATCCTCAAGTATATTTAGCCAGCCCCCTCCATTGTCCCAGAACTTCCCTGGCGCCAAGCCTCCCCTCCACCCGTTTACTCCCCACCAAACAATGAGGGCCAACACAGCGGTCCAAGCCTCTGTGGAGACCAAGACCTCTGCTACCCTGACAGAGCCCTATGAGCCATATAAAGAAGACATGTTACGATCCATGCGGGAGAGGGATCAACTACAGGGAGAAGTACATGTAGCTACGAAACAATTACAGGAAATGACAATTCTTCTTCAGAAACGAAATCAGGATTACAAGGTAACAATGTACAAATTTTAGCTGTTATATTTAAGATTTTGGAGCTGATGTTATGTTTTGTTATCTACTTTCCGGCTTTAGTTTATGGTATATTTAAGTTAGTTTGTAAATTTTTCTCGAAAAGTTTGTAAATTTTTCCAGATAATTTAAAGATTATAAGCATACCATCTTAATGACAGGTGACATATCCTTACAACTGAATTTGTAACTATAGCATGCTGTGTTGCTCAATGATAATATCTTGTGACAGAACATGGAGATTGACATGAACAATAGGAGTGAGATCTACGAGAAAAATCAGAAGATCTTTGAAGAGAAATATTCAGCCATGATGGCCGAACTGAGCCGTCTCCAACAGCAGCTGTCTCAAGGTCACGAAGAAATTAAAAAGTATGTCAGACACATCACTGTATTATTGATAGCTGGTCTTACTATAAATAACAAAATTAAAAAGTATGTCGAGTAGACACATCACTGTATTATTGATAGCTGGTCTTACTATAAATAACAAAATTAAAAAGTATTTCGAGTAGACACATCACTGTATTATTGATAGCTGGTCTTACTATAAATAACAAAATTAAAAAGTATGTCGAGTAGACACATCACTGTATTATTGATAGCTGGTCTTACTATAAATAACAAAATTAAAAAGTATGTCGAGTAGACACATCACTGTATTATTGATAGCTGGTCTTACCACGAAGAAATTAAAAAGTATGTCGAGTAGACACATCACTGTATTATTGATAGCTGGTCTTACCACGAAGAAATTAAAAAGTATGTCGAGTAGACACATCACTGTAATATTGATAGCTGGTCTTACTATAAATAACAAAATTAAAAAGTATGTCGGGTAGACACATCACTGTATTATTGATAGCTGGTCTTACCACGAAGAAATTAAAAAGTATGTAGAGTAGACACATCACTGTATTATTGATAGCTGGTCTTACCACGAAGAAATTAAAAAGTATGTCGGGTAGACACATCACTGTATTATTGATAGCTGGTCTTACCACGAAGAAATTAAAAAGTATGTCGAGTAGACACATCACTGTGTTATTGATAGCTGGTCTTACTATAAATAACAAAATTAAAAAGTATGTCGAGTAGACACATCACTGTGTTATTGATAGCTGGTCTTACCATGAAGAAATTAAAAAGTATGTCGAGTAGACACATCACTGTGATATTGATAGCTGGTCTTACTAAAAATAACAAAATTAAAAATAGTGTAGTCCTTGTGATTTTAGTGACTTTTGATGATTGATATATTTCGAATAGACTTGGAATATCTATATGCCATATGGCCGGTTATTGTCACAGACCAATATTTACGCAATTTGATCAAAAAACGAGCAAATCATATGTCAGTTTTTTTTTAAATTTTCAAGATATGGGTTTAAGGGATATCATTCAATCATTTTTCAATATTTCACTGATAAAATTACACGATCAAAGCAGTGTCCTGTGAAATTGCGAAAATATCGTTGCAAAAATAACCGGCTGTATGTTATCTGGGATAGATAACTGGATAAATGGTTATACATTACAGATACCAAGGTAAAATGCAGGAGGCTGAAAAGAAGATGGTATTATATGACCAGAAACGTAAAGACGACCAGTAAGTTTTCATCACCCTTTCATACAGTCACCATTGGTATCACCTTGGATTTACTCTCTATTTCACCAGATGGTGTTCGTTACAGACCCTATAAGAGCATGACCAATTTATATCCTATGAAGTTATGGAATATGAATGCGGTATTACAGAACCAATAGAATTACAGAGGATTCTGCTTATTTAAATAAGGCATTTTCCAGAAGAAAATATTCGAATAACTGGAGTATAAGAATAGGGGTAGATAGCATTTTGCACTTCTGTTTGACCCCCACATATATATATATGAACAGGCCAATAGATATCGTTTCCCTCACTTGATAATATGTATTAAAAGTATTTACACTTAAAACAAACAACAAGTTATTATTTTCAATCAGTTTTAAATCAATTTTAGTTTAAAACAGAAAATGTTCCAAAGTGAGATTCTTGTTTACGTTAGGATGACACCTGAATCTGTTTGAGAAAAAACTAGACAATCAATACTAAATGCAATAACTAAACATGATAGTGTCTGCAAATGTTTACATATCAATTCTGAATCTAAATAATGAACAAATATACGTACATTTGCCCTGGCAAAGTGAGGTTACGATCGTCTTCAAATTTCACAGGTAGGTTCCCCTAGGACCCTAGTTGTGTATATTGCATTTTGGTAATGATCGGTCAATAAGATGGACAACAGACCACCATCTTGGATTTTGATAGTTGAAGTTTGTTACTGCTATTTCTCTGAAAGTATTGAAGGGATCTGTCTCAAATTTCATGTGCAGGTTGCCCTAGATTCTTAGTTGTGCATATTGCATTTTCGGATCGATTGGTGAACAAGATGGCCGAAAGGACGCCATCTTGGATTTTGACAACCGAAGTTTGTTACCGCTATTTCTCAGAAAGAACTGAAGGGATTTGTCTCCTAGTTCATGTGCAGGTTCCCCTAAGTCCCTAGTTTTTGCCTATTGCATTTTGGGGCCAATTGGTCAACAAGATGGCCGACAGCTGGCCACCATCTTTGATTTTGATAATTGTTTATTACTGCTGTATATCTCAGAAAGTACTGGGGTCTTTCTTAAATATCATATGTAGTATGTAGTAAAAGTTTGAAAAGCAGAGAAAAGATTCCTCTTTCCGTTGGCTGATGTAGATCATTCTTAGGTGGAGTCCTCTGTATAGGAATATGAATACCATGTCACAGAACCAATAGAATTATAGGAATATGAATGCCATGCCCTAGATCCAACAGAAATTATAAGAATAGGACTACAGTATAACTAAACACATTGTAATCTACATCCCTATCAAATTTCCTATATCATATTTGTAATGTATGTATAACAAAATATATTTATGTTTCTAAAGTAATTCTGTTGGTCCTCAGACGTTTGTTATAACCATATTTTACTGTACAATATCCTCTCTGATTTTAGTGACCAAATAATGAAGATCTCCGCAGAGAAGGAGGAAGCTATAATGAATGCTGGGAAGGTTAAGAAGTCACATGACCAGGATGTTGCCCGAGCTTCCAATGCCGAGGTAAGTATATATGTAGTATTAACGGGTGATGATAATTAGCATTTTATTAGGTCACCTGAGACAAAGTCTCATGGTGACCTATTCTAATCACCTTTTGTCCGTCGTCCCTCGTCTGTCGTCCGTCGTCCAATGATAAACAATTTACATTTGCGACTTCATCTCCAAAACCACTGAAGCAATTTCAATGAAATTTTGCACAAACTTTATAAGGCATAAGGCCAATCAAAATTGTGAATTATATGACCCCAGGGGGCTGTGCGAGGGGCCAAAAGGGGTAAAATTGACTAAAATTTCAAAAAGCTTCTTCTCCATTCACAGATGTGGTAGAATCAAATACTCTTCGTGGATAGAAAGGTCTCAAGGCTCTCTACAAAAATTGTGAATTATATGACCCTGGCATCTCCGGTTTCCTCCGGGGGAGGGGATTAAGTTTACTATGGTTTATATAGGGAAAACACATTTTTGAGTATTATTTGGTCATTTGTAATAGGAAATTAGTCACATATTGTCAGAATTATCGCTATGAAATGGCCATTGAATCCTATTAACAAATTTTCCATGAATGACCCCTAGCAGCCTTAGAGGAGGCAGGACCAAAAGGGGTCAAATTAGCTAAAACTTCAAAATGCTTCTTCTGAAATTCTGGAACTGGTAGAATCAAATACTATATGGAAAGGTCTTAAAGTCCTTTACAAAATTTGTGAATTATATGACCCTGGGGTCTCAAGTTTCTTTATGGGGAGGGGGGTCAAGTTTACTATAGTTTATATAGGAAAAACACATTTATAAACATTATTTGCTTAGTTTTCATAGGAAATTAGTGAAACTTGGTTAGAATTATTAACCTGAAATAGCATTTTAATGCCCAGGGGCCAGAGGGGCAGGGTCAAAAGGGACCAAAATGGCTAAAATTTCAAAAATCTTCTTTTGAATTCACAGATTTGATGAAACCAGATTCTCTTCAGAGATTGAAAGGTTTTAAGGCTCTTTACAAGAATTGTGAATTTCATGGCCCTGGGATCTCAGATTTTCCCCTGGGGAGGGAGTCAAATTTACTTAAGTTTATATTGGAAAAAACACATTTATGAACATTATTTGCTTAGTTTTCATAGGAATTAAGTAAAACTGGGTTAGAATTAAATTATTAGCCTGAGATAGCATTTTAACATTTTATCAATATTGGTCCTAGCTGACGCCAGGATCCAGAGGGGCGGGGCCAAAAGGTGTCAAAATGGCTACAATTTCAAAATCTTTCTTCTGAATTCACAGATTTGATGGAACCAAATAATCTTCATAGATTAAAAAGTCAAATTTATAAAAACACTGACTGACTTCAAGGGCCTGATGGGCCAATATTATATGTCTTTGTTTCATTCTGTATCTGAACTCAGGGCCCGGCACCATAAAACTATTCTCAGACAGATTTTTTACTCAAGTATATGATTTAACATAGACTTGAGTAAAAAATCTGTCTGAGAAAGTTTTATGGTGCCAGGCCCAGGTGACTGTTAAGGCCCATGGGCCTCTTGTTTCTAGTAGCTATAGGTAGCTCATGTTAGCAATGGGCTTTAGTTACAGTGAATGAATATTCTCTGGAATACTGACTCAATTAAAAAGTGTCATTTTTTGCAAACTAGAAAGTTTGATATCAAGTGAATGGATATTCTCTGGAATACTGACTCAAATAAAAAGTGTCATTTTTTGCAAATTAGAAAGTTTGAAAAATCTTTTTTTTTCTCTGGTAGTTTGTATATATTTAACTATTTTACAGGTGGAAGTATTGAAGCTAAGAAAACAGTTTACCCTGTCTATGTTGGAGCGAAGTCAGAAGGAGTCTGCGTTCCACCAACACAGACTCGGCTCAATGATGCAAAAGTAAGTAATACACAAGTGGACTGGACTATGATTGTCACGTTGGGAGATATTTTATTGGAATCTGGAGCTTGCTTCAGGACCACTGCTCGAAACTGACTGTTGCCTAATGATCAAAACTCACTGTATGTTGGGCAACCAAAAAAGGATGGAATGACTAGCCCCAGAATAAAATGTTTGGGCGAGTGCACCTTCAAATATAAAAACATCTCCTGGGTTTAGATATGTACATTTTACTGGGCAAATAGTTTACTGGAATAGTTATAAGATAGATCTAGAACAGTGGCGACTTAAAGATTTGCCATTACATTTATGTCTTGTATTGATAATTATATGTTGTTTTCTTTGAAGGATGCATGAACAAAACCAGACGATCCCAAAACATTTCCAACAAGTGATGGAGCATTACAAGGTGATCACTCCGAAGTGTGAGGAAACTATCTCCAGACTGACGGTAGGAGCCCTGATATACTTCCTATTACCACATAATAATCTTGTAATTTCACAAGAGAGCTCAAATGGGAATTAATATTGTTTGCAAGTAATTGTATATAAGTGCACTAATGTGAGTAAAACATCTTGATCACAAATTTATTTATTCACAAATTTGTTGAAAATATCGAAAATGCCAAATGTTGTGTGCACAAACATTGTTATTTCTCTATTCTAATCTTGTACGATTATGACATATCCAACTTTAGTAAGATGTAAATCGATGTAAAATGATCAATATAAATATTCATTATTCAATTTGTGTGGAAGACAAAATTTGGTTCTCTGTTCTGAAAACGACAATGACATCAGTTACCAATATTGGGCCATTAAAAATATCTAGACATACCATCTATCTTTTATGATGTAAGTTTTAGACTAATGTTTTATATTGCAGCGAGAATTTGATGAGCATATACAAAAAGTAAAGAATGGACAATGTCTGTCAGACTTACCAGAAATCCATATACCACCACCACCCCCGGCCCCACCAGTCCTACAGTCACCACAGTCAATGGTAAGTTATCTATATACCCCCACCACCCCCGGCCCCACCAGTCCTACAGCCACCACAGTCAATGGTAAGTTATCTATATACCCCCACCACCCCCGGCCCCACCAGTACTACAGCCACCACAGTCAATGGTAAGTTATCTATATACCACCACCACCCCCGGCCCCATCAGTACTACAGCCACCACAGTCAATGGTAAGTTATCTATATACCCCCACCACCACCCCCGGCCCCACCAGTACTACAGCCACCACAGTCAATGGTAAGTTATCTATATACCCCACCACCACCCCCGGCCCCACCAGTACTACAGCCACCACACTCAATGGTAAGTTATCTATATACCACCACCACCACCCCCGGCCCCACCAGTCCTACAGCCACCACAGTCAATGGTAAGTTATCTATATACCCCCACCACCCCCGGCCCCACCAGTCCTACAGCCACCACAGTCAATGGTAAGTTATCTATATAAACCCACCACCCACCACCCCCTGGCCCCACCAGTACTACAGCCACCACAGTCAATGGTAAGTTATCTATATACCCCCCACCACCCCCGGCCCCACCAGTACTACAGCCACCACAGGCAATGGTAAGTTATCTATATACCAAACCAACCCCGGCCCCACCGGTTCTTCAGCTACCACAGGTTTCAAAAGAAGAATACAACAAAATTTTGAATGATATCATTCTTTATTTATTTTGATAATTCAACATTGGCTATTACAGTAGGTAATTCAAGCAAGTTGAATTCAACTTTAGAAATTGTAAACCATCGATCACTTGATCTTCTCAACCAATTGCCTATCACTAAAAATATTTCATTGTGCCCAGCTGTCCATCTCACTCAACCAAAGAAGAGGAAGATGTCTAATATTGTACTATCTTTTTCATATTTGACCAGCAACAATATTCCTACAAAAATTTAATGAAAAAATAAAAGGGTTTTGGCTGGGAAGAGCTAGTTTGCTGTATTGAAGTTTAAAGCTAAATTGCTGTTGATTAGCTTTTAATTATCTTTACAATCAGATCCAAAATTTAAACTGTGAAATGTTACTCAAATAAACTTCAATTAAGATAATTAGGGTTAATAGGGAAGAGAAAAATAAAAAAAATGTATTTCCAAATTACAGGGAGGAATTGCCCTTGGTATGCCAGGTATGAAAACAGCGGGAGACAACTCACCTGAAGGGGAGATTATGCCTTCTCTCCAAATGCTGCCTGCCCCTGAAGGAAATGTGGAACAGGGGACTATCAGAACAAAACCTATGCCTCCAAAGCCTCTGGCTGCCCCCACTGGTACCCAACCACGTCCCCTAGCGCCACCTACCGGTGGCTCTCAGCCACGGCCACTAGCGCCACCTACGAGGACTCCAGGCTTCCTGCCCCCACGTCCACTAGGCCCTCGGCCACCACTTGTGGCCGGAGCTCGTCCCACACTACGACCAGGACTTCCTGTTTCTAAGCCAAAACAAAACAGCTTTGAGAAACTGATCGCTAAGTTACAAGTGACAGTCCCAAAGTATAACAGGTAGAGTTGTTACTGCTTGCTGTTCTATACGTCCCCTTTTAGATCTGTCCTAAAGAACAATGATAAAGTTTTACTGACCAGTAATGTATTGAATAATTCAATTATAAACCCCGCAATGAAGTTAAGGGGGGTATACTGGAATCAAGTTGTCGTCTATCTGTCTGTCTGTCTGTCTGTAGACACAACTATTGGCAAACTCCTCCTAAACTACATGACAGGTTTGATAAATTTTGGTACACAGAACCCTGACATAATGGGGAGTTTAATAAACTATAAAGGGTTCTTGGTGCAGAAGGGGGTATTAGTTGTCCTCTCTGGGGACAGTTCTAGTCATTTCTTTAAAATGAATATTCTCTTCCAATGAGCCACGAGTTATATAATTGGAACTTTGATTATATGTGTACATGTACAAATATTGTGACTATGTGTTCAAATGAAAGGAGTGTGACATGAAGTAAATGTGAAACTTAATATGGAACTATTGATACAAGATATCAAACTTTTGATACACTAATTTCAGTGAAGATTTGTACTCCTGAATATTTCATTTTTTGTCTGTTTTCTAGGCCAGTGTTTGTGAGACTAATTCAGGAGTTACGACAGGCCAAAGGAGGCTCGTTGTCAGGGACGACCATGGACGAGATTGTTAATCAGATAGTAGAACTTATCCATACTCACGAGCAAAGACAGCAAAACAATGCTCCATCACAGGTACAGAAATCTATATCTCCATGGAATTACTATTCATTCTGACAGTAAATGCTCTATTTTCCATTGTAATTATGTTTATTAAGAATCAGTATCTGTTCAGTAATCATAAGGAAATCTTTTCTGGTATTCTATTGTAGATTCATACACCTATGTATATAGGATTTACTGAGGATTTACCTTTTTTTTCTCTGACAACTATAACTTGTTAGGATCTGTAAAGAAGAACCAATGATAGCCCATTGAATCAAAATGTTCAATTTCTCTTTTATCATCTTCAGGCATCCACCACACAAAGACCCACTCCCCCAAAACCCATTGCCCCACCCCCAGGGCTAGCTTCTAACTGGGGTTTCCAGGCATCAGATGGTAACAACGAGGTGTTTGAGGAGGACGAGGATCCGTGTGTGATTTGCCATGAAGAGATGACGCCCACAACTACTCGCACACTCGACTGTAGCCATAGATTCCATGATGAGGTATTTGTCACTTACTTAGTTATTATGCATGCAGTGTGAAACATCAGCTTGTTTCTATTCTATCTATGCCTATCAAGTGACTTACAAGATGATAAGGCTAATTACAGTCTTCAAATCCAGATCAACTAATTTCTTGTCAAACAAGCTTTACAAAATGGTAAAGAATTCTAAGGTATTCTATTATTTAATAAAATATCAAAGAAACACAATTGAACATAGCTATAGCATGCCAATTTATTATCCGGGCCTCGAACTCATGATCTAAAGTACCCAATCGCCTAGCCAAACACGTCTTCGCCTTCTGCCACCGCGCCACATCCAGGTCCCCAAAAAAGAATGTTTCTATGACAAAGTGATAGTCGGTTCGATATGCTGACATGATCACTGTGGAAATTGTCAAATTAAATCTTTGGATCAACAACTTATAGTGCATATGATACATTGTGTTTAGTAATTATGAAGTTTCAAAGAAACCCAATTTAACAAAGCATGACAATTTATTGACTCGTGCCCTATCAGGGCCTCGAACTCATGATCTACAGCACCCAATTGCCTAGCCAAACATACCTGCGCCTTCTACCACTGCGCTATATCCATGTCTCCAAAAAATGATGTTTCTATGTCAAAGTGATATTCGGTTTGATATGCTGACATGATCACTGTGGAAATTATCAAACTAAATATTTAGATATATTATTCTATCTACTATTGTATTATTCTTGTAATCTATTATTTACCTACTTAACCACCTAAAAAAAACATTTAGTCACCAGTTATAAGATGTAAAGAACAGCTCACTTTTAAGAAGATGTTATCACCAGTTTTAAAATATAATAAAGTAATTAATAATAATGATACAATCAAATATTTTTTAGAACAACCGTTGTATAATGTTGTGAATAACTCTCAAAAATCACAATAAATTGATGTTTTTTGTTTTTAGTGTATTCGTAAATGGCTAAAGGAACAGAGTACTTGTCCTAACTGTAGAATCCATGCTCTCCTGCCTGACGAGTTCCCATCCCTCAAGTGAGGTGTTGTCTCGACTGTGGCCCCCTCGTCTATACCATTCATCCCTGGACTCCAACTCTTGCGTGAACTGGTATCCGTCGGTCATCATACTGACACTATAGCCTGACAGATGAGCTTCCTTATCACACAATTGTGATGCATGTACTACCACCAAAGGAATGTGTCCTGACAGTGAAAAAGTCAGTTTGTACGAGACTGGTTTTGAATTGAGGGTCGACCCACCATTAGTAAAATTTATTTTGTGTAGATAGCAAATTTTGATTTGAACTTTAAATCTAGTTTCATAATTATTGAAATCATTTGTCCCATTTATGATTTAATATGACTTTTTTTTTTAGAAGTTCTAGCATTATCTTAGTGGGTGTTGCATGTCAATCCTTGTGTCAAACTGTCAGATTCATCCTAAATGTTTCTGTTATATGAAGGACAATTAATATTTGCCCTTGACCATGAATATCACTTCATTAGATCCTTAGGAATCCATCACATCTTGAAGCTTGATTATTTGATTATTTAAATGAGATAATATGCTTTTTATAGATCAAATAAGCCTGTTTTAAAGGTTTGTAATTTTATGTCACATATTATTTTTGTTCTCTATTTATAATTTTATTTTTTGTTTTATTGAAATTTTGTTTTACCAGATACATTGTAGTGTAAAAGGTGCTTACAAATCTTTCATATTGTCTCCAAATTTGATAAACGTTTGGTGATTCATTCAGTCTTGTAAGGTGTCTCGTTAGCTCCTATATCAAACACTTTAATAAGAACTCATCGATGCTACTTGTCAAGAACCATCTATTCTGTAATACCAATTTTAATGTACAATGAGAAAAGTGAGAGAGTGTGTATGATATATCAATCCTCTCTGAAGAATTACTAGCTATAGGGTATTATAAGTACCAACAGTTAAATGATTACATAATGATACAGTAACCATACTTTCCTACCTGAAGAAAAGTTTTAGAAATACCAACTATTGCATGCTACGCCATGGTTCTCTGTCAATTTGGATAAACAAATGATGCACAATCATATTTACAAAGGATTTTTTTTGTATCATTTTCTGTCCAGTCACAAATCTTGTCAAATTCCTGACCCAAGTTTTCACTAAGTCATTTATATAAAATTTATTTCTCATAAATATATGTCTATATTTGGTGATAATTACCAGTTATATTTAATTCCCAATCCCATTCGTTGTAGTGCAGAAGTAGTAGTACTGTTACAGAATTTCTAGGTAGTTTGAAATTCCATGGACCAGTATTCAGCAATTTTCATTATTTAAAGATCTAATTGTCAGATTCAAATGTTATTTTTCATGTATCCACCCTTATTTTATCTTTGAGCAAAGTAAAACTCCCAGCTGATACTAATGATAAAGCTCAATCATTTCAATCAGTATCTGTTATAGAGTCACTTTCAATTCATTGATCATACATATAAAAATCAAATACTGCCTGATAAAAGGCCTATCTAAGATCATCTAAATCCTCGAGGTCAGTTAGTACATCTATTAAAATGCTATTATTGGAAACGTTGTCTATGTTAATGGTAGATAACCCTAGCTGTATCAGCCAAAATCTGATTGTTCTACTTCTTTTGTATGAAATCCATGTGTTTAACGAGTATAATTGGGATTTTGAGGCCAAAAGGTTTATGCATTGAAAGTTGAAAATAAATATCAAACTCTGGTTTATCTTATTAAGCTGATCACTGAATGAGATGTATGACTCCAATGCTGTGTATTGCCAAAACCGGACATTTTGTATAAATTTGTTTCTCAATGAATGTTATTGGCCTAAATAATTAACTTCATACTTTAGGGTAGATTTTATTTTGGATTATGTTTACATTCTAAGTCAGTTCAGTGAGATAACAGTATTGTTTGTTACATGTTGATATGACACAAGCTTCTCAATTTTATTGATGTTGCATAACTCGTACACAAAATGCCAAATCTTCACAACAGAACACTGTCACAAATTGTTCCTACACCATTGTCCTGGACACAAACCCCACATATTATCAGATGAGATGTTGACTATTCCAATGTGACCAATGTTAATATTAATATAATAGGAAGTAGTAACTATACTATTGTTTATTCAGCTTGATTTGTGATCCCTGTATGTATCATAGAACCTTTTATTGCTATGGCATCTGTTCTCAATTATATATAAAGTTATATAGCTATATTGTGATGGTGTCTGTTCTCAATTTGTAATTTAAAAGAATTGTGGATCAATAAATTTATGTCAAAGTGATAACTTTTCCTTGTTCTATTTTTCAAAGAAATGTCTAAAAGCAATGCGTATAAAATCAAGGATTCCTATATAATGTTCACATATGCTCAAACTTACGGATTTGAAACTAGAATTGTGAATGAAAAAATGTTATGAAATAGCTATCCCAGTGTATCGCTCAACTGAAAATGATTTAACTACAATTAAACATTTTGCTAGCTGTTGCGTATCTGAAATATTTGTTATGAATATTGCTCACTTGTCCACAATACGTGCACCCAATTTTAAGACTTCAGTGCAGTCTGCGGGTCTCGCTAGTGCTGTATATGAATACAATACGTCTTTGTTAAGGTTAAAAACCCTGTTTAAACTAGTGACATTTGGTATATCACTTCTTAGGTGTACTTGGACAAAACTTAGTTGATAAAAAGTGTTTATGCTTCAAGGTTATTAATAACACTAGATATTTTACTTTTGACTCGTAGATAGTTGTGTAGCTTGTAAATTTCGACATAATATGCAAACAAATGTTCTTGCCAGGAAAACAAGTCCAAAAAATTTGGTATACATTTCTGTCATCAAATAACTATACCATTTTATTTACTAGTGTCTATAACAGGTACGAGGAGCATTTCTTTGACTGGATTTGACTTTACAAGAGCATACACATCGAGTCCTTATAAATTGGATCATGCGAACATGGCATATAGGAAGGCATACAGTTTGTATTTGGGGCAAAACATTCAGATTTGTGTAAATGAAATTTAAACCATGAATTTGACATTTTTTGGAAAAAAAAGTAGTCTCGCTATACTACGATAACTATTTACAAGTCAAGAGTTGGGTAAGGCCAAATGCATACTCAATTTTTATCAATTTAGTACATGTATACACAATTTTTATCAACTTGGTTACGTTCAAATATACCTAAAAAGTGCACGTGATATAGAGAAACATAAAACATTACAAGTTTAAGCAGGAGCCAATACCTTAAAACTACCCTCCTCAGGGCTTACTGTATACAGATACGATACGTCATTGGTGAAACTTAACTATTCTCATCTGGGCTTGCTCTATACAGATACGATGTACGTCATTGTTAAAACTTTACTATTCTCCTCAGGGCTTGCTGTATACAGATACGATATGTCATTGGTGAAACTTAACTATTCTCATCTGGGCTTGCTCTATACAGATACGATGTACGTCATTGTTAAAACTTTACTATTCTCCTCAGGGCTTGCTGTATACAGATACATCATTGTTAAAACTTATCTATTCTCCTGAAGGCTTGCTGTATACAGATACATCATTGTTAAGACTTAGCTATTCTCTTCAGGGCTTGCTGTATACGAATACGATACATACTTGTTGAAACTTAACTATTCTCCTGAGGGCTTGCTGTATACAGATACGATACATACTTGTTGAAACTTAACTATTCTCCTGAGGGCTTGCTATATACAGATACGATGTACGTCATTGTTAAAACTTAACGATTCTCCTGAGGGCTTGCTGTATACAGATACATAATTGTTAAAACTTAACTATTCTCCTGAGGGCTTGCTGTATACAGATACGATACATACTTGTTGAAACTTAACTATTCTCCTGAGGGCTTGCTATATACAGATACGATGTACGTCATTGTTAAAACTTAACTATTCTCCTGAGGGCTTGCTGTATACAGATACATCATTGTTAAGACTTAGCTATTCTCTTCGGGGCTTGCTGTATACAGATACGATACATACTTGTTGAAACTTAACTATTTCACTGAGGGCTTGCTGTATACAGATACATCATTGTTAAAACTTAACTATTCTCCTGAAGGCTTGCTGTATACAGATACATCATTGTTAAAACTTAACTATTCTCCTCAGGGCTTGCTGTATACAGATACATCATTGTTAAAACTTAACTTTTCTCTTCAGGGCTTGCTGTATACAGATACGATACATACTTGTTAAAACTTAACTATTCTCCCCAGGGCTTGCTGTATACAGATACATCATTGTTAAAACTTAACTATTCTCCTCAGGGCTTGCTGTATACAGATACATCATTGTTAAAACTTAACTTTTCTCTTCAGGGCTTGCTGTATACAGATACGATACATACTTGTTAAAATTTAACTATTCTCCCCAGGACTTGCTGTATACAGATACATCATTGTTAAAACTTAACTATTCTCCTCAGGGCTTGCTGTATACAGATACATCATTGTTAAAACTTAACTTTTCTCTTCAGGGCTTGCTGTATACAGATACGATACATACTTGTTAAAATTTAACTATTCTCCCCAGGACTTGCTGTATACAGATACATCATTGTTAAAACTTAACTATTCTCCTGAAGGCTTGCTGTATACAGATACATCATTGTTAAGACTTAGCTATTCTCTTCAGGGCTTGCTGTATACAGAAACGATACATACTTGTTAAAATTTAACTATTCTCCCCAGGACTTGCTGTATACAGATACATCATTGTTAAAACTTAACTATTCTCCTGAAGGCTTGCTCTATACAGATACATCATTGTTAAGACTTAGCTATTCTCTTCAGGGCTTGCTGTATACAGATACGATACATACTTGTTAAAACTAAACTATTTTCCTCAGGGCTTACTTTTTGCAGATACCGGGGTACAATATGTCATTGTTAAAACTTAAATATTCTTCTCCGTGCTTGCAGTATACAGATACGATATGTCATTGATTAAACTTACTAATCTTCCTAAACCTAACAGAAAGAAATGAACAAAGAATTTTCTTGAGTATGTACAATACTTATTGGTTTTGTGTATACTTAATGTACATATTTACATCAGTATCAGTGAACGTGACACAAATTTGACCTGTCTTTTCATGGACACTTGAGTATCTGTACAAATCTTTTTGTATTTACAGACACAACATTAACCCTATTGTACACATAAGTCAAGTCTCGGTGCACAGTTAGCACTAGGAGTTTTATCTCCGTGGTGACCGACAATCCTCGGCTCAGTTTCTCTAGAGCTCCTCTGACAGGACACCTGTTCTCTGGAATCCTCTTCACGGCCTCTCTGTCTACATATTCCACTCGCACATCTTACCTCCTCAATACTGAAACACAACCACATTAAAGGATCTTATGTTTGTGTATGATTTTGTTTTTTCTTCCTATCAACAGCAAAGGTTACTACAGGATATGTCAGATTTATTAGGTGGAGGAAAGCTGGAGTTCCTAGAGAAAAACCTACAACCTCATCTGTATACCAGGCAAATAACCCACTTGGGACTTATAATTGAAACCCAGGAATAATGTATATCATATGTCTGAACTACTTAACCACCATGGTCCTTTAATACCAATAGACAAAGACACTGAGTCATGGACTGGTCACAATTTTATCAATGTTCCTCAACTTCAGAGAGAAAAACTTCAAATACTGGACTTTATTGATGAAAAAATAAGGTTGCTATATTAAGTCAGTCAGCTTAAATTGAACTTTTGACCATTCACTCTAATACTAGATTTTTGACCACTCATTCTTGATACTAAGTAAGAGGTCATTGAATCTTAAGTAGGTTCAACTCTAAAACTCAAAGATGAGCGGGCAAGCCTAATATCAATCAACACAATAAAAAGTTCTTGGGATTGTTTCCAATCGCAAGAAGTCACAAATATTTCATAACCTAAGTGAACTTAATTGCCAATCTGAAGGCCCTTTATCAAGTAAAATTCACTTACAGTATTAATGTAACCATTAAAATGTGATAACAAACATTGCATGAACATCATCACCTTGATAATTAGAGACCAATAAATGATAATGATAGAAGACATTTGATTTGACCTAATGCTTTTCCTGATCCTGAACAAAATCATTAATTGTTTAGCAATACGTTGACACTTTTAAATCCTTTGTGAGAGACAAGGCCTATCAAATACTTACAAAATCATCTTTAAACTTTTCTTTGTGTTTGTACTTCTCTTTTGGCGGTCTCTGCTTAGGTCGAGTTTTCTTTCCTGCATTCTTTTCATTGGGCTTCTTCACATTCAGCAATGGGTGTATTTCTGTAAAAAAAGAAGTTTCTCATCAATAAAGTGTTAAGATTTCACTTAACAACACTAACCATCTGAAATATTAATGTTAAGTTTTCACATACAAACAATCTTCAGTTACATGAAGCTGTCTGTAGTGTCAGGAGGGATTGGAAACAGAAGACAAACAAGTAACACATTTAACATTACATCACGAGAGCTAAGATAATATCAAAGATATGTACCTTTACCATAGAAGTCATAAAAAACTCGCAATATTTCATCACAGGTAAAAAACAAGATTTATACAAACTTACCATCTATTGGAGCGTTAGGTAGATCAACGTCTATAGATTTAAATTTCTTTTTCTTCGGTGACGGTGTATGATCTGTGGAGGCGGGGCGTTTTTTCTCTGGGGGTGGCGGCTCTTCTAACACCTAAAATTCACATTTTAAACAAGCGCTGTTATTAATGCTGTACAATAAATTTCAATAAGGAGGTATTTGGTAAGGGTGGAGTTGAAATGGTCCACTCCAATTTTATTTTTTTTCTTCTTTTAAATTTGGACGTTGAATTCCTTTTAATATATCACAGATGAACATTAAAAAATACCCAATCAAATTCAGTATATCATACCCAAATATTTCAATCTAGTCATATTTATACAAAACTAAACAGATGAAATCACTATCACACACTTGATGTTTAAGCAAAAAAAATGGAAGGGAATAGATGTTTTTGTTGAACGTCCTATTGACAGTGGGAGTTGTTTTGTTGAACGTCCTATTGACAGTCGGAGTTGTTGTGTTTAACGTCCTATTGACAGTCGGAGTTGTTTTGTTGAACGTCCTATTGACAGTCAGAGTTGTTTTGTTGAACGTACTATTCACAGCCGGAGTTGTTTTGTTTAATGTCCTATTGACAGTCAGTGTTGTTTTGTTAAACGCCCTATTGACAGTCAGAGTTGTTTTGATTGACAGTCAGTGTTGTTTTTGTTAAACGCCTATTGACAGTCGGAGTTGTTGTGTTTAATGTCCTATTGACAGTCGGAGTTGTTTTGATTAACATCCTATTGACAGTCGGAGTTGTTTTGATTGACAGTCGGAGTTGTTTTGATTAACATCCTATTGACAGTCGGAGTTGTTTTGTTGAATGTCCTATTGACAGTCAGAGTTGTTTTGTTGAACATCCTTTTGACAGTCGGAGTTGTTTTGTTGAATGTCCTATTGACAGTCAGAGTTGTTTTGTTGAACATCCTTTTGACAGTCGCAGTTGTTTTGTTGAACGTCTTATTGACAGACGGAGTTGTTTTGTTGAATGTCCTATTGACAGTCGGAGTTGTTTTGTTGAACGTCCTATTGACAGTCGGAGTTGTTTTGTTGAACGTCCTATTGACAGTCGGAGTTGTTTTGTTGAATGTCCTATTGACAGTCGGAGTTGTTTTGTTGAACGTCCTATTGACAGTCGGAGTTGTTTTGTTGAATGTCCTATTGACAGTCGGAGTTGTTTTGTTGAATGTCCTATTGACAGTCGGAGTTGTTTTGTTGAACGTCCTATTGACAGTCGGAGTTGTTTTGTTGAATGTCCTATTGACAGTCGGAGTTGTTTTGTTGAATGTCCTATTGACAGTCGGAGTTGTTTTGTTGAATGTCCTATTGTCAGTCGGAGTTGTTTTGTTGAATGACCTATTGACAGTCGGAGTTGTTTTGTTGAATGACCTATTGACAGTTGGAGTTATTTTGTTTAATGTCCTATTGACAGTTGGAGTTGTTGTGTTTAACGTCCTATTGACAGTTGGAGTTATTTTGTTTAATGTCCTATTGACAGTTGGAGTTGTTGTGTTTAACGTCCTATTGACAGTCGGAGTTGTTTTGTTGAACGTCCTATTGACAGTCGGAGTTGTTTTGTTGAATGACCTATTGACAGTTGGAGTTATTTTGTTTAATGTCCTATTAACAGTCGGAGTTGTTTTGTTTAACGTCCGTTTACACTTTTTTGCTTATCGTCCAAGCGCTATTTGTTGCTTTTTATTAATCCCATCGGTGATTAGGTGAACGGAAGACATGGGATTATAAGCGTCTTTGTGACGTTGCTAATGTTGTAAACAGATGATGGGACGAAACCAAAATTCATAGAAATTTACAAAACAGATTTTAACAAGAGCTACAGACAATACAACTAGAATATATCACTGAATGCTTACTGTGGTAATTCTTTTTAACAATGCAATTGTAATACCGGTAAGTGCAACTGTCAAGTACAGTATGGAAGCTGATATGTTATTTTACTGCCGATGGTGAGTTTTCGACTTTTGATAAAATGAGTAAAATGTTTAAATAGATTACAAATACTTGAAAACTAGTTTTGTTTCTATGACTTTTGGTATAATAAAAATTATACTACCTGCATTAGAGGGTGACATTGCCTAGTGTCACTCCTCTCGGCTTCGCCTAGTGTCACCCTCGGCTTCGCCTCGGGTGACAGTGATATCCTCGGGGTGACACTAGGCACTGTCACCCTCTAATGCAGGTAGTATTTATATAATGCTTTCTCCATATGGGCATGGCAGCTCCATTTTATTACATATCAGTGATCTTGTGTAAAGTTTGAATGACAGTAGGTGAGTAAGGTTAAAACAATAAGTTTAGATGGTCATTCATAGATCTAAATAGTCAACAAAACTGAAGATTAATTGTTTAATTGTTTGATTGTAATACTACCAGGTACATACCCCTTCAGCGAGAGCCTCTGGTTCGTCCAGTTCTGGTGATACGGGTAGGAAGAGTAACGCGTCTGTGTCTTCATCCTCTTCATCACTGTAATAAAATCCTCTCTGTCAGACACAGTTTCTTACCATCCCCATTTACTCTTCATATCTTAAAGAGTCACAAGTTTGAGAAGTAGAGGATTTTATATGAATGGCTGTGTGATATTTTAAATTATCAAACTAGTTCAATAATTTCATATGCCATAAGTGTTTAGCTAGGCGGGTGGCATATCAGATTATTTAATTTTTTGATTTTCATATCACATAGTCACGAGTGCAGGATTCTATTTTTCATATACATGTACCGTTTATTAATACAATATGACTTCTCCAATAATCTCTATTTTCTAAGCACTCTGGGAGCTTGTTGAGTCAAAATTATAATGTTGTATAAAGTATATTCATGAGCATTATTACCTCTGCACCACAGTCTTCAGTTGGTTATCCAACAGATAAACAAAATGTTTTTAAAAATATAGATAGGTATGACTTCAGAAAATAATATCAAAGTTTTATACATACAAAGTAACCATATGATAGGAGATATATCAGAGTATACTTCAGTATCTTTATAAGGCTTTAACTCATTCATCCCTGAATATTGATAATGAACTGTTCCAGTCATTCAATTGGAAGATCTCAAATGTATCTAGAGGGGTGAATAAGTTGAAATATTGCTATCATATTTACCTGCTAACAAACACCTGTATGGGTTCTATAGTGGTGACGTCCACTTCGGTATCCTCCTCGTCCGGCCCTGTAAAACATTTACATATCTATAGGTTTATAGTTGTGTAGTAAGATAAATATTGACTGAATAAACAAAACCAGCCACATACATTTGTTTTACACTAGACAATGAGTCAAAATATCTTAATCATTTTTCAAAGAAAGTTTACAATATAGGGCAAGAAATGAGAGCTGTTAGATTATTTTTCAAAAATGTGACTATTAAATCTCTTTGTGAACGTCATAAACAAATAGTGATGTTGTAGATCTTACTGGTCAGGTAGAACATGAGGTGGACAAGGGGAGGTAATCACTTATTATTTGTTCTATCCAGAACGTATCTGGGATCCGTTTTGTATGTTAGTGTGTGAAATAAAAATATCAAAACAAGAAGTATGGCGGTGTTCTGGTTTCTTTCTTAAGATGATGAAAAATAAGGTTGTCAAAAAGAATGACAATATATGTGATCTAATTGAATCACACTATTGCTATACATGCAAAGACGCTTTAAAATGCTGTATTAAGTTCCCTGTATCTGTTAAAGTTCCCTGTCAAATCTGTAAAATCAAATTCCAGTCCAAACTTTCTTAAACACAAACAAGTATTTACTGGGATAAAGGCGTTCTTTGTTCTGAAACTGACTTCTCCAATAATCTCTATTTTCTAAGCACTCTGGGAGCTTGTTGAGTCAAAATTATAATGTTGTATAAAGTATATTCAATGAGCATTATTACCTCTACACCACAGTCTTCGATTGGTGTCCAACAGATAAACAAAATGTTTTAAAAATATAGATAGGTATGACTTCAGAAAATAATATCAAAGTTTTGTACATACAATGTAACCATATGATAGGAGATATATCAGAGTATACTTCAGTATCTTTATAAGGCTTGAACTCATTCATCCCTGAATATTGATAATGAACTGTTCCAGTCATTCAATTGGAAGATCTCAAATGTATCTAGAGGGGTGAATGAGTTGAATATTGCTATCATATTTACCTGCTAACAAACACCTGTATGGGTTCTATAGTGGTGACGTCCACTTCGGTATCCTCCTCGTCCGGCCCTGTAAAACATTTACATATCTATAGGTTATAGTTGTGTAGATAAATATTGACTGAATAAACAAAACCAGCCACATACATTTGTTTTACACCAGACAATGAGTCAAAATATCTTAATCATTTTTCAAAGATAGTTTACAATATAGGGCAAGAAATGAGAGCTGTTAGATTATTTTTCAAAAATGTGACTATTAAATCTCTTTGTGAACGTCATAAACAAATAGTGATGTTGTAGATCTTACTGGTCAGGTAGAACATGAGGTGGACAAGGGGAGGTAATCACTTATTATTTGTTCTATCCAGAACGTATCTGGGATCCGTTTTGTATGTTAGTGTGTGAAATAAAAATATCAAAACAAGAAGTATGGCGGTGTTCTGGTTTCTTTCTTAAGATGATGAAAAATAAGGTTGTCAAAAAGAATGACAATATATGTGATCTAATTGAATCACACTATTGCTATACATGCAAAGACGCTTTAAAATGCTGTATTAAGTTCCCTGTCAAATCTGTAAAAGTAAGTCTAATGCTAGGAACCATCAAATCCAGTCCAACAGCTATTGGAATGTCCCTGTTCGAGTTTCCATCAAATCCGGTCCAACAGCTATTAGAAATGTTCCTCTTTGAGATCCATCAAATCCGGTCCAACAGCTAATGAAAATGTCCCTGTTCGAGTTTCCATCACATCAGGTCCAACAGCTATTGGAAATGTTCCTCTTTGAGATTCCATCAAATCCGGTCCAACTAGTAATGAAAATGTCCCTGTTTTGGTTTCCATCAAATTTTGTCCAACAGCTATTGGAAATGCAGTCCAACAACAATTGGAAATGTTCCTCTTTGAGATTTCATGAAATCTAGTCCAACAGCAATTGAAAATGTTCCATTATGTTGTTATAACCTTACCTTTTGTTTCCTCTTTCTCCTTGTCTTCATCCTCAATATCAAACTCTGATTCTCTCTCTTCATATTCTACATTCTCATCAAGTTCCTTAAAGTCGGGGGCAAAGGCACTCCAATTTTCCTATACATGTATAAAAGTAAAACATTTAGTGACTCCAGCATGTTCTTTTTGTGGAAAATGAAAGTGATTGTAAATATTTTAAAATATATGAAACAACATCTAAATTGTTCTTATACTAGCCATTTCATACAATTTCAATTTTTTCTCTCTCAGAATTGATATTTTTATGAATTTGCAGTAAACTGATATGGAAGTAAATAATGTATTAATGAATTATATATACCAATTCTAATGAAAATTGTATATTTGAAATTTCAATTCCTTAATGATTTTTTTGTATTAAAGGGAAAATTACAGGTTTTGTTCTACAATAAAATAACAACTACAATGTATAAGGTAAAAGTTGAAATAATGAAGTGATGAAACATCCACCCAAGTCTATCACAGAAACCAAAAACTATATATCAAAATGGGTAGTTTTAAGGGTGGATCGATAGAGATAGGTTCATGTTATCATCAAAATCCTGTAAACCTACCACTTGGTTCTGAGCCCAGATAGACACCAGCCCACTAGATATGGAGGCAATGATTGGACGGACAGGATGCCACTGAAACACAAACATCAATGATATTAGTCACTAGATATAGAGGTGATGATGGGACGGACAGGATGCCACTGAAACACAAACATCAATGATATTAGTCACTAGATATAGAGGTGATGATGGGACGACAGGATGCCACTGTAACACAAACATCAATGATATTAGTCACTAGATATAGAGGTGATGATGGGACGGACAGGATGCCACTGTAACACAAACATCAATGATATTAGTCACTAGATATAGAGGTGATGATGGGACGACAGGATGCCACTGTAACACAAACATCAGATGATACTTCAATGATATTAGTCACTAGATATAGAGGTGATGATGGGACGGACAGGATGCCACTGTAACACAAACATCAATGATATTAGTCTCTAGATATAGAGGTGATGATGGGACGACAGGATGCCACTGAAACACAAACATCAATGATATTAGTCACTAGATATAGAGGTGATGATGGGACGGACAGGATGCCACTGAAACACAAACATCAATGATATTAGTCACTAGATATAGAGGTGATGATGGGACGACAGGATGCCACTGAAACACAAACATCAATGATATTAGTCACTAGATATAGAGGTGATGATGGGACGACAGGATGCCACTGAAACACAAACATCAATGATATTAGTCACTAGATATAGAGGTGAAAGATTGGACAACAGGATGCCACTGAACACAAACATCAATGATATTAGTCACTAGATATATGAGAGGTGATGGGAGAACACAGGATGCCACTGTAACACAAACATCAATGATATTAGTCTCTAGATATAGAGGAATGATGGGGAGACAGGATGCCACTGAAACACAAACATCAATGGTATTAGTCACTAGATATAGAGGTGATGATGGGACACAGGATGCTCACGAAACACAAACATCAATGATATTAGTCACTAGATATAGAGAGGTGATGGACAACAGGATGCCACTGAAACACAAACATCAATGATATTAGTCACTAGATATAGAGGTGATGATGGGACGACAGGATGCCACTGAACACAACACAATGATATTAGTCACTAGATATAGAGGTGTGAGAGATGCCACTGAAACACAAACATCAATGATATTAGTCACTAGATATAGAGGTGATGATGGGACGACAGGATGCCACTGAAACACAAACATCAATATATTAGTCACTAGATATAGAGGTGATGATGGGACGACAGGATGCCACTGAAACACAAACATCAATGATATTAGTCACTAGATATAGAGGATGATGGGACGACAGGATGCCACTGTAACACAAACATCAATGATATTAGTCACTAGATATAGAGTGATGATGGGACGACAGGATGCCACTGAAACACAAACATCAATGATATTAGTCACTAGATATAGAGGTGATGATGGGATGGACAGGATGCACACTGAACACAAACATCAATGATATTAGTCACTAGGGATATGCACGAAACAAAACATCAATGGTGATATGATGGGACGACAGGATGCCACTGAAACACAAACATCAATGATATTAGTCACTAGATATAGAGGTGATGATGGGACGACAGGATGCCACTGAAACACAAACATCAATGATATTAGTCACTAGATATAGAGGTGATGATGGGACGACAGGATGCCACTGAAACACAAACATCAATGATATTAGTCACTAGATATAGAGGTGATGATGGGACGACAGGATGCCACTGAAACACAAACATCAATGATATTAGTCACTAGATATAGAGGTGATGATGGGACGACAGGATGCCACTGTAACACAAACATCAATGATATTAGTCACTAGATATAGAGGTGATGATGGGACGGACAGGATGCCACTGTAACACAAACATCAATGATATTAGTCACTAGATATAGAGGTGATGATGGGACGACAGGATGCCACTGAAACACAAACATCAATGATATTAGTCACTAGATATAGAGGTGATGATGGGACGACAGGATGCCACTGAAACACAAACATCAATGATATTAGTCACTAGATATAGAGGTGATGATGGGACGGACAGGATGCCACTGTAACACAAACATCAATGATATTAGTCACTAGATACAGAGGTAATGATGGGACGGACAGGATGCCACTGAAACACAAATGTCAATGATATATTGTGATATTAGTCACTAGATACAGAGGTGATGATGGGACGACAGGATGCCACTGTAACACAAATGTCAAATGATCAACTGAAGTGCATCAGCTTGGCTTTAATACTAAACATTTGTACAAGGTTTCGTTTTTCTCCTTTTGTTTTACATCCTATCAAAAATTCATGGTCTTTAGTACATGCCAGGTTTAGGAGGTGACCTGCAGAAATCCATCGATGACATTTTTTTCAGAACAGATTATTTCAGTTATCAAAATTTACTTTTTTATTAAAACTGGCCTCAAAACCATAGTTTGAGACTGTGGGGTACAACAGAGACAAAAAGCTATGATAATTTGAAAATAAGTTACTGCTACAGATATAAGATCAACTTACCACCACATCCAGTAACAGTTCTCCCTTGGTTCCATGGAGAATCTTTACCAGATTCCCAACACTTTTCTCCCATATATACAAAGAATGCTGACGGGCAGATCCAGCTACAATGTATTCCCCGTCACCAGAGAAACAGCATTTCTTCCATAGAGTTCTGAAACAATAAACAACTCAAGTCAAAACAAATGCTATATCTGCTGAACCTATCATTTGTTAATGCCCAGCCATTCACCATTATAAAAGTTTTCTGGTAATTTAATTCGTTTCAGCATTCCTTAGTCCCTGGTCACAGTCTCCTGCCAATCCAGCTAAAAATATCAGGAGGATGAATAGAAGTAATACAAAACTTGTATAGGACTGGACTGAAACAATAACAATGCATTTCTCATGACTTCTGATTTATAGTTTTATGACATGAGGGAGGCAATGCAAGAACATCTGAAGCTTATTTGTTAATGAGATCTGTAGTTTCTGTAGTTTATTTACATACTGTGAGATAATCTGAAGCTTATTTGTTAACGAGATCCTGTAGTTTCTGTAGTTTAATCTAGCTTATTTGTTAATGAGATCTGTAGTTTCTGTAGTTTAATTACATACTGTGAGATAATCTGAAGCCGATTTGTTAAGGAGACCTGTAGTTTCTGTAGTTTCTGTAGTTTAATTACATAATGTGAGATAATCTGAAGCTTACTTGTTTACGAGATCCTGTAGTTTCTGTATAGGTTCTGGCTCACCATCTTTTCCACAAGTTAAAACTTCCCGACTTTCATACACACGGATGATTCGGTCAGCTGAGTTTACCAAGAAACATCTACAAGAAACAAGTTTATAATACACTACAAAAAACTACATATAACAATGGAAGAAATAGAGGTTACACAACGAGTGGTTGTTGGATATGGAATTTATTCCACACGAGTGAGTTATTTTTTAAAAGTTACAAAAGACACGAGCTTTAGCTCGTGTCTTTTGTAACTTTTAAAAAATAACTCACTCATGTGGAATAAATTCCATATCCAACAACCAGAGTCGTGTGACCTGTTTCTGTCACAATAATATCCGATTTTAGCAGATAAAAATATGACGAGGATAAGTACGCAATCCAACAGCAGTTTTGGTGTCAAGCGGCGATATCACAGCATAGCATGACGTCACTCGATTATTGATGACATTGACAAAAGGTGATACGACACTGAGAAAGACGTAGTTCGGTCAAAGTTCATCATGCCAGCCAATCAGAATGCTTACAGAGTTTATACCACGTGTGGTATAAACAAATTGTTAATCAATAGCTGCATCGTTTATTTGATACCCTGAGAGTTGAATAACAGCGCCTATTGTGGTAGAAACAAGTGTATACACTACCATAAACTACATAAAATAAAGGCAGAAACAAGTTTATACACTACCATAAACTACATATAACAAAAGAAGAATCACTCTTAATAAAATGATTTTACAACAGCATTCATAAACTTTTAACATAAAAAAGGGGGCAGGAGTTGGAGATAGAAAGAGAGAAAAACAAATCCTTTTTAGAGCTTTATATATGTAGATAGATTAATAGCTAAAGTGGAAATTCCCTAACATACATTGACTTTAGAAGTTGAACTTTCTTGGTAACACTTACTCTCCCCGTCGTGCAAACTCTATTGACTTGATTGCTGTTGTGTTAAGTGTTCCTGTTGTAACGCGGAACGAAGCCACCAATTTTGTGAGATCTTTGATTGGAAAAACAAGCACCTGCAAATGTAAAGACATGCTTTACCCATCGTGATGAAATCTATGTCTAATGAGAATCATACTTAGCAAATGTGGAACTTTCACAAAGTAAGAAAGTTACCGTAAAAACTTGTGTAATTTGCGCACTTTTTCTGTGCAAAAATAAAATTTGAAGTTGGGGGTGCGCAAATTATATTGATAGAGGAGATTTAAAAATTTTACGGGGGAAAAATCTGTCCATTCTGAGGGACTGACGATCTATGAATGTTGAGGTACCGCTCTGTGTATGGTAGCCATTTTATATAGAATTAACAAGCTACAAGGTTAGTGACATATTCAACCGTATTGATAAATATAATTAGCCATCAGCTTTGCACATGAAACCTTACGTAGGGCCCAGCTGTAGGCCGTGTGCAAAAAGTCAAAACACACGTGGAATTTATAAGATGCCTAAACTGACCTATAATTAGGACTTTCAATAAGTGGTTTGCAATTTTATTACTGCAGAATTAACAAGCTACAAGGTTAGTGACATATTCAACCGTATTGATAAATATTATTAGCCATCAGCTTGGATCTGGTACCATACAGGTAGTGAGTTTACTCGCAATGTGATTGTTGCAAGCTAACATACGTATCCGCTAGCCGATTGTTGTTGATTGTTAATGATCTCAAACACACTAATTACTTATTGTGACAATTTTAAACAAATAGATTCAAATCTTTTTAAATGTTCCTGATTACTATTCATGTGTAATATCTCAAAACATTGACATGTGCACGGAGTACGGCGGACCGGACCGCCGATGTTTTAGACATCTGCAAGATATTTTAGTTTCAGGTTAAGGTGGCCAATAAAAGAAAACAAACACGATGCGGTTTTAATATGTTATTTTTTCTTAATACAACACTTCTTTGTGCAAGTTGTCAAGCATTTTAGGGGAATATTTTGCATTGAAATTGTCACCTTCATACATCGATTTTGGGACTCCCTGGACATCGTTTTTTCCCAAAATTTTTGATGCGCAAAATATACTGATAGTAGATTTTTTTCAGCATTTTCAGCCCTAAAAAGTACCTGCGCAAATTATACAAGTTTTTACGGTATATATACTTTACTGGTATGCTTTTGTTACAAACTATATATTATGTGTTACAACAAATAAAAGCTATATTTTTTTCAAACAAATTCAATCTGGATTCCGTGTTCCAGGAAGATCATTTCTTCAATACTTGATTATTATATTTTGAATTATAATATTAACTATAAACACTTTCACATGCAAAATATTTGTATGTTTAGATGTCTTGTTAATGACATTGTGTGAACTTACCCGACCTTTGGCGTTTCCTGTATAAATGTGTTTGCCTCGTCTGTCAAAAGCTGCCACAATATTTAGATCTGACTAAAATACAGAGAGAAAAGTTACAAACTCTAGTTTGTCCTTCACAAAACCATACAAATATGTTTTAATATCTTAGATTGATACAAAACTTTATAAAACTGAAAATAAATTCTGTGAAATTGCACCCAAAATAATGTACAATTTAGCATTTTATATCAGATTTAACAAATCATAAAAATTGTACAGGATTGAATTTTTTTACAACAATAATAACTGTATCCATACATCATCATCCATCTGTAGAGAGGTGTGGGTTCCATCTATTGTCATCATAACGGCAGGATGTTTCATAGGGCAGACCAGGAACCGCTTACTGTAACAATATAATTCTGATAGAGGTTATCTGTTCATATTATCCCACAGAAGTAATAACTACCGCGTAGAGATTGTTATAGAGATGATCAGTACCATCTATTTGATAGCATTTCCATAACTATCAGTACATAATTTTTAGCACTAACTGATTTGTAACTGGTGGGAAACAACTGTCACTACGATTTCTATTTGTATGAACTTTACCTATTTCTGGGGTGGAACTGTACTTTGAGTATTGGTGAAGGGAAGCGGAATGTCTTGTCACATTCCCCCGCCATGACGTCCCACACTGATACTGTGTTGTCTGTGGCGGCACTAAGTAGTTTATGGCCATTCCGACTCCAACTACAACAGTAAATAAGTGTACTATAAATCTGTGACTCCAACATACACTTACAACATATAAGGTAACTAATCAGCAAATTTATCCCAATAAGTAACAGATACATTCCTGTGTGTTCCTTTTTAAAAATATTCATGGTACATGTACTTTCTAGTGTATCAGCATTGTTTACCTAAGAGAACACACAGGGTGGACATGGGCATTGATGATTTTGGCGATTCCTCTTGTCAGGAAGTCCCAGATAACAATTCTTCCATCGTTACAGCCTACAGAGAGTAGTGTCCCTTGTCTGTTGTAGGCACATGTGATGGCAATGCTTACACAATCCAACGTCCCATCAAAATCCTGTAATATTATATAATTAGTCCAAATTATTCCATAAGAGTTAAATTATAGGAAAAGGTTTTAAGATAAATAGTGGTAACATATGGTTAAATCACTCTCTTTTTTTAGTATTCATGGATAGAGGTTGATATAAACATTTATTCCTTGATGGAAATTATAATGATATATGCCTTCTCCAATCATATTGAAGACTTGTTGAATGCTTAAAATTGATATTTCTTTATTATTTTTAGATTAGAGAAACCAGTTTGATTTTTGACACAGTTCTAACATGTTACCTCAGGGTAATTCTGTCCAAATGATTCTGAAAAGAAAAGAAACCAAAAACATTTAACAAAAATATACGTTATTTGAAAGCTAGAACTAAGGACGGTTTGTTATTTGAAAGCTAGAACTAAGGACGGTACTCACTTTAAACCTACAAAACATTACCGGGTACATGGATGCACAGAAAGTATCTCAGTGGGGCTGCTGCGATACGGCAGAAGTGTACCACGATATATTGTGATACACAACAGCTGTATTGTGATATGTACTGCGATAATTTGACCTTAACATATGTGGTGTCTATTTTGTATATATTCCATAATAAAAACACTTTTTCCTTTATACAAACATACAGTGCTATGTTATGTAGTTTACATCAATTTTAATCGTGTTGTTGAGTAATAAAAATGCTCCAATGTCAGGTTCTTGTTTTGAAAAATACGAGTCTGTTTGAGAAAAAGCTAGGTTACAGACGAACGCAACCTAATAATGAAATAACTAAACATGAGAGTGTCTGCAAATATTTTTTAACCTAATTAATGAACAAATTTACGTACATTTGTCCTGGCAAAATAAGCTTACGATCGTGATTTAACTTCAAAGGGCTGATTATAATTAGCTTGCATTTTTGTTTACCAAACGTGTAGGAATTGGAAAATGGCGGCGGGCGATGAAGTCTGAAATAGCTGGCAAAATCCCTGCAGCCGTGTACAGAGGACTCCACATAATCGAATAACGGTTATTTGAATATTTCGGTTATTTGCATAAAATTCTGCTGTCCCGATTTTTTCCTTCTTTATCTTTGTTTTTCAACTCCGTTTATTTGAATAGACTTTTACGTGACCTCCGGTTATTTGAATAAAATATTTGTGAAATTCTAAAAATAAAATCGAATATTTTTCAATTTTGCAATATATTTTTAGCGAAATTCGCCGATAAGTGTTTTAAGACACTTCGATTTTACTAGAAATCATCATGGTATTCACCGGGCCTTAAAGTGAATAGTCGGGCAAAGAAAACCAGTCTAAATGCATTCATTGGCCTTCCAAAAGTTCTCACATATTAATACAACGGTCAAGTTCTGCTTACGTTTCCCAGTTCTGACCATTGAAATAAAGAAAAGTTGAAAGCATTGAAAGCGAGGCTGCGTGGAAATGTAACCACGGACATAGTCAGCCGGGAGGACGTTTTAGCATTCGTATACTTTAAATTAATTTCTACGTACGCAGACAGATTTTGACGAGAAAGTTTATTTTTATATTCCATAAGAAATTATACTGGATACATTCACACCATTTTTACCGACTTTAGCCATCCTTGCCCGACTGTTCACTTTAAAATATGATGTGTTAAGAGAATTAATCCGGTATTGTTGATTGATGGAGCGATTCAGCTTGATAATATTTCAGAAACTAGCCTAATATATCATTTATATTCAACGTCGTGCATGTTTGAATCATTTGAACATTATACACGTTAGTTACAAACATTTGACCAACATCGAATCGGATGAAAACGAAAGGGATACCCACATGGCTTTATATTATCGGAAAGGAAAACAAATACAACTTGCTGGGTTTGTTTTAATGACAGAACGTTTTAATTATATCAAATTACTGAAATTATGATACTAAGAAAATATATCATAAAAAACCGGTACAGGTAAACTGTATCGCGGTACAATATTTTTGGTGGTGCATTGCAATACCCCAATATACCTGTTAACCGCGGCAGCCCTAGCTAATATCCACCCCTGGACTATCTCACAGTAAAATCAAAGGTGCAGAAAATTTTGTACATCAAAGGAATTGAAAAATTGTAATGTGGTTGATTGTGTGGCTTTAAAGTTGGGCATCACTGCATCTGTAATCTTCAAAGAAAGGCCTGTGATTGGTGCTATGTTTTGATGTTATCAGTAATGTCCACATAGATGTGAAATAGGGCGAGAGTAGTGTTCTGCCAGCCAGGTTCATACCTGCAACCCCGGACTTACTGGTTCGTCGCTCTACCGACTGAGCTAAATGGAAATTCCCCCTTGTGCGAAGCTTGCAGCAAACGTATTACCGTGTACAATTAAAACCTGCTACAGATGTGATTTTATATGTGATCAATATATATTTCTCTTTGTTTCTCATTATTTTCTCAAACCAGAAACATATACCTACTGGGACCCTATCAGTAGTAGTGAAGGAACAGTAGTCGTGATTTGGGAAAATTCATCTCATGAAAGACATTACTTCCATATAAACAAAACAACACCATCATGAAGAATTTGTCAGAGCAGCTCCAGACATTTGGAAATCTGGACGCATAGTCAAATATGCACACAATCATGACTACTATTCCGTCACGACTATTGGTTGGATCCCAGTAATGAGTATAGATCTAATATATGTTTCTGTTCAAACAAAAACAAAAACATCCTTTTTTGTCCATTGCCATTGGGCCAGCACCGAAGGCGTTATCCCTAGAAGATCAAAGACCTTTTTTTAACCTAAAGCATCTTTGAAGCGTGAAATGCAATAAATAAATAACATTTAACGACAAAATCATGAAAACACTTCAGTAAATCTTACCGAGAAGCTCCAAATTCATGCTTCTGGCGCCAGCTACCAACAGCCGAGATCAAGCCGGAAGTCATTAATGGGATTCTAATACTCAATGCAAATATCTGCACAATATATCCGGATTAAGGTAAATATCACTTAAAAATGAAAAAAAAGTCACAACATTGACATTTTTCAACTGAAGTAGCAAAAATGAGGAATCAAAATGATCACAATAGAACAACAAATACATATCAGGACCAAATGATCCAATATATGAAGTGATTTGTACGCAGTAAATTAAAAAATACGACTTTAATTACAATTCTTTCATTACAGCATTAATTACGCTCGAAAATACGCAACAAACGGCCCTTTTCAGGGCCATTATTTTTTCATTACAGCAACAGTTACGCTCGAAAATACGCAACAAACGGCCCTTTTCAGGGCCATTATTTTTTCATTACAGCAACAGATACGCTCGAAAATACGCATCAAACGGCCCTTTTCAGGGCCATTATTTTTTTTCATTTACAGCAACAAAACGAAAATACGCACCATTCTTTCATTAACAAATACACTCTAAAATACGCACCAAAGGGCCCTTTTCATGACCATTTAATACTATTATTACGCTCGGAAATGATGATAATAATAATAATAATAAAGCATACTAAATAATATTAAAATCATTTATTACAAACAGTTATGATTTGCATTGTTAGAAAGACTATTTTACTTTAAACCAAATGGCACACAAATAATGTATTTGTTAAATAACGTATCTAATTAGCTTTATTAAATTACAAAATTGAATTTTATTTGATAAAATGTCCATTTTGAGGTTGTATGAGGTAGTATGGGGTAGTATGTGGTAGTATGGGGTAGTATCTGGAAGTCGATTTGTACGCAGTAAATTAAAAAATACGACTTTAAGCTCAAAAATGGGGATTTTCCAGCAAATTTTTCATATTTGGCTTAACGCAGCAGAGGTGTTTCCCAACATCAATTTATTGTTCACAATCAGTTATTTGATTTCTTATAAATCAGTAAAACAAAAAAAAATGTATATAGAAATGCAAAACAGAATATAGTGTTATACCCTCATTATGTTTACAAAACATCACTGGGGGGGGGGGGGGGGAGTTATAATGGGCATATGCTATTTTTCGAACTCCAAACCGCTGACACTACAGTTTTCTGGTGTATTATATTTTTTTTTTTTATTTTTTTTTGTCTCTAATTTTCTTTCCAGACTTGGGAAATAGTGCAACTTCACTGCAGACTTCATTTATGACCTCAAATAATCCACTTGTGCCATATATGGTCACTGATGGTTAAAGAGACAATTCACTCAGGCTAATTCTTTTACATAACCAAGAAGCCAAATATAGCATAAATGTATTGTTCTACATTTCTTATGAAATATATAACGTAAAACATTGACAAATTCCTCGACATTGTTAAGTATTTTAATTAATATCGTTCAAATATCAAATCGTTGATCAATACGATTAAGCAGGTACAATATGGACGCTGTACCCATACCCGAGTCAAAGACACGCACGTTAAACAAATGAACTACATAACCACTGAGAAGGTGATAAAATGATTTTTAGGCAAGACAATTCACCTAACAAGGTAAACACACTACCATCAGAGCGATTTGAGCAGTTCTAGACAAAAATTGCATTACTCTACGAGCAAGGGACAGGGTTCGGCATACAAGAAGTTTGACCACAGTGTGTAATGGCGGACAGCGAGCGAGTTTGAACATTTCACACACATGTCACCACCATGGGCATTTCATGCATATCACAGTAAAACCGACTGATCTAATTTCCATTAGAACTAGGTTTTTTTCCGATATATGTACAAATTTTAATGTTCTCTAAGACAGAATTGTCCCTTTAACAAGAAGGAGGAATTCTGCTTCATACGAATTAAGGAGAACCAGCTCAGTCCTTCGAAGAATGTGGATCTGGTGTCTTTTTCATCATGCCGGGGAAGTCTGGACATCATATACGATATATATGTGAATCACTAGGTTGGAAACAGGAAGAGCTCCCACATCCCTGAAACCGATGTTTTTATCTTTAATCAGGCCATGGACGGTTGACAAGTTAGAACCACGATGGTAGCCCGGTATCGAAGACAGAGAACTAGTGAAAGAAAAATGTGTCACTGTAACCATCTGACATTTCCTTACGCTATACACAGGAAATAAACAATAGATGTGCTTGTTCTAAAGACACAAAACGTTTCGGAAAGTGTCATGGTATCGTTTTAATTTGATACCATATAGATATTAGTTGGTTTTTACGTGGAGGCAGAAGAAGATGAGGTCTAAACGATTTTTCATGAAAGTCATTCAAAGGATCGATACATACATGACAAAGTTGTAACTTGAAAACAAGTCTATAGACATAGAAATAGATACGGGAGCTTCACTGTCAGTGATCAGTCAAAAGACTCGGTAAATGTTTAGTCTCAGTTGTTTGTAATAGTCAAAGCAAAAACTTGCCCTTAGTGATAGTGAAAGGGAAAGGCCCAAGTTTAATGGGTAAAGACTGGCTTCAGGAACAAAAAACTAAACTCCATTCAGGTACAACCCCAGAAGAGGTGGACAGAGTACTGGAGAAATATGGAGATGCATTCAAGGATGGTCTTGGCATAGTCAAAGGGATAAGGTCAAAATATATGTAGACGCGCAAGCAACTCCGAAATATTTTAAGGTAAGGCCCGTACCGTACGCATTCCTTGAAAAAAATTGAAGAGGAGCTGAGTCGCCTTGAACGCGAAGGAGCGGTCGAAGCCGGGCGAAATGGGCGGCGCCCATAGTACCCATAGTAAAGGAGGATAAATCAATCTGCATCTGTAGGGATTGCAAAGTCACTGTAAATGCCGTGTCAAAACTGGACAATTACCCAATACCCAAAATCGAAGATCTATACGCAACACTGAGCGGAGGAAGTGAGTTTACAAAGCTGGACCTTAGCCAAGCATACCAGCAACTTGAACTTGATGAGGACTCAAAACAGTATGTTACAGTTACAATCGCCTTCCCTTCGGAGTGTCATCAGCACCTGGTATTTTCCAGCGTATCATGGAGAACCTGCTTCAGGGTATTTGTCACGTAGTAGTAAGAGTAAATGACATCACAGGACGTACCCAGTGCGAACATCTTGAGAACCTAAGTGAGGTCCTGCGTAGGATAACAGAGGCAGGTATCCGTTTGAAACGGTCAAAATGCATTTATCTGGCAAAGGAAGTGGTCTATATGGGTCACCGGGTCAATGCTGAGGGAGTTAGACCAATTACGGAGAAGGTCAGGGCAATCGGGGATATGCCTGCACCTACCACAGTGAAAGAACTTCCAGCGTACTAGGGAATTGTAGCCAGGTGTTGTTTACATCATTTTAAATCATCGCGCCATTCGTCATTTAAATGTATGTAAAGTGCACGTGCCGCACGGACCACTTGTCCACACTCTATCACCGGCCTCTCCCCACCGCACTCTCACTTCACCTCTCGACAGGAACGGACGTCCCTGTCGAGCTCAACCCCAGCATTCAATTCACCATTGTCACAAAGAGCCAAGAATCCCTGGTAAGTATCTGTATGAAAGTGTTCATTAAACGTATTCATCATGTAAATATAATATGTCCATTTCTGTCCATTTATATCATCATGTGAATGACATGTGAGAGAACTTATACTTTTATACTTTATCTGCTTTGCAGGTCTTCGTACCAATAAATATATATTTGTACCAAAAGAGAGCGTCCCTTATTATTTTGGGAACCCATGCTACAAATTGGCGCCCAACGTGGTTTGGTATTTTGTGGAAGACCAGGGCTGCGCTGACAAACCGGAGCAGGTGCCCGCCATTGATCCCGTTTTCAACTGTGTTTCATCATATTGTCATATTTATTCATTGATTTGCACCTGGCTGCCTACTCTTGGTAATTCTTGTATATTAATGTTGTAATTGTTGTTTACTGTTGATAGTTGTCATTGATATCTATAACTAGTGTTATCAACAGGGGCGATATATATTTTGTATCCACTTTTGTCATTTTGGACCTCAGATAATTCTAATGAGTTTGAGTAAGTTGGAGAAGTATTTAGATAAACCAATTGAATCCCCACAAAGGTTATCTAGTAGACCTATACTTGTAACTAGTAGTAAAGGTTTTTCTTTATTTAGGAATTTGGATTTAATCAAATGTTTAGGGTTCGAACTAGAAATAAATTGTTGGCCTGGAGCAAATTTCAATCAAACTTATAATTGGCTAAAGTCAAATCTTGCTGGTAAACAAAGAAAGTATGGGGATATCACATTATACATCTGGATAGGTACGTGTGACTTAACCAGCAAGAAGGGCAAATTTATAGATCTCGCTCAAAACAGCGACAAGGAGTGTGAGGAATTTATTCATTTTCAAATTGATAGGATTGTATCATTTGTTAAGAACTTTTCAACAATCAAACTAATATTTTTTTAGATATTCCTCCATATTCAATTGTATCCTGGAATACTTATAAGGGTCACCAGTGCCCTGATTTGTTTATAGATCAGGATAGGATTCTGGATGGCAGAATTACTTTGTTAAACAATTACATTCAGGAGGTAGACCAACAATTAGGTGTAAAATCTCTAAATTTTAGAGCAGACCTTTTGAAATACCAGAGAAAAGGCAGGAAACCTGTGGTTAATTTTGAGTTATTTAAAGACGGTGTTCATCCCGGCAGAGTTTTGGCTCGGGTATGGATGAAGCGTTTTGTCACTAAAATTTTTCATGATTGTGTATGATTGTTTATTTTGCATTTATTACTTATTGTAAGCTTGTATGTTGACATAACCTGTATATATATATATGCAGTTATGCCCAGTCCAATAAAGATGGATCATGATACAGTAGGTATGGATGATGGGAAGGGAGCTGGAGTAGCTTCTGGCGGCCCAGGGGATAAACAGGTTAAACCTGGGGTCAAATTGATCCCGAATCACCTACAATGTCTGATGATGACATGATTAGACATCTCTTGTCCAAAGGGAAATATGTTATATCCACTAAGGGTACTGTGGATGGAACTGGTATTAAACCATCAGTTATTCCCCCCTTGGATAGAGGGAGATCTAGTTCTATTTCATTTTTAAATAGCACAAGTAATGATGGCACTTCATCATTTTCGGGTAATAGGTCCCATACTGTACCCAAGATTCCACCATTTTCTGGGGATGACCCTCCCATGAAAGGGGACATATCCTATATGGAGTGGAGATTTGAGATCAGGAGTTTGGACAGAGACCCAGATGTCTCTCCCAGCTTGTTGATTCAGGCGATCCGTCGGTCGTTGCGTGGTACTGCGCGACGTATGATTATGACGTTAGGGGAGGGGTCTACTGTACCACAGATTTTGTCCAAATTAGATTCTTTATTTGGCGATACATCAACTCATGGTATGGTCATGCAGAATTTTTTTAATTCAAAACAAAGACCTGATGAGTGTGTTGTCAATTTTGGGTGTCGATTGGATTCACTATTACAGACCAGACAGCGATAGATAATGGTTCCTTACACAGGTCGGCAAAAAATGATCTCTTGCGTCAGAAATTTTGGACGTCATTATACTCGGATCAGTTACGGAGTCAGACTAGGCACAAATATGACTCAATTACGAGTTATGACCAACTATCGCGAGAAATCCGCATGGTGGAAAAAGAAATCAATATTTCTAAACAGGATACCGTACATTCCACTGATAACAAGAAAAAGGTTAAGAGCCAGAGTCACTTTGTTACTTGTGAACTTGAACAGCAACAGGTAACTACCAATCCTTCAGAGATTAGCAAGGACTTTCAGAATAAACTCAAAGATGTTGTTGAGGACAGACTCTCGGCTAGAATCGATCAAAAATTTGATCAGATTCTCTCCAAACTTGGTAATACGGAGCATGGCAAATCAGGCCAAGGTCATAATAAGGGTCAAGGACAGAGGTCAAATAGAGGTCGTGGTTACCGGGGTAACCGGAACAATCCTAAATCAGGTCAGGATAAGGGTAAGTCCAAGGAGCACCCAAACAACTAGCGGTCTCTGCTAGTGGCCGCGTAGAGACCGTCAATGGAGGTCAAGGTTAAGGTCACACTGATATTTTGAATCGTTCGGTAGGGGTATCCAACGAAGGTCATGTGGTCATTGAGGGACACAAAGTCAAGTGTTTGATAGACAGTGGTTCTATGGTTTCCACTATGTCATATGGATTTTATAAGAAGTTGTCCAATAAACCTGATTTACAGGATTTGAATACACTTGCTGTAGATATAACAGTGGCGAATGGTTCTAAGTTAAATTACTTAGGATATATTGAGTTAAATTTGTGTATACCTTTCATAAATGACAAATCATTTAGCATTCTAGCTTTGATCGTGCCTGACACTGATTATAACAAGACTTGTCCTGTGTTGTTAGGAACAAATGTTATTCGTTTAGTTAGAGATCTAAACGTTGATGAAACTTATTCAAGTATACCTACATCATGGCAAACGGCAATCGATAGTATTACCTGTTCTTACACTGTGAAATCTTTTAACAGGAAGTCTGTCAAGCTGGCTCCTTATGAGTCCATGGTTGTTAACGGTATGGTCCGGGGTATTGACCCGGGTACTTCAAATCTCGTTACAGAAAACTTTTATGATACTAACCTTAAGTATACAGTCTGCCCCAGAGTTGTTAGGGTTAGACAGAATGTGTCTAGTGTCAAGTTACCTGTGAAGATCTGTAATATTACAGCGAAGCCAATAGTTATTAACCCGAGGGCAACCCTCTGTCTTGCTAATGAGGTTAAAATTGTTGATAATTTGGCTTCAGATTCACAGGTTGACTCTCCAGTGTCCTTACCTGAGGAACTGGGTCTTCATGTTGACACACAAAATCTTTCTGAGGCGCAGCTGCTGAGGGTTCGTCAGGTTTTAGGTAATTGGAAGCATGCATTTTCCACCAGTGCTTTTGATATCGGCTGTACAAACATTGTTAAGCACAAGATCGACCTCATCGAGGAAAGGCCTTTTAAGCAGCCTTACCGGAAAATACCTCCCGGCATGTATGAGGAAGTGCGACAGCATATACGTGATATGCTGGAAGCTGATGTTATTACGGAGAGTAAAAGTCCATTCTCTAGTAATGTGGTACTTGTTCGCAAGAAAGACGGTAGTCTACGTTTTTGTATTGATTACCGTATGTTGAACTCTCGTACGCGCAGAGATGCATATATGTTACCTCGATTCGACGACACCGTGGATACTTTATGCGGGTCGCGATATTTTTCGAAGCTAGACCTTCGTTCGAAAACCGCATTTTCCGTGGGCAATTTGGGTTTCTGGGAAACCAAGCGGATGGGTTTTGGTCTCACCAATGCACCAGCTACGTTCCAGCGTTTAATGGAAAAGTGCATGGGTGATATGCATCTGCGCGAGTGTCTCATCTTTCTTGACGATATTTTGATATTCTCCAAAACTTTTGACGAACACCTCGTAAGGTTAGAGTCCGTATTCTCAAGACTCGTACAGCACGGCTTGAAACTTAAACCATCCAAGTGTGAGCTTTTTAAGTCTTCAGTGACATATCTCGGTCATGTCGTCTCAGAGCACGGTATAGCAATAGACCCTGAAAAGGTGTCTGCTGTTAAGGATTGGCCCGAGCCAAAGAACGTAAAGGATTTGCGTCAGTTTTTAGGATTTAGCGGCTATTATTGGCGATTTGTAAAGGATTATGCTAAGGTAGTCCAGCCTCTTAATAGTCTGCTTCAAGGCCATGACTTGAAGAAAAAACCCAAAACGGCTAAGTCTCGAAAGTCTAAGCCCAAGGCTAAAGCCAAATGGGTTTGGGGTACACTACAGCAGGAGGTCTTTGATTTGGTTAAACAAAAACTGACGCAACCCCCTGTTCTGGCATATGCTGACTTCTCAAAAGATTTTCTTGTACATACAGATGCCAGTTCTTTAGGCTTGGGTGCAGTTTTGTACCAGGTACAAGAGGGAAAGGAGAAAGTAATTGCGTATGCGAGTCGGGGGCCTTAGACCCAGTGAACGGAATTATCCGGCACATAAATTAGAATTTCTAGCATTGAAATAGGCGGTTACAGAGAAACTTCATGATTATCTCTATGGTAATAAGTTTGAAGTTGTCACAGACAATAACCCCTTAACTTATGTGCTGGGTAAGGCCAAGCTGGATGCTACCGGTCAGAGGTGGGTAGCAGCGCTAGCCAACTATGATTTCACTCATAGATACCGAGCTGGGAAAAAAACCTAGATGCCGATGGTCTCTCTAGAATTTCACAGGTCCAAATCGATTCTGTTCATGCCATTTGCCAGTCTATGGTGTCTAACTTGCCTCCATTAGCGGACAGTGTATCGGATGTTGCCGTAGCTCATGTGGCCAGTGAGTTTGCGGTGGAATCTGATACTATTAGCACAGTAGACTGGAAGCAGGAACAACAGGTGGATCAGGACATTGCTAGGGTTTCCGATCTGGTGAGAACCGGTTTTCATCCCAGGGGGAAACCATTACAGAATGAGTCCCCATATGTGCAAAAACTTTTAAGAGCTTGGAACAAATTGTGTTTGCGAGATGGTGTTCTCTATAGAACCGTTTCTCTCGATGGTCAGAAAGTAAATCAGCTCGTCCTTCCAAAGCATTATCATTCCCTAGCACTTAAGGGTGTCCATGATGATGTTGGACACCAGGGAAGGGAGAAAACTCTTTGGTTGGCACGTCAACGCTTTTACTGGCCTGGTATGGAGAAGGATGTAAACACTAAAGTTGACACTTGTGGCCGCTGTATAAGACGTAAGACTCCAGTTAAACCGGTTGCTGAGTTGGTGCCAATAGAATCCTCTAGACCACTTCAGATACTCTGTATCGATTTCCCCAGTCTTGAGAAATCCTCAAGTGGTTATGAGAACATTCTGGTTATAACCGATCACTTCACTAGGTATGCGCAGGCAGTGCCATGTCGTAACCAGACAGCACACACACAACAGCTAAGGCTTTGTACGAAAAGTTCATTGCCTACTACAGCTTCCCTGAGCAGCTTCATAGTGATCAAGGGCGTAACTTTGAGAGTAAGGTGATAAAGGAGCTGTGTAAAATCGCAGGGGTTCAGAAGACCAGAACCACTCCTTATCATCCTCAGGCAAACGGCTCAGCCGAAAGGTTCAACAGAACACTCCTAGGGATGCTTGCAACCCTCGAGGAGCATGAAAAACCAGACTGGACCTCTTATATAGCGCCCCTGGTTCAAGCCTATAATGCAACAAAGAGCGATGCCACCGGCTATCCACCACATTACTTAATGTTTGGTTGGCATCCTCGATTGTCAGTAGACGCGGTTTTTGGCTTCAACCCAGCCGAGCAACAGGAATCTGTGGACCCGTCATCCTATGTTGGTAAACTACGGGGCCGCATGGAATTTGCGTACGAGACTGCCCGTCGTACCGCATCTAAAAGAGCTGCTCAGAACAAAGACCGATATGACCAGTCAGTTCGAGAGTCGAAGTTTGAGGTTGGTGACCGTGTTTTGGTTCGCAAAACTGGTCTCAAGGGAAAGAATAAATTGGCTGATAGGTGGGAACAGGAACCCTATTTGGTGACTTCTATTCCAAATAGTGATATTCCGGTCTATAAGGTTGCACCCGAATGTGGTAAGGGATCGAAACGAACCCTTCACAGAAACATGCTGCTTCCTTTCCACTCAATTCCAGTGGACGTTCCTCCTAAGGGAGCTAACCGTAAGGTTAACCGACCAAAACAGTCAATCCCTGAACGACGACATAGTCCAGACCCAACTTCCACATCTGAATCTGATTCAGAGTCAGATACTGAGCTCTGTCCTGTTGTAAGAAAACGTACAAGACAGTCGAGAAACCGTAAGCCCAGTGAGGTAGGCCTTAGTCCAATTCCCCGACCTAGTCGATCCACTATCGATTTAGGTACGACAGGACCTAACGAACCTGTGTCACCACAGGAACTCCATATTGACCCTCCGGAGAGTCCCCACTCAGCCACTCCGTCTACGGAACACCCTATTGATGATACCATCAGTGTTGTGGACGGGATTGCGGTTGATGAGAGCATGGTTTCTCAACCTGTTCCAAGGAGGTCAACTCGGCCATCTAAACCTCCAGAGCGTTGGGGCTATACGGTTTCCTCTATAGCAGCTGTGAGCAAAGAGTCAGGAGAAATCTTTGTGTGATTAGAACTTACACAATATCCAATTTTATCCAATACTATGAGTAGCCTCCCTTGGAAAGTTGATACCGACTGGAAGGGGGTCCCCCAACCGTTGGAGATTAAGTTCCAGAGTGGGAATGTATTTTTTTAATGTGTCATTTGATATTTTATCTTGTGATCAACCTCATTTTATTGATACCATGTTTTTTATGTATTAGTATCCTTACAGATACAAGCAACCACCACCTGTTGTCAGGTATGGGGCCCCCAAACCGTCAGCAGTGGTATGTTGTAGTATGATGGTGGGTGTGTTATTTCGGTCGTAAAACCAGAAAGAATTGCAGTGAGTTTCATTTTGTTAACGTTACACATGCCATCCAGAACTTAGACTGCTTTATTCTTTAAGCCAGTCTAAATGTTCTATTATTAGCATGTCCCATTTAAAGGTCCCTTCTGCAAAGATGGTTCCTGTCTCTCCTGTGCTATTGCTCCTAAATAGGGTTCCTTTATAGTAAACCATACCTATATTAGTTCTTATTTCTAGGGCACTACCAGTTCTAGAGCGGTAGTCTCCGTGATATTTTTATCGTTAAATTATCTTTAAAAATGTCCTATTGAGAAATGCCAGGTGTCATTTAACAAAGCGGGGGAGTATGTAGCCAGGTGTTGTTTACATCATTTTAAATCATCGCGCCATTCGTCATTTAAATGTATGTAAAGTGCACGTGCCGCACGGACCACTTGACCACACTCTATCACCGGCCTCTCCCCACCGCACTCTCACTTCACCTCTCGACAGGAACGGACGTCCCTGTCGAGCTCAACCCCAGCATTCAATTCACCATTGTCACAAAGAGCCAAGAAGCCCTGGTAAGTATCTGTATGAAAGTGTTCATTAAACGTATTCATCATGTAAATATAATATGTCCATTTCTGTCCATTTAGATCATCGTGTGAATGACGTGTGAGAGAACTTATACTTTTATACTTTATCTACTTTGCAGGTCTTCGTACCAATAGATATATATTTGTACCAAAAGAGAGCGTCCCTTATTATTTTGGGAACCCATGCTACAGAATGATCAACTTTTATAGTCGGTATTTGCCAAACATATCAACAGTATTAGCACCACTACACGAGTTACTGTTAAAGGGCGCAAAATGGGCTTGGACAAAGGACCTACAAGAAGCATTCCGAAAGTCAAAGCAGCTGTTATTGTCGGCGGATCTATGTACTATGCTGCGATGCATCACTCTACGGTGTCGGTGCTGTACTCGCTATGAAGATGGAAGATGATTCAGAATGGCCAGTTTGTTACGCTTCGCGTACATTGTCTCCAGCGGAGAAGAATTATTCACATTTGGAGAAAGTAGGACTTTCAATCAGGAAAGTAGGACTTTCAATCATTTTTGGAGTGAAAACGTTTCACCAATACTTGTATGGCAACCATTTTCTACTATACACAGATCATAAACCCCTGTTTGGTTTATTGAAGGAAGATCGGAGGATTCCAGAAATGGCCGCTGCCAGAATACAGCGGTGGGCCTTAACACTGTCCGCATACGAGTACACGCTTGTATATAAGGATAGTCGTAAAAACTGCGCAGATGGACTTAGTCGACTTCCTGTTCAGGAGAAACTTGTGGAACCCCCTGTTCCAGGAAAGATTAAAATGGACATGGAACAGTTGGATCAGTAAACCATAAAAGCCGATGAAATTAAACAGTGGACCAGTAAAGATCCACTGCTCGCACAGGTGGTCAGCTACATTGTACGTCAAATCTGGATGGCCAAAGAGAAGTCCCAATGCGTCACTGAGACCGTTTTTTAAGTGTTCGATCAGAGTTGAGTGTCGAGGATGGTTGTTTACTTCGCGTTAGTCTGGTTGTGATTCCACTCAAGGGACATGCTCAAATACTACAAATTCTGCACGAAGGACACCCAGGCACCAACAGAATGAAAAACCTTGCAAGATCATATGTGTGGTGGCTTAAGATTGATTCAGACATTGAAAAGACGATACAAAACTGTAGTTTGTGTCAGTTAAACAGAAAACCTCCGGCAGAGGCACCCTTTCACGCATGGAAATTTCTATATGAAATATGAAATACTGAAAATTTAAAAACGACCGTAGTGTACATAACATGTACAGTCTACGTGTATATTAACAATGTATATGTATATCGTACGCAAACTAAACAACATTTATCCACGTAAAACTTTTATTCGGGTCTTTACAGTAAACAATATGAAGATACATGTAGGAATACGGTATTACCATATAATATTTAGGAAGCTTCTTATGAGCTGTGCTCTTACAAGGCATTGCCTTAATTCATATTAGATTGCTGCTGGAAAATATTTTTGCTGCGTCAAGCCAAATATGAAAAATTTGCTAAAAAAATTACCATTTTTGAGCTTAAAATCCGATTTTTTCATTCCCTGCGTAAAAATCATTAAATATATTGGATTATTTGGTTCTGGTAGGCATTAAAGCGTACGCAAGGGAGGTAACTGAGGCGGGAACCAGTCTAAACCTGCCCATATGTATGAAAAAATAGCGGCCGCAAACTGAAGGTGTCAGTGTGTAGGATTGAATTTTGTAGATTGTGTTTTTTTCTTATATTTTCGTTTATCTGTTACCTTATAAGTGCTTCGCAGTTCGTGCCCGAAAATGCGCTCTTATAATGTTTTATGACATGATCACCATAAAAATTATAAGAAACGGGGAACTATTTTCTTTTGTTTTTAATGCCGCAATTCCCACGGCGGCAAACGTGGGAACATGACCCCAAGTTTGGTAGGAACATATGTATGACTCGATTACAATAAGCTATTAAGAGAAAAAATATGGGTATCTAATAAAAATATGCAACTTTCACGAGAATAAATGATATTCATTTGCGTGAAAAACTGTAAATATAAGGAACATTTTTTTTTATTTCCTTGAGGTATAATGATCATAAAAGGCGGTTATACTTGGTATTTTCTCTTTTCTCTTTAGCAGAAGTATCGAGGGAATTGTACCTGCTTCCTCTTTACTTGCTGCCCCATTGCATGATCGTAAAAGACGACTAAATTTAGGATCTTGTCTTTTTTCTTCTTCTCATTGGCTACTGCTTCGATCCCAACTTTTCCTTATTTTTTGTACATTTTGTCTTCTGTTGAGTGCTCACCCATGTGAGGTAGGCTCTGGGTTCTGTCCCCTGGCAGAGACACACTAAAGTGGTAGTTTTTATTCCTCATGATCACTTAAAAGAGAGTGGAACAAACGGTTTGCCTGTTGTAACCTAGTGTAATATGTTGTCTTTGATGGGATGCCTCAGTGATATACATTTTGTAGCACTATACAAACGGCAAGAGTTCCTCTATGAAAAAGAGACACAACACAAATATACTGCACCCTTCCAATACAGACATTGACACATCACAGCTCATAACAGACGTGGGAGGCCGTCCTTAAGTGACCCGTCTGTTAATTCTATAAACCGAACGGGACAAAAAAACAACAACAATAAAAACCTATCCTAACCAGATCTATTGAGAAGTAATCTATACTTAAACCTGCGATGTAAAATTGCAAACGTATAAAGCGTTTTATGCATGATGCATGTATCCACAACCTTTAATCATAATAACAAAAAAGACCATAAATCTAGGCTGTGGTCTACAATTCCTTTTCACATTTTGAAGTGTTATCAGTAATTTTAAATTAAATTCTGAAGAGCTGTTGTCATCTTAACATACTTAAAGCACAAAACAAGACCTTTAACAGTGCAAAAAATATCCGTTGTAACTGATGTTTATAAGGCATCATACATGTTTTTGTGTGCATTTGAAAAAAAAATTCTTATCTTAATTCATCAAATCATGTTGTTTTCAATAGATAATTGAAGAAAGAATTTTATTCATTTATGGAACATTTAATCTTTAAAGATGCTCCACCGCTGACAAATGGTATTTTTTCACTTTCAAAAACAGGATCAGATGATTTGGTATTTTTCTTCAGTTACAAAAGTTACTTACTTTACACCATTACCACCCTTGGAAAGTTTGAGCTTCTTATAATAATTAATTGCATCCCGAACAAATTCTGTGGCACTATGTTCTATATAGAATAAAGTTTTCACTGCGCATACACCAATAACAAAATAAATTATTTTATATTATTTTTTGTGTTAATTAGACATATATATATATATATACGATTAAACACCAATTGTTGTTCAAATGATGAGTATCATTTGTGGTCTGTTGGCGGTAAAGCATCTTTAAGATAAATTGCCTAAGACAAATTTTCTTCTGAAAAGGTTTAATTAAATTACAGCTAAACGCTTTATTTAAATCCAATAACAAGTGGTACATACTGTGAGTCTAAAGTGTTCACCTAGATCATCTTAGTCAAACAACAGTATTGTTAAAATATTGTTTGACGGTACAGACCTTAATGTGTCTGTGAAGGGAATGGTTAAGGAATTTGTTGGAATAAATCTTTTGAAATTGAAAAAGCCTTATGACGATTGAAAGAACATTATGACTATAGGTCATCCCGAGTCTTTCAAGTCTGATCACCTAAAAATTTGACCAGTTGTCATTATACTCATCCATTCAATAACATGATGATTTGATTTTAAAATCAATGATAACATACCTCTTTGGCAGTAGACTTGGATGACTCTTTGGTGGCAGTAGACGTGGATGACTCTTTGGTGGCAGTAGACGTGGATGACTCTTTGGTGGCAGTAGACGTGGATGACTCTTTGGTGGCAGTAGATTTGGATGCCTTTTTGGTGACAGTAGACTTGGATGATGTCTTGACATCTTCTTGAACTTGCAATATTTACACAAAAAATGAACTTATATTAAACATTTGAGAAATGGAGCAGATCATTTTTTGAAACTCTAGGGTACAAACTTATATAGTTTTGGCTCCTGCTTAGCGCTCAGCATAACGGGAGTGGGACGACTGGTTCGCCCGTTGTCAGTATAATGTGACTGGGTGGGGGTATGTTGCTTGGTGTCTTCGGCGGCATGTTTCAGTGATATAGCACTATACAATAAGACACTACATGAATATACCTCAGTCTCCCAAAACACGCACCTCGCACAACATACACACAAAACATTGTATACATGGGAGGACATCCTTACATGACTAAACTGTTAATATGACGTTAATTAATCAAACAAACAAACAAAACCGCCCGTGTATAACGTCCAATTAACAGTCATAGCAATTTAAGGACGGCCTCTTAAATTAAATATATTGTAACTACTACATTAGAATAAAATCATAGTGGAACTATCTTAGCTATCAAGATAGAATAAAATCACCGTGAGTTCAGAACTATATCATTACCATGATATAATAAAATCATGATTAGGACAGAACTATCATACCTACCAAGATGGAATAAAATCATGATTAGGACAGAACTATCATACCTACCAAGATGGAATAAAATCATTTTGAGTCCTGAAGTATTTTACCTACCCAGATTCAATAAAATAATTGTGAGTACTAAACTATCTTACATGATAATGTACCTACCAAGATAGAATAGAATCATGATGAGTCCAGAACTATCTTATATTACCTACCAAGATGGAATAAAATCATGGTGAGCACATAACTATCTGACCTACCACAATAGAATAAAATGGTGAATACAGAACTCTACGCCTTACCTAGATACTCGTTAAACACGCTGTACACTTGCCCCCGTCCTCTGGGTTTGGGGTCAGAGAGTTTTAGAACCGCCTTAACACTATCAGGATGAATGGCCTGTATCATTGGTATAAAACTCATCCAAAATATTGACCACTTCTTATTGTGATTTATACGATAGACTTCCTCTCTGGGTAAGTTGAACAATTGCCGCAAATCACCCATCTAAAAAATCAAAGTATCAAAAATATTTAATTAAACTACCGCATTTACGTCCTAGGATAGGATGGGTAAACTTCATTTAAAGTTCAATATTAATGGGTTTTTGTCTGATCTTTGTTTCCATCCTCGTCCTTAATTGCATTTGTTAATTATTGCCTCTATATATCTGCCAGGGTTTACTTTAATTGTCTTGCAATGACATTTCATGACACTTTGAAACTTACAGCAGTCAAAATTTTCCATGGCAATAACTACTTTACCAAGAATTTATACATATTTCCACTTACAAAATCCATTTTCATATGTCCCCAAAACCAATGGGCGGGTACAAACTGTGCGAAGTTTTTCACTGTCCGACAAAGGGCATTGTACCGCTTAAGGGCGAGCATGATCACCCACAGTCCGTACCCGACCAACAGGGCAAGCACGATCTGTATCAGACTCATTACTCTGTGTAAACAAACAATATCCGAAATACACAAACACATAATTTTATAAGATAATTGTAGTAAGATTTTTAAGGAAGAAGATACAATCAGTCGATACAATTGTCAATAAGCAAGATACAAACAAAAATATACAATATAGTCAGAAAAAGAAATCAGCAACTCAAGGAATTAGTCATTAACCAAGTACAAAACCTTATATAGTTAGTTAAAACTTAGCATGCACTGTCAAACCTTTCAAATTATATAATACCTAAGGCATCTATTTATAAAACTCACCTTTTGTTTCGGATTCACTAAGATGATTATATACTGATTTTATATCATCCGTTAACCGGACGTCATCTGCGAATACTCCAGTGGTTGATACAGCTCTAAAGGATTACCCAATAGACAGATGGAAAGGACCTGAGAAATAACTATATATATTACATCTCTAGATGATTACCAAATAGACAGGTGGAAAGGACCTGAGAAATAACTATATATATTACATCATTAAAGGATTACCAAATAGAAAGGTGGAAAGGACCTGAGAAATAATTTTATATATTACATCATGTCAACGTCTATTAGGTCATCTATGGCAAGCCGTTTTGATATTTTATATTTAATGGCTTAAGTTGAAAAATTATTTCACTTAGTTAGAATTGGTAAAATTGTGAGGGATTCATCGTAAGGGTCTAAAGACATAAAAGATAACATGTTGGTGTTACTTATAAAGTTATATATTATAACTACTATTGTAAGTTCTAGTAATATATCCTAGTTATCTCCCATTGCTTAGACTTGAAGTCTTAAAATAGTAACGCTTCCATTTTGTCATATTTTACAAGAATACACATAATTTGCATGAAACTTGATTCGATTTCACGAAGCAGTTAATAATACCGGATGAACATATTTATAACATCACTGACTTGTTGATATAGCAATATCAGTTTATAAAGTATACAATATAAATAAAATTGGGGTCTTAACTATGCATACATTTATGTACATGTACATTTGTATGTTGTAATGTGTTGTAACGTATTGGCTCATGAAAGAAAGACAACAATTCTAGTGATGTGTCGAATGTTTTCCCTCTATATAAATAATCCTGGTTCTATTACCTGTAATATCTTTTGATATACTACATATACATTGTGTGTGATTAGACTATATGTTTACTTACCATATACAGCAGGTCAAACATGAGAATGTCCTATATAATGAGCTAGATACTGAGTAATGTTTTGTCACTTCCAATAGGCCTGGACAGACAATTTCACATGTTATTTTTTCTACAGTAATCTATTTAAAACCATCCGATTTGACTAATTAAGATTTAGAAAATATTCAAATGGACGAACAAACAATGCATGATAAACATTACTTACTATAAAAATTAGGTTTTTTTATGACTTATATATGTTTGTTTAGATGGAAACATACCTGCAGAAATCACTTTACAATTACTAATAACACTGTAAAAATGTTAAATGAAATTGTACACCACAGCAAATTAAACCCAACATTTTTTATCCTTTTATCTTAAGCTCAAAAAACTAACAAAAAACGCCATTAAATTTCAGCACTGTACATAATATTTCACCCGCCCCTGCGCATACCCCTAGATAATCACTATTGACGGCCGACCTTACCACAAAAAGAAGAAGAACTGTACTGTAGGTGTAAATATAATGATTTTTAGCTGTATTGCAAAACAATGTTTTCAGATCGTATCTGTACATGTACTTGTAAATTTAAAATGCATTGTGAAATATTAGAAGATCTATTCATGAGTATGAAAATCACGGTACATATGAATTTGTATACTGCCAGACTCTTTGTCCAGGTACCCATATGATAACAATAAAAAATAAGACACAGTCCAACCCTTCGTTGACCTTAGTGGCAGCAATAAAAATACAGCTCCATTCCAATGCCTTTATATTTATATACATATTATGTTTATTGATATGATATATACATATGTAGTTCATGTCATTTCAGTGCCAACATAAAAATAATAAACAGCAGAATGATACCAAATTAGTTCAAATCCAACACACCAAGGCATGTTCTAGAATGATGAGATAATCATTGGAACAGATTAGTTATCCATATCCACTTATGAAACGTAGTAAATTACCGTATCAAAGACTTGGCAGATATATATGCGCTACTTCTGAACTCCGAATAAAGTAGACCGAATACTTTATGTTATGTATGTTAATGAGTTCCTTTTCTTTTAATTTGTTGTCGTTTATTGATACGCTCTAAAAATGAGCGTATCATTAAACGACAACAAAAGGGAAAGAAGTTGATATTAACAGACAGATGATTCGGTCTACGAATACAGGGAAGTGTCCCTACTGTATACAAAACTACAGAGGAGTCCCGAATTCGTGTTTACCTACACTTTTACAAGGATTTATTAGTGAGACCTCATACACGTCCTAGACTATTACGATCATGTTAACGTTTCTGTCATTCAGGGCTACAACCCAGATACAATTGATGGTTTTTCATGACACTTGGAATGAATCGACTATCGTGATCTTGTATTAAAGTGTATGAAGAGAAACAATGCTAAGTCCAATGGATGATTGCATAAGGATATTAAACACTGACTCAATATAACTATCAAGTCTAATAGATCTATACATTTGGGATATTAAACATTGACTCGATATGATCCTCAAGTATAATACATAATTACATTTAGGATATAAAACATTGACTCGATACAATCCTCAAGTCTAATAGATCTATATATTTAGAATATTAACATTGACTCGATATGATATAATCCTCAATTCTAATAGATCATTACATTTAGAATATTAAACATTGACTCGATATGATCCTCAAGTATAATACATAATTACATTTGGGATATTAAACATTGACTCGATATGATCCTCAAGTATAATAGATCATTACATTTAGGATATAAAACATTGACTCGATATAATCCTCAAGTCTAATAGATCATTACATTTAGGATATAAAACATTGACACGATATCATCCTCAATTCTAATAGATCATCACATTTAAATATTAACATTGACTCGATACAATTCTCAATTCTAATAGATCATTACATTGAGGATATTAAACATTGACTCGATGTGATCCTCAAGTATAATAGATCATCACATTTAGGATATTAATCATTGACTCGATGTGATCCTCAAGTATAATACATAATTACATTTAGGATATTAATCATTGACTCGATGTGATCCTCAAGTATAATACATAATTACATTTAGGATATTAATCATTGACTCGATGTGATCCTCAAGTATAATACATAATTACATTTAGGATATTAAACATTGACTCGATATGATATAATCCTCAAGACTAATAGATCATTACATTTAGGATATTAACATTGACTCGATATAATCCTCAATTCTAATAGATCATCACATTTAGAATATAAAACATTGACTCGATATAATCCTCAATTCTAATAGATCATCACATTTAGAATAAAAAACATTGACACGATATGATTCTCAAGTATAATACATAATTACATTTGGGATATTAAACATTGACTCGATATGATCCTCAAGTATAATACATAATTACATTTGGGATATTAAACATTGACTCGATATGATCCTCATGTATAATACATAATTACATTTGGGATATTAAACATTGACTCGATGTGATCCTCAAGTATAATACATAATTACATTGAGGATATTAAACATTGACTCGATATGATCCTCAAGTATAATACATAATTACATTTAGGATATTAAACATTGACTCGATATGATCCTCAAGTATAATACATAATTACATTTGGGATATTAAACATTGACTCGATGTGATCCTCAAGTATAATACATAATTACATTTGGGATATTAAACATTGACTCGATGTGATCCTCAAGTATAATACATAATTACATTTGGGATATTAAACATTGACTCGATGTGATCCTCAAGTATAATACATAATTACATTTGGGATATTAAACATTGACTCGATATGATCCTCAAGTATAATACATCATTACATTTAGGATATTAATCATTGACTCGATATGATACTCAAGTATAATACATAATTACATTGAGGATATTAAACATTGACTCGATGTGATTCTCAAGTATAATACATAATTACATTTGGGATATTAAACATTGACTCAATGTGATCACCAAGTATAATACATAATTACATTGAGGATATTAATCATTGACTCGATATGATCATCAAGTATAATACATAATTACATTGAGGATATTAATCATTGACTCGATGTGATTCTCAAGTATAATACATAATTACATTTGGGATATTATACATTGACTCAGTGTGATAATCAAGTATAATACATAATTACATTGAGGATATTAAACATTGGCTCAACATAATCCTCAAATCATTTGTCCAGCGTCTTGTACACAGGAAAAAGTGCATACACGTTTTACGTACGTTATAAAACGTGTGTAAAACGCATGTTGAGGACCACGCATGTAAAACGTACGTACGAAAGGTATAAAATACGTGTGTTTAAAATGCGTGATACGCATGGTAAACGGACGTAAAACGTAAACGTATGTAAAACTGACGTTTCAAAAAATGTGTTATACATACGTTTCATCCTATTACAAAATCCAACCTTTTTATTTTTACATGGTCTTTGAAGTTGCACCATATATTTGTCATTTTGAAAATTAAAGTTTAAATGCATTTTATTTGTATTTTCGGTTCCTGTCCAATGACTGATATTTTTCATACATAATATGTTGTATTTACAAACGAGTGACTACATATTTATAACTTTCATACTCTTGGGATGACTTTATTTTTCCTACATTAATTTGTCCTTAACGTCACTTCATCACTTACATTTTAATAAAGGCTAAAATCTTTACAAAAGTCGTGCCCAATGTTCAATTGTTTTTAAATTCTGGCTCAGTGATAATAATGTTATTATTTTTTTCAAACATATCCATCGATTGGGAAAAAGGAAAAATCTGTCAAGCGGAGCGGTTATCAAAACCACAGGGATATGAGTATTAGTTAACTGTTAACGTTAGAATCTGACATGTAATAGCACAGGCGTCTGCTTCTGGTTTTGAAAAAAAATACAATAACCTACCCCTACTATATGGTAGAGAAGGCTATTATTTTTTTAAGCCAGAAGCAGACGCCTATGTACTCCCATAACATGAGAGTCGACTGGTCAGCCGTGTTTTGGGTTTTTTTTATCTGACGTTATTTCGCTACCCGACGTAATGTTCAAAAAGTGTCTCGTCGTGCTATACCTCTAATATTATTGGAGTAACGCCTATGGTAAGAGCGAAGTCATCGATGTAGCCTTGCACAAGTCCCCAAATGCCTCAAATGACTTGAACATTTCAAGAAGAATTCTAATGAAGATCCGAAGTAAAAGTCAGTAATCTTTTTTCTAGTTTACAAACTAAATACATCTAAATGCATTATGTCCTTTGCATATGCATAATGTAGCTACACGCATAATCCTTAGTTATATGTAAAATGACAATTTTAGGACATATACTCATGATCAAACAGCATCCTCGATACTCCAGGGGTTCCGATCACATACTATCTCTACACGTGTAGAGATCGTAAGAGATCGGAACCCCTGGAGTATCGAGGATGATCAAACAGCAGTTGTAGACCTACTACATTGTACATCATGAAGCGCTGGTCAGCTGATATTGATCATATGTATTCAGAGCATTAGTCTTCAAAACTGTTAAAAATAAAACCTAAAAAGACGGAATCCACATTAGCGGTTTTGTTCCTGTTCACAATCAGTAGATGTAAATATAATTGTAGACCTACATGTATCATCATACGATATTGAAGTTGCATTATTCTATCATGAGGCTAGTATGAGGTTCAATATAAGTTGGTAGAAGACATATATAGATAACATGAAACCAAAACATAGAGGCTATTAAACATGTATTTGCATATGGGAATAACATTTTTGAAAAAAAAATACTGCAGGTCTTCAATAACATTGATAAAACTAATGTTTTACATGTAATAAGTAGGGTTATTTTAACAGACGTTCGCTTACACATGTGATGGAAAACAAACGTGCGTAAAACATATGTTAAACATACGTTTAACGCATGTTTTGTTCAAATGTACATTTTACGCATGGTGGCCAAAACGTACGTAAAACGCATGTTTTAAACATACGTTTAACGCATGTTTTTTCAAGCGTATGTAAAACATGCGTTGCACTTTTTGCTGTGTACATCAATACATATCACCATTACCGGTGTGTATTCTGTGATCTTTCAAACCAGTATAATGCAAAGTTTAGGAATAAGTAAATGTATAAGAAATGAATACGTCTAATTAGTTGAAAATGTCAGAGATTATATAACTCCGCTGAAGGGCACTAAATATAAAGTTAATGTTTCCTCAATCTGATATACAATTGATATTGATACTCCCGTTTCCTGTGGTCGAGACGTTTTACAGAAACATATCACCGTGAAACAAAATGGACATGGATATGAGACTTTAATCTATTTGTATTATAGTTTGACATTTGTTGTTTGGGGAGGGGTTTATATACATAACTGCAGAATTTTATGTTTTTGTTATTATGATTCAAGGTTGTGGATACATGCATCATGCATAAAACGCTTTATACGTTTGCAATTTTACATCGCAGGTTTAAGTATAGATTACTTCTCAATAGATCTGGTTAGGATAGGTTTTTATTGTTGTTGTTTTTTTGTCCCGTTCGGTTTATAGAATTAACAGACGGGTCACTTAAGGACGGCCTCCCACGTCTGTTATGAGCTGTGATGTGTCAATGTCTGTATTGGAAGGGTGCAGTATATTTGTGTTGTGTCTCTTTTTCATAGAGGAACTCTTGTCGTTTGTATAGTGCTACAAAATGTATATCACTGAGGCATCCCATCAAAGACAACATATTACACTAGGTTACAACAGGCAAACCGTTTGTTCCACTCACTTTTAAGTGATCATGAGGAATAAAAACTACCACTTTAGTGTGTCTCTGCCAGGGGACAGAACCCAGAGCCTACCTCACATGGGTGAGCACTCAACAGAAGACAAAATGTACAAAAAATAAGGAAAAGTTGGGATCGAAGCAGTAGCCAATGAGAAGAAGAAAAAAGACAAGATCCTAAATTTAGTCGTCTTTTACGATCATGCAATGGGGCAGCAGGTAAAGAGGAAGCAGGTACAATTCCCTTGATACTTCTGCTGAAGAGAAAAGATAAAATACCAAGTATAACCGCCTTTTATGATCATTGTACCTCAAGGAAATAAAAATATGTTCCTTATATTTACAGTTGTTCACGCAAATGAATATCATTTATTCTCGTGAAAGTTGCATATTTTTATTAGATACCCATATTTTTTTCTCATTGCGGCATTAAAAACAAAAGAAAATAGTTCCCCGTTTCTTATAAGTTTTTATGGTGATCATGTCATAAAACATTATAAGAGCGCATTTTCGGGCACGAAGTGAGAAGCACTTCTAAGGTAACAGATAAATGAAAATATAAGAAAAAACACAATCTTCAAAATTCAATCCTACACACTGACACCTTCAGTTTGCGGCCGCCATTTTTTCATACATATGGGCAGGTTGTGCGTTGCTCCGGCACTGCTCTCCCCAGTAAATATACATTCAACTAATGCAAATGCATAACAATGGTAATTAAACATTTTTTTTTATTATTTTTTAAATAATAATAATAATAACACTTTGAAAATTAAAAGCTATAGAATGCAGTCAAAATATCCACCAAGGCGAAGATGAGCACAAGGAATATTATGACGTCACATAACGTCAACAAATGGCGCGAAATCATAGGATTCGCATACGCGGCACTCCAGGCCTTGAATGGACACAGAGAATCCGAATCTTAGAGTTCATTTCTTTGAGTTAATGCTATACAATTATTACATCATATACTTCTATAGTTTAAAGTGTGTCCTTTTATTTCTAAATTATGTCTTCTACTTGAAATAGAAAATAAAATAAACAAGTAGAGCTTCGCTCTTCCTATGCCGTGCATGATTCATATTAAAACATCTGGCTGCGCCCTTTAAGGCCTAGTCATATTAGGCCATAGGCTAGGAAGGTCCCACATGCATCCCCCAAACAGTTCCGAACCAATATTTTTCTTAATCATTATGACCCATTGATCACAAAGCATAAGTTGTGATGAACTTCTGGTTATGATGTTATCAAGATGGCCGCCATCTCGAATTTCACTAAAAAATGAAAAAAAGTCATAACATTGACATTTTTTCAACCGAAGTAAACAAAAGGTATCATTTTCAACCGAAGTAAACAAATGAGGTATCAAAATGACCACAATTGAACAACAAATGCATACCAGAACCAAATAATCCAATATATTTAATGTTTTTACGCAGGGAATGAAAAAATAGGATTTTAAGCTCAAAAATGGTAATTTTTTTTTAGCAAATTTTTCATATTTGGCTTGACGCAGCAAAAAATATTTTCCAGCAGCAATCTAATATGAATTAAGGCAATGCCTTGTAAGAGCACAGCTCATAAGAAGTTTCCTAAATATTATATGGTAATACCGTATTCCTACATGTATCTTCATATTGTTTACTGTAAAGACCCGAATAAAAGTTTTACGTGGATAAATGTTGTTTAGTTTGCGTACGATATACATATACATTGTTAATATACACGTAGACTGTACATGTTATGTACACTACGGTCGTTTTTAAATTTTCAGTATTTCATATTTCATATAGAAATTTCCATGCGTGAAAGGGTGCCTCTGCCGGAGGTTTTCTGTTTAACTGACACAAACTACAGTTTTGTATCGTCTTTTCAATGTCTGAATCAATCTTAAGCCACCACACATATAATCTTGCAAGGTTTTTCATTCTGTTGGTGCCTGGGTGTCCTTCATGCAGAATTTGTAGTATTTGAGCATGTCCCTTGAGTGGAATCACAACCAGACTAACGCGAAGTAAACAACCATCCTCGACACCCAACTCTGATCGAACACTTAAAAAACGGTCTCAGTGACGCATTGGGACTTCTCTTTGGCCATCCAGATTTGACGTAGCTGACCACCTGTGCGAGCAATGGATCTTTACTGGTCCACTGTTTAATTTCATCGGCTTTTATGGTTTACTGATCCAACTGTTCTATGACCATGTTAATCTCTCCTGGAACAGGGGGTTCCACAAATTTCTCCTGAACAGGAAGTCGACTAAGTCCATCTGCGCAGTTTTTACGACTATCCTTATATACAAGCGTGTACTCGTATGCGGACAGTGTTAAGGCCCACCGCTGTATTCTGGCAGCGGCCATTTCTGGAATCCTCCGATCTTCCTTCAATAAACCAAACAGGGGTTTATGATCTGTGTATAGTAGAAAATGGTTGCCATACAAGTATTGGTGAAACTTTTTCACTCCAAAAATGATTGAAAGTCCTACTTTCTCCAAATGTGAATAATTCTTCTCCGATGGAGACAATGTACGCGAAGCGTAACAAACTGGCCATTCTGAACCATCTTCCATCTTCCATCTGCGAGTACAGCACCGACACCGTAGAGTGATGCATCGCAGCATAGTACATATATCCGCCGACAATAACAGCTGCTTTGATTTTCGGAATGCTTCCTGCTGGTCCTTTGTCCAAGCCCATTTTTCGCCCTTTAATAGTAACTCGTGTAGTGGTGCTAATACTGTTGATATGTTTGGCAAATACCGACTATAAAAGTTGATCATTCCCTAGTACGCTTGAAGTTCTTTCACTGTGGTAGGTGCAGGCATATCCCCGATTGCCTTGATCTTCTCCGTAATTGGTCTAACTCCCTCAGCATTGACCCGGTGACCCAAATAGACCACTTCCTTTGCCAGATAAATGCATTTTGACTGTTTCAGACGGATACCTGTCTCTGTTATCCTACGCAGGACCTCACTTAGGTTCTCCAGATGTTCGCACTGGGTACGTCCTGTGATGTCATCTACTCTTACTACTACGTGACAAATACCCTGAAGCAGGTTCTCCATGGTACGCTGGAAAATACCAGGTGCTGATGACACTCCGAAGGGAAGGCGATTGTAACTGTAACATACTGTTTTGAGTCCTCATCAAGTTCAAGTTGCTTGTATGCTTGGCTAAGGTCCATCTTTGTAAACTCACTTCCTCCGCTCAGTGTTGCGTATAGATCTTCGATTTTGGGTATTGGGTAATTGTCTAGTTTTGACACGGCATTTACAGTGACTTTGCAATCCCCACAGATGCAGATTGATTTATCCTCTTTTACTATGGGTACCATGGGCGCCGCCCATTTCGAGAATTGCGCGGCTTCGACCGCTCCTTCGCGTTCAAGGCGACTCAGCTCCTCTTCAATTTTTTTCAAGGAATGCGTACGGTACGGGCCTTACCTTAAAATATTTCGGAGTTGCTTGCGCGTCTACATATATTTTGACCTTATCCCTTTGACTATGCCAAGACCATCCTTGAATGCATCTCCATATTACTCCAGTACTCTGTCCACCTCTTCTGGGGTTGTACCTGAATGGAGTTTAGTTTTTTGTTCCTGAAGCAAGTCTTTACTCATTAAACTTGGGCCTTCCCCTTTCACTATCACTAAGGGCAAGTTTTTGCTTTGACTATTACAAACAACTGAGACTAAACATTTACCGAGTCTTTTGGCTGATCACTGACAGTGAAGCTCCCGTATCTATTTCTATGTCTATAGACTTGTTTTCAAGTTGCAACTTTGTCATGTTTGCCTCGATCCTTTGAATGACTTTCATGAAACATCGTATACACCTCATCTTCTTCTGCCTCCACGTAAAAACCAACTAATATCTATATGGTATCAAATTAAAACGATACCATGACACTTTCCGAAACGTTTTGTGTCTTTAGAACAAGCACATCTATTGTTTATTTCCTGTGTATAGCGTAAGGAAATGTCAGATGGTTACAGTGACACATTTTTCTTTCACTAGTTCTCTGTCTTCGATACCGGGCTACCATCGTGGTTCTAACTTGTCAACCGTCCATGGCCTGATTAAAGATAAAAACATCGGTTTCAGGGATGTGGGAGCTCTTCCTGTTTCCAACCTAGTGATTCACATATATATCGTATATGATGTCCAGACTTCCCCGGCATGATGAAAAAGACACCAGATCCACATTCTTCGAAGGATTGAGCTGGTTCTCCTTAAGCACAATTCCTCCTTCTTGTGAACCCTCAGTGACCATATATGGCACAAGTGGATTCTTTGAGATCATAAATGAGGTCTGCAGTGAAGATGCACTATTTCCCAAGTCTGGAAAGCAAATTAGAGAAAAAAATTCTGGAGTGTCTTCAATGGTCTTTAAGCATACACCGGATGTGACACAACCAGCACCTTTAACAGAGTGGGAAAAGTCAGACCAATGAAAAATATTTAACATTTATGGCCTCATTAATGACCTCGATGATATCATCCATGCCATTTATGGAGCTATGTGCTAAGGAGAATCAATTCCACCATTCGAAGGATGTAGATCTGGTGTAATTTCCATTATATCGGAGAAGTCTGAAACAGCATATACGATATGTTAGAATCTGAGGGAGATCCCACATTTTTGAACTTGTTGTTCCTGATATGAACTCTGGCCATGAATGGGTCATGAAAGATGACAGGCTAGAACAACACTAGTAATGTAGTGTCACATCAGCTCATCGACATTAAAGACGACGCTCTGGCTTTCGACGAATTTGATACTGATATCTCGATTCCTCTGATTTGGACTACCTGCTACTAGACATGCCGAGTCTCTTCAGTGGATAGACCAGTGAGGCGAGAAAGCACGCACAGTGCTAATGGTTAAACAATAAATGTGCTCATTTTCAAAGACACAAACGCTCCGGAAACTGTTTTAAAATTATACTAACGGAAACACAGTCTTAGCTTAGATTAATTTTTTGTTACACTATCAGTAGGTTTTGTGCTGTAATAATTATTTTTGAGACGCTGCTAATCTCAAAAATTTCAAACATAAATTTAAAGCGAATAGTCGGGCAAAGAAAGGCTAAAATCGGTAAAATGGTGTTACTATATCCAGTATAATTTCTTATGAAATAGAAAAATAAAATCTCCCATCAAAATCGCTCTGTATGCGAAGAAATTAATATTTATTATGGGAATTCTTCTGTCTTTTAGCCCCCCCACCCCTCAACACACACATACCTGATTGATTGTCATGTTATTTCAGGTTCCTATTCAGGTATTATTCCTAAAAACCAAAAAGGGTATACACACTGTGTACTCTCAAAGGAGGGGAACCACTTCATTCAAAAATGGAATTTACAATTTCATCTTAATTTTGAAATTTTCAATTTAATTATTAATTACTGGACTATTAAAACAGTATAGAACCCCTCGGCTACAGACAAAGTACTGTGGTACACATTTCTCTTAATTAATTACTTTTCTTCCAACTCAATCATCTTTTTCTCCAGAGCACAAAAAAGAACAGGAAACAACAGAAAAGGAAAGTAACATACATGTAGGCCTATATGTTTTCTGGAAATATATATGATGTGTTAATTCTCACAGCATAGGCCTACATGAATGTGAAGAATTAAATATTATCAATGTTTGAGAGAATTTCCTAGTTGTAATTCTATAGCAGCTACATGGAATGTACGTTTACATATATACATTGTACAATACATATACATCATAAAAGTTTCTTTCCTTCCAGCTGGACATTCATGTCATCTCTCTCCAGAACTCAAATATTGTTTACAAAAAAAAACAGAGACATAGATAATTTAATTAAATCTCTGCAAAAAACTACACGAATAATTGAATACATATATTGTACTTGTAAAATATCTATGTATGAGCTAATTTATTTTCACATCTTTGACAGCTACATGCATGGACGTTGTATGGAACGTTTTCGTGTGGTTTTAAATGGGAAAATTATGTTACGATTATTTGTATTTAACCTTCATGATTCGGTTGATGTAAAATACGACGATTGCGATGCTGCAATAATTGCCCCTTGCCGGGGCCCCATCTCTGCATCGGCAGAATATTTGTGTCGATTTCCATGTATAAAGATGCTTTTATCGAAAAATGATTACAAAGCATTGTCATTAATGTAAGAATACTTCATTTGCATCAAATGTATCATCTCAAAACAACAATTTACATACCGCATTAGTGGTTTATCACACGAAACGAAACCGACACGACTGAGAAACACATGTCCATGTTGACGTTTCCACGCAGCCTCGTTTTCAAAGAGTTTGGCGAATTTATATTTAGAACTGTGCTAAATTTACTCGGGGCTTCCCCAAAATTTCAATGGTCAAAACTGGACACCGTAAGCAGAACTTGACCATAATTATGGTATGCAATGACTTTTGGAAGGCCAAAGAACGCATTTAGACTGGTTTCCTTTGCCCGACTATTCACATTAACTTACCTGGCAATGACGGTATTGTAAACTAAAATAGTGAAAAGCCGGCGTTATTATTATTTTTTTTTTTACATTTTAAAATTACCATTCCTTACTTTGCGTCGTTTCTGTGTATCTGTATTAGGAGCAAGTTGGTGCGGCAACGGTAGAGTATCAAACAGTGACATCTACACAATACACTTACTTTTGCTGTGATTCAGAGATAACTCCAAGTGAGCGATCTGTCTGCTAAGAAGGTCTACCAACAAGTGTGAGATCTGGGGCTCTGTGATGTGTTTTGTCACTATTAGTAACGCAAAACATCCAACAATGCCACTACCTTTGTCGTTTTCCTATTGGTCAGGAACCAAAATCATAATTCAGTGGTGTAGGAAGATGAAACGTAGGGGGGGGGGGGGGGGGGGGGGGGCAAAGGTCCTCAATATTTCGTAACAGCCCCCCCCCCCTCGGGCGCCCCGCACCCACAGGAGATAATTGATATACTTTTTTCATATATCATTACATATAATCCTTGTACATTTCTATAAACAGTGATGTCGCTAACAGGAAATTAATGAATACGCAAATGAAGGGTATTCCCTGGGAAATATTATGATAAAGAACGACTGAGATGATTTTTACGTAGAATTTGAGGATTTTGCGAGCGCCGAAGGCTCGAGATTTTGGTGTTTGGGGGGTGCGGGGGTCTCCCCCGGGAAAAAAATTACAATTTAGAACGGCAGAGATGAGTTTTACGACGTATTTTGTTGAATTTGTGAGGGCAGAAGGCGCGGGATTTTGGTGTTTGGGGGTTCGGGGGTCTCCCCCCCCTGCGGGAAAAAATTAAGATTTAGAATGGCTGAGGTGAGTTTTATGATGTATTTGATGAATTTGTGAGTACTGAAGGCCTGAGATTTTGTTGTTTTGGGGGTCCTGGGTTCTCCCCCGGGGACAAAAATTAAGATTTAGAATAGCTGAGAGGAGTTTTATGATGTATTTTGATGAATCTGCGAGCTCAGGAGGCGCGAGATTTTGTTGTTTGGGGGCCCGGTGATCTCCCCCGAGAAAAAAATATTACGATTTGGAATGGCTGAGATGAGTTTTACAATGTATTTTGCTGATTTTAAAGCGTTCTTAACACGGTAATTTTTCGATTTAAAGTTACCTTTAGAAATGATATTAGTGAGTTCGTCATATCATTATGACCCTGCTCGATCTGAACATACCGGATTCACACCATCGGCACATTGTTGTGTAACTCAAAGTAATAATGACATATAAACAAATTAATCTTTTAAGAAGCATTTTTTAAATAGTATAATCCCTTGATGGACATTTTTAGTCTAGTTCGTGTGTATTGAATTTTCATTATTAAACATTACGTGCTTGAACGTTTTAGGAAACGCGCCGCGCAGCGGAAAATTTTCTAAAATTAAGTACAAAAATGTGCATCAGGGCCCTTTTTTCTTTCAAATGTGCATTTTTAGAACATTTCACCGGCGAAAATGGGGGGGGGGGGGGCAAAAAGACATGTTTGCCCCCCCCCCTGCCCCTGCCCCCCCCCCCCCGCTTCCTACGCCCCTGTATTTGTCAATAACATCATTAAGAATTTGAAGAAATTTTTCATATATGTCATTAACATCATTTGAATGGCCAATTAGAGTATAGAGTATCTCAGTCTATTGATTGTAATTCGTTATTAATGAAATCCCAGTTGGCACTTTCAAATTGATAAAAAGGTTTTTTGTAAGATTTTTCACGCAGTGTTTTGAAAACAAGATTTAAAAGAATAGTACAATGGTCACTACAAGTTGGAGGTAGTACCTCAGTGTTACTAACAATGTTAGGATTGTTTGTAAAAAAGACATCAATACTTTTAGCAGATGTGTCAGTTATGCATGTTGGTGTTTGGATTAGGCTGTCTAGTTGGTATTTTGTTAAAATAGTGTGAAGATGTAAAGTGTTGGGGAGTCTCATCATGTCCTGATTGATGTCACCAGTAATGATTACATTAGTGTTCAAGTTAATCAAATTTTCTATAAGATCATCAAAATGTTGCCAATAGTTAACTCTGAGTTAGGTGGACGATAGATGCAACACAAAAGAATTTTTTTATTAGAGTTTTGCACTTCTATAACTAAATTTTCAATATTGGGGTTTTCCAGATCAGTTCGTCTGGTAGATATTAAGTTTTCTTTGGTAAAAATCAGTATACCACCTCCATTATCTTTTTCTCTATCTCGTCTGAACATAACTGGGTGTGGATTCAGTGCCAAGCTATCATCAGTTATAGTGTTGTTTAAGTGTGTTTTAGTTAAGCAGATATATCATATTCCGAAAATTCAGTTTCAATAATATCTGATTTGTTTCTAAATGATCTCACATTAGAAGGAATAACTGACAAGTTAGATAGGTAATGTCTCTCAGGGGGTTGACCAGGATTGGGATGAACATCACCACTAAGAAGTATTAATAAAGTTGACAAATAGAAAATTAAAAGAAAAAGTATTTTATAATGTATACATATAACATTTATGGAACCGTTTGGGCTTAGTAGAAAAGTGTAGTCTATTGGCCCTGGATTAGGATGAATGTCACCAGATAGCTCCAATAAGAAAATACTCTGATGGGCAAACAAAACATTTTTGATTTGCATAGCAATAATTTGAATTAACATGTATAGGGTAAACAACAAATAAGCACTTCCACACACACATTCATACCAAAAGTAGAGATTAATATACATTTTAATAGAATATTACTGCTAACTTAAGTAAGTAGCAGTTCAATTAATATAAGAATCTCTCTGAAAGAAGAGTATTTATGTAACATAGACAAGTTGTTATTTAGTTGCGACTTCACAAAGGTAATTAATTAAGTAATATTTGGTCTAAATATAGATCTGTGGTTACATATAAGATTATTTAGCTATGCATCAATGACTCAGAAAGGATGTGCTCAGTTTGTTAAATAGGGTTAATAACAACAGAAACCATGATTGAAAGTGAATAATGTCATTTATTTGAGTTATAAATGACGACATAAAATTCAACTTTACTTTTAGTACAAAAGTGTAAAGGTTATCTGTTGACATATATATGTAATAACATAATGAGATCCCCTTTTTTTACGAAGATGGGGCTAAAATAGCGCCAACCATATAACTGGGCAGTTAGATATCTGTCAAACTGTCCGGTTATATCCCCCATAGATTATATATATGCAAACAGCAGTTTGGATACAGTCAAAGGGGGACAATAAAATAAATAAAATAGAGTAGCTAGAATAGTACATGTATGTAGCTTGTTAACAGCAACAACATATTTGAATACAATCAAAGGGAGACAACAATAATAAATATAGTATAGCTTTAATTGGCAATAATTGGTTTGGATACAGTCAGAGGGAGACAACCAATAAATAAAATAGAGTAGCTAGAGTAGTTTGTAGCCTACGTTGTAATTAGCAACAACACATTAGTCCTGTTAATTATCTAGTGATAAGTATTTAGGTAAAAATTATGAGCAGAAAACACTAAAATACAATATGTAAAAGCCAAGTCTTGCTACTTTTTTTAAATACTCAAATTATTTGATCTATTGATATAATATAGGCATTATTGCTAATTTATTAGTGACTATTTATATCACTATACAGCCATAAAAAGGAGAGATATCATAACATAGTACAAGAATAGCTAATACAAGGTCAACTCATAAACTCTGAACGAGATAGTTTTAACTAGGCCGCTAAACCTGCCTATATTATTAGGTTTTTTAATTTTTATTTTTTTTTGCCTAATATATAGTCAGCTCGCGGTACCTCTTAAAAATGTGAAATCGTAGGCCAGATTTGGCTACGCTACGCTACGTCAGCGGCATATTTCTAATATATATATTAGGCAAAAAAAATTAAAACGCCTAATAATATAGGCAGGTTTAGCGGACTAAGTTTTAACATGATCATGTACACGTCTGTTCTGTAGCTAAAACCGGCAAGGTATACATTATATAATTGGAAATGGTGTAACATTAGATTAACTGATGTGGGCGAATATAATCAGTATAATGCATAAGATCAAAATTAAATTCAGGGATAACTCGTAGAATTACAAATAACGTTTCGTATTTCTTCACGGCTATGTGTAATATATGTATTTTAATGCGTTCACGTATCGATATAGATATTATGCTCATCATAAGCGACCCTGCTTAGTCACATGACTTCAAAGACTCGATCTGACCGTTGGTCGGAATATTCCCGCCTAATCCATTGTTCATGAGAAGTCCGGCGAACTGACAACACAATTTTGAGCTTCCGAATTGCAACACTTTAGAAAGGCAAAAGGCAAGTCCGTTCTGAACATTTCATTTATATGATATATAATATGATATACAATACAGTATTGTTTAGATTTAAAGACTTATTAACAAAGTCTTACATTCCCGTATGTGAAGTAATACTGGCATAAATCACAGGGACCTGGCAAGAATTTTATAACCAACGGCAACGATATTTATCTCTCCTCTCAAAAAACCTAAAACCACATGTACGTTTTTTGTATTGTTTTTCTCTTTGTTTGATATAATATGTGAGCCACCGAACATTGAACATACTCATGAACATATCGCAGTTTCTACATGCAATTTCTACATGTACACACATCACAATCATTTGAGTTATCGCACAAAATTACAATTACATGTATTTTTTTTATGAAAACCATGAACTTCTCAATATTTTAAGGTTTAAGACCCTGTTTAAACTAGTGATGTTTTTGTATGCCTATACATTGTATATCACTGTATTCACTTCTTAGGTGTATTTGCATAACATACATATACATGTACCTTAGTTACTAAACATCCTCGATATTCCAGGGGTTCCGATCACTTACGATCTCTACACGAGTAGAGATAGTAGGTGATCGGAACCCTTGGAGTATCGAGGATGGTTACTAAAAAGTGTCAATGCATCCGTACTAACTTTACTAGATATGATACTGTTGACTCTGTATAGGCTGATGTGTTGTTTGTAAATTTTGGCAAATTATGCAAAAAATGTAAATTTTCAGTTTTCCACAGGGTTCAGTACATATTTCTGTCACCAAATAACCATGTCATTATGTTTACTAGTATTTATAGCATGTAGTAGGAACGCTGGTTTGACCGGATTCAACTTTATAAAGGCATACACATATAAATTGTTTGGAAAATTTGACATTATTCAGGTTTTCTTCAACTACAGCTTAGACATGATATATTAAACAGGGTCTTAAACCTTAATTGTCCATTCAAGATATCATTTTACACTCTTCTATTTCAGGTTATACACGGTTATTTCAGCAATACAAACTTTATTCTAGTCCTACATATTTTACTATTAATTTGTATGGATATACATGTAAACCCTGGTCAAGGCACAATTACTGATATATTGACTACATTCCACATAAATATTCGCAGCTTAAGAAATAAAATAACTCACCTCCAAAACATTGCAGGTGAATTCCACGTAGTATGCATCACCGAATCTCATTTAGACAGCACCATTTCTGATGACGATATACAGACCGTGTACATTCCTATGGTGGAGGTGTTGTCGTCTATATATCTTATTATATTTATGCCAAACGTTGTCTTGACTTAGAATTTCCATCAGGTGAAGTCGTATGGGTAGAATATTCTTTAATAATTCCTCATACCTCCTTTACACGGTTACAAACCCAATGATAGTATAAATCCTCTTTGGGAACAATTTGAAAACTCCACTGAAACCGCACTTGATGAAAATCGGCATGTAATAATAGTTGAAGACTTGAACATTTGACTCTCAGAAACCCGTCACATATACTTAGTGATAGTATACGTCCATATTCCTTTTCCAATGTCATACACTAACCTGCACGTGTAGATCAAACGCGCGCTTCGTCACTAGAACCCGTGCTGGTCAGCGATGCGTGCGAAATAGAGCTTTCCGGTGTTATCGATGTATGTAGATCACGATATATTTCTGATCATGATATCGATCGATGCCACTATGGTTGAAATGTACTAATAATTGTATACGTTCGATGCCACTATGGTTGAAATGTACTAATAATTGTTTACGTTCGATCTGGTGACCATGATATAAAAATGCTAATTACCGATCTTATACAAAATATGCCAGGTCCCTATGGTTGTTATTTAGAGGCGCTCAATCATGTAATGATATGTGTAAATTATTTTCTGAAAAAAAAATACTCAGACTATGCCCGTGTTTGTATTCCCACTAAAAATATTATTATAAGACCTAATGATAAGCCGTGTTTACCTATGAATTACGACATGAAATAAGAGTGAGAAATAGGTTACATAAAAAACTTAAACGTAGCTATTCATTGCTAAATTTAGATAAATTTGAAAAAGCAATAATTTAAAACGCAGAACCAGGGAATTATTTTTCGCTAATGTAAATGGACTATTAGACAATTTTGCCAAAAACAACCAAAAAGATTTCTGGAAACTTCTACGTAATATAATAAAGGGTTGTGATACAGTTTCTAATATCCCCATTAAGATATCCTGTTAATAATACTATTATGGTAGATAATGAACGAAAAGCTAATGTTTTAAACGATTACTTTATATCTATATCAACCTTATGTGATACTGGTGTTCCCTTACCATATTTTAATACCAGAACACAAAGTCGTATGGGCGATGTTTTTTTTTACGCATACTGATATTATCGATATTCTAAGTTCCTAGACATAGGCAAAGCTGTAGGTTTTGATAAAATATTACTGTAATAAATATATATATGTATACTGTTGGTTAAAACATTTCGTGCCAGGTCCCTGTGGACATGGTAAATAGACTTATGTGATTAAAATACAGATCCTTATAACCATTCCGTTCAAAAGAGGATCTGACAACATCCCATAAGAGGTCATGTTCGCATGACCTTTATACCACCTGTACATCAAATCAAAAGCATTTTCTACTCCTAGCTACATCAATTGAAAACGCAATTTCGTCCCAGTATAAATATACACTTAGCTTTGTTGTGCTCTTTGGGCGAGATGAGTATGTACATTAAATAATTCTGACTGTTTTTTTTTAAAACTGTTTCGTCCCAAGACAATTCTTGCAGCAGCAATATTTTTCAAAAGGTCACCAGAACGTGACCCCTAATGGGATGTTGTCAGATCCTCTTATCAAACGTGCATAGTGATAATAAGGATCTGTATCTTAATCAGATTGGGACTAGTCTGGAGTAGCTGGGGCTAAAAAGGCTAACTTTGGTCATATTTACTGAGCAATCGGAACTCCTCGGGCATTCTCTAAAGAATACAAATAAAAAAAGAATATTTTCTCGTTTACTGAGTTAAAGGCCCTCTTGGCCTCTTGTACTTATTATATTTGGTGATTCAGAAATTACCAGAGATTATATAATACATGTAGTTTGTGTAATACATAAAACATAAAGGGAGACAATCTGTTCCCACTCTATAACATTAGTCTAGGGGAGACAATCCATTCCTTTATAACATTACCTCCCTTTAATAGATAATGCTTTAATTTTTTTCCTTTTCCCAATTATCATTTCATCTTTACAGTATATATAAACATATAATTACATATACTCCTATACATACACTTTTACTCACTTTCATACTCCCATTCAAATTTCTGATTTATATTGGTCAATCAATCTATATCCATTCTTTCCATACTTTTGTTAGCTTTCTTTTTTCTTATAAATAATCATAATCTTTATTGTATATTTTCAGAATATATTCCACACTCATTTGCTTTCATTCTCTTACTCATTCATCATGGTTTAAGATAAAAACATAAACATTTCGTTATGATTTTTAGTTATAATTCTTTAGTATATTGTCACTGTAACTTTTTGTAATATAATTTTTGTGAATTTAGAATTAAGTGTTTTATACCCCGCCCAACGAAGTTGGCGGGGTATATACAAATGGGTTCCGTCCGTCCGTACGAATGGTTTCCGGAGCATAACTCTAAAACCAGTAGAGATATTTCCATGAAACTTCATACACTCATTGGTCTTATGGTCTAGTAGTGCCTTTCGCTATTTTTAGGTTTTCATTTTTTGCACTTTTTCCGTAACCATGGAAACATTGCTGAAAATATCATTTTTGTACCAGGTTCGTTTCCGCAGCATAACTGGAAAACCGGTTGAGATATATGCACGGAACTCCATAGGCACATTAGTCTTATGGTCTAGTAGTGCCTTTTGCTATTTTAAGGTTTTCACTTTTTGTACTTTTTTCTGTAACCATGGAAACATTGCTGAAAATGGCAGATTTTTGTGTAAGAATCGTTTCCGGAGCACGACTCTAAAACCAGCAGAGATTTTTCATGAAACTTCATAGACACATTTTATGTAGGACTTCTAATTTTGTATTATGCTTTACTTTTAAATTTAATATACATTCAGTAAAACTCATATATATCAAACTCAATTACTATGAACATTCACTTAATTCCTATGTAACTCGTCGCTGTTTAAAACAAATCAAAAATCGCACTGTTAGCTGCTGAACTTTGTTAAAGGCCCACTACCTTTCCGGAGCAAAATTTAAAGGTTTCTTAAAAACATTAATAACAAAAGAAAATATATATATCGATGGCTTAAGATGAGGTTACAACACCAAACATATGCAAGATTTCCTGTCTTATGTACGATAACAGTGGAGATTCATTTCGCTGTTTTGCCGTCTGGCGCAGTGATAGTCAACTACCGCGCGGCATTTAGGACGACGGCGGGAAACATAAAACGACCCGCGTTATGAAAATTAACATTTTATTTATTCTAATTAAACAGTTCTGAAGGTGATGATAAGTGTGCTAGTAAACGTATAGTTAATAACTTCTGCGACTCTACAAAATTATTGATCTCGTTTTACATTCCTATTTTAAAAATTAAAAGCCGTTTCGGAAAGGTAGTGGCCCTTTAAAGCTAAGATCAATTCTGGTATTTTTCAAAGAAGCAAATATTTTCAAAGTCGGTTTCACTTTGTTAAAAAAATATAAATATGTTTGTATATATTCTTCAATTGCAGTCGGGTTTTAAAATACTTTCCCTATACTCTGACTAGCATATATAATTAATGCATTAATTGATTTAGCTCTCCATTGGCGGGGGATCTGAATGACTATGTCCTTGTTTATGATGGCATCTAGTTTATTCTTTTTTATTTACAAATATCTTGCCATCTATACAGGTGGTCCTGAGATGTATTGTCTCCCCTTCATTGGTCAGCCAATCAAAAACGTTTTGCAAACTGATCGTCGCCGAGCTGTGCAGGAGATCAAAGGGATCCGAACTATTTACCGTTACAAGTTTTGCTAAATAATAAGCGGTATCGCTGTAATTGAAATTGATTGATCATTTTACACTTGAACAGCAAGCTGAAAACAGCTAACCGGGTGTCTCTCAATCCATCTGATATTTATTATAATTTAATTATATTAATTAACTATATGTTTCAGTTTTCCTAGATCCATTTGACGACAGGAAAGGCAACATGGTAAGCATCCTTGTATGAAGACGGATGGTTCACCTCCATGAATGGTATACTTGAGTCGTGAAAAACTACCAAGTGCATTTAGGTAAGTATACTCTCACTGTGACAACACCCGGTATATCAGCCAGGTTATTGCATTTTCATCAATTTGTGCGCAAATGTGCCATGCGACATTGCGATAATGTGCCATGCGACAGTGTGTTTGTCACATGGCTCATTGTTGTATTGTCGTCATGTCGCCCATGCGACAGTGCGACAAAGCCTAAATCAATCACCATAGAAATCAGAAGTATCTAGTTTTCGACTTATCAATTGGAAGGGAAAGTCGACCATATTGATTGACGTTTCGAAATAAGCAATTGATATATATATTGCCATTACAATAATTATGTATTTTCTTCTCTCGCAAATGGTAACCACGACCTTTCAGTTTTCCGAGGCCCTACGACGACAGTAAGGGCAACATGGTAAGCATCTTGAATGACGACGGAGGGTTCACCTCCATGAATGGTATACCCGAGACCCGAGTGACTACAGTAAGGGCAACATGGTAAGCATCATTGGATGACGATGGAGGGTTCACCTCCATGAATGGTATACCCGAGACCCGAGTGACTACAGGAAGGGCAACATGGTAGCATCATTGGATGACGACGGAGGGTTCACCTCCCATGAATGGTATACCCGAGACCCGAGTGACTACAGTAAGGGCAACATGGTAAGCATCATTGAATGACGACGGAGGGTTCACCTCCATGAATGGTATACCCGAGACCCGAGTGACTACAGGAAGGGCATCATGGTAAGCATCATTGGATGACGACGGATGGTTCACCTCCATAAATGGTATACCCGAGACCCTAGTGACGACAGGAAGGGCAACATGGTAATCATCATTAGATGACGACGGATTGTTCACCTCCATGAATGGTATACTGGAGTCGTGGAAAACTACCAAGTGCATTTAGGTAAGTATACTCTTACTGTGACAACACCCGGTATAAAATGTGCCATGCGACAGTCCGATAATGTGCCATGCGACATTATGTTTGTCGCATGGCTCATTGTTCCAATGTCGCATTGTCACACATGCGACATTGCGACAAAGCCTAAATCAATCACCATCGAAATCAGAAATATCTAACTTTCTACTTATCAAATAGAAGGGAAAGTCGGCCATGTTGATTGACGTGTTAAAATAAGCACTTCATATATATATTGCCATTACAGTAATGATAGATTTTCTTCTCTCACAAATGGTAACCACGAAACGTGGCCGTTGTCAGAGACTCTATGTTTCAGTTTTCCGAGACCCGAGTGACGACAGGAAGGGCAACATGGTAAACATCCTTGGATGACGATGGATTGTTCAATTCCATGAATGGTATACTGGAGACCTGAGTGACGACAGGAAGGGCAGCATGGTAAGCATCCTTGGATGACGACGGATGGTTCACCTCCATGAAAGGTATACTGAGAGTCTTGAAAAACTACCAAGTGCATTTAGGTAATTATACTCTCACTGTGACAATACCATATATATCTGCCAGGTTAATGTATTTTCATCAATTTGTACGCAAATGTGCCATGCGACAGTGCAATAATGTGCCATGCGACAGTGTGTTTGTAACATGGCTCATTGTTGTATTGTCGTCATGTCGCCCATGCGACAGTGCGACAAAGCCTAAATCAATCAACATAGAAATCAGAAGTATCTAGTTTTCGACTTATCAATTGGAAGGGAAAGTCGATCATATTGATTGACGTTTCGAAATAAGCAATTGATATATATATTACCATTACAATAATTATGTATTTTCTTCTCTCGAAAATGGTAACCACGATCTTTCAGTTTTCCGAGGCCCTACGACGACAGTAAGGGCAACATGGTAAGCATCTTGAATGACGACGGAGGGTTCACCTCCATGAATGGTATACCCGAGACCCGAGTGACGACAGGAAGGGCAACATGGTAAGCATCATTGGATGACGACGGAGGGTTCACCTCCATGAATGGTATACCCGAGACCCGAGTGACGACAGGAAGGGCAACATGGTAAGCATCATTGGATGACGACGGATGGTTCACCTCCATGAATGGTATACCCGAGACCCTAGTGACGACAGGAAGGGCAACATGGTAATCATCATTAGATGACGACGGATGGTTCACCTCCATGAATGGTATACTGGAGTCGTGGAAAACTACCAAGTGCATTTAGGTAAGTATACTCTTACTGTGACAACACCCGGTATAAAATGTGCCATGCGACAGTCCGATAATGTGCCATGCGACATTATGTTTGTCGCATGGCTCATTGTTCCAATGTCGCATTGTCACACATGCGACATTGCGACAAAGCCTAAATCAATCACCATCGAAATCAGAAATATCTAACTTTCTACTTATCAAATAGAAGGGAAAGTCGGCCATGTTGATTGACGTGTTAAAATAAGCACTTCATATATATATTGCCATTACAGTAATGATAGATTTTCTTCTCTCGCAAATAGTAACCACGAAACGTGGCCGTTGTCAGAGACTATAAGTTTCAGTTTTCCGAGACCCGAGTGACGACAGGAAGGGCAACATGGTAAACATCCTTGGATGACGATGGATTGTTCAATTCCATGAATTGTGACGACAGGAAGGGCAGCATGGTAAGCATCCTTGGATGACGACGGATGGTTCACCTCCATGAATGGTATACTGAGAGTCATGAAAAACTACTAAGTGCATTTAAGTAAGTATACTCTCACTGTGACAATACCATATATGTCCACAGATTGAGTATTTGAAACATCCAATTTACACATTACCGTAAAATGTTGTGTGTATCAAATATTATTTTCATCAATTTGTACGCAAATGTGCCATGCGACAGTGCGATAATGTGCCATGCGACAGTGTGTTTGTCGCATGGCTCATTGTCCCAATGCCGCATTGTTACCCATGCGACAGTGCGACAAAGCCAAAATTAATCACCAAAAAATTTCAGAAATATCTAAGTTTCGACTTATCAAATGGAAGGAAAGTCGGCCATGTTGATTGACTGTTAAGATAAACACTTCATATTTATATTACCATTACAATAATCTATATTTTCGTCTCTCGCAAATGGTAACCACGAAACGTGGCTGTTGTTAGAGACTATATCTTTCAGTTTTCCGAGACCCGATGACGACAGTAAGGGCAACATGGTAGCATCCTTGGATGACGACGGATGGGTCACCTCCATGAATGGTATACTGGATACCCGAATGACGACAGGAAGGGCAACATGGTAAGCATCCTTGGATGACGACGGATGGTTCACCTCCATAAATGGTATACTGAGAGTCTTGAAAAACTACCAAGTGCATTAAGGTAAGTATACTCTCACTGTGACAACACCTGGTATATCTGCCAGGTTAATGCATTTTCATCAACTTGTGCGCAAATGTGCCATGCGACAGTGCAATAATGTGCCATGCGACAGTGCGACAAAGCCTAAATCAATCACCAAAGAAATCAGAAATATCTAAAGTTCTTCTTATGAAATAGAAGGGAAAGTCGGCCATGTTGATTGACGTGTTAAAATAAGCACTTCAATATATATATATATATACCATTACAGTAATTATATATTTTCTTCTCACGAAACGTGGCCGTTGTTGGAGACTATATGTTTCAGTTTTCCGAGACCCGAGTGACGGCAGGAAGGGCAACACGGTAAGCATCCTTGGATGACGACGGATGCTTCACCTCCATAAATGGTATACTGAGAGTCTTGAATAACTACCAAGTGCATTTAGGTAAGTATACTCTCACTGTGACAACACCCGGTATAACTACCAGGTTAATGTATTTTCGTCAATTTTTACGCAAATGTGCCATGAGACAGTGCGATAATGTGCCATGCGACAGTGTGTTTGTCGCAACGCTCGCTCATTGTTCCAATGTCGCATTATCGCCCATGTGACAGTGCGACAAAGCCGAAATCAATCACCTTAGAAATCAGAAAAAATTAATTTTCGACTTATCAACTGCAAAGGAAAGTCAGCCATATTGTATGACGTTTCGAAATAAGCACTTCAAATATATATTGCTATTACAGTACTGATATATTTTCTTCTCTCGCAAATGGTAACCACGAAAAGTGGCCGTTGTTGGAGACTATATGTTTCAGTTTTCCGAGACCCGAATGACAACAGCAAGGGCAACATGGTAAAAATCCTTGGATGACGATGAATTGTTCAATTCCATGAATGGTATACTGGAGACCCGAGTGACGACAGGAAGGGCAACATGGTAAGCAACATTGGATGGCGACGGATGGTTCACCTGCAGGAGCGGTATACTGGAGTCGTGAAAAACTACTAAGTGCATTTAGGTAAGTATACTCTCACTGTGACAACACCCGGTATATCTGCCAGGTTAATGTATTTTCTTCAATTTGTACGCAAATGTGCCATGCGACATTCCGATAATGTGCCATGCGACAGTGTGTTTATCGCATGGCTCAATCAATCACCAAAGAAATCAGAAATATCTAATTTCCGACTTATAAAGTGCAAGGGAAAGTCAGCCATATTGATTGACGTTTCGAAATAAGCACTTCAAATTTATATTGCCATTACACTAATTATATATTTTTTTCTTTCGCAAATGGTAACCACGAAACGTGGCCCTTGTTGGAGACTATATCTTTCAGTTTTCCGAGATCCGAGTGGCGACAGGAGAGGCAACATGGTAAGCATCCTTGGATGACGACGGATGGTTCAACTCCATGAATGGTATACTGAGAGTCTTGAAAAACTACCAAGTGCATTTAGGTAAGTATACTCTCACTGTGACAATACCCGGTATATCTGCCAGGTTAATGCATTTTCATCAATTTGTACGCAAATGTGCCATGCGACAGTGCGATAATGTGCCATGCGACAGTGTGTTTGTCGCATGGCTCATTGTTACAATGTCGCATTGTCACCCATGCGACAGTGCGACAAAGCCAAAATCAATCACCATAGATTTCAGAAATATCTAAGTTTCGACTTATCAAATGAAAGGAAAGTCGGCCATGTTGATTGACGTGTTAAGATAAACACTTCATATTTATATTACCATTACAATAATCTATATTTTCGTCTCTCGCAAATGGTAACCACGAAACGTGGCTGTTGTTGGAGACAATATCTTTCAGTTTTCCGACACCCGATGACGACAGTAAGGGCAACATGGTAAGCATCCTTGGATGACGACGGATGGGTCACCTCCATGAATGGTATACTGGATACCCGAATGACGACAGGAAGGGCAACATGGTAAGCATCATTGAATGACGCCGGATACTTCACCTCCATGAATGGTATATCCGAGACCCGAGTGACGACAGGAAGGGCAACATGGTAAGCATCCTTGGATGACGCCGGATACTTCACCTCCATGAATGGTATATCCGAGACCCGAGTGACGACAGGAAGGGCAACATGGTAAGCATCCTTGGATGACGACGGATGGTTCACCTCCATGAATGGTATATAGAGAGTCTTGAAAAATTGCCAAGTGCATTTAGGTAAGTATACTCTTACTGTGACAATACCCGATGTATCTACCAGGTTAATGCATTTTCATCAATTTGTACGCAAATGTGCCATGCGACAGTGCGATAATGTGCCATGCGACAGTGCGACAAAGCCTAAATCAATCACCATAGAAATCAGAAATATCTAAAGTTCTTCTTATCAAGTAGAAGGGAAAGTCGGCCGTGTTGATTGACGTGTTAAAATAAGCACTTCATATATATATATATACCATTACGGTAATTATATATTTTCTTCTCACGAAACGTGGCCGTTGTTGGAGACTATATGTTTCAGTTTTCCGAGACCCGAGTGACGGCAGGAAGGGCAACACGGTAAGCATCCTTAGATAACGACGGATGGTTCAACTCCATAAATGGTATACTGAGAGTCTTGAAAAACTACCAAGTGCATTTAGGTAAGTATACTCTCACTGTGACAATACTCGTTATATATGCCAGGTTAATGTAATTTCAACAATTTGTACGCAAATATGCCATGCGACAGTGTGATAATGTGCCATGCGACAGTGCGACAAAGCCTAAATCAATCACCATAGAAATTAGAAATATCTAAAGTTCTTCTTATCAAATAGAAGGGAAGGTCGGCCATGTTGATTGACGTGTTAAAATAAGCACTTCATATATATATTGCCTTTACAATAATTATATATTTTCTTCTCACGCAAATGGTAACCACGAAAGATGGCCGTTGTTGGAGACTATATGTTTCAGTTTTCCGAGACCCGAGTGACGACAGGAAGGGCAACATGGTAAGCATCCTTGGATGACGACGGATGGTTCTCCTTCACGAATGGTAAAAAAAAGTCGTGAAAAACTACCAACTGCATATAGGTAAGTATATTTTAACTTACATAATTGTAAAGAAATTATTCTAAATAATGAATGTTTATCATTTTTTGCAACTATACGTCATTCGAGAACTCGACATGCGCCATGCGACAGTGTGTTTGTTGCATAGCGCATTGTCGTACTTGTCAAATGACATATTGTCGCACTATCGCATGGAATATTGGCGCACTGTTGCATGAACCATTGTCGTATTCATTGACGTTTCGAAATAAGCACGTGATATATACTGCTAACTATATACTTCTTTCTCTCGCAAATGGTAACAACGAGTCGTGGCCGTTGTTGGAGACTATGTTTCAGTTTTCCGAGACCCGAGTGACGACAGGAAGGGCAACATGGTAAACATCCTTTAATGACGACGGATGGTTCGCCTCCATGAATGGTAAAAAAAGAGTCGTGAAAAACTACCAACTGCACATAGGTAAGTATACTTTAACTTACGTTTTTGTAAAGAAACTATTCTAAATAATGAATTTTTATCAATTTGGCATGCGACAACTCGACAATGCGCCATGTGACAATGTGTTTGTCGCATAGCGCATTGTCGGACTGTTGCATGGCATAATGTCGCACTGTCGCATGGCGCATTGTAGTATTGATTGATGTCTCGAAATAAGCACATCATACATACTGCTATCACACTAATTATATACTGCTTTCTCTCGAAAATGGTAACCACGTACGGTGGCCGGTTTTAGAGACTATATGTTTCAGTTTTCTGAGACCCGAGTGACGACAGAGAGGGCAACATAGTAAGCATCCTTAGATGTCGACTCATTGTTAACCTCCATGAATGGTCAACTGGAGTCATGAAAAACTACCAACCGCATTTAGGTAGGTATACCTTGATTTACGTATTTGTTAAGAAACTATTCTAAATAAAGAATTTTTATCAATTTTATCGACTTTTCGCCATGCGATAACTCGACAATGCGCCATGTGACAATGTTTTTGTCGCATAGTGCATTGTCGGACTGTTGCATGGCATAATGTTGCACTGTCGCATGGCGCATTGTCGTATTGATTGATGTCTCGAAATAAGCACATCATTCATACTGCTATCACACTAATTATATACTGCTTTCTCTCAAAATGGTAACCACGGGAGGTGGCCGTACCATATGTTTTAGTTTTCCGAGACCCGAGTGACGACAGGAAAGGCAATATGGTAAGCATCCTTGGATGACGACAGATGGTTCACCTCCATGAATGGTAAACTGAAATCGTCACGAACTACAAACTGCATTTAGATAAGTATAAAAACGTGACAAACATATATCCAGAATATCTGCTCATATTAATTGTAAAGACACTGTTATAAATATTGAATTTGTCTCACTATCGCATGACATATTTTCGCACTGTCGCATGACTCCTTGTCGTATTCATTGGTGTTTCGAAATAAGCAAGTCATATATACTGTTATTACAATAGTTATATACTGCTTTCTCTCGCAAATGGTAACCACGTACGGTGGCCGTTTTTAGAGACTATATGTTTCAGTTTTCTGAGACCCGAGTGACGACAGAGAGGGCAACATGGTAAGCATCCTTAGATGTCGACTCATGGTTAACCTCTATAAATGGTAAACTGGATTCATGAAAAACTACCAACCGCATTTAGGGAGGTATACTTTGATTTACGTATTTGTAAAACTATTCTAAATAATGAATTTTTATCAATTTTATCGACTTTACGCCATGCGATAACTCGACAATGCGCCATGTGACAATGTTTTTGTCGCATAGTGCATTGTCGGACTGTTGCATGGCATAATGTTGCACTGTCGCATGGCGCATTGTCGTATTGATTGATGTCTCGAAATAAGCACATCATTCATACTGCTATCACACTAATTATATACTGCTTTCTCTTGCGAATGGTAACCACAAGAGGTGGCCGTACCATATGTTTTAGTTTTCCGAGACCCGAGTGACGACAGGAAAGGCAACATGGTAAGCATCCTTGGATGACGACAGATGGTTCACCTCCATGAATGGTAAACTGAAATCGTCACGAACTACAAACTGCATTTAGATAAGAATAAAAACATGACAAACATATATCCAGAATATCTGCTTATATTAATTGTAAAGACACTGTTATAAATTTTGAATTTGTCTCACTGTCGCATGACATATTTTCGCACTGTCGCATGACTCATTGTCGTATTCATTGATGTTTCGAAATAAGCAAGTCATATATACTGTTATTACAATAATTATATACTTCTTTCTCTACAAATGGTAACCACGTGGGGTGGCCATTTTTGAAGACTATGTTTCAGTTTTCTGAGACCCGAGTGACGACAGAAAGGGGAACATGGTAAGCATCCTTAAATGTCGACTCATGGTTAACCTCCATGAATGGTAAACTGGAGTCATGAAAAACTACCAACTGCATTTAGGTAAGTATACTTTAACTTACGTAATTGTAAAGAAATTATTCTAAATAATGAATGTTATCAATTTGTGCACCTATACGCCATGCGACAACTCGACAATGCGCCATGCGACAGTTTGTTGCATAACGCATTGTCGTATTTTCGCATAGCATATTGTCGCACTATTGCATGACCCATTGTCGCACTGTCGTATGACACATTGTCGTATTCATTGACGTTTCGAAATAAGCACGTCATATACACTGCTATCACACTAATTATATACTTCTTTCTCTCGCAAATGGTAACCACGTACGGTGGCCGTTTTTAGAGACTATATGTTTCAGTTTTCTGAGACCCGAGTGACGACAGAGAGGGCAACATGGTAAGCATCCTTAGATGTCGACTCATTGTTAACCTCCATGAATGGTAAACTGGAGTCATGAAAAACTACCAACCGCATTTAGGTAGGTATACTTTGATTTACGTATTTGTAAAACTATTCTAAATAATGAATTTTTATCAATTTTATCGACTTTACGCCATGCGATAACTCGACAATGCGCCATGTGACAATGTTTTTGTCGCATAGCGCATTGTCGGACTGTTGCATGGCATAATGTTGCACTGTCGCATGGCGCATTGTCGTATTGATTGATATCTCGAAATAAGCACATCATTCATACTGCTATCACACTAATTATATACTGCTTTCTCTTGGAATGGTAACCACAAGAGGTGGCCGTACCATATGTTTTAGTTTTCCGAGACCCGAGTGACGACAGGAAAGGCAACATGGTAAGCATCCTTGGATGACGACAGATGGTTCACCTCCATGAATGGTAAACTGAAATCGTCACGAACTACAAACTGCATTTAGATAATAAAAACGTGACAAATATATATCCAGAATATCTGCTTATATTAATTGTAAAGACACTGTTATAAATTTTGAATTTGTCTCACTGTCGCATGACATATTTTCGCACTGTCGCATGACTCATTGTCGTATTCATTGATGTTTCGAAATAAGCAAGTCATATATACTGTTATTACAATAATTATATACTTCTTTCTCTACAAATGGTAACCACGTGGGGTGGCCATTTTTGAAGACTATGTTTCAGTTTTCCGAGACCCGAGTGACGACAGAAAGGGGAACATGGTAAGCATCCTTAGATGTCGACTCATGGTTAACCTCCATGAATGGTAAACTGGAGTCATGAAAAACTACCAACTGCATTTAGGTAAGTATACTTTAACTTACGTAATTGTAAAGAAATTATTCTAAATGATGAATGTTTATCAATTTGTGCACCTATACGCCATGCGACAACTCGACACTGCGCCATGCGACAGTTTGTTGCATAACGCATTGTCGTATTTTCGCATAGCATATTGTCGCACTATTGCATGACCCATTGTCGCACTGTCGCATGACACATTGTCGTATTCATTGACGTTTCGAAATAAGCACGTCATATACACTGCTATCACACTAATTATATACTTCTTTCTCTCGCAAATGGTAACCACGTACGGTGGCCGTTTTTAGAGACTATATGTTTCAGTTTTCTGAGACCCGAGTGACGACAGAGAGGGCAACATGGTAAGCATCCTTAGATGTCGACTCATTGTTAACCTCCATGAATGGTAAACTGGAGTCATGAAAAACTACCAACCGCATTTAGGTAGGTATACTTTGATTTACGTATTTGTAAAACTATTCTAAATAATGAATTTTTATCAATTTTATCGACTTTACGCCATGCGATAACTCGACAATGCGCCATGTGACAATGTTTTTGTCGCATAGCGCATTGTCGGACTGTTGCATGGCATAATGTTGCACTGTCGCATGGCGCATTGTCGTATTGATTGATATCTCGAAATAAGCACATCATTCATACTGCTATCACACTAATTATATACTGCTTTCTCTTGCGAATGGTAACCACAAGAGGTGGCCGTACCATATGTTTTAGTTTTCCGAGACCCGAGTGACGACAGGAAAGGCAACATGGTAAGCATCCTTGGATGACGACAGATGGTTCACCTCCATGAATGGTAAACTGAAATCGTCACGAACTACAAACTGCATTTAGATAATAAAAACGTGACAAATATATATCCAGAATATCTGCTTATATTAATTGTAAAGACACTGTTATAAATTTTGAATTTGTCTCACTGTCGCATGACATATTTTCGCACTGTCGCATGACTCATTGTCGTATTCATTGATGTTTCGAAATAAGCAAGTCATATATACTGTTATTACAATAATTATATACTTCTTTCTCTACAAATGGTAACCACGTGGGGTGGCCATTTTTGAAGACTATGTTTCAGTTTTCCGAGACCCGAGTGACGACAGAAAGGGGAACATGGTAAGCATCCTTAGATGTCGACTCATGGTTAACCTCCATGAATGGTAAACTGGAGTCATGAAAAACTACCAACTGCATTTAGGTAAGTATACTTTAACTTACGTAATTGTAAAGAAATTATTCTAAATGATGAATGTTTATCAATTTGTGCACCTATACGCCATGCGACAACTCGACACTGCGCCATGCGACAGTTTGTTGCATAACGCATTGTCGTATTTTCGCATAGCATATTGTCGCACTATTGCATGACCCATTGTCGCACTGTCGCATGACACATTGTCGTATTCATTGACGTTTCGAAATAAGCACGTCATATACACTGCTATCACACTAATTATATACTTCTTTCTCTCGCAAATGGTAACCACGTACGGTGGCCGTTTTTAGAGACTATATGTTTCAGTTTTCTGAGACCCGAGTGACGACAGAGAGGGCAACATGGTAAGCATCCTTAGATGTCGACTCATTGTTAACCTCCATGAATGGTAAACTGGAGTCATGAAAAACTACCAACCGCATTTAGGTAGGTATACTTTGATTTACGTATTTGTAAAACTATTCTAAATAATGAATTTTTATCAATTTTATCGACTTTACGCCATGCGATAACTCGACAATGCGCCATGTGACAATGTTTTTGTCGCATAGCGCATTGTCGGACTGTTGCATGGCATAATGTTGCACTGTCGCATGGCGCATTGTCGTATTGATTGATATCTCGAAATAAGCACATCATATATACTGCTATTACATTAATTATACACTTCTTTCTTTCACAAATGGTAATCACGTGAGGTGGCCGTTTTTGGAAACGATGTTTCAGTTTTCCGATACCCGAGTGACGACAGGAATGTAACATGGTAAGCATCCTTGGATGACGACGGATGGTTCACCCCCATGAATCGTCACGAACTACAAACTGCATTTAGGTAAGTAAAAAAACGTGAAAAAACTTATATCCAGAATACCTGCTCAGTTTAATTGTAAAGACACTGTTCTAACTAATAAATGTGTATCAATTTGTGCGACTATACGTCATGCGACAACAAATGATATACGAGTAATGATACGTAGAAGAAATCGTCAACATTCTAAAGCCAAATTATATAACACTCCTGCCTCATGGAACAAATTTAGAACCATTCGGAATCAGGTTATTTCTTCAATCCGTGATGCAAAAGAAAAATATCTATCTAAACTTCAGTCCTCTTTAATTGATAAATCTATACCGCCTGGTAAATGGTGGCGAATAGCGAAGTCAGTAATGAATCTTAATAACAAAAATGAAACCGACGCTCCTCTGATTATTAATGGTGATCTAAAACTACATCCTACCGACAAAGCTGAATCATTCAATGAATATTTTACATCTATATCTGTTTCTAATAAGAATGTTGACGATTTACCTCCTGACAGCCCTCAGCCACAGCATACATTTTCAACTTTCGACATTACAGAACAAGACATAATTGATCAACTTCATCTTCTCAACACCAATAAACCTTCAGGCCCTGATACTATTCCTCCACAATTCATAAAGGGTGTCTCTCAGTCAATTATAAAACCTCTTCATGTAATATTTAATAATTCTATATCATCTGGTATGCTTCCTGATGTATGGAAAAATGCCAATGTTACACCCATATATAAAGGTAAAGGTTTACGAAGTGATCCATCTAATTATAGACCTATTTCTGTGACTCCTATTTTTAGCAAAATTTTGGAAAAAATTGTGTTTAAAAATCTTTTTAACTACCTTACCAGATATAACATAATCTCCAAACATCACTCAGGATTTTTACCTAAAGATTCAACAACCTATCAACTATTAGCTATATATGACACAATTGTAAAACATTTGGATAATGGCAATGAAGCGAGAATGATATTTTGTGATATAAGCAAAGCTTTTGATCGTGTCTGGCATGATGGTTTAATATATAAGCTTAAAAAATATGGAATCGAAGGTAATATGTTGACATGGTTTTCATCTTATTTGAAGAATAGGAGACAGAGAGTGGTCTTTGATGGATTCAAATCTACTTTTAAATCCATACAGGCGGGGGTACCACAGGGATCTGTCCTGGGACCATATCTCTTTCTATTGTATATTAATGATATTGGTGATGATATTTCTTCTAATGTTAAATTGTTTGCTGACGATACTTCCTTAATAAGTCTCATTGAAGGAAATAGACAGGAATCTGCCGAAATTCTTAATAATGATATGAGAAAAATATCTTTGTGGGCTGAAAAATGGGGCATACTTTTTAATCCAGATAAAACTGTATCTCTTCTTTTCTCAAGGCGAGTTGACTCCCAAATATTAATTCCTGATTTATTTTTCAACAATACAGCACTTAGGAGTATATTTCAATTCAATGGCAAATTGGTCTACCCATATAAATTATATATATGAGAAAGCATACAAAAGAATAAACATACTCAGATTACTGAAATTCAAACTTGATAGAAAATCACTTCAAACTATTTATACTTCCTTTATTCGACCCATTCTCGAGTATTCTAATATAGTATGGTCTAATTGCAACCAATCTGAGTGTGATATTTTGGAGTCAATTCAGCTTGAAGCAGCACGCATTATAACTGGTTTAAGAAGGGGAACAAGTCACGCTATAATTTATAAAGAATCTGGCCTAGTACCACTTATTAAACGAAGACATCTACATCGAAATATAACTTTTTTCAATATATTTAATAACAATTGCCCTTCTCATATTTATGAATTATTACAACCCTTTTTAAATATTAGTGATAATTACAATTTCCGACATAACAGATTATTTAATGTTCCTGCAGCTAGAACCCAGTTATATAAAAACAGCTTTTTCCCGTCTATTATGACCGAATGGAACGAACCGTCCTGTCCATTTCCTACAATGTCATCTGTTAAATCCATCAAAAGTTTTACAGTAAATACATATATCTTTGATAATAGAGCTCAATGTTCCGATATTTTCAAATATAATGGTGATCGTATGTCAAATATTTTATTATGTCAGTTGAGAAATTTTGCTAGTAACCTTAATACGGATCTCTTTAATTCTCATCTCAGTGACAGTCCAGCCTGCCTGTGTGGATTTCAAAACGAAGATCGTGAACACTATTTTCTATACTGTCCTTTATACGTCAACCCTAGACGGCTCCTTTTTAACTCTATCTTGGAACTTGACAATGATATACCACTGACAACACAAACATTTTTGCAAGGCTCTGAAAGACACGATATAAACATTAACAAAGCTATATTGGATAAAGTTCAGTGCTTTGTCAGAGATACCAATAGATTTCAATAGATTTCGCTGATTTTGTTGAATAGATTTCGTTGAATTCGTTGAATATCTTGTAAAATCATTTTTTTTTCTATTTGTAATGATATGAAGTAGGAGACATTTTGTATATGATGTTTATCAATATCTAGCTTGATGTTTTAGGAAATCATCATCATTAAATAAATATAGCAATTAAGATTATTTATGTATATATCAATATTAATTTGTATCTACTGTTAATATGTAAGGAGAGGGCGTGTATAGGCATGTTGCCTGTTGCCCAATTCCAATTGTATGTAACATCTGACAATAAAATATTCTGAAATGAAATGAAAATGCGACAACTCGACAATGCGCCATGCGACAGTGTGTTTGTTGCATAGCGCATTGACGTTTTGTCGCATTTTCATATTGTTGCACTATAGCATGGCATATTGACGCACTGTCGCATGACCCATTTTCGTATTCATTGACCATATCAATATATACTGCTATCACACTAATTATATACTTCTTTCTCTCGCAAATAGTAACCACGTACGGTGGCCGTTTTAGAGACTATATGTTTCAGTTTCTGAGACCCGAGTGACGACAGGAAGGGCAACATGGTAAGCACACTTGGATGTGGACTCATGGTTAACCTCCACGAATGGTAAACTGGAGTCGTGAAAAACTACCAACTGCATTTAAGGATTGAATCTTGCTTTGGTCGATTTCATGGGGTGATGAATTGAGTTGCTCTTGAAACAAATTGAATGAACTGCGAAGTATATAGATAAAAATGGTTATGGACCAGTGGAGGACTGACATAACCATCGCGAAGCTATGATTGGATTTGTAATAAACACAGGGAATATAACATATGAGGAGTACTTAAATAAAAATGGTTATGGACTAGTGGAGGACTGACATAACCATCGCGAAGTTATGATTGGATTCGTAATAAACACAGGGAATATAACATATGAGGAGTACTTAAATAAAAATGGTTATGGACCAGTGGAGGACTGACATAACCATCGCGAAGTTATGATTGGATTCGTAATAAACACAGGGAATATAACATATGAGGAGTACATAAATAAAAATGGTTATGGACCAGTGGAGGACTGACATAACCATCGCGAAGCTATGATTGGATTTGTAATAAACACAGGGAATATAACATATGAGGAGTACTTAAATAAAAATGGTTATGGACCAGTGGAGGACTGACATAACCATCGCGAAGTTATGATTGGATTCGTAATAAACACAGGGAATATAACATATGAGGAGTACATAAATAAAAATGGTTATGGACCAGTGGAGGGCTGACATAACCATCGCGAAGCTATGATTGGATTTGTAATAAACACAGGGAATATAACATATGAGGAGTACTTAAATAAAAATGGTTATGGACCAGGGGCGGGCTGACATAACCATCGCGAAGTTATGATTGGATTCGTAATAAACACAGGGAATATAACATATGAGGAGTACTTAAATAAAAATGGTTATGGACCAGTGGAGGACTGACATAACCATCGCGAAGTTATGATTGGATTCGTAATAAACACAGGGAATATAACATATGAGGAGTACTTAAATAAAAATGGTTATGGACCAGTGGAGGGCTGACATAACCATCGCGAAGTTATGATTGGATTTGTAATAAACACAGGGAATATAACATATGAGGAGTACTTAAATAAAAATGGTTATGGACCAGTGGAGGGCTGACATAACCATCGCGAAGTTATGATTGGATTCGTAATAAACACAGGGAATATAACATATGAGGAGTACTTAAATAAAAATGGTTATGGACCAGTGGAGGGCTGACATAACCATCGCGAAGTTATGATTGGATTCGTAATAAACACAGGGAATATAACATATGAGGAGTACTTAAATAAAAATGGTTATGGACCAGGGCGGGCTGACATAACCATCGCGAAGTTATGATTGGATTCGTAATAAACACAGGGAATATAACATATGAGGAGTACTTAAATAAAAATGGTTATGGACCAGTGGAGGGCTGACATAACCATCGCGAAGTTATGATTGGATTCGTAATAAACACATGGAATATAACATATGAGGAGTACTTAAATAAAAATGGTTATGGACCAGTGGAGGACTGACATAACCATCGCGAAGTTATGATTGAATACGTAATAAACACTTGGAGCATAATATATGATGAGTACATAAATAAAAATGGTTATGGACCAGGGGCGGGCTGACATAACCATCGCGAAGTTATGATTGGATACGTAATAAACACATGGAATATAACATATGAGGAGTACATAAATAAAAATGGTTATGGACCAGGGGCAGGCTGACATAACCATCGCGAAGTTATGATTGGATACGTAATAAACACTTGGAGCATAATATATGATGAGTACATAAATAAAAATGGTTATGGACCAGGGGCGGGCTGACATAACCATCGCGAAGGTATGATTGGATACGTAATAAACACATGGAATATAACATATGAGGAGTACATAAATAAAAATGGTTATGGACCAGTGGAGGGCTGAATAACCATCGCGAAGTTATGATTGGATTCGTAATAAACACAGGGAATATAACATATGAGAAGTACATAAATAAAAATGATTATGGACCAGGGGCGGGCTGACATAACCATCGCGAAGTTATGATTGGATACGTAATAAACACATGGAATATAACATATGAGGAGTACATAAATAAAAATGGTTATGGACCAGGGGCGGGCTGACATAACCATCGCGAAGTTATGATTGGATACGTAATAAACACATGGAATATAACATATGAGGAGTACATAAATAAAAATGGTTATGGACCAGGGGCGGGCTGACATAACCATCGCGAAGTTATGATTGGATACGTAATAAACACATGGAATATAACATATGAGGAGTACATAAATAAAAATGGTTATGGACCAGTGGAGGGCTGACATAACCATCGCGAAGTTATGATTGGATACGTAATAAACCATGGAATATAACATATGATGAGTACATAAATAAAAATGGTTATGGACCAGGGGCGGGCTGACATAACCATCGCGAAGTTATGATTGGATACGTAATAAACACATGGAATATAACATGGGGAGTACATAAATAAAAATGGTTATGGACCAGGGGGCGGGCTGACATAACCATCGCGAAGTTATGATTGGATACGTAATAAACACATGGAATATAACATATGGGGAGTACATAAATAAAAATGGTTATGGAACAGGGGCGGGCTGACATAACCATCGCGAAGGTATGATTGGATACATAATAAACACATGGAATATAATATATGATGAAGTACATAAATAAAAATGGTTATGGACCAGTGGAGGGCTGACATAACCATCGCGAAGTTATGATTGGATACGTAATAAACACATGGAATATAACATATGAGGAGTACATAAATAAAAATGGTTATGGACCAGCGGAGGGCTGATATAACCATACATTGTTTATTGAATCTTGATATGCGCTTAATTGCTGATGTCATTTTGCAATATGGCCAATATATACAGGCATACTCTACTACAAAATTCATGTATATCATTTACGAGATAGACAGATGTCTAACAGTTTCTGCACGCATACAATAGACAGTACACTACATTTGTAACACACCAAAAATAACAGGTTGAATATGTGTCAGTTTAACGTAATATGTTCATTTTTCATATTTTCAATTGAATATTGTTTTCATTTCCATTAAAATTCTTAATAAATATTGCTATTGTTGGATTGAAAAAATCAACAGACTGAACTCAATAGCAGTGACAGGTTTTTGTTCATTTTTTTAAATGATGGAGACGAGACAATTTTCCCCAACTCCTACTAACAGCTGCAACATTGCACCAATACTCTTCTCACTTTTACATACCTAAATATAAGTACATGCAGCTACCACACAAACGCTTTAACATATTTTGTCTTTGTAACTACGAGGGGGGGAGCCCATTTTCTGTAAGCCTGTAATAATAACATTGCAAGATGATGCATTCAAATTATTCGGTTTTTCTATTTATTTTTTGCCATTCAATATATAAGGAATTATCTATTAAGAACTGTCCTTTATTTCATATAATTATATTTCTCTACTTACTAACAGACATAACAATACCATATGTCCTGTTAATGACCAAATGACATGATGACATGCTAAATTAGATTTGATATTCGTACCAAATCCTTGTCCCTGACTGCCGAGGCCATTTCATGAGTGCCTCCCCTGCTGTGTAGATATTAATTGCTTATCTCCGATATAATATTTGTGTTTTGATGGAAAAGATCTTAATTGAGGTTTGCTGGCTTCTGTCAGTCAAGTACCTTTATATCACCCTACACGACACTCATAAGTGTATCTTTTGACTTAAATACTACTATAACCGTTTTATATTCTGGCACATTTTAACCTGTACAATCATGCAACAAACACACATAAACATAGGGTGCAATTGGAGGGCCTCCACGTGGCGCACCTGGAAACACTGGACATTTAGACCGATACAGATTGTCTGTAGCGCGTTTTTTGTCAAGTGGCTAATCTCCATAAAATAGTCTTCTTCAATTTTCAATAAAATGTATTTTTTTGACTCGGATCTGTACATTATAGCTCGTTTCCCTTCATTTCAACTGTGACATTCCTTTACTTTAATTTTTCTTGAAACTGGGATATGATTTCCTAACATAATGAAAAAGCTCCAAGAGTTATCTCCCTTTCACAAGTCTCTTCATTTAATCTGCGACACTCCTTCAGGTGTCGCCCCGCTAGTATGAAATGAGAGACGTAAGGTGCGATAACAGAGTTATCATGTTAACACGACAACGTTTACCTACCAACACGCTTATAACCGCAAGTTAATTAATAAGGAAACTGACAGATTCTTTGTAACGATATTTTAAAGTTAAGTAAATCCTGGCGTGATCTATCGACTGAGATAGATGTTGACTCTGCGAAAATTCATTTGAGGGAGAAATTTTGGGTCAAACAGGCAAAAGTCGACATTTTCATCGCTAGTTTCTGTTTAATTAGTTCTAGCAAACAAACGCTCATAGTTGACAAATTGAGATTTTACACATTAAAAGTAATTCTGAACAAAACGGTATTTGAAAATGTTATAAAGAACAGACGGTCTTGGAAATGAGTGGTATTTCACAGGTTCCCAGTAAATTTCCACGGCAGACGTGGTATTTTGGGACTTGGGCCGCGCCTTCCTTCAAAGCTATTCTGACCGATTGGACCGATTTCATAAAAAGTGTTATAAGTAACCAATTTATGTACTTTTTATTTGGCAAAAGTATCTGGCCATGATTTATAAGTCAAAAAACGGCAAATCAAAGTGATACACATGTAAGCAGCCATGTTGGTTTTCTAAAAAGGAAATGGTAATACTTCTAATGTTATTTTTTTCGAAAATATTCTCAAATTAAGTAAACATTAAGATATGGATATATTTACTTTTTTATTTTATTTTTTTTTTCTTTGAAGAGACATTGGTAATTTTAGTAATTAATATATGAATATAGAAATGATTAATTTGATTAAGAAACGGCACTTAGATTTTTACTGGATTTATTTGTGTTGAAATTGTTATTTCAGAAATAGGAAATTTGAAATAAATTTACGTCAGTTATTTCAGGAAAACACGTTATTCAACTTATTGATCTTGAATCGACTTTAAATATCAAAATACCACGACCGTTGTCTCTGCGCCGGTTTCTGTTACTTCTGTTTCGGCTCCCTTTGCCACGATTCCTCAAGGGCCATACCAGATATACTTTGGGTCTGCCCCTTCGATGACTGTTCTCTTCTGTTACAGATACCTAGTCCAGGTCAGCAGTTTGTTCCGATACCAATACAGCCATCACCGCCTCAACAAAGTCCTGTCCAGGTGGTTCCTCAAAGTGCCATTCCGACTCGGCAGTTCGTCCCTATACAGATACTGTCATCCCCTCCTCTACCAAGTCCTGTCCAGGTGTTTCCTCAAGGCACCATTCCGACTCAGCAGTTCGTCCCTATACAGATACTGCCATCCCCTCCTCTACCAAGTCCAGTCCAGGTGTTTCCTCAAGGCACCATTCCGACTCAGCAGTTCGTCCCTATACAGATACTGCCATCCCCTCCTCTACCAAGTCCTGTCCAGGTGGTTCCTCAAGGCACCATTCCGACTCAGCAGTTCGTCCCTATACAGATACTGCCATCCCCTCCTCTACCAAGTCCTGTTCAAGTGGTTCCTCAAAGCACCACTCCATCACAGCAGTTTGTCTCGATTGTATCACAGGAATCCACGATGTCGCGTCTACCATCACCACTTCGTCCGTCACCATCCAGCCCTGGCCCATCGCGAAGCTGCAACTCGTACTACAAACGTCAAAACGAAGAGGTCGAGAAAGGCAGGGTTGTGAGGACTGCAATATTATCATTTGAAGAATGGACAGAGATGATGAAGGCTAGAAGCTACACCACCTGAGAAATCCCAAGATTAAGGGATCCCTGATCTCCGTTTACATATACCAAGTGCTGAACAACAAGGCACGAGGGGGATATAAATATTTTAATGCTGCCTAGCAACATTGCTAGAAGGTCCCAAGCCCTTGAAAAAGCAGAGGGGAAATATTTGTATTCACTGAAAAAAAACCCAACAAACACTGTGATAAATCGTGTAGTGTCGATAGCAATTCCTATGGTGAAGTGGCTATTACAATTGTCACTATGTGGCAGGAGACCCGGGTTCGATTCCTGGTGGGAATTTCAGCACAATTGGTTTGTTACAGCTTTTTTGGTCATATTTTGATATCTCGAGTCATAACTATATGAAGAATCATTCAAAGATAAAATTCTTGGTTCATGTTGCGAATTAAATTGTGTAATTGTATATGATATTTTCATTTTGGGTTCATTTTGCAAATTAAATTGCGTAATTGTATGTGAAATTTGCATCATTTTTTCTTTTCATTTAAAAAAAAACAACAAACACTATGAAAGACCATGTAGTGTTGAAAGCAATTCCTATGGTGAAGTGGTTATCACAATTGTCACTATGTGGCAGGAGACCCGGGTTCGATTCCCGGTGGGAATTTCAGCACAATTGGTTTGTTACAGCTTTTTTGGTCATATTTTGATATCTCGAGTCATAATTAGAGCTTTTCACCATGTGGTGAAAAGACCTATTGTTTTTGTTCTGTTTTTTAACTCACCTGGTCCGAAGGACCAAGGTGAGCTTATGCCATACCGCGGCGTCCGTCGTCTGTCGTCCGTCCGTCCGTCCGTCAACAATCGACTTCTTCTCTATAACCGCTGGTCGGATTTCAACAAAATTTGACTGGTAGCATCCTTTTGGGCTACTAACTGAAAATTGTACAAATGATGGGGCTGACCCCCCAGGGGCCTGAGGGGCGGGGCCAAAAGGGGTCAATTTGGCTATTTCCATTTAAACGACTTCTTCTCTGAAACTAAGCATGGGATAACACCCAAAATGCAATGGTAGCATCCTTATAGGGTGGGGATTCAAAATTGTACAAATGACAGGGCTGACCCCCTGGGGGCCTGAGGGGCGGGGTCAAAAAGGGGTCAATTTGGCTATTTCCATATAAACGACTTCTTCTCTGAAACTAAGCATGCAGGGGCGGATTTAGGTTTTGAGGTTAGAGGGGGCGTGGGACAAAGCAAATCAGGCGAGGGGTCTGGGGGCCGCCTAGGCCCCCAGAAGCTCTCGAATAAATGGTGCAAAATCCTGCATTCTGAGGATTTCATGAACACATTTTCCAGAAAATAATTGAAGCCATTTAAGGATGTTTATTTATAGTTTTCGTGTCAAGTGTCATATTTTTTATTTGAAGTTTTGATTTATTTTTTTACTTACAGAATTGCAACATCAAAATCTTAATATTTATATGGACATAAAGCGAAGAAGGGCGGGGGTCTGGGTGGGGGCCGCCTAGGCCCCCAGAAGCCCTCGAATAAATGTACACTTTTTCCAAAAAATAATTGAAGCCATGTAAAAATGTTCGTTTATTATTTTTGACGTCTAATGTCAGATTTTGAATATAAAGTTACAGAATTGCACTGCCTAAAATCATAATATCTTTTCATAGAGGCACGAAGCGAAGAAAAGGATGGGGTTCTGGGGGCCGCCTAAAACGAATATACGTACCCGGCCTACTATGCCTTTAGGCCGGGTACGAATTGGTCCCTATGTATCGTAGTGGAGCACTGCCTCCGAAAATCACTCGGGCACAGTTTTTTCATACTTTTTTGAAGGTTTTGAAGTAATAGGGAACAATTGTAGCTCTAAAGATGACACCATTTTCAGTCTCAAAGTCTTTTGAGCTACAATATTGCAGCTAGGGGTCGCCTATTGAAGGTTTTTATAGGACTAATGAAAGTGTATGTGAACTTTTTAACGATATAAGCTTTTATTTTTATACATTATCTGTCAGATTAGATAATTCATTTCCCTAACTTACACACAATCTTCATTATTCGTGTATTGGACAACGAAAGAAAAGAAGGCTAGTGGTCTTGTCTATGGCCATACGGTGCCAGGAACCATTGCTATCATCCTGTTTTCTAATAGGGAGCCTTTTGTCATGTGCATTAATTTTTTTAACATCGTTTGCCTATCTTGTAACATTATCGTTAAGATATGTTTTTATTGAAACAAAAAACGAAGGCATCTGGCCATGGGGTGCACCCAGACCCTAGAAGCTCTCATTTTCTGTCGCATTCCACTTTTTTCTTTACACACATTTTCTTAGGACAAATAAAATGCTTCTAGAAGCATTCGGCGTCAGTAGTGATCTTGTAACTGGCGTTTTGAAAGTACGCACACATTTGTGAATTGATAGTCGGATTTAATACAGGACTTTAATGCTGATTCAAAAATGTGAAATATATCATTTACAACCTGGAAAACGAAGGGCATGGTATATAGTAAACCAGCGAAGACTCATTGCCAGCTACAATTCCTTCCACCCACCCCCTCCCCCTTTTCTTTTATTGCTAAGCATATCGAGATATAACCTGTCAATATTGAATATTAATGACAATAAATTATCTAATATATTGGGATTTTATCGGTTTTTTTTTTTTTTTTGAAAAAGTAAATACTTGAAGGTATTTACATTGTACCTTTTAAGCGATGGAGATAAAACCTTAGCTTACACGAAAAAAAATATAATTATTCCATTGTGCCTGGATACAAGTATGTTCATGCATGTATGTACCACAAAGTCGAATACATTTAGATTTTAAAATGATAACATCAAACGGTAAAGGTAGGAAATGGAGTTTTCTGTCTAATTCTCACTCTTTATCTAATTCCTTAATTTTTTCCCTTTCTCCCTCTTTTTTTCTTTCTTCCTTCTTTTCCTTCCTTCCCCTCTTTCTTTTTCCCTTCTTTCTCCTTTTTCTTTTTTCTCTCTCTCCTATTTTAGGGGGGGCGTACGCCGGGTCCGCCCCCCCCCTTGGATCCGCGCCTGGCATGGAATAGCAACCATAATGCAATGGTAGCATCGTTATAGGATGGGGATTCAAAGTTGTACAAATGATGGGCGGACCCACCGGGGCCTGAGGGGTGGTGTCGAAAGGGGTCAATTTGGCTATTTCCATATAAACAACCTTTTCTCTGTACCTAAACATGGCAATTACACTCATAATGCAATGGTAGCATCCTTATAGGGTGAGGATTCAAAATTGTACAAAGGATAGGACTTACCGCGCCCCCCCCCCCCCCGGGAGGGCTGAGGGGCGGGATCGAAAGGGAGCAATATTTGCTGTTATCATATAAACGACTTCTTCTCTGCAACTCAGCATGGAAGAGCACTCATAATGCAATAGTAGCATCCTTATAGGATTGGGATTTAAAATTGTACAAAGTATAGGGCTGACTCCCTGGGGCCTTAGACGCGGGGCCAAAAAGGTCAATTAGGCTACTATTTTCATATAAATTACTTCCTCTCTGAACCTTTGTATTGGATAGCATATTTGTATGGTATCTATAGCATCATTTTATGGTTTGTTTCAAATTTAAACAAATTTTGGAGTCAATTGTACAAATTTTTCTCATTGTAAAAGTTTTTGTGATAATTACAAAAAAAACAGGTGAGCGATACAGGCCCTTTGGGCCTCTTGTTAGGGCTTTTCACCATTTTGGTGAAAAGACCTATTGTTTTTGTTCTGTTTTTATTATTATTATTATTATTAGGGCTTTTTCACCATTTTGGTCCAGGGGATGGGCTATAAAGTCAGATAGTATGAATGACCTTGACCCATATTCAAGTTCACAGGGGTCAAATACACATATCATAAATAAATTGTTTAAAATGGTCATAACTAACTTATCGTTGGTTTTACAGCTTTCATGCTATTATATTATTTGAAGATAATCTACAGGGCAATGTTTTAAAGGGCTGTCAAGTTTGTTAATATAAATGATCTTGACCGTAATACCTTTGAGGTGAAAAGCCCGTCAAATTGTCCCGGTGACAATTTCTAGTTATAATTATTCTTCTACACTTTTTTTGTGTCCAAAAGATCTTCAAAATGGTAAGAGGTATGCCAATGGCCTTATTGTTATATTGTATGGCATGAGTTGAAAGGGTGACCGCAACATTTTAAGTAGGTCAAAAATCCAAGATGGCCGCCATGACGTCATACCTAAAAAGTCTAAAACAGCCATAACTCAAAAATCGTTTAAGATACAGCAAATATTTTTGATGTTTTATGTAGATCGTATAAAAGACTAACTTTTATTCCAGAACAGCAATTAGGTCAGAGGTCAAAAAAAAAGTTCGCTATGGGGTCAACGTTCGCGAATTTTTATTTTTTTTGATTTTGCGAAATTTCTTTTTACATATCGATGCAGAATATCATTCTGATGATTTTGGTGTCTTTTATTTTTCGGTAGCACTTCCGGTTAATGCTGTATGCTATTTTGAAAAACAATCCTTTGATCTTTGCTAAATTCTCGCCAAATTGTCGAACTGAATGACTAATATAGTCTGTAATTTCTATAGAAAAGACCCCTCTAATGTTCTCTAACGTTTGATATGATTTTCATATTCGTCAAAAAAAAAAAAAAAAAAAAAAAAAAAAAATTGGCCGCTATGACGTCATATCTTAAAATTTTAAAAATGCTTATAAATCACTAACAGTTCTTTTCACAGATTTCATCCAATAATATTTTTTGCAGAGAGTTCTCTTCGGCTGATCAAACTTCATGCAGATCTTCACTAAAACACTTTTATTCAGGGCTGAAGGTCAAGGTCATTTATTGGTTACAACTTCAAAACCCATGCATTACCTAGTTCTTAACTTACCTAGCAATGACGGTATTGTAAACTAAATATAGTGAAAAGCCCGCCAAATTGTCTATGACAATTTCTCGTTAGGGCTTTTCACCATGTGGTGAAAAGACCTATTGTTTTTGTTCTGTTTTTAGGGCTTTTCACCATTTCGGTGAAAAGACCTATTGTTTTTGTTCTGTTTTTTATTATCAGGGCTTTTCACCATGTGGTGAAAAGACCTATTGTTTTTGTTCTGTTTTTTATTATTAGGGCTTTTCACCAATTTGGTGAAAAGACCTATTGTTTTTGTTCTGTTTTTTATTATTATTAAAGCTTTTCACCATGTGGTGAAAAGACCTATTGTTTTTGTTCTGTTTTTTATTATTAGGGCTTTTCACCATGTGGTGAAAAGACCTATTGTTTTTGTTCTGTTTTTTTTATTATTATTATTATTATTCTTCTACACTTTTTTTTGTGTCCAAAAGATCTTCAAAATGGTAAGAGAGTATGCCAATGGCCTTATTGTTATATTGTATGGCATGAGTTGAAGGGGTGACCGCAACATTTTTAAGTAGGTCAAAAAATCCAAGATGGCCGCCATGACGTCATACCTAAAAAGTTTAAAACAGCCATAACTCAAAAACCGTTTAAGATACAGCAAATATTTTTGATGTTTTATGTAGATCGTATAAAAGACTAACTTTTATTCAATTACAGCAATTAGGTCAAAGGTCAAACAAAAAAGTTCGCTATGAGGTCAAAGTTCACGAATTTTTATTTTTTTGTTTTTGCAAATTTCTTTTTATATATCGATGCAGAATGTCATTCTGATGAATGTTGTGTCTTTTATTTTTTCGGTAGCACTTCCTGTTAATGCTGTATGCCATTTTGAACAATCCTTTGATCTTTGCTAAATTCCCGCCAAAATGTTTAACATTATATATTGTCGAACTGAATGACTAATATAGTCTGCAATTGCTATAGAAAAGACCCCTCTAATGTTCTCTAACGTTTGATATGATTTTCATCTTCATCAAAAAAACAAAATGGCCGCTATGACGTCATATCTTAAAATTCAAAAATGCTTATAACTCACTAACAGTTCTTTTCACAGATTTCATCCAATAATATTTTTTGCAGATAATCTTAAGCGTAAACTTTTTCTCTCTACATGTTATTACAAAAAATGGCAACTTCCGGTTTTCGGTAAGGGTCAAATGTTAAAGGTGCTGTTTTTAACAATAAACTTGAAAACTTTTCTCCTGAAGTTCTATAAGGTCTAGGATCTTCATATTTCATATATAAGATGTCCAGGGGATGGGCTATAAAGTCTCAGATACTAGGAATGACCTTGACCCATATTCAAGGTCACATGAGTCATATATGTTCAAATCTTTAAATGACTCAACAATAACCTAAATGATAAGAGTCTTCATACGTTAAAGGTCACAGGGGTCCAGAGTTTAAATATACATACCGGGGTATATATACTTAACAACACCGCAAGTCAGATGACGTTAAGGCGCATTCGATCTCGTTATCATTTGCTCGAACGAATTTGGAAATATTGGATTAAGATGAGAGTTCTCTTCGGCTGATCAAACTTCATGCAGATCTTCACTAAAACACTTTTATTCAGGGCTGAAAGTCAAGGTCATTTATTGGTTACAACTTCAAAACCCATGCATTATCTACTTCTTAACTTACCTGGCAATGACGGTATTGTAAACTAAATATAGTGAAAAGCCCGCCAAATTGTCTATGACAATTTCTAGTTATTATTATTATTATTATTATTCTACACTTTTTTGTGTCCAAAAGATCTTCAAAATGGTAAGAGATATGCCAATGGTCTTATTGTTATATTGTATGGCATGAGTTGAAGGGGTGACCGCAACATTTTTAAGTAGGTCAAAAATCCAAGATGGCCGCCATGACCTTATACCTAAAAAGTTTAAAACAGCCATAACTCTAAAACCGTTCAAGATACAGCAAATCTTTTTGATGTTTTATGTAGATCATATAAAAGACTAACTTTTATTTAAGTACAGCAATTAGGTCAAAGGTCAAACAAAAAAGTTCGCTATGGGGTCAAAGTTCACGAATTTTTATTTTTTTTGATTTTGCAAAATTTCTTTTTATATATCGATGCAGAATGTCATTCTGATGAATTTGGTGTCTTTTATTTTTCGGTAGCACTTCCGGTTAATGCTGTATGCCATTTTGAACAATCCTTTGATCTTTGCTAAATTCCCGCCAAAATGTTTAACATTATATATTGTCGAACTGAATGACTAATATAGTCTGCAATTGCTATAGAAAAGACCCCTCTAATGTTCTCTAACGTTTGATATGATTTTCATCATCTTCAAAAAAACAAAATGGCCGCTATGACGTCATATCTTAAAATATAAAAAATGCTTATAACTCACTAAAAGTTCTTTTCATAGATTTCATCCAATAGTATTTTTTGCAGATAATCTTAAGCGTAAACATTTTCTCTCTATATGTTTATTACAAAAAATGGCAACTTCCGGTTTTCGGTAAGGGTCAAATGTTAAAGGTCCTGTTTTTTAACAATAAACTTGAAAACATATTTCTCCCTGAAGTTCTTGTAAATTGTCTCAGGGATACTTCATATTATCACTATAAAGGATGCCCATGTGGGATATGAGGGGGGGCTATATAAAGATCCTTATACAACAGGGATGACGCATTGGACCCACTATTCTAAGTTTCAGACTGGGTTCACATTACAACAAATCATAAGTAAATCTGATCAAAACGCGTACATGGCAGATTCTTACACTAAAACACTTTTATTCAGGTATGACAGTCAAGGGTGCATACTATTCTGCGAATTATAAATTCTAAACGCCATGCATTACCTAGTTCTTAACTTATCTTGAGTCAATGACGGTAATGTAAACTTGATATAGTGAGAAAAGCACGCCAAATTGGTCTATGACAAGTTTGCTAGTTTTTGATCGTGTCTTGCATTATGAGTAACACATCTTTCATCGTTGATGGACTCTGTTATTAAAGTTTTCAAGAATAATCAAATAAATGCATTTTTTTTTTTTTTTTTGATACTAAAGTAATTTCCCAGTTGAATGGTACACTGGCTCATAAAGCGAGGTATTGCTTATAATCATAAAATGACGACAAATCTTTGGGTATATGCTATTGAATTACTAGCCTTGGGTGGGGCGGTGTTGGGGGGTCGTCCTATCAGATAGAAGCGGTTTAGAATTGAACCTGGCTGCCCCTATTGCTATGATCGTAAAAGGGGACATAATTTTAGGATCTTATCATTTCTTCTTCTTTATACATTTCTTATTATATATTTCCATATCGTCTACGCCTTGACACAACAGCGGGGACCCAACGCCTCACTTATGGAATTCAAATGGGAACGCTACGCACCCTGTGAAGTAGGTACATGAGGTAATTTGTCCCCTAAGCCAGGACACACCATAATCCAGTAAAATTGGTAGCATTCTGCTCCTGCTTAATGCTCAGCATACAAGAATGCATGGACTATGTATCTCTATAAGTAAAACACATGGGTAGTAAGCCGTTCACGGGTCGTGTTTCATACTTATCCGCTTCAGCATAACACAAGCTATCAATAACCTGATCTCAAAAGTGGGAATCTCCTGGTTATTTTATTGTTAATATATGCGCAGGACAATTTATACTGTGATGCGCAACCGCTGACACGCGAAATTTATTATTGATGTAATAGACTCAGATAATATGGCGTCGTTATCTCCCCAAACCCATCGTTGTTCCTACAACTAAGTATCAGGAATTCAATTGATGCTTGTATACTATGCATGGTTTCATTGGCTTAAAATATTTACATTAAAATCACCCAATAAAGGAAAAAATGTGCGTCGCCGTTGTAATAAAACGATAGCTTCTGATTGGCTACAGAGTGCGACCGTGCGTAATGGATTTACAATAGACAAAAAGATCTCAAAAAGAATTTTATGAATATTGAAGCGATTACTCTATTTAGTAAATTGAACTTATCAGAGATTAAATATGAATATATTATTTATTGATACTGGAAGAATAATAACGACAAAAATCTGAGTGTACTCTCATCATAAACCGCTTCGCGGTTTATTTAGAGTACACTCAGATTTTTGTGTTATATCTCCATAACATAAAAAATCTATTCAAGTTAATCCTTAAATAGACCTGCTGATTTGATGAAAGTATATTCATTATCTCCTTGAAAAAGAAAAAAAAAACAACAACATGTAAATGAAATCTTAACTCTACCCCATACAGGTAAAAAAAAACCTTTCTCATGTTAATCTTAGTTTTGTATATATTTGTTTATGTTATGTTGTTGATGGTGTATCTCCTCCCCATGACCTGTCTATTTTGCAATACCTTTTCTTCCATGTATTTCATGTACCACATAGCGCCATACTTTCTTGATACCGGTTATATGGATTGTAAAATTTCTATCGAGCTATGAGGGCACATGATATGCATGGAAGTTACAAATCATATCTAAACATTCAAGCAATTTTATTCTGATATACTTTATAATCATATTTTTTCTTTTTGTTGGAATAAAATTTGGCATTCAAAATTATTTCTTATAAAGTTTCTAATATTGTGTAATGATATCGAACAAAATCCCGGTCCTCTGCGCACTCTCTCCAAATTTTCACATGTTAATGTAAGATCACTTAGAAATATAATTAGATATAATAGATAGTGAGCTGACTGAAAATGAATATAATATGTCATGTACTGAAACACATCTTGACCCTTGTTAGTTTTTCCGGACTCTGACCTTGTTTTAGACAGTTTTAGTAGTTTTCATCGAAGTGCGGATAGGCGCAGGGTAGGATTTTGGTGGGTGCAATATATCTTATACACCCCCCCCCCCGAGCGCCACCCCACCACGACCTCCCCACTCTGATCCGCGCCCCAACCAACAGAACAGCGAAGGAAGATCAAATATAGAAATTAGCCATTTGGTTTAGCGATAAGTATTTATTATGATAGCCATCAAGTTATTTTTTTTGTTATACTAGGTTGTAATAAAAACGACTCATAATCTAAAGAAATAATAGCTGGCAGAAAATCTAAGTATTTACACTGTATAAACTACTAGTTTTGGATGATAAAAATAGATGGAACTGTAGTTAATAACTGGTGCTATAAATGTTGATATGTAAGAACATTCAGCCCACACTCCTCATTCTATGCCTATTACTATACAAATATAAAATCTGAACAGTTTTTATTTAAAGAACCCACTCGCATTAACTCCTACTTCTTCTTCTTCTATTGACATTTGTTCTATCTAACAGACAATCACCTTATAAGGGATACAAATGATCTCTTGCTCCGATTTGCAGTGACCATTGTCTTATTAACTTCTGTATATCATAATCAGTATATAGACAAACTGCAATAATAAGAAAAACGATATATGAATATGATGGTGCTGATATTGAATAGGATTAATGATAATATTAGTAATATTGACTGGATATCTATCTCACAAAAATAATGATGTAAACGAAATTTAATAATATTCTAGTTTGAAACAATTAACACACAAATAAATGGACCATGTACCACAAAAAATAGTATACAGTGCGACCGAATGATAAGCCTTGGTTTACAAACACAATTAGATTAAAAATTAGACAGAGGAACCGCATTCACAAAAAAGCTATTAATTCAAACTCCCCTACTCAATGGGAAAGGTACAGATTAGTTCGAAATGAAACTATTAACCTAATTAGAGAAACAAAACAAAATTATTTCATGAAACTTGAATCATCGTTAAATAATAATAGCTTGTGTCTCCAGATAAATGGTGGAAAATTGCTAAATCTTTGTTAAAAATTGATAATAAGCAAACGTCTATCCCCCCTCTAAAACACAATGAGTCTTTTCTCCAACATCCTTTTGAAAAAGCGGAACACCTAAATACATACTTCTCTTCAATCTCCACTTCTTCTAATGATCTTGATCCTCTTCCCCCTCCTCCCGAGTTTCCTTTTAAGATTGACAATATTGTATTTACTGAACAGGATATCAAAGATCAGCTTTCTAATCTTAATGAAAAGAAACCTGCAGGACCTGATGGTATTTGTCCCAGAAAAATTCATAAAACTATTGACACCCTCTATTTTCTATTCCCTCTTACCCTTCTCTGCAATAAAACTATGGAAACCGGTGTTGTATTCCCTTGCCATGGAAAGCTGCTAACATTAATGCCCATAAACAAAGGGAAAGGTGATGTAAATGATATTTCCAACTATCGACCCCATTTCTATCACCTCTTGCTTCAGTAAAATAATAGAAAAAGTAATTTTTAAGTATCTCTATAATTACCTACGTGACTGTGAAGTAATCACCAAACATCAGTCCGGCTTCATTCCCGGTGATTCAACTGTGAACCAACTTCTTTCGTATACAATAATAATCACTAACTCATTAGACAAAGGAAAAGAAGTCCGGTCAGTTTTCTGTGATATAAGTAAAGCCTTTGATAGAGTGTGGCATGATGGACTATTATTTAAATTAGAATCTTATGGTTTTAAAGGGAAATTATTAGGGTGGTTTAGAAATTATCTTACTGATAGGAAGCAACGTGTTTTAACTGAAGGCATTTTCTCTACATTTAAAACTGTTAACGCTGGAGTCCCTCAGGGATCTGTCTTAGGCCCTTTTTTATTTCTATTATATATTAACGACATAACTAATATTGTTACTAGTGATTGCAAATTGTTTGCAGATGACACTTCGATTAGTGAAGTAATTGATAATAACCAAATCTATGCTGCCCATACGCTTTCACAAAATCTTTCGAATATAAGTACCTGGGCTCTGAAATGGGACATAAAGTTTAACCCCACTAAAACTGAATCATTAATATTTTCAAGGAAACGAAACGTCATTCATCCCGATATATACTTTGACAATAACACGGTTCATACAGCTAGCACACATATACATTTAGGAGTTCTACTTTCTGACGACTGTAAATGGACTCACCACATAGATTATGTATACCAGAAAGCATTTAAAAGGATAAATATTTTAAAAACATTAAAAAAAGAGTGTCACGTAAAACTCTTTTAAACATTTATAAAAGTTATATTTTACCTATTTTAGAATATGCTGATGTTTTATGGGATAACTGTACTGAACAATGTAAACTTCTGTTAGAGTCTGTCCACTTAGAAGCCGCTAGGATTATAACGGGATTGCGCAGAGGTACCCTCCCATGATATACTTTATAAAGAACTAGCTTGGGAATCTCTTTCTGATCGGCGTCAAAAACACAAACTTATTCTTATGTTTAAGATACTCCGTGGATTTGCTCCACAGCATTTGGTTGAAATTGTACAACCATTTTTATATCAGCCTGAAAATGAGAGATATCCACTAAGGATGACAAGATATTTTAATATTCCTATGTGCAGAACTGCAAGTTACTATACTAGTTTTTTTCCAAGTACCTTTAGAGAATTTAATTCTTTCGCTTTAAACTTTGACTTATCGAATGTTAATACTGTTGCACAATTTAAAACACTCCTTTTTAACATTAATAAAATGGAACCTGATATAACAAATACCTTTATAAACAAAGGTTCTCGAATTATAAATATTACTCTGTGCCAGCTCAGAAATTCCTCTAGCAATCTAAATTCTGACCTATTTCGCGATCATTTGAGAGATTCTCCAATTTGTTCTTGTGGCCTTGGTAATGAAACAGCCGAACACTATCTTTTCATATGTCCTTTATTTAATGAACAAAGATCATCACTCAGAACCAAAATACATAACTCTAATATCCCCCACTCGCATTTTAACGCAAAAACTCTACTGCATGGCTGTGACAATTGTGATGAAGAAAAAAAATACATATTTATTGCAATGCATATCAGAATATATATCTGAAACTAAAAGATTTTTTTAGATTTTTCTACTATGATAGGTTGGGGAGATACACTAATAATAATATTCATTCATAATGTAATGTTAAATGTTAAAATATTTTGTTGATAATTGTACTATACCGGATTTGTTTGGAGATGGCTAATATAGGCTTTGCCTGTTGCCAAATCCATTTGCATATTATTTGCAATAAAATTTGTTGAAATGAAAGTAGGACGACTGGTTCGTCTGTTGCTAGTATAATTTGACTGGATGGGGTGTGGTGCTTTGTATCTTCGGTGGCATGCATTAGTGATATAGCAATAAAAGGGGAACAGCAGTTCCACTATACAAGATGACACAACACGAATATACCGAAGTCTCCCAAAACACGCACCTCACACACATACACGCAATACACCGTATACATGGGAGGCCGTCCTTCTATGATCCTGGCTGTTTATAGGACGTTCATTAATCAAACAAACAAACAAGCAAACCTAATCAGTAACTAAGCTTTTATAAAATTTCTAGTTCAGCGTTTTCATTTTGCCCGGTTTCTCCTTCATGGACCTTGTTTGCAATTCTAATATACCTTCCCGTAGTTCATAGCTTTCGCCCCAGATCATGTGGCCATGTCTTTTTCATACTCGCAATTAAACAGTTGGTTAACTCCGGTCCCTCCTTGCGTTCGCCTTTGGGTGATCACCACCGATTGGTGTTTCGATTTTACCATATCTAATTTCAATTTCTGTAATACTACAAGTGTCAGGTTTTTAAACCTAGCTGATATAAGAGGGTGGACATGGTAGGGTTGAGTGCGGAGCGTACTGAACTAGATGCAATTTACCATAGTCTACGACAGTAAGTAATCTTACGTTTTTTATCATTGGCACATATATGCAGCAGAATGTTACAATTTTGTAATATATAGTGCGATTACCCACTTGCATCAGTCTTCGTCCAGAGGAATCGCCCTATATCAGTCTTGAATTGACAATTTTACAATTTTTTCCGGATCACTCGTCAACACAACTTTACTAGTTCTACCATCATAAGTCCTTTTTTATCTTTAAATGCAATGTATGATGGGGTCAAAATCTATCCTGAATTGGAGCTGAAGATAACAATGTCCTTCATGGTCGAGTGCACATTGTCAACAAAAAAGACATCCATTTTTTTACACAAAAATATGACATTCGGCCAAAACATATTTTGATTCTAATGGCGATGACCTCTTTAGTTCTACATGAAATTTGGTGGTTACAATGCGTTAATCCTCACCAAACATATCACATCGTCATTTTCAACGAGACTCTGATTAATATATCCTATCGCAAAATTACCGGATAGGCTCCAGGTCATGAGATAATAGTGGAGAGAAAATATACAGCTATAATAAAGTGTTTTGGGTTGGGTCGATACGTTATGATTTCTGGTTAATCATTTATATATATCGGACCGGTTATGGCCACAGTGTATGAAACATTTCCCTGTTGATTCTGTACAATGAGACTTTCGTTAATATATACAGAGATTTATATATACTCTCTAAATTTCTGGTATATTATAAAATAGGGTTATATCTCTGAACGCCAACATTTTGGATTTACCTGTAGGGTAGTTTGTTGTGACAGTGGTTATAGTCTTTTTTCTAAATAGAGTCCCAATGCCAACAGGTAAATGATACTTATCTAAATGTATAATGATTATCTTACATTGGCTATTTTTTTTTTCAATAAGTGTTCAAAATTAATATCAGAAACATACATGCATAATATATGTTTCTGTTAATATCTATGCATATATAATAATATAATTTATGAATGAAATTAGATTAAATACACAATGATTTATTTCAAGAATTTTAAAGATTTCCTTGATATATCTAAAATTTCATTAATTTTTCAATAGATTGATACTAAAATCAAGCAAAATGCTTTGAAACCTATTTCACATGGAAGTAACTTTCCCATTCAGTAATATCAAAGAGAAAAAATCCAAAAAGGATTTATCTTACTTTACTTTTAAACATATTGTGAAACACAAAAGGACCAGGCACAAGTTATTCCAACTGAAACAGCCGTCTCCTAACATTATACCACAATTAACATATTATACATGATGACTTAGATATCTTATACAGATTAAACAAATCAAATAATCTTGCTTTAAATACATTTAATAATAATTGTGTAGTAAAAGCTTTAGTATGCAGCAAATTAAGATGTATTTCCAGATTTTTCCCATTAATTTCGCTAATTAACTTTGTACGAGCATCTAAATTTGGACATTCTAAGAAATATTGATAAGCATTTTCACAACGATTTCCACATTTTGTACCACGAGAATTGTCGACTATATTTGAACGGAAAAGATCGTCATTTAGAGTGCTATATTTGTGCCTCAATCTGGTGTGAGAAATATTTAATTTTCTGTCACCATAGCTAAAAAAAATTAGTCGATGAGAGACTAATTTATTGGGAAAAGCAGTCTAAAAAGACGAAATGGGTAATGACTTAATATCATTATCTAAATTATTCCAGTTTCTTAAAGTAGAAGGTAAGAAAGACTTGAGAGTGGAGGATAGTCGATAGCTTGGAATACAAAAGTCGTTATTGTTTCATAGAGTATATTGATTATTTTCACCAACTGTGTGAGGTAATAGATTTGAAAGAAAGTTAGGAGTTTTCATCTACTAGTAATAATTTAAGTTTTCTTCTTGCTCTCCTATCACTTAGTAAATTCTAAACCTGATTCACTATAAAGAGATTCATTCTTGTTTGCAACATTTTGAGAATTACAAGACCTACAACATATGGACTTGAAATAATTTTGCCAGTATTGCAACATAATATTAACATCTATAATGTGTATTAAAATGAATATGATTAAGACTCAAAGTAACAGTTTTCAATCTCATTTCATTTAGTATTCCTACATTATAAAGCGACTTCTAAAAATATTTTGTATCTAAAATACATATAGAGCATTGAACCCCAAGGATATATTATTACCAAAATGTTTAGAAAACATCATATATGTGTTTGTGTCGGCTTCAATAGATTACCAACTTAAACTATAATCAATAGGTCAAACTTTTCGACAAAATTAATTTAAACTTTATGATATTGTTTTTCTCCACTCACTTTCTAACCAAATACTTAAAAAAGGTGTACGTCTATGCGATAAAAGAAATCAACTATGAACGGTCACAAGAAATGAATGTTGGCTAAGAATGTAGCCCTGGAGAATGTCAATATAGAAAACTGTTACATTAAAAGATACACTGTTCAAGAATCCTGTTTTTCTGATAAAATTGAGATATGATTTGTAAAAAAAAATTTCACCTGGAACCCAAAACGCATTGTTCTTGATAATCCGCATGTAGCTCCTTATTAATTCTTTAGCATTTACAACGTGTATGATTTTATGTATATTAAAGCACCGATTATCTTTAATTAATAATTTTCTGCATTACATATATATATATTACATTACATAATATGCATTGTATATTGTAATGAATAAATTGAAGGAATTATTTCCAAAACCCACCAGTGTTACCTATGATACTGATTGAAATACAGGTAAATCTCTGGTGACTTTACAGGTGAAAATAAAGACAGCTTATGTGAAACAGTATATAACTGCCTTCCTATTGTTTTCTAGATATGTAGGCGTTCAGAGAACACCCCATAAAATATATATTGCAAAAACAGTGGGTACTGGCAAATAAGGTATAAGGGTCACTGTCACGAAAAATTTTAATTGTCAAAATCGCTTATTTTATATATAACGAGATTTACAGTCAGATCACCCCCTCGGGCCACGTGTGTCGATGTCTAGAAAAGGAAACACTTCTCCTATTACATCATCATAGATCAATATAAGTAGCCATTGAATTGAAATTCAGAGGTTTTGTTATTTTTTTTTATCATTACTGTCATTACGGCATCACTGATGGTCACGGATAAAAGATAGTTCGTCACGGTTGTCCACGGCATCAAGCCATCATTACGGGTTTTAGTATATCCAACTAAAAAACGTTCATTGCCGTAAATGACATTGCCGTACGACATGGCAGGATGGGCCAGTTATATGATAAATATGTTTCTGTTGACATAATATTCATAGTCATTTAATTGAAAATAATAATAAAATTAATGTTGTCATCTATTGGTATAGTACCCGACAGTACGTGTATTATACGTATTCTAGTGGAATACGACCATTTCCCTTCGTTACTTCACTCCTAAACACAATTATTGGGGAAAATAGATTTCCAAACTATTTCACTTCTGCTCATTTTTATTTTTCTTTATTCTGTGTAGTTTTTGGTTTCATATACTGGTTTTTTTTTTGGTTATAGAAGGCAGACTTTGTTGTTTAGGTAATGTTTGCTGAATAGCGGTAAATTGTTATGACAACGGAATGCTCGTTCTACTTTCGTTTTCCACTTACAGTGTTTGTACTAACATATCTATATGATATTTCTACAATGTCACACAGTCCTTTGGAATGCCTAGCTCACCTACTTTCCGCGCCGCGGGCCAGAGACCGGCAAGCTGTAGACGCCATCCGTGTGTTATTGCTATAGTTTTCAAAACAGCTCCATGCACCCAATGTGGATGGGTCACATATTTACCGGTAGGTGCCAAAACCCGCAGCCTCGGTAGGGTAGCTGGATGGGGCGGTATCACAGTTCCTAGTGGTTTGCGTTCCCATCTCTATACAGGAGATCCGGGGAGGAAAGTCACACTGCTTAGGTCGAGCGCGACCTTTCACACTGTGAATTTCATACTCACGGTTTCTATATCAGTCCTGCAGGAAAGAGTGGTTGTTCCCTCTCTGGTGCGAAAGGGCTCTTCCAGGCTAGGTTCCTACGGCCATGTAGATACAAAACTTTGTCCTGTTTGGTTCCTGGTGCTATTTCGTCTGTGGCATAGGGTAAGTGTATCATGGTCACAGAAATAATTACTGATACCCACCTTCACAAACACTCTCCAGGTGAGTACCCAGCCTTTGGCGTATGAAGGAAAATCACGTTTGTTTCTGGTAACCAAAGTCTGCCACGGATCTTTTCTAGAGGAAAAAGTTTGTCACAAAGTAGATGCTCTTCTTCCAGTCCCTCTTCTGATGATACCCCACCAAATCCAGAGTAGGAAGACATATAATCGTTTCCTGACAATAAAAGGGACTGACTGAGGGATGTTTGGCCCTTAAGTCTCCCTCAGTACTGATACTGTAATATTAGGCTCAGCTGTGGCTTTCACTGTCAAGCATTGTCAGCGCATTAGGGCCTATGTACTATTCACCAATTCCTGTATGACCCGATCAGGTAATGGTGCTTCTGTAGGGAGGTGTGACCTCGTCTACCCAGGTTCTATTTGGGTTTCCGTGAAGCAATTACAACGAACAACAGAAATACATTCGAATGATATTTATTATATATATATATATATGACACAAAGCCCCGCTCATACAGCGTATGGCAAACTACAACACATTGCACGTGCACAATACACCACTCACAGGTCAGCTAATACATAGCTACTCCCGACAACGAACACACACTCTACACATAGAGACAACAACGAGAGAGAGAGAGAGAGAGAGAGAAGAATGAGTCTGCTCAGGCAGGAAAGCTTCTACAGACTGACGAAAGAGAAGGAGACACGCTCTTTTATAGTTTCCCGGTCCAATGAAAGGATAGTTTAGAAACAACCAATAGAAACAAAGGATAGAACTGAAAGTGAAAGTAGAATATATATAGATATGTGGCCCTTCCGGTAGCCACGTGCACATACACGACAATTCATTACAAAACAATAAGCATTCACAGGTAATTAAAGTATTTAACATTCTATAATATCACTCGCTCATATATACACTCATACTTCACCATGGCCATGGTCAACATACAAAAATATCGAAACTTCCACACACTTCCCTTTCTTTTTAAGAAAAATCATAATTTTAAGTAGTATTTTTCTTACAACAAATTATTCATTATCTACAACGAGGAATAATTCATAATACATATACATACCTTTCAATTCAAAACAGAAATCTTTGTTCTTATCATAATTCAAATGACACAGAATAAAAAATCTTCATCCAAAAATTACACAAGCAATAGAGCTTCAAAGAAAATAACAAAAACATTTATACACAACATTTCCCATATTCAGGCTATAGCCTTCACCACGGAACATACATTAACGACAGCATTAAAGCTTCCTTCGTTCTAAAACTATATATACATGTATAAGGATTACATTATATCCTCTTCTCCTTCTTTAAATAAGGTTGAAACACTCCAATTTCATGAAAGCTGTAAAGTAAAACCTGAATTATCACAATACATCGATAAGGGACAACACACGACAAAGACATACACTATCACATTGACAATGTATTTGTGTGCTCAAAATATCACTTTTTCTGCACCAGTCTCATATCAGATAAGTCAGGCTGCTTTCGTATAAATTAACGCCTTCTATCTGAGGATTATAATTACTTTCAACTTCGACATAGTGACCCATACATCACTCAGTAATAACTTAATTACCCCCAAAATAGTTTAAATAAAAGCACAATGTCCTGGAAACATTTAATCAAAAATACAGTTCCTATTTCCTTCGCTTTTGCCTTATGTATACATATCTTAACTGATCACCCGTTTGTTACACCATCTCTAACAACATCCCTTATCAACAATATTCTGGGTAGTAACACTCTGAATCAGTTTCCGGTATAGAAACAGTACCCTAAACTCCACGTGAGCACATTAACTAGCAGGTTCCGTATAAAGTAATACCCAGTGGTCACCAAACTTCAGACTCTTCACTAAATCACCAAACTTCATTTCTCTCACGCCATTAGAGAAAATCGATACACAAGGTATCGAGTTTGAGCCCCTGAAGTATCACCACAATAGTTTCACACACGAAACTACGGTCACCAAACTTTAAAAAGAAATCTGCTTTGTCAAACACCACTAACTTACTACCAGACGCTGTTGTTAGCTTAACTCACCAGTTCTTTTAACTCAGGCATATACCTTCTCTCCATATATAAAATTGACTGCATAAGTCAACTAACAGAACAAACAATCCTGAGTCCACTAAAAAAAACTAGCAACCAACCCATAAACACCATGACCAGCAAACAAACGACCTTTCACTCTATAAAAAGGAACTAAATTCAAACCCTGACAACACTTGATATAATGTCTCTGACTATTTTTACAAAGTTTTAGCTCCCTGTTTAAATGAACACTCATAAGACACATGACCAAACTCACCACATATATAACACTGTCGTTGAGAAAGTCTTTTACTATTCCTAGCCTTATGATTTCTATTCATAGAGTTCAATTTCCTGTTTAACTTCTGAAACTCTCCTAATATTAAAGAAGCTAAATCTGACCCTGATTCACCTTTTACTACGGTTCTGATAGAGTCATTAGAAATAGCCTGGACAAAACTTGAAACTTCCGGTTTTGAATTTAGCGGCTTTTTTACTGTTGGAATCTGCCCTATACGTCTCGAACTAAAAGATTCGAATTCCAAAGCAGCAGTAACCGACTCCTCTAACGTTTTAGCATGACAAAACTGTACATGCCTACCAAGTTCGTAACTGTTTAAACCATCTATAAATCTATCAACCATATCACCTTCTAGAACGTCCACAGGTTTGTTTGGGTAGGCCTTACGGGCAGCTGATCTTAAAGCTTCTCCATAGGCAACCAAACTCTCGCCTTCCTCCCTATGACGATTTCTGAAATCTGTCTTATATACAACTTCTCTACCTGGTGGATCAAATCTATTCGTTAATTTCACTTTTATTGTTTCAAAACAAGTCATTTCTAAGGGTTTTAACTCTGATAAAAGCTGTTGTGCTGATCCCCGTAAACACATAATTAATTGTTGGGCTTTCTCTAAATCTGTCCACTTATTCCAATTAGATGTATGCTCAAAATGTACCAAGAAATCCTGAAAACTAGTCGTTCCGTCGAAATTTTGAGGATCCTTTTCTTCCCTTTTTACAGCACTGAGACCTTTACTAGATTGAGGCCTAATCACAGAACTGGACAAACTACTACAACATGATGATATTGTTGACACTGAATTTGTAACATTCGTACTAGACATTCCCATAGAGGTCGAATACATGGGTGTAAACCCTGTAGTACTGACAGATAGTGACTGTGTTGGACAATGTGGCACACTGCATTGATAATCAAAATTCTGTTCCTCTCCTACCCGTAAAACATCCGTATTTTTTATTCCACAATACTGAGAACTAAGGCCACTAGTACAGGAAACAGGAACACTATTGGCCACTGAAGGTCTGACAATAGCTTGATATAAAACCTCACGCTCGGGAGAAACAACAGCTGAAAACACGTGGTCACTATTTCCATCGATATCGCTAACACTACGCTTAATCGGGACCTCGTATGACCTTTGACCTTTACTACCGACAGTGGACGAAATTGGAAAGTTAAACAAATGTCTACCTCGTCCTACACCATTACAAGCTGACATACGTTCTGTAGTCTCTACGACAGAAATAGTATCTACATGTCTGTCTGACTGTTTATCACTCGTGAGTATATCACCAATAAAGGTTTTACCCAACGTCCGTCGTTCTCTATCAGAAGTCATACTGGGAAAATATCCAAAATATATTAGTTTATAAATACAGAAAGATTAAACTCAAGACACAAAACTGCAAATGACAAACACAAACATTCAACATATAAAACTTGCAACACGGATTACCCAAACTCGTATCACAGCACCATTTGTAGGAGGAGTGACCTCGTCTACCCAAGTTCTATTTGGGTTTCCGTGAAGCAATAACAACGAACAACAGAAATACATTCGAATGATATTTATTATATATATATACATGACACAAAGCCCCGCTCATACAGCGTATGGCAAACTACAACATTGCACGTGCACAATACACCACTCACAGGTCAGCTAATACATAGCTACTCCCGACAACGAACACACACTCTACACATAGAGACAACAACGAGAGAGAGAGAGAGAGAGAGAGAGAGAGAAGAGTGAGTCTGCTCAGGCAGGAAAGCTTCTACAGACTGACGAAAGAGAAGGAGACACGCTCTTTTATAGTTTCCCGGTCCAATGAAAGGATAGTTTAGAAACAACCAATAGAAACAAAGGATAGAACTGAAAGTGAAAGTAGAATATATATAGATATGTGGCCCTTCCGGTAGCCACGTGCACATACACGACAATTCATTACAAAACAATAAGCATTCACAGGTAATTAAAGTATTTAACATTCTATAATATCACTTGCTCATATATACACTCATACTTCACCATGGCCATAGTCAACATACAAAAATATTGGTGCTTCCATGGCCACACATACAGTGATCATGGCTTGCTTTCTTACTTTTGTTGCCGGAGAAATCAACCTTTATCAGTTTATGTGATCCAGGTAATCAAGTATCTCCACTCGAGGCCTACTACTGCCATCAAATCCAGGTCTAACCGTCTAATCTAGGATCAGCGAAGATCGGCTACTCCCGGCTAAATTCGTAGAATTCTAAATTTATATTTATATATATATTATTACCTGCTTTAGGGTTCAGAACATATACATATAACACAGAGAAAATAAGGCCAAATTATGTATAAATACCAGGTCAGAGAAATCACTCTATTTGGAAGTAAACACGCACTCATGTGATCACTAGTTACCCACTAATACAATTCCATATTTATTTCGGCCAATGGCATGAATGAGGTATAATCACGTGACTTGTTTTACTACGTTTGACTACAAAGAACGCGTGTTTTGTACTATTATGGGGAAATCCTCCGCGGATCGTGGTTTCATTTCCCCAATTTGAAATTGTTTAAGCAATACTATCATATCATAGTTTATTTTCAATATTATTTCCAAACAAATAGTTATAAGCTTCCGCATAGCCCACTTAGCTTTTTGGGAATCTAATACATATGCACACATATACTAAGAAACACGGGCTTATGTGCTTACATGGCAGCTTCCCGCCTGGTAAATTGGGACCTAGGACCTAACTCATTATGCTTCGGTAGGTTCCGTACGAAAATGTATCATTTTGTTTGTCAGAATTACTCTTCATAGATTGAAAGGTCTCAAGGCCCTCTACCAATATTGTGAATTTCATGGCCCTGGGGTCTCGGAATTTTCCCCAGGGGATAGGGTCTTTACCATAGTTTTATATAGGGAAACACATTTATGAGCATTATTTGCTCAATTTTTATAGGAAACAGATGTAATGGATTCAAATACTCTTCATATATTAAAAGGTTAAATGGATATCATCACCGGCTGATTTCATGGGCCTGATAGGCCAATATATGGTGCTTATATACAGTGTATGTATTTGTTTCATTCTGTATCCGAACTTGGGTGACCAATCAGAAAAAAAAGCATGGCTGACAGGTGGCTATGTATTTTGTTAGTCCTGCTATATAGACTTCATTTTTAGTTTTCCCATGTTATAAAACATTTCCAAGAGGAAAGAAAAAGGTAAAGAATTACAGAAATAGAGAAAAGATCCATCTTTTATTGGCATGATTAACATCAGTCAGTAGTGGGTACCAAGTTCATTAAACTTTTTAAATGTGCAACTGCAGGGGCGTAGCGGGTTGTAGAATTTACGGAACGGTAAATAGCGAGCCACATTATTAGTAACTCATACTCAAAACTGTTACATTGCACAACTTCGGCATAAATACTTGAGCAAATCGATCAGTTTAAATCGAAGTATTTTGTAGGTGTTGTAGCGCTTTCGGTTCCTCCTTTTTAGTTTCGTTTTTACAACGTGTTTTTGTTTTTATATTCATTCCGTAATATTAACCATCGCTTAAATAGTCACCAAACGAACACTTGTACATGGGTTAGGCCTAGTACACGTAAGTCTTGTTTATAATATACATGTATGTATGTATTGCTAACGATAGCAATACACGTGATTACTTGCATACTTCGTTTTTATTTTGTTTTACTTGTGGTACAATGATTATAAAGTTTACGGAACGGAAACGACATGTACACAACTACCACAGTTGGTCATGGTAAAAAAAACATCGGTCTAATTTCAACCACGAATAATTCGAAGTCTCGATGTTTCGAAGTTTTTCTGACGGTCCCTTGAACTTCGATACATCGAGGTTTGACTGTATTATACTTGAGGATCATATCGAGTCAATGTTTGATATCCTCAATGTAATTATGTATTATACTTGAGGATCATATCGAGTCAATGTTTAATATCCCAAATGTAATTATGTATTATACATGAGGATCACATCGAGTCAATGTTTAATATCCCAAATGTAATTATGTATATAAGACTTGAGGATCACATCGAGTCAATGTTTAATATCCCAAATGTAATTATGTATTATACTTGAGTATCATATCGAGTCAATGTTTAATATATCCCAAATGTAATTATGTATTATACATGAGGATCACATCGAGTCAATGTTTAATATCCACAATGTAATTATGTATTATACTTGAGGATCATATCGAGTCAATGTTTAATATCCCAATGTAATAATGTATTATACTTGAGGATCACATCGAGTCAATGTTTAATATCCCAAATGTAATGACCTATCAGACTTGAGGATTGTATTGAGTCAAAGTTTAATATCCCTAAATGAAATCAATGTATTATTATACTTGAGGATCACATCGAGTCAATGTTTAATATCCTCAATGTAATTATGTATTATACTTGAGGATCACATCGAGTCAATGTTTAATATCCCAAATGTAATTTGTTTTATACATGAGGATCACATCGAGTCAATGTTTAATATATCCCAAATGTAATTATGTATTATACATGAGGATCACATCGAGTCAATGTTTAATATCCCAAATGTAATTATGTATTATACTTGAGGATCACATCGAGTCAATGTTTAATATCCCAAATGTAATTATGTATTATACATGAGGATCACATCGAGTCAATGTTTAATATCCCAAATGTAATTATGTATTTAATGAGGATCACATCATGTATTATACTTGAGTATATATCGAGTCAATGTTTAATATCCCAAATGTAATTCAATTATCCCAATGTATTATACATGAGGTTAATATCCCAAATGTAATTATGTATTATACTTGAGTATCATATCGAGTCAATGTTTAATATCCCAAATGTAATTATGTATTATACATGAGGATCACATCGAGTCAATGTTTAATATCCCAAATGTAATTATGTATTATACTTGAGGATCGTATCGAGTCAATGTTTAATATCCCAAATGTAATTATGTATTATACTTGAGGATCACATCGAGTCAATGTTTAATATCCCAAATGTAATTATGTATTATACTTGAGTATCATATCGAGTCAATGTTTAATATCCCAAATGTAATTATGTATTATACATGAGGATATCACATCGAAAGAGTCAATGTTTAATATCCCAAATGTAATTATGTATTATATTTGAGTATCATATCGAGTCAATGTTTAATATCCCAAATGTAATTATGTATTATACTTCAGTATCATATCGAGTCAATGTTTAATATCCCAAATGTAATTATGTATTATACTTGAGGATCACATCGAGTCAATGTTTAATATCCCAAATGTAATTATGTATTATACTTGAGGATCACATCGAGTCAATGTATTAATTATCACATCAGTCAATGTCCAAATGTAATTATGTATTATACTTGAGGATCACATCGAGTCAATGTTTAATATCCCAAATGTAATTATGTTATATTATACTTGAGGATCACATCGAGTCAATGTTTAATATCCCAAATGTAATTATGTATTATACTTGAGGATCGTATCGAGTCAATGTTTAATATCCCAAATGTAATTATGTATTATACATGAGGATCACATCGAGTCAATGTTTAATATCCCAAATGTAATTATGTATTATACTTGAGGATCATATCGAGTCAATGTTTAATATCCCAAATGTAATTATGTATTATACATGAGGATCATATCGAGTCAATGTTTAATATCCCAATGTAATTATGTATTATACTTGAGGATCACATCGAGTCAATGTTTAATATCCCAAATGTATTTATGTATTATACATGAGGATCACATCGAGTCAATGTTTAATATCCCAAATGTAATTTATGTATTATACATGAGGATCATATCGAGTCAATGTTTAATATCCCAAATGTAATTATGTATTATACATGAGGATCATATCGAGTCAATGTTTAATATCCCAAATGTAATTATGTATTATACATGAGGATCATATCGAGTCAATGTTTAATATCCTTAAATGTAATTATGTATTATACATGAGGATCACATCGAGTCAATGTTTAATATCCTAAATGTAATTATGTATTATACATGAGGATCATATCGAGTCAATGTTTAATATCCTAAATGTAATTATGTATTATACATGAGTATCATATCGAGTCAATGTTTAATATCCAAAACAATAATTGTATTATACTTGGATCACATCGAGTCAATGTTTAATATCCCAAATGTAATTATGTTTTTATACATGAGGATCACATCGAGTCAATGTTTAATATCCCAAATGTAATTATGTATTATACATGAGGATCACATCGAGTCAATGTTTAATATCCCAAATGTAATTCAATGTATTATTTGAGTATCATATCGAGTCAATGTTTAATATCCAAAGACAATAATGTATTATACTTGAGTATCATATCGAGTCAATGTTTAATATTCCAAATGTAATTATGTAATATACTTGAGAATGTATCGAGTCAATGTTTAATATCCCAAATGTAATTATGTATTATACTTGAGGATCACATCGAGTCAATGTTTAATATCCTAAATGTAATTATGTATTATACTTGAGGATCACATCGAGTCAATGTTTAATATCCTCAATGTAATTATGTATTTTAACTTGAGGATCACATCGAGTCAATGTTAATATCCTAAATGTGATGATCTATTAGACTTGAGGATCATATCGAGTGAATGTTTAATATCCTAAATGTAATGATCTATTAGACTTGATAATTATATTATATCGAGTCAATGTTTTATATCCTAAATGTGATGATCTATTAGACTTGAGGATTATATCGAGTCAATGTTTTATATCCTAAATGTAATGATCTATTAGACTTGATAGTTATATTGAGTCAGGGTTAAATATCCTAATGCAATCATCTATTGGACTTAGCATTGTTTCTCTTCATACACTTTAATACAAGATCACGATAGTCGATTCATTCCAAGTGTCACGAAAAACCATCAATTGTATCTGGTTTGTAGCCCTGAACGACAGAAACGTTAACATGATCGTAATAGTCTAGGACGTGTATGAGGTCTCACTAATAAATCCTTGTAAAAGTGTAGGTAAACACGAATTCGGGACTCCTCTGTAGTTTTGTATACAGTAGGGACACTTCCCTGTATTCGTAGACCGAATCATCTGTCTGTTAATATCAACTTCTTTCCCTTTTGTTGTCGTTTAATGATACGCTCATTTTTAGAGCGTATCAATTAACGACAACAAATTAAAAGAAAAGGAACTCATTAACATACATAACATAAAGTATTCGGTCTACTTTATTCGGAGTTCAGAAGTAGCGCATATATATCTGCCAAGTCTTTGATACGGTAATTTACTACGTTTCATAAGTGGATATGGATAACTAATCTGTTCCAATGATTCTCTCATCATTCTAGAACATGCGTTGGTGTGTTGGATTTGAACTAATTTGGTATCATTCGCTGTTTATTATTTTTATGTTGGTACTGAAATGACATGAACTACATATGTATATATCATATCAATAAACATAATATGTATATAAATATAAAGGCATTGGAATGGAGCTGTATTTTAATTGCTGCCATTAAGGTCAACGAAGGGTTGGGCTGTGTTTTATTTTTTATTGTTATCATATGGGTACCTGGACAAAGAGTCTGGCAGTATACAAATTCATATGTACCGTGATTTTCATACTCATGAATAGATCTTCTAATATTTCACGATGCATTTTAAATTTACAAGTACATGTACAGATACGATCTGAAAACATTTTTTTGCAATACAGCTAAAAATCATTATATTTACACCTACAGCACAGTAAAATGTGTGGATACAGGCAAACCATGAAGCCAAGTTCTTCTTCTTTTTGTGGTAAGGTCGGCCGTCAATAGTGATTATCTAGGGGTATGCGCAGGGGCGGGTGAAATATTATGTACAGTGCTGAAATTTAATGGCGTTTTTTGTTAGTTTTTTGAGCTTAAGATAAAAGGATAAAAAATGTTGGGTTTAATTTGCTGTGGTGTACAATTTCATTTAACATTTTTACAGTGTTATTAGTAATTGTAAAGTGATTTCTGCAGGTATGTTTCCATCTAAACAAACATACATAAGTCATAAAAAACCCTAATTTTTATAGTAAGTAATGTTTATCATGCATTGTTTGTTCGTCCATTTGAATAATTTCTAAATCTTAATTAGTCAAATCGGATGGTTTTAAATAGATTACTGTAGAAAAAATAACATGTGAAAATGTCTGCCCAGGCCTATTGGAAGTGACAAAACATTACTCAGTATCTAGGTCATTATATAGGACATTCTCATGTCTGACCTGCTGTATATGGTAAGTAAACATATAGTCTAATCACACACAATGTATATGTAGTATATCAAAAGATATTACAGGTAATAGAACCAGGATTATTTATATAGAGGGAAAACATTCGACACATCACTAGAATTGTTGTCTTTCTTTCATGAGCCAATACGTTACAACACATTACAACATACAAATGTACATGTACATAAATGTATGCATAGTTAAGACCCCAATTTTATTTATATTGTATACTTTATAAACTGATATTGCTATATCAACAAGTCAGTGATGTTATAAATATGTTCATCCGGTATTATTAACTGCTTCGTGAAATCGAATCAAGTTTCATGCAAATTATGTGTATTCTTGTAAAATATGACAAAATGGAAGCGTTACTATTTTAAGACTTCAAGTCTAAGCAATGGGAGATAACTAGGATATATTACTAGAACTTACAATAGTAGTTATAATATATAACTTTATAAGTAACACCAACATGTTATCTTTTATGTCTTTAGACCCTTACGATGAATCCCTCACAATTTTACCAATTCTAACTAAGTGAAATAATTTTTCAACTTAAGCCATTAAATATAAAATATCAAAACGGCTTGCCATAGATGACCTAATAGACGTTGACATGATGTAATATATAAAATTATTTCTCAGGTCCTTTCCACCTTTCTATTTGGTAATCATCTAGAGATGTAATATATATAGTTATTTCTCAGGTCCTTTCCATCTGTCTATTAGGTAATCCTTTAGAGCTGTATCAACCACTGGAGTATTCGCAGATGACGTCCGGTTAACGGATGATATAAAATCAGTATATAATCATCTTAGTGAATCCGAAACAAAAGGTGAGTTTTATAAATAGATGCCTTAGGTATTATATAATTTGAAAGGTTTGACAGTGCATGCTAAGTTTTAACTAACTATATAAGGTTTTGTACTTGGTTAATGACTAATTCCTTGAGTTGCTGATTTCTTTTTCTGACTATATTGTATATTTTTGTTTGTATCTTGCTTATTGACAATTGTATCGACTGATTGTATCTTCTTCCTTAAAAATCTTACTACAATTATCTTATAAAATTATGTGTTTGTGTATTTCGGATATTGTTTGTTTACACAGAGTAATGAGTCTGATACAGATCGTGCTTGCCCTGTTGGTCGGGTACGGACTGTGGGTGATCATGCTCGCCCTTAAGCGGTACCACGCCCTTTGTCGGACAGTGAAAAACTTCGCACAGTTTGTACCCGCCCATTGGTTTTGGGGACATATGAAAATGGATTTCGTAAGTGGAAATATGTATAAATTCTTGGTAAAGTAGTTATTGCCATGAAAGTTTTGACTGCTGTAAGTTTCAAAGTGTCATGAAATGTCATTGCAAGACAATTATAGTAAACCCTGACAGATATATAGAGGCAATAATTAACAAATGCAATAAAGGCCGAGGATGGAAACAAAGATCAGACAAAAACCCATTAATATTGAACTTTAAATGAAGTTTACCCATCCTATCCTAGGACGTAAATGCGGTAGTTTAATTAAATATTTTTGATACTTTGATTTTTTAGATGGGTGATTTGCGGCAATTGTTCAACTTACCCAGAGAGGAAGTCTATCGTATAAATCACAATAAGAAGTGGTCAATATTTTGGATGAGTTTTATACCAATGATACAGGCCATTCACCCTGATAGTGTTAAGGCGGTTCTAAAACTCTCTGACCCCAAACCCAGAGGACGGGGGCAAGTGTACAGCGTGTTTAACGAGTATCTAGGTAAGTATTCACCATTTCATTCTATTGTGGTAGGTCAGATAGTTATGTGCCCACCATGATTTTATTCCATCTTGGTAGGTAAGATAGTTCTGGACTCACCATGAATTTATTCCATCTTGGTAGGTAAGATAGTTCTGGACTCATCATGATTCTATTCTATCTTGGTAGGTACATTATCATGTAAGATAGTTCAGTACTCACAATTATTTTATTGAATCTGGGTAGGTAAAATAGTTCAGGGCTCAGAATGATTTTATTCCATCTTGGTAGGTAAGATAGTTCTGTCCTAATCATGATTTTATTATATCATGGTAATGATATAGTTCTGTACTCACGGTGATTTTATTCTATCTTGATAGCTAAGATAGTTCCACTATGATTTTATTCTAATGTAGTAGTTACAATATATTTAATTTAAGTGGCCGTCTTTAAATAGCTATGACTGTTAATTGGACGTTAAACATGATATAGCAAACCCAAAGTTTTAATTTGTTATAAATAAGTCCATAACACCATAATGTTATCTCACTCAGGGGAAGGTCTGGTAACAAGTAACGGGAACAAATGGGAGAGAAACCGTAAATTACTGACCCCGGCTTTCCACTTTGATATCTTACGTCCCTATGTTAAAATATACAACGAAGCCGCCGACATTGTACTGGTATGTATTCATGTGTACACAGGCATAATGTCTTCAGGTAAATTTCATGAAAGTTTCATGTGCAATCTTTCAGGTCAAATATACCTGAAAAGAGCAAAAAAGTCATTTCAAGTCAAAACCTTGACCTGAAATTGACCTGATATTCATTTGAAATTGACATGAATTTCACATGAAAAGAAAATTCAGATAAAATTGACCTGAAATTCATATGAAGATTTTGACCTTACATGAAGAATTTACCTGTAAAAATGACCTCAATTTCAGGTGAATTTCAGGTCCAGAATTTTTTTAGGACAAAGTGACCTGAATATATATTGTCTGTGTAATGAACGCTCTGTACTTGGGAAGGATATTTGCATTTTGTCTGCTGACTCTGTTCTACTACGTTGTATTTTCTCAACTGTTGATTAAAGCCTGCTACTTATTTAATAACTCACTATTAGTATTAGACCTCTGAGTGCCACGTTCCGTCCATACATGTTTGGAGACGAAAACTTTGTAAATATGGATGACTGAGAAAACTTTATATGGTCTTCATCGAATTAATTGAAATTAACCTTGAAGCTAGTGGTTACGATCAGTGAAATCCAAATTTAAAAAGCTTAAAAAAACTATTTGGAAAGGGGATAAGAAAGGCTTTCGTAATTTCTAATTAACGGTGTGATTAGGTTTGACATTTGCAAATAAAATTAACACATCAATAAATAAACAAATTTAGAACATTATTTAAAGGTCTACCTACATCCATATGCAGTTTTATGTTTCTTTTCAATTCGACATAGGACAAATTTGCCAGTTTGATGAAGGAAAGTCCAAACAGTATTGAAGTATCGGACGTGCTTCATCTAGCCACTCTGGATGTAATCCTCAGGTGTGCTCTATCGTACGACAGTAAAATCTGTGAACAGTACGTATTTGATCAACATATTACGTCTATTCCGAATTTGTATATGACAGAGTTATCTGCACTTGCTGGTAGGTATTGATTGTGACGTCATGTGTTTGCGAGCGTAACGTCATATTTTTCAGAGAAAATGACGTGAATTGCGCTCACAAAATAATGACGTAACAATCGATACGTACCCGCAAGGGAGCTAACTCTGTAATATGCAAAGACGGAATAGAGGTACTGTAAACGTGGACTTTTACGCGAGGGGAAATTTACGCTAATTACGCAAAGACCTCTTGATATTTTGTAAATGTATGAACCTAATTGCTCAAAGTCTAACAACATAACGAAAGGTCACTGTATTCACAGTAAGTTTGAATGGATGTCTGCCAGTCAAAGTGTCTTTCTCTTACCTGTGATTTATATTTTACAGAGAGAACCACCCTTACGCCTCGGCGGTCGACAGAATAGGAAAACTTATACTGAGTAGGATGACGTACGTATAGCATACAGTCACAGTTCAATTGTGCATGTCATCAAAATTATCAATACTTCAAACGAATGAATAGCAAATATACCGTGTGTTTCATTTGCAGATTCCTACCAGTTGTATCAATACAAATCTGGTGTATCTCAAATGGAACACGCCGTCCTAGCGTAACTGTGTCGGTACAAGTGGTTCGTTTTATGAAGCGTACTACTTGGATCCAAGATGGCGGACTCGAGATTTTTTTTTATTTGTGATCGAAATGTTTTCTTTGTTGAATACCAGAAAGAAATTATTTATATCCGTTAAAATGACATGGATGATTTATTTCAATGTGTTCCGAAACTATTTAGGTATTACTTTTATACCAATTTTATTGTTAACACCGAAAATACGTGGCTTTTGTATTCGAAACGTATCTTTCATATTGGTGCCGCCATCATTGAAAAATCCAAAAGCGTTTCATTTGGCGGTGCCGTATCAATTTAGTACAATTGGTAAGAATCCGCAAATGGAATGCACGGATAATAACGAACTATTACTAATTTTTCACTGCTGAAGATTCATTCAAGCTTCCATCCCAAATAATTGTTATTCTCATAATGAAAATCACAAAAATAACAAAACTGAACATGCCACTTGCTTGGTATAGTAAATAAAGAGTTAGACACTTGCTGTGCCTGTGTGATATAGCACTATAAAAAGGGCAATAATTCAACTAATCAGGAACACATCACGAATGTACCACAGTCTCCGAAAACACGCACCTCGCACTTCATACATGCATCTTAAGTGGCCATGGCCGTAAAATTGGATGTAGCTATGATAAATAAAACCAAATTTATTTTTAGCATCTATTTATTTTGACCTGTATATTTTAGTTACCCCTGGCAATTCCTATCCTGTACCCTCTATATGATGTCTACCGATGGTAAAGAGTACAAAAGACACATTGATTACATCCATAAATTTGATGACGATCTGATAGCTCAACGAAGGACAGCTTTGGTATGCTATATTTTCTCAATATTACACCAATCAAATGAAAACCTCAGTCCTAGAATTGTACCTGCTCCTCCCTTTCCATGATCTTAACGGTTACTAAATTGTATGTTATGGTTTCTTCATTGTAATCGCTTTTGTCATTGATTAAGTCTTCTATTTTGACCCATGGGAAATATTGAAATGGTAAAGCGCTCAGTTTGACTTAGATGTTATGGCTTTAGATGGTGTGGATTGAACATCATTCCAATTTATGTCATGATTCTATCGATCATGAAGTCGGCGATGTCATTGAATAGCTTATAACTTTTCCACTACCGATATTTTACATAAAACATCAGAAACCAGAGAGCACATGCTGCCGAATATGCAAAATTGAAATTGAAAGTTTGATTTTTTTTTTTCAGGCAGAAAATCCGTCGTTGATGGAGGGGAAACAAAGACTGGATTTCTTGGATATCTTGATGACAGCTCGGGACGAGTCCGGGGTCGGATTGACAGATCAGGAAATCCGGGACGAGGTGGACACTTTTATGTTTGCTGGTAATGGAACACAAACGACGAGAAAAGAGAAAGATATATATCATTACAATAATCGTTCTTGTTAACCATCAACCCGTATAGTCTAATAGCCTAATAACACTATACATTATCACAGTAATGCGTTGTTTTCTTAAAAAAAAACCCTGGAAGTAAGAAAAAAAACAAAACTTATTGACTGCTTCAGGATATTGGTCTCGTAGCCAAACGTAGCCACTTATATTTTAAAGAATACATGTGCTATAAATCATCAATAGGACATTTTTTTTTTATGTTATTCAAAGATTCGTCTCTCGGATATTTCAGAAACGGTTTTAAGATTTTCTCTAAAATAAATACAACGACGATGTAATTTCTTCTTCAAGGGCACGAAACCACATTCACAGCTCTCAGATGGGCCCTGTACAACTTTGGAAAGTATCCAGAGGAGCAAGACATTGTCTACAGGGAAGTGTGTGACGTCACAGGAGATCGGAAGTACATAGAATGGTGAGAATTTGGGGGAATCCTGAACTGAACGAGTCATTTTAAATGTATTCATTTTTTGAGAATCGTAATTTCATTTGAATTGCAATTATTTTGTTTAAAGACAGCTCAAATTCTGAGACGACATGTCCAAATGTCGCTATTTACGATTGATATTTTTGCAATTTCAGGGAGGACCTAGGAAGATTACAGAAGTTGACGATGTTTATGAAGGAGAGTATGAGGATGTTTCCCCCAGTAACCACTTCTACAAGACTCCTTAAGCAGCCGCTACTCCTGGACGAGGCCTACTTTCCGGCCGGAACGTCTCTCTCTGTATCCATTATGGGGTTACACCGCCATCCAGACATCTATCCTGACTACGATGTAAGGAGGAAACGGTGTCGTGTGTGATTTTGCCTGTATTAATGGCATATCATATAAATCAACAATAACATAAAACCATATTTATTACAAATTATTTTATTATAGTCACGTTGTTCAATTATACTTTAGGTGTTTTTTGTACAATTAAGTTAGCAAGCTATGTTCAATTGTATTGATATTCCACAAGCTATTTATATTCCCAAAAATAATCTCGACGCAGTCTGGGAAATGATTCCAATGAACATGGCCAAAGTTTGTTTACTGCTGCAAGGAAACTATCGAAGTATTTTTATAAACTGATCTTGCGGTAATGAAATTTGGACTCTTTTCAAGAATTAGAAATGAATAAGATATATTGATATATAGTGTCCAGTCGTGATTGCTGTTAGTAAGATAATTTCGAACCAGTGATAGTTATTAACATCAAAATATGGAGATCACTGGTATCTTAATATAGCATATTCTGAACGTGTGCTGAATACAACACGTGCTCCTATTGGCTCGTTAAAACCAAAACGTGCTCTTATCGGTTCGTTTAAAACAAAAACGTGCTCTTATTGGCTCGTTAATTACAAAACGTGCTCTTATTGGCTCGTTAAAAACAAAACGTGCTCTTATTGGCTCGTTAATTACAAAACGTGCTCTCATTGGCCCTTTCAATTCTAGAATATAACTAAATAACAAAACAATAATATAAATACACTCGACATCAGAATTATTTTATTTCTTTTTTACCACAAATAGACTACGATTGAACCAACATTTTAAAATGATTTATTTTTCAATTTCTTTAAGGTTTTCCGTCCAGAACGTTTCCTACCTGAGAATTCTGAGAACAGGGATCCGTATGCTTTCATCCCCTTTTCTGCCGGTCCCAGGTAGGGTGTATCAATTGTACCGCTATTTTTTCCTTGTCTATTGACCTTATTTTTACATAACTAATTACATGATTTACCTAGTTTTATTGGTAATACAATCAGAGATGTACACTTATATGATATGCAAATATATTATGTATTTAACCTTATAACCTTATCAAATTTTGAACATTGTTAAGTCTCGCGTTGTATTTAATATAAATGTGATGTAAAACCACTATTTAGAATCTTGAATGTGGGTTATAGCTTTCAAAATTCAAATTATTCTGAAATGATTTCCTCATAACAGGTTGAACGATTCGGAGTTCAAGTACATAAAACTCAAAGAATATTGATTTGAAATTTAGTCACCTTTTGTTACAACGACCAACACATTAGCTAACAAGAAACCCTTTGTCATTATTCAATTTAACAGATTAATTCCACCATTTTGAAGTTGAAATGTAATTTCGTTATATACCTTATATCTTTCTTTCTTTGTGAACCTATGTAGTATTCATCTAGTAAGGATTCATCTATCCGTTGATGTCTTTTCAGAAACTGTATTGGACAAAACTTTTCAATGAACGAGCAGAAAGTAATGTTAGGAAGGATACTCAAACGGTTAGTAATTTAGTGCATTCGCCTGTAATAATAGTGTTTAAGTTTAGAGCTTAGCTGTTCAAACTTGAACTTCACTATAACAGTAAAAGAGGGAATTGTTCTTAAACCCAGACTGTAAGATTGTACAAAAGTCCCGTTATTCTGAAACTTTTCAAAGTCCATATGAATCAGTTAAATGACAGCCAATAGTCTAAACGACAAACCTATTGAAACATGTAAACAACGTTCAAGTCATTTATATCTTTGTTTCTGGATGATCTAAGTTTGTGTAATTTTTAATCTTTATTTCTGGATCATCCAGGTTTAAGTTTGGTCAAGTTAATCATACCAATTGTTAAAGGGACAATTCAGTGAGGCTTATTCTATTACATAACCACGATGCAAAATATGACATAAATGTATTATTCTACATTCCTTATGCAACATATAACATACTGACAAATTCCACGACATTGTTAAGCATTTTGGTTGATACCTTTGAAGTTCCAAATCGTTGATCAATACGATTAAGCAGGTACAACATGTACGCTGTACCCTTACCCGAAACAAAGTCATGTACGTTAAACAGATGTAATACATAACCACTGAGGAGTTGATATAATTGTTTTCAGACAAGAACATGCATCTAATAAGGTAAACACACTGCAGTAAAGAGCGATTTGAGTAGTTCCAGACAAAAAATACTTTACCACACTGGCAAGGGCCAGGGATAGGCATACAATACGTCCGACCACTATGTTTAATGGTGGACAGTAAGCGAGTTTGAACATTTCACATACATTTCACTACAGTGGACTTTTCTGGCATGTCACAGTAAAACCAACTAATCTTATTTCTATTAGAACTAGTTTGTTTCCGAAATATGTGCAAATTTTAATATACTCTTAGACTGAGTTGTCCTTTTAATTATAATTTTTGGTAACTTAAAATAGTCCTATTATAATCCTATATTTGTATGATGGGTTACCAGATGATGCCTTCTTTCTTTTGTTATGTTTACCACTGAAGAAATCTGTGTACACAATCATAATAATTCTCGGTTTATTGATGTGAACGTAACTGTAATATCATGTAGTGATATCTAACCAATAGAGGATCACGGGTATACAGTAACCAAGATCACTTCAGTCAGTTATCGGCGAACAGCGTAATCCTGTCCATTATTCTATTACTTTCAGGTTCAAGATTGTGTTGGATGATGAACACGAGGTAATCCCGGTACCAGAGCTGACCCTCCGACCGAAAAATGGCATCAAAGTTAGATTTGAAGAGAGATAAATGATAGGGAAATAAACATTATATGCATCATATGAGCTAAATTATTTCTATTATGAATAGACATTTCTAATTTTGTAGAACCATCGTAGAATTGATTATTTAGGCAATATCATGACTTCTGTAATTTGGATGTTATTGTTCTGTCGTTTCCTATAACTTTTATAATGTTCGACCACATTTTCACCTATTCACTAGAGAACATTTAAAAGTATAATGTATTGTTTATAATAAAAAGTATTACATATATTGTGATATATAGCAATAATAATACTGTTTAATAAGATATTATTTAGAGATATTTTGAAATGAAGATGTTCAAGGATTTAGTGTTAGCACAAAGTTTGTATTACATTCAAAAAAGAATGAAAATAATTTTCATGACGTGCTCCATGGATGTCAAGTACGGTGATATACTATGTCATTTCTGTTTCAACGGTTTGTCTTCCAGGAGTTCAATTAATGTAAAATACCTGTTGATTAAACTACGAATTTCCCATGACAATACAAACTTTTCTGTACGCCGCTCAGCCTAAAGTAGAGCGTTGCGACCCAGAATTACTAATTAGTCAATATAACACAGGGGCATTAATATATACAATATAACTCAACTCGATTCATTATTTTTTCATACGTCATAACACAGGAGCTCGCATTTGTAATCTTTTAATTAATTGACATATCAGAATAGTGACTTTCATTTGCGTGAATTAAAGAAAGTACTAGGCTTTGTATTATCTGAGACATCACTAATGTGCTGATTTAGAAGGTTTATTTCTTAATTGGTTGATAGAGGTGATATTGGTGAGGTCAAATCTTTATGCAAGTTCATGATATTCATTCAAGGTTTTTGGAGTGAATCTATTAGCATAAATATGAGATCTACATAACGGAATTATAAAGATTCTTTCATTTCTCAACAAGGATTGTTTTACACTATCAAATTTTTGTTCAATTAAATCATTTAGGTATGTAGGAGCAGCTCCTGATAAAATTTTATGATGAAGAACGAACCTATGTTTTCACGCCCTGTAGCAATCGTACCCCATCCAATGTCTAAGTAAAGTTATAGTGTGATGTTCCTTTACGCAGTCCAGTGACAATGTGAGCAGCATTTAATTGAATAGATTCAAGAAGAGAATTCTCCTGTTGTGTACTTGTATAAAAATAGACAAATGAATAAAGACATCACAATATTCCAATAAAGGTCTAGTAAATGAAATAGAAATACTTGTTAGAGACTTTTGAATCGATTAACATTGAACAGATTTAAATAAGTTTATACGATATTTTGTAGATGTGATTAATATGGTGGTATTGAGACAAATCAACCGTCACACACATTCAAGTGACCTTGGAATATCTAAATTATATTTGTAACACATTCCCTATCAATTTATGCGGGACCTTGTATTGTAACGTTATCTGATAACACACGTATAGCTGGCTGGCTAGACAAAAACAATCTGAGCTATTGCTAACACACTGGTTTATATGTAGAAGCTGCTGAGAACAGGTAAGCATAATGTATCTAACAGTATGTAATAGATAGCCACAGTATGTAATAGATAGCCACAGTATGTAATAGACAGCCACATTATGTAATAGACAGCCACAGTATGTAATAGACAGCCACAGTATGTAATAGACAGCCACAGTATGTAATAGACAGCCACAGTATGTAATAGACAGCCACATTATGTAATAGACAGCCACATTATGTAATAGACAGCCACATTATGTAATAGACAGCCACATTATGTAATAGACAGCCACAGTATGTAATAGACAGCCACAGTATGTAATAGACAGCCACATTATGTAATAGACAGCCACATTATGTAATAGACAGCCACAGTATGTAATAGACAGCCACAGTATGTAATAGACAGCCACATTATGTAATAGACAGCCACAGTATGTAATAGACAGCCACATTATGTAATAGACAGCCACAGTATGTAATAGACAGCCACATTATGTAATAGACAGCCACAGTATGTAATAGACAGCCACAGTATGTAATAGACAGCCACATTATGTAATAGACAGCCACAGTATGTAATAGACAGCCACATTATGTAATAGACAGCCACATTATGTAATAGACAGCCACAGTATGTAATAGACAGCCACAGTATGTAATAGACAGCCACAGTATGTAATAGACAGCCACAAATAGACACCACGTATGTAATAGACAGCCACATTATGTAATAGACAGCCACATTATGTAATAGACAGCCACATTATGTAATAGACAGCCACAGTATGTAATAGACAGCCACATTATGTAATAGACAGCCACATTATGTAATAGACAGCCACAGTATGTAATAGACAGCCAAGTATGAAGTTATGTAATAGACAGCCACATTAATGTAATAGACAGCCACAGTATGTAATAGACAGACACATTATATAATAGATAGCCACATTATGTAATAGACAGCCACAGTATGTAATAGACAGCCACAGTATGTAATAGACAGCCACAGTATGTAATAGACAGCCACATTATGTAATAGACAGCCACATTATGTATGACAGCCACATTATGTAATAGACAGCCACAGTATGTAATAGACAGCCACAGTATGTAATAGACAGCCACAGTATGTAACCTATGTAATAGACAGCCACAGTATGTAATAGATAACCACAGTATGTAATAAACAGCCACAGTATGTAATAGTAACCACAGTATGTAATAGACCACAGTATGTAATAGATACCACATATGTAATAACAGCCACAGTATGTAATAGACAGCCACAGTATGTAATAGTAAGCCACAGTATGTAATAACAGCACATATAATAACCACAGTATGTAATAAAAACCACAGTATGTAATAAAAAGCCACAGAATGTAATAGACAGCCATACCTTTATTTATCTCAGTCACTAATATGACTGTTAGCGTTAGGCAGGTTGTGACTTTACTTAATAAAGTCGCCGCCATCTAACTTTGTGGTAGGGTTAGAACAGTGAGTTTAGCGACGTACCAGTAACCTCGGGGTCCTGTCTGGATTTACACTACTCTCGCCCTGTTACACCATCGGTAGCATCGTTAAAGAAGGCATTTCAAAGAGAGTATTTACATAGTGATTTGGTCGTCTTGTAGCTTCGCATCAGGGGGATTTCGCTTTAGCTTTGTCGGCGGACTAGTAGGTTCGACCTACCCGGTTATACCAATGAACAAACTTAGCAACCATAGCAATGTTTTAAGGGTACAATTTAGTCTATTCTGCATTTGAATTATGGTATTATATACTAAAACCGCAAGTACGAAAGTTATCGTCGTTGTTATTGATGTGACCTACAGATGTTAAATTAAAGATGTACTCCTCTGAGAAGTCAAATTTTTTTGTATTTATGCTTACCCCTACCCCCTTAATTTTGAGCAACAAATATTAAACCATTTTCAGCCATTTTTGCCAATTTAACCATTTATAGAAAAGAATTCTGGTATTCAACCTTTTTGATTAATATGTTTGCATATCAATAGGGAATAGGGTTTGTCTTTCTAAAATTAGGCAGAAAAATGGGGGTCCGTGTGCTTACATTTTTGTGCCCCTCATTTGAATATTTGTTTTTTTCATTATATTTGAGTTAAAAAATAATAACAAGTTGCTCAAACTACTATTCAATGTTATATAATAAGTGACTAAAGCGTATATTTTCTCGCATCACAATGCTCAATATTGTAATTTTCATAGAACTAGTAATGAGTTACAGAATAACTTAGCTCGATAAAGCTAAAAATACTTGCGCACAGTGCATGATTTATGTAAAGCCAATTTTTAAGCAAAAAATGATTAAATTAAATACAGGAATCCGGCTAGTATAGATTACGGATATCGCGTACACAAAGTATCTATTTAACAAAACGACTATTCTATTCATTTGTCCTCAATTGTCGGGGTTTGAAATAATACTTTGAAGTCGGTGATACTTGTGGTGTAAACACAAATCTGATTATACAACAAAGACAAAATACAAAATGAATGTGTGAAAACTGAGCACAAATACGCAGAACTCATCTTCAAATATATCCTGGAATATTTGCCCATATATTTCTATTTCTATATGGGGACAATAGTGTTACACATGTCCATCCAGTTCAATTTTAGCACCGTCCTTATTTCAGACGAAGGAAGTGGGTTCAAGTCCTTTAGATATTTCTAGTTTCCCTTTCTCCTCGACTTTAACGGAAAGAACGATATCATCAGATGAACTATTGTAGGTTTCAGACCCATGTACTATTGTAGATTTCAGAACCATGTATTATTGTAGGTTTAAGAACCATGTATTATTGTAGATTTCAGAACCATATATTATTGTAGATTTCAGAACCATGTATTATTGTAGATTTCAGAACCATGTGTAATTGCAGGTTTCAGAACCATGTATTATTGTAGATTCAGAACCATGTATTATAGTAGGTTTCAGACCCATGTACTTTGTAGATTTCAGAACCATTTATTATTGTAGATTTCAGAACCATGTATCAATGTAGATTTCAGAACCATGTATTATTGAAGATTTCAGAACCATGTATCATTGTAGGTTTTAGAACCATGTATTATTGTAGGTTTTAGAACCATGTATTATTGTTGATTTCAGAACCATGTGTTATTGTAGATTTCAGAACCATGTATTATTGTAGGTTTCAGAACCATTTATCATAGTAGATTTCAGAACCATTTATTATTGTAGATTTCAGAACCATGTATTATTGTAGATTTCAGAACCATGTATTATTGTAGGTTTTAGAACCATGTATTATTGTTGATTTCAGAACCATGTATTATTGTAGATTTCAGAACCATGTATTATTGTAGATTTCAGAACCATTTATCCTTGTAGATTTCAGAACCATGTATTATTGTAGATTTCAGAACCATGTATTATTGTAGATTTCAGAACCATGTATTATTGTAGATTTCAGAACCATGTATTATTGTAGATTTCAGAACCATGTATTATTGTAGATTTCAGAACCATGTATTATTGTAGGTTTCAGAACCATGTATTATTGTAGGTTTCAGAACCATGTATTATTGTAGATTTCAGAACCATGTATTATTGCAGATTTCAGAACTATGTATTATTGTAGATTTCAGAACCATGTATATTGTAGATTTCAGAACCAGTATATTGTAGATTCAGAACATGTATTATTGTAGATTTCAGAACATGTATTATGTGATTGTATTATAGATTTCAGAACCAGTATCATTGTAGATTTCAGAACCATGTATTATTGTAGATTTCAGAACATGTATTATTGTATTTCAGAACATTCTATTGTAGATTTCAGACCGTATTTGTAGATTTCAGAACATGTATTATTGTAGATTTCAGAACTGTTATTGTAGATTTCGAACATGTATATTGTAGATTTCAGAACCATGTATTATTGCAGATTTCAGAACTATGTATTATTGTAGATTTCAGAACCATGTACTATTGTAGATTTCAGAACCACGTATCATTGTAGATTTCAGAACTATGTATTATTGTAGATTTCAGAACCATGTATTATTGTAGATTTCAGAACTATGTATTATTGTAGATTTCAGAACTATGTATTATTGTAGATTTCAGAACCATGTACTATTGTAGATTTCAGAACCACGTATCATTGTAGATTTCAGAACTATGTATTATTGTAGATTTCAGAACCATGTATAGCTTGATGCAAATTCTTTTCGCTGTGATGTCTGGGTATGTGTTGTGGGTTGTCGTTACTAAACTATGGAGATACAACGCCCTCTATCAGACAGTGAGGAATTTCGCCAATCCTGCACCCGTCCATTGGTTTTGGGGACATCTAAATGCGACATTTGTATGTAAAATATCGTTTTCTTTTTCTAGTTGTTTTTAAAATTCTTATTAGTTCATGAATATTCGCTAAGACGATACAGTGTAAAACTAGATAGAGCATGACCTGTTAATGTTTACAATGTGCCGTATTCTTCATACTCACGAATCAAGATGAGCTTTTAATATGTTATTCATCACCAAAAATTACCAACTTTTTTAAAATTACAGTGCTTTCAATGCAAAGGTTTTAATTTTACATTTACAAATAAGAGCTGAAATGATTTTTGGCAGTACTGCCAAAAATCATTTATTTTTTATCAATAGTGAAGTGAAATGAGTACATACGGTGAGACCATGAAGCCTAATTGTGGTCTACAATTTCATTACACATTTTTACAATGTTTTTAGTAATTATAAAGTGACTTCTGCAGGTATGTTTTCATTTAAACATATTTAAGGCATAAAAACAACAATTTTTCAGTGCAAATTTTCGGTGTTATAACTAATGTTTATAAGTCATCTGAAGCCATTTGAATGGTTCTTACAGCTTTATTCATCAAACTTTATGGTGTTTAATAAATTAATGAGGAAAAAATAGCATGTCAAAATTATCGCCCAGTTACGGCATATATAACTTTAATGTTTACAATGTCCCATATAATTACATTGATTTAGATAATTCAACTTTCTTCAAAACCACATACTAGTAGTTACTATAGTTCTTTCAATCAGAAAGTTTACCGTCCATTAATAGGGGTCTCTCGCAGACTGCGTTAAGCCATTGATTCTGTCGACGTAACCACACTAAGTATATTTACATCACTGAAGAATGATTTTGCGTTTAGAACATCAATGTTTAAACATTGGAAGTTATAAAATGATTTTATTTAGATTTAAAGACTTAAAGTACGTGAAAGACTATAATTTTTGACAATATTCTTTTGCTATCGATAAGATTGATGAAGGATATTGAAATAGATACTCTGATGGCCATTAAAACAATGCTGTTCAAGATGACCGACATGCGACCTCTGATCAATATGTCGGACACGGAAGTCTACCGGATGCACCATAATACCAAATGGGCGATCACGTGGTTAGGTTTCCTTGCGCTAATCCAGGCCAATCATCCGGACAGTGCCAAGGCTGTCCTGAAACTCTCGGACCACAAACCTACAGGACCTGGACACCTCTACAACATCCTAACTAGTTTCCTTGGTAATAATTACAAGCATCATTTAGCAACGAAGTCGTCATTGACCCAGATTTGACGTAACAGAACAAGCCTAATGCCCTCAACGCTATGAGGACAATGACTGTTGGTGTCAGGCAATATTAAACCAAGCAAGCTTTTATAGTTTTATCCTTATATGTTTCAAAGATAAGTCGCTTAAAATTATATTATGCTAATATTTTTTTTTCGTTTTATGATTTATGATTTTGATGCCAATGTTCAAAATTTGTATATCCAAAGAAATGTCTGAGCGTATCCCAATTATTTGTTCACAAAATGAAAGCAAATGTTTTTGTGTATAATCGGCCATGCAATTTTGTGATATGAAACAAGATAGGTGTATGTACCTTTTAATTTACAAAGATGGTCTAATTACTGAATGTAAACCTAGTAATTTGAAATGTCACAAATGTTTCATAGTCTTTGTACTTTGTGTCCAGATACCTTTACTGTTAAGGTATCACTGAATCTCTGAGAAGGAAATGTGAAGTTTGTCTGTGATTACACCACATAGGTGAAGGACTGATAAACAGTAATGGTGCCAAATGGAAGAGGAACAGAAAGATGCTGACTCCAGCCTTCCATTTTGATATACTACGGCCTTATGTTCGGATATACAACGAGGCCGCCGACATTACGCTGGTATACCTACTTCAGTAATAATGTGTTAATTTTTCTTATATAGGACAATAGGGTAATATCACATCATAGCAGCCGTTTGATTATGTGAATGCACCTGTAATTTTTAGAACTGTGATAGGCTCGTGTTTATTGTTTACAGTTACGTTATCCAGAAGTTGCTGCAGCAGTGATCTTTTTGACTTTGCGATTAAAGTTGTCGTATTTTTGTCTCGAAGATCCATTGATTAGAATCTTCTTGTTAAATCAAACTTTCATTTCAATTCAAGCACTCGTGTATTGTGAAAAACCACATTAAAACAGTAGATCATACAGACAAAGCAGGCTAACAATCTTCATTTGATCCGTGGTCACGACCCAAAGTTCGCTGAAAAGGGCGAACACCCCCCCCCCCAAAAAAAAGGGGTATCAAATACTGATAATCCGAAAAAATTGAAAATTGAAAAAGGCCATGAAAATAACCCTTCAATATTAGCATTATATAGTTCAATTTTGCTTGTTATGAGCATTTTCATTAAATCAAAAATTTACTTTATCAGCCCATAAAGGAAAAAATGGCGTCGCCATTTGTAACGTCGCTTCTGATTGGCTGAGATGACGGCGTAATGATTTCATAGAAAAAAGAGTCCAAAAATGAATTTTGAATATTAAAGAGATTATCTTTAGTAAATTGAATTATAAGGATTAATTTGAATAGATTATTTATGTTATGGAGATATAACACAAAAATCTGAGTGAACTTTCATCATAAACCGCTTTTAGTTTTGCTTTATATATTCATAACATAAAAAAATATATTCAAGTTAATCCTTAAATAATGACCATGTCTTTATTGTTCACAAATACTATTTAAATGTGTAATTGTAGGAAAAAATTGCGAGATTGATGAAGGAAAGTCCAAAAAGTATAGATATAACTGATGTGCTCAACCTGGCCACGCTGGACGTCATACTCAGGTGTGCTCTGTCGTACCAGGGCAGAATACAGGAACAGTAAGTACACTATCATATTTCAAGTCGTCTAGTTTTCTTATAATACTTTGTAGTTATGAACAGCAGAATCAATCAACATGATACCTACCATGTGCACATTATAATGACAACCTCGTATTATCATGGCCCCAAATGGCTGACCATGTTACGTTGGTGCTTGTCGCTTATTGGGTATATGTTAAGTCCTTATTAGGTACCATTACTTTTCCTATTTTATTGTTGGTACTAAGTACCATATGACAAAGGCCATAAATATATCATATTCACTACAATGCTTTCACTGCAATGGATCTTAATCTGGCAGAAAAGTAAAATTATTGCTGAATGTTTTTGTATGTAAAGGTTTGCCTCATAGAAGGTGGTTGTGTATTGCTTTAATTTCAAACATGGTGTGGACTGATTCAATACGACTGCCAAGTTCATATGTCTGAAAATGAATTGAAGATGCTTCATCGCCGACAGAGCGTAAACGATACACTCATCATTTGAAGAATAATTGGTGTTTGATCATGTAATATTAGTCTGCTTAACACAAAAATGATTTATGTTGTTTTTGATGCATGTGCAATCAGTACTCCATTCCATGTAGGATATAGTGCAAGGGATTTTTTTCGGGATGCAATTAATTATTTTTAATATTTTTTTTTTATTTTGAAGTAAAACTAGAAGCTTCAAACTTTTCAATGGTGGTAATTGTGTAAACTTTTGTTACTAAAGAAAAATACTAAATCGTCCGCTCCTCTTTTTGTTAGAGAAAAATACCATTTGTCAGCGGTGGAGCATCTTTAATGGTCGTATAGCTTTTAATGGTCTTAACTTCATGATTTGAAAATATAACTTTCAAATTGTCTTCTGTTTTGCCATGATCATGTTAACCATTAAATAAATCTCTTTGGATTTCCAATATTTCCGGAGTTTCAGGACATCACGTTTTAGTGTTTCTTTCCTTGTGTGGAGGTGAATTCTTTGAGGACATTACAAAATACTTCACTAAATTCAGTGGCACTTTTGAAAGCATTCAAAAATGTATTAGGGATGTAAAAGAAACTAGGACGGATCCAAACTTGACGAACAGTGCATAGAAAATAACTATCCTGATTGATTTGATGTCCATCACAGTGTTTTATAACTCGACATAATTCGACTTATTTAACATCTTCTTATCCTCTTTTGTAATTTTACCGTTAAGAGAGAAACACCCGTATGCCACAGCAGTATATCGGATAGGATTACTGATGATAAGACGACTTATGTAAGTATATAGTGTATATGAATACACAGTCACAACTCCTACTAATCTGACTGAACTCCTGGTCTCCGTTACACAGATGAACCTATATGGGATCACGTTCTGACGACCTATCTTACAGCCTCGAAAGGGCTTATTTAATGAATAATGTAAATTGCCCACGATACGTTATGTAACTTATGTAGCAACACTTAGACATCCCTTGACAAATCAAAAGGTCCCAAGGGGCTGGGATTTGGTCAAATTAAGGTTGCTCACTACAGGCGTAGGACAGGGTTCATTTAAAAAAAGAATCCAAAACGGTAACACAAAAATATTTCATATCGCAAAAAATATTATTACAGCGTTTTCTTTTTTATATTATAATTTTCATCACATAATCCGCCTGGTATCTACTGACTTCTTCGTCCATTAATATGTGTGTATATGTCGCTAACCTGGAGCGCTTTCATTGGCTGTCAGTAAACAATTACTTGACGTGGCAGCCTCAGCTGGATTTGACCATTTTGATGCTGAGATTCATTGAAATGTCGGTTGTTTTTATGAGGTAAAGGCTCGCAAAAATATATAAAAAAGATTATTCGACTCGTTTGATATACTCTTATATGAAATGAATACTCCTTTAAGATCCTATATAAATCAATATATATATTATCCGCGCCATTGTTAGGTATCCCTGGCACTTTCTTTCCTGGACCTTGTATATGATGTCTGATGATGGAAAGGAGTACAAGAGACATTTGGACTACGTTCACGGATTCGCCGATGATATTATAGCAAAACGAAGGAAAGCTGTGGTAAGGTGCAAGATTGTAAAACTATGTCAAGTCTTCTGCTACACACATATGTGTTGCTAATTGATAACAATACGTGTGTTTGAATTGTTTTGGCTCCACCATTGGTGTTGCTAATTATATACAATAAAATCTGAGATAAACGATGTAACAAACACCAGAGCTGACAGATTGGTTCTTTCGTAGCGTATTTGCTTATTTTGTTATCTGTGATTATGTCCAATCATTTGTATAAGGACTCTTTAATCGTATGCTTGAATTGGTAGTTAGTATTCTGATTCTGGCTCAAGGCAGACGATCCATCATTGTTAGACGGTAAACATAGACTGGATTTCCTGGATATTTTGATGACAGCTCGGGACGAGTCCGGGGTCGGATTGACAGATCAGGAAATCCGGGACGAGGTGGACACTTTTATGTTTGCTGGTAAATGTAAAATTAAACAAAATCTTGTTTCTGTGTCTCAAGCAAAGCTCTCAAGCTCTCCTGGAAAATCAATAAGAATGAAGAAAGTGTGATATTTTGATAATACACTTTATGAATATTTTTCGTTCTATCTTCTGTTAGAAACCTTTTAATGATACATTTTACCGCTGTCAAGGGAGATCCTGTAAAAATAGGGAGAAAAAAAATAGTTTTACTTTTGAACATGTTAACATTATTTGAGATTATTCGCAACAGTCTTACTTTGAATAACTCAAACGCTATGGGAATGACTGTCCGGAGCCATAACAGCTCTAGATGTGGTCCACGACTTAAGACTAGGCTATCATCGTGAAGCCAAAGGACAAAACACAGAACCTTCCTCACAGGGACGAGTGCCAATGGACACGTTTGGAAGAAAAAAAGTCAGTTAGAAAGATGAAAAAAGATAAAACGTATAATGAGAATCAGAGTAGGAAATGACATTACAAAGCAGAAGGAATTTGTATTACAGAATAAAGTTTCGAACCGATGCTGCAATCGGATGAAAAGAACATGGAGCCTTCAATAACAATCCTCCATATGGAAAGTAGAGGCATGGACAATGACAAGTGTTGTTTCTACAACCAAACCCAGTCAAAACAATTCTACTATTGAAATTACTGTAATGTTCAGATGAAACATAGACCTGATCTTAATTTGATGTGATAGTACTCATTTCAGATTTGGAACAAAAGATCACATGCATGCGTCCATTATTTACCCTATCTTCATAGATATCGTCTCGACATATTCCCTATCCTAGCCTCGACATATTTTCAATCCTAGCCTCGACATATTCCAGATTCTAGCCTCGACATAGTCCCGATCCTAGCCTCGACTTCCCTATCCTAGCCTCGACATATTCCATACCCTAGCCTCGACATATTCCCAATTCTATCCTCGACATATTCCCTATCATAACCTCGACATATTCCCAATCCTAGCCTCGACATATTCCCTATCCAAGCCTCGACATATTCCCAATCCTAGCCTCGACATATTCCCTATCCAAGCCTCGACATATTCCCAATCCTATCCTCGATATATTCCCAATTCTAGCCTCGACATATTTCCAATCCTAGCCTCGACAAATTCCCAATCCTATCCTCGACATATTCCCCATCCTAGCCTCGACATATCTCGACATATTCCCCATCCTAGCATCGACATATTCCCGATCCTATCCTCGATATATTTCCTATCGTAGCCTCGACATATTCCAAATCCAAGCCTCGACATATTCCCGATCCTATCCTCGACATATTTCCAATCCTATTCTCGACATATTCCCTATCCTATTCTCGACATATTCCCTATCCTATCCTCGACATATTCCCTATCCTATCCTCGACATATTCCCTATCCTAGCCTCGACATATTCCCTATCCTATCCTCGACATATTCTCTATCCTAGCCTCGATATATTCCCTATCCTAGCCCGACATTTTTCCAATTCTATCCTCGACATATTCCCAATCCTAGCCTCGACATATTCCCTATCCAAGCCTCGACATATTCCCAATCCTAGCCTCGACATATTCCCTATCCAAGCCTCGACATATTCCCAATCCTATCCTCGATATATTCCCAATCCTAGCCTCGACATATTTCCAATCCTAGCCTCGACAAATTCCCAATCCTATCCTCGACATATTCCCCATCCTAGCCTCGACATATCTCGACATATTCCCCATCCTAGCATCGACATATTCCCGATCCTATCCTCGATATATTTCCTATCGTAGCCTCGACATATTCCAAATCCAAGCCTCGACATATTCCCGATCCTATCCTCGACATATTTCCAATCCTATTCTCGACATATTCCCTATCCTATTCTCGACATATTCCCTATCCTATCCTCGACATTTTCCCTATCCTATCCTCGACATATTCCCAATCCTAGCCTCGACATATTTCCAATCCTATTATCGACATATTCCCTATCCTATCCTCGACATATTCCCTATCCTAGCCTCGATATATTCCCTATCCAAGCCTCGACATATTCCCGATCCTATCCTCGACATATTTCCAATCCTATTATCGACATATTCCCTATCCTATCCTCTACATATTCTCTATCCTAGCCTCGATATATTCCCTATCCTAGCCCGACATTTTTCCAATTCTATCCTCGACATATTCCCTATCCTATCCTCGATATATTACCTATCCTAGCTTCGACATATTCCCAATCCTAGCCTCGACATATTCCCAACCCTAGCTTCGACATATTTCAATCCTAGCGTCGACCGGTGGAGGTCATTTTACACTTGAGCTCTTATGCCCTTAACCTATTCATTGCTTTTGTACGCAAATAATGAAATAACAATTTCAATACATTTCTTTTTGTTTTTCTTAACCAGGAAATGACACCACTTCGACGGCATTAAAGTGGGCTATCTATAATCTGGGAAAGTACCCGGATGAACAAACCAAAGTTTATCATGAGGTCTGTGACGTCATGGGAGATCGGCCTACCGTAGAATGGTGAGAATTGATTTTGGTGATAACTCAGATATTATAAAAATGTATTGTATTATCTTTATTAATAAAATCCTTCTGTTAAGGAAATCATAAATAAATAAAAAGTTATATTTCTTTTCATTATATGTTTAAGGTGTTTAAAATAATTGTCGGCTTTAGAAATGTCATGTGCGTGGTAGCTTATTCTGTTTTTGTATATTGCTTCAGGGAGGATCTAGGGAAGCTACAGAAATTGACACTGTTCATGAAGGAAAGCATGAGGCTATTTCCTCCGGTGACAATTACATCCAGGGTCCTCAGTGAACCTTTACAATTAGATGGAGTTTATTTTCCTACCGGAACTTCTGTTTCGGTTAATTTTTTCTATCTTCATCGCCATCCAGATATCTATCCTGACCATAGCGTAAGATTTCTCTTGGTAACCAAGGAAACTGTATATATTCTAGCTATCGCATATCAAACTAAACACAAAATTTGTTCTATGATGTATACAGCTCTGAAAGAAGTAATTGTTATTGATAGTGACTTACTTATGTAAGAAAAAAGTTAAAATTTGATGGATAGTTTGCGAGTGTTCAAGCAATCTCTTGAGTATATTATTTCTAACATGATAGCAATAAAGCAATGCCATTGGTGAATATCTTCTACTTTAAGGTTTTCCGGCCTGAGCGTTTTCTTCCTGAGAATATGGAGGACCGTGATCCCTACGCCTTTTTGCCTTTTTCTGCTGGTCTAAGGTATGATAACAATAGACAGTCCTTCTTACATACAAAGTATCGAATATATAAATAACAGTTTGCATTCGATGTTGATGTAGTCTACCTCATTAGTAATGATATGTCGTATTAATTTACAGGGCGGGGGATCACGCGACTCAAAATGATATGTTTCACGAATACTGCCACTTAATGCATATTTCCCATATAGTACAGCTTATTTTTCATTCAATCCTTATAATTTATAAATTTATATTAGACAGGCTTCGCGGACAGATTATTTACTTATAAATCAACATTTCTTCCACTATTTCACATAATTTCACATATATTACGTGATATGTTGTTGTGATATGATAGAATCTTACATGGGTCTGCCAAGTGGACAAAGATATCTCAACCAGAGTGAAAGATTTTGGCTGGTCAACCCGAAGCTTGCCGCGGGTTTGCGGCCAAAATCTCCCACGAGGATTGAGATATCCCTGTCCATTTGACAGACCCATGCAAGATTATTTTTCTTCCATAATTAAAAAAAACAACAACAACAGATTAGGAATTATTTTATTTTGTTGACAATTTATTATCTCCGCATGTATCGATGACGTCATTGTCAAGCGCATGTAAGCTGTCTTTTCCCTACCCCGGTGAAAGACAGAGTTATTTTTTCCCTAGCAACCGCGGGATAACCATTTCAGGTATGGGAGAATATGATTTCATTCCCAGGCAGATTAGCTGTACGTTAGTGTAGTACAAATTAAATCTAAATGATGCCTAAATGTTGTTCTGATAAGCTCCATGGACGAAATTTTGTCTTTTTTTTAAAACACAAACTAAATTCTAACATAGAACATGACCTATATAGCCATACCAAACATTTTTGGAGTTCTATGTGGGTACAATATAATGCATTTGTACAATTTTTTTAAAAATTTCTTTTGTATCAGATCCATTTATACTTCGTTTAGATTTAATTTGCACTGCAATAACGTACAACTAATCTGGGAAGGAAATCATATTCCACAACAACATAACGAGTAACATATGTGAAATCATGTGAAAAGTAGAGAAAATGTTAATTTGCAAGTAGATCCGTGAAGCATGCTCAAGCTCAAATTGCCGATCGCATGATCTTTTTTGCAGAATGTTGTCTAAAACTATGATTTCGTACACGAAATTACACAATTAAACAAATAGCAATACACAGATGATTTTAGACTATAAATTATAAGTACTGAATGATAATATAAGCTGTCCTACTCCTGAAGTTGCAGGATTTGTCACTATCTTTCTGTGAAACATATCATTTTGAGTCACATGATCCCCAACTCTAAATCTACACGAGTAAGATATCGTATTTTTACAGGAACTGTATCGGACAGAACTTTTCTATGAATGAACAGAAAGTGATCTTGTCCAGGATATTGAAAAGGCAAATACAGAGAAAACAAGTACTACCGTTTGTATTCTAATGCTTGTATATTGTCAATAAGAGGACGCTTTATAGGCGGAAAACGTACAGTTAACAAAAAAACCCACTTTACGGACGGAAACATATAGCACCACCAAATGAACGCTTTACGAACGTAAAATATATCCCCACCAATTGAACGCTTTACGGACGTAAAATATATCACCACCAAAAGAACGCTTTACGGACGTAAAATATATCACCACCAAAAGAATGCTTTACGGACGTAAGATATATCCCCACCAATAGAACGTATTACGGACGGATATTATCATACAGCCAATAAAAGGACGCTCTACTAAAAGAAAAAATAGATCATTAGTTCACAAGCAAAATATTTTTTATCCGAAACTTTGGAATGCTTATTATGTTACTGATATGTGTATGCTTTACAGAGGGAAAATACATTTCGTGTTATCGTTAGGTTTTGTATATTATATTTAAAGACCAGTTGAGGAGTAATGGGCCGGCAGATTGATAGTCTAAAGGAAGATATCTCACATCACAGGTTTTTGAGATATCATTTCGAAAGTTGGGGTTACAAAATCCGCCCACGCTCCGATTTTTTTTTCGAAATCTGCAGTGTTAAAAGTCTAGGAACATGCCTACTTTACATGTGCTTTTTATCTATTTTGTATTTTTTAAAGAAATGAAGGGCCTACAATGATGTTTTCTAACATTACTTTGAGTATGTTGCAAAAGGACCCCTTGTGTCCATCTTTTGAACATTTATTTTAAAAATATTTTTTATGTTAATAAAAGATATTTTATTCTTTATTTTATTCCCATTTATAATTATATTTACTAATTATTTTTAAGACAAATTGATTTTCAAGCAAAACAATTGAAATTTTTGGCAGGATAAAAATTTAGGATATTTGGTATATTCGTCGTGCTGTCGATGTTCACTACACTTTTAAACCATTAAAAAACATAATATAAGTAAAATCTTATAACAGATAATTTTCAAAAACATTGAAATCTGGAAAAAGAGAATTTCATAGGCTGAAATGTCAGGAGAATTTTGTAAAAATACAATATGATTGTTAATTCAAATTTGATCATATACACCATAATAAAACAACAATTGGTAATAAAATTTTGTAAAATAACATACAGTATATACTATAAAATTAGTGCACTTTCATTCTTTCAATAGTACAAAAAAGCCTGACAACTAGATATGTTCTTGGGTGAAAAAAATAGTTCTTTTTTGGTATCAGAAATCTAATAATAATTGGAATTTTTTTTTTCGTCAGCAACTAAAACTCAAAAGATACAAATTAAGATTATCCATTACTCTTATGTAGGGAAACAGAGTTACACTCGATTTTCAAATGAAATGTGTTTAATCGAAAAATAATACCAGCACTACAAAGGCTACAATTTTATTTTTGACTAGTCAAAATTTATTTCGTTCAATGACTACAATGAATTTTAAAATGTTACTTTCTCGTTCAGCATAGCTCATATGCACCAATTTTCTCTTATATCTAATACTATCTAAATTTCAACCAATTAGAGAACTCTTTAATGTTTCCATGGCAATAAATCTTTTTGAAAGTGATACCATGTTATTTAGCATAACTTGTAACCTCTATATACCAATTTTCACTTAATTCTGACATCATTTAAATTTCTGCCAGTCAGAGGCATTCGTTATGTTACCATGACAACCAATATTTCAAAAGGTGTTTCCATGATATTTAGCATCTAAAATTGTTACTGTACACAAATTTTCATTAACATCGGACTCTGGAATCATAAACTGGAAATGTATAGCAATGTGTACTAAAAAAGAAATGGACCGTTGCTACCTTAATTCTTTATTTTCAAGTCACTCAAAAACTGTTTTTCTGGATTTCATTTCGAAACTAATTTACATATAGACAGAAGATGTAAGTCATTTTAATGGGAGGTGGAGTAATAATTGTGGACAAAACCCGAAACAGGGTGAAATGACAATAATATTGTTTCATATTTAATGTTTATAACTATTGTTTCAAATTTATAATGAATAACTATTATTCCATATTAAGTGTATATAATATTTCAGATTTAAGAGAAATCTATTGTTTCAGGTTAAGGATTATATCTATTGTTTTAGGTTTAGGATGATATCTATTGTTTCAGGTTTAGGATTGTATCTATTGTTTCAGGTTTAGGATGATATCTATCGTTTCAGGTTTAGGATGATACCTATTGTTTTAGGTTTAAGATGTTATCTATTGTTTAAGGTTTAGGATGATATCTATTGTTTTAAATTTAGGAAAATATCTTTTGTTTCAGGTTTAGGATTGTATCTATTGTTTCAGGTTTAGGATGATATCTATTGTTTCAGGTTTAGGATGATATCTATTGTTTAAGGTTTAGGATGATATCTATTGTTTTAGGTTTAGGATAATATCTATTGTTTCAGGTTTAGGATTGTATCTATTGTTTTAGGTTTAGAATGATATCTATTGTTTAAGGTTTAGGATGATATCTATTGTTTAAGGTTTAGGATTATATCAATTGTTTCAGGTTTAGGATTGTATCTATTGTTTTAGGTTTAGGATTGTATCTATTGTTTCAGGTTTAGGATTGTATCTATTGTTTCAGGTTTAGTATTGTATCTATTGTTATAGGTTTAGGATGATATCTATTGTTTTAGGTTTGGGATGATATATATTGTTTTATGTTAAGGATGCTATCTATTGTTTAAGGTTTTTGATTGTATCCATTGTTTTAGGTTTAGGATTATACTTATTGTTTCAAGTTTGGGATGATATATATTGTTTTAGGTTTAGGATGCTATCTATTGTTAAAGGTATAGGATGATATGTATTGTTTTAGGTTTAAGATGATATGTATTGTTTCAGGTTTAGGATTATATCTATTGTTTTAGGTTAAGGATGATATCTATTGTTTTATGTTTAGGATGATATCTATTGTTTTAGGTTTGGGATTATATCTATTATTTTAGGTTTAGGATTATACCTATTGTTTCAGGTTTTGGATGATATCTATTGTTTTAGGTTTAGGATAATATCTATTGTTTCAGGTTTAGATTTGATATCTTTTGTTTTAGGTTTAGAATAATGTTGGACGAGGACCATGAAGTCATTCCATTGTACGAACTGACTTTCCGCTCAAAGAATGGAATACACATTCGATTTGATGAAAGATAAGAGATGAACTAGACTGATATGCAAGACTGTAGTTCGCTTTGTGTCAGTGTGAATTCAAATATTTACTATTTTTAGACAAACAAATGTAGTGCACTTATAGTGAGAATTATAAACTTGATTAAAACACAAATTGACGTCTCGTCATTGTAACATGATCCGCACTAGGGTATCAACACGTGTACAGGCTTTCACCATAAACCTTCAGCACATGAACATCAAATCACAATATTACGGTCATAAAATGTCAACTCAGGCTGTTTGATGCGTATGTCGTTATAATAAAATATACAAATGAATATTATGTGTGTCATCCAATTGCCTTTGAGCCTACCACAGTAAGAACGACCGATATGGGTTCTGTTTCTACCTGGTATACGGCTATTCTTGTACTTATCACATGAAATTATACGTTGGGGCAGATTTGTGTAGGTTTCCGTGAGGTACTTATATAATGCCACCAGAGGTCGCACGAGTAACCATAACGAGCTCAGCAATGCAAGTATGGTAAGGAATGATACAAACACTGTTTCAACAATGTATGCTATATTTATTTTACAAAATATATTAATCTTTTTTTGTTTTTCTTCAGAAAAAACTGAATACACTTGTACAATGATTCAGATATACAATGTATGATGCAATATTTAACAAAAACACCTAAAATAGTTACAACAAAGCCTAATAATTAACCCCTAGAGTCAATGCTAGTGACACCAAATTCAGCACTAGTGTTATCGTTGTGGTCTGTAATCTTCGGTCAGCTGGCAATCCGTTGCTACCTGAGTACAGCAACACACCCAACATACAAACACATCAGGAACCAACATGTCCATCAAGTGTTCACACAGAACGTAGTCATTGCCTTTCAATAACCAGTACACTACATCTACAAACATTTTGTTCACACAGAACAAAGTCAAACAGGGGACCGCGATGGTTAAGATGTCACGACATATTATCACCTCTGCGTCGCGAATTCGAATCCCATCTTGGGCATCTACCAAGTACTGATTGCTGGACGGTGGTTTTTCTCCTGATACTCCGTCTTTCCCCTACCAACACACCTGACACATCCTTAAATGATCATGGCTGTTAGTAGGACGTTAAACTAATAAAACCAAATTAATAACCTCTCAGACTCGTTTCAAAAAATATTATGTAAAATGAGCACCCATTTTACATCCTATATATCTACATCAATATATAATAAATTTGATGTAAAATCCTTACGGACGAAAAATGTAAGAAACAAAAACAATAACGACTGACTAGTTACGTGAGCGCTAACCATGACGATGAAAGTTATAGTCAGTTACATGAAAGTTATTAACATTCTCGGTAAACGCCATTATCGAGACTCCATGGGTTACTATTACATCCCCTGGACTATCTCCTAGTTCAACTGGAGACAACAGAACAGGTAATTAAGTCCTTTGATGTACATCCAAAGAATCGTATAACGGTACCCTGTAGTTGACTGTGTGGCTTTGATGTTTGGCGTCGCTCTCTTTGTAGTCTTCCAAAAGAGTATTTGCAGGCATGTGACTGGTCAGATTTTTTCTCTTTATCTACCGTCAGTTTTAATATGTGGTAGTTCACGGGTGGTATAACGTCAGTGATAGTAACCCCTGGAGTATTGAGGATGGGTTAATGAACGAATGGGCCTATCGGCTTTAAACATATCAATTGAGATATGTTACAATGTAATTACCAAGGTGATCAAAGTTATAGTCATTTGCATGATATTTAGCAACCCTCTCGGTAAACGGATGAATGGACTGTCATATGAATGCTAACCACGTGATCAATATACCGACAACACACGTACCACTGGGAAGGCTTCCAACAGATGCCCGTGCATGTGTGTGGTAGTAAGTACGGATACAGAGAAAATATTTGTTGCCAATACGGACCAAGTCTTCTTCCTTTATATCCTTACCACTGGGTGAGAGACGGAAAACCAGGTCTTCGTCTCCATAACCACTGCCTTCATGGAACTGAAAAACACGCACGGCTGGACAGGGAACGTAAGAGCTTTGATAAATATCATCAAAGCTGGACAGAATATACTTCGGGATATCCAAAGGTGTTTCCGTTTTACATGTACTTTCCTCAATTGTATCTCTATATCTAAACGAGACATTCTCTTTCACTGTTGAGAACCCCTTACACTGGTTTCTGCTGTACGACTTCAATTGTTTACGTATAAAGGTGTTCAAATGCACAAATGTCCTTTCAACTATGACCAGTTTCAATAAGGAGCAGGTTGTATTAGTATCATCGTCGTATCCGTGAAATGATAACCAAATTTGTTTGGCAAACTTTGAAGTTTGGCTTTTCAAAACACCTTTAAAATTTGGTAAAAAGAAGCCGTCATACAACTCCACTGTATCATTGGCCTGAAACAATACCACGTGTACTAAACCGGTTGTGTCGTTAAACACTTCAGTCTTGTTTAAACATTCCCCGAAGAATGGAGCCAAGTTATACGGACAGTGCAGGTCGTGGCATCCGTCCTAAAAAGAAACTGATATATATTGACAAACTAGATCATTCGCACACACTAATCGGTATAAATCGTCTTTGTCTAAGAAGTAATGATGTAAAAAAATAGGTTCACGAAAAAAAAGTGTTCAGAAACTGGGATAGAAAGAAACACCTGGTTAACAGTAATTGCTGCTATATAATGTTCAGTACTTCTTTATGACGCTTTTTGTAATACAAAGTGTACTATCAGAGTTGCTAACCACTTAAATGTTTGATTTGATTTTATCATAATTAATTTTGCACATTTAAACTAAATGCAATTGTAATCTAAATTAGTATGAATAATCTCTTAGACAATGGGCAATTATGTATATTCCAACATTGTTGGATTCATATTTTAAACTTTTGTTTGTATTTAGGCATACACTCGTGTGTTTAAAGTCGTCAGAATTGAAATGCATAGTTCTGTTCAACATCTTTGTATCCATTTAGTAAAATACTTACTTTCGGGGAAAGATAAATTTCAGTCTCCTCACAAAGAGTTTTTTTGAGCATTTTTTCCTGCAAAAGTGATAAGTTTACGGTTCCTCCGAAGGACGTTATTATTTTGAAGGTTGGCTTCATGAAGCAATGAATAATTTTGCCAGGGGAATCCAATGTTTCCATAATTTCTTTGGCACACTCCCTGTTTCTCGCGATAAATTTAATGCCACGTTTAGGGTTGTTACCGATTAAGGGGCCAAGGTAACCTCCCTTGCATGATTTAATGTTATTTTCGATTCCCTGTCCTAGGGCAATATCGTAGCATTGTCGAACTTTCGTATTAGGAATATATTGATAACGACTCTCCTCGTTGAGTGTTGCTCTTGCAATGTTTTCTGTTAATGGCCGATGATGTTTAAATATGGCTCCAATGCCGAGCTTCAGATCAACACCAAACATTGTAAAATCGTTTACACCATGACATAAGGCACAGAATTTATTTTTAAATACAAAGTTAGGATTTCTCATAGAAACGGGAGCCACATCCAGGATATTACTGTAGTTATCACTGTTCGATTCACATCTGGACCTGAGTACGCTATCCGGATAGGAGTTTGGGCATCTTGAAACCATGAATATCGCCTCGTTCATATATGTATATTCATCGTCAAATACAATGTATCTACAGTCAGAATGACTAGCATAGAGAAACTCGTCTTCGCTGGCGACTTGTTCACCAACTTGGACATCGTAACAACAGTCTCCATAGACAATACACAGGGCATCACAGCTACATATGGCCTCATTCCAACAATTAAACTGACGTCTGTCGCAGTCTTCGGGAACTATGGACATATTCAATCCTTGTCCGTCCTGATGGACACTCCGGGTAACGATGGAAACAAAGATGACCAACCTATACAAAACACCAAAACGTGAGAAAATCAAGACTTCAACTATCACATTATTTTCCCTATTAGCCTTGTTAACGATCAAATATGCATGGTTTCGTCAGTAATTACAACGTTACAAATACCGTAAACCACCTAAAGCTTTATAACGAACACACTTACAAAGAATTCATGGTTATAACGCACTGATTTTCATTCCTCGTCAAGGTTCTTATAAGATGTCTGTAATAACTGCGAAGCGAACTGTTTGTAATACAATTGATGCCCTCGTGATGGAGCGACATGACGATTTCACTACCCGAGAGTGGTTATGTTACCCGAGGGCGTGGGCAAATCGTCATGTCGCTCCATCACGGATGCATCCATTGTTTTATTATACGAATATTACTGTTTCTATCCAAATTGGGCTTATTTGAAAATGTTAAAATATTATTCAGGTTAACATCGGTGTTTGCACAAGAAAAAAATACTAGTTAGTAGGATACATATATAATTTATAAAAATAAAACGTGAGGAATGTACCAAAACAGTCAAACAACACAGTATGTAACTATCGTTTTGGAGTTCTACTATGATTTTCCGTCTTTGTTGAGCTTGCAGGAGCATTCTGAGTATAACGTTACCGTACGTGTATTACCGTACATGTATCGGCCTATACACGTATTTTCGATATGTTCAAACTGTGGCTAGGAAAGGGGACAAGGTGGGTACTTAAGGCCCGGTCCCACAAAATTGGCTGATATTCGCTGAGCATACGCAATATTCGTAAATAGTACTTGTATCTGTCGCCCAACATCCGCACACGTCCGTAATTATCCGCAATGGCGTGTTTTTCCGTTCCCATGATTTTTGAACGCACAAAATTTTGATTGCGGAAATCATTCGCATAAGATACGCTATTCGCTCGTAATATATACTCAATACATGCTTATTATATGCGCTGTATATCCGCTGTTATTCCTTGATATCCGCAACTGACAGGGTTTTGCGGCTTTATAGCAAACTGGGACAGTGTGTAAAACGAATATATAGCGTACCTATCACGTTGACATCACGAATCAAAATAATTTGTTGCGAATGTATATTGAGTTCAGCTACTACTGTATAAATATGGCAAAAAACGACATATCTATCTATTATTTCCAGTCCGTCGAGAAGTACAGGTGTAATAATGGGTCCTCGGCAATAATACCAATGCAACATAACATATCAATCAAATTGTTCAAGTCATGGAATTAATTCACAGACAGAAAAGAAAAAGTTTTTTGCTTTGATTTGAATTTGAAGCAGACTGGACCTTCTTTGTATCTGGAGGATGTAGGATGTAAGTTGCAGCTTGCTTATCTTCGTAGCAGTCGTGTTGTTGTGAAAAGCGATATCCAAAGGCCCGAGCGCGCTTCTTTTCCTACCGTAATTCAGATGCCCAATATGCGCAATACAACCGTTCTTTCCGCTATATCTACGCAATGCATTATTAATAGATTCGTAATATTACCGTAACAATCGCAATACTTCCGATCTGTTTCCTCAATATATGCATTATATATTCGTAATTGTTTGTTACGTATCCGCATTGTTGGATAATCATACCGATTGTACTCCTCATGGGAGAGCATTCGTTATCGTATTCGTTTTTATTCGTGAAATATCCGCATTTGTTCGTAATAAATTCGCAGAATGTTATTAAAATATCCGTAATTTATACTTGAAAATTTGTTATTTTTAGCCAATTTTGTTGCGGATGGCAACGAACGGCCAAAATTTGTGAATTAAATTCATCCGTAATTAATCCGCTCTGCAGTGGGACCGGGCCTTTACATTGTAGATTTCAATAATCTGTTTATCATTAAAAAGGTTGAAAATGTCGAGCAGTAATCTACTGTGTTAATTGTAAGCTTAACGTAACGGAATATATACCGTTACCATAGGTACATGTGTCTAAACAACTGTCAGACCGCCGTCTGCTTACAAATTATACACAAGAAACAGAGATGAAGCGATGATTAAGAAATACTAAATAACATTCATTTAATGCAGATTTACCTCTAATCAGGTGTTAATCTGATATAAATGTAAAGTAAACCAGAGCAAATGTGCTGAAGCCGCCATACCTCTTTAACTCGGAACCTCTCTAGAAACATCAACAGTAGTAGGTTACATCTAGAGACTACCCGGATGACGCTCACGCGAGGGTGACATGACGATTCGGGAGTTACATAACAGAATTTCAATCAATGCAGCGCGATTTTAGATGGCATGGCAATTGTTTTTAATCACGTGATACTGTATTGACTAATTAGAAGCACTAATACCTGGATGAGTTATAATGAAACTTTAAAAAATATCATAAGTGATAACCTTCATGCTTAATGCTAATTTAATTATATTCTTACTGAAAGAGCTTCGTTCACAACCCAATATGTATACTATAAACGTATCCGTGCTAATTGTACGACTGTGCTATAACGATTAAGTGTTCTATTTTACTTTTCCTCGTCGATATGCAATGTTTTATCTTCTCTGACCTCTGACCTTGGTTTGCTACTCGGCAAACAAAGGCTCTCAGTAATAGGGATTTTTTCATTCTTTTCATATTGGTAAACGCTTTGTAAAGTATCGCATAGGATTGGTTTGGCATTATATCCTGTCGGCGGCAGAGACCATTAAAGTCAGGCGTAAGGTTGTCAAGGATTTATTCCTTCAACAATGGGAACTATAATTAATAAGTTATTTGTGCCATATATATATATATATAACCATCTTACTGAATTACAATATAATGTACTTACAGTGCACACGTTGACAATGGTTTTTGCTATATTACTTACTTACGTCTGATCTGCTGTAAAGTAAGTACATATATTGGTAAAATCAGAAGCCAAACAGTGGTCTACTAATTCACTTGATAATTTTACAGTGTTACGTTTAATCTAAACCTACATTAAACTTACGAAATGAGATATGTTGCAGTATTATTACTACTATTTATTAAGAGACCTATGTTTGGCCATGGTTCCTACAGACTCATCAAAAAACTTTTCTGTTTCAACAAATTTGTTCAGGAAGAAAACAGGACAATTTTAAGTTCTACTTTCTCCTATGAACATACATAATGTATTTGAAAACTACAAAAGTTTTGGCAGAAAAAGGTGAATAGCTAAAAAGAGACCCCAGACGGATCTTGGCGCCCACAATAAAATGATCTAAGCATGACAATTGATAGAGGGAAATTTTCTCCACTTTTCAAACTTCAACTATCAAAATCCAAGATGGTGGCTGGTCGGCAATCTTGTTGACCGATCGGTCCCAAATTACAATATGCACAACTAGGGCCCTAGGGGAACATACATTTAAGAACTGATTGTCCATTTTGTTACTTGCATTGACTGGTGAAGAAAGTTAATCTCGTGTAAATGAACTGAACTGCCTAGCAGTTCATGTAACATTTGAGGTTTAACGGTCATCTTAATCCTATCACAGAATGTCACAAAATGTACAGACAATACAAGGCACCCACCATCCTTCTGATGTGTATATGTCATCAAAACTTAAAAAAAAACCAAAAGGTATAAAATCCTTTGTAGAAGAAGAATTTTAATGTTTAGGACATTTGATGCTTTTTTGGACCGTCACTCTGGTATTTGGGAGTCAGTCAGAGCCATTAGGCCAAAATGTCAAAGTGCACTCCTATGGTGAGTGTGCTGACTAAGTTTGACTTAACTGACAATGTGTTACCTATATAAACTACAATGTATAGTAAAAACGCAAGGACGCCGTGGCCATGAAATTTACTAATGTTTATATTTTTGTTTAGTCAACTTGATCCTTTTGGCCTTTTCCATAGTCCCTTGTGTGGAGGTCATATAATTTACAATTTTGATTGGCCTTATGTCATAGAAGATATCATTGAATTTTCTGCAGCAGTATTGGAGAAAAAGTCGAAACAGTAAATCATTTACTGACACACACATCACACAACTACGGACAAAAAGGCAATTAGAAAAGGTCACTTGACTAGAAAAAAAACGTAACCAATTTTAGACAATTTCGTCTTGAAAAGCATTAAATTCACAACACTGTAAAATTGTACTCACACATATAGCATCCTCTTCATTGTAGGTAATGCCTTCAGAGTAAGTGATATAGGGAGAATGGTATAGGTACGCAATTTATATAAGATATATCCAGCGTTATCGATTTGGAAGCCTTTAGCGTTTAGCCTTTTAATTGGCTGTGGTGTTTATGGCAGGAAACATCAATGTCCATATATATGCTGTGATATAAAGTTATTTGTTACAAAGGTTGCCCAATCCTGAACGCTACTTTGTCATCATTTCTCGAGACTAATATATCACAATGGGAATTATATTGCTTACCTAAAATATAAAGGACGTTATAGTTAGTACAATATCAGACAGTAGACAACCAGTTGCTGACGGCAATACGATATACATTGGCTACCATGAGAATATCTGTTCGTGTTATTCATTCTCGGTACAACAAAGGATAATATGAAAATTCCAAAGTGGTTATTGTAAATTTCCGCACTATCTTTAATACTGCTTCTCTTAATACTAACATTGCAAACGGCACGAGGTATGTGAACATTCTCTCCCATTTTGACATACGATTTTTTTACAAATAACAATAGAACGGCATGTTATCATTGCAACCTAAAGAACCATCCATCATTTGAATGTCTAAACTAACCAGTGTGTGAGAAATAAAGTATAAAAGCACTGACCATTTTGCTTAGAACTGTCCACAAACAAATCACCTCTTTGTAATTACTGTAACATGTCCGGTGATATTCAATCTGAATGTTGACTACGTGAATCGGATCAATTCGCGGATTACGCGGAAGAAATCAGAGAATGCCGTAAAAACGAAGATTACAAAATTCGGAATACTCAATTTCAGAAGGAAATAGATTGGATAAATGTTTGGAATTTTTTTTTTGAAATACCAACTATGCAATTACAAATAAAATGAAAGAATTTCAATGGAAAAGTATACATAGGGTAATATATACCGAAAACAAACTAAGTCTAATGAATAGATCCGATGGACTATGTCATATGTGTAGAACTGAAAATGAGACTTTAACCCATTTGTTTTTTAACTGTTTATTCACAACACAATTGTTAGACATAATACATGCTAATCTTTACAATAATGAAAGTTTTGACACTGTAAATATGACATGGAATATTGATGAGGAGAAAATGATGCTCGGTGACTGCACTGATAATTTATTGAAAAATGCAATATCTAACACAGTCATAATTACAACTAAATGGGTTATATGGAAGATCAGGAATATAAAAAAAATACCAAAACAAATTAACTTCTCCTACATCAGCATTTTAAATTTTAAAAGAATTACTTAAAGATAATCTGTCATTATACATAAAAATCAAACAAAATGGGAAAAAGGAATTGATAGTTTCAAAATACCGAAGTTTATTACAAAAACTGTGACTAAAGAACTACATGTATTTATAATTACTCTTCTATCACTCAAGTATATGTGAGAGTTAGCTCCCCTTGTTGTTGATATCAATTTATGTGTTCATCATAATCCTTAAAACTAATATTACGGATTGATTAGAAGTTAAATTTAAAAATGTAAAAAAAAAAGAAAGTACATATTAACAAATAACATTACATAATATGTAACAACTGAATTTATTAGAAGTAAGAAAGCATTTATATCAATTTGTAATCAGATGGTTAAATAGAATGTCAGAATAGGTGATACGGGACGTGGCGTGTAGTCTCCCTTCTACCGATGACCCTTTTTTATATTAAAGAATGAGATAGGATTGTCCCCCCTTACCTGACATATGACATATTTATTTTGAATGGTAGGAATGATTGAGATTTATTGATGAATGATGATGAATATATCTGTAAATAATGTGAAAGCGGTGAAAGTTTGTGTTCAAGATTAGAATAATCTATTTAAATATGGAAATTTGTGTGCAAGTCCTTCTGTGAAAGGTACATAATGTTATTTATATGTCTATTGAATAAAAAAAAAATTCTTGGGAAAAAAAAAAAAAAAAAAAAGATTACAAAATTTATGACGTAATACCCAATTCTTAAGCATGGAATTTCGTACAAAGAAATCAAAATCAACAGAAATTGCTATTACTTTGAGCGTTTGACGCGAAACGCATCCAGTTCAATTCACGGAGTAATGTTAATGCCCCGACATCTGATGCACCACTAGCGGAAGTCAACCATAGTACATGTAATGTTATGTAAAAAGATATCATGAGTAGTATTTTATTAAAGGATAAACTTGAATAGATTTTTTATGTTATGGAGATATAACACAAAAATCTGAGTGCACTCTAAATAAACCGCGAAGCGGTTTATGATGAGAGTACACTAAGATTTTTGTGTTATGTCTCCATAACATAAAAAATCTATTCAAATTAATCCTTATAATTCAATTTACTGAAGATGATCTGTTCAATATTCAAAATTTATTTTGTGACTCTTTTGTCTATGAAAACACTATGCCGTCATATTAGCCAATCAGAAACGGGGTTACAAACGGGGAAGCCATTTTTTCCTTTATAGGCTTTATGGGCAGAAGTAAATTCTTTAAGCCAATGAAAATGCTCGTAACAAGCAAAATTGAATTATTTATAAATGCAGCAGATTCAAATATGACTATTATTCTAAGTCTCCTGAATAAAAGAGAAAGCTACTTAATTATCTTGGTTTAACGTAACTCTTTAGTTGTTTTAAACAAACCTAAAACTAAAATGCTTCTTTATTCATATAGCGTATCTGAGGTCCAGGTAATAGTATGGTTCATTTTATTCAGTGTAACGAAAAACAACTTAAATCCTGCAGGATGTATTCCTACCGAAAAATGAGAAAAAACGTTAAAATAATTTAATGTCCGCTAAAAAGCAAATGAATCAATGTCAGAACAATTTTAGTAGTTAATCTGTGAAGCTCAGATGGTTGGGGCGTTGGCACCAAGGGCTAAAGGTTCGGTGTTCGAATCATCACTATGTCTGCTTTTTAGATTTATTTAAACAGATATTTTGAACTATATGCGATACCAAATTAATATAACCAAAGACAAGTGTTTGATAAACAAATCATCTGTATTAAAATGTCCTTATAATGATCGATACCATGTAAATTGTTGACAGTGTGTCACGTCAATTTTGTTAGGGAAAGAATCAGTATGGATTAGTAATTCATGTAAATATACTTTCCTTTAACACCGAAATATATATCTAATTAATGTACTGTTTAAGTAGTAAATGCTGCTGAGTTTGGCGTTGATCATGCGAACAATTCTATAGGCTATTACAATTTATTTTGGATATAAGATATATAAAATACGTCATGTGACATTTTACCTTTAATGTATTTTTAGCACGAACAAAAGTTGTACGCGGCCTATGTCGTAGTAGGTAAAAAGCGAACATTTTGGTAATCGACGGCATCGTTATATTTAAGACATAAAGTCGTGTTGTTTTAAAATACACAATTTTATCAATTACATATATAAATTATATCAGGTTTACCGGGACACTGTAGTTTTAAACAACATATATCGTGATAACACCTTCAGAATATATTGGCTAGTTTGTCGTTTTAATGAACCGTTAAATATCACCGAACACTGGTCAGAATTCAGAGTGGTGATCCCGTTAAGAAATAGGTCGGTTTAAATATATAACGTCATTAGTGCGTGGAATGGGACAATAAGGTACTGTTTTGGGAGCTTTGTTTCGAGTGACAACCTAGACTGGCTACGAATATCACTCTTGGTTTTGGTACAAAGTTCAATCATCTGGCAATCGACGGCATCGTTATATTTATGATGAGTTGTGTGACATGGTGGTGTAAGACAAATATTGTTTTAAAGTATACAATTTCATAATTGTCACCGGAAATTAAAATTAAGATCAAAATGTTTTGTTTTATATTTTGTACATTGAAAAACATTTTCTGTTTGTTTGGAAGTCTGGATCGTTCTGGTTTTTCTTTTTATTAGTTATACATAAAATGGAATTTTATCTATTAAACACCGCGCTCATGATCTATATTGTCAAAAATTGTAATCCAAGGACCAGATCAAATCACATCCAACTTTTTTGTAAATTGTAAAAATTGTAAAACTGTTTTTATACTTTTTATATCTAAGAAGGAGTTGCAGATTGATAGGCATATATGGATATGAAATTTCTTTTTCCGTAAATTACACGGAGAATGTTTTTGGTTGCTTATCAAGACATTTCTTCTATAAACAAACATTAGTTTTTACTTGGTAAATCTGAACAAATTCTTCATATATGTAAAAAAAACTGTTCTCTTCAATCTATATCATGTCGTTTATGATACCAACATCTTCCTGAAAATAGTTTTTATCTAAGAAATATCCACCTTCATATCACTGTTGTAACAATTTGGAGTATTCAAAATGTTTTCCTGGACGATTTTCTCATTTTGAGTTTAACATATACATTGTACTACGATTTCAGAACATCACTCAATAATTTATTTTTATATCTATTTTCACACATCTTTATATATTCAGTTAGTCTTCTGACATATGTAAGTTTGGGGAAGTTTACAAAACCTTCAGGATTTTTATTTTCAATCTCCATTTGCATACTTTTGTGTGATAGTCTCCCTTTTAATTTTCATTCCATAACAAAGTCAAAAATACTGAATTGAATTTGCTTATAAGAATATTATCTGCATTAGGTAAATGTGTGTTTTTATCATCTGAAAATAAAATGAATTGCAATGAAAGACACTATTTTAGCCACAAGGGTTCCATTGACCTTACCCAGCAAAACAATTCATTTTGTCATCAAACATGACCAATGATGATAACATGTTTGCCTTTGTTTGTATTTCTCAATTGCATTTTTAAGATGGCCCCAAATATCTGTTTATCCAGTCTCGCAAAAATTTAAAAAAAATACTGAATGAAAATATAAAAATAAACAGCATAAAACAGCTTTTTACTAGTTCTATATTTTTCATGCAAAATTAACAAGATTTCTCAATGCTATGTCGTCAAGCTTTTCGTCAGGGTGAATATTAAAGTTTTCTGAGGCTACTAACATGTCCCACTATTAAAGGTAGGTAATGCTGTCTGTTAATTCATTTAACTCCTCCGACAAAACCTGTTATCAGATGAGGGCCTTTAATGAAGATTTGAATATCCGGAGATCTATCTAAAAGTTTTATTATTGATTCTTTCGCTCGCCGCATATGCTCCCGAAATGCTTCATGGTCACAGCATCTTGCAATGTGACTGTACCAATGAAGAGCAACGATAGCACTGCTGTTTCCATGACTACCTCCCAGTCTATATGACACATACTTAATGTCGTGTCTGTCCGAGCCCGGCGTTCCATAGAATGGAAGCTCGTGCGTTTGTTATTCAATGTAAAGTTCTCTCATTTGGTCATATGCACTAGCAAGCATGCCATTTAGAGTATGGGGGTATGTTGGTCGAACCGGTTTTTTTCAAACCCTTAACAAGACGTTTGAACCATTGCCTCGTGGTAGAATCCCCTATTATAATGACGGGTCGGTCTTTCAAGCAGGTCCGATATTTTTCTTCACTGGGAAATATTGTTGTACGACATATGAGGTTGGGTTATGTATTTCTGATGGTACTTTACTTTTCCATGTGGATGCAGGAGGCAGCATATTGCATGGTATCTTAGGCATCAGAAAGTCCATGTTGCCATTTGAAATAAGAAAAGTAGGCTTGGTATCAAAAGACGATTTATATGGTTTTCTGAACACAAAAGATGCCATCTATTTTTATCATTTAGGTATCAAAAAAATATTAGCCTTATGATCTTTTTTATGCTTTAAATACATATGAAATAATATACTACAAAAGGCAGTAAAAGGATATATTTTTATCAATTACTTATTTTTTGTATTTTCCTAGTACACCGATGCATAATTAACATGGTAAAATCACAATTCAATATTTACAATCGAGTAATTTCCAATCTGACGAAAATCCAATCCTTATTGTCACTCTGTTTGGATCTGACATCATCCCATTAGAGGTAACATTCTTGTGACCTTTCTAATTGGCCAATCAGATTGCCCAATTAAGAATATTGGAAATTAATTCCATAGAAAAAAATAGTTTGAAAGTGCAGTCTGAATTTTCCCCGTTTATGTAGTCTCGTCTAAAGAGCACAACATAGTTAAATGTATTTGTCATACATCAAGTGAGAGTCCTGCATTCTTATTGGTCGAAAGAAATATGGTATTTTACACTGTCACACGGCAGTTAGCATTAGAAAAATAGGAGACAATAGACACTTTCGTAGAACCCCCTAGCAACGGATAATAGTGTATTTTTTACAGTGCAAAATATCAACCGCCCGAAAAAAGATGCACACTCGTTTCTTTTTTCGACGCCATCTTTGTTTTTTGAAGCGACGCTTCAAAATTTATCTGAAGCTATTTTAGCTAATTAGTCTGTTTATCAATATAAGTTAAAAAGTTTCATAGATTGCAAATACTTGAAAATTAAGACTTTTGTTATAATAAAATAAATTCTACCTGCATTAGAGGGTGTTAGTTCCTAGTGTCATCCCTCGGAATATCACTGTCACCCTCGGCTTCGCCTCGACTGACAGTGATATCATCGGAGTGACACAAGGCACTGTCACACTCTAATGTAGGTATTATTTTTATGATATATACTGGGATGAAATGTCGATTTCATTTGATGAACATTGTTTAGAGAATGCATTTGATCTGACGAACATGTATATCATGTAGTATACGTTTGCTTTTGCAACGAATCAGTAAATATGAATTCATTATGCTGACGAACATCTTCATAGACAGAAACGAGAAAGAGATAAATATAATGTAGCTTATAGTGTTTATCATACTGGTCCATGTAGTTGAATAAATAGAACACAACTCAACTAAGACAAAAGGAGTTTAATATTTATGGAAAAAACATTTTTTATAAATGACAATTTAATAAACATTTCAAAATAAAAAAGATTTTTTTTTTGGACTTTTGACATGTTGCATGACGTCATCGACGCTGGTAACATTCTCAGATTTACCATCGTCTGTTTTCTGTGTTTTACGTTTGTACTTGAATAAAGGTGACGTGCTGTGAGGTTTAGTATTTTGTGTTAAGAATGTATTCAAAAGTTCCACCCCTAAAACTTGACGACAGAAAATATCATCCAGTCGGTTGCTTTGCTAGTGCTAACAAAACACCACCGAGTACGAAAGGGATGCTAAATAAAATAAAAATGAAGAAATATGAAATTTTCTTTGACAATAAAAATCAAGTTCTGGTGAATTCAAATCCTAATTGTATATGTGCAATACAAAACATCGAATTGTATTGTCTGAAATAAGCATTTATTAACATAAAAACGATCCAAATATACATAATTTGTAAAGAGAAAGCGGTAACTCACGCACCGTTACAATATCACACCATTCAACAAAATAGGCCAAAAGGAGCAAAAATTAAAAATCATTGATAAATGATGCTATGAATTTGTCATAAATCAATTATTAATAATGATACTATTTTTTTTTAAATTTTCATTTTTTTTTTGCCAAACAATATATCAATTTTACAAGAATTAAATAATCATGAAATATGAATATAGTTATCTTCCATGCACATCTTTCACTCTGCCATTCTTTCATTCATCAGTATAATTAAATTGTTTGGGTTTCTTTGATAGAGAGGGAGGAGGGAGAGAAAAGATAAAATAAAGAACAAAGAATTGGGAAGGAAAGAAGGGATAATAGGATGAACCAGAAAGGAGAGATTGTGAAGAATAAGAATTAAATGTAGATATATCCTTATATGAAAAATAATGAATAAACAAATGAAAACATGAGAAAAAAAGTAAGAAAGAAACAGCTAGAAAAAAAAAAAAAAAAAAAAAAAAAAAAAAAAAAAAAACGGAGGCAAGAGGTTAGAAAGGCAATTTATTTTTGATATTTTTAGTGACAATTGCATTAAAAATTACTGCTCCACATCCCGATCAAAAGCAAGCATGACACATGTATGTATGACAACAAATATATATGATTATATTCTATTTTAATAAAAGATATTTACAACTGTCAGGGATTTGTAAGTTCTACTAACTTTATCCATTTTTTCCAATCTTTAGTAAAAATTTTAAAAGTTTTTTCTCCTTTTCCATAAGCTATATATCTTTGAACATAATAATAATCTTTAATACAGTTTAAAAAAGCCATCACATTTAAAGAACCATGTAAACATCTTGTTTTATAAATATATTGTTTGATAAAAAGAACAATTTCATTATCTATTCTTTGATATATGCCGTTATTATTAAGTTTTCTGAAAAGCACTGTTTCTTTATTTATTGCAAATGGTATAAACAGAATATCTAAAAGACTTTCAAAATTTCAAAAATTAAAACAGTTCTGAACTTCAGAGAATTCCCAAAATAGATGAGTAGTGATTGTCTCCCTTTCTAAAGCACATAACAAACAGTGAGGATTATTAGAGAGACCAATTTTACAAAGATAAGAGTTAGTTGTTAATATATAGTGGTAAATTCGGAACTGAAGCCACTGAATTTAGTATTATTGGTAGAGATGAAGGGTATATTGTTTATGTCTTTCCATGTTTCTTGATCGTAGTCAAAAGATTCCCCATTAAACTTGACCAGTTATTACAGTATTATTTTTGACAAGTGCTCTATAAAAATCTTGGACTCCACAAATGTTTTTCAGTATAATTTCAAGACTAAAAGGAATAATTGGATAAAATAATTTTTCATTTGGTAAATTTACATTCTTCAGATACTTTTTAATGCTGAATATCAGTCAATGATATTGAAGATAATTACTTATTACACCATAAATATTACAAAGTTCATCATATGTAAGGAAAGAACATGGAGAAACACTTTTTATCAGGTCTTTTATAATTGAAATTCCCCTTCTAAACCATGATTGGTAGAAAATAGTTTTATTTCCAACAATAATGTTTTTATTGTACCAAATTGGTGTCTTAAGAACAGAGTGTTTTTCCGCTTCTAATTGGTTATCCTTTAATCTTAGTTTGAACCATGCTGTAAATACATCCTTCCAAAAATCATTTTTACAATTAGATAAAATTTTATTCAGATATTCACTCCCACAGTTTGCCAAATAAAGAAAGTTTACTTTAGGTTTTAGAATCATTTTCCATTTACCATTTGATCTAAAAATTCTTCTTATCCAGCCTATTTTTAACGAGTCTATAAACGATGAAAGATGAATCATTTTCAAACCTCCATCTATATAATTCTGGATAACTACATCTCGCTTAACTTTATCTGAGTTACTATTCCAAAGAAAATTAAAGAGAACTGTGTTTAGATGTTTTGAGAAGTTAAGAGAGATTTTATGATACACACTCTACCAATAGGAGATATTTTCCTTTTGTTCAGATCAACATGAAAGTCAATACCAAGAAGTGTAAATTTAGTAACTCCCCATTGCAAGTTCAAGCTCGGAATAAGTGTATCACTACTATACTTTTTACTGCCTATCCAAATAACCTGGGATTTTCCTGTATTTATTTTAAGTCCTGAAATTTTGGCATAACTACTTAATTCTGTAACAGCTGCCTTCAAAGAGTTTTCAGATCCATCAAGTATTAGAGAAGTATCATCAGCATATTGAGAATTTAAAATATTACAATTTTCTATATTTATACCAACAATGTTTCTGTTATTTCTAATACGAATAGCTAGGACTTCCGCACAGATGATAAATATATAAGGGGCGATTGGATCGCCTTGACGGCAACCGCGCATAATATTAAAAAATGAAGACAAATTACCTCCTTGATTAATTGCAGAGCTAGCATTATAATGTTAGATTTTTATCCAATTTCTTAAACTATTTCCAAAATTAAAATATTTTAGAGTTTTATCAATAAATTTCCAGGAAACAGAGTCAAAAGCTCTTTCGAAATCAATAATAAACAACATTCCAGGGATATCATATTCCTCAGTGTATTGCATAATGTCATAAATTAATCTTGTATTTTCTCCTAGATATCGTCCAGAAATAAAACCTGTCTGGTCTGAATTTAAAATTTACCCAAAATATTTTTAATCCTATTGTCCCTGAAGCTATTTTATATACAATGTTTAATAAAGAAATTGGACGCCAGTTTTTAATATAGTATTTTGATTTGTTTGGCTTTGGAATACAAGTGGTAATGCCCTGACGTTGTGTGATTGAAAGTTGACCATTTAAGTACCCATAATTAATAGAACGAACAACGAAAAACCCCAATTTACTCCAAAAACATTTGAAAAACTCTGAAGTGTATCCATCCGATCCCGGACTTTTATTATTTTTCATATTTTTAAGTGTTATTGATGCTTCTTCAAACGATATTTGACCCTCCAAACTCAACGATTCTGTATTATTTAATTTTGGAACTTCACAACATTTTAAAAATTCTTCTAAATCTACTTCCTCAATGTTCTTTTCAACAGAGTATAATTGTTCATAAAAGGATTTAACTTCACTAAGAATTTCATCTTGATTAGTGATTAATTCTCCATTTTCTTTCTCAAGTTTTAGAATAATTTTTGACACATAATTTCTACTTTCAAGATTTAAAACATATTGCGTAGGTTTTTCCCCTTCCTCTACCCATAAAGCTTTTGACCGAATTACACTACCTTTAAGTTTTTCCAACCGAATCTCTTCTAATTCCTTCTTTTTTCTATTCAATTCATCTAGATCTATCAACAGTAATTTGATTTTCAAGTCTACTTATATCTTCTTTCAGATTGTTTTCTCTTAAATTCTTTTGTTTCTTTTCAAAAGATGAATAAGATATTGTCCTTCCCCTAATTTCCATTAAAAGTGTCTCAAGAAAGAGTTGATCATTTATTATAAATTGTAGGCTGCTATCCAGAATATTATCGATAGAGTCAAGATTATATACTGGCAGACAGTACTGTTCTTTTACAGACTTAATTGTATTATTTACCAGGTTCAAATATTCTTGATCATGTAATAATGAATTGTTAAATTTCCAAAGCCCTTTACCTTTTTTGAAGTCATTAAATTTTAAAACAATCTTTGGAAAAGAGTGATCAGATCTAAACCTATATCCTGTATCAATATTTGCTTCAAAAACACTTGACAATATATTTCGAGAAACAAGAAAAATGTCTAATCTAGATTGTTTTACAGGTAAATGTTTTCGCCATGTATGCCGTTTCAAATTTGTATGCTGTTCCCTAAAACATCTACCATATCTAAATTTTCTATTAAATTTAAAACTTTCTCCCTAGCCTTTGGATAATTGATTTTTTTAAAACTTTTGTCATAGTCCAGATCAGGGTCAATAACTAAGTTAAAATCACCACATATTGTATATTTATCATTATTAAAGTCAAGGATGTTATCTTCACTCTTGTAAAAAAACCAGGACAATCGGAGTTTGGGCCATAGATATTGATTAATGTTATATTTTTATCTTCAATTTCCAAATCTAATGCTAAAAAATTGCCAGACGAGTCTATCTTTTCCTTTTTGATCCTGCAATCAAAATTATTGTTAATTAGTACAGCAACACCCCCTGAATTAGATTTAAAAGAATTAAAATGGCAGTTATATCCCCATTCATTTCGTATTAGTATTTCTCTTTCTTTGGTAAAATGTGTGTCTTGAATGCAGTATATATTATAACTTTTGTCTCTTAAATATGCAAAGACATCTTTACGCTTGAACTTATCTGTCAGATCCTGACAGTTTGCTGTTAGTATCCTAATACTCTCAACTAATTTTGAAACCAAACTTACAAAACATGTTATCATGCTTGCTTCTAATAGCCGGTTGCAGTAGACATTCTGAATAAATCACGTAGAGAAGGTACTGTGAAACAGGATACATATAAATAAATTTCCAACGTGCGTTATTGTTGCAACAAATCCTATTTCTAATAATGATACTATTTTACCAATACTACCGATGCGATATATAGACGGAGTATTAGAGTAGGTACTTTTTTTATTCAAGCTTTTGTTGATTTTAATTATAATGTGATTAAGACCTTTAAAAGGGATAATTTTACTGTAATTGTTTTAATTTACTTAATTTATTCAAATTTAATGTACGAAGACCAATATATGCATTAATGTAAGGTGAATAGCGATGTAAAAGCAATAAGTACATCCGGTTCTTCTCTGCTATCAGACAAAAGACAATGCTGACGTTCTTAGCTTAACAATTTAGCCCCCTTTTGATATATACTACGGAAAAAACTACACATTATACCTGCACAATATTGATAGGTATCATTTAAATGTCTTAATTATCATCATGGTACGACTATGGGATTATGGAGCCGACTAAACCCCTGTAGTTAATGTACAGCGTAGTCAGTAAGTAGCCAACTCGAGCTAATCTTTCACTTATCTCCGATAGGAAAATGTTTACATTCAATCCTTCATACAGATGCCACGATCGCTGAGGATCCGGATTGTTGCGTTCCCGTCATCCCTCGCTAATAAGAAAACTCGAAATGGTTTCCGCTTCTGAATTTGTGAAAATATATGACTTAATGTTGGTGTAAGTTGTAACAAAAGCGATTAAGAATTATATAAATACCACAGAGTTATATCTCCATTCTAGTTAATAGTCAATGGTTAGTAATTTACCCCATCGTTGTTGTAATTGAAAACATGCATACATGACTATACTAAGTGCGATAAATGCGTTGATGAAAGGGTGAGTGAGTGATGAAAAGAACAAATGATTGAACGATATAAAGAAGAAATAAAGAGATGAATGAAAGAATGAATCAATAATTCAATCAATGAATCAATCATTATATCAAACAATATTCTACCTTCACTCAATCAACTAATCAGACGGAAGTGAAAGAGCGAAGGAATAAATCAATGGATGAATGAATGACGAAATAGATAAATAAATAAACGCAGATTATCAGTATTTCACTCAATGGCAACCAAACATAATTGATAGATTCATTACCCTGGAATTGATATTTTCAAAGTATTCAAATGAAACAGACAATGACGGTGAATTTATTGATCACATTTTAGAAAATTAATAAAAAGTGTATGTAATTAATGATTATAGAAAACATAAGGTATGCTATAACATGCTCCACACGATATTATCGTAATCGCTATGTTTTTCTTCATTTTATAAGCCGACAAACATCATGCATCTGAGCGAGGAATGTTAGTTTTAGACTGAAGGGTTCCGGTGTTAGATGGGATTACGACCGATATACCTTTGGTTTCCGGAGTTACCAAGCTCTACCATTGTAATGCAAACTTGTCACCCTTGCTGTTACCTGTTTATTGTTGGAAGGCGAGGCCAGACCAAGGTAATATGAATACAAACGGACGAGCAACATGAAATATCGTAGTACGACAGAGAAAGACAGTATATATAAGTACTAAACAGCATTGATAAACGTTCTACTGCATCATCGTATTTACAATATTATAATACATCGAGTTTTTAAAAAAGATATTTTACAATAAAAAATAGAAATAAAAATGATTTTGTTATTCAAAATTTAATGATTTTGTTATTTAAAATTTAATCTAAATTGTATGTCAAGACTATGCACACCAAACCGAGTTATGAATTAGTCTAACTTGCAATCTTTTTAACATAAATGTAATTTTATTACCCAGACTAATCCAAAACTGAAAGTGCTGGGACCGCAAGGTAAGCTTCTTTACAAAAAAAATGTCCCCACACAAAATAATTCTCAATCTTCACACACATTCATCATGTTTTATGTATTCATGCAAGGTGGTGATCACCACCTGAATACATCTTGTACATAAACACCTCTCAATCCTCCTTTACACAAATACAGTACACAACCTACACGCTCAAAATCAGAAAACATTCCCCCTGGGTATCATTTTCTCTATTTCTGATATTCTGTCATTATCTCATACAACAGATATACTTCATATTAACTTCACCATGATAAACAGATTTTATTTGAGATGTTTTCATAAATTATCTCTATTTTCATAATTAAAATGCAAGACTTTTTAATGTCCTGAATATCTGCTGAAAAATTACATGTATTTCTGATTGTGTTTCTTGGTAATAACTTTCCTTCACATCCATTTACTTTTAGCTATTACTATCCTATTCATGTCATGATGAATGTTTTTTTCTGACTGGAGGTGTCATACGGATACGTTTGTAGATTGGCTGTTTGTGTTCCCTTGATATCGTGATGGCCGGGTCGTTCAGATGTCCAGCTATATTATCACAAACCCCCCGTCTCTGGCTCGCAAGTTCGAATCACATGTGAAACAGTTTTTAGGTATTGACCGCTGGTCGGTGGCTTTTCTCGGGGTACTCATATTTTCTTCTATCATCAAACCTGGCACATGACCCTGTTAATGGTAATAAAAACTAAGAAATGGCGGTTTGTTTCCTTATTGAATATTGAATCATAAGACGAAAATTGAAGTTTTCTTTTAATTGCATTTTTCAACTCAGATTTCTAAACGTGCAACTCACTATTTCAATAAGCTACTCGCAACTCACAAAACGAAAACCTCGTAATACCACTACCGGAAATACAATCTTGGTTTTTAATGTGTAGGTGATACTCATTCTCACATTTCCAATAACCGTTTTATATGTCAACACAGATATTTCACTTGGCTTGGCCTGTAAGCATACATATTTACAATATTCGTTCACCTGTATTGGTGAAAACTTTGCGATAAAGACCATACGATAAATGACGGATAAAACAAATTGGCCACAACCATGGCTAAGGACAGGAATGACCATACCCTTCGGACAGTATGCTAAAAATTCCCAAAGGACCAAGTCCACTACCCGGAATTAGGATGTCCATTACCAAATTTGTCACAACTTTAGTAATCATAACTTACTTTGATAATATATCTGGTAAGTAGACTAGTACTCAAATGTAACTTCATTATCATTAGTATTATCGTTTTGATATAATTCTAAATGAACTATAAATTGTTCTATTAACTGATATCGATAAATGCCAATAATCTATTGCAAAAACATATGATATAAAATAAGCAATTTCATATTATCATTTCATTTCTGCAAATATGCTATTTATTTTTATTTTTGTCGACATTTCTGTGTAAAAAAAAATCTCGAATTGATAAATTCACATAATTGCTGGACCAATTGAACATATAAGTGTTTTTATTAATGATTTAATACGTCTCAATTATAATAGTTCATTTATAATGCAAGATGTAAGTTTGAGTGTCATTTATTTGATTTCGAATCTTTACAATAATTTACAATTAAAAGCATCAAGTATAAACAAGGTTGTAAGCTTTCATCGTATTTAAAATAAAGTATGTGTAAGAAATGTATACATGTATGTGTGAAACTTATCAGCAAGCAGACACAAACGTGTTTCTTCTGTTCTATGTCGGACATCTTCTCTAAATAATTTCTTCTCCCATATAGTCAGCAAGTTTGGAGCATTTTTATTACTTCATTGCCATCGTCTTTAACATCTGAAAATATAATTTTCTGAAATCAAAGAGTATCCGTATTAAACCCCAGCACCTGTCTCATTCTAACCACAATAACTTGTTTCTAAGAGATGTCCCGGTCTATCACTCAATCTCCCCCCTCCTTTTTTATGAAAAAAAACTTATGAATAAATAGATTCCGTTATGACTTTCTTTATGTATTGTAATCGATGTTTGTATCAATGATATCAAAATACCTTCAGCGGTAGAATATGACTTATTGCATTCACTCAATACAACACACATTCACATTTTGAAATTTAAGTTCTTGTTTAAACACAGAGTTTCAGTTTTAATTTTAAAGTAATTTCTGTACCATAGCCATTCAACATGATAACAAATTTTAATTCGGAGAGATCAATTCTTTAAAAAAGCCCAAGTAATATTTAAATTAAGATTTGAAGAAAAGAAAAGAAATTCTGTGCTAGTCATACTGTGAATGTGGGAACTGACTTTCGCAATAATGTTTTCGTATGACATCTGGACTGTATTTACACTAGAGGTATTATTACGTAATCAACCGCTCAAAAGACAATAACAGCGATATATCAGTCATTTCCGACATATCCAAGCTTAAATGTCAGAGCAAACATTCTGATGATGTAACAAAAACCAAGGGAGGAAACTCTGATAAATGATAATGAGATGAGGACTGTTTGTATACCTACGACAAATATTTACACTATTAACTGATATGATAGCGCCAAACATTTATGATAAAGGGAGTAGAATACACCTTCACGGATTATCGGAACGTTTCTGACAACCGTAAATTGGGAGATTTTAGCGTCGCGAAATGGTGGCGTTTTTGTATCAAATTAGAATATGGCGTTTTACAGTGTTCTGTAAGAAGCAAATAACTCTTATTAGATCAAATGGTAAAAACATCTGAAGATTAACTTTTTTCATTACTTTATTTGTCGCACGTTGACAGAATATACCTTAAATATATGTTAAAATAACGTGATTAATTAACTTACCTGATAATACACACGTGATTGATAGCGGGTATATGTATTGATCTTTATATAAAAATAAGTAAATACGTAGTCAAAACTTGCTGTGTTTAATGTTGGCGTTTTCATGCCAAACGTTCAAATAAGCCGATGTATTTATAATGACTGACATGAATTTCCACTCAACATATGCGTTTAGTTGGAAACCAGCAACATTAAATTAAGATATCATTTTACATTTCAGTAATACAAGGTGCAGTCACGACAGTTTCAACAAAGATACCTTGCAAGAAGATGTCTCCCCCTGAAAACGGGAACGTGTCGTGTGTGGAGACTGGCAATTTTCTGTAAGTAATGGATGGACAATAGTTATGGTATCAAATGATGTTGAATAGTACTCGGCCGCATAAATGAGGTAAAATTGGACATGCAAATTAGATCCTTGCTACAATATAATTATCTTTTGTTACAGGGCATGCGTTGCTACTTGTAACGATGATTTCCGCTTCCTGTCTATGAATGCATTGGAAAAGAGAGTATGTGACGTCATCGATGGCAATTGGTTTGATGGTGGAAATGATCTCCCCCAATGCGTTTCATTAGGTCCGTTTCGACAACGGATAAGTATATCTAACAATTATTTAAGATAACAGAAACACATAGGCCTACTGCGATTAAGGTCACGGCTTTATTTGATGCACCGCCCCACCAATGGGTGTAATTGGCAACATCACAAATTTCTTAATATTCCAAGAAGTCAATAGAGATGAATGAGGATACCAGCATTCACTCCATTATGTTAACATCACATTGTTTCTTTTTGACCAAAATTTATTCAAAAGTCATAAAGTTCCTTGATCGAAAGAAATTTAGTTACTTTAATCAATAAAGTTAAATTACTCTCTAAATGTAGAAATTGCCCTTAGGCATTTACTTAAATTTTCCAAATTAATTCCAATCACATAATTAATATAATATTCATTTTCTATTTAAATAAAGGCAAGCAATGTGAATATAAAGCACTATCAATGACTGCTGCAAAAGCACTATCAATAAGTTCACTCAATGTCAATAAGCACTATCAATAAGTTCACTCAATGTCAATAAGCACTATCAATAAGTTCACTCAATGTCAATAAGCACTATCAATAAGTGCACTCAATGTCAATAAGCACTATCAATAAGTGCACCCAATGTCAATAAGCACTATCAATAAGTGCACTCAATGTCAATAAGCACTATCAATAAGTTCACTCAATATAAAAAGCACTATCAATAAGTTCACTCAATGTCAATAAGCACTAACAATAAGTTCACTCAATGTCAATAAGCACTATCAATAAATTCACTCAATGTCAATAAGCACTATCAATAAGTGCACTCAATTCAATAAGCACTATCAATAAGTGCACCAATTCAAAACACTATCAATAAGTGCACTCAATGTCAATAAGCACTATCAATAAGTTCACTCAATGTCAATAAGCACTATCAACTCAATGTCATAACACTATCAATAAGTTCACTCAATATAAAAAGCACTATCAATAAGTGCACTCAATGTCAATAAGCACTATCAACAAGTGCACTCAATGTCAATAAGCACTATCAATAAGTTCACTCAATGTCAATAAGCACTAACAATAAGTTCACTCAATGTCAATAAGCACTAACAATAAGTTCACTCAATATAAAAAAGCACTATATCAATAAGTTCACTCAAATGTCAATAAGCACTATCAATAAGTTCACTCAATGTCAATAAGTACTATCAATAAGTGCACTCAATGTCAATAAGCACTATCAATAAGTGCAAACTGGTATCAATGAAAAACTATCAATAAAATGTCAATAAACACTATCAATAAGTGTAATCAATGTCAATAAGCACTATCACAATAAGTGGCTTAACAATTTACGAAAAGACTAGAATATCTAGTAGGGTTGTTCCTTTTCGAAATGTCTAATATAAATGTGCGTAACAATGCACATGTGTGCCATACTTATGATGCAATTCATCTTAGCTTGATTTTCCGGCTAAGTGTATTAACGAACTTTTTGTAAAACAATAAATTATGTTTTAACAATAAAGTTTCATGGCATCAATATTTAAAGTAATTTACCACACAGAATCGCTGAGTAGCGAGAACTGTCGACCGGCCCATCCACCAGAGAATGGAATCGTTAGATGTGAGCACATGGACACACAACTGTGAGTTACCTTTCCTTGTCTGCACAATAATGTTCCATAGCTACTTTGTGATGAATTATAAAATAGGTTAAACACGTTTCTGTGCTACACTATCCTTTTGATATACTTTTGTTGATTGTGTTAAGTTTGATCAATTGATTCTATAATTCCAGGAAACTATTGCATTAGTATGGTGCTATATTTTAAACTTCTTTCATTACCAAGGGTATGTACCGGAACCTGCAATGATGGTTATATATTCGTCAGCCACGAAACCACGGTGACGAGGACCTGTGACGTCACAACCGGAGAATGGAATTCTGGCAATGTTCTTCCTGCATGCAAAGGTACAGTCATGCCAAATTCATTATCAATATCTTCTTTAAAAAATCGAGTAACATCTTTTTTTTTTTCATTTTTTAAATTCAATATATGCATATAAAATAACAATGTTTTTCCTTTCACAGAAGGGCTTCCATAACAATTTCCATATTTCAATTGATCATTTCAATTATGCACTTCCACCACTTTCACATTAATTACATATAGAATCATTGCTTATACATCCACTCAAAAAAGTTACTTTAAGGGGGGATTCTTAAATAAAATGAAATTTTAATATTCGTTTACAGGTTTTATACATTAAATAATTTTAGAATAAATATCACATAATATTACATTTAATTTCAAAACAATCATGAAGTAGTATTTAATATTATCACTAGAAGTCAGGTCCAAACGGTCGATAGAGATAGAGATTACATAAATATAAGGAACTCAGGCAAGTGTACTCGATAAGAGAACTATTAGCTGTATAATTTAAAAAAAACAGTCACCGTACCAATTACACACGTGTCTTCATTCACTTCAGCGGCTGACGTTCATTTTTAATATCTTAATAATAAAGTAATCAATATATATTGCCAAGAACAAAGTTTGAGAATATTGTAAATTCAACTGACAAAATTAAAATAATATTGTATTTAATATTTTGACAACCATTCTAATGAACTAAATTACAATTTCATTTATTTAATTGAAGTTGATTTAATAAACGTAATTAATTTATTATTTTAAGAACCATCGTCAAATGACAGTTCAACCGCGTATAATTTTACATAACAGACAAATATGTGACTTATCAAGCAACACTCCATCTGTTTTATACTGTAGCGGCAGTTATTGGAAATTGCACACTCCCGAGTCCACCAACAAATGGAATGAGCAAATGTATAGTCGAGGGTTCAGAACTGTGAGTGAACTATTTTCTTTAATGATAATGCATACCGCTAGCAAAATTCCTTGCATGCATTTAACACTTTTTTCAAGAATACAGAGTGGTAGATTACAAAACTCTTGTGAAGTGACCCGTTTCAAATGTCCGAATTTCATTCGCCCCTTTAAGAATTTGGTGAAATAAAAATGAACACAATTGGATGAAGATGTTAGAGCATTGAAATGGATTTTATTCTAATATTGCAAACTTGAGATTGACATTACTTTAATCAAAAGTGTTTTAAAGTTCTAACATGTTCCACCAATATCATCAGTCGATGACTACCATCAGATGTAACGGTACTAACCTTACATTGATTCTGTTGTAGAGTGTGTACTGCAGTATGTAACCATGGATACTATTTACCAGTTGCTATAGACAACGCCAAGCGTGTCTGTTCTATAGAAGATGGAGTTTGGTACGACGGAATGTTCTCATTTCAAGCCTGTCAGGGTAAGCCAATTGTTTTGCCTTCGTCATCAATTCCTTGTAAATTTTTCCTAATAGATGTATAGACATGGAACATGTGGAGATGTAATGATACACAAGTTACTCCCCGTTGATTAGGTTACGCTGTTAAAACACTAATTGGTTTATGTTTCAGATCTGCTAGAGTAACTTCCCTTATTTTACTCAGGTGACAAACTAGGTTTATGAATATATATAGCTGTTGGTTTGCTATATTGGTTTAAATGATCCTATAAATAAATAGATAAACATATCAACTTGATTAAGCAGAGGAGTATCATATGTTGAAACCTAGTAAAATAAAATTCTTTCCTAGGCTTCTTTTTTATACGTAAGATACATCCGTATATTAACTATTTTAAAAGAATGATACAAAAAGGTAAAAAATATGACTAGATGTCCATAGTAAGCACGATAAGATAATAATTTGTTTATATTAATAAGACAAGCATTGTACAATCTAAAGTGGTGCTGCATTCACAATTGTAACATGACTTTTAAAGGATATCTTAAAAAAGCAAACATTAAATAAAACTCATATTTAATTGGCCATGTTAACATTGATATAATTAAAGATCTAATTAAAAAATAGACTGTTTTTCTCTTCACTTAAATTTGAGCGTATCGTAGATCACCATGATTGAGCGAAATAACAAGTATAATTTTAACTACATAACTGTAGATTGATCATACAGTCACATAACACAAAATATCCTATAACTTCTATTTTTTTAATATATTTGAATCGAATGTTTCAACCAACATTCATCATAATATATGCATAAAATACAGGCATTTTGTAAATGAAATATTTTTCTTTGACAGCAATAAACGCTACAAACCATTGTGGATCTTTAAATGTATCACGTGACGTATCTACTGTCACATGTCGTCAGTACGATGGAGATTTGTGAGTACATGTGACTTAGCATTTGCAAAGGAAGTGTTTTAATGTTTGAATTCTTAAATAGTTTTTTCCACTATGCTATATCTATAATCTAATGTGTTTTATCTATTGCAAAATTTGGAATAATAAGAATTACCAAAATTCCATCCAATCACTACATTAAATAATACAGGCTATATAAGAAGCAAACCGATCCATTAAAGTAACAGCTGGCATTTCTCTTACCTATTGGCGTTGACGTCTCAAAATAAGATTGCTTTTCAAATACAGAATGTGTGACGTCAAATGCATCAATGGATTTACATTTGAGACTCATGACGTCACGGTCAGGCGAATTTGTGACCGCCTGACAGGCACATGGTATACCGGAAGTCATGTTCCTCGCTGTGTATGTAAGTAAATCATAATTTTCATTAATATTTTGGACATTTACAAAATGCTTATAATGGATATAAAAATTAATAAGAACTTCCAATTTGAGGTCTAGATTCTCCAATATCAGCTCACTACGTTAAAGAATGGAATAACCTAAGCTATTTTTTTTGTTAGTTCGACCAAACGGCACATTACATTCGATAAACATTTAGTTTATTTACCCAATAGCAACTTGTGAGGAACGTCTAATCTCCGGAAGTGACGACATTAGTGACATTAGTTTTACGGCATCTGGGTCATGGACCGGGTTACCGGGTGTTTACTTTGGCCCGGATAGAGCGCGAATGACCTCTAACCTGGAATACGTTAATGGCCAGTTTCTGAGTGGAGGTTGGAGACCGGCAAATGACGATCTCAGTCAATATATTCAGGTAACAGACTTATTACCACAGTTCTTTAATATATGGTAATAGAAAAAAGTAACAAACAAAAAAAAAAGGAAAAAAAAAAGTTAAAAAATATAAAAATGACCTACTAAGATTTCCGTTTCCATAAGGGAGATTATAATTATATTGAAGAAAGACATGTATAATAGTTGTCTCATCAACCCCTCTCATAATACCAGTTTCGATTTATTATATTTAAAGATGCTCCACCGCCGACAGAGCATATATGATATTGATCATTAGAACAATAATAGGTGTTTTATCGTGTATATAAACGTATAATTAACACAAAAAATAAAATGAAATAATTTACTTCGCCTTTGGTACATGCGCAATCAGTACTTCATTCCATATAGGATATAATGGCACGGATTTTTTTCGGGATTCAATTAATTATTTTTTATATCTTTAACTTGAAGTAAAATTAGAAGCTCAAACTTTTCAATGGTGGTAATGGTCTTAGTGAGTAACTTTTGTAACTGAAGAAAAATACTAAACCGTCTGCTCCTGTTTTTAATAGCGGAAAAATACCTTTTGTCAGCGGTGGAGCATCTTTAAATATAATAAATCGAAACTGGTATTATGAGAAACTGGTGTTATAATTAATATCATAACTTGTCTATTAAATTTGAAGATTAACCTATTTTACACATTAAAAGGTAGTTCAAAATGGTCACCAATGCCTCATTTCCGAAAGCATTTTTTATTATAAAAAAACTCCTCGCTCACCTTTATTGAGAAAAGAATCTGCCTAGAATAGTGAATACTCGCTGACGTAAAAAATGAGATGAAATATGAAATATGTTCCAAAATAAAAACACATTCGATTAATGTTGTGTATGACCTAAGAAATTTTTCAATAGGCAAACAAAACATTTTTCAGTATAGATCAACTGTTGTTGTTAGACGCAAAGATTCCCCTGCAGTGAGAAAATATATTCCTGTTACAGGTAAAACTTGACAAGGTGAGCAGAATCACAGGTATAATTACCAAAGGCAGAGGTGTGAGTTCTGGGGACACAGCCCAGGATGTTGTAACGAGGTTCCGGATTCTTTACAGCGTCGACGGGAAGTCTTTCGTACCGTACGGGGATGAAACAGTCACAGACAAAGTATGTATGGTATTAGGAATGACCATAAAGCAATTTTAACATCAGCAGATATGTTCCTAACACTATTTGTTCTATCAGCAATGAATACGATTAATGATCTTAGAATATAGGACTGAGGTAAAGCATTCAGTATAAACATATCCTTTTTGACCAGCTCATAAAATCTTTTGTAACACTGGTGACGTCATGTGCTGATTGCAATTAAGTTTTTCTGAATTATTTAAGCATTAAATTACCTTTTTTGGGGGGATTTGTGGTCCTATAATTCTCCCAAGACATTGGATAACGCGCGTTATGATTAATTTGTCTGCAATCCTTGGAGAATGATAGGACCATAAATTCCCCCAAGAAGACAATTTAATGCTTATATTTCCGTTTTCTGTCAGTTTAAGGCCAACCTGTAATGTACAATGTAATGGCTCTCCAAAATTAAATTCCCTGCTGCTCCCGTCAATGGAGAGTACTTCCGACGTCATAATAACTCCCGGCGTCGGGTAATAACTCCCTTGGTCATTACATCATAAGGTCGTTCAAAAACGACCTTATGATGTAATGGCTCTCCAAAATTAAATTCCCTGCTGCTCCCGTCAATGGAGAGTACTTCCGACGTCATAATAACTCCCGGCGTCATTCGGGGTAAAAAAAAAGCCCTTGGTCATTACATCATAAGGTCGTTCAAAACGACGTCACAATACATGCTGTACATATCATTACACCAACGGGAGTAATATGAGAATTATGATATCATAAATTCTCTTTTGGGTTGGTAAGGTTATAAAGTGCCAGTCCCGAGCAAATGGAAATATGTGATACTATCAAATTTCTGAAAATGAATTCCCCACGTTATGACAAAAATTCCGTACACCAGGGGTCTCAGATAGAGTCGGTAATGGTTGTTTTTTATCCCACGCTTTCTCCGAAACGGGGGATATCAATTTGGGTTCGTCCGCCTGTCTGTCCGTCTGTCTGTCCGTTTGTCTGTAACACTTCGTTTCCGTGCAATAACTGTAACAAATGTAAACCGATTTTCTTCAAACTTGGTGACAAGGTTAAATGCTTTAAGGGCTCGGCCAAGTTCGATCGCGACTGTCGATGGACCTTATTTAGCGGAGTTATGGCCCTTTGAATTACTAAAAAACGTCATTTTCTGCCATTTCCGTGCAATAAGTGTAACAAATGTAAACCGATTTTTTTTCAAACTTAGTAACAAGGTTAAATGCCTTAAGGACTCGGACAATTACTATCACGACTTTCAACGGACCTTATTTAGCGGAGTTATGGCCCTTTACTTAAATAACAAAAGTCAGTTTCTGCCGTTTCCGTATTATAACTGTAATAGATATTAACCGATTTTCTTCAAATTTGGTAGCAAGGTTAAATGCCTTAAGGACTCGGATAATTTCGATCACGACTTTCAACGGCCCTTATTTAGCGGAGTTATGGCCTTTTACTAAATAACAAAAGTCAGTTTATGCCACTTCCGTACAATAACTGTAATAAATATTAACCGATTTTCTTCAAACTTGGTAACAAAGATGAATGGCTTAAGTGCCTGGCCAGGTTCGATCAACTCTTTCAGCGGATGTTACTTATCAGAGTTATGGTCCTTTAATTTATTACAAATGTCATTTTTTGTAGTTTCTGTGTAATACTAACAAATGTTGAAACTAATATTGTAAAAACTTGGTAACAAAGTTAAATGCCTTAAGGGCTTAGCCAAGTTCGATCGCCACTTTTGGCAGATCTTAATTAGCAGAGTTATGGCTCTTTGATTTAATAAAAAATCATTTTCTGCCACTTCATAGCTGTAAAAATATTAACAGATTTTCTTCAAACTTGTTAACAAAGTTAAATGTCTTACTTCCTAATATGACTTCAGTTTATTTTTTCATGTTTCAACCCAGGTTAAACCTAACCTCAATAATGTTTACCTACAATATGTCCTGAAAGCGGGGGATGGAAATTCCACGAATTTACTTTTTTTCTCCATAAGTTTTTCAGTGGGAATACAGACACTTGTAACCCACAGACGAACTGGTTCTCCTGTCCATTTACTGCCCGCTATGTTCGTATCAACCCTATTGCCTGGAAGGACCATATTGGACTTAGGTTGGAACTGCTTGGATGTCCCGCTGATGAAGGTATGTTTACTGGATAATTGAGAGATAATCTTATTACCGTCTATGAGACCGTCCGTATCTGTTTATATTTCAAGACTTTCTTCCAAAAAACCGAATGATATTTGACAGATAATCGAATCAAAGTCTATGAATAAGTCCATATCTTCAAAATAGCAATATTGTTCCTCGAAACAGTGATTGCCAATGGCATTACCTTTGCATAAGTTATTAAGCATTGTGTTTGGTTAATTTAGGGTAACGGTTAGAGTTTCATCATTTCAACTATATCGTCAGTATGGTTTCAAAAGCTGAGATAATCAGATCCAACATTATAAGGGGAATACATAAATGAATAGAAAATAAATGTGGTTAACAAATTGCGGATCAGCCAAAGGACTATTATTATTAATCATAAATGGTTATATACATAATAACGTTTTTTGTAGAGTCTGTCTTGACTACCACTTTTGTCAGCAGCACAACTCCCGTGCCCGCCACGTCATCAGGTAAGTTTTGTTACGTGACAGGTATATAAAGTTTTCTTAATGCTGGATTCTTTCTATTTTATTGCACGTTTCAGGAGATTTGATTTGCGGTTGCGTTGATGAATCGCTTAGTAATTTTATAATGCCGGTGTTCATAGTTTATGTATCACCATATACAAGTAATTATACGAAATAATTGAAAATTCATTGCCTAAGGTATAATTTATGTGATATTTGAAGGGATAGCGCTCCCAAAGTGGGACACTTTTAACAAAAAAAAAAAATATATATATATAGATTATTAGTATTAATTGGCATTCACGTTTGTGTCAAGAAAGAAACATTGACAGGTGTATAAAGAACATACCTTTATTCTCTAAATATATTTGATTTATTCTCTTTTTAAAAATACTGATCATTCAATATAAACATTTCTTTGTTTTTCGTTTTCGGTATTTTTTGAATATATATTCTTAATATAAGTTGATATAATCAAAATCAGGCTGAATCTTGTCTAGACAAATACACGTATTAATAGTCTCTTGTAAATTTGATAGATGATACTACATTAACGATTGAAATCTGGCAACCTTTGTAAATCACAATGCAAAGCCTTTGTTACAGGCACACGACCTCCGCCTTACTGTTCATCACTACTGCCTCCGAAGAATGGGATAATCACCTGTGAGGATAGAGGCTCATCCCTGTAAGTAGCTCTGATAACTCCGTCTATTCACCGCTATTTGAATATTTTATAGGTTTTGATTGGTTATCTATATATAATTGATACAAACTGATGTAGGGTGTTATGATAAATCAATATGTAATGGCTTAAAGAAATTTCATTTCCTGGATGAAAATTCCTATCCATGTAGCTGCTTATGGCTTATAGCTCATACCTTTTTGTGAAAATCTACATCGATCTCACAGATACATGCTACAACACAATTGTCCTCGCCAAAGGGAAAGGATTTCTTTACGATATCTTTAGGATTTACATATTGCCCAAATCATTCGTAGCTATGCTATTCACAAACTTGTTCTAAAATGAAAAAAAAATATAAAAATATATAGATTATAAATATATAGATATATCAAAGTCGTTAAGATGTAGATATTGAACCATTTTTCATATTATTTAACATGTCAGGGTCTGTACGGTCTTTTGTAAAGATGGATGGGCGTTTACCACCGGGGAATCCCTGGTCCATAAAAAGTGTAACCTCACAACTAATACATGGACAGATGATCACGCATTTCCGTCCTGCTATAGTAAGTTATTAATGTAAGAAAGTCGTTGTTTTTAACTGTTTTAATTACGCCACTCTAAACTAATGTTGTTGATATTTTCTAAAATCATATAATGATTAAATGTTCAATTTCGTTAAAGTACATCAATGTCTCTATTTGGAAGTTAAGATTCCTTATATTTTCAAAATGATATTTAATAATAAATACCAATAAAAAAATCCAACACTTGGTTATTTTATTTTTTGCGACAAGAAGTATGTTAAAGTGAACAGTCGGGCAAGGATGGCTAAAGTCGGTAAAAATAGTGTGAATGTATCCAGAATAATTTCTTATGAAATAGAAAAATAAAATCTCTCATCAAAAATTGTCTGCGTACGAAGAAATTAATTTAAAGTATAGGAATCCTAAAACGTCCTCCCGGCTGACTATGTCCGTGGTTACATTTCCACGCAGCCTCGCTTTCAATGCTTTCAACTTTTCTTTATTTCAATGGTCAGAACTGGGAAACGTAGGCAGAACTTGACCCTCGTATTAATATGTGAGAACTTTTGGAAGGCCAATGAACGCATCTAAACTGGTTTTCTTTGCCCGACTATTCACTTTAAATATTGGTATTAAATTATCCAGGCATTTGTCATATTTCTTTCTAGAATTGCCTTAAGTTTAAAGTTTACTCTAAACTTTTAACCAACCATAAACCTATTATATCGAATGTAAAGTGTATCTATTTGATGTAATTTATGGTTGTGTTTCAGAATTACCTGACATAACGACTACAACTAGCTACAAACCACTCACAGGTACGTAATTTGCTTTTAATCATTAGATAATTAGACATCGTTGATATGGTTACGTTTGTATGTAACCTACCTTATTTCGTAATTGATGAAAGCAGTAGTTATGATTTCAAGTGAAGAGTAATTTAATGATTACAATAGTTCAAATGTATGTGAACCATTTTTATTGTTAAAATGGAAAACTTATTATGTCTTTTTGAATGATTAATGAATGGAAAATGACATATTTTGATATTTTCTAATTAACATAAAACAATACCACAAAACTACCCATTTGTCTTAATTATCGATAAAACAGAAAGCTATAGAGGTTGAGAGCACCAATTGCATTTGTCAACCATCAAGCATTTTGTAAACAAACAGCGGTTTTCAGTTATTGATACATCAATACATATCATGATGTTTTCAACAATATTGAAGGTATTCCATTTTAAGGTCGCTTACTCAACACCATTTTCATCTAAACTATATTTCACGTCTTTGTCAATTTCACCATATTTATTCTAAAATACATGTGCCCGCGTTCAAGGGCTATTTCGTATTTTGTGTGTTCTGTATTGATGTGTTATATAATTATTCACTAAACATTTAAAAAATACGTAAAAATATGTACCACGCCGACATTAAGTGGATAAGAGTATTTTAATTTTTAACTTTTAAGAAACACTTTTTCAGATTGCATTGGCAGGGATCAAGATTGTCAACACAGACATAATGGGGATTATCATACGTGCGATAGCTGTCACTACTTCGCCAGCTGTTCGGAGGGATATGCCTATGTTCGGCCATGTCCGGACAATCTCGTGTTTGACGCCGGTGTTCAGAGGTGCCAGTACCGGTCTACGACGTGCACAGACGCTGTAGGACTCCCGGCTATAGGGAAGAAGTGACAGTCGTAAACTCAATTTGTTGTACCTTGGAAAACATGTACTTCCTTGTGTGGAAATAGTGTTATCGGCTGTGCATTGTTCTGTTGCATGCAAGCTTTTTATTTTATTATTCGTTGACATTCCATCCAAATTTATTCTACTTTTTGTCAATGTGTGTTCTGCTACGTGAAAAACAAACGTATCATACGGTCTATGACGCTATATACATGTCAACCAATCACATCATAGTGTCAAGTTGTGACTTTCAACAAAACTTTATTGAATTTATATACACGAAAGTGATTGAATATTATAGCTGACAGTGCAAGTTAAAAACTGTACATTTGAGAATAAAAGAAATAATAAAGTTTTTTTTTCAATATTTTTTTTTCAAAATTCGTTTCTGAGACAAACCCTTGCGTTTCTAAGGACGGGCAGTCGCCATTTTGTTTTTACTCTGCTTGAATACAAAAACGGGTACCGACCCCTATATAATGCGCGTGAACCACACACACGTGCAATCACTCGAACGCTTGCAGTTCAAGGTGCAACAACTAACACTTGACCGGCTCTAGATCTACTGGTCTATATACCCAATAAGTAATAAAAATAAATTTGTTAGTACTTTCAATATTTTCTCAAATAAAGTTTCCAAGAACCATATAAAGATCTAAAAAGTTAAAATAAAAGTAAGGAATGAATTCATACCTTCTTTCCATGTGCGAGATCCATTTTGATAATAAAGTAAAAAAACACGGAAATTCTAATTGGAGATAACATTGTCAAACTGAAAAGAAATACTGCTCTCACTTGACAAGGTTTCATTGAAGCAATATTGTCAGCTAGATCCCAAAATATGTCAAAAATAAAGCAATAACATTAAAAAATCAATGTATATAGTTTATATATTACACGCACATGTACGGACGGTGTGTGCATTTGGTTTTTAATTTATATGGAACGTTCACTTGTTCGGGACAGGTGGTCACGTGCAAGTGACCAGTCGAGTACATCGGGTACGATCACTTCTTTATTCAACGTGGGGATATGTGGACCGATTATATCAGGATTTTTTTTTTTTCACTCTCAGTTGCTTACGGCGCATGCGCAACTCCATTGAAAAGTTAAATTTGTGAAACGTCTAAATGACAGCTTAGAAGAGTTGACATGTTTGATTGCTAAAACAAGCCCTACACATATTACAGGTAAGAGGTTTTGTTTATGTATTTGTAAGGATACACAGTTGACAACTGCTAGATGTATATGTACATGGCTGAGCGCACGTGTTTCGATTCACGCGCTTTACATAGGGGTCGGCAGGGGTCTCGTATCTAAGCAGAGTTCAAACAAAATGGCGTCTGCCCGTCCTTAGAAACGCAGTGGGCTGTCTCAGAAACAAATTTTGAAAAAAAATATCATTATTTCTTTTTAATCTCAAATGTACATATTTTTTAACTTGCATTGTCAGCTTTAAGTTACTTTTATTTAAATCCCAAATCCTGCCCAGCGTTGCTGTTAACATGTATTCATTCTGCTTCATTATATTATCATATACATGCAATTAAGATGATTTACATTTACAATAGCTAAAGAGGGGCAACTCCAAATTCGTGTATCAAGTGACGCAATTGCGCAATATATTTTGCTATTGAAGAGGCACATCTTATTTGTAATAATTTCATTTTAGAACTCAAAGAAGAATGACCAACACATCTTGAAAAAATTGCTAATCATCATTTTAACAAAGAATAAACTTCATAAATACATATCATTAAATCAGCAATTTTTTTCGAGTAAAAAATGAATTTACCATTGCTTAGTTTTTAGTTTTTTGTTGAAATGCTTACAACAAAAAAAAATGGACGTTTACATATAAACAAATAACATTGTATATATGAATGGAACGTGTACATGTACATGAATCTGTGCTTGTCTTATTATTATCATCTGTGACTGTATGCTACCGGATGCTCACAAGGTAAATGTGACTGTCACGAAAATTTTGTAAACATATTTGGTTAGATTCCAATATAAACCGGCATTGGTTTGAAATGTCCCTTAGCTGCCCCTGAGGCGCGTGTTCTGACTACCTCTATATGTACCTGTGTTGTATGCATTGTAGTGTGCTCGCAAAAATGTAAATCAAATGTAGCAACATATACCACTGATTATATGTTTTACGTCTTACTGTTTCCCAATTTACCTCGACGAACCTGAGTTGATCACTTTTTTATTGTTTGAAAGTTTTTCAATGTTTTAGATAACTTTTTTTCAGTCTTGAAAACTCATATACGTAATGTGTCAAATTATGGAATCTCCGTATCAATGTTCCATTAACTTATATGGTCACCAAGAAATTAATTATATCAGTAAGCAAAATTTGGTATCTTTTAACAATAGAAATGTTAAAAGTTAGGATTTAAGCCTTCGATCAACCGTTGATCACTTGTTTTTTTCGTCCTCCATCCTTGCAAAATGGCCGTGACATCTTTTTAACAAAGGTATCTGTAAATTACTTATATTCCATATCAATATGGACCCATCAGGGGCAGTTGCCAGGTACTGACCGCTGACCGGTGGTTTTTCTCCGGGTACTCCGGCTTTCCTCCACCAACAAACCTGGCACGTCCTTACAAGACCCTGGCTGTTAATAGGACGTAAAACTAAACAAACCAAACCAAACCCATCAGAGCGCCTACTGACCACTTTTAGACGTTTAGCGGATCTAGATAAAAAAATCGTTAAAGTCGTATTCTACATGTTACTATACACGATTTTACCGATTTTTGATTGTCAATGGGCTCTCTGGTGGGTACATATTTATAATAAGAATTTATGATAACTAATTATAAGACCATATGCGTTTTTATACGGATTCAATCTATTCTGTTCCCGTCAAAAGAGTGCGACAAAGACCATATCATTTCCATGTTGCATATACATGTAACATATAACCTGCATCAGTATATAGGGAAGTAACATATCACCATCATTTCGGCATCATTTTAGTGAAACGTGGCTCTCGATTGAAAACGGTTGATATTGACTAGAATTTGTTGTAGTTTTATTGTTTTTGAATCATTCTCATATAAATCTTTCCGTTTTATCAAGGCATTTCTATTTGCCATCAAACGCATTAATGCGATTCACAACATTCATGCGATTCACATCATTTATGCGATTCACAACAATTATGCGATTCACAACATTTATGCGATTCACATCATTTTTGCAATTCACAACATTGGTTGATGAGTTTTGTTCTGGATATGATTGTGGACATTTTGCAGGAAGTGATTTCAGTTAAGTTTATAAAAATCGGTCAATGGTCGGTTAGCAGGGAGTGGCTTCTCCTTTATCAAAGATAACAATCTACAATACCTTTCAAATCAACAACACCTGTGTTTTAGACAAGGTCTTTGTTGTTGATCTTTGTATATATGTAAATATTGGTCATGTAATGAATATAATACACACACAAAACTACCGTGTATTGTTGATTTGTAATGAAGAGACGTGACATCTGCCCGCGTTGAACTTATATCAGATTTGTACTTTTAATGAAGCGCTACGGACATATCTGAATAAATTTGCAAAGTGACACCTCATGTATATCAAGTTTGATAAACACTTACGAAGGTATTATAATAGGGATTGTTTACATGGCGCATTAAGTTTATATATAATAAATGTATAACCTTTACTGTAATGAAAGTTAAATTATTGAAATTAAATACGTCAAATTAACAGAAAATGCATCTATGTCGATTAAGTCTTTATATCTTTGATATAAAATATAATTCTTCAGTGCTTAAATTGTCATGTATCAATAAACAAAATACACTATCAAAATATTTAAAAGAAAATTTCATAAAATTCTGTTTCATGATGCTAGTAGCAGTTTGGTTTAAACATACTGAGAAACAAATCTGAAATATATTGATCAAAACCAGCGGAATAACAAAATATTTTGCCGAGAGTTTGATAGAAAAAAAATCAATAATTGTAAGGTGAATGATTTTCACTAATTACAAGTGTAGTGTAGCGTGTACTATCTTACTGTATAAAGCATCCCAGGAATATTTCAAAAATCATACCAAAATTAATTCTGTATTCATTCAAGGAAAAATATATATATTAATTTCTGTGCACTGCCACTATCTGTCACATCCAGTTTTGACAGTGTTCACTATGATTGGGCTTCACACAGATAGGATAAACTAAGTCGTTTACCTCATAAATCAAAATATAATAAACATTTCACATCTGATTTGTAGAGGACATTGTGCGACAGTATATAGATTGGTATCTTTGGTTTTGCCCATCTTTAATTCATTGTTTAGTGTGTCCGTCGTAAATAGTTTATTATTAACTTTCCTGCAATAAAGTCCTACACAGCTTACGTCACATTAGTTTCGTTCAACATCATAGTAGTTATCAACACAAAGAATTTTCTTACGAGATAAGGTACTGTTTTCGTAGTCTGGCATTGTCGCTATTTTGAGGAAATCGGTAATACATGGGTAAATGGATATCTTATTTTCATTGTCTTAAGCGAACATATTCCAGTTTTTACTCACTCAATAAACGATTTTATGAAAAAGTAGTTCCAAAGAGAAAGCGTATGCATTATCATGTAGCATCAAAAAATCAGTGAATTCTTACCTAGTCTAGTGTTAAATCGGTCGTTTGTACAATTTCGTTAAAGTGCAAGGCGTTTATTTGATAAATGACAGTGGCTAATTGGTTTTTAGGTGTCTGTATATGTAAATATATGTAAATCTGTAAAATTTGCAATGAAATGGTAGAATAATTCAGACAATGAGGTGTAGAATTTCGCCTAAAAACCGGAAAATCAATCACCAGCTTAAAACATTGTATTACCATCTCTAATTTTCTAATATCACTGTATTTCATCCAGTCACAACACTAACCACATTTGTTTATTTCATTTGTTTTAATGACGATGCACTTAATGCGGGTTTTTAGTATATCATGTAATTGGAAATAACCTATCCTCATGGAGATCTTCACTACATCAGCACAATGTCCTATTGGTATACCTTACACTACCTACAAATGCAAGATGTGCTCAAAGCTTATAAAAGAAACTGTCGAAACACATAAATGTGATTTTGAAGAAATGCAGAATATCGGATAAATTGTAGAGGTCAGATGACAGAGAAGGTGTTGCCGAATATACAAATTGCAAACAAAACAAAACAATAACAATTGATGATCATCTCCTTTTTGTATGTGTAATGATTGAAGATCGTATTTGCCAGAAGAATGGGAATCTTCATAACGGCTAACGAATTTATTTTGAATAAAGCAAGAAGGCAGCCATGACTTCAAATGATTTATTATGACTGCAACTATTTAATGCATATGGATATTACCACATAACTATATCTGACCCCAGTAAGGGAATTATCAGAAAATATCTAAACGAAATCACTTTGGCAGGCATCCGAGATACTAAGCGTAATGGAGATTCACCTTAATAACTGACTTGCAAACAGAAGTGCTAAAGTTAAGGATTTTATTTGGGATTCGTCTTACAAAGGAGGTTTCATGGATGAGATGGTAGCACTCATATTGTATACGTTCATTCTGGCCGTCAACCCCGTCTCAGGAAAGCTTATTTGGATTCAGGGGAAGATATTCCCTCTACAGTAATCAGATAAAATTCCAGGAAAATAAGTTTGATGCAATCCTGAACGACTCCAACAACATCAGGACTTCGGACTTCGAGTAAGTTCATAGCAAGATTTTGCCGCAAAAGCTTGGATGTCTACCTGGTCTGACATGACCCTTTGTGGAACGTTTATCAATTTGACAAAGTGGCCCTAGTAATTAACCTAATACAAGTCCTTTTTTTCTACAAATGTTAGCTGTGCCCTCGAGCTAGAACTTCCAATTCCGTTGCATGCTTAGGAGATAAAGATGGTGATGAAGAAAGATGATGGTGTTGAATTAAGAACAGAGATGAAACGCTACACTAGCAATGCATTATAAACACCGTCAGTAAAACATGCATACGGCATCAAGGACTGGGTAAAAATAAGTAGCAGCCATCGCATGGAGAACAGGAGAACTGTTAGTCTTCAAAGAGAATGTATATATGGTCATTAAAAATAAGTGCAAGCTGTGGAGATGATAGAGAGCATAACCAAGATTGGCAAACACATAGACTGAAAACTAACTCAATGATATTGTCATCTGGAACCTTGCTGGCTTTATTTCAGGTTGACATCGATATGTAACTAAAAGTAGTGCAGCTGATGATTGTACCACAATAACTCTTACGCGTTCTACAACCCCAGCTCCTTAAAGAAAGTATAGCGGTCGCCCTGACAAGGTGCTAAGTAAATTGGCACATATCTTGAAAAGATTAAAGAAGACGAAGCCACTAAAATACAATACTTTCGTCAACTTTGTTAATGATGAAGAGGGATGACAGATGTCTTTATGATCTAAAGAAGGAATTCATTCATACACATGATAAATAAGGTAGATTATGTTCTTAAACACCATAAGGTGAACTGTTTGTCAAGATGTTCTCATTGACAAGTGGTTATGGGTAACAGTTCCATCGGAGTTACACTGTGAGGAGGGATTTCAAAGTAGGAAGCCGAAGTATAAAGGGTTAGAAGAAGGTATCAATACCCTAGCATGTAGGAATTGGTGTTCCTGTTTCCTGCATCTTCAACTTAAAAGCTATATCCAACATTGGCAGTAATGGGAAGTGACAAGAAATCAGCTGTAGATGCACTTTTAAAACAGGAGAGAAGGCGCCCGACTGATCGCAGTAGAAGCGACAAGGTAAGAGCTGGGAGATATCTACAGATGGGGATTGATTCGGCCAAGCATTGTTGAGTTGAAGATGTTCCAGTTGAGGACTCGAAGCACATGAAAGATACTCATCCGATGACGCCTATAGAGTTGCAATTCAAGGATACATTCCAAGATCATTCAAGGCATCCCATTTGTGTCAACATTTTAACTTTTTGCTTCTCTTACAGAGTGAAATACGGAGACAACTTCAAACGGCCATCTTGGATCTTTAAATGGCGGTCATTTTGAAGTTAAAATAAGAATAAAATTATTTATGTATCAAACAAAAAAACCCATAAATACTCTTACTATATTTGCCTGTGTTTATTTGTTTAAAGTAAGCTTAGCCATTAGATGTATTATATACAGATATAGCTCCCGGAGTTGGCGGTCATCTTGAAATACAAAATGGCGGTCCTTCTACATGAAGTTTAACACTAACAAAATGTTCCTAAGTGTCAGGAATATGGGTATAGACGTTTAAAGTTTTGCCTAGCTGGTATAGAATGCGAAAAATGGGTCGCGGAAGGTGGTTTTGACGGCCATTTTGAAAACCAATATGGCGGCCGTCAGGTGCCGTGATTTTTTGGTGTCCATCTTTTTCCTGAAGCCTTATGTCCTAGGGAGGTCATATGCAAAGTTTCATGATTTCTTCAAATTTTGAACGATTTTGCCAAAAAATCGACCTTAGCCGCTCAACTATTATTTCAATGACTAGGGTTGTTGCATTGCATTTTTCCTCGCTAAATATTACTATTAATTGGTTACATGATATGAGTATGCCGTTATCACGGCGTATTCGATTGGATATACTTGACATATCAAAGAACTCCAGAAATGAAAGGAAATTCGGATTGTCGCAGTATACTGCTATATGACCTAGAAAATTCACCATGATCATTTTTTATTTTCTAATGATGTACAAGGCATTGGTATACTCTCAGGAACGTTATAACTGATGAGACATGATGTGCCGTTAACTAAACAGTTATGAATGTTTCAAGTTAATGGACGTGTCTTGAAGAAGGTAATGTATGAAAAGATTAAAATCAAAATTTCATTTACGTTTTGTTTTCCAAGTGGATGTATGGGGTTGTTTGTTCACCACCATTCTATTCTATCCATATTGACGATTCAGGCACTTTGACAGCCCTTCAATTTGCGACAGGTATAATATGTTAATGTTTATCTCAAGTAACGCGTTAAGTGGGTGATTTATCACCAGAAGATTGACAGGTGGGCACACAGAGATGACAGCTCACACCACAACTGTTCCACTGTCTCACCGTATACTGGCGTATGTTAGCCTACACTGACCCATTCCGTTATCAGATATAGTTTATATCATTTGACGAAGAATTATTTATTCGAAACATATTGAATGTAAAAATTAAACTAACAACGTTAATAGTTTGATGAGACATGTTAATTTAAAAATAAAAGTTGGATTAGACTTTGATTATAAAATAACAGTAGGTGTGACTGGATTGTTTTCTAAATGGTTCTAGTTTTGTTATACACTTATTGAAGTACAGAAACAGAAGTTCATGTCACGAATACAATAACACAGTACAAAAATAACAAGAACGACAAACTAGAAAAATATATATATTTATACATATTTCACCCTCATACATCGAGATCCACTGAACAGAATACACAAAAGAAACATAACGTCCCCATGTCAATTTTTGTTTAGTTCTGTTTTCTACAATTGTGATAAATAATTAGAACCAGGAAGTCCGGTTGTTAGAGGTCCCAGAGAAAAGCACGGAGTATATTTGAAGCAGATATAAAACACACATTAACTGAACAAGAGATAAACATTTCCTCATTTGAAAAAGTTCCGCCATGATCTTTGTGGGGGTGGCATACCGATGTATTCAGGCAAATTATCTGAAAACAGAAAGGTACATTATTAGTTTGATTATGTCATTTGTGTTTTGCAATGTCTAATATTGTACAATATGTATAATGAGACTCTATCATCTGCTACATTATCGATTTTTGTTTATAACATGCCCTGTGTAAAAAAAAGTGGTGTTAGTTGTGGAGATGATTCAAACATACGTTTTTTATTCAAACTTTCAAGCATGGAGGTTGAGATTAAAGCATGGATATATTTACCTCATGCATATACAATATTAACAATTAAGATTTTTGTGGTTATCATATACAAATTGCATAATACACACTTCATGTAAAGTTTAAGCAATGGAACAAATATGGGGGGGGGGTACGATTACAAATACATATGTAACAAACAATCACATTATGTTTCTACACCCTGCTATCTAACACCTTATCAATAGACTACAAAAACTGATAGAGGCATCATATATAAAAGTTGAAATCTAAAAATGAACTTTTTAATATCTTATTACATTTTTGAATTAGGAAAAAATTTATAAAAATAAAATTATGTCAAACTATACAAGTAATCAACTTATTTTTTTCCAGAAAATTTTGGAGGGAAAAATGAAAGGATATGGTAATTTAATACAACAATATGCAAAGTAGGGCGTGGGCAAATATAAGAAGGGAGTTTGGATTGACAATGATCAATGGCACACGTATGACAACGGTAAAAAAATCGTTGACCGGCAGGTTTTGTGTTTCTGACACTAATGCCTTTATATCGACATGTCAAGGGCGATTTGTGTCATTGGTAACTTGATGTCACTTATGAGGAGGTTATAGTTTTAGAAATCTGCACATACTTTTTCCTTATGAAAAAATATGTATCAACCGAGAGATGAATAAAGCAATTATGCTATGTATAAAGATAATGACTAGTACTATTTCCAGCAGTTAGTTTCTCTGCACCTAACAGCGACTAAATAGAGTTATGAAGATACACTGAACCATATACAAACAATATGTATATATAATTTTACGCTATTCTAATATAACAAATAATAACGAAGAAAAAATGATAGAGAAATATATTTTTGTCCACAAAAACTCTCTGGAAAAATATGAAGATTTAAAGGTAGTTAATGAAATACGACGAAGTGATTTCATGCTAATTGAGGAGATCTTATACGATCTGAAAAGTGTTATTTTAAAGTGTGTATTGTTTTAAATGAGAAAAACTTACCGAGCATCTCGGCATGTCTATGGCTCGAGGCACAACAGTATCCGGAAAAACATTTCATCTTATGTCTACAGTCTTGTGTTGTCTGACATTGTCGGATCAATCTGGATGGAGTTTCAGAACACAATTCCCTTTCCATATAAAGCTGCATGGGATTTTTCGTGACTTCTACACGTTTTGATGACGACGACGACTTTTTCGAAGAACTTTGTTTGCTTTGCCCATGTTGTTTAGTATTAGAACTTTGACCGAACATATCTCCGGGAATAGCGGGCCCGTTTAAATATGGATCACCGTTCATCATCAATGCTACATTAGGATCAATCATTGGGCCTTGACTTGAAGCACCTCCAAGAAGTCTCATCAAACGAGGATATGCCCTTGCCAGCATTGAAGCCACCATCATTTGCCCTTGGCTTAGCATATGGGTCATTGCTGTTTGCATTGAATGTCCAGGAGCTGTCTCTGCACCACTCGGAAGGCCAGTATCCATCGTTGGTACCTGTTGAACTGTAGGTACAGATGTTGCGGGTTTCGCCGTTGTTGTTGTTTCAGGCGCAGGAGTACTTTCCCGGTTAGATTTAGATTTCTTTGAAGATTTCCTTCGTCTTGACCTTCTCCTTGATCGTTTTGTTTTCGACATTGACGTTGTCTGAGGAGCGCCTGTTGTTTCACTTTTGCCAATGACTGGTTGATCAGATGGAACTCTTTGTTCTGTTGCAGAATCTTTTGCACTTAAATCAGTCGCCGATTTAGAGTTCTTTTCTAATGCCTTTGTTTTCTTTTTCTCAACTGGGACAGCATTTGTATCTGATATCACGGAGTTTTTAAGTGTTTCAGGAACGTCTGGTACTTTGATAGTATTCTTTGGCTTTTTATCCTCTGACTTTTTAGACTTTTTTGTACTCACTTGACTTTTTCTGTCAGGGGAGAAAAACTCACGCATGGCAATTTCTGCTGCAGGGAGTACGCTATTTGTGTCTTTTCCTGCTCCTTTATTTGATAATGTTCTTTGGTGATTCTCAATCTTTTTTCGTAGATTCATTATGTCTTTCATAATATCAGCATTCATATCTTGCATCATCGGCGACATTGCTTTAACACCTGCAATTGATTACAATAGTGTAATATATATATACCTATATGGTTTTGTTCTGTTATTACAGAAAACAATCAGCAAAATACAATCAGATATAAATATGGCGACGAAATATTTGACTTTACAGTTAATACATATAGAAATGATTACTTATTTCACATAGAAAATCAAAACATTCATAATGTATATATAATTTATGTAATGATACAATACGAAACTCAAATCTCAAATCGGTTAGTGCAGCAAGAGTCACTAATCATAATCAAACGAAAACAAAACAAACGATTTTAATTTAACATGCACAAAACTTTGCTTAAAAGTTTTTTCTATTGAAAATAATATCTAATGTAGCAAAGAAAATGCAGCGCATATAATATAGCTAGATAGAACAATAACATCAATGCAATATGGAAATACATTAATTTTTTACCATTAATATAAGTGAACCACATGATGCATGCATGTTGGCAAGGTTTTATAACGTTACATATACATTATTTAGCAATTAATCACTTACCACAAACAGACAGCGTCACAAAAATCGAAATTAAAACTTGCACATCCATTTCTGTATATTCGTAGAAAAGCAATTCTGAAATTTGACGACTTGATCAGTGAACATTGGCAACAGACAAAGTTCCTGACAATGTTACGTTATCAAAAGTTTGGCACATTATATATGTTCACGAACCCAAAAGCATGATCTCATTAAAAATCGCGACGTCCCTACCAGCTGTCGAAACGTCCAGGTATTTGACATCGGCCTTATAAATATTCACCATTTGATAAACATCCTTGTTTGTAGCGCTATGCTTAATACACACTTTTTTCCAGAAATGCACATTAGAATGGCGTTCTGACGTTTCATGTTATAATGAGGTCTCAATAATGAATACACTTATTCACATTAAATACATTTTTACGAGATCATACTTAAGTGTTTTTTTTTTCTTAAATACATCTATGTATATTTCAACATTACAACTAATTGCTGATTGACAATTTAAAGACACATGACTCCATTTTTCAGGAACATTATTACTAATTTGTTTTCGTTTAACAAGAAAACAACAATACTACCTTATAGGTGTAAGCAAATAAAAAATCGGAAGACACAACTGATATATATATATTTTATATTTTATACATCTTGCCACACAATAAATGATGTACCGAATGTAAGTCACGTCTCTATTTCATTATTGCTAATTAATTCAATTATACGGTCATTAAGCTCGATGATGTATCACTAGATGAAAGTCATTATTTACGTTGTTATTATGATGATTTACCAAATAAATTATGAATAATCAAATACACGCAAATGATAACTAAACATACTGTCAAATATGCAATTGTAAAGGTTATCTATACCGGACTTGTCTACCTATAACATATACATTTGGTGCAACTTACTATATCATTAACCTCTTGTTCCTTTGGTGTCCTTTATAAACAGGTTTATGATTTTTATCAAGACTGATTTAGAGTGACTTATATAATAAGATAAATAACAATAATAACAATAAATAAATAAAATAAATAAATGAATAAATAATGAATGAATAAAATGAAATAAATAAACATATAAATAAATAAATAAATAAATAAATTAAAAAAATAAATAAATAAATAAAAAAATAAATATATAAACATATAAATAAATAAAAAAATAAATAAATAAATAAGTAAATAAATAACAAATGTTACTGGTTTCGAATCAAAGATTTTTTTTCTTACACATAATTTGATGGATTGAATCGATTTAATATAATTTTTTTTTCATACACATAATTTTATGGATTGGATGAATATATAGAAAATGAAATTTATATCACACAATTAGATATCTTTGAACCAAAATAGCTTGCGATGTAACACAGCAAAACCGAAAACGTATAAACGCGATCAATCGAAATCGTTCCATTAGTCATCATCTTATGAAATTTAATCATTTTCCGGAACATGTTCATTAATATCAACAAACAAAATGATATCGTGACAAAGCGCTAAAAACACATCACGACATGTGGCTTTGTTTCATTTGCGCCCTAACCTAATTTGCATGTTATATGGTATGTGTAATGCTAATTTCAATGTGGATTATCAATATCGCTTTTTAACACAATTCTATAAACGCATATCTAACGAGACATGATCGAACATCTTCTTTTGGGGTAAACCTTTCACCTAATTGAACACATGTGCATTTTGTGTTTAATTTGTTATAACTTATTATGTTTCTATATGACGTGTAAACATCGTGTCGCATTTACTCTCAAGGACACTTTGAGAAACCATGTATTGCTGATTATTGTAGAAAAACAATTATACACAGAATAAAAACTCACAAGAATATCTATTATTTCTAAATTTTATTATTGATATACTGTTCCTCATCAGGAAAACATATTCACCGAGGAAAATCTGGTTGTTTGGATAATACTAACTACTTTAGTTTATCATATCGTTGGCAGAGATTAATATATTAAGTGTCTTCATAATGTATTGCGAAACCCGTGCAAAGGTAAATGACAAACTATAAGTTGATAAAATAAAGTCGTGATAGAGATTTCAGAATAGCTGCTTACGGAGATATCTGTACCATAAAGATTATTTAAATATGAATAAGTTATACATCGTCGGCTGTTACGAAAAAACCCCAGTTATTGGTCGGTATTTCATTTAATTTGGCAGGCAAGTACAAGGGGTTATTTAAAGAATATTTTATCACACCAGAACCGTCACTGTCAGTTACCATGGCGTTCCGAGCAGGGAGTCATTTATTACTTATAATAAACATAACCATTAATTCGTGATTCGTTATGGTTATAAACATTAGCGATTGTCAAAAAACATTTGTATCAAACTATCTTAATATCATAATGGTTTTCTCGCCGGTTCGGTAATAAAAAAAAAAAAAATCTGTGAAATCTCACCTGGACCATTTTACACCGGACTCCTAGACATAAATACTAGTCACCACGTCGCCATTGTAGTGTTAATGAATGTAGTTCTGTGGTGTCAGCTTACTCGAATTGTTTTGTTATCAGTTATATAGTGTTTTGTCATAACTGTAAGTCCAGAATAATGTTAAATTTCTAACTGTCGTTTTAATTGTAAGATCTACGCCTTTGTTAAAATCATACATCAGGTGATCGGACAAACATATCCTGTACTAGACAGTGTCTAGTTTCACTAATTTGATAATATCTTCATTTTTATCAAACTATTTTCACCTTTAGAAACCTGTGTTTGTATCTAATAAGCTGTGTACATCTTTAAGGTTGTACATTTATGAAGGCAAATTATTGAACCGAAATATTATGAAAAAAAAAAACCCAACAACAATATAAAAAACAACATATAAAAAAGATATCCACAGAATATATTCCGTTTCTACAACTCGTTTTTTTTGCTCCAAAAACGTGATATTAACTTATTGCCATGCAACTGTCTGCTTATTATGTAAACTATTTTGCAAAATGTCTACGATGGTGTTAGTTTTATCATTTGAGCCATTTTTACATTGTACATAGCAATGCATTATTTCTGAATTTGTTATCGGCAGTAGTAATTCTAACACGGTAGACAGGCTACAATGACTCTAATAGAACACGATACTTTGTATGGTTGACCACTTGCTGGTGCCGCAACATGCTGCGTGATACAGAGTGGTCAATAAAATAGAAAAAAAAGTAATCAATTGGGCATACATCCATGAACTCGTATACAAAATTGTACATTAGTTATTAAACTAAAGGCATCGTGTATGTAATGGATTTTACGGAAGCGTATTAGGCTAAATAGGACACTATATTTCAGCATAACAAAATGTTTTGGAGCTCGTCACTAAATTATATTATGGCTGGCAAGTAATCTATCTGAAGGTCGCCTAAACGTCTATCTGACGGTTGCAAAATAATCTATCTGATGATCTCCAAATAATCTATCTGATGATCACCAAATAATCTCTCTGACGGCTGCCAAATAATCTATCTGATGACCGCCAAATAATCTATCTGACGGTCGCCAAAAAAAAACCCTATCTGACGGCTGTTAATTATCTTTTTCTGGCAGCCGCCAATTCAGTAAATATTCTGGCCAGCAAATTAAACATTTTGGTTACCTTGACAAATAAATTTCTATGTCAGACTTATACGTTTCCTTGGTATTAAATATAATCTCCCATGGTTCTGTCGAGTGGACAGGGATATCTCAATCCGACTGTATGATTTTGGCTGGGCAACCACAACATGCCGAGGATTGGCGGTAAGTCTTGTTATGATGGTTATATAACAAATACAATTCACCATTTTTCGTTAAAGTATGAAAGGGAATACTCAAACATGTGTCTGAATAGAGGACAATGATATATACATTGTCCTCTATTCAGACACATGTTTGAGTATTGCCTGTCAAACTGTAACGAAAAATGGTGAATTGCATTTGTTTAGAAATATTATCACACTTGCATCATCACATGGACGTTGCAATACATCAATAGGTATAACGTCACTTTTTCGTTGTAAACGTGAATACATACAGTAGAAGAAGGACGAGTTAGGATGGTTAATGGATAAGTCCATTTCACTCTATATTTTGATTAATTGATATTTGCTTCATTTCGTCAAGGACGACTTTAACACAATGAGAAGTACAAAACATTAAGGCATTACATTTTTGTACATCTCGCAGTGTGTGCATGTATATTGAGAAACTCGGCGTTGACACCTATTCATAGCCTACATCTATCACTAAGCCATATTCACATATTAATATAAATCAAATCAGGATATATACAGTAATTAGAAAATATGATAATCGATCTACTTGATGTATTTATGCTAATCACTGACGTCATTAATAAATCAACAGCTTATTTCCGGGAAGTAGAGATCGCAATTTCCATAAATGAACCCCTTAGATTTATATAGTAGTTAATGAATGACGAAATGATTTCATGCTTACATTATCTTAGTTCTATGTTTACCTCAATCTTTCGAAACAAAGATATCAATACATAAACGCATACTATATTATAGAAATAGGCAGGATCATCTTTAATTGCCTTTAGCAAGCAATACTACGGGACATATGATTCAAAGATTGTCTTACTGCAAGTCATTTCCTGTCGCGTTTTCTTTTTTCATGCATTGATGCCATTTCATTTCATGATTAACTGTTTGCTTTATTACAAGTTGAAAAGGAGACACATTGTTAGATTCAATGCAAAATCATGATATTATCCAGTTGATGTGAATAAGAATTGTTAAAGGTAATAGGATGCTCTTTTTTTGTTTCTGAAATAGAACTAAACAAGATACTATATAAGAATTATATATTTACGTGATATAAAAATAACAAAGTCAATAATCAAGCATTACTGTTCACGTGCTCTAATGGGCCGTGAAAATGATCGCCATGTTGCAGTATCTGATAACTCTTAATCCAGACAGATTTTAGATAGTGATTCTGACGGTTGCCATATAATTTTTCAGAATGTGCTCATAATAGAATAATAGATCTATCTTATGAGTTAAATTTCAGATAACTGTTATTGTTTAAAAGTTAATATCAAATAAACATTTATATTTGTATCACCATCTGAAAAGTATTTTCAACATTCGTATTTCGTCACATTTCGATATTCCAGATGCAATGCTTAATTGATGTTTGCGCAGTGAGGATGCAAGCATTTTTTTAGCTCGGTCCAAGCAAAAATATTAAAATCATTTAACCTAAGACAAAAAATTGTTTCTATGTATCGCTTCCCCAAATTATCTTGTAATCTTGCAATTAACAAACAATGAATACGAATGCTTTGTCACATAGTGACAGCGGCAGCTTCTACCCTTTTGGGGTTATGCAAAAAAACATCGGATACAGGCATCATATCATAAACTGCTATGTCAGTTTCACATCACGAAATTAATCGGTAATATATGATGAGTTTACATACTTATTAGTTCTTCAAGCCGATGTTCAATCAGTGTTTTACTTTGTATCGTTCTAATATCAAATCTGGTTTACAGCTTTAACGACGGGATTGTGGTTTTTGTTACAGAGACATCTAAAAAACGGAATGTGATTTAAACAAGACGAAATGCAGTATCTGTTTTTTTATCTATGGTTAGTTAATAACAATCAGGATTATTTAAGGACACATCAGGTTGATTTGATGGAAGGAAGTCGAAGTACCCGAAAAAAACCGCTAGCCCGTGGTCGTCAGTTCCTATCATCCCCTCAACATGGGATTCGAACTCGCGACCCATAATCTGAATAATACTTAGATTTTATTACATGTGGTTTGGTACTTTGAAGATATTTCCGTTAGCCATCGATATTTCATTATACGTGGAACAATATTCAATGTAAATATCGAAATTTTAATAATAATAACGGAATTTCTTTTATTTTGTTATGACATTCAATTAGTTCTCTATTAGTGTATTGGCCACAGGCTCTTTTAATTAACCTTTTATATATCAAAAGTATAAGATATCTTAAGTGAATGTTAACGTTTGCATGTAATTGGTTTCCATAATTTTACCTATTAAAAAAACCAAATTCAATGTCCCCTCTTGAGAATGTGCTTGTTGAATTCGTTTATGAGATACATGATAAAAATAAATAATTTACCTACAGCGGACTGTTGCTATTAAGTATCGCTAATAAAGAAAAATCAAGTACCTTTATCATAAAACAGCATTCAAGCCTGTTACAGTGGATATTAGTTAACCATATAATCATCGCAATTGAAACATAATATATCAACCATGTAATTACTTTAAAACGTTGTACTTTGAAATACCAACGTTGAAATAAAACTATTCCATTATTAGTGTTTTAAAATCATTTTGCAGAAGTGATACTCATTGGAATGCCCGAATCAATCACGTTTGGTGTGTTACAAAATAAAAATAAATTTGTTGCGTACCATATAAGGTGTCTATCCAGTTCCATATCTTTGAATTTTTAATAACTGAAAACCGTCCAATGTATTGCTTACGTGTTTATTTTACATCAATCAATTTCAAAAGCAAATATTATCTTCAAAAGGTTACCTGTCAGGTGATAAGCACACTTTAAATATTTCTAATATTTTGTTCTAAACCAGCGTACCATTTAAAGTGGTATTTATCATTGATTATATATTTTAATAAATGTAAGTTTGAACACTTTAATTCATTTCGTTAATAGGTTTATGTCTGATACAGACAAGTTTATATACGATGATAAATACATCTTAATACATACAAATACTGCGTCAAAAGGTGGCATGTTTTCTGTTTGGCGTTTATATTCTCGGTTTATTAATTTTCGCCATGACTTATACCCGGTAGGTACATTGCTAGCATTATTGTTTTCATTTTTTCGACATGGTTGATTGGAATGCACTTTATAGAAACTTAATCCAGGTGTTATATAATAGGTAATATTCTTGTTCTGGCTATTTAGTCATTATACTTGAGCTCTTGTAACTATATATCTTTCGATAGAAGTAATAACGTGTAAAATTATCTCGATTTCCCTGTATTACCTCACAAGCTAATTTTTTTTAGAACTTTTTCGGTATTTACATCTCAATGAATAATTGGATATATTTTAGTGTTATTTAAGATTATGTTTCCTAAAATGCTAAGCTAATGGTTTAACAATTTAACATTTGTCATCGAGGCGTGATAAAATTGCCTATAAATTGACCTTTCATGACCTTCCTTTAACTGATAAACAGATGTATCAATATCATAGCAATAGCATATATCATATTGTATCCATCACTTATAATGGATTTTATAATAAATACGGTCCCCTCAGCGTTTTAAACGTTTTTAATGTCCTTTGAAAATCTACAGTTGCAACATGTTTCCAGACATGAGCTGCCATTTCTTGTACAGATGTGTGTTCCTTTGTCCTCCCTACATATCGTAATAACATAATGCATAACATTATATTGATATTTATTTATGTAACGATTCTAGGTCCTCTTTCTTTCTAGCTCATCCTGATTTCGGTTGGCACTACCTTCTAAAACTTTTCTTAGGGTTTGTCTTTGAGGTTACTTTAGTACGGCTATCGAGTCAGGAGTAGCAAAACTATACATCTAATCGGGGGAAATCAGATATATCATTTTTGCCGGCCATCTTCCAACTTCGAGACCATTTGTTTTGTGTCGTCAAAAGTGACACATGATCCTTTATACAATGTTCTTAAAAAGACTACTGTAAATGGTCATGTTTTAACGGAATTCTTATTTAAGCACTTTTCGCAAGAGCAATACCGCACTAAAATAATATTCTGCCAATTGAATTATCTGTATTTCTTTTACATGATTATCATGCTTATTGCAAGATTCCGTCAGATTTAACATCGTATTCGCCTTACATTTTGTTTTGTTCACATCATGCCACATGGTTGATTTTACTGTATGACGAAACAAAAACCACAAAAAAGCGTGTCATCCGTCAGGATCATATGATATCGAGAAAACATGATCTTTTTTTCAAACAACAGATTTATTTAAAAAAAAATACATGCATCATCTACATATGATAATTCAAAAATCACACGGACAGGTACAATGGAGATAAAGCGTAGTTCAGTTTCATTTATACAAAATAATATGTAATTCAGATTAATCTGACAAGCATATAAATTAGCGAAGATTAAGTATGAGTAGATTGTATATATGTCATGTAATATATACATCTTGAATAATGAATGTACATAGAAATGGTGAAGACAAATTGTCAATGTGGCACATATGTAAATTAAGTTGTCGTGGAATAATAATCAGAATCCAGGCCGGTCAAACATATTGTCTGCAATAGAAAACAAGAGGAATAATTAGCTCAATATTTCAATCTACGAATAAATGCATTGACACTGATACATATTCCCATTTATTCAATATTAAAATCCATTATGAATTGTTTCAAGAAATAATAAATGAAACAAAATACAGACGTTTACTGTTAAAAATAATTAGATATTTTTTCTTGTTTTCAAGAAAGTTAATTGTAATTCTATTGGGAAGCGATTCAAATGTATTAAAAGCACGCATTTAATTTCTAACAAATAAATCTTTGTTTAAATAATTTTATAATTTTTTATGTCTGTCGAACAAAACCATAGAAACTTTTTTTCAGAGATATTCATTTTGATGTTGTTCGCAGTTAAATGCATTATGATTTTCAAAAATAAAGACTTAATCACTCACCAAGAATTTCAGCATGGGCATGGCTAATAGCACAACAACGTCCATTGAAGCATTGTGTTTTGTGGGCGCATGTCATACTGTTAACACATGGTAGTCTTGCTTTCGAAGGTGTTTCGGAGCAAATGTCTTCTTGTAACATAAACTGTTGGAAAGCTGCCATTTGTTGTGGTGTGGACATGCCAGCCTGGCCAGGGTTAGGGAAGGGTAGTGCTGCCTTAGCTGGTCCAGATTGGATTTGATTGACTGGTGTTTGTCCCTTAACTGACTTTCCTTTAGAGGGCCCTGAGATATCCTTTTTCAATATGTCGGTATTTTCAGGCACAACCTTTAGATTGTTTCCCCCTGACATTGTACCCATCGACAGAGGTCCATCCTTCATTAAATCGGCCATGGAGAATTTATTATTTGATGATGAAATCATTGTATTGATGGCGTCAGGTGTTGGTGATGAAACGGTACCGCTACTTGTATCCATACCTTGTACCGAATTAGTGTTCTTTTTGGAGGAATCATTTTTGTTTTGTTTTGATGTTTTCCCTGAATTTGTGATTCCAAGATTTTGAAACGATGGTGACACTTCTTGAGTATTGGTTCCAGTTGGTACCGCACCTGCCCCTGACGAAGCACCTGCTTCAGGCGAGAGTGCTGGGAACATTCCAGGCGACATCATCCCCTGCAAGGACGGGAGGAAGTCTCTCAGGCCTATCTGGGCAGCTGGGAGCATCGAATTGCCGCCACTGCCGCCTCTTAATGACGCCATAAGCATTTGATGTTTCATAATCTTCCTTTTGAGGTCCAACATATCAGCCATAATATCTGCATTCATCCTCTGCTCCATCGGGGTTAAAGCCAAAGCACCTGTAATTAACATGATTTTATTAATTAGGATATGACAACTTAAAACTGAAATGCTAACAGTCTTAACTGTTTTGAACTATATATTATTTACAAATGTAAGTCTAATAAATAGAAAAAAAAGATTTACATGTCTGCTGTTTTCACTGATGTAGAACAAATGCAATGATGATCTCAATGATAAAGAGCAACACTAAGTATTTAGTATACAAACATATCATTATTTAAGCAAAGGAAGTACTTAGGGATATTTGTTGTTTTTTTCAGTCGTATTGATGTTTATTCTAAATATACATGTTCGCAATACTAGAAACTGCTGATTATTCGATTATTTGCAATTATCTCTCGACCATTAAGATTACTGAAGTGTGTATTTGTCTGTGGTGCTAAAGCACGTGCACTTATTTCAGGGTATTCCAAGTTTATCGCCTTTCGACCTCACATAATTGTGTCCATTCATTAAAGTACTTCGCTAAGACTTATCAGATAAATCACTCTGTAAATGCATGAATTCAAGACTGTACTAATATGTCAAAAATCAGCTTATTTAAGTCCTCGAATAATAATTGTGATTTATTAAGAGCATTTTGATAGCATAAAATAATTGAATTAGTTTGACAAAATTTTAGCTCATGATAGTACACGATTGATTCCGAGGAAATTATCGTGTTCCATGGAGAAGGTGTTCTTGACAGTTTAAAACCCAACTGATTTGTGACAAATTTGGTACAAAATATTCTTTTTGAATTTATATTGCGATGGAATTTAATTCAATTGACGAAATAGTATAATTATACTTCGCTAACAGTTGAAAACTGATTTTATTTGTGACACTTTTAGTACAAAAATTCTTTTTGAATCTATTTTGCGATATTGACGAAATAGTATAAATGTACTTCGCTATACAGTTGAAAATTGATCTGATTTGTGACACTTCTGGTGCAAAACATTATTTTTTAATTTATTTTGCGACAAAATGTATTCAAATTGACGAAAAAGTAAATAATACTTCGCTATACAGTTTAAAAATGAACAAATTTGTGACCATTTTGGTACGTAATATTTGTTCATATGTAATTCATTTGACGAAAAAGCATAATTATACTTCGTTATTCAGTTACTTACCTATTGTCCAAACAGCTAGGAGAGATAAACACAGAAGCAACGACGAGGTAGCCATTTTAGTTCTCTCTGTTCTTCCAACTACTTGGCAACAGTAATATGACGCAAGTTTTAACTCTCTTCCCTTAGAGCCAGCGACCACGAAAGGTAGACTAGTTATGGTTACCGTGAGTAAAGCCTTTTATAGTGTGTGAAATCCTAAAACACAATCTCATTTACAATTGAGATGTCGCTACCAGCTGTCAATGGTCGTTTAATATGATCTTATAAATATGTAAATGATATATCATATATTAACTTGCTAATTGCAATTAACTTAAAGGTTGTGTTTAACGTCTATGCTAGACTAACCGTGTATGGTCAATTACGTCATAAGTCAAAATTAAACATATTTAATTGATTGCTTGTCATGTGACATGGGACTGGGAAACACCAGCATGCATATGTGTGTTATGAAACAGGAAAAAGGCCAGGGATGATATGTGTTGACAATAAACAAGTATTGCAATCAATAAATGGGTTGCGTCAAATCAAAACCCAATAATCTTTAAAGTACATAAGTCGTGGTTTCACAATTTACCTTTAGCGGTGTATCTATTTGTGCTGTATTCAATTCTTGGCAGATTTATATTTAGCATTATAATTACTATTCTGAATTAAATATATAAAACATTACACTAACCAACATTTATTATACGTTCATTATACAGTCTACATATGTATTTGACAATTAAGTTCCAGCCTATTCGCTGTGGTGAAACGTGATACATAGAGACTTGTACGAGTTCATGAAGCATTTTCGCGCTATTATGAAATGATACAACAATGCGAATGTATTTATCTCTTTCTTCACGTATCAATAAAAAATCCCAATGTCTTATTATGAATGTCATCTAGGCAAACCTTCACCTCGTATATGTAATGCTATTTAGTTTTAAGGTTGGGAAACTAATCTTTAAAGAGTCCAGTATCAAAAGATTGTCTTTCAGGCAGTAATTTAATGCCGTATCGTTTAAATGCATTTCTGATTAATCTATATTGTTTAATAATCACAAATTAAATAAATAAGTTATAAATTAAACAATTCATTTATACATTCTTATTTCATTTATTATTTTATCCATCCATTCACGTATTTATTCATCCAGTGATGAAAATATGTAATTAATTGGCAAGAACAAAATTCATAACCTTCGTACCTTGCACACATGTCAAAGTGACAGACATGTACTGGTATTTAATTGGTCAACTAGATGCATATAATATCTTATCAAAGTGCTATATAAATTATTTTGCGGAACATGACTGACATGGAACATGATATTAATAGTGATTGTGTGTACAGATAGGGAAGAGGCGATAGCATATTGGTTAACGAGTTAAATGAACGGAAAGCAGCTTGATATGCCATGAAATAAATTTGAGATTAATAACATTCGCTTACACCTGTAATATGACCACGTGCTCGAGAAATTTACATATATATATATCACGCACACAATATTCTTTAAGCAAGAAAAAATCCCTTACAAGGGAAATAACGATCTCATTATAGAGTAAGCTAACCATACAGGTGGTATTTGGTCTCCCTGCTTTCTTATTTTTTTTACATTTCGTGGTCAGATCAAGATAAACAAAAGTCATGTCAATAACATGTAGTTTCCCGTTTGAGCGGGATGCTTTCTATCATCGCTGTCAATGTTTGACTGAGCGCTGAACCGAACAAAAACGCAAAGAAAACGCCGGGCTAGTTTCTGAACTAATCACATTTACATTTTATTGTTGAGAGGACAACTTACGACTTTCATCAAAAAACAAAAACCTATAGCTTTATATTGCTACCATTATACTACCTGAAACATATTAATCAACTTATTTTATTTCCGAATGGAGGTGAAGCCAGAATGGTTTTTGTTCTTCACAGTATGTATATCAGGTAAGCTTTGTGAATGTTTGCCAAATGGACATTTTCTGGTCAGTATGATTGGTGAAGAAATATTGTTTACTATTAATTAATTGTTAAATTCTTAAATATTGTTTTTTGTGTTTTTGAATAAATGAAAAAGAAGACTTTTCTAGTAGAAGGACATTGTTACATAGGTAGAAGGACTGTAGTTATTAATATGTTAATAACGCTAATGGTATGGCTGTTCGAACTAATGATGCAATACTCCAATCACATAATGTGCCAATACATTGAAGGTTCTGAAACGGAATTAAGCAAACAAATTAAACAAATTGTTGCATTGTTCTTTTAATGGCGTACATATATAACATTTTATAAGCTTTTATTTCATATTATATTTTAAGTGAAAAAGTCACAAAATTAAAAAAAAAAATTTAATCAACAAAAATTGATGATAAATTTATTTCCTATGATATAATGAAAGAAATCTTCTTTTTGAAAAAAAGACAAAGCAAAACTAAATATTGATTTAAACACCAAATGGGTGTACTCATAATTTTATGTAATCGCTTAATCCCATTGTTATCTTAATAATTTTCCTATCTTGCAGTGGATCTCAAATTTCATATTCAAGTTGCAAACTTGCTTTATAGAAAAAACACTTCGTGACACAGTAAAGCGTCATCTATAATGATTGGTTGTTATTTTCGACTTCATTTTTATGTTTTAAATAGCGATTCCAACTCCATCTTCAATGGCTGATAATGAGCGAAATAGCTTTCTCTCTGACAACTTACATGTGCGAAGAAGACTACTGAACGTTCAAGATGAATCGTCTAAAACACATTCTAACGATTTAACTCCTTCCAAGGGGTCCTTTACCTCACAAGACAACGGAGCTGCCATGGCTGAGGACAAGTCCACCTCAAAATCAAGAAAAGGTAAACCATCACAGCGATCATCGAAAGGAAGTTCTAAGACATCCACAGGAATGGCGGAGGAATTTGGATTAAGTGGTACTGCTGATGGCAAACAAGTAAACAATATACAAGGTACGCAATTAAACACTATACCAATGACAAATGGAAACACTAAAGCTAGAAGCTCCTCTCGAAAATCATCTAAGAGATCCAGACGAAGATCAAAAAAGAAATCGAGAAGAAGATCACGAAATAAGACAAATAAATCTAAAAAGAAAAATAAGAAAGCAAGTAATGATATCACTGATTCCACGCTTGATGGAACATCGGCAAAAAGTGTGCCAGCTGAGAATCCCAATGGAGGCATGAAGTTATCTTCAGATCGAGAGCTCAATATCCAGGACGCATTCAGAGTAGACCAAGGAACGATTGAACCTGCGGTATTAACACAACAGATTGAAAATGAAAAGTCTGAATTTATTCCTGCAAGCAATTCAGATAAAAAGAGCTTATCGGAAGTGTCAGAAATAACTCCTTTGAAAACACAAGACAACTACCCATTTCAGACAAATGAAATAACAACAACAGCTATCTCAAAGGATTCGACAATTAATTCAAATCTAGGTTTCGAATATCAACAAGCAGACCTTTCGATGAATCAACCCGCCATAGAACATACGGCGACTTTACCTTCAGAAATGAATTCAGAAGTTGACACAGTGATCGCGAAACGGAAATCGAAGGATCAAAGTGTTGCGTCGACGTCAGGGCTTTCCATGGAGACAACTCACATTGACAGTGAGCCATTCATTATACAGCATATATCATCAGCTTCTGGAACAGGGTTTAATAATGCAGCATTTCAAAAGTCTCCAGACACCGAAATGAAGTCACAATTTCCATTTCATGCAAACACAGTGATCAAAGATAACCTACAGGTAAATTTCAAACCATCAGAAATAAATAAAGCGGGGCATAATATCATAGAGACAGACAGCGATACGAATCCAAGGAACATACATACAGATAAATCTACACGGAGAAACGAACAGCCAACATTAGGTTTAATATCTGATGAACAAGCAATGTCAAACGGTGGGATAGCAAACAATCGAGACTTTATCGGCTTTGTTCCTGTAGATGTAGGAGAAAGCCAGCATGATATCACTGGAAGTACATTGAATAATGAACACAGACCCGTAAATGATAACCTAATGGAATCAACTTTGTCTAATAGCGAAGCAGGACACAGGGAAGGCCAAATGACTGTAACGTCTCTAGACCCCATTGCCGACACCACACAAATTCTCTCGAGAATACCAGCAGTCGAAGACAACGTGGATCCACCTACTTTAGAATCTTCATCACACTTAACTGGAGCTACATTGAAAAATGATCCTAGTGTCATAAACAATAGGACAGGAGATGTAGCAGAGCCTAACAGTAAAACTGTAATTACAGAAGGCCAAATTGCCGTAACGCCTCTAAAATCTGTCTCCATGGCACCGCACGATGGGTCTTCAATTCCGGTTGCCGAGGAAAGCATTAAAACTCCTACTTTAGTACCTACAACACCCAACGATGTGTCGAAATTGTTTAGGCGAGGTCCGATTGCCATTGCGTCATTTTTGGCTCAGATGCTTCCAGAAATATTGGGATCTGGCAATATCATTTTTCAAACAAGAGGACCAGGTAGGACTGTTTTCAGTACTGAAGGCTCATTTATCCCCCGCCGGGAAAGTCAGACTAATCCTCGTCAGAGAGTGCCAACTGTACCACAACAGGGCAGTTCTGTTTTTTCTCGGCCAGAAGGTTCATTTTTACCTCGCCAGGAAGGTGCGGTTATTCTTCGACAGACAGGTTCACTCATTCCCCGTCCTATGTTATCTCGGCTGCTTATTACATCACGGCCAAGGCCTCGTCTTATATTGGTGCATCCGAGGAATTTGAGTTTCTTCAGAAAACGCGCATTGTGCTCTGAGACACCTCGAAGGTTAAGGCAAGGATGTAAAAATAAAGAGGAATGCAGTTACCAAATGGAATGCTATTTAGGTAGATGTTGTGCCACAAGCGATCGGCATGCAGAAGTGTTAGGTAAGTAATCATCTCTGCACTATTTTAATAACAAAATTAAAATGACGCAGATTCTATTAGATTCATATAGATATGAAGCTTGAAAAATTATAAGCTGTTGTAGTTTATTAATGTAGAGTACTGTTTATTTAAGATATTGTCAGTTACCTTACTTTAATTTCATATTTATTTTGATCGGTTTAAAATCTAATGGCATATATCTGTTAAGCCATTTGCCTTTTATCCACCCCACATATGTTCGACCTCAGGAACGGCTGTGGAATATCAAAACACTCTTTCATATGAGGATATGAAGGGTAATGATATTCTACCCGATGGTCACAAAATGTTGTAAAACGAAGGCTTGTCGAGGGTTCAACAACATTTTGTGGTCCTGAGAGTAGAATATCCCTATTATTCATATCCACGGTCGAAAGTGTATTTTCTTCTCATATCCCGACGTTTCTTTGCAATTTCACAGCTATGGTTTTCCGCCATTTTGAAATAAATTCGAAAAAACCGCGACTGCAAGTCATTTTTCCGAACATGATAGTTTCAACGCAAATCGAGTTGTTAGTATCTTGTAGTACATCTGCCTTGTTTCTGAAAAAGAAAATAGTTAAAATTTTACCTTGCTGTGACGTCACGAGGCTTTTTTTGCATGAAAATACATTCAATACAGCCTCATGCGACATGATTGTGTTGCCCTAGCCCAACCAGTATTACATATGTATGTATGAGAAATAGTACTTCATTTACATTTAAGATCAACCATGCGCTTAAATCCAGGTTACATAAAGTTATCCATTAAGTTATGGAACTTTTTTCTCGATGTTAAGTCAATAAAATTCATATTTTCAATTTCCAAACTACAAATAAAGCATTTCATTACATACTTCACAGTATCTGCGGAAGGGCATTTCGAGTAACAAAACAAATAATCGTATCCAGACTTTTTTGATATTAATGCTTATAATGCAAATTTATAAAAGAGCTTGTAAAATCCGTTTTGTATTTGATTTCAATTGAATTTTCCTTTGATATTTGTATTACGAAGTGATGGCTTTGTCGAGGTAATATCTTGAATGGAATTATTTTTTCTCAAAATTACAGCGGTGAAAATGTTATTAACATCAGATATCATTGTCGACATACAGGAGTTAACTTAGTTTGACATTTATACCATAGGTGTACAAAAAAGTCGGTATAGTAGTAATCCCCGTAGTATGGATGTTGTCGTAAATCCTATAAAAACACAATGCGAATTTTCATCGGATTCTATTTCTTTTCAGAGAAGATTACTGAGCGAGAAAGAAGACGTCGCCGTTTGCGGATAGTGGGGTAATGGTAGTCACTGTGTATGACTGTATATGTATTTTAATTTCCAGCATTGATAAACAGAGAAACAGGCAACACTATATAAGACCTTTATGGAATGTGAAATGATGTTTACTAAGTCATTGCTTTGTGATGTGATTTTATCACATCATTTATAGCTTGACTGATTTTATCTTGCCCAAAGAACCTACTATTTCTATCAAAATGATCAGATTCACAAATGGATTTAAAGTGTATTTGGTGGTATATTACGTAACATTTCAAGTCTTACAAGAATGGCATGCTTCAATGACTTGTTATTTCGTTAACGTTGTTTTGGATGAGTGTTAATAGTTGGTATGTTGATGCTGATAATAAGCATTGTTATATTATTTGCATATTGAGATAACCATGGTAATCAAAGGCACGAGCAGGGACGTTAGTCATTAATTATCACCTTTCCTCAAGAATTATAGGCATTCTAGATACAAAATATCGTGAGTCAATTACATTTTGTTGTCGATTAGTCCTACTATCCGGTGATTGTGACGTCACGTCAGTGTATGCCATAATGACTTGAAGGTAGGACTAATATTTTACCAACATCGTTTTAATATATCGAAACCAACGTATGGTAGTTTATTGTGAAATCGACTATTAGGTCAAGAATAGAAAATATTGAAGTCGAACTATGAATGGCAATTTACAAAAGTTGGTGGATAATCTAAAGCATCAATAATGTTTTGTTTCCCGTTTACAAAAACGTAATGATACTTTTTTTATAAGCGATGATTATTCATTAGAAATTTGCTTTATATTCACAGATATTACATCTCATTAAAAATATAAGAACTCAAGGAATTGTTCTTTTTGTAACTTGTATGTAATGATGGTTATACCAACATTGGCCGACCCGGTTATGCTTGCAATAATATGATGTATGTATGTTTAACAAATACATATACATCCCTATGGATTACTTAGGACATTAATTGCATAATATATTCAAACATCTTCTTAACCTCGTCGTTGTGTTCCGTCCATTTGTTTCTTTGTGTACCGAATTGCTTGCAGAGATTAATTAGGCATTGATGTCACTATTTTTCAACTTCATCGGGATATGAAAGATATTTTGTTTGCAAACTGTGTGAATCCGCGTAACGGATTCTCACAAAAGTTTGCAACTAAAATTTATTTCATACCCCGATGAAGTTAGAATATTTAATGGTTATAATTAATTTTTCAGACTCCTTGATAACATGAAACACGTTCAAACTTACGATTCCATTGACTTTCCAATGGATTATTTTTTCTAAATCAATACACAACGTCGACATATCTTATGTGAAGTCATGATAAGTATCTGCCAATCAGAAAGATTTAGTATGATTTATTTCTATTGTAATATGAACTTATACCACCTAATGTCGTAGTTATGACAATGTATTTGCCTTAGTATGGTCTCTATTGTATTTCTATTCCATCATATAAGCAGTTAACTACAGGTTTAATATTACAAACCAATATAATTTAATCTGCTTTACGGTGTCGTAGAGTACATCATGTGATTAGCTTAGTCTATTTGAATTATGACGGATCTTGACTTTAAAGACCTCCGTTCGGCAACACTCGTAACTTCCATGATGGTCGGTTTAAGATGAAAGCACGTTAACAATAATCAGATTTCTACAACTACTTAACCAAGTTATTCATGTCATAGACATAGGAGGTCTCGATATAGTGTTTAATATCAATTGAATAGTTTTGATTAATTTACATAGCTATCATCAAATTAACTAAATATACGGATGATGATATCGATATCTGGGGCCGGTTTGAAACTGTTTCAGATAGTCATACAAATTGTGAAATTAAATAGTGAACTATTATATGCATTCTGTGTTTCTATTCCACATTACTTAAACGTTGTGTTGATAATACACATTACTCAGTCTGACCATTTGGCTCACGAGTCTCAATGTATGACGTTTCATCGCCTCGTCAGTATTGACCTTAACAGCGGTCAAGTAATCCATTTAACGACATACGTCCCCGCTGGCGTATCTACTTATATTCTTTCACACAGGTAAATTGCAGGTACATGTATAAACTGTAATGATAAATGCAAATGTTACGATTTTATTGCAAAAGCATGATCTCGTAATGCTTTGATCGTTCTCATAGATACCGTTCATAAAGATAAAACGAAATGTGTTGTCTGTTGGTTTAATAATACCGCAATGCAATGAGAGTGAATTTTAATCTTTGACAATTTCTTAAATATCCTTTTTAAAATCCTCTTAAAATAATTACCAATTACTTTCAAAACGTACGAAAAGTAATGTATTTGAATGTTCAGTATATTTAACGCAAACATGATAAAATACCGATTCAATAGCGATATTGTGATTTACAAATATTGGACCGAATAAATCATCAAAGAATTTACAAAAGGTGTAGGTAATATATTAGAAATAACAGCTGTGTATGGACAATTAATAAACTAAAGATGATATTGTATATCGTATTGTTGTGTTGTGTCGTCAACTTATGCAATGGACAGTTTTAGCCAGGCCATTACGGTATAGTTTGCTGTGTGCGAAATGATTACGTAACGGTAGAGTTAAAAATACCATCCGTTTTAATCCACATATAAATTGTTTGTTATAAAGAGCATATATCCCGGTGTATTACTAAGATAGTGAAGTGAATAACTGGATGCTCATTTGCATATGTAATATCACAGTGATGTTTGTGTGTCATATACATTATTTTGTATAATTACAGGCAAACATGACTAACTCCTAGTCAATTGTACATTCAAAAAATAGAATCGTTGAGTTAACAGCACTTAAAACATGAAAACTTATATTATGGCAAACATATTAATTCCAATTAGAAGAGTATTTGATATATACAAATTCGAGTCAGTTGTATTCTCCGGTAGACATAAAAGAACAATGCTGGATGTTTTTTGTTTTTTTTTAATAAAGATAGAATTTAATAATAGCAACTGTACAACATAAGCATACATACAGCGAAACAAATTAAATCGTACAATTTCTTCACCGAGGATGGTCTTTTCAACTTGAAAAACAACAGGATGAAACACTGGAAAAATCTTTCTTCGGGATTTACCTACGCGTTTTCCATGATTTTGATATTACTTCAGAGTTTATCTAAGGAATTATATCCATGTTTTTTTAATTCACTTGTAAACGTATTATCCAGCCGATGGAATCCATTTTGTATTATGCTTCGAGCCTCACGTGGTGTAGTGGGTTTTATGTGGTCAGTAATTGTAGGTCAATTGCTAGGTGTTCCTCTCACACATCCTATGTCACTGCAGATCATGCGTCTAAAATACAAGGACAATTATGTTAAGGAGACAATAATATATTTTTTTGTAAACAGCATTTCAGACTAGAATAAAGGAATAACCAGTAGAATTCAAATACAACACGTTCACATTTTGGACATGATTTACTTTGTTCTTATTTTTACTATAGCCGTTGCATCAAATGCTGTGTTTTAATAAAACATTTGACATATTTAGGCTGAAAATAGCTTTAATACGTTTTCCAGGTCGTCTGTAACTGAGAACCCTAATTTCAAACAGAATTTTCTGAAATAGACATCAAGTCAAATAATATGAAGATCGATGTCAGATCCGCAGAATTGAAGTTATTATCTACATATATTTTACAAGATGTTATTTTATTGATGTTAGATTGAAAAAAAATCAATGTTAACTACGTTCAATGTCCGTATTGTATACTATTTGTATTTTGCAAGTTGTTATAAAACTTTTTGTCTATATTGCATTAATAGTGCATTTTTATGACATGTTTTGTACATTTTGTTACGCTTCATCTTATATGCGATTCAGCTTTTGGACAATTTAAAATGCTCATCGTTGAGTTCTGTATTTTACATCATTAGTGAAGAATAACATGAAGACTATTTGTGTATAATACAGCGATTTTATGCCAAAAACTCTCCGCTCGTAAAGCACGAATTATTGTTGGAAGTAAATGTCACATTCTATTCTAATGAATACACGTGTTGAAACTTATTAAGCTAGATATATAGCAACACTGGTGTTGCTTTCTTTCAAAAGTGTAAATGACAAGTAAACAGGAATAAGTCCACTTACTTGAACAGTATGACCAAACATCATTCACACGTGGTAACACTTGTGCCGTTTGTTAAAGCTATTATATCCGAGAGCCATCCGATATTTATACACCATGTGCAAGATAGCAAGACATCAACGCTTTTACTGGTGACTTTTGGGTTTAAATTCCTGACGTTGTATTAACGGCGATTCAATTTACTAATTTATGTTTTTAAGCTTCCATTATGTTTGTAGTTAACGTTGTTTTATCGGCAATATCTATTTCTCCAATTGAAATATCTGGCTTATTTTGTGCGCGAATAGATGATGGTTAATATTATAAGCAACAAAAGCTTAAAGATGTTGCACCACTGACAAATGGCATTTTTTTCACTATCAAAAACAGAAAAAGACGATTTAGTATTTTTCTTCAGATACAAAAGTTAATTTCTTTACACCATTACCACCATTGAAAAGTTTGAGCTTCTAATTTTACTTTATTTCAAGAATATTAAAAATAATTAATTGCTTCCTCAAAAAAAATCTGTGGCACTATATCCTATATAGAACGAAGTACTGATTGTGTATGCACCAAAAGCAAAATAAATTATTTATAGTACTTTTATGTGTTAATTAGACATATATATGACGATTAAACACCATTTATTGTTTAAATGATGGATATCATTTCTGCCCTGTTGGCGTTAAAACATCTTTAAAATGTCACCTTATCCATTCATATGAATCTCAGCACGAAACTAAAGCACACTTACCTCATTTATGTTTTAGGCGTCATAATTGTTTTATATCACCATTCAAGAGTAATACTATCTATAATTTTATGTTAAAAAAACAAAAAAAACCCAGTGTAGTTAACTTACCAAGCATTACTGTGCAATGAAACGTTTTACAGCAACATGAGTGTCCCAAACAAGCTACATCATGTCCAGTTGCCATTCTATTACACTCATATGGATTACAGCTTCCTCTAGTCTTGTATCTGATACGGGATGGGGTTTCGCCACAGAGAGTCATTCGACTTAATGCGTGGAACATTGGATCCATTCCACCCGCTGTTGCGCCCATGGCAGGAGCAGCGGCAGGAGCAGCACCCATAGCTGGAGGAGCTGCCACACCGGCAGTGGGTGGGGGAGGTGCCATACCGCCACCAAAGTTCCCAAATAAGGATGAAAATGGGTCGGCTCCACCCATCCCTCCTCCTCCGCCCATTCCGCTCATCGCAAGCATACCCATAGGGGAATCCCCAAAGAGTAACCCATCTGTAGTAAATAAAAAACGTTAGATTAACAGATGTCTTTCAAGTAAGTTTTGTGCAATGATATTCCAATGTTTAGAAGGAATTCTTAAATTATGTATTCCAAATCATTATTCGGTAGTTAGAAAACCTTAACTATTGTTTTACTATTATGTTAAGCCATCTGCTTTTTACAACACTGACTGAACTGGTGCCGCAAGTTTAGTGTTAGAATCGATAGTTTTTTCCCTTTTTTCTCTATAATTTAATGGTTTTTATTCGATTACATTTTATGACGCCGAAGGTTAGTACATGAAGGGCACTATTTGAGTATTTGCAAAAAGTAGTATTGCTCATTTCTTCGCCTGCCTTCTGTCTGTAAGAAATAGCCTTCCTTTTATTCGAAACAAAGTAAATATTTTCAATTTTTTTTTTGCAAAATATATTTCGTTTACAAGTAGTACATGTTGATATGGAAAAGGAATTGACACAATTGTAGCCAATACACAATGATAAACTCTGTGGATGTCATATTTATGTATACAAGTACAAAAACTGTCGTTAAGTGGAATGACTGACGCGATATGGCCCTCAGACGTCAACACTATGACATATCTATGATATCTATATTTGGAACCTGCCACTTAGGGAGGCTATTTTTATAGAGATAAAAAGCCAATACGAGGAAATCTGGTTACCATGGTAATCATCACTTAAAAAATAGAAATGTAATGTTCAAGGAAGAGCGAGCGTAGTCGAAGATGAGAGATTTAATGGACAAATTGAATTATCTTATCTGAGATTATTTAGCCATAGAAACACATCAGCGTTTTGTCAATTGACAGCACTATCTACTGTACAAAATAGAAATTGCTTGTTACAGTGCAATATATATAACTTTTTAAATGACTGGTATTACGCTGCATGCTAAGGCATCAAAGCCACATAAGTTGTTAAATTGACGTTCAGGAACGACAGTAAATTGGTAAATGTCTTTATAACGCATTTGGTATAGAACCTTCTTGGATGAATATTAACAGGAAAATGTTATATCTTTTACGGCTGAAATCCTTCTTTGCGATATAAAACCATTCAAACTAACCTTGATATTTTCATGGGCTTAACTAGTAGTTTTAGTAGTTCACTTTTCCCGAATATTAAGGTGGAATTTGATCCGTTGTTAACAGTTTATAATTATCTTGATATCTTATGACTTAACACATTAATATTATGAACATCAATAAGTATAAAGAAGGATATAGCTCTAATGTGGTGCGCTGCGAACATTAGTCGAGACAATATGTTGTTAAATCATATTTTATCGTTCATAATGCGCATGAAAATTCCAAAATAATACGGAATATTTCATTGAATATTTATTTTGTCCTATCACTCTCAAAGCATAGATGTATTCTTGCCCTGATAAATATTTAATTTCATTGTCGTCGTCAAACATTTAATTAGGAGCCCCAAATAATAAATCCCCTGGATTGAATTTCCTGACGTCTAAAATTTAAGATAACATCCGAAATACATTTTAACTACTTCGTTGCCAATACTTCTTAAATTAATTCATGTTGTTGTTTATTTGAATGCAACGACTATTTGGTAAAAAGAAATCAACATTTTGAAATAAATTTAAATTCAATTGATATTATAAACGATCACAACTTACATCCGAGCGTCAGACAGCCGAAGAACACAAGTCCGGTTACCTTGTACATGGCTGAGAGCGGAGGGTCAGTGATGTGCCGAGGTCGGTCGGTCGAGGAGTGTGGATGGATGGCCGGACGTACTGCGACGGTTTAATACACATCGTGCACTATATATACGGGGATACTGCATGTCGGCAATGTCAACTGTGGGGTAATATGCTATACATTGTAGCGTCCGTAAGATAGATATTGTCCATTAGCCACATGCACCTGTGGATGGTAGGTGTTGGTTACATCTGTAATAGTCATTAAAACATCGCACCAAATACATAAAGGTCCATGCTAACAAACAGTTGCTGAGTAAAACAGTTGAAGTATTTCTATTATTTTATTATTTGGAGAAAAGACACATTCTTAATGATATTCGCGCTTGAATTACTTGAATGTAACATTTTTAATAGATAAGGTAATATATGTAGGGCATAATCATTTTCAAAGATGGAAAACAACTTTATGTTTGTTGATGTCATTAAACATAATTGAATTAAGCTTTATCAACACTGCAATGCGACCTTTGCCACATATTTTCTAACGTTTGATGTTGAGAAGTTTATGAACACCAATATTTGGAGAGAGTATGCCTAATGTCAGTAGTAAATAGCAATTACTCTTTATTCCAGAAATATACAAGTAGACTCATATTTTTGCTTTGGACATCTGGTTTTCATTTTGTATTCGGATACCATTTGTTCACCTAGTTTATTGAACACAATTACTCCTCAATGAATTAGAATAAATCCAGGAGATATGTATTTTTGTTGTAGAATCATTTGTTTTTCACGAACAATTTTCATTAAATCAGATCGATGGCAAAATGACCTTATCATTTCTGATGTTGAATAAACATGCAAATGATCTAATTATTATGAAAAGGAATCCAATTTAAGAATTACCATGACTGCGGCATAATGAGTACTGCATTCATTGCTACAAAATAATTTAAATGATTAAAGATGCTCAACCGCCGACAGAGCACAAATGATATTCTTCATTTGAACAATAATTGGTGTTTAATCGTCTATATGTATGTAAAATTAATACAAAAAAATAATATAGAATAATTTACCTCGCCTTTGGTGCATGCGCAATCAATACTTCATTCCATATAGGATATAGTGGCACGGAATTTTTTCGGGATGCAATTAATATTTTTTTTAATATTTTTAACTTGAAGTAAAATTAGAAGCTCAGACTTTCAATGGTGGTAATGGTCTAAATAAGTAACTTTTGTAACTGAAGAAAAATACAAATCGTCTTTTCCTGTTTTTAATAGTGAAAAAAACCTATTTGTCAGCGGTGGAGCATCTTTAACAGATGGAACTTTATATATATATGTATGTGTCTGGATTCATTTTAAAGTGTTTATTTACTTAAACGTAATTTAGTAGAAAACAAATCGACTTTAGAAAAGCGGAAACCCAGAGGCATCTAAGAAAAAAATATTACGTGGTTTGGAGTTTTTAAATTACCTCAATTGCTTAATTCTCCAGGCATGTTGACAGGACCAGTTATTCATACAGACCATGGACCCACATCGTGACAAATATAAAACATTTAGGCTTATTTTAGCTAAAAAAGGGTTTACTACATGCAAAGTTTATGTTTAAACAACAAACTACATCCGACAGACGCTGAACTGACAACAAATAAGCACAGTAAGTTTAAATGTCACCCATTTTTTTCTTACATTGACACGACCGCCCTGTTTGCAATGCTGACTGCATCCACACACTAGCAGAAAGTTCTTTTGAAGGCAATTCGTATGTATCCAACATGATATTTAGAATTATGTATGTTCTAACATCATACTTAAGGATTAACTAGAACAGATTTTTTATGTTATGGAGATATAACTCAAAAATCTAAGTGTTCTCTGAATAAACCGCTAAGCGGTTTATGATGAGAGTAAACTCAAATTTTTGTGTGATATCTCCATAACATAAAAACGTATTCAAATTAATCTTTATAATTCAATTATCTGAAGATAATCTCATCAATATTCAAAATTCATTTTGGGACTCTTTTGTCTATGAAATCATTACGTCGTCATCTTAGCCAATCAGAAGCAACGTTACAAACGGCGACGCCATTTCTTCCTTTATGGGCTGATGAAGTAAATTTTTAGGCCAATGAAAATGCTCGTAAAAAGCAAAATTGAATTATAATACTATAATCACAAAATGATATATCTAGGAGGAGGTAAGACTTATGCACATGTTTTGTCCCGTATATTTTATCCATATACACATATTGTATTGATTTTTGAAGCACGCTTTATTTACTTCATAAGCAAATGGACATTAGTCATTGTTTGTGTCTTACGCTGAGTGCTTAATTAAAAAAAGTGAGCGCTCTTATAATATTTCGCTTTACCATTTTTTATTGTTACTTAGAAATTAACTCAAAATGTATTCGTTACAATGCGTAACCTGAGATATCTCCATTAAAGATCATCAACACCAAGTCACATTAATCAGTTTATAAACAATGGGGTTTTTTCTGTACATTTTACTAAGTATTTCATTTTCGCTGTTGTTTTTACTTATCCTTATTTTAAATATAAACTCACTTGAACATTTTATGTAATGGCCAACGACCGTCATTAATGTTATGCTCATTAATGATGTTGTCACCATTTTTTTCAAACGGATGCTACATTGTCCTTCATATTAGAAAGATTGCGCCAGACACATGCATAGAATAGTGTACGATCATTTTGTATCCGCTGACTCGTCTCACGTGTCCTCGCACGAAAGTGCGATGTGTATCACCTGACCATTACAGGTGTTAAATGACAGTCCTTGATCGTACACTGTCCCCGACAAATATTACCGTCAGACAATAATAAATTACTATTTGTCGCTAAATGACCTGAAAGAAACAACAATTCGCCATTTGATGCTAAGTATTTATGGATGGCCATAAACACTGTTTTTATACAAGTCTTTGACTGTTATGTTAATATTCGAGATGGTATAATTGTTCAACCATCTTAACACTCTCTTGTATGTTCCTGATCAGATTGGTATGTTCCAATCGAGAATTGAATAATACAAATGTCTTTAATTTTACACCATTTTGGTTAACTAAGCCTCTTTGTAATACAGTAATGCAAGAAACCTATTGTGTTTTAAAGAAATTGATACGAGGAAAAACACAGAAAGGTACCAAGTGTTGGTTTAGTAGCACAAGGACAGTAAGTATATCTATGTTAGCCTGACCTTGATAAGAACCTACAGCTGATTTGCTGTTTTTAATTTACTGCATTCAGAGGCAGCGTAATAAAATTATTGATGATGCTGAAATGATCATTAATGACGTATTTATCGTATCAGAATATTGGTTGTTACACAATGATTATAACTGCTTTACATTTCTATTCAGCATTTGAATTGCCTATAAGAATCACAGATGTAAGCACGCGTTCATAAACATACATCGTATAGTTAGCCGAATATATCTCACGTGGCGTATACATAGAAAGCATGGTATCCATAGGCCTAGTGTATAACCAAACGGTAAGGTGCATGACTGGGACAAAATGATGGTCATTGGTGGGTTGCTTAACGTTTATACACAAAAAGGTCTTATCGCACTCTTCTTAATACTTAAGGTTGTACCTACCATTGGCTAGATAACCTTGTCGAAATGGGACGTATATGTATACATGTCTGATGCTATCATATAGAATATATCAATAACATTTACGTACAATAACGTCGGTGTAGAAGAGATAAAAAGGTATTATTACATATAGGTTCTCTATTTCTGACTATAGCTACTCTATAAATGATGATCACAGGAAACGTTTAGCTAGACGTTTTAATATTCATATTTAAATGTTTAATGTATTTGGCATTAATTCAACATAGTAAGGGTTTTTCTGTTTTGCTAAATTTCCAACATTGTTAAATGACTAGGAACCATATTTTAGTATAATCCAGACGACCACGTCCATCTGTTTTCCATGATAATACTGTTTTGTTGTTTCTCTGTTACGAGAAAAATAGATTTTAGATTTGGCGGGAACGGAACATCATGGTGGTTGTGAACTTTAGCAGTTTAATTTAATCATTTCCAGCCAAGATAGGTGTCAAATCTCTTCAATTAATTTCATTTGTATATTTAAACCAAGCATGCAATAATTTATTACCATTTTCAGGAAAAATGCAAACACAACGTACAATTCTTAGTTTTTATCTCTAAAGTTGTTCTTCCTTTTAGTTAATGCAAATTGAAGTTATAGAATTGGTTTGGAAATGCATTTTATTTTCATAGGTAGATAGGGTCCTGTTTTCTTATCTTAATCGGTCAATAATGATGTATCAGTATACAATAAAGGTGGGTCAAAAAAGTAATTCAAATTATGTGGACAAAAAACGTTATTTGTCAAAACTTCTTTGTCACATATATACCATTTGACGTAATTCGGATCCCTGAGATCCCGTGTCGTCTGGAAAATCCTGTTAATATTACTTCTTTGACCCTTATACAATAAAGGTACAATATTTAACCTATTATACACTAGCACAATTTATATGACGCCAATATCTTAAAAAAGGTTGATTTACCGTGGACATAAATGTCTCATATATGTCATAATCGAACACGTCAAAATGTTGACATCTCCTGTCCAAACTGTACAGATATATACGATTGTACATATCTTCTTACTTACTTCAAAACATTAATTAACATATACATACGTCACAACAACGCTTATGTTGTGTTGATGTTATGAATATAATTCTTAAAGAACAATACATCTCATTTGAATATGGGATATTTGTATCTTAATGACAGTATGTTTAATTTTAAACTTTATAAAACAGGTTTTCGGTTAAGAAATGTCGCTTTTTGCGTTTCACGCTCGAATGCCCTTCTATTTTATTTTTTATTTTTAATTTTTTTTTTCATTTTGTTTGTTTGTTTTATTGTATGATAACGTCATCACACTCAAAGTTATTATATACACATTTATGATGAACTTTATATATCTAATGAGGTAGAATAAAGCTATAACAGGTGTAACATATATTTATGAAATAACCTTTTAAATTGACCGTCACTTCCTTAGACAAAATGAATGATATCACAAAGTGCATAATTATGAAAACATTTATTTTAATTAACACGAACGTTTTTAAGATTGCGTTACGTTGTTTTCTTATTACATTTGATGGAAACCATTTTAGCAGTACAAAAATGTATTCTGTAAGCTCCTGATTTATTTTTACTTCAATAAGGGCGGATGTAAAAACCATGTAGATGCAAATTTTCGAATACATCATATAATTTTAATGAGATGCTTTGAGAGAATTTTGTACTAATTTAACATTAATATGATGTGGAACTTCATTTAGAAAAAGAGAGTTATGATTACACAGATGTCACCACTAGTCACTATTTTTTTTTAATTACGGCGAGTCTAATATGCTATGTTGACAGTGCCAGCATTTGGCTGGCACAGTATGTTTATAATCTCCCCGTTCCTGAAAAAGGCTTGTACGGACTGGTCTATAAACGTATGTGTTGATTGATTAATGAATTAATTAATCCAACTGTAAAGAAAAGATGAATCTTTAAATCATATCGATTATGTTGACATGTGGTAGAATTTTATACTGACAATCAAACACGCTATTTCTAAAGCATGACTTTAAAATCGATTTGCAATATCAAAGATGCGACAACGCTGATATAGTATAAATACTATTTATCATTGGATTATAGTTTATGGCCCATCGTGTATGAATATATATGTCTAATAAACATGAAAATGTATATGAAATAGATCGTTTTGCTTTTGTTATCTGCGTAACCAGTACCTCACTTCATATACGTGTAGGGCGTAGCATCATGTTTTTTTTTTTTTTTTGTTTTGTTTTGTTTTGTTTTGTTTTTTTTTTTTTTTTGGGGGGGGGGGGGCGGATGGGGGGGGTGCGATTGATTATTTTAAATACTTTTATCTTAAAGTAATATGGGAACCTCAAACGTCTTCAATTATGCTTTTAAAGGCCCACTACCTTTCCGAAACGGCTTTTAATTTTTAAAATGGGAAAGTAATACGAGATCGATATTTTTGTATAGTCTCTTAAGTAATTAACTTACGTTGATACTACATGTTTCATCATATTCTGAACAATTTGATTAAAATAAATAAAATGCTAATTTTCATAACACGGGTCGGCTTATGTTCCCGCCGTCGTCCTAAATACCGCGCGGTAGTTGACTATCACTGCGCCAGACGGCAAAACAGCGAAATAACTCCCCACTGTTATCAAACATTACGCAGGAAATCTTGCATATGTTTGGTGTGGTAACCTCATCTTAGGCCATTGGTATATATTTTCTGATGTTATAAATGTTTTTAAGAAACCTTTATGTTTTCCTCCGCAAAGGTAGTGGGTCTTTAAGGCTCCCAGATGACCAATTGGAACAAAATTAGATATGTGTATAAAGGTCGCCTTTCTATCATTTTGTCTGTCTTTGTTTAAGTCTTTAAAGGTTTGACTGAATAACGATATTACGCTAAATATACATGGAATGATATAAATCATAATCAAAATTAGTCCGTTATACACGAGGTTTGAAACGTATGTTCATTGCCTATTTTCGACTATCTTATTAAACTATCTAGAGGATGCTACAAATAGAAAAGCTATATGAACGTAGAAACTTTTGAGCCTATAGACGAATTCATATATTTATGTCTTCCATCTGTGTTAAATGAATTATCAAATCTAGTCTAAGTCATGATTGCGTGCCCGACTTAATACATAGATGTAAAATAATTTTGGGATATAATTATGTTTTAAAAACTTGTTAAGGAAGGCGAAACTAGATTCAGGAAATGATTTTCTTTTAATTTTATTTACTGATTCAGACCGACGTCTACAGCTGATAACAGACTAAAAGACTAGTGGATGGATAGCAGATTCATAACCCACAGTCCGCCAAAGTACCACAACGATCCAGTGGTGGTATGGATGTAAAGTAATATGTCACGAACATTAACCGCACCCTGCCACAGTACCACAACAATTCAGTGATAAGGGTGGGTGTACAGTAATATGTCACGAACATTAACCGCACCTTGCCACAGTACCACAACAATTCAGTGGTAAGGGTGGGTGTACAGTAATATGTCACGAACATTAGCCACACTTCGCCACAGTACCACAACGATTCAGTGGTGGACTGGATGTACAGTGATATGTCACGAACATTGGCCACTCAGCTACCAGCAAGCGTAGTTATAACAGAATATTCTCGGTCGCTGGTGGTAAGTTGTGTATTACCGCAAACATAAATTACTCTGATATTTTAAAGTAAATGGTAAGTATAGAAATGTGAGACGTCTATTAATACCAGGATGTAGAAGCAGAAGTCAATATCTTGTATTGTCACTATATAATGCGATGAATTTGGAGGTGATCTTCTTTCTGCATAGATATATAATAAAGTATCTTCACACGGGTCGACGCAAATGATGTTATACATATAAAAGTCATTATAAAAGAAGTTATTTAATTCAGTCTGATGAAATTAAGTAAGCTTTATTATCTAAATTGAAATTGCAAATTGCAGTGCATTATGTTTTAACAACCTTACCACATCGAACGCGCCTTTTTCAAATAATTTATTATGCAATTCAAATGAAGTATGACGAATGAAATTTTATTTTTATTGCTATTTAATATTGTTTTAATTTCCTTATGCACATTTGATTTGTCATGTTTTCTGCCGTGTTGTCGTATATAGCATCCTCACCATACTAGCGGTAGATCTACGAATGTTGAGAAGTTCTGAAATAACGTTATGACATGTTGTGTAAAATATATATCCAGAAAATTGAACATTTTTATAATATATAGTCGTGGATATTGTCAATTTCAGTTACCAAATAAGACACCCATGTGTGTGACAACACAATGATAGAATTGTTTTACCGTATAATGCGAAACCCCCCCCAAACCAATTATGATCTTAACACACAGTATTCGTAAGGTTACTGATAAAAGAAACTAAGAAAGTATTTATCAATTCTTTTGTTTAAAACTCATAATATCCTCTAATGAGTTACTAATCAAAATCAAATAAAATTATCATTGACTCAAGGATAATACAACTATATTTTAATATAATCGTTTACAACCGCTGATATTATGATTAACATGATATGTAAACATATATAACAAACAGCCCAACTATGACAGTATACATTGCCTATTTCCTATTTATATGTCAAGTCTGTTGTTGTCAATGTCATTATTAGTATGGACACAATATATAACAGAGTGTAACTGTGCTACTTCCATTAACACCGACGTATTGTATAGGGCGTGTGATGGCATTTCTATGTTCGCGATAATGTAAACTTATGTACCTTTTTAAGATATTTTATAAGCTTACTGAAGCATTTTACAACTATACAGCCCTGAGAAAATATATCTAACCTCCTCACACTTTACACCACATTTATTAATATACAAAAATGAACATTTGAAATATTCATACATTTTGGTTAGTTATTATTGATATTCACAAAAACGTACACATGTCTGTTAGTGTTAGTTTGAAAAATAAAAGTAAATATTATTCTCGATTTGAATGCGTTAGTTACGTCGTTACTAGAAAGGTAACCCAGACTATCAATATTACGGGACGTCAAATATGTCATGCCGTCTTCAATTTCTGTTGTCACTTTACTGTTTTCTAACGTCACATCACTGCATCGGTATTTATATCGTGACCTAATTAGTTTTAATTACGACACAATCAATGAAAATAAGTCGGTGCGATATTACATAAGTGACATATGCATAGATATTGCAAAAGCCGACTTACTGAGTGATGTAATTAAAGACGAACGCTTCCAATATAATATATCTGTATTTGTATAATACTATAAGACTCTCATATAAGGATATTCTACCTGAGGGTCACAAAATGTAGTAAAACCCGAAGCTTGCCAAAGGATTTGCAGCATTTTATGATCCCGAGTAATTTCCTTTCATACTTCGAAGTTTTATTGCAATTTTACAACTATAGTATTCCGCCATTTTGAAATAAATTCGAAGAAATCCACGACTGAATGTCAATTGTTCATACATGAAAAATTACGTGATATTTTCAACAAAAATTCCGTTGATTTTATAGTAAAACAAGTCAAATTTGTGAATTTTTTTTTGCTGTTGCCGTGACTTCACGAGGCTTTATTGCATGGGTAGCCATGCAATACAGCCTCATGCGGCACGAGTGTTTTGCCCTAGACCAGCCAGTATTACATCCGTAGGTATGAAAGAAAAAGTTATCTGCCCTTGCCGATAGATGTTGATTATATCATGTACTTGCGTCATACTCTTCAGGAAAATTGAGCCCACAAAAATAACGTCACAATGATACCTTACCGAAAGGGAGCAAACTCTGTACTATGCAAATACGGAATACACTGCAGTGGAAGCGGAAGATGACCCAGCGATTATAAATTAAGAAGTTGCATTTTAAGTTTCCTGGGATACACAGGGATCCGGATTAAACATTAATTTTGACAAGGTTTTCTGTATATTTATGCAAGCGAGTTGTTATCAGACATGTCTTTTCTAAAGTAATTTTGATATCTGTTGACTTCCAGTTCGAATTTGAGATTGAAAATATAACCAGATTGAAGTCAGTTTATAGGGCGATGATACCTTAGTCCATTTTTGAACGTAGCATTCAGCAATCTAGGCATCAAATCCTTGTTTTTTCTCGATTTTTGTAGTGATGGTAACCTTAACCTGGTGTAACATAATATATCTTTCATATAGAAATTGGCTGATACTAAACATCTGTATAGAAATTGGCTGATACTAAACATCTGTATAGAAATTGGCTGATACTAAACATCTGTATAGAAATTGGCTGATACTAAACATCTGTATAGAAATTGGCTGATACTAAACATCTGTATAGAAATTGGCTGATACTAAACATCTGTATAGAAATTGGCTGATACTAAACATCTGTATAGAAATTGGCTGATACTAAACATCTGTATAGAAATTGGCTGATACTAAACATCTGTATAGAAATTGGCTGATACTAAACATCTGTATAGAAACTGGCTGATACTAAACATCTGTATAGAAATTGGCTGATACTAAAATCTGTATAGAAATGTGAAGAATCACTTGAGCGACACGCATGACATGATTTTTTAGTGCGTCATCACATTTAAACTCTCATTGTAGGAAAACAGAAAAAAATAATTACAAGGAAAATAGCATCAAAGTTGTATTTATTAGAATAAATATGTACATATGAAATAGAAGATTAATTTACAGAAAGAAAATGTAAAGTTACAAAGTGCTCTAAAATGATAGTTTCTCGGTAAATGAAAGTTCCAGTATTCACATACATAAGTCAAATTCACAATAACGCATAAACAACTTGAAAAAAATTGTTTGGTTGAAACAAAGATCACTTTTTTAATCAAAATGCACAAAATAGCAAAATACACAATTTACTGCATTAGCAGGCAAAACGTTATATATATAGCAAGCCATGGGAATAAAACAAGGCAGCACAATCTATTGCATGTTTTCCGATCTATTATTTCCAGCATATAAAACAAAATTTTAATAATCAAAATTTTAATATAGTAAACATATAACCATGATCTATTTCGAGTGTTGTTCTATTGATAAAAGTAATCTTTCGGTAAAATTTAATCGGATAAATCATATCTTTATTTCATAAATACGATGTTATTATCTAAGAGATAGAGATTGTTAATGTTTTAGGATTGGTGATTTTGAAGTAAACATTTTAAATATCGGATTTATTATTAAAAAAGAAAGAAACTGATGTATAAACAGTTTTAATATCAAGACAGAAAAAATTCGTTCAAGAAAAAACTCTCCTGGTAAAGAGAGATACCAATATCAATAAACCAAAACACATACAGTGAGAACCTTCACCATGTTGGGCAACGTTGATTTCTGAAATGAAATTAAATAATAAAAAAGGTCATTTTCTTAAAACCTCCGACAACATATAATCAGAAAATGCTGTATGAAAAAAACCCATATCGAATAACATGTCTATCGTATAGTGTATATATTGTTTATATTTACATTCTGAATGTTTCGTCACTATATGAATCAACCAACTGACGAAAACAAACATTTGCCTATGAAAACACTATGAATACACTATGAATACAACGATTCTCGTGCATCGATCAGCTGATTTCAAACATCACGCCAGTTTCATATCAATCAAAAATAGTCCCACACAATATTTTAATGTATAATCTTTAATGTGTTGTTTCTTGATATAGAATCAACTAAGGTTTACTGTAATAAGTCAATCTAATCTTATTTTAACTATATTTCTTGTTTATCGATTGTCATTTGCAAAAAAAAGTCGACCGGAAGGCGGAAGCTTGAAAACGCGACGTTGTGGAATGACGTACATGGGTGTCATAATTTTAAATATAATATAATAACCTTTCAACATATTTATTCTCATAAGTTATTCTAATGTAAATATATGGATTGAATGTATTTTTCTTAACGCGCTCCACGGGATATGTAGATAGCTTCTGCTATTCATAGCCGCTATGAAATTAGAAAAATACATTCAATCCCTATATCGTAACAATGATGACAAGGTAAGTCTGACAATAAGTCATCAACTGATATAATAATACATAGTATACACATTTTATGCATATACAGATATTTGTTTCACGCTAAGCAACATTGTAAATTATTCAATCATTAGTCCTTAATGTTCATCTTTCCTCGAAGAATAATTTTGATAATTTTTTTCTTACCTGTTTCTGTATGTTTCTGTTTCTGACGTTTCAATATCGGACCTAAATTGCATAATTTAAATTGTAAATTAATGCATGGTCGTAAAGTACTGAATTTCAAATAACTTGTGCTTTTTGTGAAATGATTTTTTATAAATAGCATGTTTTCCTTTTTTAGATTTTGACAATGCATATTTCCTAGAACAAAAGGTTACTACGTAATTTAGTTGAGCATTTTTGGTAAAACAAACCACATCAAATACTATAAATAATTTCGTTGATGCTATATTGATATAAGATCAAAAGAATCGCTTCCAATATGTATATTTATATAATCGAAAGACAAAAACACAGATTTAAGAGTGACGCACTTTAATATTTCTATTTCATTTTTGTCCTTTTTATACAGTATATTTATCATTTCATTAAAATTAATCATCATTTTATCAAACGAAATTCAATGATGTTCTTATTTATGAAGCCTACGGCTAAAGGGAGACAACCTCTAGCAATCTCTGCGTTTGTTAATATTATTGCTGCCTGTTATATACATTGAAATTTGCAAGCAATATCATCATATCATTTCTACATAAAAAATCGAAGTCCTGATCATTTTTATTCTTTATTCCTTCTGTCCCAATCTGGATGTTGTTTCATATTGCAGATGCTCCCCCGCCGAAAGCTTATAAGCTTTGCATATCATTTGTACAACAACTGTTGATTAATCGTGTTTTTATGTGTTTAATTAACACAAAATACTTATAAAACTATTTATTTCTGCTTTTGGTGCATGACGAATATTGGAAAATAATCATTTGAAACCATTAAAGTATGATAAATACAAATAATTCGGCATGAGTTTCGAACAAAGGCTACAAGAGGTTAAAGTAAGTCTTATGCACCAATCACCCTTAACATTAAAGGATACAAGTGTTTAAATCACCCGAAAAAATGTTTTGACCGGCAAACGACACATTAAGATAATACCTACCATTTGAACCACCGTCTACGATCACGGTGATGCTATCCGCGAAAGCTCCAATTTTACATTCGAACGTCACATCTGTTTCAAACGCTGTCGTGAGGAATGTCAGAGTTGATTGGCCGGTGAAACGACAAAGATGGTCGACTGGTAAGTCCAAAGTTTCTAAAAAAATAATGGTATATCATACTGTGAGTCGATATCAGTGTCGTTGAGCTTTTATTTATCTCACATCTTTGTAGCATTGTTACAATCCACATGACAGAAATCAAAGTGCGCTGAACTTGTACCATATTAAACTTTACTTTGAAATATTTTTTTTCAAAGTGGGTTATAACAAACTTAAATCGGACATCTCTAGTGTCAGCGATACTGTTGAACACTATCGTAATGATGTCATTTGCGTTAGTTTACAGGCCAATTACACAATGCCAATACAAACTAGATTTGATCGCGATCAAAACACGGGATTTCCACCCAAGTAATGATATAAGTAATGTTATCGAACAGGCGATTGTTTTAATACTCTTTCCCTTCGTTTTTTAAAGTCGAATGAATGCATAACGATCGAACGAACAAAAGAAAAATGAACAATGAACGAACGAAATAAAGAACAAACGGACGAATGAAATGATTATTATACATTGTATTCAGCTGCACGTTGATATCCATGATTATAGTGAAATGTACTTCCTTACACATGCACATGTGGACAATAAAAGTAGCGCAGAGTTAAACCAAAAATAGATTTGTGAAAATCTCCCTATTTGGGCATAAGATTTCATAACCAGGTAACTGTTTCAGAGCTTACTGATTGGGTATATTCATGGTGCGTCAGTTTAAAATTTTAAGGTTTGATGAGTGGGTTAGACAAGACATGTAGATTGAAAAACTGTAAAGAAATTTTGAACTTTTTTTAGTCAGTTTCTGACAGAGAATCTCGAGATTGCAACTTATTTAGCTTCAATAAGTATTGTATATAAATATCGTGTCTAATAGGTTCTAAACCCCGGGGCCTGTAATTTACACGCAGCGTTGCTCCCTTATACATTTGTATAGTCTATAGGATCCATTTATTCTCATGACGGTCAGAACGAAGGTAACCAGTAAGATAATGTATACAACTCTTTGTTGTAGACTTTAAGAGCCTTCCATCTATTAAGAGATTTGATTCTGCTATATCAGAATATATGAACTGTATATACGTTTCTGGCTTTATCTGAATATTGAGAAGATTTTAATAAAATCTGAATTCTGATCTTCTATACAAAGGTATTCCGAAAAAAACTATCTTCTAGTACTTGAAGCCTTTTACCAAACTGCAGGTGTGCCAATGACGTAAGGTTTGGTGGGGCAACTCGTTCTACATGTCTTACTTCTTCACAACACAAAACACATCTGTTTGCTTCCAAGTCCACGTTCATTCTCCTTTTCCTTAATAGCGATGTTGGACAAAGGGGAATAACTCACACAATGAGAGCTAGAATTATCTCCCCTTTGGCCACACAATGTATATAAACACAAACTACATAAACAACATCCAACACACAAAATAAAATTGGGCTTACACAATTTTTACCATGGGTGTTTAAGATAAGAAAGAGATTGGATGCGGAATAAACAGGAAAGGTAACAGCTAGAAAAAAGTATTTTGTTTTAAATGGAACTTTACGATGTTGCTGCCTCCCCACAGCAATACATGGTGCAGTATCCGAACCCGGTGTGTCACGATGATGTGTGAAATGTGAGTGACAAAAAATGAAACTTTTGATAAATAACGTTGTTATCGTATGATCGCATTACCTACTCATGTTTCTAGGGATCTTGGTTATTAAGAAGTAGTTTACAGATTTTAGCTTATTTGACCCTAGTGACCTTGAATGAAGACCAAGGTCATTCACCTGAACAAACTGATTAGCCCTTCATCCCAGCATGCCACTAGCCCAATATCAGGTCTCTAGGCCTCTTGGTTATTAAGAAGAATTCGTTTAAAGAATTTAAGCTTTTTGACCCCTGTCAAGGTCAATGAAAAACATAAGTTCTGTAGACATCTGTCCATGCTATGTCTATGAAAAAATTCAAGCATGTATGTTATGTATTAAAGGCGCTGAAATCTTGTTCATTTTTTGCGGGAAAACGCCAAAATCGCCATTTTCAAAGGGCTATATGATTTTGGTTATTAAGAAGTAGTTTACAGATTTTAGCTTATTTGACCCTAGTGACCTTGAATGAAGGCCAAGGTCATTCACTTGAACAAACTGATTAGCCCTTCATCACAGCATGCCACTAGCCCAATATCAGGTCTCTAGGCCTCTTGGTTATTAAGAAGAATTCGTTTAAAGAATTTAAGCTTTTTGACCCCTGTCAAGGTCAATGAAAAACATAAGTTCTGTAGACATCTGTCCATGCTATGTCTATGAAAAAATTCAAGCATGTATGTTATGTATTAAAGGCGCTGAAATCTTGTTCATTTTTTGCGGGAAAACGCCAAAATCGCCATATTCAAAGGGCTATATCTCCGCCATTTTGGATCGCATGACCTTGAAGCTTTTCATTATATATTTCTGAGAGCATGACCTTTCATATCCAACTTTCGAATTTTCTGTGTTGAATTTCACTTTTGACCTTTGTATGACCTCGTAGTGAACTCTTGACCTTGACAAAATCTCTGATAACATGTAATGAGAAAAACACGCGATATGTCAGGATCTACCTAAATAATTAAACAGGGACGACGAAGAGCGTACGGTAATGAAGTTAAGGACTTTAAACTTCAAAAAAAGGTTTTTTTACGTCTGTGACCTTGATATCGTTTCATGATTTCATATATGACGTGTCCAAAGTTGAGCGTCATACCTTATTCCGTTTGTGAGATATCCTGCTAACAAGATTTGTGGTAATAAGAAAAAAAAAGAAAAATATTAAGAAAACACAGAACAATAACAATAGGGATTTCCATCCGTAAATGGAAGTTCCTAATAATGAGACATTATCAGAATGATATGTATACACGAATGGCAGTTGATCGTGGTCAGATATTTTTTTTAAGTGACTGATATTTCATTCAACTTGCACACCACAAACAAAGCGCAACCTGGGACCCCGTTCAGATGTCTGTATCTGTATCGGTGTAAACAAGATAAGATGATACTACATCTGAACGCATTTATTGAATAAAGGATAAAATAAAATATAAATTTTTCAATAATGACAATTGCTAAAATGATAGTACTAACCCGATGTAGTCCCGGTAGTAGTGTACATGTAGGCTCCAGCCATCATATTGTATCTGTACCACTCTATGGGAGCGTGTGGTTTACCTACAGGGCCGGAACATGTCAATGTAAGGTTGGTACCGGGGGCAGTATGGAACTCTTTTGTTGGGTACCTATCACCAGCTATGGTAATCTGAGGTTCACCTGCATATGCTGTATGGAAATACGTGAGAGTAAAATCGAGAGCAAAACAGATATTACTGAACTTAAATATTATAAATAAAATGTTCTAAACCATATTCCGTTATTACACGATAAAGAGTTATCTTCTCTTGATAGAAGATGACTCCATAATAAAAAAATGAGTTTGTCTCGTATACACATAACGTCATACTCACTTACTACCCGCAAGGGCAGATGACCCAATAACACGCAAATGGGGAATACCTTGTTGCCAAAAGAGTAAATATAAAAAAGTAACGAAAACCATGACTCAATCTCTATAACATAAGGAAATGCTGTCAAAATAAGTCATTGCTTACTGTATATGGACAATTCCTCTCGAACTGTTTGTACATTGATATCATTTCCATTGTATACACCCAATAGAGCGCATGTGTAAATCCCTTCATCGTCGCATTCCATCTCGTGCAGGATGACTTGTAGAAAGATTTCGTCCATGGGATATCGCTGGTACGTCACTGTACTTTTCATTTCTAACTTTTTACGATCGATCCCAGCCCCCCACTCAGGCACCGTTCCATTTGTACTTCTAAGTGTCAGGTAAGGGCGTTTATATGACACAGGTCCCTCTCTTAGGAGTTGGATGTATCCAAATTGTGTGAGGTTTTCGGCTAAACTTCCAATGGAACATCTTATAGTTACGTCGAAGTGTCCTTGGTACTGAACTTTTGAAGGGTTGATAGTCAGAACCAATCCTGAGAGAAATAACACGTCTTAACTTTTAAGTGAAATCATAAAACGTGAATTAAAATTTAAATAAATAACAAGATCGTGTATAGGAATTAATATGTCGGGGCTAAAAATTCGAGTACAATCATGTATTCTGAAAGCTTATAATTACTCTTTAACGACTGTATACGTTTTTACCAAAAATGAATGACGTCAAAATACAAATCTTAATGGTATCACACATGAGTTTTGTGAAGCTTGATTTCAGGTTTTCATTACGAAACATTGGACAAAATGCTGTCCTGTAAGTGAAGTAATTCTACAATCTGCACAAAGAGCGCTCAACAAATGGCTTTTTTCTTGCAGAATATAATTTGGTTTGCTTCCTATAAAATGTATAACATTTGTTGCATATTAGTAGAATATTTATAATGTGAATACTAACCTTCTTGCTTCTCACTGTTCGAGGTTTCATTAGTTTCAATAGTACCATTTTCAAAACCAAAAATTTGATTGACTGTAAAGAAGAAAACGCTTGTCAAATTGATAAAAACATATATTTAACGTGGTCCTCCTTCATCTTTATTCTCACATTTGAAAGGACCTTTTCCGTAGAACAGAAATCAATTTTCAATTTTCATCACAAATGACTCACATAGTAATTATAAACATATAACATTGACAATAAGATTAAACACTTAAAACAAAATAACAAAACATGTTCTGATTTTGTTTATCGCTTGTGAGAAAGTATTTGCTGAAGACCCTGTAGTTACCACATCTGATTTAAGTATAACTTACAACTTTTCCTTGCTTTATATGCAGTTACCACAGCCAGGGTGTCATGCAAGGGACCAATCCCACATCTGAATGTCACCTCTGTTTCCTCCTCTGTTGCAGTAAACGTTAGAAAGCTGGTCCCGTTGTAAGCACATGCGTTTCTTTTTTCAACCATCAATGTTTCTTTATGATATAAAGAAGTAGTTGAATTAATTAAATATATCTGGTTGTTTCTATATTGCTAATATGTCATACAACAATACTATTTCATGCATACGGATTTTCATTTCCCGTCACTCTCAATCCACTCGAAAAAAAAGATATTTAGCCTTTTATGTATCGAGATGATTACATGTATATTCTTGTCGCAAATCGTTGCATATCAATGGAAATAAATTGTACTTTAAGATGTACTTCAATTGCTTTCTGACATCACTATATCAGAACATACAGAATACAACATGATTATCTAAATTGCCCGATTCTTTTAAATCATATACATCATTGTTATGTAAAAAAAACATAAAATAACATTAACTTAGATTTTGGCCAGTGAAACATCACTTTTATAATAATTTAAGGAATATGTTTTAATATTAAGGAGATGTAGCACAGAAATCAGATTGCATACTGAGAGTACAATACATAACAAAGCTACTTCAACTTATTATAATTCAATTTAATTCAAAGGAATTTCAAATTTCTCAGAGAATACTCGTTCCAATGAAGGTTGAGTTATGCCTATCTTAGATAACCCCTACCTTGGTCTACACCATCCTCCAGCTGGGTAAATGCGCCTACTCTGCTGTTGTATTCGTACCAGACGATAGGGACATGGGGCTTTCCTACCATACCATTACACATGAGGTTCACCTCACTGCCGGGCTCTACAATTAGTCTCTCCCCAGGGACTTTCTCATTGAAGTATGTTATAGATGGTTGTTGTCCGAAAGCTTCAAAGTTAAAAAAAAGCAAAATTTGTATATTGTATTACCATCTTATTTTCATATCATATTATAAATTATAACATGTTTTTTTACGGGAGATTTACAATTTGAAACCAATAGTTTTATTTGAAAAACTGCTTAACTTGAAATAAATAACCATCTAGGTTTACAATTCATTGGCTTTGGCTTTGGTATATTGATAGTTTGTGTAATTCATCCATAAAGATTTAGATATCAACATGTTCATTTGTATCGATTAGTCGCACAGTTACCTTTACAAGACATCATGTATCCATCTTGTGCATATTATTTGAATTGAAAATAGACAGAAGATACATACTAACACTAAAAGTATACAAAAACAAAAGGGCATAAATGTAAATTTGACTGATCAAGTTAGCATTTTAATAACTAATATCACAAACATAAAGGTCGCGTTGAATCAAATAGCAAATTGAGATTAAATGAGTGGTACAGAACTGTTAAGACTATCTTACATTGACGAATATACAATCAACTACTGTTTCAAGAATAAGGTCATATGGCTATGCTGAAGATGCAATTCCCCATTATGCCTATTACGAACCACTGTATTATATTTTTCTTTCTAAACGTACGCTGAATTGATAAATAAGACATCAGGATGTATTTCAATTATTCAGAATCTACTATAAATGCTTACAATAGATGATGAGTTCATCCCGAATGTGTTCCTTCACAAGGCTTCCATTTTTATCATTTCCAAATACTTCGCACGAATAGATGCCGCCATCGTCACATTTTATCTCGTGCAAAGTAACTTTCAAATACGTCTCCTCCATTGGTTCTGTCGAATATCTAACAGATGATTTTCCGTCCATCTCTTCATCATCAACCCAAGAACTCCATTCTGGGAGGGTACCATCAATCACCCGCAGTGATAGTAACGGTTTCTTTCTCATCAATAACGTTTCTTTTGATATTTGCACCCATCCTACGGTCTCAATGTCAGTTTCCCCGAGACCACAAAGAATGGTGACGTCATGCTTCCCAATGTACTGCACTTTTTTAGGCTCAATAGTTAGGAAAACACCTTGCATATGTTAAAAATACAACAATTAAAGTAACATAATTGTTACTGAAAATTTTAATGATATTTGAGACCTGAACCAAATTACTTAATTTTCCTCATGCATGTATCTACATACAGTCAAAACATGTCGCTAGTAATGGTAAATACATAGAGAAATATGGAACAATCTGTATGTAACGTTACGTAATTTCAAAATAAAATTTGATTGAAACACTATGAAATGTAAACTACCTGTTCTGTTTTTGCATATTACAGAGTTATGTGCCCTTGCAGGTAGGTATTGATTAAGACGTCATGTGTTTGCGATACGTTTTAGAGAGAAATGCGTGAATTGCGACCACAAATTTAAATGATGACGTCACAATGGATACCTACCCACAAGAGAGTTAACTCTGAAATAGGCAAAGAATAAAATTGACAGATCTTCAACAAAATACATTTTAATATATCATTACTATACTTTATAATTTTGTATTATTAAATTTGCATTGCAATCATTTGCCATTTCATAACATCGAAAAGAGCACATCGCAGTAAAGGGGAACTTTTCAATGCGTCATATGTCAAAATTCTAATACGAGAAATTATTTAGGGCATAGCATGAACTATTTGCCTTGTAACTTTACTCTAAAATATTTCACCACGGCCACCAAAATAATAAAAAAAAAAAATATGACGTGAAAGTCAAGTTTTACTTTCAGTATCACACTAAATAAATAGCATATTAACGGTATATTTATCTAACTAAAATGTTAAAGTATTAAATCATGAGCCACGATCCTTAGTGAAATCGGTATTTCTGTTAACCTACGCTAGGTTCAAATATCAGTCTCGTACGAGTCAAAATAGTGAGATTTGATAGTGCAACTAAGTTAAGTAATTACTAAATTGTATCTACCTAAACATGTTTAACATATTTACCTGCAGCTTGTGCTAAAATACCAGTGATGAAAATGAACACCAAAGGTCTGTCCATGGTGAAATAGTTCAAAACGGGACTATATTGAACCTCCGCATGGTCAGACTGTTTGTTTTATAAACTAAATATCCCCATTTTATAAACACGTGGATAAGACGGAGGTATTCACGGGTACATTGTGGGGAATCACCGTTCTTATCTCAAGACACTGACGGTAATGTTACAATGATTACTGGTGGATTTATGTGTTATGTGCCAAGTTCTGAGAGGAGACCCTTCCCATATTTACAATTTGTGTCCATTCCGATGCATTTTTACTTCCTCATAGATAGATTTAACTGCTGAGTTAGTTGGAAAAAATAGTAAGTTACTCGAAGTAAACGTTTATATGTTATCTTACTTAGAACTAGTGCCTTCCGAAAAACAGCATATATAATTAAATACTAAGCGTTTTGGGATCATTTAACTGAGAGAGCATATTGAGATATATCTATAAGTACATGTACGCATATTTTCAAAACCTTAAATGTATCTCATTATTTCAAGAAATCATCAAAGAAAATTCAATTTAGAAAAAGAGACCATTGTGTTTCGATAAACTTCATATTCGCCCTTCCTTCATAAACAAATGTATCCAGTATTATACTACAGGTCCAACATTATTTAGCGATTGTAAAATTATTTTAACACTCTTCTGGTGTATCAAATGTAAATCACCATTGTATTTCTTTGAGATTGTACCGTCAGGCTCAATGTAACGCCATTAACGATATGCCTGTTACAGTCAGAATACATTAATATTACAATTGACAAAAAGGTATAATCAGATACATCATGTGAAAAAGTGGTCCATTCCGCAACATTAAGTATGAAACTAAACGTTGACATAGTTTTTTGTAGTCTTTATTGACAAGTTTGACTGCCTTCTACGGTTGTTATCGGAAAACATTCTTATTTTTACTAAGTAAAATTATATTATATTCCTTTTTTGTTATCTCGCGTATGTCCGACTACATCAATGGGTAGGTTTGCTTTACAGTAAAAGCTACCAGGATGAACATCGCTATTTCACATCAAGGTTACCTTTAACACAAGTGTATATAAGGTGCCTACCGTATACATGTCGGTTCTACATCGTTTAATCACTAGGTTATAAATGTGACCGAAGTCACGTCTGGAGTTAGGGCCAGACATTTTAGGCATTCTATACAGGTATATGGCTGGTGAATCAACCAGGTATCTAAAGTTTGGTATTTTGCATGTAAGAAACTGCTTCCATTAAATCAATTTATCTTTAACGGAACAGTAGCGTTATTTGTAAGAAACCTGGATACTGATATGATTGACAAACATTCTTTATTCAACAATACTTTCTTTAATTTTATTTTATTCAAAACTTTTGGAAATACACCGACTTATCCAAACCATATATAAAACGTACACATATATAGAATAATAATAGATATGTTGCGTTTATATAGTTCAACGACTTATTTTCTGTTTCGCTATCTGAACATCCCTTTAAATGTGTTTGCATTTCAGTGATCATTTTAGCATTTTCATTAATTACAATATATTTTCGTGTTCTTCTTTTTGTTTTTAATTAGTCAGTTCTCATACCACGCAAGCGTTATTTCTAAATACCTGTATACGCCAGTCGACTTCAGGATGTGTAAGATCCTCCTTAGATCGAACATTTCCGAGTTGTCTTTTGAAACAACGACAACTTATGTCTGATTTTGGAAGATAAATCCCTTTTTATCAGAGCCCCTCGTTATACAGAACAGCTGAAATACCTCACATAAGTTTGTAAAGATAATTGCAATTAACAATAATTTCGAAATAAAAACTGACACCGTTAGTCTAAAAAACGAAAATGAAATAAGCCAAATAGATGTCATTCTATACAATAATAAAAATGTCTTCACATGTCCCTCACCTAGAAATTCTGCCCTATATTGCACTAGTACTATCTGTAGACATGTCCAGGTGTCAGTTCTCACCTAGCCCACCACGATTTGCCGTAACTCACCACTGTTGAATAGCACGACGCAACCCTTACACAGTTTCGATCTATAGTACAAATAAGCTGGCGTATTTTATATAAATAAACAAATAAATAAACAACAATCGCCTGATGGGTCCATTTATTGACCCCTATCTCATTGTCTTACGTCCACGATTTGAGCACACAACTGATCTCGATAAGCATTATAGCTGTATAGTCGATAATGTTTACTATATGTCTACTAAAGCCTTTGATCCTTGATGTTAAATTAATCTATGCTTAATACCCGTATATCATTTTTTTCAAATATATTCTTGAAATGTACGCAACCTCGATAGTGGTTTTTTTTCTTAATTTTTTTCTAGTATTCTATATTTTGTATCATATTCATGCACAGAAATACATTAGTACATTAACCTTATCTTTTCTGATTTTTATATAAATTCAGAAGGAATTCAAACCATGTTTTGCTAATTATTTCAATTATTACTTGTTATGATAGAATGATACGTGCTCTAATTTTAAGTATTTAAAACGTTGATGTAAATACTATAGTATGGATTAGGATGCATTATATAATGAACGTTATAATGCAAGTCCTAAACAGCAAAACATGATTATACCAAACCCATTTTAATCATCAAAATCACTTCGTTGTAGCATAGATCTTTATATAGATAGGTATACTATAAGAACATTTACGGTGTATGAAATGACTACGGCATAACCCTCAATTCGTTGAAAGTAGCGTGCTTGTTATGGATTTGTTTTCCTGTATATAAGTACATGATGGCAAAAACATGAACTGCTTAATATAAATTATTGAATCGCAAGATCCGGTAATAACCGAATGTATATACTACGATATATTTACGAAGTGATTATACTTTGTACCGACAAAAGATTTTTTTTTTCTTGTTTTTTTTTTTTTTTTAGAAGCCAGTATATGTATTTAGAGGTAAAAATACTACAGCTACATCTGCCTAAGCGATTGCTTCTGTATAAAGACCACCTGCTTAATAAGGTCAGCTTTACATGGTTCCTAACAACCAATTTCAGCTTAATTCAACCTATGTATAAAGATCATCTGGTTATAAAGATCATTTTTGCTGTTTCATTGAGGATCTTTATTTTCGAAGGATTTGGACTCAAAACTCGGTACAATTTCTCCTCTCATATGTCATAAATAAGATGTAAAAACTATCATTGTTCATCATTAAAAATGATGAAAATATTGAAAGCGTGAAGTAATATAAAAGTATACATTACTCACAATGGAATAGAGATTCGTCTTGCGATACGAGGTTTAAACGTTTTTAACGAGACGTATTATTAAAAATCTGTGTGGTTATAAAAAGGATTGCTGCTTGGCCTTTGGACAGATATCAGTGTTGGTGTGCCCACGATACGTCATAGTTGTCTGTTTATGATCCCAATATAAACCCAAGTTGTCAAGATAAGATTAGTTTTAACCAGCATTGTTTCACAATGGTAGGTATTATATATTTATTTCTGTTTGCCAAATGTATAAAAACCAAAAGGTGCTCTGAGTAACAATATTAGTGAAGGTATATAAACAGGAAAAAGTGTTATTTTGCATTTCGAAACATCAACCCGGAAGATGGTATTTATTCCATTGTCTCTATGGTAGATATATACGTATTTTTTTCTGTTTGCCAAATGTATCAAATTCAAAAAAATATTCTGAGTATCAATATTATTGAAGGCATATAAAGAGGATAAAGGTCTATTTTTTTGCATTTCGAAACATTAACCCGGAAGATTGTATCAATTCCATTGTCTCTATGCACATCATTTTCATGTAGTATTTTTGGAATATCATTAGGACATAGCATTGATTGTTCGTGTTTGCATCGATTGGTATATCTGTCATCAAATTAAATATACCTAAATCTTATTTTTGGTTTAGCTGTCAGTTGATCTATCGATATATAACATATGACGTTACAATGAAAGATTTTCTGAACAAAACACATGAAAGATACCCGTAATTGGCTTCAAACGAGATGCTGTTATATTGTGACCATATCCAAGTTACACAAAACAGACTATTGAGAAATTTGTTAAAATTGAATAATGACAACTGTATAATCGTTTAAATATCAAGAAAAGTCATGTTAATGTCAATGAATGTTTATATTATTTTTAGATAGCTCATTGATAAAATAAACAGTAATTTACTTTCTTAACTATATATGATACCTTTATATAGGACGTAGACTTAAGTAGCAAAGCGATCGCTACTTCCAAATGCAGGCATTTACAACCATTGTCTGGTATTCTATGTGTACTATTATCGATGATAAGGACAGACTTTTACTATATACAATCACAAGGTGGCGTCCTTAAACGAGTTCTCAGCCTTTTTTTATACGATGTGTACTTTGGTGGGAAGTATAGTAATCATTATACAATCAGTAATTTTAGTCGTTTTATTGATGTGGAGCTTTGGCGATAGAACTAACGACATTTCAAAATAGGTCGGTATCTTAGTAGAATCGGCAAATCCTGTTTTGAAAATGTTTGGATAAATTTTATCTTCGACGTGTATTTTGTTTGAAATAATTCATTAACTACCTGTACATGTAACACACTGCAAACTTCCGTTTTACGTTGCTCTATTTAAACGACTGTTATCCACCTGCAAATACTGCACTGTGACAAATGATTTGGTTAACTAAAATCTTTGGAATGTGCAACACATATATAATGAATCAGAAACCCCGTAGATAGAATAACGTTCTCAAACCACGCCAACAGTATCAATTCTAGGTATCTAGACAATAGAGTGTTGATTGCGCCATCATTTGATCTGGCATTTCTTCAGAGCAATTTTTTAACTACGGGGCACAGGTACGATTATAGATTACTCATAGATTACGAAGCGAGAGTAACAAAAGAATGTATCTCGAGGGAAAAAAGGAATGTCAATGACATTTTACTTGGTACTATAGGTATCCAAAGTGTGATTTATTGCCATTTTAATCCTGAGTCAGGTTTGTGTCTATGGAAAGAAACCATGCAACAAATGGCACGAATGACATTATTTTGTAAGCGGACCATCAAATCTACTCCCTTTCATTCTTCATTTCAAATCTCCGGATTATTTAACTCATACGGAATCATTATACGTCGTTGGTAATATCCAAAGCATATTTATAGTTATTTAATCAAGTTTGCTCTAGCAATTCGATTATGACATTGTATGAGGTCGATGATCCAGGAAAAACTTTCATTAGGATATCAAACCAGGTGGGAGGGGTATTGATGGAGGTCAAGGTTAATACACTTTCTTAGCGTGTTACATTCACGTACATATAGTTGTAATACCAGAAAACATTATTTCCGCAAGTAACACACGCAGACTCAACGGATATATAGTAAATAAGGTATCACTATGTCGCTTTCATGCATTTCAATACCTAGAGTCAGGTCAATTATCTAGAATAAACATTTTGATATTTTAAAAATTTGGTGCACATATGGATGATATTTAATGTACAATTGTCATTTTGTCGAATTATCTATGCTGTAATTTGTTTTTTGTGTTTACTATATATATTGGGTACATTAACGTAGTAAAATTTGAACGGGAAAGTCAAGTATAAACATTCGAATCAACAGCACAATGTATGCGATGACTTGTGTTTAGTAATTAGATAACATTTCAGTATAAACACAAGTGACGAAGGGAAACAATCTAACATGTATGACTCGTAGTCGAACTAACGATCGATGTTCAGCGAATCATTCGAGTCACTAAACATCTGCGTAACATCCATGTCCTCTAAAAAGGATGTTTCAATGGCGAGCCAACGGCCGGACTGATAACTCGAGATACTTACAGTGAAGAGTCGTCAGTTACATGATTGCGTTCCAAAGTATTAAAATCTTATAATCGATTACCTTTTATTGGCTGCTATCATGCCATACAGACCACTTCTTCGCCATTTAAATCTTGATTTGGCCCAGTGGTGTATGTCGCAGGTATATTTGGCTAGGCGATTGGGTGACTGGATAGGGTAATGGTAATAACATTATCATCCTTCGGCACTTGTCACTTTGTCCATAGGGTTATTATAAATATTTGTTAATGTAGATCAAATATCGCTAAATTTGTACTTACACATATACCGGTCATATTTCATATAATGTCCTCTATGATTTGACTATTGATCCAGGCTTGTAGTGTGCTTTTCCTCGCTATCTTTGTGGTGACCCTTTTCCAAGCGGCATCAGGCTTTTTGGTCGGTAACGACACCTCCGTAATTACTGAAACACAAGCAGGATACGGTTGTAAGTACATCTTAATTGTTTCAAGTGATATGTCAGATTCCGTTTCCATTTTCGTATTAAGTGTATTATGATATAAACTCGAATTTTCTCAGATATATTACATTAATTCTGCACACTGAATAAAATTACTTATTTACCAAGATATTTCTTATTAAAAGAAATTCGTATCCTGTATAAATATGCTTGTAAGTAGATAAGAGTTTCTGAGAGAAACTTTATGACATTGTACTAAAACTGTTAAAGTAATATTACTTTTTAAAATTATTTCTTTCATCAGCCTGCCCGGAACATTGTAAGATAACTCCTTGTGCAAGCCAGGTCGGTTGTTCTCTCTGTGACAACGGATATTGTCTTCATTATCAAAAGAATGGTACATCAACGTAAGTATAGTGTAATCTAGCGAGCGCGTAAAATGGAATAAGGAGACAACTATGATTAGAGTAGATTTAGGAAAATACAATAATGGATACAAAGTGTAAACAAAAAAAAACATTCAAAATCAAACATGATTCTACTGGAAAAATTATAATATTTTATAGCAATAAAATCATTTTGAAATAACTTTGCAATATTGGCAAATTTGCTGAAATTCTAAATTTAAGGTGAAATGTAGCTTAGCATTGCCTGAAAATGTGATAGTTCTAACTTCATGACATCCTTGTGTTGATATTTGACTAGAACAAAAAAACGGTATTTATTGCAGTTCATTGTATGTTAACCTTACGCATGATTTCTGTTTCAGTCTAGGTGTGTGCTTGTCGTCTTGTCCGTCCGGATACTACTGCCAACAAATACGGTTCTCAATTTGTAAAGGTATGATGCGCTATATATATATATATATATAAGAAATAAAAACAATAACGACTGACTAGTGAGCGCTTTCGCCCCATTCAAGGGAGCTCTTCAGACTGTATATAACGTTTATTTTAACAGTTGATAAATGTAGACCAGTACATGTCAGTATAAAATAAATATGGGTATTTATATCTAAGTATAACATTGTAGTCACTCAGATAGAGGCTTGTTGAGTGTTTACAGCAAAACTTGTACATAATGTTGGAGATATCCCTTCATGTGACATATCCTATATCTATAGATTCCCGATTACCGTCTTTACTTCCAAAAGACTAAAATAATGATAATTCAGTTGTTTTGATTCATGTCATTGCGGTAGAAATGTTATTATGCATCAAAATTGATGACTTACGACAATAATCTATACCGCAGTAATGCCGATATCACGTATTTATCTAACGCGAGTAAGACAGAGTTATCTTTTCCTCTTATTCTCCTGTCTCACCCAACAGGGGAGGGCAGTGTATATGATTTCGTTCTATGATTTAGACTAGCAGTGATTTGTATACTACTCGTTCTGAAATTTTTACAGCTTGCAAGGATACAAATTGTGACACGTGCAACTTTCTCGGAAAATGTACCAACTGTAAATCCGGGTTCTCTCTTATGACCACTGATGGAACATGTCATGCCGCGGCTACAGCAGTTTCCATGACAACTGAAGATCCAACTACAACAGAAGTTATGACGTCTGCCGCCATGACGTCAGCGGTGTCGTCATCTACAGACATGACGTCCGCTTCAAACACAGATATGACAACAACGGGAGCTGAAACAAAGACAACGATGCCAGCAGGTCCTGCACCAGTTGTTGGTTAAATTCCCTTGCTATTACGAACAGAGATATGTTTTTAAATGAATTTTGATGAATAAATCGTTTTACAATGTAATAAAAACATCATCGTGTTTTTATATGTCACTTAGTGCTCTACTTTATTATATCATCATAAAATTAAAATATATGGCTTAATACGGAACTCCCTGATTAACATGCTTCACACTCATTTTATTTCTTTGTTTTTCTGTCGAATTATTGTGATTTCGTTTTATCAAAATTTCATTTCGTTTTATCGAAACAGCATTTCGTTTTATCTGCATCACATTCATTTTTAAGTTCCATGTGTAATTTATGTGAAGTAACACCATTTGTGTAATGGATATCTTTGTCAAATAACGTTTATAATTGAGTAACCCTTCAAATATAGGGGAGACAACCCAACATATCTTCCACTCACTTGACAAAGAGATGATAAAACAAAACAGCTGTCACCTACTCTAGGTGATATATTGATACTGATGATCGATAATCTCCAATCTCCATGGCGGAGCGGGACCGAATCATCAAGTTAAATGTAGGGGGCGCCCTGTATACTACGTCCAAGTCCGTGATGACCAGTGTCCGAGGAGGGTTCCTGGACAGAGTGGCTGTAGGGGAGATCAACTCCATGCGGGACCACAGGGGAACCATATTCATTGACAGGGACGGCCACGTATTCAGGTTTGTGTGTGTGGCTGATCGTTAAATTTTGTTCGCTATGTTGGTCAATCAGTTTGTTCTTTGTTCAAAATGTCACTTTGGTAACATGCGACTAATTTTGCCCTGGTTTCAGTTTCATGAACATGCCTGATCTTTCAGGAATCCCTTAACTTAAAATCCCCAATAGGAAAGCATTGCAGAATTTAAGGTAAACACTTAAGTTAGGGAGTTTTCCTTAAAATCTGTAATGCTTTCCTATTGGGAATTTTAATATAAGTGATTCCTTAAAGTTAAGACATTTTCGTGAAACTTGACCCAGCTTTTCAAACTGAGAAACATTTTCTCCTCACAATATTTATTCATCAGGATAATCTATGAGTACATGGGTTATAATTCCCTATTAATTATCGATAAAGATATCATACCTGTTTAAAAGATAAATCATATTGTTACATACGACTATATACAGTATCTAAAATTATTGTGTATATTTTTCATGGAAGCATTAGTTTAAGAATGGAGAATACAAGAATAGAAAATGAAAATCCCTTTTAATTAAAGTTATTGTATCTGTAAATTCTGTTCAAATATATGCTTCGATTCTTTTTGGATATACTTATTCGCAATTTATTGGCATAAAAACAATTAAATCATTGTGTGCATGTTTCCTGCATATCAGGCAGTTTTTATTTTTATTGATTGCATGAAACAATCTTAATATTGATGGTGATGAAGCCAAGAAAATAAGAGGTAAAATGAAATATTACTGAAGTGACAAATGATTGTAATGTAATTATACTGAAATAGATTCAACGAAATTGAATAAAAACTCTTTGGAATTTGGACGAAAGAGGTAACAAAAATCAATGTATATTTCTCTATTATCGTAAATTCAGCAACGTCCCTTCTTTTACAGTCTAACAACTGCAGCAGTTGTTCACTGATGTATACACCGACACAGTGTTTCATATCTTAACATATTACAGGTAAACACATTATAACGAACATAAGCCATACAGGACCAGCTGCTTCCCTCTCAAAACATGGCGCAGAAGTATATTGTTATAAATCGATGAAAATGTAGGATTGTTCAATATTATCATCTCTCGATATGTCCTTGTCTATCCGGCCATTTAAAAAAAAAATCTTCTTTAGTCATTTTTGCCTGAACATTATTTTCCACCAACTCCCTAAATTCCTTATTAAAGATGCTCCACCGCCGATGAATGTTTTTTGTCTCTATCAAAAGCAGAAGCAGACGATTTCGCTTACAAAAGTTACTTACTTTACATCATTACCACCATTGAAAAGTTGGGGCTTCTAATTTTCCGTCAAGATAAAAAGATTAAAATTTATTAATTGCGTCCCGAAATGAATCTGTGGCACTATATCCTAAATAACTGAATGCGCTCGCACCATAAAGCAAAATGGATTGTTTTATATTGTACGAATAAACACCAATTAATGTTCAAATAATGGCGGTAGAAAATCTTTGATTAACTATAAAAGACTATAGCACATTTTGATTTTATTACTATTTCCTAGAACTGATAAAGAACTCTGTAATTTGTAATTAGTTTGATAAGCCTTTGATAGAATTCTCTAACATATACTTATTCTTTCATGTTTTCTATGTCTTTGCTCAAGTTATCAAGACATCTGCTGATTATTGCTATTTGTCGTAGTCAAGGATAAAAACCAAAGACGTTTTCTTGACACAATGATTATGATATTGGCTAGACTATTGAAATGTCTGGCATGCTTATACGAAAAAGTTCTATTAGAAAATACTGTTAATGTACTTACGTTTGCTCAGATTTAGATATAAATATATATCAATAAGTGTAATCCGGTGATTTAATGGAACTTGTTTACCACATTTAACGCAGTATAAGCGCTTCATATACAGCAAAAAGTCCGCTAAAAAGTGCCCTTCAGTATGTTCGGTCAAAAGTATTATTTTTGTGATTGGTATTGTTTCTTTTATTTGTTCCCGTGAACTAGTTATGTATTGCACAATTAAATTGTCTTTTTTTTTTGAATTTCAAAATAAAGTGGCAAAAAGATATTAAAATGTCAATATGCTAAGACATCGACCTATTCTAGTCTTCTCGTGTTGCTGGCGGTAAAAACAAACAAATGAATATGAAACATTATATACGGTAGGGTATATGAAGGTAAGGGGAGGTAACTCCCTTATGACAGAATAAATTATTATTCAGATAGAAAAAGAAAATGAAACATTTATATACACGTTAGGGTTTATGAAGGTAAGGAATGGTAACTTCATGAAGAAAGAAATCATTTTAGTTATTGTCAACGTTGTGATTCATGCCATGTTTGTGTGTATTTTTAGATACGTGCTGAACTACCTACGGACCTGTAAGCTGACGGTACCCCAGGGTTACAAGGAACTCTACCTTCTGAGGGAGGAAGCGGATTTTTATGGACTCCCAGGTCTCATCACAGAGATCGATAATATTCTGAGGTCGCGGAAACGAAGGAACAAACCACGCCTTTCAAAACAAAAGAGCAAGAGTATGGATTTGATTTGCGACGAAAACGGGACAGTTATTTTTGAAGACGACTCTTCTGATTTCTTCTATGATTAATAGATATTTATTCTTCAAACATCTAATTATTAATAATTGCGATTAATACATCGTCAGTCGTTACTTTTTTAATGTTATGCATTAATGTTTAGAAATTTTATTTTTGTTTGCATCCCGAATTCACACTACACTGGTAACAGAGAAGAGTGTTGCAAATAATTTGTATGGGGTAATATATGGAGCATCGTATTTGTTTGTTTACTGTAACACAGGATATGTTTGTGCTTTCGATATTTTGAACTCCTGTTACACATTTTCGTGGGTTAGCCTTATCTAGCACCTAGAACATGAATCCATGTTTATGTTCATAATATATTTATTCATGAATATATTACAACAGAGAACTGTTACGTATTGCAAAAATCTCTTGTTATACAGTAAAATAAAATGCCAATACAATTATATTGTTTACAGTTGTTGGTGGTCTATTGTTTGATACAGTGACATTAATGGGATAGTTATTTAGCTTTTCGTCAGTAACAGGAACTTTCGATGTCGTATTGCCTCGTTTATATTGTATTTATTTTTTCAATATATGAGGGGTTGAGTGTTCTGTTGGTAATCACAGGGAATTGAAAATAAAGTCTGGCATAATGGTTCAGTATTTAAGATTTAAAACCCCACTATCTTTCCGAAACATAAATTAGATTTTTTTTCCAAACAAAAAAAGCGTAAGATGGCCTTAGAAAGGGAGGGTTACAACACCAATCAAATGCAAGGCTTCCTCCGCAATCTGTCATAACATTGAATATCCATTTCCCCTTTTTACAACCTGGCATAGTGATAGTCAACTAACGCGCGGTATATATGAGGACGGCGGGGAAAATAAGACGAAAACATAATATCAGATTTAGTTTAATTTAATTCTTTAGAAGATAATGAAAAGTAAAGTATTAACGGTAAGCTAATAACTTTTGCGACTCTATAAAGTTATGAATATCTTTTTACATTCTAACCTTAAAACGTTAAAAGCCGTTGGTTAATAAACATGCAATTCTGACAATGGTAATTTTTTATTTTGTTATTCATTGTGTTTCTTTTTAAATTAGGACACATAACAATATAGATGCAATTTATCTGTCAGAATCGCGCGACCGTAAAACAGCATAGTTTCCTCGAATCTTCAATTGACTGTTACGTAATTATGTGCTATTTGTCTTCATTCATGCGTTTTATCATGTCTGTAATATAGATCAGGTAGAGCAGGTTTTTTTTTTATTTTTTTATACGACTGGGTTATCACATGGCAATTCTTACTAATTAATTGATTAAGCTATATAAGATCGGTGAACTATTATTTTGTTTAGTGAAGCAACATCAACTGTAAATGACATGATGCTGGAAACAGAATGCTATTTTAAGCAGCGTAGCTACTCATCACATTTATCAATGGGGTCAGACTATACAGGCATAATGTCTTGAGGTAAATTCAAGGCAATATCAGGTCTATTTCAGTTTAATTTCAGATGATTTTTTCAGGTCAAATTTACCTGATAAGTTAAAAAAACCGTGACCTGATATTGACCTGAAATTCAGATGAAATTTACCTGGATTTGACCTGAATTTCACTGAAGAATTTCCCAGGTCAACTTCAGGTGAAATTGACCTGAAATTCATATGCAGATTTTGACCTGAATTCTTCAGTTTTTCAGGTCAATTTCAGGTCAAGATATTTTCAGGTCAAATTCACCATTTGACATACTGCCTGTGTAGTCCATTCCATATCTAATTAAATATGCTAACACTACTTCACAACAAACAAACTGAGACAGGTGAAAACAAACAAGCCACAGAATCAGATGGTTACAACTGGGGAAATACCGATAAATAAACAAAATAAACAACAAATAAAATCTTTCTGAGTGAATTCATCAACAGAGTAAAACTGACTTACACCGCTTTATAATCTTACTTTAAATATAGAATCCGGTATCCATGACTGACCCCAAAACCCATGGGTGAATGGCCAATGCTAATAAGCCAATAGATACATTTTTCTGGTCTGCATCATATGGTTGGATTGAACCCTTTAATTGAATACTGGATTCAATAACAATAAACTTTTGAAACCTGAAAAATATCTTCTATATACATACAGTTTTTGGCAACTGAACATCATTGAAAAAAACACCTTAACTACAAATTTTCACGTTCAAATTTTATATCTAATAATATGTTTTTACAGTTATATATCATAAGCAACACTTTTTGTCTGATGTATTTTGCTATGTACTGGTTGTAAGTTAGGGAAAGAATATAGGCTATGCCTGTTGTTCAATCCCTTTTTAAATATTTTTTAAAATAAAGTTTGTTGAAATTGAAAAAATGAATAAACAGTTAAAGATCAGTCATGTGACTGAACACTACTAACCCTGTCCCTTCTCATAAGGGCTGCATAAGCCTTCAGGATAACAGGTGAAAGCTACCTGGAGTAGAATTCTTGTTGAGTGAACCTGTTTAAACTTCGGTATATAATTATATAAAAGTTAAAGATCTTATTTCCAAAAAGAGACACTGATGTAGCCTTGCTTTTTTAATTTGAGTAATATATTAGATATTTGTAAAGCAATATGCACCTATGTAATTATAGCACTCAAAGAAACTGCTATTGATGAAATGAGACACACATAGATTTTTATGTAAGACATCAAATAACTTATTTCTTTCCGATTAATCTCAAAATACAATACTCACAACTGAGACAGCAAAAAAATCTATATCAATCGTCGTGATATCTTCAATATGACACGGCGCGATGTGTTCAGTAAATTTTCAATTTCAACAATATTTTATTGATATTATGTACATCAATAGGATCGGACATCAGGCTACGCCTATTTAAGTCCTCTCCAGATCTTATTTTAAAGTATAAACATGAATTCATTCTGCAATTAATTTATACATATATTTAAATATACAAATAAATTAAATTAATTACAGTATAGTGATAATAATATTAATAAGTACTAATTAAAGGGGGATAACTCCAATTTTATTTTTGATGAAGAAAATGTTTCAGAACAAGTTTAGTTATTTGGATTTCATATTCCTAGTGATTGTAGTTTTTGGATAGGGATAAGAATCATGCTCATTTATTTACAGACTAACATACATACACACCTTGAGATATTAGGCCAAAAAGTCCCCGTGCATTATGCACAATGACCCATCCCTTTGTAATATATGTATGAAAGTCTGACAACAAATGAGCATTTTGTCTTCAGTTGAATATGAAAAAAATTGGTATGAGATTGAATGAAATTTTTTAAACAATTGGAGTTAACCCAACATTTATGGTTCTAATATGTACAGTTTGATTATTCAATTAGATAATTATTATAGTATAAAAGATTCTCAATATTCGATAAGCAGTATTCAGTATCCATCCAGCCAGGATAGTTAGAGTAAATTAGAAATAAATATTAACATATACAATAGTTTAGATGTTTAATTGCACTGCTAGATAGTATTTTGACTATCAAGTAATTAGATATGGGTACTTGTTACTTGTTTTTGTTTGCTTATATATGCAGAGGGCTATGATACATGTATATAAAATATGTTTATCAGTAATCAAATTTTTTAGTATGGCATATATATTCAATCACGCATTGTAAAATATCTTTGTTAATATCATTATTGCAAAATTTACATCCATTTAATAGTGTTTCAATGTTTAAATGATTATGATTATCTGGTAAACCTAAGTTATTTATTCCCTGTATAAGAACTGCTCTCCTGTGTCATATGAAGTGACTACAGTCAAAGTAAAAAGTGATGTGATCTTTTCATTGGTTTAATAACAGGAAAGGCTGGAGATTATCTTAGTTGATAATGGATAAAGATCAGAGTTTAAAATTAATTGCTTGGTTTCGTTGCTGGCACAGTATACTTATTTATATTTTACCGGTCGCCATGATATTTAAAAAATTGGAAACTTCGGTGTAGGAATATCATTTACAATTTTAATATTTTTTTTTTTTTAAATACTGAATTATGAAATATGAGTTCTTTATCGGTTTGATTAAATTCTCTTAGCATTGAGGGAATAAAGATGTTGCGAGTATAATCAGCATTCTACAAGTGGGGGGGATTAAAGGCGATTATTTCTTAATGTGTAGGAGTATTATTATTATCATTAAAGAATGATCAATCAAATTAGTAAGATATCTAGGGGGATTCATTATTACAATTTTAAAACTTCAATATTGCATTTATGTTGTTTTAGTCTGATGCAAGTAATCAAGTCAACTTCAGCATATATGTTTATTTATGAGGACGTTACTCTTCTCAGGCACTGTTTATAATTCTTTGTTGCTTCTATCTGTTACAGATTCTAATAAGTCTTTATCTTGGTTTGTACAATGTATCAAAAATGACATCACCCATATTATAAAACAGGTCTTATAGAAGGAATGTATATAAATTTTTAAAAGGCTCCATTTTATCTAAATTATGTTTTTGTACTCTTAAAATTTTTAGTCTTTTTAGAAGGCCCTGAGTAATAAATATTATTAAATATGCTTGGACCATTTACCATCACTAGCTGAAAGTTACACCCCAAATGTTTATGAAATAGAACAGAGTTTACAATATCATCTGCAAAAAGAATATCAGGGTTGAATATATGTCTTTTTCTTGAGAAAAGTACAGTTTCTGTTTTTGAAGGATTAAAATTAATGTCCCATTTCTTTGCCCAATTATTAATATTACTTAGATCATTGGTTAGATTATCTGCAATTTCTACATGGTTATCAGTTATTATTTCATAAAGTGAAGTATCATCAGCAAAGAGTTTAATTTTACTATTTACACATTCAGTTATGTCATTAATATATAATAAGAATAGGAATGGCCCTAAGACAGAACCTTGTGGTACACCGGCATTGACATTTTTAAAAGAAGATAGGAAACCCTCAGTAGATACTCTTTGTTTTCGATCAGAAAGATAATTTCGAAACCATTGTAACACTCTTCCTTTAATACCATAAGACTCTAATTTGAATAATAATCCTTCATGCCAGACTCTGTCGAAAGCTTTGCTAATATCGCAGAATATAAATTTTATTTCATTGTTTTTATCCAAATTATGCACTATCGTATTATAAATATCTAGTAACTGGTTAACTGTAGAGTTCTTTAGGCAAAAATCCTGATTGGTGCTTTGATATAATATCACACTCTTTCATATAGTTAAACATATATTTAAAAATTACTTTTTCTATTATTTTACTAAAGCATGGTGTTACAGATATTGGTCTATAATTTGAAGCATTACTCTCAAGCCCTTTTCCTTTATAAATTGCATTGATATCAGCTGTTTTCCAAGATAATGGAATAACTCCAGTTTCTAGTATTCAGTAAAATTATCTAGTTCATTGATCTGCACTTAGTTTTTAAATTGCTCAATGAAATCCCTTTTTAACGGTTTAGTGTGTCATTTCAATTTATAAATGCATGTATTGAAAACCGATTTCACAAAATTAATCAATTTGTATGATGATGGATTGACAATCCACAGATACACTGGTCGTGAGACAGATAGGACAATGCAGTGGTCAATAGCTAGTAGATATTTGTTTTGTAATCCGATACAATTTTGCGCAGGCCGTTCAACAAGGATATATCGATAGGCTGTGTCGCTATATCTATTGATTTAAGCTGTTGATATAATGTAAATAATAAATTCTGCTTTAATTAATGATCTACTGATCATAAACAATCTAAAACAATCTTTTTAATAATAATAATGTAAATTTAATTGCGCATTTAAAGAGCTCCATATTTCCCACAAGTATACCAAGATTAATATGAAATATTTGATATCCATATCACTCACACTAGATGACGTGAACTGTTCCACGAACATCCAGTGAAATGTAAGCGTCATGGTATCTCTACCGGAATAATAAATATGTCGTGCTAACCAATGATACTAACCTCTATACGCAATATGTTCCAGTTATTTTATTCATCTTTATACAAAGCTTGAGTTTGACATTTTTTATTTATTTTAATTAGTTTTAATAATTTGATAATAATTCCTCGTCGCTACTGATGTCCACATTTTAATTAAATTGAACACAAAATCTTGTGAAACACCTTTAATTTAGACATTTACAATTTGTTTTCAAAATCTTCTCCGTACAATGCTCAATAAAGTAAGTCCAATATCTTAATTTCAATATTATTCTAAGGGTCTGTGAATACTCATTAATATCCAAAGTAAATGCAACTCTCATGCGATTTATTGGCCAAGCATATATGATTTTAAGGATGTATTCTTCTGAGGTTTCATTCCCATTGAAGTCTCGTTTCGACATAGATTAAAGAAGTCGTGCGTTTGTCAAATATAATTCATCAATATCTTTAGCAAGTTGCCAGTTGCAAATTTTGTCAAAAATTACATTTCTATTTTAAGAAGAATTTTTCTATACGGGGATTTTAAGAAATGGCCCATACGGCGGCCATTTTGAAACTGTGTCTTTTTTCGCTTTGAGTAGAACCACAGTTTTACCATTTTTTACTGAAATTGTTTTTACTTAAATCATCACTACGCCAGTATTTTTAGCTGTATCGAGCTAAATTTTGCTGTATATCTTTACTCGTTTGTGGTTATTAAAATATTGAGCATTAATATCTGAAATGAAACACTTTTGTCACTTTGTTTTTACATTTAATTGTTTTTCACTAAAATACTGAACAATAAAAAATATTCAAATTGGGCAAAAAAGTAAGCACAAAGACCCCCCCCCCCCCCATTTTTCTGCCTGATTTAGAAAGAACAACCATTGCCCTGTTGATATGTTAAATATTAACAAAAGTTTAAAACCAGAACTTTTCTATAAAGGGTTAAATTTTGCAAAAATGGCTGAAAATGGTGGAGTTTGTAATTCAAATTAATTTTGTCAACTAGGTATCTTTAAGTGACAATAGCTCAAAACGAGCACACGGACATATGTTTTTTCTTCCATTTTCTTTTATGCCATGAACTCCTCTTTCTAAAAAACTATATGAGAAAAAAAGTTTAATTCAAGAAAATTTTTGACTTCTCAGAGGAGTACATCCTTAAATCCTACAATATACCCATTTTTTCGTCCTTGATAAAGTCTATAATGCAATTCTACTTATTCCACATTTTACTCTCATTTATCATCAGCATATTCACGAAGCATGGAAAAGAAACGTAAAATTAATGCAATTGCTCGCAGTGTTTATTTTCAGTCTGGATATTGTGAAATTGTGAAATGACGAATGAATAATCCGTTCTTACAAGGGCGCACTAATTATTCTCAGTGAAATGACTGGGCATTTTTTCGTACTGAATAAGATAATTACACGATAAATGGGAATTAAATTATTTCTTACATAAAGGTTTTGCCCCTTTGATATGCTTCTGTATAACATTGAATGTTCTTGAGTATGCGTTGTTGAGAAAGCTTAGTGATATGTCCAATGCAATGTTTTATTGTGTTTCTATCTTTGGAAATTTGAGGTAACTACTATTGGGCTGATATAGGAAACAAAGGCGTTTTATCGACGTTGGAGTCTTTGGACAAGACGAAAGCGCTTTTCTGAGATGTGTTACTTTAGATTGCTTTATGGACACACAATGCGAATCTGTCTTGTTTGACAATGGACAATGACTTGGATACATCCACAAACTTCATTACTATAAAGAGTGCAGATTATTGATTCAACAAAATATCCAGTTACAGCTAGATATCTTGACAGTTGACTGTTTCATATTAAATTGCTAAATACATTTCAGACCGAGGTCTTAGAATCAATCAGTTCCTTATCTGTAGCTTTCAAGTTCATCAAATTATATTTTCATGGTTCATTGATTGGCTGGCAGACATTTGCTTTAGAATGGCAGCATTACTCAATAACTTGTAGAGTGATTTATTTGTTTTCAAATCCGATTTAATATTGTTCAGGACGTTCCATCATGCTCTAGCGACATACTGTGTCGCTAGATCTTTTGATGGGCGCGTTGAATTAAATTCAAAGAGGAATTATCAATGTATTATTTAGGCGTCTTCCATATTGATTAAAGACTCTGTGCTTCGACGAGAAGTAATTAACACGCTTTACAACAGTGTTTGTATCAAAAATATAGAACGCGTCGTGCGTTCAAATAGTCTCATATTCCGCTTGAAGGATCGAGAGATATGCAACACTAAACGACGAAAATATCTGCGTTAAACCATATGGAAACCTATCAGCTTCCATTTATTTTATTCCTTTTTATACAACGATCCAACAATACAGGTGAGTTAATGGCTCAGTTTGACATTTCTATTTACATGACTGATATTCATTTGTCGTCACAGATGTCCACATCTTTTCAGAATTAAATCAACAACAAAACTTTTCTTTCTCAAAATCAGATTTTCTCTTGTAATGGAAGTTGTCGATATCAGTATAATGTTGGTGCCACTCTAATTGTCATTTACTGCGATCAAAGTGATTTTTTTTCTAAGCTCAGCACCATGATTTTTATCCCTGATTACTGATAAAAGTGTTAAATCATTCATACTTTCTCCGCAGATAGGGGATGTAATTATCTAAAGAAATATAAGAACCCACACATGTGTGACGCCAACATTCGAATGATATCACCTACAGCCATTTCTGTTTTAAATATGGCGTATTATAGTTAATTAATAACCATTTTGTCATTGAAAAGCTTCAGTCACATCACGTGTACACACACGTTGGAACAAAAGCAACACATGCAATAAAAATTGATATGCCCAAAGCAATATTTCATTTTGTTTCTTTCATAAGAAATCCGAGGAGACTTCTATCGGGCGGATGAAAGATACAGTGACGTTCTGCCGACGTCAGATATACTTTGGACCAGAACATATTACTTACGGAGATGTGTTTTTGATTGCTTTATGGACACACACTGTGAATCTGTCTTTTACGGCAACGGGCAATGCCATGGATACATCCGTAAACTTCACGACCTAATAGATCAGATAGCCGCAAAAGGGATGAAATATTATGAAATGGCGGGTAATTTCTCTAAGCATTTCACTTTGAATTATATCAGATGCGATATGTAAAAAACAATACAATGTGAAGAAAATATATATATATATATTGTTTTTTTAACCAACTTTTTGTGACTGTGTGACCCAGTTAATATCATCTCAGCCCATTCGCAATATTTGTGTTTTATTGTATATAATTTACCTTTCGCAATCACGTATAAATTTACAGGACCTGTTGGTAACCTAGCGGCTGGCAAACCAGCAATTCAGTCATCGACACTATTCAACGCGGGGTTCGAAGCAGCGTTAGCTGTAGACGGCCGACGTTATCCCATGCAGAATGCTGCTCCTTCCCTTCGCTCTTGCTCTCATACTCTGTCAGACGGAACTGGAGACGATGCACCATTTTGGGAAGTGAATTTGAACGCAACGTATAAAATCACATCTGTTTCATTTCTCGGCCGACAGGAATGTTGTGGTGAGTACCATATCAATTCAATTTATTTGCGGTAGGGTGAATATAGTTTAAAAAGTGCAACACCGTCGACGAAAGGTCATTTTATCTCACGAAGAGGAGTAAATGAATCGGTTATTGTCTTCAGAAATTCCCATCGCTATTTAATGTCTCCATTGAAAAGATATTTGAGCTTCTTATGTTATCAATTGCGTCCCAAAAGTAAACTCACGATGGTCCTTTGCCCTATATAGAATGAGTTACTGTTACTGATTGCACATGCAACAGAAGCAAAACAATATTTTTATACTATTTGTTGTGTGAATGAGACATTTATTTTCAAACGATGTATATGGTTAATACACTGTAGGCAGTGAATCATCTTTAATCATAGATAGGTTCGTTGCGGAATATTGAAAATTTATATTTTGTAACTCTAATTCATCAAACGTGAACCGGTATCGGATTTCGTAGATATGATACTTTTATATAGGTTATTTTTATAATGTTTTTTAAACATAATGCAGCAATCCATGCATATCTTACAGGGGAACGTAACTCTGGACTGAATATAACAGTAGCAGAATCATCAGCAGGCCCCTACACCCTGTGTTACTACTATCCACTCGGTCCTGGCTTTGTTAACGAAATGAAGACTTTCCACTGTACGCAGCCATTGACCGGACGTCTTGTCAGGATCTCACGTGCAGTGGATGTCCTTAACCCTTGTGAAATTGAGGTGTATGGATACCCGCTTAATACAATACAACAGTAAATAACCAGTCGTTCCATTCTTAACTATTCATAAGATTAGTTTACAACGCAGTCTATGTGAGAACAAAGGTCCTTTGTTATTCTGTGTATTTTTCATTGTGTATGAATTCAAATGGCAAACAAGAATATTTACTTTTCGAAATACATATAATCGATGTTAGAAATTAACCTACACACATCAAAAAGAACTATAATTAAGAGATCCAGGTTTAAAAGAACCAAAGTTATTGATTTATATAATTTATTCAGTAAATATAAAGCGGCAGTCTGTGTAAAGTACTTTATGTAATTGCCATTTGTAGAGCTAAAAACGCACATTGGTAATGAAAAGTAATAAAAACACAGAAGGAATATTGACTCGATGTTTCCAAAATGGAAAACTACTACATGTATGCATCGACCCTTACGTGACCTTGTATCAGCAATGGAAAAGAGGGAAGTCAGAGCATATCTAAATATATATACTATTTGTATGCGCAGAAAGATACCATATGATATACTTAACAAATGAATAAAATTCTATACACATTTAGATAATGAATAAACAATAATCTTAATAATAATATTACAGACAGTGATCAACGTATTATGTTCTCATCTCGGCGACAACTAGATCAACGATCTCTAACACCACCACCTTGTGTAATATATAACAACAAACCGACGCTCTTAACACAAAGGTGCGCAACGAGAGGAAAATATGGATACATTTTACCTAAAATAATAAAATCAACCTTTTCCAGGTTATATGTCTATATGAAAATGCATTGTAAATTCAAACTAGAGAAGTAGACATCTTTGTTTCTGATTTTCCGTGGTAATATTTGCATTCCTACAATCTATCTTGCTGCGTAGTATAATAGCGTTGAGCATAACAAACAACGGATGTGTGCCTTTGCATAACACTAAAGTCTAGACAGTCTACTGTCAAATCACAGACGGCTGGGCAAATCGATTGAATCAGGAATCTCAACAAGGTAGATTTGTAGAAGCATAAATTATAAAGGAACTAATAAGTGATTTGATATTCTTACCAACATTGGTTTTAAAAAGGTTATCGCTAATCATATATACTTCCGAATCTAAAGCATTATTTCTCAGAATAATAGCTTTGCTACGAATGTTGCGCCAATATTCTACACCTTGCTTGTTAGTTTTTTATGGATATAAAGCGAAAATTGGGTGAGCGGATGATCATGCTTTTATGTAAACAGTAGGCGTTGGTCCTGTGTCTATTACCGAATGAAAAATTGCACCAACCTTCCGTGCTCCAAAACTACTGTATTGTAAAAGTAACATAGTTTGCCAAGAGCGTTTACAGATATAATAGTTAATGCGGTTAGTATTGAAACGTCCGTAATTCCAATCAGTTTGCGTGATATTCCGTACTCCCTCCACACTCCTTAACAATATAGGCAAACCACACATGAGGACAACTTTGTAAGCATTTGACCAATATACATTAGGCCAAAAAATAATATGTATGTTAAGAGTTACCAGACCGACCCTAATTATTTTACCCCCGACCCTATTTTTTTCCACTTTTCTACGAAAAAATATTAAGAAGTCGGGATTTTGATCACAGACGCCTGTTCCGGCAATCATTTTAGAGTGAAAAACACTAAAAAAACGAAAGAAAAAAACCGACCGACCCTATTTTTTTGCCAATGTAACCCTAAACAAATGAAAAAAATTGGCCTATTTTTATATTATTTGATTCCATTTTTATTATTATTATTTTATTTTATCTTATACTATACCATAAAATATTCTTTAGATTTTTAGATTTACTCATTTAATCTGAATGATCATGGTGATAAAACTTCAAAATATACAACAGATCCAATCGATTAGCAACATAACGTTAGTGCTCTCTAAGTCTATACGAGTAGTCCCCCTCCCCTACCTGGGGTGAATCGATCATTCCTAGCAATCAATGTAACAATTTAGTGTAGAACCTTTTCCTCAACCCCATCGAGCTACCAAGTACTCAAAATCGTCAGGTACTCTCTGCTACCGAACAACTCACTGTTACAGAGCACTAACAGAGTAATCACTAATATTCCCAATATTTCATGCAATCGATATCATTCAACGAGCAATTTCACAAGCCTCAGTTTACGACTTAGTCTCCAGAGTAACTAACGCGGGAGAAAGCCTTGTTCAGGCATGTAACAATTCCTGGTATAATAATTGAAAATATGATATTTCTTTGTATATAGATGGTGTAACCACATTATGCAATTAAAGACTTGATGCTGAAAATATTTGTGTTTTGTTGTACCGTAGTGAAAAGATCGGTTTCGATATTTTCACTAGAAACTTTAAACATAGAGATTGACAACTTCGCCATTGTATGTGCTTAGGTTTTTTAGATAAACTCTTAAATAATTAAATACAGGAGAATAACTTTGATATGTTTTAGAAGTTAAGTAATTTTCAGATGGTTTGAGTACGTTTTTAGAGAAAAACCTCAATACTTTAACTTAAAATTAATAAAACAATATGCATTTTTCCGTTATGAAAGTTTGATTTTCGAAAAACCTAGTAAAGTTGTTGATTTTCATGCTTTCAAAAATCTTATTAGTTAGGATATATATGAACCGAATGAAATACTTGTAACTGGTTTTTCACTATATCTAAATATAGACTTAGAAATTATGTAATCAATAACACCCAAGTTACTATGTTGATTTTGATACAAGACGAATGACACTGACGAATGAACTGAAAGCTCAGTCACGTAAAGGTGACAACTTTTATCAGATATGTTCACTCATAGGTCATAGTGTCCCAACCCCACTCGATCATATATCACTGTTATTCATCCCTAAACAATATTTAATAAATCTCATCTGTAACGCTTGCAATGAAATAAGCTTCCTAAACGCCAGTGAGAACGTGCCGTAGGATATTGTTATATAAGAGACGTCTTGTCTGTTTTTTATATTTATGTATGCTTGTTTATCTGTTTTCCACAAACCCCCCCCCCAAAAAAAAAACAACAAAAAAAAAAAACAAAACAAAAAAACCTCTCAATAATCCCATGAAACGATCAATCTGAAGCTGTACAGGAATGATAGACACTATGTGTTTGTGTAGATGTGTGATGAATATTTGTTTTTATTTAAACATAATACATTTATATGAACATAATGGATGAAACAGTTCCTAAATATTTCTGACACATCATATGTATTAATGAATACTTATCGTTTCCATAGGTAAACATTGGTATTATGTTTAATTGCTATGTGGAGCTTTGTTAAAATGGCAAATACAACGGTTATAGTTTCAACATGTCAATTGAGTGCCATTGTTACGGAATAAACGGGTGATTATAGTAAATTAATCTGTTTGCGAATCATGGGAAACACTTTGTTTCAGAAAAATGTAGATTGGTAAGAAATAAAGGCATATCATTTAGTCATCAACCGTTTATTGAAACTAAGAAAAGATAAAATGTTTTGTAGTAGTAAAATACGTATGAATAATCTGATAAAAATGAAAAAAAAAGAACATGAATTATTGACACATTCCCTGTGTGAGAAATGTAATCTGCTGATGATGGTTAGGTATATTCATCTTAAACATTGTGCACTAAATAAAGTTATGAAAATATTTATTTACAAAACTGCTATTTTCCGTTAAATTGTTTTTATATAAGGAAATTGTATTTCTACATGTACATGTGTACAAGAAATGTTCCTTTATACATTATACAGAAGTATACAGAAAAGGTATATGGCAACAAGAGAACAAATACAAAATATCTAATCACTTTTACTGCCACTTATCTGTGTTGTCTGAATCACGAGTATAAAATTCCTTAACTGTTGTTTCGAATTCAACATCAACACAGCAATCATTTTCCAACTAAAATGTTCTCCTGGAATTGTCTTTACATGTTCATGGATTTAACATCAAAGAGATTTCTTGTGTGATGTTAATTTCCTTAGACGTCTTAGCACAGGAGTGTGAACGTTATTAGAATATTGACAAGACGCCAGAAAGTGTTTCCCATAGATGTTTTGAGTATATATAATTTCCATTGTGTTCAGACTAGCCACCGAAATATCTCACATTATAAACGTGTATTGTAGGTACAAAATTTCTTCATTCCCAAGATAGACACAATTCGTTCCAGAATCAATAGATTGTTTGGTATATTCATAGAAATAATAATTCCCCTGGTGAAAAATGAACTTTTTTTTCACAAATCCCACGACATCATGATAATCCTTGATATTGGGTGTTGCATGATTCAGCTTTCAGTAGTGAAATCCATACACCTCAATTCACAAATGGTAAGAACCAGTTTCTCAACGTGAAAATCCTCACGAGACGTCCGGTTAATTGTGGTGTACAGTAGAAAGTCTTCATCTCGTTAAGGAAGCCAGGCCAGGATAGTAGTAACATAGGATGTAGCGACCTAGTGATGATTCGGCGACAGTGATACGTAATCCAGAGTTACGATCCGCCTACAACATAAACCAATTTTAACATAATTTTATTTATTTTACATCGATTACGCAACAATTTATACAACTTATGCAAATCGCTCTCGATGGCCCGGATGTAAGCGCACGAGAGATATCGGTATGTACAATTATGTACAAGTTCTGATGACTTTGTTGTAAACAAATTTTAAGATCACAAAACTGCATTCATATATTAACAAAAACTAGTCAGGCAAAATTATTAAAAATATCATAAACGCTTCTTTTAGCTACAATTATCTAGTTTAAAGAATACTATACAATAAAACTTACATAAACATGATAATACTCACGGCAGCAATCATCTCGAGCAAGAAACGCTACAGCGGTGATTCGATATCGAGATAATAAATCTACTTCCCAAAAAGGTTTACTGTCACCTTTCTCCGCTGTATGAGTTCATGTAGGTAGATTGGTGAGGAAATACTTAAAGCTATTACGCAACGAATCCACGGCATTCTCTGGAGAAAAGCCTTCCATTGTGGAGGACTCCAAGACAGGTTTGTCAGCAGCTAAATTGCCCATTGGTCCTGTATAAATTATGGGGCGAATGTTAAACATTACTACAATGTAACTGATACAAATTCAAAAAGATGAAAATGTGTGTTGCCACTATTAGAGAAACTTTTTTGTTTTATTTCTATTTGTGAATTACATTCTATTATTTTCTGTCCTTCCTTTAAGGACTGTCTTACTCATTTTATACGTGTCTGCATAACCAAGAAGGTTCATACACATTGACACTGTAAGGAAACTGCTTAAAATAAATAGAAACTTGTAAAATACAGACATTATTGAACGATAACGGATCATTACGGAAACTTTATAATTTCTATATATCTAACTGTTAAATTAGTCATGTAACCGAAAGATAAAGAAGGTTTTTATGACTTTGTTGAATGCGCATAGCAGAATAAAACGTAACAGTAATATGATGTCAGAACTCATTAGAGAGGACGATTTTAAAGAACCCAGCTCACCTGTCATTTCATAGTATTTCATTCAATAACTTCACGCTTTGGGATGTTGTCGATAAGCCTGTAGCCGTAACCATGACATTTCTCGCCGTCGTTAAGGAAAGATATGCAATTCGCGTCTATGTAGCAGTCTAATGCACAACGAACGTGCGTACCCAATCTTGTCCATAGAATGTTAGACACGGGTAATACGTCGCTGTATCTTTTATCCTCAGTGAAGTACTCCTCGCAAACAACTATATAAAAATGCAACTTAAATAAAACATAGCCTGTTTTGTTTCGTAAGCAAAATATTTGACTCATAAACCAAACACTCCCAATTAACCATAAAGACATATGTTAAATATACAAGCATAGCAGGTTACTGAAAAACTGTTAAAACCTTGTAACAGCGTGGAACAAAATACCCGGTATTATTCGATTACAAAATATGTTAGACATATGTTTGTGCTATGCTTAACAATTTCAAACGCAATAGCCTCATAACAAAAGCATATCGAATTAAATGTATTTCTTACCTGTACAATAACACGTAAAGCTTAAAAATACTATGCTTAAAATGATTTCTATATGCATCCTCTGAGCAGCAGCTTCACTACCGCATTTCACTCGACTGTTTGAATTCCCATCTATATATTTATTTTCTATCTCATTGTAATATCTGTTCTTCTCCACCGAACAAAGCCTTTGATTTTAAGTCATACATTAATTATACGTTACACGTAGTTACACATGTGGAATGCGTCTATCAAGTGTAAATACTTGATTGATCTCGTCAACTAGACTGCAATTCAAAATAAAAAGAACCATTACAGTCGCCAATGCGACATTTCATAAGTCTTACATCTCGAATATATTGACTTATGAAATAATTTATCTGGTAATCAATGTAAGTATTTCTAAGTTCAAATTGATACAAATGAAACACTGCAACTAAACTTTATAAGTGTATCTTTCAAATGTGACATATGTAGCACGATAGCATTTATTATTGTATTGATGTTGTAGTATCCTGACAGGTATTGCATATGTTTTAATATCAGCAGAAACAAAAAAAAATGTTATGATAATGTTGTAAAAAGGAAACAAATCAAAATCGCCAGTATATTCCATATGCAATTATTTAAATTGGAAACTAAATGGTAAGTAACAATCAGGAAGGGGAAATTCAAGAAATCAGCTTTGTCTGTTAAAATTGATATCATTATAATGATACTATCACATAAGATTGTCATACCAAAAGTGACCTGCTGTGAGAATTGTTAATTTGAGCCAGAAAGATTTTGTCAACTGAAACGATGGTAGCTAGTGAACGGCGTAGTTTATTATGCCGAGTAAAAAAATCAGAACACTAACATTGTTCACACTTAAATAATTGTAACCCCTCTTTAAAAACAGTGATCGTGTACGGCTTCAAGTTGTGATTGCGTTTGTAACACAGTACCAGGTGGCTAGAGATTAGTTTCTCTCGAGTGATCCCACCATGCAAGTTAATTGCTAAACATTAAACAGTTTGTCCCATGTTTTTGTAATTGGAAACGGCTTTTGAAATACCTTTTTATGGCAGATTTATGAAAGAGAAATAAGCATTTTCGGCGATCGCATTGTCCACAAAAGCTTATTTTGAGTTATACGAACATTTTATGTATGATTTTCGTCATTCGGACCAAAATTTTCTTCGTATTATCCGAGTTTTTCGAGTTTTCCGAAATCGAATTTTTCCAGTTTTTAAAACAAAGATAAAGAGGGGATTCGGCCGGGACCGACAAAGTACTTCGTATTAAGCCAGGTTGTCGAATTATCCGAGTTCGTATCTACCAATTTCCACTGTATATATAAAACATACTAAAGTTAATTATAAATAATAACCGTATGTATTGCTGTATAAGATAAACTATATATTAGCTTGCATTTATGCGTACTCCACATAAAATTCAACACAATTTCTCAATGATATCTCATATAAGATGATGGTTTATTTAAATTAAACCATGCTAAATATAAAAATGACATTGAAGCCATTAAAAGAATACATACAAAACAATGGAATGGTCATGACATCATAATAATTAGAACTCCATATATAATCAACACATACATTGTAACTGGAGAGTCAAAAATGACCACTCCAATAAACACTGTTACAATAACTGTTCTCTTTTCAAATAGAAAACAATAAAGAAAGAAGAAAAAAAAAAAAAACATTATTAATTCTTTTTCAGATTCGTCAGAATTACACCACACAATAAAAATGCTGACAATCTTGTATTGTTAAAAGAGTATTTATGCACCGCCTCACAAAAGGGGACATTTCTGGTACTGAACCGCATGGCACTAATCAGTACCCGCGCTAATACTGTGTTATTATTTTTTTTTCTTTTTGCTGCGCTAAAATAGGTACAAGAAACCGTAAATCTTGTCCAAGTCAAAATGAAAAAAAGCAACAAAAAATAATAATAACACAACAATAAAAATAAAATGAACACAATAATAAAAGGGAATCAATCAAATAAGGTAAATAATATACCGCCAAACGCTAGACCTGTGGTATTTACGAGTTGTCTCCCTTCTCAAGGAATGATTCCAATCTCATACAGTGCTTGGCCGGCAAATCGATTGTACCATGAGAGAGTGGAACAATTTAAATACAGGTTGTCTCCCTTATCACTATTGTTTCCCTAGAATGTGGTAGGCATCTCTGTGAGACTTCAGTCTCGTTTTGAGCTATATTAGTGTTTACAAATATTTGTAATAGGGTGTCATTTGAAAATTTTGTCAAAAACATTACATTGATTTCATTGTTCTGAAGTAAAATGGACAGACTTTGTCATTTTCATTCACACATGAACCAAAAGTCTTTATAGTCTAAATGAAGCTGTAGACGATGAATAACATAATCACAAGTTCTTCATTTTGCCGTCCAAGATCATTGGATACCCATAAACTTCAACCTCGCACGCGTTGATGACGGGTTCCTCACGTGAGATCCTCACGAGACGTCCGGTTAGTGGCTTTGTGCAGTAGAAAGTCTTCATCTCGTTAACATATCCAGGGCCGGGAGGATAGTAATAACACTGGTTTTAAGGGCCTGCTGATGATTCTGCTACTGTAATATTCAGTCCGGCGTTACGAGAACCTAAACAACAAAACACCTTTAAACTACGCGAGTTCTTACATCATTTGTTGGTTCATCTAAAACATCAAATCAATCTGTTCTCAGATTCCACACTAAAAAGGAAGTATTCGTGGGAACTTCAGGATTGCTTTCAAATTAAAATAACAATTTGAAACTAACGGAAGTTTAGAGAAAAATACTATATTCTAAAAATACTCACCGCAACATTCGATTCGACCGAGAAAAGCTACGGCGGTGATAACATGGAGGGATAGTATATCAACTTGCCAGAATGGAGTGGGATCGTCATTGTCTGTATGAGAACACGATCGTAAGGCAGCGCCAGCATTTTGAAAAGGATAGCGTCGATTGTCAACAGCATATGATGCCTTAAAGAGAACGCCACCAAGTATTGAAGATTGCGTGGTTGGTCTTCCTGCTGCCAAATTACCAACAGGACCTTTGTAAAATAAGAAAAAAAGTATAAATAAGAAACAAGCACGTGGCAGAATGTAATAATGACGATGTTGTGATCTAAATTTTCCATTCATATGGCGTTCTTCATTTCTTTTAATCCGACATAAAGGCATTTTTCCTCCAATTTCACATTTCGATGATTCAATTTTTGTTGTAAAGAACATTTCCGTTGGCTCAAAAATTTACTTCATCAGCCAATAAAGAACAAAATTGTGTCGTTTTTCTAACGTCACCACTTTTGTAACATCGCTTCGAAATGATTATGATTAAGCCATATGATTTCATAAACATTGATACATTTGGTAAATTCGCGGTTTATTTCGAGTGCGTCACGGTTGATTTGGAGTGCTTCGCGGCTTATTTAGAGTACACTAATCCTAACAACAGAAGGTTTAATTTGAATAACGTGTGATTCTAAATAATATATGAATATGACACGTTATGAGGTGTGTTCCTACAGTGAGTTAAAGCGGCAAAACTTATTTATTTTTGTTAAGAGTCACAAACTTAAAATCCATATTCAATAACGTAGTTGCATGATATTTCACAAAAAATCATGGAGTTTTCAGTTTGTAAATTGTATGCAAAAAAGGAGTAAATCAAGTTAAGCTGTTGATATTGTCCCTATTTTAATGTGGCGTAAAATGCCTCAATAGTTTTATTATATGTTGTACCTGCATTCTCATAATACTTCATCCCATGAGCATCTATCGTGTGAATGCCGTAATGGAGTTTTGTCTTGTAACCATGGCATTGTTGATTGTCGTAAAAGACCGATTCACACTCTGTATCCATGAGACAGTCAAGTAGACATGCCGGGAGGTGATTTGATCCGGACCAAAGTATCCCTGACCTGGGTAGTACGTTATTGTATCTCTTATCAACGCTGAAGTAATCAAATTTCAAATCTGCAAAATTGATATGTATACATATTTTGTCATTTTATATATATATTGCGTTAGAGAGAGTTTAGTATCTTGCTTAAGTATCATTATTCATTCAAACATTTCAAATGCAACCGTTTAACATAATTTCACATAATACGAATCAAAATCCACGATCTACATTTTCAATAAGAAACCACATAGACTAGTTCCGATACCCTACCGTAACGTGGTGATTGTAGGTTTTACCAATGTACTGCCGTGATTTCAAATAAGACAGTTAGTTGAAGAACTATTCTCAATATGAATTTATAAAATTACCGTCTGTATGTATTTGGGCATTATATATCTATATGTTAGTGGTAACTGCAATGTATATTCCCCTGCTTTCGTACAACATAAAATAAACATTAATTAAAAGAGGGTGCTCTTAAAATAAATGTAGTCAATATTATGTAGACAGTTCAAGTTCTGGCTATGGACATATAAATAGCGCAGCACTTTACAATTTGGAGGTATCACTATGAATAGGAAAAGGAGCATCTTACGAAAATCAAAGTCAGATTACACAAAACAACAGCAGCATCTACGTTTGGAAATCGACAGTACAATCTAATTAAAATAATGAAAACATTACGAATACTTTATATTCTTTTCTTGTAAATCAAAAAAAAAATTTATTGTGGATTAACGTTTATAATAAGTTTGTCGCGTCAGCGTGATTTTGAATATCGCCAAAGCATATCTTACTTAACACGTCGTCTAAAGATCCCCACGTATTGACAATACCTTGTTTGAACACTGAGTTTGACCGTTGATATTACTTGTGCACTGGAAATTAATTGAATTACAAAACCTTAATAGTGCAGCCAGCTGTAGTAATGCATTACCCTAATTAGATGGATATCTAATCTTCCTGTATAAAACGTTAACAGTTTCTCTCATTTAGTATTACTTACCAATTGAGGGCGGCAGAATTACAAATACGTGTAACACATCGTGATCGTCTTACTGTTAGATCATATATTGAGAAGGAAAACACTGTGTATATAATGCGTACAAGTTGTTGTTATTGGTGATGGAATGAAAGTAATATATTCAAATATGAAGTAATTAATCTTTTCTTTAACATTTTTTTTTAAAACAACATAACATTATTGTTTTCATTCAGCATAGAATGATTGATGCTATATCGATTTAACCGAGTGTTATTTCATAAGATACTACAACCATACATGATGGACTTATTGATATTAATTGTTTAATTACTTTTCCTTACAGTAGATTGATCATTTTTGTTACTTATCGTTATTGTGAAAAATTAATATTTCCTGTGAAAGGAAAATATTACCTTGTATTTTATTGGCGCAATATGTGTGAGTCGAAGTACAATTGCTGGTAAATGCAAGGAAATCAGTCAATATAGTGTTCCGTGACATCATCATTTACGGAATGTACCAACAATTAGCAATTACCGATTGTTTTGACAACATTCAGAATTGCGATGTCGCGAGAAAATAATTCAGCATATTGACCTTTCACAAGAAAAGAACAATATGGTATGGATAATGTTAGTCGTTATATAGATTTGATTGTAGCATTGATTTCAAAACAATAATTTTACTTTAGTTTTGAGATTATATTTTCATTAGTAACAATAACTCCTGTTAAATTAAATCATATTTTTTTTGTCCATAAGTACGAAATGTAGAAAAGGATGACAATTCAAGAGGTACCATTTCTGAGCTTTAGAGAGAGAGTTGCGCTTTTATGATGAAACATCAAAATAAAGATCAAAATGTACGAAATATTTACCAAACCGTACAGTAAAAATGTAGCTGCGCTATTGTCAATGCTTCATTTGATATCGATGCTAAACCATATATTATATATTATATATATATATATAGTAAATGTAACATTTTACTTACCAGAACAAGAACAGCCAAGAATAAGAATGTTTAATATAACTACTGAATACATTTTAGAGTGTAGCCTTCCTCCTGTCACATGGACCCACTGCCACTTTGTACTACACTTTAAGGAGACAGACAGTAAGGCAGGATCATTTCGACGATGATATCATACTTATAAGCAATTATACGGAATGTGCTATACAATATTGCTATATCAATATTTAAATATTGATTTAACCTTATGAAAGTGCCTGGTTTTCTATAATATTTTCATTTGTGTTGAACACAATTATATAGAATAATAAATTGACAGATCTCAAAGGAATATAACTAATTATACTAAAATGATATAATATGCATATTAGATTAGAGACAATGTCAAAGTGAAATTATATTTGAAACAGCAATATAGTATTCTGTGGTTGGAACATATGTGTGATCAATAGTTGGTTTGGTTTGCTTTTATTAGTTAAACGTCCTATTAACAGCCAGCGTGAGATTCAAACTCACGACCCAGAGGTAGAGGGCTTGTGGTAATATGTCGAGACATCTTAATCACTCATCCACCTGAGTCCAATTGTGATCAATGATAGCTATGAATACCGCGTTGTGGTGTGATAAGAAAGCACGACTTCCTTGCCTGTATGGACAAAATATTCCTAAATGGGTTATTTACAGAAACCAATTGTCAATAGTAGTTACACACAAACTTCAATTCTGAAAATTAAAGGTCGTTGTTGATCATTTTGTTTTCTAATATATCACCCATAGGCTTGTGTTGGAACCATGTTGACTCTTGCTCTACTTTCTGGGAACAGTAACTCATTAATAAACTTTCAAGAACCGGAACATCTAGCGACGTACATGTACTGGTAACCATTTCACTTCCGAGAAATTCACCCGCATCGAAGATTTCATAGGCAAGAAATAGACCGTATGGGTCATGCTGAAGAGACCCCGAACGGGGTTTCGTTAGATCTCGTGATTGAGGTTTCTTGTTTGTACTTCATCTATGTCGTGATGTTGTCATCGTCAGACAAGATGTATTTTGTTATTGTCAATTTTTTGCAATACTTTTATTATATTTTACTATACAAATAGTTCATGGGTAAGTGTGCTCTAGTTTATAATATCCAATCCGAGGCTGTAGTAATTAACAAGTGTGGTATTACACGAGGCTGTATGCCAGTGAAACACAATAACCGATAGAGTATTTCATTACATAATAATTTCATCATCAATTTTCTAGATGAAAGTGTAATAGATACGGAAATCCCTTAACAACATTTTTGAACATCGCACGGGAAAGCTTCAAATCACATTGAAAATTAAAGTCATGCCCAAGTTACATTGTTGAAAATCTGCTTTATATGTGAAATTATCTTCATATACATATGGGCAGTCAATAACGGCTGTCAACAAAACTTGGACAACAACGACAAAGTGTTCCTTAAGCCGTATAATGTAATATCTCGTGCCGTGAAATATAACGTTTCCATAGAACTTCGATTTAACAATGGCTGGGACAATAATTTAAATTATTATATGATATCTCCTTGTATATAGATGATGCAAGCACATTATTCAATCAAAAGCTTTATGCTGAAAATAAGTGTGGTATTTTTCACCCATTTTTAAATATCAGTTTTCATAGTTTTACTCTATATAGACGTAGAAAATATAATCAATAAAAATCCAATTATTAATTAATGAATAGCACCGAAAGTTGAAAGCTTAAATTTATATTTTGTTCACTCATGTGTCACTCCACTCGATCAATATAACTGTTATTCATCTAGAAGCAATGAATCTCCTCTATATACTCTCACAGCAGAGTTAGGGAATTTGTATATTTGAATCGTCTTGTCTGCATGTAAATATTTCGGTATGTTTGTATGTTTGTATGTTTCTATAGGTATAAATGTATGTCGTCCTAAAAATAACTCTTAATAATCCCACGAAACGACGTGTAACGCATGAATGAAACTGTTCCTAATCTATAATTTTTTCAGACGTCACTGTTGTTAATGAATACTTATTATTTCCATAGGTTAACATTGTTATAATGTACAATTGCTATGCAGAGATTTGTGGGAATAGCAAATACAACGACGATTATAGTTTTGATAACATAACATGCTAATTGAGTGCTGTTATTTCTGAAAGAAACAAGATATTGTGTCATTAATTTCATTTATTTGCAAATCATTAACAAGCATGTTTGTTAAGTTATAGGAAAAGGTAAATTGGTAAAAACATAAAAAACATATTACTTAGTCACCAACATTTTATTGAAAATGAGTGGAGCCAAACAGATTTGCATTAGGAAAATACGTATGAAATAATTTGATAAAAATTAAAAAAGAGCATAACATTTACAACATATTAACACATTTCCTTTGTCAGAATTATTCGAAGGTAAACTATTCTAACTTAATCATTGTGCAATGAAGAATTTGTAAATTAGACCTGCGGGTGTTTTGTATACAAAATTATTATTTGTCGTCTTTATTCATAGTCATTAGTAAAATTTTCGATCGTTCCATACGTTTGTGGTTACAAGAAACTGAAATGTTACGCATATTGGGCCTTTAAAGAATTCTACTGCATGCATGTGTGATAACAAGAAATGTTTCATCTATAAATAACACAGACTATATAACAACGGTATATCGTAGCAAGAAAAGAATGACAAAATATAGAATCGTTTTTACTGCCACTTATCTGTCTTGTCAGAATCAAGAACATTCATTTCCTTTAACTGTTACTTGTCAACACATCCATCATTTCCAAAATGAAACTCCGTATATTCCTATTCAAAATGGTTTCCTGGAATTGTCTTGTTATGTGCGTAGATTTAACATCAAAGACATTTCTTGTACAATGTTAAGTTGTTTTAGATCTCTGAGGACGAGAGGCTACTTTACAAGATGTATTGTCAATAATACCAAAAACAAAATATTTCCCCATGTACTATTGTATTGACTCGAGTTTTCGTGGATTAATCAAACATGCTATCATGTAATTCATGTTAAGTATTGATATCAAATAAAATATTTCGCAATGTTCCGTCAAATTGCACCGTATTAACTAAAATGATTCTGTCCCATATGTCCGAATTAGGATTTCCGTATCCATAATGTTTAACGCGTAAATATTTTTTTTTTTAATTTATAAGAATGTTAACCATAGGACGGCACAACACGTTTCTGTAGGTTTTTGGAGCAGCATCCCCAAGATGGACACAATCCGTTCAAGAAATAATATACAGTAGTGTCATAAATGATCATTCCAATAATAAACATAATGACAATCCTTGAAGTTTGAGTACGCGTGATATTCATTTTTTCAGAACTGGAAACCCATACACCTCAAATTCACAAATGGTAAGAACCAGTTCATCACGTGAAACCCTCACGAGACGTCCGGTTAATTGTGGTGTACAGTAGAAAGTCTTCATCTCGTTAAGGAAGCCAGGACCAGGATAGTAGTAAGATAGGATGTAGGGACCTTGTGATGATTCGGCAACAGTGATATGTAATCCAGTGTTACGATCTGCTACAACATAAAATAATTGCAACATAACAAAACTGCATTCATTTGTTAACGAAAACTTGTTGGACAAAAGCAATAACAAAATATTATCAACACTTTTTAACTACCATTATCTAGTTCGCATAGTCTCATAATCTTATAATTGTCAATTAAATGATTTAATTAATACTGGATAATAAATCTTGCGTAAACATGATAATACTCACGGCAGCAATCATCTCGAGCAAGAAACGGTGATTAGATATCGAGATAATAAATCTACTTCCCAAAAAGGATTACTGTCACCAGACGGCGCTGTATGAGCACATGCAGGAAGGTTGGTAGGGTAATGCCTAAAGGGATTACGGTGGGAATCCACAGCATTCTCTGGAGCATAGTCATCATGATCTAAAGAGGACTGCAAGACAGGTTTTCCAGCAGCTAAATTGCCAAATGGTCCTATATATAAGTATGAGGCAAATGTTATTGATTGGATGGTATCGGTTCATATTGGTACGGACTCATAAAGATGAAATTGTGTGTTAAGCTAGATATTTCTATTTGTGAATTGCAGTCTGCTATTTTCCATCTTTTCAGTAAGGATTGACTTATTAGTTATTGTATTTTGAATAACAGCTGATATATACATATCAACATCAAAATATTCCACCATTACTCAAGCATATTTGTTCCAATATTACGTTCTTGTGTTTTTGTTATATGTGTCTACATAATCAGGAAGGTTCATACACATTGACACTATAAGGCAAACTACTATGTACAGATAAGTGGTCAAAAAAGATACATTACTCAGCCATAAGGGATCATCGCGGAAACTTTATAATTTCCATTTGTTTATCTGTTTAATTTAGTTCGTCTTGTAAACGGGCAATGCAGCAAGTTTTAACTTAAACCTTACTGAATGTGCATATAGAGATTAAAATTAATTGTAAAATGACATCAAATCATTATCTCCCTTATTATTTTTAATCGAGAACATTAAAGAACCCAGCTCACCTGTCATTTCATAGTATTTCATTCCAATAACTTTACGCTTTGGGATGTTGTCGATAAGCCTATAGCCATAGTCATGGCATATCTCGTCGCTGCTAAAGAAAGATTCACAATTTGCATCTGTGTAGCAGTCTAATGCACAACTCACTTGCGTTTCTAATTTTGTCCAGAGAATGTTAAACTCGGGTAATACGTCGCTGTATCTTTTATCCTCACATTGCGAAAACCTATATAAAAACAAAACAAAAAACACCGAATCTGAAACTAAATATAGCATTACTAAAAACTGTTACAACCTAATAACAGTATGGAACAAAATCCTCAGAATTATTTAAGTATTGATGTCACTATTTTTTAATTTTATCGGGGTATGAAAAAAAATTGTTTGCAAACTGTGTGAATCCGCGTAGCGGATTCTCACAAAAGTTTGCAAACAATTTTTCTTTTCATAACCCGATAAAATTAAAAAATAGTGACATCAATACTTATAATTAATTTTATACTCTATTTGATAAAATGAAGTATGTTTAAATGTAACATTACAGTGGTTTTTCAAGGGACTCTTTTTTCCGAATCAATACGCAACGTCAATGTCTCTATTGTGACGTCACGATAACGTCGGGGTTTCGCGCCATTCTCGGATTTTTTTTTTCATAGTGGTATGCAAAAAAAATATTGGCCAATCAGAAAGCCAGATTTGGTATGAAAACAAAGAAAAATTAATTATGAAATTATAAAGAATGTTAAATTTATATTTACGATATATAATAGTTTCATTACTGATATCAAACGCAATACCCTGTTAAATTTTAACAAAAACATGGCAATGAACGTAAATGAAATAAATGTATAACGTACCTGTACAAGTACATGTAAAGCTAAGAAATACTATGCACAAAATTATTTCTATATGCATCCTGAGAGCAGAAACGATTGTTTGAATTCCAATCAATATATCTATGTTACTCATGATAATATCAGTTGCTTATCACTGAGCAATACCTTTCATAGTTTAATCCATACATTAATCATACGTTTAAATGCTTGATTGACCTCGTCCAATATAATAACCAGCAGTTCATTTTAATCAAAATGTACTGTCAAACCGGACTTCCGGCAACGATATTACGTTTCATTTTTATAACAAATCATATTTTAGAACTTATACAAACTATTTATTTGTTTGAAAACGCATAATAAATTCAGTCAAAAAATGGGCTGGGTTGTTTTCTAATTTTGTACAGGTATGCTTGTTCAAGCCATGCAATATTCAGTCTCCTATTTCATGCAAATGATATAGATGATTCAAAATCGTTAAGTTCTTGTTTTAAAGACATCGAAAATGAAAGTGATTTCGTATAAAACAAAACGAGTAGCTTTTCGAAGGGGCGATATAGTCAACGATACCTGGATATAATACGGCGTAAAGATCTTAGTAGTAAGCCAGTCCTGTTTTTTAGAATTTCGTATGTGTCTCAGCACATACCATAACAAGGGCGTGAATCTATTCTTCTAATTTAGATATCTTATTGTGACTGACCATTTGAGTTGATGTTCCTTGTCCGCCGTTACGTCATTATAGCAACAACGTTATGGTAAGAAATTATTCACAGACATGGCATTTCAATTTTACGGTGATGAAACCATACAAAGCAAATGCTATCGGCTATATTACTAGAATTATTTCTTGGTGTGTTTAACAAAATAAAACATAACATATTTGAGTCAATCGATGAGGAAAGTATTGCATAAGGCATAAGTCATTTGGTTGACATTATTGACATGTGTATTGCTTTAACTGTTAACGCAGAAATGCATTGACTGTTGTAGATGGATTTCATTCACTCATATTTCTTCCATACTTCACAGGGATACCCCATGACTGCTAGGGAAAAGATATCTCTATCTTACACAGGGGATGTAAGACAGCTCACACGCTCTAGACACGCTCACGTGACGTCATCAATACATGCGGCGTAACTGCGGTGCGCATTGTAGATGACGTCATCAATTTTGACGCATAACGATGGACCTGTGATAATGTCGCGAAGAAAAAGCTTGTAACCAAGCGGAATTTCATCATTTTTTTTCTACGTACTACGGGAGAAAAAGAATCTTACATGGGTCTGTGAAGTGGACAGGGATATCTCAACCCGAGTGAAAGATTTTGGCCGTCAACCCTCGGCAAGCCTCGGGTCGACCGGCCAAAATCTTTCACTCGGGTTGGGATATCCCTGTGCACTTCACAGACCCATATGGGATTATATTAGTCAAAAAAATTCAAATATAAGACAAGTTACTAGCAAATACTTTGTCTATGTCTCTGGGACTGTTTTTTTATTAGAATTATCGATCTCCTAGTACCATATACAGATATGTAGTATATTTGTATCAATTATGTGGTTGAGCGCATCATCTATAAGTCAAAACTTATATATAATATATTTTTTGTAAGTAATCAAGATGGTAAATCAATATTTGTTCACAATTTGGTACATTTGTTGATAACTCTTCTTCTTATTTATACTAGATCAATATATCTCTGCGATAAGTTTTGTATGTTGTACGTACACTAAATATATATATTCACCTTCTACTGATGGGTCATTGACCTGAAATAAAATACAATAATTGAAATAATTTGATTACGGTCCCAAGAAATACTTGCAAACCAAATGCAGTCTTTAGTCATCATACACAATAACAAGTAAAGCACGCATAGGAATCAGATGAATTAGTTACTAATACTGCTGTAACTTATTTTGAAAATAGTGCCTCGTTAGCAGTGTATGCCTTGCTATGTTACGGCATCATTGAACCATAACACAGCGTTAAAGGTATTATACCTAAACAGATTTTCTTCGTTGGTAAATGTCACGTTGGTGAAGGAATTAAGAAGAAAACTTTATTTATTATAGTTCTGTGATATATACAACTGTATGTTAGATTCCAAAGTAACCAGGTTCTGTTAGAAACAGGAAAAGTATAGTAAGTTAGTACAGTGCAAGGGAGGTCTCTGGTCTGGCAAATGTGGTTGATATAATCTTTATCCACAGTACATCAACAACATAAAACTATGAATGATTTTTGTTTTTAAATCCAAAATCGATATAAAATTGTAATGATAATTGTAATGCAGTAGCTTGTATTTATTTAATCAAAACTTTAAAACTACATACATATAACATTTATAGCGTGTTCTAAATATACTGTTGGCTACAGAGTATAAAACATCGATACGGAAGAGAGATTCCTGCTTCTAACCGTTTCTGAAGAATATTCTTATCAGCTTCATCTAATGAAATGTAAATCAAATATCAAAGGCATGTTTTTGTAGTAATTAGACATTCTTTTTTATTGATTTATTACGATTATAAAGACATAGTGACTTACCATCAAAATACACAATCTAGTTACAAATCATAAACATTCATTTATTACACTAGTTTAAATTCTATTTTCCCATATGTTTTTAATCTTACCTATCCACAGTCCCATTCTCCAGTACACCAGAATATAATGATATAGGTTCATTCGATCACACATATATTTATATCATTACTATTTTTGCCAACGATGGAACTGCATTAGAGGTGGATTTTGAACAGATCAATATGCCTAAATGTTGTACAGGAACAACAAAATGTTGTTTTAAATCAAAATTACAGATCAATCTTTTGCAATAAATATTCGCAGAATAAAGCCGACATTCAGGCAAATCATTGAATAATGTGCAGATGATGTCATAGAATTGACATAATTTCCGACATTTTTGAAATTAGAGAAAATTGTTTTATGTGGCATATAAACAGCATGTGCTAAACTACACCTATATATATACACCAATACAATTGTATGGATATCCATCTCTAAATGGTCTATACTTTATATCTGGATCTTTCTGGATTTGGGTTTTATTAGGCATTAAATTAGGGACATATTTTTTTGAAACACACTGAATATAAATACACTTATTGGAATAGGTTTTACTGTCAAGACATGCTTAAACCTGTTTAATATCGAAAAAAAAAACTATAATTCAACGCTTTTTCCGAGTTATAACGAAAATGTAAATTCAAAAGTATACTCAATATCGTTTTAATTTATTTTCTTTTTCTTCGTTTGTGGTAGGTGAGGGAAAGGTTAAAATCTTGATATTCTAGGTATATTCAATAACATTTTTTTCACGATTAATCTTTTATCGCACTTGGGATAAGTCATGAAAAACACGTTTCATGTTTCCAAACACCTGTATCTATCGCGTATGAATATGATACATATACAACTTCTAGATTCCATATGTATGTACACCATTAATGAATATATAAACAGCATGACAATCCAAACGAGGAAATCATGAATCGATATGTTTGGAGATGGCTAATATAGGCTTCGCCTGATGCCAAATCCATTTGCATCTTATTTGCAATAAAATGTGTTGAAATTGAAATAGATATGCAGTACTAATTTAATTTTATTGACACGGGACAGCATTTGTAATCATGATGTGAGACGTATATAAACTTGGCTTAATTAATTTGTTGAAAAGAATGTCAATGACATTTAAAGTCAATGACCTTGAAAGTCAATGACATTTGATGTCAATGACATTTGAAGTCAATGACATTTGAAGTCAAATGACATTTGAAGTTAATGACATTTGAAGTCAATGACATTTAAAGTCAGCATTTAGTGACATTTGAAGTCAATGACATTTTAAGTCAATGACATTTTAAGTCAATGACATTTTAAAGTCAATGACCTTGAAAGTCAATGACATTTGAAGTCAATGACATTTGACAAAGTCAATGACATTTGAAGTTAATGACATTTGAAGTCAATGCAATTTGAAGTTAATGACATTTGAAGTCAATGACATTTTAAGTCAATGACATGACACAAGCGTTATAAAAATAATATTTTTTAAAAAGTGGATAGAAAAAGGATAAGAATGATAAAACAACTGTTATGCATAAAGTTTACATACTTCATATACATTTTTTTGAAGGAAAGAGGGCATATTGCTGTTCGAAGAATAATGTTAATTTATGATCACCAATTCGAGCGATCCGGGGTTACGATACATAAAACATACAGGGGAACGGTCGGGACCAGGCAATAGGTTCGACGAATTGGGTATACTCAAGAAATACAAATTTGTAAAGCCACATGAACATTTCAATATATCAAATAATTTTGCCATGTATATTTATAACAATTTATTGATATTTCTTTCATAGAAGAACGTAGCATTTAACCACACAAACGTAGCATTTAAAGCCACACTATACGTAACTATCAACAAATTTCAAGTTAAATTCGACTCCGATATTGTTAGTATTTGTAGATGTAGTTGAAATTAAGATATATTAAAGAATATTTGTAATGTTTTTAATAACTTTAGTACAGCAGTTGCTGAAAGTCGATACATGTAAACATGCCTTCATTTTAAACTGGTCGCCATAGAAGTTACGATTATTACCGAACGGAAGTCGGAAAGTTCATGACCCGTTTTCGGAAGAGTTCGGACAGACGTTACGTAGTAACGGTAGTCACATGACGTTCTCGGCAACGACGTTACAATGTCGGCTAACTTCGGCTTGTTTGACTAAGTGGGACCCACCTAGCGATGTTTAAGATTTTTATCAAAGTATTCCGAATCATAATCGCTCATCTTGACTTTGATTTAGTCCTCTCTCTGCATGATTTACAACAGGATTTTTTTTCAACATTCTCCTAAATCATGAAAAAAATAAGAAAGATGCGGATATTGGGCCTTTAAGGGTATGACTGCCATATATATTGTATTGGTCAACCAAGTAAATATTAGGGACTGATTAAGTATGGCTGTCAATTGGTACACGAAATCGAATGATTTGTCATTTCAGTAACCAATTGTGCACATGAGACCACATTTTAGGAATACGTTGCTTGGATTAGTTTATATAAGGTCACAACTGACCTTCCCGGAAAATCACTTGTAATTTCGAAATAAAATTTTTCATAACCAGCAGAATGACATGTTGTTTTCTTTCCACGCGGAAAGCTTAGGCTTTCGTAATGTTCGTTTCAAAATAAACCTTGTATTGTAAGATACTAGCTATGTATTCTATATTACATGTAGTATTTTGTTAACATATTTTTTTTTTTTTGTTTTTGTATGAATATGTGATAAAAAGAAATGTTCCTTTTAAAATTATACAAACGTATATAGAAAAGGTATATGGTAACAAGAGAACAAAGGCCATATATATTTAATCACTTTCACTGCCATATCAATTTCCAACTGCTGCTTGTTTCAAATTCTACATCAACACAACCATCATTTTCTAATGTTTCTTTTCAAAAGAGTTTGCGAAGAATACAATAATGTGTATCTTTTCATGTTCATGGGCTTAAGATAAAATACATTTGCTCTTATGACAGTAAGTTTGTAAGTAAGTCCCCGTTACTAAAAATAGTTGTTCGGCAAAATTTATTTCCGGATTTAATATATATTTTTGAATACAATCAAAGAAATCATTGTAAACATGTTTCATGACCTTTTTGCGTAAGCGTTTAGATTTTTTTAACTGCAAAATTGAGAACCAATATCTCTGTGAACTGGTAAAAACGCCGATCGGTTTCGCACATGTGCTTGTGAAACCGATCAACGTCAAATCGTGAGACTGAGCGATTTTGCGTGGATGCATCTGTTGGTTTATGGAGTCGTTCTATTATTAATAAGGTATGTTACGAATGATAAGTTTGTGTATCTTGTTAGCATTTTCCTGACTTTCATCGTATCTATAAATTATGCCCGATTGGTGAGAAAAAAATGGTTAAAACTGACTACATATTGCTATGTATCGCTTAAAACAACACATCACACGTACTTTTGAGATGGAATTTTTGTTTCTGAAAAAAATATGTTTGTAGATATTGCAAGATAAATATAAAATTGGGGTAATAAGTTATCAACAGTAAGAGGCTAAAGCATTATTTTTCATTTCTTTTTGATAAACAAGAGATTCCATATCGGGTCCGTGCACTGAATGTTATGCCGACGTTAGAAAGACGACGTCATTGATTTAAATTGTCCCATTTTTTAGTAGACTAAACCTCTTTTTTAAACTCAATAAAACATCATGAAGACATTGTTAAATGAAAAAATTGTAAGCTCACAAAATATTACTTGTTATCTCCAGTTTTAGCAGGTATAATCAGTATCTCCATAGCTCCTGAAATAAGGGAGTTGTGACGATTTGTTCAACAGTGACACGTTATTGGTGTAGTTTGGCGTATCTGGGAGTTAGGGGGATAAAGACGTATAAAATGTAATCAATAAAATATCCATTGTTATTAACGAAAATCAATGAATCTCATCTATATATTCTCACAGCGGAATTTTTATATTGGAACTTCTTGTCTGTGTGTATATTTTCCTGTATGTTTGTACATTTCTATGTCGTCTTCCCATGAAACGATATGTGACGCAAAAATAAAACTGTTCCTAAATCTAAATTATTAAAATTGCCACCGTTTCTACAGTATATCGATGAACTATGTTTGGGCAGATCTGTTTATTTCCCAATAACTTGAGTGCAGAACGTGAACCGATTTGGTGCGTATGAATACCTGTAAACTTTGGCGGACTTCATTTGGCATTCCCCAAAATCACGTGTCAATGTTTACAAATAACACATTACGAAACATTAGGATACATACCAAAAAAAATTTTTTTAATGTATTTTTGATATTTGACATGAATAAGATACTTGAAATATGAGAAATTTTTTGTGAAGTCATGGAAAAAAAGCCTGGATTTAGCTGTCAGTCACCGGCGCGCTATTCTGAATTGCTGTTGTGCAAAGATAAACATGACGGCAGTATAATTCTGACAGCGAATAATGCACGGTAAATGATTGTATCTGACGTTTCCACAGGTCAACATTTTATAATGTACAATTGCTATTTAAAGATTTTTGGGAATGGCAAATACAACGGTTATAGTTTTCATAATATAACATGCTAATTGAGTGCTATCATTTTGGAAAGAAACGTGATAATGGTACATTGATTTCATTTAAATGCGATCATGTCTATTAAGGTAATTGTAAATTGGTAAAAACATATTACCAAGTCACCAACATTTTATTGAAAATAAGTTAAGTCAAACGGGTTTGAATTATTAAGATATGTATGAAATAATTTGATAAAGATTAAAAAAGAAGAAGAAGAAGAACATGACATATTCAACATGTTAACACTTTCCTGTGTAAGAAATATCCTCAGTCATAATAGATATGTTTATTCAAAGAAAGATTATTTAAACTTACACATTTTGCAATAAGAGTTTGTAAATTAAAACTGTGGGATGTTTTACTTACAAAAAAGCTATTTGCCATACAGTTAGTTTTTACTTAAAGAACCGATTACGTATTATTTCGGTGTTTTGTTTGCAATCACAAATATTTTAATAACCAAGTTCTCTCTCCATAAAAGTTATTAAAGACAGGTTAGTTGTTACTGACACCAACTGTGAAGTTTAAAAGAAACGATACGAAGAATATTACGGAAAGTCTCGATTTCCAGGAATATCACGTGACCTGAACGACTTTGCACGTGAAAAACAGAAACAAACATGTTATCGATCGTAGAAAATGTGTAGGCCTTAATACGAAACGCTTTGGTAATTGTCGGTTTTGCAATGGCGACTGTTTCAAGATGGCAGGTATATTTAAAAGACAATATTTGACCGTTATATATCATAGGTTATTCTGCACGAAATAATGTCATAATACATGTATTTCATCTTTATACTAGGTCATTGGTAAAATGTTCGAGCGTTCCATATGTTTATGGTTACAAAAAAAACCTGAAATGTTACGTATATTGGGCCTTTAAAGAATTGTTACTGCATACACGTATGATAACAAGATATGTTTCTTTTATATATAATACAGACGTATACAGAAAAGGTATATGGTTACAACAGAACAAAGACAAAATATCGAATCACTTATACTTCCAATTATCTGTGTTGTCTGAATCACGAACAAAAATTTCCTTAGCTGATGTTTGTTTCAAATTCAACATTAAACACAACCATTATTTTCCCACTGAATCTCCTTATGTTCCTTTTAAAAAAATGTCTCCTGGAATTGTCCTGTCATGTTCATGGATTTAACATGAAGGACATATCTGGTGATATGTTAAGTTCATAAAGACGTCTTAGGACAACAGGTTATTTTAAAAGATGAATTGTCAATATTACAACAAGCAAAATATATCCCCATGCAATATTGTATTAACTCCAGTTTTTCTTCGATTAATAAAACATGCTATCATGTAATTCATGTTAACCATTGATATCAAGTAAAATATTTCGCAATGTCCTGTCAACTTGCAGTGTATTAACTAAATTCATTCTGCCCCATATGTTTCAATTAAGATGTCTGTATCCATAAAGTTTAAAGCGTAATTTTTTTTTAATTTATTAGAATATTAACGACAGTACGGCAGAGCATGTTGTCTGTAGATTTTGGAGTATTTATCATCCCCTAGATTGACACGATTCGTTCAAGAAATAATATGCTGTAGTGTCATCAATGATCATTCCAATGATAAACATTCTCCTTGAAGTTTGCGTGCAAATGATATTCAGTTTTCAGGTAGTGGAAATCCATACACCTCAAATTCACAAATGGTAAGAACCAGTTCCTCACGTGAAACCCTCACGAGACGTCCGGTTAATTGTGGTGTACAGTAGAAAGTCTTCATCTCGTTAAGGGAGCCAGGACCAGGATAGTAGTAACATAGGATGTAGGGACCTGGTTATGATTCGGCAACAGTGATATTTAATCCAGTGTTACGATCCGCTACAAAATAAACCAATTTTAACATAACAAAACTGCATTCATTTGTTAACCAAAACTTGTCGGATAAATGCATTACAAATATCATAAACGTTTTTTTTAAATACTATTATCTAGTTCGCATACTCCCATCATATTATAATTGCCAATTAAATAATTTGATTAATACTAGGTAATAAGCCGTACGTTCACATGATAATACTCACCGCCATCATCATTTCGACTGAGAAACGCAACAGCGGTGATTCGATATCGAGATAATAAATCTACTTCCCAAAAAGGTTTACTGTCCCAATACTGCTCTGTATGTGTACATGTAATGGCAAGGTAAGTGCTAAAGGGATTACGGTGGGAATCCACAGCATTCTCTGGAGCATAGAAACCACTTTCAATGGAGGACTGCAAGACAGGTTTTCCAGCTGCTAAATTGCCCAATGATCCTATATAAGTATGAGGCAAATGTAAGAGATTGGATAACATCGGTCCAAATTGGTACGGACTCAAAAAAGATAATATTGTGTTGTCAATACTAGAGAGCCGAAAGCTAGATATTTCTATTTGTGAATTGCAGTCTGCTGGTTTCTATCTTTTCTGTAAGAATTAACTAATTAGTTATTGTATTTTGAATAACAGCTGATATATACATATCAACATCAAAATACTGTATTCCACCATTACTCAAGCATATGTGTTCCAATATTGCGTTGCTTGTGTTTGTTATATGTGTCTACATAATCAGGAAGGTTCATACACATTGACACTATAAGGTAAACTACTTCAGATAAGCAATCACTTGTTAAATACAGACATTACTGAACGATATTAGATCATTTATGATTTCTATTTATTTATCTACCTGTTTAATTTAGTCCGTCATGTAACTGGGCAATGAAACTAGTTTTGATAAGTTAAACTTCATTGAATGTGCATATCGAGAATAAACCGTAAGTGTAATATGCCATCCGATCATTAACTCCGTTTGAATTTGTTAAGCTCACCTGTCATTTCATAGTATGTCATTCCAATAACTTCACGCTTTGGGATGTTGTCGATAAGCCTGTAGCCGTAACCATGACATTTCTCGTCGTCTTTAAAGAAAGATTCGCAATTTGCATCTTTGTAGCAGTCTAAAGCACAACTCACGTTTGTTCCCAATTTTGTCCACAGAATGTTATATTCGGTTAATACGTCGCTGTATCTTTTATCCTCACTGAAGTAATCATTGCGAAAACCTGTATTTAAAAAAATGAAACTGAAACTAAGCACAGCATTACTAAAAATTATTACAAGCTAATTAAAGTATGGAACAAATCCCTCAGAATAATCAGATCATGAAATATGTTAGATATATGGTTACGCTTTATAGCAGCTTTATTACCGATATTAAACGCAATACTCCGTTAAATGTTAACGAAAGCATAGTAATATAAAAGAAAGAAATGTATAACGTACCTGTACAAGTGCACGTAAAGCTAGGAAATACTATAATTAAAATGATTTCTTTATGTATCCGGAGAGCAGAAACTTCATTATTTCACTCGATTATTTGAATTCCAATCTATTTATTTATTTTACTAATGATAATATCATGGTCAGTTACTCATCACTGAGCAATACCTTTCATTTTTAGTCATACATTAATTATACGTTTAAATGTTGGATTGACCTCGTCTAACATAATAACCAGCAGTTCGTTTTAATTAATATCTACTGCCAAACCGGACTTACGGTACTAATATTGCTTTTCTTTTTTTTACGATTAATAGTTCACAACCAAAACAAAATGTTTATTTGTTTAAACAACGCATTATGAATTCAGTAAATAATGAGCTGGATTGATCCCTCGTTTTGTACAAGTATACATGTTAAGCAATGCAATGAGCAGTCTCCTATTACATGCAGATGATATAGTTATTTTAGAGAAATAGAAAAATGACATGGGGATACGTATAAAACAAAACAAGCAGTTTTTCGAAAGGGCGATATAGTCAAGATACATGTACATGGACTTATACTGTGTAAAAATCTTAGTAGTAAGCCAGTCCTGTTATTTAGGTTTTTGTACATATGTCTCAGCACAGTATAACATGGGCGTAAAACAATTCTGCCCTTAGGTCCAATATATTGTAAGAAATTAAATTTGAATGAGAAAAAAACTGTTGCTTTTGAATGATTCTTATATTAGCAATATGTATGTGAGATATAGGGTACTTATCATATTATGTCTTTGCATATTACAGAGTTAGCTTCCTTGAGGGAATGTATCCATTGTTAAGTCATTATTTTGTGAGCGCATCTCACGTCGTTTTCTCCGAAAAGTAAGACGTTACGCTTGCAAACACATTACGTCACAATCAATATCTACCCGAAAGGGCAGACATAGTCCGCTAAACCTGCCTATATTATTAGCCTTTTTTAATAATTTTTTTGTTTAACATATAGTCAGCTCGCGGTACCTCTTAAAAATGTGAAATCGTAGGAGCTGACTATATATTAGGCAAAAAAAAAAAAAAAAAAAAAAAAATCCTAATAATATAGGCAGGTTTAGCGGACTAGGGCAGAAAACTCCGTAATATTCAAATACAAAATACTTACTACTAAATACAGGCAAATTGCATATATGATACATTAATGACGTTTCTAGTCATAACACTCTAACCGTTGTCGTACCCCCTTTATCGGATGATTACCTCTTTTTCGCACACCTTCATCATACCCCCGGAATACCTCGGATGTAGTTGAACGAAATTCTCGGGACTTTACGTTTACTCCATCTATACGGAAGTCAAGATGTCTGACGATAGGTGGATCGGGATGACAGGAAGTGAAAGGGAGAGGGAGATTTTGATAAACAGACTAGTTGAGTTAGATGGATTGAGAGAATGATAAGTCTATGTAGCAATTACAGATACATATGATCATGGTTCACTGAACACACAGAAGTTTGTGAGAGACATGCAGAATCATAACAAAGTTATTAAACTTTTTAGAAAAATACTGGAATGGTCTTTAGTTTTCGTTTAATTCAATTTCGTTTGTCACTAAGGAAACACAGAAGTAAGAATGTAAGTACAAGATAAATTGAATATAATATGCCTTTTTTCATAGAATACCCTTTATAAGCCCTAGGGCTAATAAAGGGGTAAGCCCTAGGGCTAATAAAGGGGTATCGGGATGATAAAGGGTATACTATGAAAAAGGCATGTGATATTCTCTATTTATTATGCAAATAAAGCAAAAGATACAGTTAGAATTTTGTAAAATTTCAGTTGAATGTGGAACAATCTACATGAACATATAAAGTCATGGTTTATATCGATTTTGGGCGACTCCCACTTACCAATAACCTTTCTAGATTGTGACAATTGTGGTTCAATTGTTGTAATCTGACAAGTGTATTCTAAGAGAGGTTTAGAAATCACTCTACATGAATGTAGATGCTTAGCAAGATTATCCAAAGCACACTTGACTCTTGTATGTCAAGCATAAATTATTTGAATTTCGATTTCGATGCACATGGCTACGTCAGTTACTTGCTAATATTGATAATGTGTCAATTATAAAAACAAACATTTGTGAACCCATGGCATATGTCGAGTAATTGTGATATCTGCAAGCATATGATTTATAACAATACAAAGTTTTACTTCTACTGAATAATTGTCAACTAAGTTAACTTAAAAGAAATGTAAAAAGAAAGAAAAAATGTGGCCTTCAGCACACAAGTAAGTTATCGAATCAGTGATACTTAAGATTATCCAGCCACAGAAAATAATCTTGTATTCTTATTGGTTCAAATGACGTCACGTGATATCCAAGATATACTAGTCGTAGTAGATTGTTAGATATCTTATTTGGACTGACCATTTGAGTTGGCGTTACTTGCCCGTAATCGTAACGTCATTAGCAACAATATGTTGGGCAAGACATACTTCACGCAGATGACAGTGCAGATGTTGTAGATGAATTCCATTTATACTCGTATGTCAAATACAAGACGAATCACTAGATATTATACTTTGTCTATGTCTCTGTGACTAATTTCTATCAGAATTATCGATGTCCTAGTACCCACATACTGATATGTAGTATATCATGTGATTGAGCGTATCATCTATAAAGCTGATACATAATGTATTTCTTGTAAGTAATCAAGAATGTAGATCAACATTTGTTCACAATTTGGTACATTTGTTGATGACTCTTCTTTTGGACTTTTTTTTATAATAGAACAATTTATTTCTGTTAAATAAATGTTTACATATTGTATGTTGTACACTAAATATATATGAAAATCTTTTACTGATTTGTTATTGACCTGAATTAATAATAATTAAAACACAATAATTGAATTAAATTTAATAGTATCCTAAGAAACCCATGAGAAATCAAATGCAGTAGTTAATTCTCACAATAGCAAATAAAGCACGAATTTGTTTTGGAATCTAAAGAATTGATTATTCATACCTACATAAATTCATTTTGAAAATAGCATCCCGTTAAGGTGTCTCGTTAGCAGTGTATGCATTGCTATATTCCAGCATCATTGAACCATAACACAGCGGTATAAATATTCCCTTGGCAAATGTCATTCCGTTGATGTCTGTGAGAAAACCTTAAATATTATAGTTCTGTGATATACAGCTATATGTTTCTGTTCAGAAAAATATGGCCGGTAAAATCAGTTTTCACAGTACATCAAAAACGTAACAATATAAATAATTTTTTTTTCTTCTAAAATCGATATGAAATTGTGATGGTAATTGTAATGCAATAGTTTGTACTAATTTCAATCAATATTTTAAAACCACATACATATAATATTTATAATGTATTCTAAACATACTGTTGGCTTGTGAGTATAAAACACCTGGAAACATCGATAGGGAAGAGGAGGTTCCTGCTTCTCTCCGTTTTTGAAGAATATTCTAATCAGCTTCATCGAATGAAATGTGAATTAATCATAGTTTAACGTCCACCAATCAACGTGGTACTTCGTAAATAACTTTCGGCGGACATGGTGTGCAATTAGTTTATAAGCCATGTTCCATGTAGTACTAATATATTCTCTTTGATTGATTTATACCGATCATAAAGAAATATTGACTGTCCATCAAATACTCCGTCTTGTAATTATTAACATGCAGTTATTATGCTAAGTTGAAATTATATATTCCTGTTGCAAATGATACTGCTATATATGAATGTTTCCGATCAATGGTCCCTTTGAAATACACTAGAATGTAATAAATACACCAATTGGAATGGTTTAGTTAACACATTTATGCATGTAGTGTCTCCTTGAAGGACCAATATTCGTCAGGTTAATCGAATCTTTCGTATATCAACCAACCAGAAAGAAATAAAATGTACCAATTTTATCAACACAAATATGTAATATTTTGTCTTACCTGTACAGCAAGTTGTCTATCAAGATACGGATACGGAAGATTTCTACCCGCCGGTCGCCGGGTGATGGCCAACACAATAGGTACCTATTTTCGTCATGGAGTTGTTTTGCTTATTACGAAAATTGAAATAATTCCAAATAAATGTTGAGTAGCAGGCGCTTGTGAGATCGTGTTTAAGCTGAAAATTTCTTGTTGTTACATTGATTTTAAGTCTTTAAACCCCTTGCTCATGGAAAGTGGCGAACACCTCTGTTTACATAGAATTACGTTATGTTTTCCAAAAATACCGCACCAAAAATTTCGGGTAAGTTGAATAGCCAAAATAATTTGTAATAACCCAAACTCTGAGCTATGAATCACATGATCAGACACGTGACTTTCGGTACTTTGTTGACATACTGCTGATCAGTGCACGTTGACAGTTTCATTTAAAATGGGCTTAAGAAAATTCCTTCGTTTTGGGGTATAATGCTACATCGTTTTTATAAAATCACTTGGTTATAGCACACACACCCTTTTAAGCAAGACAAATCTTCCTTGATCAAATCTGCTTTGGCAGACGACACTCTTTATGAAATCACGCGATATAGTTCATGAGATATAAGCAAAATTGTAAACATGACAAAAACAGGTCCCTGACCAATTTAGGGCACTTGACTATATATTTGAAATGTATGATTTATTTCAACCTGACGTGCATCCATCGTATTGTTCTTATTGATATTGATTTTATATGAAGATTGATACACAGACACAGGTAAAGTGCCAGTGTTCGTCTATAAAAAAGAAAATATTTCCAATGTGTAATTTTAAAGAAAACTAAATTTTAGAAAATACATCCTTAACATTAACATCTTCAGTACGAGCAACGTATACACTAAGTATAAATGTATCGATCTGAAGTAATGTACAATATAGCTTCCCTAGCAACGTGTGCACTAAGTATACATGCATCTTCCCTAGCAACGTATCCACTAAGTGTACATGTAGCTTCCCTAGCAACGTATCCACTAAGTGTACATGAAGCTTCCCTAGCAACGTATCCAATAAGTATACACGCAGCTTCCCTAGCAACGTATCCACTAAGTATACACGTAGCTTCCCTAGCAACGTATCCACTAAGTATACACGTAGCTTCCCTAGCAACGTATCCACTAAGTATACACGTAGCTTCCCTAGCAACGTATCCACTAAGTGTACATGTAGCTTCCCTAGCAACGTATCCACTAAGTGTACATGTAGCTTCCCTAGCAACGTATCCACTAAGTATACACGTAGCTTCCCTAGCAACGTATCCACTAAGTATACACGTAGCTTCCCTAGCAACGTATCCACTAAGTATACACGTAGCTTCCTTAGCAACGTATCCACTAAGTGTACATGTAGCTTCTCTAGCAACGTATCCACTAAGTGTACATGTAGCTTCCCTAGCAACATATCCACTAAGTATACACATAGCTTCCCTAGCAACTTATGCACTTAAGTATAAATGTAGCTTCCCTAGCAACGTGCACACTATCCTTGTAACATTGTTTGGATCAATATCGATCAAGCGTTTGTCTCTATAGAATAAGTTTTTTTTTAATTTATGAAATATCATCAATATCCCATCTAATACAGTCAGTAACCAGGATGACAAATATCACATTAGGTCCCCAGACCAACATGTGTTAACAGCACTGCATGACTTGACAGTCGTGACACAGCTGACCATTTCATATGTAACATCTGTCACTCCGTGTAAGGTTATGAAGTATTAAAATGCAATCCATTTCAATTAATATTATTCTAGGTGTACACGTATTCCAGCCAGCTTACAAAAAGGGCCGAGATACACAGATAACAAACTGTACTCGCTCCTTTATGGAGTGTGGCCCCATTGGGGCCCATGATACTAGGTACGGCATTATACCTTATATGACAACCATGGTTATTTAGTCCTATAAACATAGACCATTGATGTACATAGAAAAAAAGTATATAAGTAACAAGAATTATATGTCGACAGCAATACGGGAGTTTATCTTCATTCTACCAACCATAACGTCTTCATGTACCTGACGAGCCATGGTCAACAAGTCTACAGTCAACCCTCATCTTATCAACTTTAATAAACAACAACAAAATTTAGAATATTATAACCCCGACGATAACAACATATAAAAGGTTAATGTGTGTTTCTTGTGATGTTCGATAGAAGTTTTGTTGAGATATGTTTGAATAGCTAAAAAAATGAAAGTTTATCAATATACAAATATTTACCCGATTCAACACATGTTGAAAAGGACAAAAATGAAATGATGAGGAGTAAAATCGATATATTGCACATGTAACAGATATCAATTTGAAGATCTGTCAAAGCAAGGATTTATAAGTGAGAAGGATTTGTGACTGTCTCTTTACATTACTAAACACCACGCGAGACGCCTATGAACCGGGAATAAAAACCATTTTTCTCAACAAATACTTGTCTTATCGAGTGAAACGTAACACCAATGTAAAGTTTATTAGATTTCACAACGTTTATCACTTGCTTTAAGGACGGAATATTTAGAGGATAAGTCTTAAATTTTCGTTAAGAAATACGACAGCTCATAAAATGACGGCCCGCTTCAGAAAGTAAGACAGTAACCCTCGCACCCGCAAGCTACATCAAAGGCTGTGACGGCGGATATCAAAGGAAAATCAGTCGTGACCCAGTGTGACTTATCCTTCTCATTTACGTCCTTGGTCAAAGTGCAAAGCAATTGAAGTTTATGTGCCGTAACTAGACGAAACTTTTGGCATGTTAATTTTTCTTCATAAATTGAATGAAAACCATAAGGGTGGATAAATTAAGCCATGAAAATCATACAAATAGCCTCAGATGCCTTAATAAACGTTAGTTACAACACAGAGATTATGTATTGTTAAATTGTTGTTTTGTATGCCTTATGTATGTTTAGATGGAAACATCCTACATAAATCACTTCACAATTACTTATAACATTTGTAAAAATGTGACATGAAATTGTAAAACACAATTTGGCTTCATAGTCTGGCCGAAGGTACTCATTTCGCTTCACTATAGATGTATTTATAATGATTATTGGCAGTGCTGCGAAAAATCATTTTCTGCTCTTATTTGTATTTTTAAAATTAAAACCAATGCATTGAAAGGACTGTTATTTTCAAAATGTTAGTAACTTCTGCTAATGAATAACATATCAAAAGCTTATCTTGATTCGTGAGTATGAAAAATACGCCACATATAACTTTAAATGAATTATATATTAAATAGGTATTATTTCACAGAAAGTCCTTCATCGTTAAAAAAGAAACAGAATATCAACACATTACATTAAGCTACATATTAAGCCAATAACGATATACCAGCTTAAGTAAAGTTCCTGTATCTTTTGCATTATCGAATTTCTGCAAAGTTAATATTTGCCTGCCAATACATACATTAATATGAAATGAGTCTTAAGATTTTTTTTTGCCTGCCTTGGCCATTTTGTCCCGCCTTCCTCGAAATCCCGACGTCACGTCCCGGACAAAAATAATATTCCCATGCACCCTGATAAGATTATATGAGCATTGTTGTCAAATAAAAGGTTAGTAGAATATTAAATGGTACCATTTGATAAATATTTTATTTTCAAATAAAATTCAATTATGCATAATATTAATCCTATAGTCATAAATCAATCAAAAACATTAGGAGCAAACTACGTATACAAAGATTTCATTTACAAAATTCTGGGAATTAATAGATATTGGGCTTTGAATTAAATATGAATGTTAAAAAAAGTGGCATGCTGAAATTAAACAAATATCTCCTGGTTTATGCATTTATATTTTCATATTCTGTATAGAAATAAACATATATTTAAGTTTCCTTTCTTCGTTTTGAATTTAAACATTAAAGCGGGAGACTGTTAAAGTTGCCAGTATGATTGCATGATGCAGTACGTCACGTTATTATCAAATGGTTATTAATTAAGTACAGTTCAGAAAACCATTACAAATATTAATGATCATAATTATGTAATAGTACCGCACGTTACGTTTTTGTATATACAATAGATTTGTTATGAAGATGATTATAAATCAGTTGATTATTTTTTTCATCAGAAAGACGTCAAAATAACCGATACAGATATAGAAAGACATGAGTATTATTCCGTACATTAAGAACAGGTGAAATACACAGCAGTGAAGTCAACTTTTCTAACCTAATTATTCCGTATATTAAGAACATTAGAAAACGAAGCCATGACTGTATATGTCGGTGAATAGTTATTTAGCATTGTGATAGTTTACAACTGTCATCCGGAACCAAACAAGTATTACCACCGTGTTTATACAAAGGGATGATCTTAGCAACTAAATAGAGGCCTATAAATGTTGTTCATTACTTACATGTTGTTCAAAGATTGAGTTTAAACTAAAATAAGGAGCTTACTTTTATGCTAATTTAGATGTTACACCGCTGCTGAATGGTATTTTTTTCTATCAAAAATATGACCAGACGAATTAATATTTGAAAAATTTGGGCTTTCTTATTTTACTTCAAGATGAAAATAATTAATTATATCCCGAAAAGGTCCATGGCACTATACCCTATGTGGAATAAAGTACTGACTGCGAATCCAACAACAGAAAAACAAGTTATCGAGTAGTAAAAGTTAGCTAAAAATAATTGTCTGTGTACATCTTATTTTTTCTGAAAAAGAAAAGCTTTGAACAGCTTAGTTTAGAAATAGTACCATTCAATTTCCTGGTCAAAAACATTAGTTTATGAAAATAGGAATTAATTGCACTTACCTGCACATGTACAAGTGAGTAAAAGTAGGTTTAAGATAACTTCTGCGTGCATCCTTATATACGTGTCATGACCATCAGCAATATGCTACAACTTCTTACTGAGCCGTTAGAAGAACGCCTATACACTGTTCCTCATTATAAACTTATAACGATTTTATTAGATTGTAACAATTTAGCTCTTGGGTTTAGTTTTACTTTGTTTATATCGATAGAATAAGTAAGATTAATAATTCATTGTTGTTTAATATAAACTAGGGCATGTAAACCGATGAGGCGCAACAGAACATTGAGAACACAACCATGCATGACTCTTTTGTTATTTATTATATACTCAGAACAACCATTAAGAGATAAATGTAGTCATCACAATCTTTTTCAATCGATGAAATCCTATCAATATTAACTAACCAGAATAATCATAAAACAAGTGATAAATATATAATAATACCTAATTTCATCATAGTCTCATAAATATCATTTATGCATCTACACACACGTAACCACTCAATAACCATATTGAATGAATAAGGCCAATTTCGCAGAGGATGACAGGGTATTTATTTAATCAACAGCAAATGATAATCCAATATAAAACATGACAATATTTATTTAAAATACATCTAAAACAATATTTCAAGAATTAATAAACCAAAAAGCCAATGTGAGGTTTACAGATAAAAATCTTGAGAACCGATGTTCAGATTGCGCAAATATAAATATCAAATAACAAAAATATCTAAACTTCTCTGAGTTCGATTTTTTCAGAGTTAACGTTGTGGGATCAGTGTTGGGTATGCTGAATCCGAAAAGTGCAAACCCCTAATCGTTTACTATAGATAAACTAAAGATATTTATATGTGCCATAACTGTGCGATAAATTTGACTTGTTAAAGATGCTCTACCGCCGACAGAGCATGAATGGTATTCATTATTTGAACAAAAATTGTTGTTCAATCGTGTGTATGTATGTCTAATTAACACAAAAATAATACATATATTTTCATTTTGCCTTTGGTGCAAAAATAACACAAAAAACACAAAAATAATACATATATTTTCATTTTGCCTTTGGTGCATGCGCAATCAGTACTTCATTCCATATAGAATATACTGCGTCGGAATTTTTTCTGGATGCAATTAATTATTTTTCATATTTTTAACTTGACGTAGAATTAGAAGCTCAAACTTTTCAGTGATGGTAATGTTGTAAAGTAAGTTATTTTTGTAGCTGAAGAAAAATACTAAATCGTCTGCTCCTGTTTTTGATAGTGAAAAAAATACTATTTGTCGGCGGTGGAGCATCTTTAATTTTTCTTTGGTAATCTATTGAATATCATACGTTTTGATGATTTGAGCTGTAAAAACTATTCAAATAGACAGAAAAATATTTAGTTATAAGACAGCATTACTGTACCGTAAATTTCTTTTTCTTTTACATGGAAACATACCAGCCCTGCAGGAATCACTTTACTATTACTTATAACAAAATGTACAGATGTGAAATAAAATTGTAGACGACAAATTGGCTTGATGGTCTCACCGTATGTACTCATAATGATTTTTGGCAGTACTGTTCAGGTTCAGGTTCAGATCTTATTCATACTTGTAAAAGGAAAACCTTGTATTGTCAGTAATGTAAAAGTGATAAAAAAGCAAAATATCAAAAGTTCTTCCTGATTTGTGGGTACGGTACATATAATTTTAAATGCACCACTTGTGGATCAAAATAATCCGGATTTGTTGGTTTGGCCATCTCTTAGACTAAAGTAATTAGGTCATTTCAGTAGAATTAATTAAGATTATATATGTCAACAACGCATACACACGCGACATATGCGCTTGTGTTCTTCTAGTCAAAACAATAGAAATATTGTACATTTAGCTTATTGATATCTTTTCTCGACGAATGTCAGTTCGAAATCAAGTTGAATGTGATTTCTATTTTCATCATTCTATTGTACGCTCCGCTAACATGATCATATAGGTATTGAATTTAATGACATTTATTGACATTTAATGACAGTTTTCTGGTACAGGATAATATATCCTCTACACCAGACTCAAATTCTGTACATACTTTATGAATACAGTTATTGATTGTAATATCACCTCAGGTTGTCAATTAGCCTTGAAATCATAAAATAGATCGATATTTTTCCAATGTCTATCCAGTTCATTTTTAAAACAAATTAAGTTCATAGCACAAACAACACTCTCTGGTAAGTTGTTCCACACTGCTGCAGTACGTAGTGAAAAACTGTTGTTTTTTTTATGTGTTACATTGTTGAGGGTATATACTTTTAAAGAATTTCCTCTATTTCCGGACCGCTACGAAACATCTCTCCACATCTTCAAAAATCCCGTAGCTTCACGATCGTACATTTCGTTGATTATTTTGTAAATTTCTATCATATCTCCTGAACGCTAATGTTGGTAAATGTAGATATTTTAGTCTGTCTATGTATGGAAGTTTTTAATTTCAGCGACCAGCTTTGTTGCCCTTCTTTGTACTCCTTCGATTTTTTCGATGTATTTCACTTTGTACGGAAACCAAATAGCACATGCGAAATCAAGATGAGTTCTCACTAATGATTTATATAATAATAGAAACTTCAAGGTTTCTTTGTTCAAATTTATAATGCTCTTTTTATTATTACCATCATCATATTTGCTCTTTTGATTTATTCAAATATATGGTTTTCGAATTCGAGAGTGCTATCGATCATTACTCCACTTTTTCCACTTGTGATTAAAAAGTCCATCCATTTAACTACAGTGTGATGTATTCTATATGCTTTTAGTTTTTTAAGTAATCTTTTGTGTGGTACGGTATCAAACGCCTTCTGAAAATCGGTATAGATACCACCAATAGAATTTCCATTATCTAGTGCTCTGGTCCATTGGTCTACAACTGTAAGGAGTTGAAGAGTTGTTGATCTTCCCGATATAAAAACATATTGCTTGTTACTTAACAAGGAGTTGGCTTTCATATGATTTACCAAGTGTTGCCGAACAAGCGTTTCCATTATTTTGCACACAACTGACGTAAGACTGACGGGCCTGTCATTTCCAGCGAGTGAATTGTTCCTTTTTTTGTAGATTGCACATACATGCGCCTCTTTCCATGCTGTTGGTACCATTCCCGTTTCTACAGACTGATTATATAGTATTGTTAATGGCAATGCCATAGTATTTGCCAATTCCTTGAGAAGTCGTGGGTAAATTCCGTCTGGCCCCGGGGATTTATTAACATTGAGATTTAATAATGCTTTCTGTGTTTCTTCATTCGTAAATATCAAGTTTCCCATAGATAAGGAAGCAGGAGAGTATTGAGGATATATGTTCTCTTATTTTCACATCACATTTAATTTTTTCAGCCGACACGGTTGAAACGGAATAAAGCTGTTTCAAGATTTCCAGATTCAAGAAATCTATTTAACGTCGCATATCAGAACAAAGTACAGCATTAGCTATTATCGATAATAGATAAATCATTGTGTTGAAACCATGTGACTATCTACAATAGATTGTGACTATGACTTAATGGAAAGATGTCAAATTGAGACAACTCAACTGGTTTGGTTAGAGAAGTAGTACACGAATAGATTGTGGTATCCGAGGTTTGCAGTCGGCGGAACGACCCGACCCGTGTCATTAACAAGGACGTTCACCTTTTCGTACTGTTATAAACCGTGACTGGTTTTTTTAATATCTCATACATTGGGCGTTGAATTCGATACTTCATAGAAATTACAACAAGATTTCAGTTTGACGATCAGGCGTATCTACATGTATATAATGTAGATCGCCAAAATGCAGTGCGCCAATTCAAAAACCGCTAATCATAATGCAATTAGCACGTACAGAGAATAACAATTAGTAAGTCGATATGTCGATACGCAAAACTTTTGATAACGACTTTTAACTAACCAACTCATTCTCGATAACCCAGGGGTTCCGATCACATACGATCTCTACACTTTAACAGATTAATTAGAAATATAATCGTTCATGTTTTAGACAAAGTGTGCTTTCGGGTCGTGCAGTAACCTAACAGGAATGTAAATAGTGACACTCAGGTTTAACAGGTATGCATACAGTGGCACTAGGTCATAACAGTTGGTCATAACAGTTATGTAAACATTAACCATCAGACACAACATTATATATACAGTAGCACTAAGGCATAGCAGTTATATCAACAGTGACACTCAGGCCTAACAGCTATATAACAATAGAAGCACTCACGCGTTACAACAATTATGTAAACAGTGACACTCAGGCCTAACAGTTATGTCAACATTGACACTCAGACCTAACGATATGTCAACATTGACACTCGCGCCTAACAGTTATATCAACATTGACACTCAGGCCTAACAGTTATGTCAACATTGACACTCAGTCCTAACAGTTATGTCAACATTGACACTCAGTCCTAACAGTTTTATCAACATTGATACTCAGTCCTAACAGTTATGTCAACATTGACACTCAGTCCTAACAGATGTCAACATTGACACTCAGTCCTAATAGTTACGTCAACATTGACACTCAGGCCTAACAGTTATGTCAACAGTGACACTCAGGCCTAACAGCTATATAACAATAGAAGCACTCACGCGTTACAAAAATTATGTAAACAGTGACACTCAGGCCTAACAGTTATGTCAACATTGACACTCAGGCCTAACAGTTATGTCAACATTGACACTCAGACCTAACAGATATGTCAACATTGACACTCGCGCCTAACAGTTATATGAACAGTGACACTCAGGCCTAAGAGCTATGTTAACATTGACACTCAGTTCTAACAATTATGTCAACATTGAAACTCAGGCCTAACAGTTTTATCAACATTGATATTTAGTCCTAACAGTTATGTCAACATTGACACTCAGTCCTAATAGTTACGTCAACATTGACACTCAGGCCTAACAGTTATGTCAACATTGACACTCAGGCCTAACAGTTATGTCAACATTGACACTCAGGCCTAACAGTTATGTCAACATTGACACTCAGGCCTAACAGTTATGTCAACATTGACACTCAGTCCTAACAGTTATGTCAACATTGACACTCAGTCCTAACAGTTATGTCAACATTGACACTCAGGCCTAACAGTTATGTCAACATTGACACTCAGTCCTAACAGTTATGTCAACATTGACACTCAGTCCTAACAGTTATGTCAACATTGACACTCAGTCCTAACAGTTATGTCAACATTGACACTCAGTCCTAACAGTTATGTCAACATTGACACTCAGTCCTAACAGTTATGTCAACATTGACACTCAGGCCTAACAGTTATGTCAACATTGACACTCAGTTGCCAACTCAGTCCTAACGTATGTCAACATTGACACTCAGGCCTAATGTCAACATTGACACTCGGCCTTAACAGTATGTCAACATTGACACTCAGCCTAACAGTTATGTCAACATTGACACTCAGCCTAACAGTTATGTCAACATTGACACTCAGTCCTAACAGATATGTCAACATTGACACTCAGTCCTAACAGATATGTCAACATTGACACTCAGTCCTAACAGTTATGTCAATGTCAACATTGACACTCAAGCCTCAGTATTCAACAGTTATGCCTCATAACATTGACAATCAGTTCTAACAGTTATGTCAACATTGACACTTCGTCCTAACAGTTATGTCAACATTGACAATCAGGCCTAACAGTTACGTCAACATTGACACTCGCGCCTTAATTTTATGTAAACAGTGACACTCAGTTCTAACAGTTATATCAACATTGAAACATTCAGACCTAACAGTTATGTCAACATTGACACTCAGCCTAACAGTTATGTCAACATTGACACTCTCAGCTAACAGTTATGTCAACATTGACAAGTCATTACAGCCTAACAGTTATGTCAACATTGACACTCAGTCCTAACAGTTATGTCAACATTGACACTTCAGTCCTAACAGTTATGTCAACATTGACACTCAGTCCTAACAGTTATGTCAACATTGACACTCAGTCCTAACAGTTATGTCAACATTGACACTCAGTCCTAACAGTTATGTCAACATTGACACTCAGTCCTAACAGTTATGTCAACATTGACACTCAGGCCTAACAGTTATGTCAACATTGACACTCAGTCCTTACAGTTATGTAAACATTGACACTTAGGCTTAACAGTTATGTAAACATTGACACTCAGGCCTAACAGTTATGTAAACAGTGACACTCAGGTCTAACAGTTATGTAAACAGTGACACTCATGCCTAACAGTTATGTAAACAGTAACACTCAGGCCTGACAGTAATGTTAACTTTACCACCTACACATAACCTTGATGTAAGAGTGGTAATCAGACCTTACAGTTATATCAACATTGGCATTCAGGCCTGGCAGTTATGTAAATAGTGGCTGGCGGCCTAACAGTTATGTAAATAGTGGCATGCGGGCCGAACAGTTATGTCAACATTGACACTCAGTCCTAACAGTTATGTCAACATTAACACTCAGGCCTTACATTTATGTAAACAGTGCCACTCAGGCCTAACACTTATGCAAACAGTGCCACTCAGGCCTAACATTTATGTAAACAGTACCACTCACACCTTATATTTATGAACGCAATAGTATTTCGTTTACACGCAATAATATTTAATTTGAACGCAATAATTCTATTGATTTCATGTTCGCTCGCAGCCACCGTAGGTCACGGATATATACATATAGGTTACGCGATTTTTTCATAAATTCATAATCATGATATTAGATCATGCTTATGTGATACATTGTAACGAAACTACCTTCATATATTCATTGAAATGATTCCCCATCACAACTGTTTATTTCTTGAGTACATTTAGTACAACTTTGCATTCAGTCGGTTTCGGTGTAAAGAATAAAAGCAACATGTTAAGGTACAGTATTTTAATTTTAGCTATATAATCTGAACAAGGATACATAACTGACGTTGAAATATTTATTTAAATAATAAATTCATTCCACGATAAATTTCTACATAGCTTGCACGTGCACACTGTTAGTGCGATAATATTACTTACAGTAGTCTTGCATCGAGTTACATAACTTGTATCCTTGATGTTAATCAGATATATTGCACATGTATTTCGCTTTGAAATGAGATCGGATTTGTCATGCTTTATGCAAAATAAACACCATTAGATTTATTTTTTATTTATATACGATTTTTACATTAAGTGCATGATCTATAAGATTCTCTTTAAACTAGTGATATTCTGACTATATATGGCTATATAAAACTTCTTAGGTGTACTGTTATTAATATATTTATTAAGCTGATAAAAATTGAGTATGCATCGGGGCCACAGGGTTTTTGGCAAGTACGGCACGGGAGCTTTTGTATTTGTGCACTGGTCATGACGTTGGGCGACGACTGATTTTCCTACGATATCCGCCAGCGCAGCATTTGATGTAGCTTGAGCAAAGTAAAGTTGGACAGTTATTCGTTATTCGAATAACGAATAACTGTCTAACTTTACTTCTGGCCGGGTAAAGTAAAGTTAGACAGTTATTCGTTATTCAAGCGTAACCTGTTTTGACGCATGCAGCCAAATTAAATAAAGTCTTTTTTTTTTGTTTAATTCTTTGGAATAACTAAAATTTTTCGGAATTTTCAAGTAAATATTTAAAGTACAGATCTTTACAAATCATCTGAGAGTTTTACTGTCGATAATAAGTTATTTTACTTATACCAAATCTTCAGTTTCGATCACATTTATTTACTTTTTAACTCGGTTGTATAAGAAGTAAAATATCAGAATAAGACATTTATATAATTCATTTGAAGCATAATACTAACTAGCGGAACGCGCCTTGAACTCCAGGTCGGAAACTAGATTTCCGAAAAAAGTAACACATTACTATCTGAAGCGTGCTGTCATTTCATGAGCTGTCATTTTTTTAAACGAAAATCTAAGACATTTCTTCTAAATCTTCCGTCCTTAAAGCAAGTACTAAACGTTATGAAAATTAATTAACTTTACATTGGTGTTTCGTTTGACTCGACAGCACAAGTTATTCCCGGTCAATAGGCGTCTCACGTGGAATTTAGTAATGTAAAGAGACAGTGGCGAATCCTTCTCACTTATACATCCTTGATCGAGGCTAATATTAGGTACAGGTATCACTATTGGCCCGTTGCAAACAACTTAGTTATGTTAAAGTACGCATACAAGATACCGCTAGTTTTTTACAGGGCCTAATATCTAATTTTATGTTCATTTTTAGCTATTTCCCGACAATGAAGATGACATCAAAGTGTGAAAATGAGACTGATGATATGTATAATGTCAACGCTCACGTTGTGAATAATTGTCGGATGGCCGTTTTGCAAGGTTTAGGTAAGAATAATCAAAAACATGTATATCAGATGCGTTTTATTCTACTTTAATCACCATAAGCTATATTAATGCAAACCGTATAAGATATCATGTAAACAGATACAGCTAGTTGTTCCGGTAGTTGCGGGTCACTTTGAAAAAAAGTCCGTGTCATATCAACAAATACGGACAAATCTCTCCCAGCACATGTTTTTGTTTTGGAAAATTAGACGATATATCTTCCCTTAATATCCATAAGAGAGTTTATAATGATTCGGTAAATATAAATTCTTTTGGCAGTAGCGGATATCGCCATTGACAAAATAGGGGAAAATTAGAATAATTGTTTTCCTAACAACGGCAATATTACGTTGGGATCCTCTTAACATCAGGAGTGGGCCTGAACGGTGAAGCAATCAGTCGTTCAGGGTACTAGAATCAGTTACATCATTTCCAGCTATGTAGATATGTATATTGATACTCACACCATCACGTTTGTATTTTCTTCTGTGTCCTATTTGAAGAGTTTGACATTTATATCTAACTAATGTACAGCGTATAACTATATCTATTTATTTTTACCTTTGAAATTACGGACATTGTATTCATAAAGCATACATGTATAAAGTTCATTGCCCTTGCAGTTTTGTAATCCTAGATTAAAATATAGACTCTATTTTACGTCATGAAATTAGAAGAGCATGGAAGCGATTGAAGCAAAGGCTGATATACTTTTTAGATATCTTAGTAAAATGTTATAAGAGTAAAATTTATTAAAATCTGTTAAAGAATTGCGAACAAAATGTTGAAACCATGGAAGCATGCGTGTGGTATTATTTCCTGCCGTGTACGACACTTAATACTACGGGATGCTAGATATGTGAGCGCTGTACGCATGGAATTTTTCCCTTCAAAATGTGGTCAGATAACAAAACGTGTTTTTACGGTTCCTGAATGGATTTTATGTCGCCGAAACGTACATGTAGCACAAAGAACCAGGATATCTTGTGATTACTGTATGATGCATTTGTATTTCGATACTTTGAGAAGGTTTCGTTAGTTTTAGAAAAGTTTCGATATTTTTAGTTTATTTCTACGTGTAACCGCAAGCGATGTGTACATAAATATTTATAAATGTACTATCAACATATGCACCTACAACTTCATCCCTTCACTACCCAATATAGATCACATTGATATTGTCATAATATGATCAATTACCATGATCATATAAAAAAATTGAAAGAAAATTAAATTTTGTTATTGTTTAAACGTGTCTCATTATAATTGGATTTTCCTTTTGTGAAGTTACACAATGTATTATGAATCTTTCATGATAAGGCAAAAATATGTATGTTAAGGTTTCTTTGGCAAAAAAAAGGTCGGTAGGTCGGGAGGATTTTTTCTTTCTTTTTTAGTGTCTTTCACTCTCAAATAATGGCCGGAACCGAAGTCTGAGATTTTAATTCCGACTCTTAATTTTGTTCGTAGTAAAAATTAGGATCGGGGGTAAAAAATTAGGGTCGGTCGCGTAACCCTAAACATATATATATATTTTTTTTGCGTAAATTTGATCTTATTTGTTTCTTATTGCTAGTAATAGCTTCCCCGGAAATAAACGTCTCATGTTATTTTGAAGCTATACAAAATATAGATTTCAGAAGTACAGGAACCAGAATTAACGAAAAATAACATTTAGAAAAAGCAGTTGGCATATTCATTTTATGAAGCTCTATTAAAAGTGCAATGCAAAAGATAAAAACTTGTATGTGTTTGTCAGATCATTATGTACAGTGTGATTTTATTATGTTGCGCAACACAATATCATAAACATCAGATAACATTTTGAGAAGCATATGAATGTTAACAAATCCCTAACACTGACATTAGATTTGTATATCTAGGAGCTATAATAGATTCAAGATCATCAAACAAGACAGAACCAATTGGAATAGCCGATTTTGGAACTGCAGATGGACGAGCATCGTTTTCTTTGATCAAGGAAATGATAGGTAATTATATTCCTTCGGGAGAGGTGAAAGAGGGTTTGGCCACTGATATTCACAAAAATAGTTAGCCGGGGTAGAGGTGAGATTTTAGAACCTTTCATCGTTGACAAGGACCTTGTATCGATAAACTCTCAAGCGTGGGCCAACGTTGGAACGTCAACATTTGTGTCAAAAACTGGTAATGGGTCACTCATAGATCACATGTTCATTGAATCACGAAGAGTGGACTGTGTTGAAGAATGCTCAACTCTTGACGATAATTACCTTAATGTATCCGACCATTTGCCTATACGCATTTGCTATCGTACACCTCTTCTCGTGCGTGAACACGCAGGTAATCCATACGCCGTAAACTGGAAAAAATGTTCAGCTGCTCAACTAACAAGATATTCGTCACAAGTCTCTGCCTTATTACGTGAACCCTTTCCGCGAAATACAGACACTGCTAGTGTTGATCATCTTCAATGCTTAGTTAATAATATCGTAGAAGCCGCACGCACTGCTTCAAAGGACACTACCTTCTAAGAAATATCGGCCCTACTTAAAACCTTACTGGAACGCTGGCCAAGTAAAAGAATTTCACAAAACAATGCTGGAAAGACGAGTAGTGTGGATACAAGATGATCGCCCTCGTGGATCCCTATTTCAGACTTATCGTGACTACAAGCGTTGTAAACGAGACTTTAGGCGGGAACTTGATCAAGTACGCCATGATTATGAAGAGTCCGAATTTCAGAGCTTACAACAAGCTGCAGAAATTGACTCGGATACATTTTACCGTGCTGTTCGTGTGCGAAAAATAACGAGACGAGAGACTTCAGAAATTAAAGTAAATGGTGAAATTTCTCGTGATCCGGACATTAATCGTGCTGCATGGACAGCACATTACGGTGAACTCGCGTTATTCTCGACTAAACCTATTTTCGATGATACTCACAAACTTTACATAGAGTCGGAAGTAACCCGCATGCGTACAGATTCCTATGCGAATGCAAATACAGTATGTCGGGAGTACATCGCTACAAAGGAGGTTTTGTCAGCCCTTAAAGAAATGAAAAATGGTAAAGCCGGCGGCCATGATCACCTGGTAGTAGAACATTTACGCTATGGTGGAACGTTACTATTACAACGCATAACGGAGTTATTCAACTTAATAGTGCAGTTTGAAAGTTATCCGCCGTCTTTTAAGCATGGAATTGTTATCACTCTATTCAAGGGTGGAAAAAAATCCAGGGTTGATATGAATAATTATAAGGATATTACCCTGACCCCTGTTCTTCAGAAGTTTCTGGATAAAGTTCTCTTCAAAAAAATGTCTGTGGTTTGTGACAGAATAAATTTCCCGCATAGACTGCAACAAGGATTCTGTTCGAATTGTGGTAGTATCACTGCAGCGTTTACCGTTAGAGAAGCCGTTTTCCATCACTTTGAAATCAGCACAACTGTTTTTGCGGCATTCCTAGACAACGCTAAAGCGTTCAACAGCGTATGGGTCAACGGTCTGCTCTATAAACTTTACCATCTAGGTTTCAACGGAAAAATCTGGCGGTTGCTTCAGAATTCGTTCGAAGACGTTTCGGCCTGTGTCCTTTACGAGGGTAAAAGAGGAGAGCCGTACAAGGTCATGCAAGGCGTCGGTCAAGGTAGGACTCTGTCATCTTGGATGTTTCTGATAATGATTGATGAACTAATCTCAAAACTTGATTCCTCATTGCTAGGTCTACACATCCATGATATCCACATACCGTCAGTTTTTCTAGCTGATGATACGCTACTACTATCCTGTTCAGTCGGCAATATTCAACGTCTACTTGACATTGTGTTTGAATTCTCATGTAAATGGAGATTAAACTACAACTCTACCAAAAGTTCGCTTCTTCGATTTTGTAATAGTCGCAAAAAGTTAACCCCAGAAATACAGTGTAAAATGGGTGATCAAAAAATAGCCTGGGTAACACAAAAAGAGTATGCCGGGATCATAGAAATTACAACAAGATTTCAGTTTGACGATCAGGCGTATCTACATGTACATAATGTAGATCGCCAAAATGCAGTGCGCCAATTCAAAAACCGCTAATCATAATGCAATTAACACGTACAGAGAATAACAATTAGCAAGTCGATATGTCGATAGGCAATCTTTTGTTAACGACTTTTAACTAACCAACTCATTCTCGATAACCCAGGGGTTCCGATCACATACGATCTCTACACTTTAACAGATTAATTAGAAATATAATCGTTCATGTTTTAGACAAAGTGTGCTTTCAGGTCGTGTAGTAACCTAACAGGAATGTAAATAGTGACACTCGGGTTTAACAGGTATGCATACAGTGGCACTCGGATATAACAGTTATATCAACATTAACCATCAGACACAACATTATATATACAGTAGCACTAAGGCATAGCAGTTATATCAACAGTATCACTCAGGCATAACAGTTATATCAACAGTGGCACTCAGGCATAACACTTATATAACAATAGAATCACTCACGCGTTACAGTTATGTCCACAATGACACTCAGTCCTAACAGCTATGTCAACTTCACACTAAGTCCTGACACCAGCCTAACAGTTGACACTCAGGCCTAAAAGTTATGTCAACATTGACACTCAGTCCTTACAGTTATGTCAACATTGACTTGACACTCAGTCCTAACAGCTATGTCAACACGTGACACTCAGTCCTAACAGCTATGTCCACATTGACACTCAGGCCTAACAGTTATGTCAACATTAACACTCAGGCCTAACAGTTATGTCAACATTAACACTCAGGCCTAACAGTTATGTCAACATTGACATTCAAGGCTACCAACTATGTAAACATTGACATTCAAGGCTACCAACTATGTAAACAGCGACACTGCGTCCAAACTTGTATGTAAATAGTGTCACTCAGGCCTTATAGTTATGTCAACAGTGACACTCCGGCCTGTCAGTTATATATGTTAACTGTACCACTTACACATAATCTTGATGTTAAGAGTGGTATTCAGACCTTACAGTTATATCAACAATGGCATTGAGGCCTGACAGTTATGAATACAGTGGCATGCGGGCCTGACAGATATGTAAACAGTGACATGCGGGCCTAACAGTTATGTAAATAGTGGCATGCGGGCCTAACAGTTATGTAAACAGTGGCATGCGGGCCTTACAATTTTGTAAATAGTGCCACTCAGGCCTAACATTTTATGTAAACAGTGCCACTCAGGCCTAACATTTATATAAACAGTGCCACTCACAAATTATATCTATGAACGCAAATAGTATTTCGTTTTAACGCAATAATATTTAATTTGAACGCAATAATTCTATTGATTTCATGTTCGCTCGGAGCCACCGTAGGTCACGGATATATACATATAGGTTACGCGATTTTTTCATAAATTCATAACCATGATATTAGATCATGCTTATGTGATACATTGTAACGAAACTACCTTCATATATTCATTGAAATGATTCCCCATCACAACTGTTTATTTCTTGAGTACATTTAGACAACTTTGCATTCAGTCGGTTTCGGTGTAAAGAATAAAAGCAACATGTTAAGGTACAGTATTTTAATGTTTAGCTATATAATCTGAACAAAGATACATAACTGACGTTGAAATATTTATTTAAATAATAAATCGATTCTACGATAAAGTTCTACATAGCATGCACAGTGTTAGTGCGATAATATTTCTTACAGTAGTCTTGCACCGAGTTACATAACTTATATCCTTGATGTAAATCTGATATATTGCACACGTATTTCGCTTTGAAATGAGATCGGATTTGTCATGCCTTATGCAAAATAAACACCCTAAGATTGATTTTTTTTATTTTATTTATATACGATTTTTACATTAAGTGCATGATCTTTAAGGTATTTGGTTTTTTTACAGGGCCTAATATCTAATTTTTATGGTCATTTTTAGCTATTTCCCGACAATGAAGATGACATCAAAGTGTGAAAATGAGACTGATGATATGTATAATGTCAACGCTCACGTTGTGAATAATTGTCGGATGGCCGTTTTGCAAGGTTTAGGTAAGAATAATAAAAAAAACATGTATGTCAGATGCGTTTTATTCTACTTTAATCACCATAAGCTAAATTAATGCAAACCGTATAAGATATCATGTAAACAGATACAGCTAGTTGTTCCGGTAGTTGCGGGTCACTTTGAAAAAAAGTCCGTATCATATCAACAAATACGGACAAATCTCTCCCAGCACATGTTTTTGTTTTGGAAAATTAGACGATATATCTTCCCTTAATATCCATAAGAGAGTTTATAATGATTCGGTAAATATAAATTCTTTTGGCAGTAGCGGATATCGCCATTGCCAAAATAGGGGAAAATTAGAATAATTATTTTCCCAACAACGGCAATATTACGTTGGGATCCTCTTAACATCAGGAGTGGGCCTGTGAAGCAATCAGTCGTTCAGGGTTCTGAAATTACGGACATTGTATTCATAAAGCATACATGTATAAAGTTCATTGCCCTTGCAGTTTTGTAATCCTAGATTAAAATATAGACTCTATTTTACCGTCATGAAATTAGAAGAGCATGGAAGCGATTGTAGCAAAGGCTGATATACTTTTTAGATATCTTAGTAAAATGTTATAAGAGTAAAATTTATTAAAATCTGTTAAAGAATTGCGAACAAAATGTTGAAACCATGGAAGCATGCGTGTGGTATTATTTTCTGCCGTGTACGACACTTAATACTACGGGATGCTAGATATGTGAGCGTTGTACGCATGGATTTTTTTCCCTTCAAAATGTGGTCAGATAACAAAACGTGTTTTTACGGTTCCTGAATGGATTTTATGTCGCCGAAACGTACATGTAGCACAAAGAACCAGGATATCTTGTGATTACTGTATGATGCATTTGTATTTCGATACTTTGAGAAGGTTTCGTTAGTTTTAGAAAAGTTTCGATATATTTAGTTTATTTCTACGTGTAACCGCAAGCGATGTGCACATAAATATTTATAAATGTACTATCAACATATGCACCTACAACTTCATCCCTTCATTACCCAATATAGATCACATTGATATTGTCATAATATGATCAATTACCATGATCATATCAAAAATTTGAAAGAAAATTAAATTTTGTTATTGTTTAAACGTGTCTCATTATAATTGGATTTTCCTTTTGTGAAGTTACATAATGTATTATGAATCTTTCATGATAAGGCAAAAATATGTATGTTAAGGTTTCTTTGGCAAAAAAAAGGTCGGTAGGTCGGGAGGATTTTTTTCTTTCTTTTTTAGTGTCTTTCACTCTCAAATAATGGCCGGAACCGAAGTCTGAGATTTTAATTCCGACTCTTAATTTTGTTCGTAGTAAAAATTAGGATCGGGGGTAAAAATAAGGGTCAGTCGCGTAACCCTAAACACATATATATATATTTTGCGTAAATTTGATCTTATTTGTTTCTTATTGCTAGTAATAGCTTCCCCGGAAATAAACGTCTCATGTTATTTTGAAGCTATACAAAATATAGATTTCAGAAGTACAGGAACCAGAATTAACGAAAAATAACATTTAGAAAAAGCAGTTGGCATATTCATTTTATGAAGCTCTATTAAAAGTGCAATGCAAAAGATAAAAACTTGTATGTGTTTGTCAGATCATTATGTACAGTGTGATTTTATTATGTTGCGCAAACACAATATCATAAAACATCAGATAACATTTTGAGAAGCATATGCATGTTTACAAATCCCTAACACTGACATTAGATTTGTATATCTAGGAGCTATAATAGATTCAAGATCATCAAACAAGACAGAACCAATTGGAATAGCCGATTTTGGAACTGCAGATGGACGAGCATCGTTTTCTTTGATCAAGGAAATGATAGGTAATTATATTCCTTCGGGAGAGGTGAAAGAGGGTTTGGCCACTGATATTCACAAAAATAGTTAGCCGGGGTAAAGAGAAAAGAGAACCATTTCCTCTGAATTGGATAAACTTAATTGAATTAAGGCATTTATTTACTTTTAAAACATCTTGCTAATTTTCGTGAATGTATAGCTCGAAATTATGTCATGCAATTAACATTATAATCTGTTTCATACTTCATATTACATACTTTCATACTACACGTGCAACTGAAATGCTAAAATGTTCCTCTAATTCATATCGCTATGTGAGCCAGTTTTGTCCCTCTGAAGAATGTACGCAAACAATAAACTCATCGGACGTTTTGTGGTAAAGATTCTACTGAGGAACAAAACCATTTCGAAAACCAAGGCTCCTTCATCTTCTTACAGGTATCATTCAAAGAGACATGGGAGAAGAACAGTCTATCGTGGTGTATTACAATGACCAACCATTGAATGACTTTAACCTTTTGAGTAAAGTTTTGCAAGGTATTTAAGCTGTAACACAGGGGAAAACAACAAAAATAAGCGTTTGATATGTTCAGATTAATGTTATCATTAATGGACATTGTAAATATTGTAAATGTTTCTGCTTTAAAATTATGATAGGCTTGGAAACAAATACTATCATTTTTTTTAATCAAAAAAGTGTATTTCATGGTATGTCATAGAAGACTTAATCTTTTCTATATGTATATATGTTTGATGTAAAGCATATGAATTCAGAAACTTTATATTTTGATACACTATAAGCTTTTAACGATAATCGAATATTAATCGATTACATGTACCTGTGCACCGCAACCATTTAAATATACAGCTCGAGTTATGTTATCTACAATTCCCATTATCTAGCATTAAAACACACATATATTTTATGTATCGACATAATTTTCTCTCATACCTACACGTGTAATACTGGCTGGTCCAAAGCACTACACTCATTTCGCATAAAGCTGTATTGCATAGCTACCCATGCAAAGCCTCTTGACGTCACAGTGTCTACAAAATTACTATTTTCTAGGTACAATTTTAACATTTTTTCCCAGAAATTATGCTGCATTTACTTTTAAAAATACTAACAATATAATTTGCGGTGAAAAGGTCACGCAATTATCATATATGGAGAAATAATTTACATTCTCAATTTTTTCGAATTATTTTCAAAATGGCGAAAAGTTGTAGTTGTAAAATTGCAATTAACGTCGAAGTATGAGAGAAAAAATACTCTTCCATATGTGGATATGAAGGATATGAATAATCTACCCTCGGGATCACAAAATGTTGTAAAACACACCGCAAGCCTCGAGTTTTACAACATTTTGTGACCTTCAGGTAGAATATCTCTATCCTTCATATCTACATATGAAAGAGTCTTCTATTATTTTAAAACAGAGACAAAATTATGAAACGCGTTTTCAATATAGCGCTTCCACTTGTCTTAATTCTTCATGGTAATTCCCCTGAAAAATGGCGGGAGTCCAATGTGGGGATGACTTACAAAAGTACAGTAAACAGGCCCGCCTCAGATACGAAAATGTGATGTGGTTAACTGCACCAACTTATACTATTACCGAACTAGTATCCTTAATATTCTTAATCAACGACTTATTTCAAAATAGTTTAATTTTTGGCAATCATCGATACAGTACTGTCTCGGAGATGTGTCATGTTTCACCCTTACGTCACTCTATGAGTGTAATTACATTAGCTTAAATATCACTGTTGGAATCGATACTTCGTGTATAATATATATAACAAGTAATGTGTCCATAAAGACGTTTCCGACCCCTGGTCTCTTTCAAATACACCAGAAATGACCAGAAAATGACAACTGAAATTATCAGAATATTTATGGTGTAGTTCGTTATCATAAGTGTTTTTAAAAGAAATGCACAATTTGAAATAAAGAACGTGAAATTTCATATAGGCGTTATGTTATCCAATACTTTAAATTCATCAAGTGATGTCTTGGAATAAATAACAATGGAAATATTAAGAATGGAATGAAGATATCAATGGGTATCATACACAAATTAACTTAACATTATATATATTTACCTGTTGATAGAATTAATTAAAAATGAACCTTAAAACATAACACAAGATCTTTGGATCATAGTGAACATTACATATTTATCTATGTCTGAGCAATGTAAAGAGATGACTTTCTCTGTTTTTCTGTTCTTCCTTTCACTCTTTTAAATATAGTGTATTGAGTGCACAAAGGGAAACTCTACAGTTTACTCACATTAAGTTCGTTAACAAAAATAGTCACTTTTTATTCAATTGTCAAATTTAATATGGTCACTCTCTACCATGTTGTGCTTGGATTTGTTCCAGAGAAAACAAAAAAATATTAATGATCGGAAGGACGGTCGTACCAACAGACGACGGACCACGGACGAAAGGCAAATTGAATAGTAAGAGGGACAGCTAAAAATGAATTATTGTTTATCTTTCATAATGTTGTCATTAAACCATGTAGATGTTTAAATTCTCGAAATCTTCATAGAAATTCGATATTAAGAAAAATTGCAAAAAGTACAAAGACTATACAGTCAAGTCAATGTTTCATTGACACAAAAATAAGCTATGTATATAATTGAATGTTTTATCATTGAAAATCCTATCCAAATTGCGTCAGACAATTGTAACATCTTTTGTAGGAAGTGTGGTGTAAAATCGAGATACAGCATTTATAACGCTTATAATATTCATAGCATTTATGACTCCTCCCAACATGGCTACCATAGAATGTACTGACTGGTTTAAAATCAAAGGCTTGTAGGGCCTGAGCGGCGTACCTTCTCCAAGGTGCATTTACTTGATAAGAACTAGCAGTTATCTGACATTTCAATTTAGAAATCATCACAGTGAAATCCATACTCAAAAATTATTCTAAATCTTTAATCTTGAATGTAAGCTTCAATGAGCTTAAATAAGCGACATCTTCGTCACGATGCATTGAACTACTGTCTGTTACACATCGTTTGGGGTGACCTGAGATAATCCAGAATGTCAAAACACTAAACAGAATTGTTTTCCTTTCAGACTACTTTTTTCCTTAGCAATACGACGTCGTAATTTTGACACCTCCGTAATGCTTAAATATTTTAGTAGTCGCAGACAAGGAAAATGTTTTGTTTATTGTCAGATTGTTTCTGATATCAATTTATAAACAAGGAGCTGGATCACATTTATCAATTCAGAGACTATTACATCAGTTAACCCAAACAGTATTTTGACAAACAGGGAAGGTTGTAACCAAGCTAACCGCAACAAATTGTAACGGCCTATTGTTTTTAGAGACAAACTAAATCGTCTGCTACAACCTTCGCTGCAACGCACCTTAACAGTGAAAAACAATTCATATGTGACCTTGAATGAAGGTCAGAATCATTCATTTGAAGTCTTTCGTATCAGTATGCTTCAAGCCAATATCGGTATCCTAGGCCTTTTGGTTATATAGAAGTCATTTGATTGAAAAGTTTATGAAAGGAGGATGGCGGACGACAATAAAACATGATGACTATAGGTCACACAGGCCTTTCAGATAAGATGACATAACAAGAGGCCCATGGGCCTTAGACGTCACAAAACAACATAGTCACATTATAAAGTAGTAGCTATCCGAGACAATACAAGGAACTGCAGGCCCATAAGTAGGTCTCTATATGCTTATTAGTTATTGAGAAGATGTTGTTTAAATTTTTTTAGCCTATTTGACCTCTTTAACCAAGATACGTATTTGAACAATTTTGGTAGCCCTTCGTACCATCATGCTTCAGGCCAAATACTATATAGTACCCTAAGCCTTTCAGTTATTGAAAAAAAAAGTTGTTTGAATGAAAAGTTTATGCACAGCAGGTAATGACGGATGGAACATGGTGTCTATAGATCATCATGACCCTTGAGTCAAATGACCTTACCGGTACATGTAAAATTCCAAGGTTCATACAGAAATAAAATCTACCGATAGGCCTTAATGGTCACCTGATTTTTGATAAAGAATGAAAAAATATACATACTGGCTCATTAGGCTCTTCAAGTTAGACAGTGACTTTATAAATTTACATATTGGTTCATCAGGCTCTTCAAGTTAGACAGTGATTTTATAAATTTACAAACTGGCTCATCAGGCTCTTCAAGTTAGACAGTGATTTTATAAATTTACAAACTGGCTCATCAGGCTCTTCAAGTTAGACAGTGATTTTATAAATTTACATACTGGCTCATCAGGCTCTTCAAGTTAGACAGTGACTTTATAAATTTACATATTGGCTCATCAGGCTCTTCAAGTTAGACAGTGATTTTATAAATTTACAAACTGGCTCATCAGGCTCTTCAAATAGGACAGTGATTTTATAAATTTACATACTGGCTCATCAGGCTCTTCAAGTTGGACAGTGATTTTATAAATTTACATACTGGCTCATCAGGCTCTTCAAGTTAGACAGTGACTTTATAAATTTACATATTGGCTCATCAGGCTCTTCAAGTTAGACAGTGATTTTATAAATTTACAAACTGGCTCATCAGGCTCTTCAAGTTAGAGGGTGATTTTATAAATTTACATACTGGCTCATCAGGCTCTTCAAGTTAGACAGTGACTTTATAAATTTACATATTGGCTCATCAGGCTCTTCAAGTTAGACAGCGATTTTATAAATTTACAAACTGGCTCATCAGGCTCTTCAAATAGGACAGTGATTTTATAAATTTACATACTGGCTCATCAGGCTCTTCAAGTTAGACAGTGATTTTATAAATTTACTTATTGGCTCATCAGGCTCTTCAAGTTAGACAGTGACTTTATAAATTCGACCTTTTAATTATGAAGAGCATTTGATTCGATCACATCTGTAAATTCAGAAGGTTTATGAAATGCAAGTCATTTTTACCCCATTTGGCTCCTCCAACAGCCCCCTTGGAGTGGGGCCATATATATATATATCACAATTTTGTTTGGCCTTATGCCTTAGAAGGTTCGTGCAAAATTTCAGTGAATTTCCTTCAGCAGTTTTTCGAGAAGAAATCGAAAATATAAATTGGTTATGAACACACAATGCATGACGACAGACAATAGGCAATTAAAATAGGTCAGTTTTGACTGTGTGAGGTGACCTAAAAATGATGGAGTTGTAAATCTCTCTAATATATGTTTCTGTTGGTTTTACTTAAATATTTATATCAATCACAATAATAATTTTGGAACATGTTAACTGGTATTTTTTGCTCCACTCAATAGCCAAATCATCAATCATCATAATGTATGGTCACTGTAATTCTGCTTCTCCTCCATCTCCTCAACAGCAGTAAAATGATCAATATTAGATCAACTACCACCTATGATAGTTACGTAAAACGGTTATAAATGATAAATGGTATAAACTTATTTTGTATGAAGATTGGTGGTATTGAAAAAAATTAAATAAAGGTGAATGTAAAAAAGGTTATATTGTATCTTTCTAATAGAGAATTTTCGTTTCCTGATCATATTCAAAAGGAATTCTCTCTCTGTTTGCATGACAAACCTTCAATCTCAACTAGGCATTGTGAGCACATATAAATTAAATTAATAAAGTCTACATGCATTGTTCACAAATGACACGACAATAGCAAATGTATTATTTGAAACGTCAGTGATCATTGCTCAATTTAATATTACTGTTTATGATACATGAATATTATAAAACAACATCAGCATCCAAGAGAGGAATCTTTGAACACAAATACTGAATCGATATGTACATGTAAATTCAAGTCCATTTATTTTCGGAAACATTTTAATCACGTAAATGATATAGAAGAATGTTTTCGAAACCTAATAAAGCCTACGGGTTTTATGAAACAAATGAACAACACTTAGTGTTTAATATTTTAATGGCAAATTAAAGGATGGAAATATACCACATTTAGTTATCAATGTAGAGTAGCTATCCCAGTATTGTTCACTGTTGGTTTCTATGAAGAGTCATTGGTTTTTTACCATAAAAACCATACAATGTATATGAATTGATCAGGAATCATGCTGCACTGCTTTTCAGCTGAATGACTTCACAAAATCCATATGCCCTGTGCCATAATGGTGAAAGCAGCGGAAGACAGTCCATTTTTGTCCTTACTGCTTTGTAGCATTGTAGGTACTGGTCCATTTTATCATGAAACCCGGATTTGTCCAGAACAATATGGAGCGATTTCTCTAGGTTTTGTACACCAAAAGTGGTGAAATTCAGAAACAGCCAAACTACAACGATAGTTACAGTATCTAATTTAGGCAATGGCCTTGTCCACAGATGCAAAGGCTTTTTAATGTGCAGAAGAATGTCATTTACTGAATCGTAAAGGCAGATACTAACATATTCGCTAGTGCAGCCAAATGTTGGAACAAGCATGCCTGAAAGAGTTTTGTTCATGTTAACCTGTGCAAATCCATTAGTGATGCATTCTGAAAGTATCTTGTCAAGAACGTTTTCTTCCAGCAGATGTTCAGGTCTTTTATTTTTCTCCGCTTCAACGAAAAGCTCATATTCCGTTTTACCTCTGACTGTCTCAGTTCTTTTCTTTTTTGCCGCGGGTTCAATATGTTGGCCTTCTGGGGTTTCCCGCTCCGTAGTCTCTTCATTATTGTCATTCAGTATTGTAACAGGAACTGTTTGGTTCAGGAGAATATCAAATCTGCCATGCCAGGTTAAAGGTGATCCTGCAACATCATCAAATTATTTTTATTTTTTATTCAGGTTTTCATGAAATACACAATTATAAAACAATACAATTCTTATATACATATTTTTCCTTATTACTATTCACTCTGTAACCATCCTTGTTCTTATATAGGTCTCTAACCTTACATACAAAACACTATCTTCATCCTATCGACTGTGCTAAAACACGGTTGAATCGTTATCACATCATCAAACATACATTTATAATTCATTCACTCAGTCCTCATAACATATTTTAGCATCATCAAATCATTATCAAGTTGTTGTAGTGTCAATTCAGTAATGTATAATTAAGTATCACGCTACAAATTGTGTCAGCTTGTCATACATGAATGTACATACTCAAGGACAATTTCGCCAAAATAGCTCACCTAGTATGTATATACACTCGAGTTTAGTGCACGTGACGGATGCTAAGCTAGTTATTTATTAGTGTTTGGAATTAGCTGAATTCAAGCTTAAGTATCACAGGGCTTGACTTGTTTGTAAAAGTAAAATCTAAGTAAGTCACTGTCAGACATACATACAGACAGACAGACATTATTTATTTCCTCTGCTTTTAAAGAGATTATGTCAATCAAACAATATGTATCAATTTACATATTACAGAACATATATTTACATGATAAATAATACATTAAGACACAGAAAAGTCAAGAATTGTGTTCATTTCCTTCAGCATTTCCTGGACATTTATAGACATATTCACCATTAGATTTTCCCATTCATACTCGTGCAGTTGCACACAGGAACGATCTCCCAATAAGAAGTTACGTTGGTTTTTGTCATTTAAATTTGCAAACAAAATATAAGAGGGAACCTCTATAGCGTTCACTACTCCATCCATCATTATGTCAGGAGTTTGAAACAGTTTTGGACATTCAAGCAAAAAGTGAAGCACAATATCAACACTTTTTTTTTAAGTTTTCCACATAGTTTGCATAATACAGTATCAAGCTCGAACACAAATGAATATCTCATTATATCGACTAGATTCCAAATACATTTGTGAGATTTATGTCTTGTGGGACAGTTGCCAGATTCTGACTGACTGCTGGTTATTGGCTTTTTCCAGGTACTCCGGCTTTCCTCTGGGGGATCCACCAACAATCCTGGCACGTCCTTAAATAAACCTGCCTTTTAATAGGCCGTTAATGTAATAAAACCAAAACCAAACCACTGATAAGGCAAGTGAAGGGCAGGATGTACTTGTCTGACCTTACAATTAGAAGTAGCCAAATTGACCCCATAATTTGATTAATCCCATCTTACAATGCTATCAATACCATATAGACTATTGGTGTTATTCAATGCTAAGTTTCAGTCAGAAAAGAAAAGTAGTTGTTTATATGGATATTGCCAGATTGACCGCTTTTGGTACCATCCCTCAAACCCCTGGGGGTCAGTCCTTATTTTGAACCCCCGCCTTATAGAGCTGCTACTATCGTAATATGAGTGATATCCATGCTTAGTTTGACACTTTTGGCAATATGTACAATGTTGAATTTCCACCCCATAAAAATGCTACAAATGCAATATGAGTGCTATTCCATGCCTAGGTTTAGAGAAGTAGTATTTATTATGGAAATAGCTGATTTACGCCGCCCTTCAGGCCCTAAGCAGGTCAGCCCTATAACCCATGGAAAATGTGAGTGGGATCACATCAGGATCCCGGTGGGATCCTGCTGGGTGGTGGAATCCCACTGGGATTACAGAAGGATATCCAGTAACATCATATAAGCCTAAAAAAAGAAATTCATAGACTGCGTTCACAGTAATGTGTTTTTAATAGAAATGACCAGTAATATTGAAGCATGATCTTTCTGAGTGATGAAAGTGCAAAGGCATTTATTGATAAACAAGTTACAATTAGGCAATGGGGGCAACAATTAGAATTGATAAGTTTTAATTGAATTTATTTTGTTTGTGTGTAGCATTATAAGTTTACATGCTTATGAAGAGAACAAAGCTTAAGTGCAGTTCAAAAATTCAATAATATTTGAAGGTGAAGGAATGGCTTGAGTTGATAAAAATCTTTTTCTTAATTGTCTATAGCTGTTGTAACACATCTCAAGTTTTATTTGAGGAAAAGTCTCTGTTTGAAAAAGAACTGTGTTCAAATATAAAATTTTTTTGTTTATTGAAAATATTGCAAAAAATTAGGATCCACTTGTATATTTCCCTAGGATCTCACCAGGACTTTGTACCGGGATTGACTGGGAACCAATGATGTGATTTGACTGAGATCCCCAAGGGATTTGACTGGGATCCCTGTGGGATAAATTAGGAATCCTGCCTAATTATCTCACTGGGAATCTCACTGGGATCCTGCCTAATTATCCCACTGGGATCCCATCGGGAATCCAACTGGGATCTCGGTGGAATAGACTGGGAATCTCGCCCAATTATCCCACTGGGAAAACCACTGGGATCCCACTGGGATTCCTAGTAAAATTCCCCATGGGGTACCATTTGTACAATCCCACTCAATAGAGATGTTATCATTGCAATATGAGTGCTATCCAATGCAGAAAATGCAGAATTGGATGCGTAGTTTCAGGTAAGTTAGTTATACGGAAATCAATAGCCAAATTGACCCCTTTTGGCCCAGCCTCTCAAGTCCCCCAGGGGTCAGCCCAAAGATTTGTACAATTTTCAGCCAGAACCCCAAAAGGATATGCTACCAGTCTTTTGTGAAATTCCAACCAGTGGTTATAAAGAATAAGTCAATTGTTGACAGACAGACAACAGAAGCTGCAGTATCGCATAAACTCACCTGGGTCCTTTGGACCAGGTAAGCTCAAACATACACCATTTTGTTTCTAATTGGAAAAGTCACTTCCTTAATTCTATTTATTTACGTTCAACCAGGTTTGTAAAATGAATTTCAGTCACTGATGTTTGGATCTGCAGTATAATCTATAAGGAAAACTGGGAAACAACAAGAACTTCTGATTGTGTCACCTGTGTTCAAATGGCAGTAAATTTATAGCATGTTAAATGTTTCAGGTGGCACCAAACAGCCAGTAGATAAGAATAATACATATGTACAAGTACAAACACAGGGACATACACTGTAATATTAGCTCCCCTCGTTCTGTGAGCACCCAACTACTCTTCTGGAGGTTTCAAAGTTATATAAACACCCCTCCAGTTCCATCAATTTAACAAGGTTTTATAGATGTACATGTGTCATGCTTGAACATCAGCTATGTATCTCATATTACATGAACTTGTGAGTCTGTCACATGTGAATCATGACATATTAACATGTCTCAAATCACAGAAGGAGTGTATGTTTACTGTGACAGACTAATTCAGAATGCAAAACTATGGCAATACTATTTTTATTGCATTCTGAAATATTTAAACTATCAGAATAGTACTAGTGTTTGCCCTGATAGCAATAATTAGTATTGCAATGGTAAAAATTGTAGGCAATAGTCACCCCTAGTCATGAGTACAGAAAGCGTTAAAATATGGCTGACTATTTCAGAGGTTTTCGTCCATAACATTTTTGTTACCAAATAATTATATATAAGCATCCCTCTTCGTTATACTTTTTGATATCCTTGGAAGTGGGCACTAATTATGGCGAATATGTATCCATGTATTAGGATTCATGACAATTAAGATATTTTGAAGACATGTTCTCTCTTCAAAGGACTAACTGATTAGTAATTGATTGGCCAATTTATTAGTAAATCAAAGTACTCAAAGTACTGCAAATACAACGCAGCAGAAACAGAAAAATAGTATGAAATCAAATGCATTTCCAAAATCAAAATATATAAACCATATTATAAAGACTTTAATATCAATTATTTCAAGAACATTCAACTGATCGCAGAAAATACATATGTTTTGTTTGACATTTTTCTTAATTAAAGTTCATACATGAAAATTAAAAAGAAAACAAAAGTCTTCATTAAAATGAGTTTTTATCCTTAATATACTCTTGTTTCTTATGTTGCACATACACTTATTTTGGTAAAACCATGTACATATGAGGGCAGCCTTATAAGTTATTTTGCCTTTACCTCAGATCTGTGTTTAACATTCATTTAAAAACATTATTTTTAAAGTACACAAAAAGGGCATATGATTAGTTTACTTTAAAACTCTTATGTCCACAAGCCTTAGATAGTAAGTCCAATTTGAATTATCATTAACAGAGATTATGTCAGTTGGACAGAGGAGTCACCAGTAGGCAACAGTTGACCTAGATGGGCTGTGTATTATATAACACTCTGTGTATTCTATACACACTCTGTGTGTTCTACCAACCAGAAGGCAGTCTTCCCATGGCTACTGATTGGTCCAAAGGAATATTATTCAATGAATAGGGAATTTATGAATGGAAGTTTATGAATGAAATGGTTCAAGAGGTCACCACTAGATGTCATTGTAGGGCAAGTCCTACTCAGTCCTACACATCAATAGTAAACCAGATAGCATTAATACAAACGCTAGTCGCGTTGTATTAAAAAAGTAATGTTGTAGCCTTACACATTACATGGGTACCGTTTTTGACCCAATAAGTCACCTGGGCACTGAAAAAAGTTGGAAAAATAAAGGGCACTTAATAAACAATATATATATATAAAAAATTTTACAAGAAAATTGACACACTGATGAAATTCTGTCTTTGCATATTACAGAGTTAGCTCCCTTGTGGGTAGGTATCGATTGTTTATGTCATTATTTTGTGAGCGCAATTTACATTGTTTTCTCCAAAACATATGACATTATGATCACAAACACATAATGTCACAATCAATACCTACCTGCAAGTGCAGATAACTCTGTAACATGCATATTCGGGGTACACAATAGGGCAACACATGGACAAGAGTTACTGTACAAACCTATTTTAGTGTTCCCTTTCATAATTTTGCTTCTGCAGCCACATTTGCACATTTCAGGAATTTGACTTGATTGGTGGTCCACCAGATATTCTTTGTTTGGTACCAGTTGAGACAGAAAATGATGACATAGAGCAACCATTACATCAGTCATATCATTTCTATTGTGGATAATCTTTTGTAACGCTTCTTCATTTTCTTCCAGATCTGAAAGAAAAATCACAAACCATCACATCATGCAGCCATCATATATAAAAGTCTCTGCTGTAAAGAATTTTCACTTTCTGTGAAAGGATCATAAACATAGAGTGATGACTGCTTATGAATATTCATTAATACATTCATTAATGTCCTTGATTGGTTGATGAATTTGTAGTCACTCAAAATAACAGGGTATGTTTTTCCCTATACACCGGTTAGCCTCATCTGGGTAACCAGTGTATCATCATCATTATGCTAAGTGATTTTAAGTTAATTTTACATTTATTAACTGTAAACGCCATGCTTATAATGCATGCATGAAAATTCAACATTTGTGTAAAAAAAAAAAAAAAAAAATTATTGCGTAATAACAATTTATAAACTTAAAGCCAGTGCAACAGGATTGAAATTGAATTAGGCCACAGGAGCTTGACAATTTACATTCTATACGGGGTATTTTTTATAAACTATGCTATATCTTATTGACAGAACTCAAGCTCCCTTGGTCAGGCATATATATACAGACAATTTCGAATATGCACATTGTTGAAAGAGCAATTTGCTTTGGAGACACTACCATACCTTTAAAACATATATTATTAAATTTGCTGTTTAACATGTATTATGTTAAAAGAAAATGTTCATTTTATTATTAACATTGTATGCATCAAGTATGTTAAATATTAGTTAATTAACCAACTTGTTACATTTTACTTTGTTTATACGTGTACATATATGCAAAAGACATAAGAATAACAAGAGGCATAAAGTGCCTGAATTGTTCACCTGGTTTTTATTAAAACAATTTTTTTTATAGAGGACCCCTCATGAATGAAATTCGACTACTGGATACAGTTTGCACTTGAAAAAAAAAATCACAGTACAGAATACTTACTTGGTATATAGAGTTAATGAAGAGAAATCAAGAGAGTTTCACAAACTGTAACCCAAATGATGTACAAACTGAACCTGAATTATAAGCTCAACAGCTAACTCCATACCAACAGACAGTGAGCAAATTTAACCAATGAGCAAGTTATTACTTAATCATTACTGCTAATTTAGTTAAAGCAAGCAATTATATATATGCTTATATATCATTTGTTCAATAATGTTCCTGAACAGTCAATAGTTTCTGAGGCTTTGTATCTATAGCTGTAATGATTTTCAAGCCATTTCATGTGAAAACAGTCGAAATTACTTTATTAACATTTATATAACACTTTAGATAGTGTATATGTTCCATATGCCTTATCAGTTATTGTCAGACGGGTTTAATACCGATCTGTATGCATTATATTGTACAGGTTGGGCACAACCCTGCATATGAGTAACAGTTACCCACTTGAGTAACAGTTACGTTACCTGTTTGAGTAATCAATAAGTTACCCAAATGAGGAATATAGTGTAAGAATAAAAATACATGAAGTTGTTTTAAACTTTTTTATCGAAAAAGGGCATAATAATTTTGACATGGCACCATTACTAACATAACATAGTACATTATTAATCAAAATGGGACAAACTTCATTGTCTCAATTTTGGTAAAAGTCACAAAATAAATCCCTTCCATTGCTTACTAAGGTGCTAAAAAAAGAACACAGGTAAAGCTCATTCAACCATGACATTTGCACTGAATTTCCCCGATAGCTATACACTGAAGTCAATGGAGAGCACTTAAATTGTCATCTTACAACAAAGTTAGACAACAGAATTTGATATTTCACCCACAGAAACATAGAGTCTTGGATCAGTTGTAAGGCAATCTAAAAATTATGACGCCTTTTTTTGATAATAATTTTTAAAACAACATTATGCGTTTTCTTTTCACATGATTACTCAATTGGGTAACTCATTGATTACTGCAAAACAGGTAACTGTTACTCAAACGGGTAACTGTTACCCATATGCAGGGTTGTGCCCAACCTGTTGTACGTGCATGTTACTGTACCTTTGAGAAACTCCAACATGCACAGAAATACACTCGTCGTATCTGGATAGTTTTCAACGGCTTTCACACCGTTGGATATGAAATCCATCAGAATATCTTCTTTTAAAACATGAAGCATTGACAGTTGTTTACATTTCAACGGCTGTGTTACAGATCCGGTCCCAAATGTTTCACGGATCTTTACGATATGTGCCAACTCTACTGATGCATTACTAAAACGTTTTCCAGCTTTCCCATTACATGAATCAATAGTTAAATTTAAAAAATAGGTTTGCTTGATCATCTCTAGTGCATTCTTTAAATTGCGTTCCTCTCTAGAGTTGGAAAATCGACTTATCCCTGAAGAGGCCATCATGATCTAGCTAGCTATATATTCGGAACTTCTCGGGGAATACCAATTCGTTACCGGTAATAATACCCGAAGAGTTCAGGAGCTTCCGCCCTCGCTCATTGGTTGGGTAAAAATAGAAATCGAAACTAGCCTCAATAATAGGTGCATGTGGGCTATTTTCGTTTTTCTCCTAATGACAGCATACATTAATAACATTTTTTATACAAAACTAAAGCTAGTGACATTTGTTTCATTCAAAAACTACCTCATCTTTAAAACAGAGCTTCTGATTGTATTGATGAAAACAAAATTGGTCCAAGTGAGGTCTCATATACATGTACTTGTATTACCCAAGGACGTATATGAGAAGGATAAGTCACACTGGGTTTTGGGCAAAGACAGCGCAGGCGCTTTTGTGTTTGTGCACTGACTGTGACGTTGGGCGACGACTGATTTCCTTTGATATCCGACGCCGCCGCCTTTGATGTAGCATGGGGGTGCGAGGGTTACCGTCTTACTTTCTGAAGCGTGCTGCCATTTCATGAGCGGTCGTATTTTTTTAACGATAGTTTAAGACATTTCTTCTAAATCTTCCGTCTTTAAAGCAAGTTATAAACGTTGTGAAATTTAATTTACTTTACATTGGTGTTTCGTTTGACTCGATAAGACAAGTATAAGACAAGTATTTGTTGTTTTTATTCCCGGTTCATAAGCGTCTCGCGTGGTGTTTAGTAGTGTAAAGAGACAGACACGAATCCTTCTCACTTATAAATCCTTGTATTACCTAATTTAATCTAAACTTTTTTGATGCATTTTACCGAATAAATAAATAAATAAATAAAATGGTAGTTTAGTTCGGGGTTCGGAAGGGGATCGGGTTGGTCGTCAGATACATGTGTTTTCAAGCAAACATATGCATGTGCGCCATATATTCTAGCTAAATGATATAAATGTATATTCTATAGTTTAATAATATGCATCTGGTATCTGACTACTAAATTTATCATTTCTCAATTACATTGTTCAGATATATAAAATACATAACGCACACGTAGTCTATACATCAGAAAGAAATTAATTATCTACGTCATTTTAAAGGATCTGCACCTATACATGTACAGTTGGTAGTAGACTAAAGGTTACACATTGTGCACACGGTGTGAACTACGAGTGGACACGGAGTGCACGAGGTTTAGACTACAGGTAGACACGGAGTGCACGAGGTTTAGACTACAGGTAGACACGGAGTGCACAAGATTTAGACTACAGGTAGACACGGAGTGCACTACGTGTGAACACGGTGTCCACTACAGGTGGACATCGTGTCCAGGTAATATGTCCACTACATCCAGACCACAGACAGACTAGATGATGTGTTAGGAGATATGAGAAAAGATATATTTATTCTGCAGTCCATATGGACTTTGACAGATAGAAATATTTATTGCGATCAGAAACATAATATTTATTGCAACATAAAATTGCCGTTAATTACTGGAAATCATTCGTACTGTAATGTTTCTTTGAATAGGTACGTATAAAGTATAATGTATCAATACATATTATCATACAATTTAATTTATAAATAAGGACGTTTATTAGAAGTTATAAAAGCAAATTAATTGCGTAGCAAATTAACTGCGTACGGTAAACCACGTACTGGTTTTGTCTCATCAATGGATTGTTCCAAGTAAAAACTATTTTTCTTAGCTAGTGATATGTAGTTTAAACATTGGCTTTTTATCTAATAAATCTTACTTTGGATAGTTAGAACCAAGGACGTAGATGAAATTCTTTTTCGAACACATAAAATGATGAACCTTGCGTGGAGTAAGAATTTCAGTGTTGGCAGATCGTCGCCCAAGAGATATTTTGATCGGCAAAATATTTTGATTAAAAAGGATATATTGATGGGCATAATAAAAGGAAATATAAACATAAATAAATTAAATTCTTCATAAAATGTTTAACTATGTATGTATGTAATATAGTTTTCTAATCGGCAAGGTGTGGGAAATAGTTTTAACCCTCTCAAATATATAATACGTATGCATTTGCTTTATGGAACCTGGCGCGTTGCAAAGCATTGGAAATATGAGAAATCGTCCATAGATGTTAAAAGTCGGCATTAGAAATTACATTTTATTGTGTCAACCGATTGAGGAACCTGTAAGCAGCAAAAATTTAGTATCTGGTATACATGTGGCTGCTCGTGAGCATCAACACTGTTCAAAGGACCAATCGCTAAAATGTATAGGTCACAACTTCTACCCATGTAGATTCATAGTTGTTGATTAGATTCTGAATTTGTCACAACTATTTTAATTCTAGAAACTCTGATAATTTGACAATATCCTACTCTGACCTTCTTTTACAAACCGCGTGAATTACTTGATAACAATGTATGATCCATTCATGTAGTATATTGTACACTTAAAATATGCCTGCTCGAAAGGTAGACCCCTAGGCTAGGACTGCAGTTGCCATGGTCACTTGGACTTCATACTGTTCCATCAACCACACGGGTATGATAATCTAAATTACCTAACATTGTTCAGAGTGGGGCCAGGGGCCTGGGGCCTTCTTTTTGCATCCTTCAATATGTTCAGTCAAGTGTATCACAGCTAACAACACCAGTATACATGTAGTACCTTGTCCCAACCCCAGGAGGTCCATTTATAGCATGCTGTACGCAGGTGGCAGCCTCTCTACATACATACATTGTACTCATCACACGTACAGTTATACAACATTGCTAGTCAATAGGGATATGTATTTTAACTGGTAGTGCATTTTAATTTATTTGATAATGAAGCTTTATATATTAAAATTAAAAATAATCAAAATACCAAATGTATAATTAACTAAAACATTTATTTCAAGATTATTGGAATATCATATTTCATCCAATATCTTTTCATGAATTTATTTATTTTGTACACTGGCTTTTTACATATATCAGAAACCTGATTATCATTACTTTGTATATAAAATACCGTATTACAATGTTGAATAAGTACCTAATCTAAATTAATTTTGATTATAATATATATTATTGGTAAATTCAAGGTTGTGACAGACATGATTGATTTACGCCCGGGAAACGGTGTACATGTTTACCCAGGCTCTGCAACATGCATGTACATGTATCTAATAAGAATGTTATTTATGTGTCTTAACAAACTTCCATTGAAACAATTCTAAAATCACGATATACAATACTTTATTTATTAGAGTGTCACACATTTTTACAACAGGGTAAAAAACAGCCATGATAAATAATTTACCAATTAGAGTAAACATGCCCAGCCAGATCTGACTTACGAGACACTTAATCAAATTATCCAGTTAAAAAAATCGTCACGGGTTAAGAGCACAGCTTCAAAATCGTAAAATGGTATCAGTTCTGTGGTATATCGGTAAGGAGATACATGATCAGTATTATTATCTAGGTTGGGATTCTTAAAAGCATGTACTAGTAAATATTATTATTAAACAAAATCAAAACATAATCTTCGTCTGTACATGTTATATAATGTGGACGCTAACGTGGATTGTAGGTTCGTATTCTGCATAAGAAATTGTAATTTAAGAGAAGAATCAAGGTTTATGAAGTTTGGTAAATAAAAAGATGCTTTGTTGTATAGAGAAAGTTTCAAATCTGAATAAAAGTCACAATCTATCAGAAAATGAGTCTCATCTTCTATAGAGCCTGAATTGCACAAAGTACATTTTCTCTCCTGTAAAGGTATAACAGGATGAGAATACCGTCCCGTCTCTACTTTAAGTTTCAAGTTCCCACAACGAAATTTGGCTAAGGTTTGTCGATGTTTATAGTTCATTATTAACGTCACATATGGTTCCGGAGCAAGATTATTTTTATACGTTCGGTAGGTCCTAAGTTTATTATCACATGTACAATGATACTGCCCCCATTCTCATAAAGCCGTGCAAACACAGAAGGCAACGATTCTGCCCTCTGGCCATCTATCGATGGTCACCTTGAGGTACCTGTATAGCTGGATTATACTGTGGCTTACCTGTATGTTTGACAAGTTATAATTATTGGACCATGACGCAATATACGGTCAAGATAACTTGCGGGGTTGGGATCATAAACATATTGTGTTTACCGGTAATTAAGAATAAAAACAAAATGAATTGAGTACTTGTAGGTAGACTAGCCAACAATAAGTGTCGTTTGAAGACGATTTAATTCAAATTTCTGCATGATCTTTTAAAGACGTTCAGTTTTTAATAAAGGATATGTAATTGAGCTATTTTTACGTACAATACTTTTAGAACTTAAAATAGCAAAGAAAAGTATTATAAAAGTGTATGTATTTTAATGCAAGACGATCTACAAGGGTATCGCTAGACAACGGATTGATAGGCACCAAATCTTTTTATTTAAAAGCTATGTATTACCAAGTATATGATCGTATTACTGATAGCTTATTATAAAAGAAAAAGTGTCTCAAAAGCACAATAGGACTGGTTTTTGCTGCAATTCAAAGTTGTTTTTGACTTGTGAAAATGCTTGTATTTACTATTTCATGTAAATGATATATATATATATATATATATATTTAATGCAATCTACCCATAAAACATTGACTTTTGAAAACGTAATATAGACTATTTAAGATATGAAATGGAAACTACTGATATAAAATTAAATAGATATATACTTAAACTTTTGCAGTGAGAAGGTTTTATTCATGTATACTAAAAAAATATCGTATTATATAGTTATACATACTGTATATTAAATTGTAGATGTTGTAATTAAAAAAAATGAAGAACGTATTCTTCCCCGATCCCTAAATGTAACCAAGGATTTATAAGTATATTCATATACGTCCTTGCTGTAACACATATTTATAGACCAATTAACTTAATGAATTGGTCTCCTGTATGCGTAATAACCGCCCCCAACCCGAAGTACCAATTACCATGTCCCAACTATTGACCTTTAACCCAAAGTAACAGAACAGACCGGCATCTTGACCCACACACGCTGTTAGAGCACAAGTTAAATTTAGATATGGAATTTAATAATTTTGCACAACATTTACAATGAAGTTAATAGTAGAAGTTCTGAGGGTTTAACCACACATACATATTTATCTCTAACGCACTGGGCCGACCTAAACCTGTATACTTGTCTCACCCTAGGACGTACGATACCTACGATGGCCGAGAGCGGCCTGCCATTATTTTTTATAAAATAAAAATGTCATGACACTTTTTAGTCGAAAAGTGTCGGGCAAATAATTTTTTAATAAAAAAAAATCTGTCATGACACTTTTCAGTCGAAAAGTGACATGACATTTTTTGCTCAATTAAGGTATATGGAATTTTTAGGAGTATACGAGTATCCTATTTCAGCTGTGCTTTCTCACGGTCATCAGGTTTTGTGGGATACCTTAGCGCTGATAAAACCGTTGTAATTAATTTGCCAGGGTTCAGGTACGCATAGCAGCACATTGTTTTATAGCAACATTCAGTGTTTCGAAGACTATCCAGCATGTACATGTAAGTATCAACATCGTTGTTTTTAAATAGCACCAAATTAAGCAATAAAGTTTCTATGACATTAAAAAAGTCGTTTATTTTTTAAACTGGGCAACGAGATGTTGAAAGTCCCAATATCAAATGTATTTCAAAAATCCTAAGGTAAGCACTCCCCATTGAATGTTACACTATAAAGTTCGTCAAACAGAACGCTTTTTACAATGCACTTTTGCATTTTATATGTGATTTATCAACCTTACACTTGTAATTACTTGCCGTAGAACTTAGAGTACCAGACAATAAAAACTAACGAATCATTCATGTGTAATCAATCGTTACAGGAGACTCTGGTGGAAAGAATACTAATTTTCTTTTTTTTTCTGAATAAAATATATTTAATTATACGGAACTATGCTACGAATATATTATTTCAATAATGTAACTAGCATTAGTCATATAATAATTACAGATATTTTGGATACTGAGTAACATTTCTCCAGATATACATTCAGAAGTAAAACGGTAACGTACATGTAGCATGAAATATTACACCTACACACTATGAAAGTTCAAATTCTGCTTTTTATTTTGTTAATCAGCATTGTATAAATATTCTCTCATCTCATAGGTACAGCACGATATATATCGGGAATCATCATTTTTCCTATTTCATATTGTGATAAATACTGTTGTTTGCCGCGTTTACCTTCGGTGCTGTATCGTATTGACATTCCTCTCATTCCTCTACCTCATAGTAAAAAATGTGTCATGACACTTTTTGACTAAAAAGTGTCATGACAGATTTTTTTTAATAAAAAATTATTTGCCCGACACTTTTCGACTAAAAAGTGTCATGACATTTTTATTTTATAAAAAATAATGGCAGGCCGCTCTCGGCCATCGTAGATACCCGTTCAACCGAGGCGCTGTCATCAACGCACCCTCATCCCCCACTATTCCCGGTCCGACAAAATTATGTAAAGGCTTGCCCACTGTTCGAGACCACAGATAGAATCACTTGCGCTTCCCCTTAGTGGCTAACCGTCAATATAATTACTTGTCACTGTTAAACACAATCCCGGTAAAGAGACGGTTAAAACCTGTCTTTCGCCCAGGTAATGTAACCCCAAAATATCTACATGTAATTCCCTTCTGAACTAGTTATATTATCGCCGACAAGCAGTAATAACGCTATATCTGGCCAACATACACAGGATTACCACACGGCCAGCTTACTGTTTATTTATACTAGTTACAGTTGATACATGGTGCTATCGAAATGATTTCCGTATTATTTCATTCAATTTCATATTTATATTCTATCTGAGTTTGGAGGTAATAAGGAGGCATGGTGCACCATAGTGCCTCCATTCCGGAGACTGCTGGCACTTACCAGTGAATAGGCTGGCTCTGCCAGACCTGTAACCAATCTGCTATATCGCGTGCGCGCACGAGTATTTATACCTGCCGTGCGGTAGAGACGATGTCTCACATTGCTTTAACGCCCCTCACAATAGACCAATCAGAGCGCTCGGCACATAGCTCCGAAGGCTGTAGTTTCTATCATGGTCGTCTGTAGTGCTGGTTTCGAACACCTAAAATGTAACTTGACTCTCTACAGCTCTATAAGATCGTAATTGATCGTAAATTAGTAACGATTTAAGTAGGTAAGCTTTATAGATATTAACTGTACCCTTACTTTACTCAGAGGCGATTTTAATAGCTAGCAAATACACCATAGACATTTCCTGCCAAAGCATGTTCCGTTACACGTATACACATGTATATAGCTAGATCACATAATTAAGCTGAGAGATTTTCAAATAAAACTTATCTACATGTTTATCTCTAGCAAGTGGTCATTTACAAATTTTGTCAAAAAGAGACTTCAATTATTTGTAAAATTTCTTTAAACAGAGATTTCAAAAAAATGACCCATTTGGCGGCCATTTGGAAAATGTGTCTTCCTTCGCTTTGAGTAAAGCCGTTTACCATTTCGTCACTGCAACAGCATTTACAAAATATGTATACATGTATTGAATTAATATTTACTAATTACGCTGTATATGTCATTCAAATATGAAGCATTAATATTAATATGGAAAATAATAAATATACATTTATCACTTTATTTTTTCATTATAGGGTAATAACACTCATTTGCTTCTCGAAAATATTGAAAAATAACAAATATTTAAACTGGTCATCAAAGAAAGTACATACACAGACACTCATTTTTGTCTGATTTAGAAAGAGCAACCTTTTCCATAATGATATGCCAAATATTTTTACACTTTGATACCAAAACTTTTTTTCAAAAAACTGCTAAATCTGGCAAAAATGACTAAAAAGTATAAATGTTATTACTCAAAATGTTTTTCTTCTATTTTCTTCAGTGTATGAACTCCTATTTCCAAAAATCTATACGAGAAAAAAAGTTTAATACAGAAAAAAACACTTCTCAGAGGTGTACAAATTACACCTACAATGTAAAGTTGCTGCACACACTAGTCTTAGCTTTTTGTTTTTGTAAAACGAATATTTTGTAAACTTCAATTCTAATTATAAACTTTTCTATTAAGAAATTCCAAAGTATATGCATATGGATGCAAAACACAATAACCTCTTAATACATCGAATAATTGTCATCATAAATTTAGACACCTGCTATTCCAAAACTAAATAATCATTTTATCTCTTTACCAGATCCAGACAGAAATGCTACAATAATTAAACTGTTTAACTCCATTTTGCAGTCTAATACCGACAAAGCGCAAAAGAATCATTCAGTATAAGGAGAATAGTGAAGAAGGATTGATAATGTCGAATATTGAAAATTTCAATATAAGTATAAAAACAGCATGGATTTCATTTCAACAAATTTTATTGACATTATGTTGCAGCCAAAAGGATTGAATAACAGACTATGCCAATCACTGAACCGAATTGCAATACAGCGAAATGAATCTTTATTGTTAACATAGTTTACGTAGGGAAACTTGCGTTTGTTTGGTGTTGTAACCTCATCTCAGGCCATAAATATATTTTTCTAGTGTTGTTGTTGTTTTAATAACCTTTTATTTCATTTGTTTTTTTTTCTTTTTGGAAAGGTAGCGGTATACGATGGCTTATTGATATATTATGTGGCTGATATGCAAGATAATTTTGACGAATCAACATTACCCACTGCTGAAGTATCTATACACTTTTGCCAACGGTGTTTAAGTGTTTCAGTAGCACATTGTAGGACAATAATTCATCCACTTTTATTGTGATTAAGATGCATAAAAAGTATGGAGCTAAACTGCCTGCTTAAACAGACTGGTATTCAAACCCGGAAATCATTTATTTTTCCAAAGTCCAGATAGAAAGACTTTTGAACTAAATATTCAAATTTACCATTTTTTGTTACAGGAAGAAATGTGTTGTTCTTTGTATTCGCGGTTCAAACGCAGCAGTGAAAACAAAAGTTTAAGCCAACAAAAAGGCTCGTAACAAGCAAAATTGAATTATTAAATTATATAAAAAAAAAAAAACCCCAAAAAAGCAGGTATGCTATTATACTCATTTTTTATTCCAAAAGATGAAAATACATGTATAAGAAGACTTTAATCTGAAAGAAATCAACGCGTTAGTTTACTATGTATCCAAATGCTATCAATCCCTATTAGGATCTTGATACCAGCCTTTTTGTTGTCTTTCATATTTTCGTCGTTAAACAGTGCTATATTCTGTTAATCATAATTGTGGGGATATCCCAAACATTCTTGAAGTTGGCGTGTTTCTTAATCGTTGTTATTAAATGATTTGTAGATTAGGAATATTCATCATTCTAGTATGAACTTGTATAAGAATATTCAATAATTTCTTTTCTAAACGAGGATATTTAAAAAGCTTATACATTATTATATATTTACACATAATTTCAATTCTGGATACAGGATTCAAAATTGAAATGCAATCGAATAGTTAATAAGATTGTTGTAATACCCCGCTACATGCATATTCATTGCATTCATTACATAGTAAAACAAAATATGTAAGCCCGAATGAAGTATAGAAATGTAAGAAATATAACAATACTGACGAAATTCTTGCTAGCGCTTTCACCATGTCATGATGGCTCTTCGGGAGTATATAACCAAACTTCAAGGATTACGTACATTAACATAGCATTGAGAGTGACGAATTTACTAGAGATATACTCCTGGATTTGCACTTAAATTTTACAGAAAGATTTTCGTTACATTCATTTCAATCACGTTTGGAAAAGACGGAGGCGTTAATGTAGTCTTCTCTTTGAATATTCTCATAATCGTCAGTATCATCAATGTCGTCAGTTTCGTCTTGTTGAAAGGCATACATGTATCCATCTGAATTTTCATAAAAAGCATCCTGCCCATGCACATTCTCGTGGTCGTCTCCCATATTGACATATCTAAAATAATTGATTAATCATATTTTAACTTAACAGATATGTTGCATAATGAAAATCTAACCTTGAACATTGTATGTAATTATTGTGCATGTGTACGTTAAATGCAAACGACATGGCAATGCTGTTTAAAATCAATATCCAAAGAAACTTAATCAATTTGTATATCACCGAAATTTAAATAAAATGACAACTGGTATACATACGGCCTTTTTTGTGTTTTTAGCTTCGTTTCTTTTGTGCTCATTTCCATATTGATAGCCATCACTGCAAACCAAGTCAACCACCGTTATAAAAATATGATAATATAATTTGATGACACACAACGTTATATGATTTTTTAACAATGTGTACATATCATTTTCAGAATTATAGCATATAAACTAAACAGAGAAAAGAGGAGGAAAATCGGGAAATAACAAAGCAAGTGTGTTCGACACAACTGAGGTTTGCTTTATGTACATACATGTATTACTATACACAAATGTACATGTATATCGATATTTGCCCACAAAAACACACAATTGTTAGATAGGTACGGCTTCATGTGTATTTTGGGGACAATTCACGTTCGTTATGGTGATTTATGTGAATTTTGGTTGTTTCACCTTAATATATTTTAAGTGTTTAACATGTTGAAATGGTATATATTACTTTTTATGACTAGACGCCGATTAATGACAGAAATAAAATGTAAAAAAAAAATAAAAATAATATGAATACAATGTAGTAAAAATATGTTTATAAATCAATAACGTCAATACCGATTCAAGACTACGATACGACCAAGGCGTGTAGTACATTGACATACATTATAGTACTACTTTTCAAAATGCATGTGGTAGACAAATAATAAGTCTAGTACCTTTCGCTTTCGTCCTGAGTCGTTTTCGACAGATAAGACAGACCAGTACATGCGCAATAACACTGAGGAGAAGAGCGACGCCGATTGATATGGTAGAAAAATACCAAACAGTGTATTCCGAGGACTCTGTAAGATTTAAAATTGTCATAGAATTAACAATTACAATCTATGTGGTTAAATACACACCAAATAGATTATGAACACATTAGAATTGGTTTAAATATATTTACGATTTGTTGATACTAATGAATACAAATGCGTTTTTTGCATTACCATGTTTTAATTTCTTGTTTCAATTACATTATACTACATCGTATCTGAAATATAAAGCATTCTCCCTTTACAGTATTGTTGATGGAACCTTCAGTAAATAACGAGACTGATTATTATTTTTCTTTTATTTGTTTATATATACATTGAAAATACCGTATTCGACCCAATAAGCGCCTAAGGGCGTATAAAATTGAAAAAATATAAACGCGCTTAATAAGACCAAATTATTGTAAACCTATACAGTTTTGATAGTTTTGGTCTTATACCCTGGCAACTGAAATTGGGTCTCAAAAAGGGGAGGGCCTTTACAGGGACATGGGCGCTTATTGAGTCGAAAAAGGTAGTTCTCGTTTCTCATTGTGTAGTCTTGAATCAGTGATATTTCCGTCCTGTTTAGAGATCTAAGTTACAAGGAAGTTAGTGATTAATAAATAATTGGGCTAAGTAATATAATTAATTAATTATTTTTAATTGATTAACAAACTAATACACATTATTGGCATTAATGGTTATTTATATTTAATTTTATCATAGATTTGCATTAGTGAACAAAGCAGTTGACTTAATAGGATGGTAATCTAATTTATATATCAAACAATAGCACTTACCAACTGTGGATACAAGCTTGTAGGATATCTTAGGTGACCCCTTCCCGAAGTAATCACCGTAAGCGGAGATCAGGACGACTTCGTTCATTGACATATAGAAGTGAAGAGAACGTCCCATCAAAGCCGACTTTGGACCAATCGTCATTATACCGTGATCTTTGCAATAGATGTGGTTATATTTACAAAATTATAATATCATATATGTAACAACATATGATTTAAGCAAAGGTGAGAAATGAATGCTAAAAATAACAATGACCTGTGTTGGGTTTAAATAATTGTATGACCATGCATGGTTGCCACCTCGTTCTGATGTATTCCGATATACTTGCCTGTCAATGTAGTATTGTACTGTTGTTCTTATAGCTTATTTACATATATTAAAACATATATGGGACGGTTAGCAGAACTTTTCTGACAAAAAAGAGCAAAACTATCGAGAGAGGTTAAAGAGAAATAAAATATTCTTTTACTCTGATGAGATATGTAGATCGTTCCCCATCCATGTGATGTGAATTCCTCCACTACGACCTCCATGATCTGTCTGGTTCCCTCACGGATTGTCAAACAGGGGTCTGTTACATATACGAGCCAGTAACAGGGGACACGACTGTAACAATATTAGCATGGAAAAAATTCTGAGCACGTCTTCGGGAAAAAAAATAAAATTAAGATTTTTCTTCTAGTTCCCATGATAGTTGCAAATGAGTGAAACATTATCAAAACATACAAAACTAGGAAAAAATCTAGCTGTCTTTTGCGAAACGTTTTAATTCAACGCTTAGAAAATGATAAATTGCAATATGTAATACAAAATTTGAATCTTACATGTCAACCTTGGAGTTGTTCGACTGAAGCATATGGCGTATCTCTTTGGACTGAACTTCTGCTAACAGCGCCTTAGCTTCACAGCCATACACTGTTGTACTTGTTGTGAGGGTTAAGTCTGAGAGTAAACATATATAATCATACCTTATACTTATTTTCTTTAGCGGAACTTTCAACCAGCGTAAATAATCGGCTACATGTATACGATACAAACATCTTTTTTTTCTGAATGATATATTGCAGATAATTACAAAACTATAGTTATCAAATATTATGAATAATTCACGTATTTATTTATATTTCTATACCTAAACATAAAATGTAAATAAACGTTAAAGTGAATAGTCGGACAAAGAAAATCAGTTTAAATGCTTGCATTGACCTTCCAAAAGTCATTATTTACCAAAACGACGGTCAAGTTCTGCTTATGTCGTCCATTGTCCACAGAAATTATGTAAATCCCCGTGTAAATTTTGCACATTTCTAAAAATAAATTCGTCCGACTCTTTGAAAGTGAGGTTGCGTGGAAATGTCAGGACGGACATAGCCAGCCGGGAGGACTTTTTAGGATACCTATAATATGAACTGATTTCTTCGCATGCAGAGCGAATTTGTTTTTTTTTTCTATTTCATAAGAAATTATAATGGATATCTTAACACCATTTTTACCGACTTTAGCCTTCATTTGCCCGACTATTCACTTTAATTTGTTTAAATAATTATTTCGATGATTTCATAAATCCTCATTACTTGTAAAAAATGGAATATCATACTTCTAACAGAATAGGTACTTTGATGGGATGTCAGTAAAATAATATACAGCACGTCTAAATACGATAATATAACATCATGCTTCAATTAAAGTAATTAGCATTCAATTCCAGTAATATTGCTGATATGAGAGATGGATACTTATTTTATTATTTCAAGCTAGGACCCATTTTTTCATTTCCCTATACCATTTATATTTGTCACTCTTTTATTCTATTAAATGTCCCAAGGTGTAGTCTTTCAAAATTAAAACATTTTTATTGAGCATTGAAATGTAACATCCTTATACATGTACCAATGCCAGCTGACCAATGCCCCTCTTAAGATCCGCACTTACAAAAGCACAATCGATAAAAAATAACGGAAGTTTAAAGACTACCTAGAAAAAATATAAAACTTATATATACATATTAATTATATCAAACTATACTTTAATTATAACAATCCCTCTACATTGATCATTGCCTATTTTGTAAATACAACTAAGATATATCTTTGGGTTTTATATCATATGGAATAGTGTTATCTCGTTTTACTGTTACACTCAGTATCATCATTTAAATGCCTGAAGATCTGTATCTCAGTTTCTTTATCATTAAGCGATAAGTTAAACACCTGTTGTCTCCAATAACTTCAAAGATATTGACGACAATAACACATACCTGGTAATAACACCAAAAACAAATTAAAGTTGTGATATCGTAGTACTGTTTTAGAGAGTGAAAATATGTCTCTTTTCATCTTTGTTTGTTATCTACATAATGTATATGTGAAAAATGATAAACATACGCACCTTCTAATTTGTACGAGATGTTAAATCCTTTCTCAGTTTTAGAAACATCTGTTCTAAACAAAACTCTTAAGACACCCGGAAACACGTAGATACCATCATCCAGAATATGATATGTAGGTGTATAATCTGTTAAACATCCATAGGTAAAGTAAAAAGAATAAAGAAATATTGATATGCTCAAACACATGCTTAAATATATGTAAAGGGGGCATGTTTCCGTACTCTCAACAAACGTAATATTAAATACCTCAAATCAGCACTAAACTACATTAAATAATCTGATGTCAGAATATGATTTTGAAAATGCATATCCGTATTGTCATTTCATTTCATAAATGATCTGACAGGACATTATCCCTGTTGTCAGATTCTTTAGAAACGAATTGAAAATAAAAAAAAACATTAATGAGATTTGCGCATAATACCAATTTTGTGTGTGAAAGTAATGAATCCTGCCCTCATTTGTTTTAAATTTAGTTTTTGAAATAAAATTAAAGAAATTCAGTTCATGTGATTGGGACATACATTTATTACAAATGTCTTTTATGTTTTATCATTTATTTTTTGTGATAGAGTCGGTTTAAATTCGTTTTCAATTGACTCACATTTCCGAGGTCCGTTTAAGGAAAACGAAACTCCAGTTCCGAGTTCTGCTTAAGTAATTTATCTATCGTATTAGATAAAATCAGTCAATGTGCTTTAGAATATGAGAAATGTTTCCTGTTGTCTTTTTTTCATAGGTTACCAGTAATTAATCCACTTTAATTTAGTATTCGATCAACTTCCAGTTCCTAGTTCCATTTAAGGAAATTTTCTATCATTTTAGATAAAATTTGTCAATTATCCTCTGGAAAGTTATTTGAAAACGTATTCAAACTAACTCTATCACAAATTATCCATGATAAAACACAACAGACAACATTTTTAATATGTTCCAATCACATAAACTGAATTTCTTTAATTTTATTTTTAAACAAACAAAATCCTTAAACGGAACTCGGAACTCGGAAGCAACTTCAGCCTCCCAATATATTGATAATTTCCAGTAATAATTATATCAAACCTGAAGTAAACTTAAGGGTGTCATTAAAGAACTCTAGCTCCACCCTACGAACCTCTACAATGACTGCGTGAGGACACCGCTGTAAGCCTGCTGATATACGCCAGGAACAATTAAGGTTACTGAAAATTAAATTATTTGAAATCAACATTTTCAGAAAATCAAAGTAAATGTAACTCAATGTTATTTTCATTTTACTTGTTAAGGCGTTGTTATATTAGTCGTGTTATACTACTTAAACAATAGAAACAGTTAATTAACGAACATAACTAATTTACATCACAATACTACTACCCACATAGACATAAAATGAGGCTATAAGCTACCTACAGTCTTATATGTTCTATTTAAACAGCGATGATATAACTATACTATTAAAATCGCCTCGAAAATTCGACAATATTTTGTACACACTGTTAGAATTACGTCTTTGCCCCATATTTATTACTTCAAGTAATTCGTATTCTACAAACACATGTTTATAAGGATCCACTGTTATCTGGATAACAAACGTAGATATTACTTCCTTGACCCATATCCTACTAAACAGTACTACTGTTAATGATATGAAAACGTATCAATTCGTTGGTTCATAGATACCAAAACGACAGGATGCAGTATGATTAACTATCGTGTCACCTTCCGGCAATTGGGACAAAATTCACGTCGAAATATGATGTCACAATCACTAAAATGTGTGACTAATCGACGGTATATCGTAACTCATTCATGTCGTTTTGGTATCTCGAAATCTTATTGTAAGAATGTTTTGTGAATGGCTATGCCCTCAACGATATGAGAGACGATGACACTCTGATGGGCTCTAATTAAGATAAAAGAAACAGATAGAAATGGTTCCTAAACATTCTAAATAGTATTAGTTATTATTGATGAGATGAAGGAAAGTTTGGCTACTTATAGTCACCTAAACCTGTAGATTTTTAAACAGCTATACGGCTCACATATCTCTTTTTTTTTGCGGAGGATGCCTTTGCCATAACACGCCCACGTGTGTATGTACTCTTTATACATGTGCATATGATGGCATCATAAACAAAACGTCTGAAGTACGTTAATAGAGATCAAGGGAAATATAAAAGTTTTCACGCAATAAAAAGACAATTCATCTTTACATAGTAATTACAATAATAAAAAAAACGTTTTTGTTATCTGCTTATAACATCGTTACAGTATTAAAACATAATATGACTATATAGCTTTATAGTATATTAACTAAAGCACAGACGCAGTCTCCGCTGAGAGTGTGAATAATATATTGTCATTTCAGGAAGAAATTATCAATGCAGCTAACGTAAAGTGCATTTTGAATATATAATAGCCAGGTGTTCTAATCGTGCTCTCTAGCTCATAGATTATAAAAGCCGGATTACCCAGAAAAAGACCACCAAAAAAAACCTAGTGGCCAGTCACTGGCTAATAACATGCAACCTATTGGGATTCAATCGCGCGACCCTGATATGGAGAGCTCGTGGTAATATGTCGGGACATCTAGGCTATCTCAGCCAAAGCGGCCAAAACTGATGACAACTGGACTTAGAGTAAAGATACTGGTATATTACGAGCAAAAAAAAAAAAAAAAAAAAAAAAAAAATGTACAAATTCATATCTAGAAATAAACCACCTTCTTTATTGAATTTCACTTTCTTGACTTCTTATCATAGTGAAAAATAGATATAAATGAGTATGCATTACATGGATTTGATGTGTGTAACTACTAATGAGAAGCATTCAGAACAAAACAACGGAAGTAAACTTTGTATAGCTATAGTGGTATCTAAAAAGTTTTATCATAAATTAATTAATTAAAATGAAATTGAAATAAAACCAAATACTGATATTATCTCAATGAAAGATAAAGATTGACAAAACCCTGAAAAATGATGGAATCATAACAAGAGCACTTCAAGCGCCAAATCTTCAAAAGAATTGCTAATATACGGTTTGTCAATATTCGTAATTTTATACTTAAAAGTTGTATGATCTATCAATTTCGCTCTTTTTGTCATAGTAAAAACTGTATAGGTGCTATACACATTTTTCTTTGTCTATCCGAGGTTTAAACTTTCTAATTTTACCACTTTTTATTAAGTTAAAAGTTAAAATCTTTTTAACGTGTACACGTTAAAAAATAGGCTCGAAAGATGTCGAATCATTCCGAACTCTTCCGAACATCGTCGCGACAATCTCGGAGTAACACAAGAGTTGTGAAACCAAGAGAGAAATATTAACAATTTTTCGTAAACAAAACACGTGGTCGACCGCAACAGACTGGCTCTACAAAGAAATTAATGCTCGCACATTACAATTTTTTGATACACACAATATTGAATTACGGCAATGTGTCAATTAGATGTTTCAAATACTCGCTCTGTGGACATAAACCAGCACGATTTGCTCATATTAGCCAGAAGGAAAACGTAAACAAACACATTTGCGCTTACGCTAGTTACCTGGATCACCACGTGCATGACGTGTGAACGTCAGTCACGTGATATGATTTGGAATTCCGACAAAACCCGAAGATACTGAATATGGCGGAGATTTAAGGCGTTTTATTCAAAACTAGGAATATATTATCCCTAAATTTCGGCTCTTTTATAGACTGACATATGATTTTGGGGAGCTAAATCATCAAGTTACATGTCCATATTCAAATATTAAATGTTAAAACGACAAATCGTTACAGTGAAAATTACAAAAAAATACAACTTGAGGCAACAAAGATTACATCGTATTACCAAAAGAATATAAAATGGATCAACAAACCTATCGTAATTGTTCGGGTACCCCGGGGAAGTTATGAACTGTTCGGTGGTTGTTGCAATCAGTTGTTGTTCTTGTTGGCATGCCGACTGACAACCTAAATGAAAATAACATAATCAATGTAAATTAAGATTAATCAATAGTTTATCGCATTATGTGTTTATTACAACGTTTATGATTTCCTATATTGTATTTGTGTATATAATTTCAATTTCAAAATGAAATAAGAAAAATAATAAGTTACTACGAGATGTACTCAGCATACAACGACGATGACATTCTTTATAAAATATTTTAAGGAAAGAATAGGTTTTAAGTTTTACATTTTGTTTATCAATATATTGATTTATAAAACTACAGAATTAGAATGTTCCTAAAATATTTCTTGATGAATACCAGTCATATCTTTTATCGTGAGGAGGAAACTTTGATAATGCTTATTATTAGTATTCGTAAACTCGTATTCGAAAAAAAATATCCAATTTCCACCTCAATCGATGACATATAACTGATATTAATCAAGAGACAAGGAACATCCTCTGCATCAACACATGTTTTAACAAAATCTTACTGAATTAGCAAAAATATGCATAAAGAGAATGTAAATGGGCAGACAAATCATGTCGCTAGAGCCCAATCAATAAAAGTAGAGAATATTGATCTTTTAGTCTCTTAAGTTGTATGTAAAATCCGGATTATAAAGTTGAAACATATACAAAATAGCATCCAGCCCAATACATATTGCTGGTGATAAGTCCCAAGGGCCAAAAACCAGAAGCCGGAAATATACGTAAATACGCCACACCGTAATATCAACACTGGGGTCGGGAATGGTAAACAAAATCCGAAAATAAGGGTATTGTTTTAAAGTATATATTTTGAGAGAGAGAGAGAGTGTGTGTGGCTTTATGTAATATCATTATATTGGAATAATATAATCGATGTATTATTTTTGAGTTATCAATAATAATCGATTTTGAACCTAAATAAGTCCTTAACGCCCAACAATGCAATTGATTATGTTTGCTATAATGGTTTCACATAAAATATTGATATTCTTGTATTACATATGAAATATCATGTATTCAATACTATTACATTGTAAATGGCTGTGATATTTAGATTTTGTAATATCAACATTTTCTACAACCACTTCCCCTGTTAAATATGCTTCTCAATTACATATTGCACTATTCCCAATACAAGCTTTTAGTAAATAATATAGCTTAGTAAGTTCATAAAATATATGTTACACAATTTTGAATTACTATATAAACATTATTTGATCTATATTGTGACTACATTTAATCCATCAAAATAACACAAGAATGGGTCAGCATATTATTTTTTACCCTTCACATAGTTGAACGAAGTACTACTTAACCCATGGAAGCGCTGTAGTAACACAGAATTGTTTTACTAATCCTTTAAGACATGAATTACGAGGTAGTATATGAATGGTACTTTGAGTGTTAGTATTATTGCATTGCCCATAAAACAGCGTTTAGGGTGTACAAATTTAAATGATTAAGAAATGAGTCTCGCTTACCTATTTGCCCGAAACACGTAAGCAAAAAACATAAACATGTACACCACACCAAAACAGACATCTTGTTAAAATCTCCAGCACCTAATAGGCCAAAAAACGTTTCATGAAAAATTTCCTTGTTTCAATTTATTGTAGCTGATTATATGATTAGCGTATTTTCTCCGAAACGGATATTTGTATTTCCTCCTGGAATGGAACGATTAATAACTGTTTGAATATGGTATTTCCATTTGATTTCCGAAGGTACATTAGAATCTCGCTAGGGGGTATGAAAATGTGAAGTTATATGCAGTATATCTGTATGTGTCACATTAGATATATACTGAAATATGTATCAAGAACAAAGTACGTGTCCATGTATAGCCGACTTAATCTGAAGTGTGGACAATATAAAATCTGTTAAATATGAGAAATGGTAATATATAATTAACAGCCGATTGGACATCGCACGTACAATATACATACATAAAACGTTGTCTATTACACACGCGAAGAATGTGTCTATTGTCACAATTTAAATGAATACGATTTAAACAATGGGAATGTTACGTAATGACCTAACTAAGTTTAGGAAGTGAGGCGTTCTTTTTTCAATGACTTCGTTTGATATATAATTCAGCCAGTACATCCACTGGTTCTTGATCCTTATTGACGATTTATTTGGGAAAAAATTACTAACATTATACGGTTTTGACGGTAAACATAGTATGTAATTTATGTATTATCAACTTTGTTTATTTTTTGTTTAATTTGAATGCCATGAAAGGTTTCGAAAGCTTGTCGTGCCTTTCAGGATTTCTGATTTCGAAAATAAGACGGGCTTGAAAATAGATCGCTTTCGAAAAAAACACCGGGATTTCCTACCGAAAAAATAATATAAGCCGCAGCTTTTTTCGAGATTTTAGGTTACATGTATATATGAAAAAGATTCAACCTAATGTTCTATACATGTATCCCTTCCAAAGTTGGTGAATCCAAGGACGTAGGACTACTAATAAATCCTTGGTTAATCGAATCGACGCGCGTGCTGAAATTCTAAAATACCATTGTTTTCAAGCAGTGCCGAACACAACAAAACTATAATTACGTGGTAGGTGTATTTTTACTAGGTCAACGCTGGTTGAAGGATACAGACCTCTGCATAATGTATTTTGATTTCCATATATTCATACCGATTTTCATATATTCATACCGATTTTCATATATTCATACCATTATTATACATTGGCACATGTTGGTCAATAATTTTGCATTAGTAAATTACTGTATTCGTTTTCATAAATACGAGGTTTAGATAATTGTTATGACTTTCGTTCATTCACATAGCTCACCACCATACCCTTCTATTGTTTAACTAACTCTTTATCTTGTACAAGATTTATGGACCTTTAAACTGGTCAATATGATGGTATACCTCCCTATTTGAATGTCAAATAATTACAGAAGATTATGAAGGTCCATTATTGATGACTATATAGAGACAGCGTATGCTTAGATATTTTTGTCATCATATGAAATCTTCGGACACTTATACATATCTACATTATATTATCCCATGAACATGCTATTCTGAGTAGTCCTTTAGCGAAAACCTAGTCCTATTCTATAATAAATCAATCGATTTATACGTCCGGTGTCGTTGCAGAATTAAAATCCATTGCAGCCAGTAAGTAATGATAACAAACAATTCCCCCTGTCGCGACCATTGTCGGCCGTTTCCGCCGATTCCTTCCTGCATATTGCCAGGAAGATGCTCCCTAACATAACATACAAAATTATATCTCCAGAAGTGTTTGTTTCCTGATGCAAACCTATGGTGTATAATTTGATATTAAGCAGGTTCATTTGCTCAGATGTTGACAAATTCTTATTGTTTCATCATCCTTTATCCTTCGTTATATAGTCACCAAGCTTCCCTTTTACTCATTACAGAAAATAACAACTTTTATGATAATTTGTTGAATAATTTTCATTCGTTTGTAAACGTGATTAGATGCATTTGTAATACTAGTTTAATATCGAAGAGGGTATTTCTCAGCATATTCTTGTACATGATTATCTGCCATAACCGTCTGTATGCTATGAAACAGAGTTAACATACGTTACAATGGCGGACACCTTGATAACTTCGAAGACGTTCAATCATCGAAAGTCAATTTTATTGAATCAGCAAAGTGTCATCTTCATCACATCAATATGCTTTCAATTAATATTCATAATAGTTCATAGATATAGCATTTTTACTATAGGAACATAACAAAAGCAATTCATATAGTTATTGACCTAGAATATAACACAAATCAATTTCTTATATATTTTAGAATATATTTATTCTGAAATTAAATTGAAGAATCAAAATGTTTAAATAAAAATTCCGATCCAGTGGGTCTATTGTAACATTAATATTATTACTATGACTAGATGGATATTTTAGTTTTGTTGAGACTTTTCTTGTCGCCATCATTGTCCATAAACAACAAAAACAAAGGTCCTATTTAAGCCTTTAATCCATAACTTTCTACATTTAATCCATAACTTTCTACAATGTTCTGTTTAATCGCAGGATTCCCTTAATCATGTAAGATCCCACTTTTATAATACTGTTAATCAACCTGTTTCGAGTGTGATTAATTTTTCACGTATTTTGCGAACGAAAGAAAATCGCAAAAAGAATTCCATGCAAAACTGTAGTAATTCGGAATCATGCGAATCTAGATAGCAAAAATTCCAATTCATCACATTACCTTGGATGCGTTGAAATATTAATTTTATCAATTACAGTACAGTGTTAGTATTACTTTTCTTAGAGGAACATTTTCCAATCGCGATATCATATTAAGAAAATCTAAGAGAAGGGAGACAACTCGGTACAAACCGTATGATATACAATATATACATCACAGCAATTGAATAACGGTATAGTGTCGCGGTTGCCTCTATGACTTTGAAGCTCTCTGTAATAATCTTCAAAGGAAGTATCTTCAGGTCTGCGATTGGTCCGTTTTCTTTCTCCTCAATATCTTATTTTTTTAATATTTTGTATTCATTTTTTCAAATAATGTACACAACATTAACAGAAGTTACATGAAAGACAAATACAATAGATGTTACATTTGAAGAACTAATTCAAATAAAGTAATTATTATCGCAGTTATAAATCTAAAAAATTAAACACTGTATATGTTTCAGAACTTCATAAATAGCTCTAAAATACAACTACTGCACCAGATCATGATCATCATTGTTTGTGGAACTTCGCAAAAATGTTAACAATAAAAACGTTTAGGTTACACGACTAAGCAACATAATTGTCAACAAAAAAATACCTATAAAAGTTTGAAACATGTCCATCTTCTGTTTAGGTTTCTGCAATACATAACTTGGGGAGAATTAACGAAGACGATATCTCTTCGTTCATTCTTTACTGCATTATGCATAACCCTCACGTCTGTATATTCCTGTCATGGAATTTTAAAGCACTCGGACGCATTTACTGCAAGTAATTCTATTAATTGAAATTCATACTTGAAAATGCATCAGTCACGCATGCGATAAGCACGTGCTTCACAATATGTGCGACACGCGTGAGGGAGAACCGATTAATACTTTGACCGTGTCATTTTGCCCTCTGCACTTAGAATTGTGATTAGTAAGGAGGAACCACGTGGATGAATAGTAATGTTTGCATATGCTGGTGTTTATTATTAATACTAGTAACGGGAACAGAAGAACATATATTTAATTGACATTTGAGTTGTATTTTTAACACAGTAAATCGGACATGTTTAATGCACTTACAAGTACTTCCATAATCATGATATTTACATATCAAGTGCATTGGAATATGAACACACAGTCAACACATAAATCCAAGCAGTTATCTACAATTTCATTTCACATTGTTCTGTATTAGTAATAAATATTAAGTGATTGTTTCATTTAAACCTTCAAAAAGCATAAAAAACGAACTTTCTTACACTGCATCAATTTTCTGTTGTTGTACATACTCATAAAGCATCATAAATATTTTCTCCATAAAATTGATTGATTAGCATGTAAAAATGTTCTCCCTGTTATTGTACAAATGTGTGTCACAACTCGGCGAACTTTTTGACATGTTATTTTCTTTTCTGTAATATAATATTGAAAAATCATAAGGTTTGATGAATTATGCTATAAAAACCATAGACAGACAAACATGTATGACATCTTATAAATAGTACTTACAATACTAAATCTATTAAGCATTTGTTCATAATTTTGACATGCATTGGCCTGTAACATACATAATGTGTTCTAGCATAGCCAATGGTGCTCGTTTGGCACAAAAATCTATATATATTAACACTATGACTGATAAACACCTTTTTAAAATTCCACACCAAGTCACTTTGAATAGAAACAACTTGATATTTGTTAAGTGAGAATTTGGACTAGGACTTTGGACTAAGATGGCTGCATCTGCGTGTATCCATCGGTATTCTCATAATAATATACTTCGTGGGTCTACAAATAAGAAATATCTGCGTTTGAAAGCTCTATATTTTTCAAAAAATGTATAACTGTACAAAGCATTATCATGACAGTTATACAAGTAACAATCCAGCTCTGCCATCGTCATATTTTTTCAGACAATCTTTTGTGTTTTAATTTTTATTCTTATTAACAAAAGATAAAACATTAAATTTACATTACTTTGAAACTGTAAAACTTAGATTGATCTACTGATCCATCAAGAAATGACACTTTTCAGTAAGCAAAACGCATAATGCAAAATACCTATCTCGAAAGTATAAATAAATTCTTGAATTGTGTTTGGGAATAACTGAGAACAAGAACTTGGCTGAAGTGCATGCGCAGACACTTGCTCATGTATCATCTTATGATATATTACATCTATTGAGTAAATCATGTGTAGTTTATGTAATGAATGTCATCAAAACGAAACACAATGCGACAGTGGCATTGTTGCGTTCGAGGTAAGATTTAAATGGCTGAGGGAAATATCATATAATGACAAGTGCAAGCCTGTCAATACAATTTTACCTCAAACTCAAACGTGCCTCTCTTTCCAAACCAAAAGGATGAAAGTATTGGAGTTTAATATTAAAGTCTAATACTCTGCAACAAAAAGTCCTGTACATCTTTATGCGATTTTAAAACCAACTGATGGCAGACTTACTTCCATTCACCTGTCACATGCTTCAGGGATTATGACTGCTATAGGAAATAAATAATACACATCGTAAGGACTATTTGCCTTGGTCCAATGGCATAACCGTAAACGTATTGTTCCTTATAATTGGTATTTTTTTCCATAAACACAGAGGCAGTATATTTATATTAATGATCCTTACATAATTTCATTGATGTTATATCTCTTGTTCTTTTCGCTTTTTATTTCAACAAAACGAAACATTTTTTTATTTCTTTGTTTTCATATGAATCTGACTTTCCAATTTGTTGTTTTTTTCTTCCAATCTGTATGAAAACAAATAATAGAATGGCGCAAAAAACCGACGTAAACGTGATGTCACAATAGAGACGAACACGTTTCTTATTAATTTGGAAAAAAATCCCTTGATAAATCAATGGAAACCGCCAAACGTAAATTGAATCGTATCTGATGTTGTGAAGACGTTCGAAAAATAATAAACATTATTATATTCCATCGGGCTTAGAAAAAATGTTTATCCGCTACTTGGATTCACACAGTTTGCAAATATTTTTTTTTCAAACTAACTTTAAGATAGTGACAAACGTATGTGCATTGGGATAATGGGCTTGATTCGCCGTATTGTCAAGGATATTCGTCGATAAAACACAAAATGAAAACTGATTTGTTAAAGCAGGTAAACACTCAAGTATAACCTGATGTTTTCTGTTCCGATCAGACAGGGTCAGAGTCTGAAGGAATGTTACGACTTTATTCACATTTTATTAAAAGTGTCGGTTCTAATTTGCCTAATCCGGTGATAAAGTGCTTATTGATGATAGAGAGGAAGGGAGGGGCGTCTTGTCCATTGTATCTGCTCGGGTTAGAGCTGTATCGCTAGCTTGAATGTAGAGGTACAAAATCAAGTGCGGATACATCTTAAACTTAGTATTTCACCTTGTTGACAACTCTGATCAATTATTGCTAAACCCGAAGCACTGTGCTATGTTAGTCATATACCAAAGCTCTTCCGCATTATTCTTTCGCTTTGCAGTCATCGCAACAAAGAATTTTCTGTACTTTTAAAAAAGTCTGCATTTTAAAGGATAACAATATCATTCGAATCATAAAAAGTGATTGTTCATTCACATTACCTATTCAAAATGATTTTTTTTGTATCGTATATTGTTTGTAGAATAACTTTAATTTAAACATTTCATTTGAAGCTGATATTTCTATTGCCACAAGGGTGTTTCGTCCTGTACATTGCTTCATGTTTACACGTACTTGGTTTGTTTCTTCACTAAGTGATAAACTTTATATTAAAAATAATGTAAAGTCGCAGAAGGAAAACGACAACAACACGATCCAGATACCAGTATATGAAATTTGCACTTATGATTAACTCCTGAAATCACAGCGAATTTTTTGTGGAAATAAAAGTAATACATTATGGTAGATAACAGATGTAAAGTATCTCATTCAGAAATGATTTCATATAAGGACTAAAGCTGACAGTTTATGACTCGACCCTGAGAATATACATAATACAAAAACTACAATGTAGTTTTCCTGATATAGATCAATCATATACCAGAATGCTGACTACTTGATATGCTTTCCGTACAATTTTTGTGGCTATATGTTAAAAATACTTTTTTTTTTGAAATCCAGGTATTGAATATATAAAGTATTGAATAAAACAGGTATGTGTTCGTAAAAAGCATGACATGTTAATAAGATATAAGCATAGAATATGAATTGCTTAAGAACCAAAAGTATCAAGCCTACTTCATTTTTATCAAATATTTTGTTAACTCTCAATATTAATAATAAACTTATTTTACTTAACGAAATGCATAGTTAATTGTGTATAATAAACATGTATATGTCGAATATATTTATGTCCAAATGAAATAAGTCATAAACAAGCAGTATCAGGGAATTCAAGAAATCAAGAAAGAAATCATTACTCATTTTCAGACGCAGCAGCCATCCCTTAACCAATCAAATCTCTCTTTTTTCAATAGGCTGAAGAAACACGCAATTCATTGTAAAGTCTTCTTGGCGACCAACAGCATCATACATATTTAAAAGGTCTGACCAAATGATCACGTGGTACACATGATACAAATATTTTATGTACATCTACTTTATACCACCATCATATTATATTAGTCTCAATGACAAATTGTAGTATTGGGTAGTAATCTAACACAACCCTATTAAACTCAAAGTCCGGTGACGGAGAAATCCGGACTAGCCTGCCGGATACAATTTTTTTGAGTTTTAATTACGTTTGCTAGAGTGCACACCGTTTACTAGTCGAGGGAAGGTGTATTTAGACCACATGGATCAGTTAACAGCTATGGGGGACATCCCAGCGACAGGTGAGTAGTGATTTTTTTGTTGATTCCACAGAGGCCCTGTATCCGAGAAACCAATTGACATTTTTGGTTGAGATTAGCACTATGCCAGCCTTTGTGATACCGTTACCCGGCAAACATTTCTATACCGTGTGACTAGCACTACACCGTATGTGCTTGCCCAACTAATTATCTGCCTAGTGAAACTCACCAGAGGTAAAATTAAACTTTCAAAATACTTGTATTTCACACAGTCGGCACGAATATGCTTTAGAAACCACATTTAGAGATATGTATGCAGATAGCGTCGGGATGTATGGCGGCTGCGAAGTTTAATTGTGACTTTGTGAATTATTTCATAACCGTATGTAGATTTTCTGTAATACATTCTAATTTGTTTCATTTTTTGTATGGTATAACTTTCTAATCTATTTATTTAAAAGTTATTATATTTGATGTGAACTTTATGCATATTTCCAAATCTGTTTGAACGAAAGAAATATTTCGCAGTGTCTCTGACGAATTTTGATTTAAAAATGCAAAATATAAGTTTGAATATCGACATTGAGTCCCCAAATAAAGTGATAGAATAATTGTCAATATTAATGAATTTCGAAACGCAAAAAATTGAGGGTTTACATGTTCCCTGTGGAGCACAGAATTTGAAGTTCAGCATGTTATCTCGCATACGTGTAATTCTGTATTCTAATAAAAAGAGCAAGACGCATCGGGTATGGAACAGTTTTTATTAATTAATTATTCTAAATGTAAAGTAACCACTAACAATCTGAACATAATTATTCCGTTATATTGCAATAGACTAAATTTTCAGTGATTTCCTCATGAAATTATTTGTAAATTGTGTAAAAGGTTATGGGATACAAATGATATAATATGCATTTAAAAACGTTACTTCGTTGAATTTAATTTTGATTTGTTTTGCCATATCCAGCTGTGGTATAGAAATAACATTTATTTATATATTTTATCACAATTATGTTATTATCTATACAATCGTTTATTTGATATAGATATATAAGTAGTTATTGTAATCACAGTTTAACGCAAATCAACAACAACAACAAAAAAAACAAAAAACAAAAAACAACAAAATAAGCAACAAACAAAAACACTTTTTCATCATACACTAACCATTACCATTGCAAACCAAATTAGTTGTATGAGCGCATTATCTGACTTCTTGTCATTTGTGTAATAAAATATTAATTAAACGTTTCTGAGTGTTGATTTTTGGGAATCTTTGTTTTTGTAACAGCGCCATGCACGATTTTCTGATAAAAGGCATTAATATTTATAACATACAGGTATACGGAACGATTATTAAAATTAAAACGGGAGAGATTTCTTTAGCACTTAACTATCCAATAAATATTCATTAAGTAGCATTGTGTATGATATTACATAAAGAACACTGTCTTATATACTTGAAGCCTTTGAACAAGTGTCTTGTCGAACCATAAAATAGGTTGATTAACAATCTAATTGCTGGACACGTAATAAGAGTATCGATTTTAAATGAATAAGCAGAAATCTTTCAATATCTAGTAATACATGTAGCACGTGCATATGGGGATGTTCCTTGCATGACAGGAAGGTATAAAATAGTTCTATCACCTAGGTAAGCTATTAACATACATTATTTTAGATGTATCTTGGTAACACTTACCTTGAAATAAAATATTCGATAGATAGTATTTAGAAATTTAAACCGCACAAAGTTCTACGATAGAGTTTTTTTTAATCAGATGCATTTTGGATGGCAAAATAATTTTTTTAAAAATGAACAAAGATCAGAGTATCAGTATCATTAAACATGTTAGACAAACATATATCATTGAGCTTGAGAAAATGAGGTCACTTCAAAAATTCTCTCTCTAGGGATAAAATGTGTTTTCGGAAAGAGATTTTAAAATGCATGAAAATAAATTCCATTGAACAAAACGCATTACTCCCATCCACACTGAACACGGGACGGGACATGGACTGGGATTTTGCACGAAGAACTGTGATGGTAGTTTATGGCCAATAAACCATCGCATACCTTCCTTTGTTGGAGGTGGTTGTCGCGACGACCTCCGGATTTAGTGTGTTTACGTCCGATTATCTATTCGGCTCGGCGATTAAGATCCTTCTTTCACACCGTGGTTATCTGTCAACAGGGACTTAACACGTCAATAATCATAATTGAAACATTTAATAACTTCGTCTTCAAATATACTTTTATCAATTAATGCAATACGCTATCAGTGTCGTAGTGAAGCGACAGCATGCAGAAAAGTTTTGTACGTCTTTAGTTCAAAAAAGCAGCTTATAATAACAAACATTTGAATTTGGTAGTGAGGGCTTATTGATATTTATGGCTTGATATACATTGGCAACACTTGCAGGATATTCCTATAATTTTCTCAATAAATCAATCAACCCTTGCATGAGTAGTACCTGTTGGAATCGAGACAAAAAGCAATTAATATGTTATATTCAGCAAAGTTATTTGGTGATTTCACATACAGATTTGAAGATTATGACCAAAAAATGATCGGAATATTTCTAAAAAAAAGGTCGATTTCACTTGAAATATTACTCTGCCAATTTTAGATAATTTTAAACAAATTTCAATTGAATTTTGACTTTACAAAAACTGTGTCCATATCATTTGATATTTAGGTAAATCTAAAAGAAATTACTGGTCAAAGATTAATATTAAATTATCACACAATATACCAATTATATATGACACCTGAAATAAGAAGCATTTCATATATTGTTAAATATTGATATATTTGGAAAATATAAAGAAATGACAAACAATAGAAAAACGCAATTAAGATGATATGACACAAGATAACCTCCTGCCACATGCAAACAGAAATTACAAAACTATGACTAAATCATTTACCAAATGACACATGAAAAGTATGAAGTACTTTATCAACTCGCGTCTCTCAAAGAACCTCAATTCTGCATTTGCATATTACAGAGTTATCTGTCCTTACGGGTAGGTATTGATTGTGGTGTTACGTGTTTGCGAACGCAGCGTAGAATATTTACCCGTAAGGGGAATAATTCTTTCTCATGCAAAAAACGGAATTCGTTTACACCTACTGGTGTCCATAATGATTCTACCAGAAGTTTTCTGCAATTTTGTGGAGGTGTTTGTAATTAAGTTTAATCAGGTTGGTTGGTAGTGTAAGGTTTAACGTCCAATTAAAGGGTGCCTCTCCTGTGTATATAATATTGTGCGGTTGCGGATATATGGTTGCGAATGTATTTGGAGGCTGCAATATTTTGGTGTTATGTTTCCTTGTAAAAGTGGAACTTTTGCGCTTTTTAAAGTGCTATTCCGCTGAAGCATGCAACAAAAGACACCGAACAACACACTTCAATCGGTCATATGCTGACACTGGAAGGGCCAAGATACACTTCCTAGTTATTGGTAAGAAAATTGCCAGGGACAGTTTTAAGTGCGCTAATATTGTAATATTTGTATAATTGGGTTACAACACTGCCAACCCTGTTGATTAGGTATTACAATCTATAAAATATAATAATCCATTTAGGAATCATAAGTAGTGTGCAAATCTACCTCCATACTTATCAAATTTGGCTACGCCGAAAGACGGAACAAAACAAAAAACTAAACAAAAACAAAGCAACTGAAAACTGGAAAAAATTATAATCAGAAGTGCAAGCGGAAAATATGTTTAAAGTTATATGTGCCATAATTCATGTTAGCCACAAGCAAAAGTTACCTATATTTTGAGAATTAAAATACTTATAATGAATAGGTTTTGATTTTACACAAAGAAACAAGAGCTCAAAATGAATTTTGACAGTACTGCCAAGAACCATACTATGAGTACATGTCATGTAGCCAAGTTGTAGTCTAACATTTTATAATGTTGTAATTGTAATGTTACTTATAGGTTTACATCTAAACATCAAGCATAAAAGACTTTTACAATGCAAAATGTTTTGTTAGTGCCTTTGAATGATTTTCACAACTTTTAAAATTCACCAAACCTTATGCTTTTCATTAGATTACTGAAGAAATATGTTGTAATTATGACATATATAAGTTTTACTGCATATGGTAAGAAAAATCAAGAATCTATGATTTATGAATACTACTAACAGGTTTTTTTATATCACATGTATTTGTTTTATTTAAAGGAACTTTTTATTGTGTCATTTGATAAATTAAAAATATCATCACTTTATGAAGTTGAACATCATCACTTTTATTGAGATATTTTCGAATATGTCTAAGTGCCTAAAATAATTTTAAAGAGGAATAAGGAAAGTAATTTGATTCTACACATTTGATATCAATTTGTTAACCGAGACACTGTGAATTGTAGATACCCTGCGGAACATTTAGCATTCCCTACCCTTCTTTTCTCCTCGATTCAATTGCTTTTCAGAAATATGAAAAACTTAATGTTAAAACCAATTCAAAATGCTCAATTACAGTCATCACCAGCTTGTGTGCATTAAGGACACTCTCCACGTTACAATATTTTGAAATTGGTATGTTCTTGATTGAAATAAAGTAAAATATGGTTATAAATTTAGCATGGCCTAACGGTCAACGAAATTTGCTCTGTTTTAATTGCAATTGTGTGATAATAAACATCCAAAAATTATTAATTCATTATGCCAATAAAGGTAGAATAATGAATAATAGAGCGGATATTTTAAGATGATATGAATAGCTGAGAATGAAACACGCACGATAAAAGAACAACCTCGTTGATAATATTGAATTAATTACAGAATTATTCCCGCAAAACAAATACGTTCGTCGCAGGCATTGAAGAAAACCCACATTCTTTATCCATTTTCTTTTCTCTTTAAGCAATTTAATGCATATGACCATATTGTATTCACTACTCACAGACGTAAGCATAAATAATAATGAAATGACGACGAATACCCGCATCTATATCATCAGTTATGGTGGCAGTATTGTAAATAGGAGGAACTTGCGGTGAGCCCGTGTTTTATTCAGTTTATTCAGCTCCACACAACTAATCACATACGACATAGAAATCCCTGTCTGACAGCGTCAATAGGACCATTTTTCATTTCTTTAATTTCGATCTCACACCCCACTTCCCAAACCAGGTGTCCCGCACTGGCCGTAAAATCCGTGTAATCGCATATTAATTTGATTCAAGCAATAGCTCTTCCCGATATCCACGATTATCAATAGGGTCCTTTGAATTTCCTTATTGTATTGTGTTCGAGTGCCAATCTTCTGCACCTGATTTTCATTACTAGTTTGATGTTGGAATTCAACTTACTTCAGAATACCGCATTCCGAAGAAACGCGCTTTAAGAACGAGGTTTTAAGTCAAAATATATCTGCTCGTGATATATAATCTGAGTTATTCCTGTTCTCGCTAATTTTACAAACTCGAATTAACAAAGCACACTGACAATGCAAAAGCATGTTGTGGTATTTCAGTACGACACGCCATGTGCTTGAAGTTTTGTTCTTGAATACATATGCGTTGCGTTTGTTTTCTCTCCGTATGCTTTTTAAACGAACCCAAAAAGACACATATCCCTTTAAACACATACATCAAAAATAATCAGCCGTGTGCATAAGATGCGTGTATGTTCTAGGTCAACATGATGCCCATCATTTGTATTTTAAGTTTCATGTTTGTTTAACAACCATACGGTCTCTGTACACTTGAATGTATAACCCTAACAACAAAAATAGAGTTAATACAAAACCTTTTCTCTCATTTAAATGCACATTTTGGTTGATATTTGTTGTATACAGTATTTGTACCACTCTCCTCACTTATTGTCAAAGAGTTGCTTTCTTTTAAGTACAATACCGTCATGTTTTAGATGACTGGTTCGATCATTGTGTGGAAACACAGAAAGATCTAGACACCACCGATGATAGTGCCGAGAACTGTGACGACAGTACGACGTGTGGGCTGGCAGACGACATTGATACAAAGCTTGGTAAGTGACTTAATTAGGTCAATGGCAGACGACATTGACTCAAAGCTTAGTCAATGGCAGAAGACATTGACTCAAATCTTAGTCAATGGCAGACGACATTGACACAAAAGCTTGGTAAGTGACTTAATTATGTCAATGACAGACGACATTGACACTAAGCTTAGTTAATGGCAGAAGACGTTGACTCAAATCTTAGTCAATGGCAGACGACGTTGACTCAAAGCTTGATAGAGTCTAAGTGTCCTAGTTCGATGCATTTATATCAGTGCAAAAATATGGATGGCCACAACGGAGTTCGAACTCTGGACCCCTACGAATGCTATATTTATCAATGTTTATCGTGCTACTATTTCACATTGGCGCACACTCACATACAATAACAAAACGGTGGAAATTGTGAAAATTAAACGAGAAAAAACAATAAGTCAAAATCAAATTGTTTAAATGTTTTGTTTCAGGTGCATTTGCAAAACTGAGATCAGCCTCGAAGCCACATTCGACACCGCAGACACTAAAATGGTAACGTTACAGTGTATACATTATAGAGTACATAATGAATTTTGCGTGTAACATTTGTTTTTTGTTGTCATTGGTGCCTGAACTATACACTCGTATGAGTTTTACTACATTTTATTTTATTTTGAAAAGTGTCATACAAAAGCCAGTTCTTGTTTGCAAGTTCCATTGGTAACTTGCATTTAAAGCCTTCCGCGATTAGGAATGCATTATGAAGTAAGGTTTGAATATGGAATAAGGTAACACACTATGCAATTTTATCTTTTTATATTAATTCAAATTCGATGTGCAAATAGGCTGATCTTATTTGAAATAGCAAATATTGATCGGCTGATGCCCTAATAACAGATATTCTTATTAGATAAGAGGACCTCCGTTGTATACAGTGGTGTGTGTGTGTGTCGTGTCGGTGTTTTTGGTGGACTGTGGTATATATTTTTTATGTTACCTTGTAATTGTAACACTCTCTATTCCGTGGGTTACTATCACTATCGTTATATTCTAACAGTGATAGAAACCACTGGAATATCGAGCTAGTAAAATCTAGCAAAGAAGGCGAATATAAATAAATCTTTAAAAAAATGTAATATATGTATCCTTCATTTATAGTAATATAGTGTGTGAAAAAATGAGAGAGAATTCGTATTAATAAAGAAGGAAATATTTCCAGGTTGGAGGATAATTACGAGATAGCCATTGGTGTCTGTATACCTCGAAGTACGTTGTACTATCATTATCTCGACTACTGTGAAAAGAAAGACACGCAGCCTGTCAATGCTGCAAGTTTTGGAAAGGTGAGATAACTAATGTCAACTTCGCTGTGTGAAGGAAAATTCTTATTCTAGTATATAGCATGTTGAATTATTTGCCATAATGTAAAGCTGTTTTGCATATTGTATGATAGGAGGGGGTCGGGTTTTTTTAAATTGGCAAAACTGTCAAATATCGTTTACTGTAAAATAATAGCACTTTGAGATAATTTTATTTACGTATTAGTTTTGATTAAAATTTCAATTACAAATTCTGAACGATGTATGAGGTGATTTGTTTTGTTACAATCGTCACTGATAGTAGACAAAGATTTCGCGAATTACCGATGACAAGTTGTGAACATAAAATATTTCCGGAATCTAATTCTATACAATTGTAACATTTAATGTAAGTTATTGGAGTTAATAGTTAATACCATTATAATTTAACAGCTTTGTTGTCTAAAATATCTCATTTCAGTGCTTCATTATTTTCTGAGTAAAGGGGTTTTGATTTACTATCGATTTTTTTTTGTCTTTTTGATATTTCAAATTAAACAGAAAATCCTCAAAAATGCATTTGGTATTCCGCTGGTAATGTTCAATGATATAACTTTTGTGTTACACATGTGGTACTATATACAGTTTAATGTCATCACATCTACCAGCTTGCATTAACATAATGTTATTTGGGATTTCAGATAATACGACAACAATTCCCGCAGATAACAACGCGAAGACTTGGCACAAGAGGGCAGTCAAAGTGAGTCAATGTGGTCATATCACTCAACAAAGTATTTAAACTGACTTACATTCTGAAAATGTTATTTTATTAAATTATGTACTTAACTCAAGACATGTTAACAATGTGGAAAAGGACTGGGATAAGAAAAATAAAAATTAAAAAAAATAATAATGAAAATGAAAAAAAAATGGTTCCGCTGGGGCTCGAACCCAGGACCTCTCGCGTGTGAAGCGAGCGTGATAACCACTACACTACGGAACCGATATGACTTCTAGCGGTTAAAATTTTATGTGCCTACATCGACAATACATATATGAAGGGCTGTTAAAGTATATATAACATAACGTGTATATTTGAGCTTTAAATAACGATTCACAATCACATTTTAATTTTATCAGATTAGCTGAGTAAGACAGTCAGTACAACATGCTTCCGGTACTGAGATATGTAGGCCTATACCACGGAGCTAACACCTTACATCGATGCTATAAATAGATTGACTATATACATACATATCTTTGTGGGTCACTGTACGAGAGCGTGGCTTAAATTTTATAAGCCAGTCACATACCGAAGAACTGGCATGCACGTGGAGTTTTATAGTTTGTCTGTAAAAGGACAGTAAACTATTGCGGGGGTTTACGAACATAAAAACATTACTTCATACGGTACATCTTCATGTACTTTCACTTTACATATATTTATAATGTACATAACATACAAACACCGAGGCGCACATGGTGTATGCGTATCAAAATCAATAAAAATATATACATTGTTTCTCGGCCTTACAGTCGTCAAAACTAACTTAAATCTCCTGGTGACATACATTGTAGAATCACTTATATGATAAGATGTATTTCAATCAGCTAGCTATGATACATACAAATGTATATACAATACGATATATGTGAGTGTACATGTTGTTCCACACATACATTGGAAACCGATTCAAGTTCCAGGGAAAATACAGCATTAGAAAATCTAATGCAACATACAATACATGGATTTATGTTGCAATAATTAAAAATTAAAATCTAAAAATATCGAAAGTGATATTTTCACTTGAACGAAAAATATCACATATAATTTTCACGATAAAACCTGAAAATGTAATAAATATAAATATATATTTAAATGTGTATTTAGGTAAGTAATATCACTATTCGGCAGATATCATTACTATGGAATTGGTGTTCGGGAGAGTTCCATATACTACGAGCTCATGTATTCCGCCAAAGGCATTCAAAGGTATGTGACTTTATAAGGCAAACGGTTCAGCTACATATGTAATGAAGGGGTTGCTCTCTCTCTCTCTCTCTCTCTCTCTCTCTCTCTCTCTCTCTCTCTCTCTCTCTCTCTCTCTCTCTATTATATATACAAGTAATATTACACGTGTATCTTGTTAATGAATCGCATAAACTGTATCGTCAAAAATGCCAATACATTATGGATATGCATCAATAAGTGATAATTTAATTTTTAATACAATCGTGATGAATTTAAATGGTGGCTTATTTATTATAATTCAAGATGCTAAGATACATCGTGTTGAGCTTGGCTAGTTATTGTCCAAAATCATGTTACATGTATTGAATTTGGTTTGCAGTTCGGCCGAAGGAAAGAAAGAAAACGTAAAGCAAGTAAGTTCTAAGTAACATACATAGACATCATTGATCATTCACCAGACCGATATGATATCCTCAAAAAGGATGTCGAGTAATATTGAAATATTGGTACGTTTGGTTTATATATAAACGTAAAATCTTATTAAAAGCATTGGTCCTCCCTGGGTCGTATGCCATGTGATGAGTGTGCGAATGTCTGTATACTTTGCGAGGCGGCAGTATACATGTGGTGTCTTATTATAGTCCTATATAAAATGTAGCACTAGAGCAGGCTGCCAAAGACACTGAAAAGTACACCTCACCAGTCATATTATCCTGATAACAGGAAAACTTATATTGAGCGCTTCACAGGAGCAGAAACATTCACTTTTATAGACTTTGTTCAATGTATTTTATTTTTAGATAATTGCATACTCACCACGGTCCAAACTTGGAACTTTACTTCCGGAATTCCCTGATATTAAAGACATAAAACTACCGCCAAATATTGCTGAAGAAAAGGTAAGATCAAATACTCAATTCAGCCTTCGATAATGGCAAGGTTAAGTAATATATGACGCTATCCAAAATCAACTGAAATACTCTGTTTTTATGTTTAGATAAAATTGAGAATAAGTTGAGCCGCGAAAATGACCGCTGTACGGTTATTTTAGATTTCAAATCTTCAGTAGTAATATCTATAGAAAATGAATTGAGTTTGTAAATGAAAGTAATTTCGTGATGAGAGTCAAACAGTGTCGTAACAACCTCTCTTTACCTTACAGGTATTCACGTTTATGATGATGTACAGAACCCACTGCCAGAGGATCCTAGATACCGTAATCAGGGCCAACTTTGACGAGGTCAGTCAGTCGACATATATTCCATCCATTGTATACAATCTACCAGGGTTTATTTGTGGTCGCCATATTCATGGGGTTGCAATGCACCTTGGGAGAGATTAATCAATATATTTATATTTCGATCAATCGTTTATCAGACACACGATATTTCAAGTACAATAATGCATCTGTCATGAATCTACTAAAATTAATAATTACAATTTCACGTTAGAAAGTATTTGTCTTTATTTTTTTTATTTTTGTCCAAAAAGTGACACATATTTCACTCAAAATAGCGTTGCGTTGTCATTAATAAATGTTTGTAATAAAAAGAAAATCTTCGTATTACTGTATAGTTGTTTAATTTTGCGGGAGAACTTTTTGAGATTCCTTCTGTGATACTTATTCGTGAGTAAAAATGTTCGCACATTAGTTAGTTTCTAACAGTAATATGCTAACATTTACATATTATTCAACTTGTTATTATTATTTTCATTTTATTCGGTAATTAGTAATTAGTACATTTTTATAAGCAAATTAGCATGACCGGAAATATACCGAAATTTAACCCCCACCACAACCACCACAAAAATAGCAACTTCGGATTAAGAGAGTCCTTAATGACATTGGAATAATTATTGTTGTAATAACCGATAATCCATAAGATTCATATTTACTGTAACAAAAATATGTTTTCTTTAATGGGTATGCAGTGTGGTGAAGTACATGTAAAAATGGACCAAGTATCCTTGAATACATACAATTAAGTGGTTTATTTTAGTTTATTAGGTGTAACGTCCTATTAGCAACCATCAAAATGGATGTCTTGGGAGACTGCGGTATATTCATGTTGTTTTCTGCTTATAATAGTGATTTTTTTGTACGTTTTATAGTACAATTTTTCTGAAGCATGTCGCCGGAGACTAAGCTTATACGATTACATTATGTAATTTTTATCAAGTATATGTAACAGAGTTTCTTGTTAGCTTCTAATACTGTAAGCTATCAAACATTGATTCTGTATATTTGACCTGCTGTGTTTCAGGTCCAGAGTTTTCTGCTACATTTCTGGCAGGGTATGCCATCACACATCGTCCCTATATTAGATTATAAGACAATCATACTCCTAGTCGGGGTCTGTGACTCCATTCTCTACAAGGCTATCGCTAACGTCCTCATGCCAACTGTCCTTCAGGCCCTACCAGAAAGGTATGTATAAATACGTGATATAAATACATATTGTTCTTTGTGATCAAGACTCCGTTTGTAAGGATGACGCATAGATGACGCGTATCATGTAAAAAGAAACAATACGCCTGCTGAGGTAGTTTGGTACAGCATATCTATCTTGTTAATTTAATTTTGCAGTCCAACATAAATAATTAACCATCAAGTTTTATTTCTAAATGTAAGTCCGATGTAGAGAATATTAGGATAATGTAATAGTAATGAAATAAACTGTTACTGGTATACCACTAGAGAATGAAACATCTGTATCATTTTGGCAATGGCTTCTAACATTTATGTCTCTGAAATATAAATATGTTTCAGATCATACAATGTGATTAGTTTCATGACGATAACAGTTGTAAAGGTAACATATGTTTTAATATTTAAAGTCTATTATACAAGGTGTATATATACAGGTATTATTATTTTCTGTGACAGTTTGACGCAAGTCATTAGAAGATTCGCTAAACAGCTGGACGATTGGCTTCAAACAGCATTAGACTCGCTACCACACGGTGTTCAGAAAATCAAATTTGATCGTGAGTATATTTAGACCCCTATACAAAGCCTACAAAACATTTCTTTATTTCCGGTTTCCTATAGATCTGTAGTTGAATAGGAACTAGCATGTTACCCCATATTTCAAAATAGGATTTTAATGTTCTTTTTATGTAATGTTACAAACTTGCTTTAAATATCAAAAGTAAACATGGCGCATTCGTCTTCACCTTTTCTATATTTTCCATATTACTTCAATGCTTAGTGCGCGTAATCCTAAATTTAAAACGAATTTTGATAATTTCTCCTGAAATTAATCCCGTTTGTAGTGATTCAATGACAATAATGTTCACAGCATGTTCTTCCTATGTTAGATCGTCGGTGACTTTTTTTTAATCGGGAAAGAAACTAAAATTAAAATGAGGTTTAGCTTTTATCAAAATAACAAATTAATGTTTGCACCTTTACCGCATTTCTTGATGTATTCCTTTAGGGAAGGAACTCAATTTCCCCAGGTAGGCACCACGTGTGGTGTAAATTATCTTCTTATATTCCCGTAGCAGTATGAATGTTACTGTAACTAGGCTTACTGATTGTGCTATTAAATACCAAAAACCGCTACGTGGTTCTAACCCTTAGAGACTTTGTAAGAAAACGTAAATGCCTATTAGGAAAACAGTAACCTTTTGTTGTGGCTTTTTTTCAATTTTGTCGATTTTCCTCAGACAATAATCATCTGTATAATTCTGTTGGTAAAAAAATCTACTTTGATTTTAGAATAATACAGTAGGATCAATGTAGCAGGCCTATATTAATTCACTCATGGTTTGCTCTAATAGCATTTAACGCAAATGTCCGTCTTTAATTTGTTTAAGATATGTTATGGCGGTTTACAGTATAGAGTCCGATGACAGTGTGTTCTCAGTTATTGTTTACATCAGCGAATCCATTGTTTCCATTGCTTTTTAAATATTAGCTCTCAAAAACAAATCGCCATATATATATAAATATATATACCTCATAGTTGATTGCGTAATTTGAAACTTTTAATATTTTAAGCCATTATGCTATTTCTTTACATTATTTTGAGTTTTTAAAAATGTAAATAAAAAGTTACTACCCCGAAAATATAATTATCATGATTGAAAAAAACAAGGCAGTATCTGCTTATGTATGCTTCATTGAAAAACCAGATTTATCAGAACGATAGCAAATGGCTACGAATTATATCTAAATGTCTATTTCGTTTGTAGTAGCACGACGATTTGCACAGGTCCTGCGGCGCCAGACGTCCTTAAACCACCTTTGTCAAGCGGCCAGGACCGTTATACACAGTGCGGAAATTACGTCACAGATGCTTGATGATTGGCTCAACGTTGATCTTAATAGCATAATCAAACAAACTCTTTACACAATGGATAATTACAGCGAGAAAGAACACCAAATAATCGTTAATTGTAAGTATGTTTATCTAGTTGTCTAAAAATAAATAAAAAAGATAAGGCATAAAACAACGAATAGTAATTAAATTTAGGAAGCAACATATGTTTTAGTTGATATTCTCGAATAGTCTTAATTGTGAATGATGGAAGGCAATGAGGAAATAATCGTATCATTTTTAAACACGGAAATACTGTTTGCTTGTTATATTATTTGAAATCTTGCTCTGTGATCTATTCTGTCTTTTCCTTAGTATGTGCGGAATACGAGAAGCTAATGGAGGAACAAGCGCCACTAGAATCGTTCGTCGAATGGTTGGATAATATGGTTGACCGTTGTGTAGTGAAGGTATTGTAAACACACTTTTAAAACTTCCTTAATCACTTATTAGAAATCGGTTTAGGCTTTTAGCTTTCGTTTACAAATAAGTATATAAGTTTGAAATACAATACATAACCGTAGATCATGATCGGATCCCTGATATGATGACGTTATAGTTATTTTAAGTTCATATTAAAGATAATTAATGCAGAATTCAAGCTTTGACCTCGGGTGTGCCGTCTCAGTAGTCTCTTGACAGGCATTGTCAATGTGATCAGTATACCATTTATTAGCATTGCTATTTCTATGGAATATCATGTGAGTAATTTTGCAATTCTGTCGCTTCACTTTATCGATTTGACTATCTACATTTATTGGCAAGTTTTCCTTTCCCATTGAAGAAATATCAGTAGTGAGTGAGTCGGTACCTAATTTTCGGGAAAATGCTGACCCACCGCGTAGCGTGTCAGCAACGTATACTAGGGCCTGTCAAGCTTTAACATATTCTCTAAATTTATTTTGCGAATTCCTTCAACAAAACATGGCATGGCCCATAAACGTCAGAGTGAGATGTACCTTCTATTGGGGAAAGATGTATTTGATATTGACCACCAGTCCTCGGCATTTCTGAGGATATTTTTTATATATATTTCCGTGATAACGTTTCACAATATTGACAAATTGAAAATCAACATTAATGTGATTGGAATCTATTCGTTTGAACGCCCTTGCCTTCTATGATGCACTGTTGTTTTACATATATATATATATTATGGCCAAAGAGTAAGCAACATTAGCGCACATATGCGGTTTTTTTCTTTTCCAAAGCCAAGTCGTAAGAAGCCCGGATCGCTCCGACAGGTAGCCCGTCAGTTTCTATTGATGTGGTCGTGTTTCGGCACCAGGGTAATTCGGGATATGACACTTCACAGTGCGCCTAGCTTTGGTATGTTTTTTCTTCTATTCCGTCTTTGCATATTACATAGTTACTTTATTTGCGGTTATACATTGATTTTGACGCCATTACTTTGGTAAATGTGGAGATTTGGTCATTTTGATAGGTGACCGAAGGTTTTTGTTTTAGAAACCATAGACCGCATCCTTGAACAAACTTGATATCTAATGAGAATATCTCTGCACTTCAGATACCTCTTTATGAGTAGTCTCTAAAACAAAAACCTATCAAAAATGACCAAACCGCATTTTAATGATTTTATGCATATTTCGAGTGGTTGCCATGTCAACTGAAGCTGCGAAATTAGAAAAACTATCGTTACATTAAATTAGGGATATACTAGCTATGTAAATTCCAATAATTCAAATGCTAAAAAACTGTTTTGAAATTTTTTGGGCCAAAAAGGGCCCAAACCATACGTAGTCCTTTGAATCAATATTTAGTGTATTCGGTATTTATAATTAGCTTGATTCGTTATGCATTCACAGCGTACGTAACAATTCATGAGGAACAGAAACACGAAAAGAATTAACAATTCGGTATCGTTGTGTCGTTCTTATTCTCCAGGATCCTTTCACTTGATGCATCTAATGTTTGATGACTACGTCCTGTATCTGGTTGAGAACCTACACAGCCAAGAGAGAGCCAACGACTTTCTTAGGGTCATCAAAGGAGAGGCGGCGCCAGGTAAAGTAAACTTTTCTTTATTGAAGTTATATGTGCAGTACTTTTCATACCCACATATCAAGAAGAGATTTTTATATTTTATTCACCACCACAAATTACCAACATTACAACAATGTGTAGATTTTGATTTTACAAGTACACATAAATGCTGAAAATAATTTTAGCAATACTGTCAAAAATCGTTATATTTACATCTGTAAATCAGAGTAGATAACGGTTAGACCACGAAGCCAAGTTGTAGTTTACAATTTCATTTCACATCTAGTAACTGTAAAGTGATGTTATGCATACATGTATTGTACAATGCATAAATTCAGAGTAAAAAATGTCCATAAGGCGCCATACATGTTTGTCTTTCCATTTTCTATTATTTTAACAGCTGTATTCATAAAACCTAATGGGTTTCAATACATTACTGAAGGAAAATTCACGTTTGCCCAGTAATTGCATATTTACCTTAAATGGACAGAAAGAAAAACTCACCTTTGTCTTATTGATGTAATTACAATCTATATGTTAAAAATCATAGTGAGTATATTAAATGATATATATATATATATATTCATGGGTCTCCCTTTAAAACTATTCTGTGACCATTTCGCCCTTTTTAGAAATATTGAAAACTGACTGGGACATTGGTTTATACATGAATTAACTATGTAATTGTGTTCATTGTGTATTAACTATGTAACTCTGTTCATTGCGATTGAGTCAATCTATTTTATCGTTTTAAATTGTGAGTTTCATCACAAACACGTTTTTGCGTAATATTGATGATCAAGGACTATCCTCGACAGACTCGAATTATCGGTCGCAAAAATGTTATATAACTCCAGAGAAGTAATAAAAACATCTAAAATCCATAATACTGTTTCAAACGTTATTTAATGTGAATTTCTTTTCTTCTTTGTTTCGTTAAATGTACAGAAAACATCATCCTTTCGTAAATAATTGTGTCTTCGCATGGAAACTTTGCAACTCCACTCAAACAACAACCACATTTATACTGATGTCCTTACGTGGCATACAGTATTATTAAGCGGACTAATATATCAAAATATTGTGGTAGATGTGTGTAAACATTAAGATATATTGGAAGGTACTTATTGTTTTCTGCCGCTGACGTTATGATTTATCTTGTTACAGAATTGGCCGATGAAGTCATTTTGCCCGACTCGAACATTATTAAAGACAGCGTACTTCCTGCCAGTAGATCCGCATTCACGCCTACCTTCTCCGGGGGACACACGGATTCCAGGGAATCAGTCATCACAACAACCAGGGATATCATGAGTACGAATCTTTAACTTGTCTATAAAATATAAAGCTATCTTTTGACAGCTTTAAACTGGTTTGAATTTAATTTGATTGTCTCTTCAATTGACATAGTATCACTTTATTTTCGTTTTTCCAGATTGTCAGAACCGACAAGATATTGTGGAATCCAATACAACCTTAGGATGCCAGACGTCGTCCAATAGTTATGATCGTCCAGCAGATATTGGTCTACAGACTGGATTCCCATTACAGTAGGGATATGCGTTTTGGTGTTACATCGTGTAAATCTTATTGAAATCAGCAATCTTCCTTCGTATCACTGCCAGATTAGTATAAAGGATATAAAATATATACTTCCAAAAATAGATTCACTAAATAGAATTATTTTTTCAACACATTTACGGAATTGAAACATACCATTTCTTCAACATGTTCATGTTTCCCTGGTAATGTCAGCATACATGATAAGTCGTCATTATTGGTTTGAATATGTTTGGAATAACGAATTCGAGCAGTCGTAGTTATAATAATGTAAATACATACAATGTAATTATATGTAAACGACATACAATTCACTTTCAATATGTCTGTACTCAATGTTGAATATTTAGTCATAAAACTCACTACTAACAGTCTGGATTATAAAATGAAGAGTCCTGAACATTTTTGTTATATTTCTTCTGATTATTTTCAGGAGGCCTGAATCAATGCATGAATGTTGTATTTTAACGTTTCTACCACAGGAGTAGCAGTACCCAGTGTAACACGTTTATCCCACCATTCATACATCAGTCCACCACCTCCATACAACCAGCTCCAGAAGATATAAACAGCTTTGGTTTCAACGCCAGACATATCCAGGTAATACGCTAGCATTGGTGAATGAATCGTCAAGTGGAATTCGATATATAGCATATATCGACTCGGTGTTTTCTTTTAAGAAATATCGAGTCATTATTACCATTGTGACCTCACAACCGTGTTGATATATTGCATTTGTGAACGTCACTGTACAAGGAGTTCATCAGGGTGGTATCGTATGGTCTTGCAAGAAAAAGAACACGGACAAATGGATCAAATAATCACTTATGAAAAAGACTAGATAAGCATAAATCTAGTCCGTGGTCTGATCCGTAACTGAATAACTGAATGTATTTGTAATGTTTAGTGACAATACGATATTTAGAACTGGAATGCAAATCTATATATTCTATCGACATTCCTTCCAAAAAATCAAGAACCTTAGAATTGGTGTTTTACTGAACTGGTAGAATTAGATACTAACCGATTGCGTAGTCAGATGTTTTTATATTAGATTCTACCATGGCGGTTTAATAACTTATAAACCTCAACAAAGGTACATAAATAATAAATATACTTGTCACTATCCACAATGCGGACAACGTTTGTACAAAGAAATAAATACTTAATACAAACAATTATTTTGTACTGTGTAGGGAATATTTATTTGATTTTTGTATGGGCAATCGGGGATTTTTTTGTGATACCTTACTGATTCACAGGTGTCAATCCCCTCCCTTCATGTGAGTCCCGGTCAGAGCCTGACCTCAGTATCTACCTGTGATAACCAGCGCTATACCAATACAATGGACTGGAATGCTCAGATAACTCAAATTGCACAGATCGACATACCGCGCATGTGAGTATACTGTAAAAGGATGTGGTTTGTATGTCAATGCTCAAACACAGCGAGTTGCTCGGAAAGTTTCTATATTGCGACATATATTTCCTTCATGAATACAAATTTATTTCGTCTCCAGCAAATGTGAAGTTTTAGCGGTAATCTTAATCTATATTGCAATTTTGATAATCTGGAGCCTTATAACCATTGATAACATTTTAACCATATTTAGGTTAATAAGAAATTATTATCGGTAATTGACTTGTGGGAATACCATAGATTAAGTTTTGCTTAGAATTGAATCAATAAATGACTTATATTCGCAATTAATTTACTTTGTGTTAATGCTAGGTTTAAAGGGACAATTCAGTGAGGCTAATTATGTTACATAACTACGAAGCAAAGTATGACATTAATGTATTGTTCTACATTCCTTATGAAAAATATACAGTAACAATAACAGTAGCTCACCTGTTTTTTTTTTAGTAATTATCACAAAGACTCTTACAATAAGTAAATTTGCAAAATTGACTCCAAAAGTTTAATTTTGAATCACAACCATGTATAATGAAGCTATTGATACCATACAAATATGCAATCCGATACATAGGTTCAGAGAGGAATAATCTATATGAAAATAGTAGCCTAATTGACCTTTTTGGCCCCGCGTCTATTGCCGTCTAAGTCCCCGGGGGATCAGCCCTATCATTTGTACGATTTCAAATCCCAACCCTATAAGGATGCTACCATTGGCTACATAAACGGGTTGTTTTAATTTTTTACAGATCCGACCAAACGGGCCTCCCTCCACAGTCCCGTCCCCTCACAGACCAACAGCCATTCCTCTACTACGACAACACACAAAATGCTACTAGGAATTATTCATCATTCTCAAACGACATTCAGTTTTCGTCACCAGGTGGGTTGCACATTGAAAATTCTGGGATAACAAATTCGGGTAAACGACCAATCGAAGACCATGTTCCAAAGTCGTACAAACGCCAGAACAGGGACCCCTTCTCACTCCAACCACAGCTGGAGGAAGGATACATCTGACTCGTTTCTCTAAACCAGAAACTTTTTATTGTCTCATTTCTATTAATAAATCTATTTATAATGTGTATGTTGTTCTCTTTCTAAATCCTATATATTAATATACGGGTGTTTGGTTGAAGCACAGTAAACCAATTTATTACCATGCAGATTTTATTTGCGATTTTCAGAATAAAAGCTTTATAATATATTGTACGTTTAATTGAATAATTTTCATGGTGATTTTCGCGAAAACATATCGACGGCAAAAATAAGTTGGATTATAGTATATCAACTATGTGGAAAACTTACAATTAAAACCGCCACTAACATGCCAAGTGCCAGAACCCAGCAATGTTTCATTTACGAGTACCACAATGCAAGCTTCAGCATACACTTCCCTTCAAATAGGAATAATCACTCCGAATTGGAATAACTCACGTACCATGTGATAAACGATAACGTTTGTGCGGGACTATTGTATCTATTGTTGATGGAATGACGTTGTTCGACGATTCCCGCGCTAACCTCGTTTCAGCGGGAAGATAACAAAGAGTGACGTTCCATCACCATTGGAGATACTAGTACCGCACAAGCGTACGTTATTGGGTATCACGTGGTACGTGCATTATTCCCATTCTTGACCTTAACAGCAAGTCTACTTGTTTCTTGCTAAAGGACAGTGTATGTATTAGCCTTTGAAATAAGATAAATTAATGATGAAAGACTAAAACCTTTATTTCCCATTCAGAATTAAATCTTTTATTGGAATTATAATCTTTTAAATCACTGTATATTTCATTTTGAAATAGTATCAAATATATTGTCATGATCATCAAAAAATGCATCTTCGAAACTGCTAAATGATGTCAATAATTGACATCAGATTGGTATACTTAGTGTTTCATGAACGTTTTACATGGTTCATACAACCATATAGTTTACTAAGTCAGTTCTCTGTTCATTAGATATCACTACAAACAAGAGTCTAATATATGCTTGTCTACCTATATTTTGGAAACAGTTTGTCTTCTTGTGATAGAGCTTATTGACTAGAGTGGCCAGTGTACAATATGTACTGGACCGACATTTGATAATCAATATAATAAGTTTATCTTCTGACTAAACAGAACAATTGGTTGCTACGTATACTAGCACTGCATTTGTACAATGTCATTTAAGTATCTAAAAAACAACTCATTTTACCATTATGTACATGTATTAACAAAAACCAAACTCTAGCACTAATTAAATTTTGTGAAATTTTATCATTAAAGCACTGAATTCAAGAAAAAAATGTAAAAAACATAATAATTAATTAAACTTAATCCTAAAACTATAAAATATTGTTATGATGTCAGATGTTGCAATTACCTAGTATATCTAAGAATAAAACAAATCTATAGACATAGTAAATGCTATATTATTTCCTGACTGGTGACACATATTGAAAATGCACTTTATAAACATTTGATTAATTAAACACTTAAAAATAACATTTTCTACGGAATGTAAAACTAGAAACTAATCTGAAACTTAATTCATTTCTGTATCAAGGCAAGATAAAGATTATTTCAGACAGACTGATATGTTTTAATTTCATGTACTCCACTGGTACATTAATGTAGGTCTACAAGACAAAAATGCAAATGTAGATTATTTTCATCTCAGATGAATCCATATACAGTACTAGTAGTACAGACGACAATACCTCTATGTAAGCCGTACGATCCACCACACAAGGTACATGCGGGATTTATCCCAGTTACACAATTTTATATCCCTTAATTATTTCCAATCAATGACCATTGTTTGTAAGCTTAAACTAATTACTGTTAGTATGTTTACTGATTTTGTTCTAATTTATACTTTTAGCGCTATTGGCACCAGCATCAATAATTGCGCTAATTCAAACACTGCCCCAAATTGTATCCAAATATGTCATTCTTTACACCAATTACATTTACATTGTTGAATTAATGATTGATATACCGTATTTCGTTATGGTCTGTTTCAGTAAAGTGCATATATTAACTATATCAAATACAAATTACATATTGGGGCAAAAAAGGGCACAGTTACACAAGCAGTTTGAATAACTGAAGCTCATGATATTGACGATTGCGTGATTCAAAATTGTGCAATTCAAGATTGGGTGCAAAAGTCAATACCATCTTAGAGCACCAAAATTAGGGTGTGCTTATTTAATGCAAGTAAAGTAAAGATTTAAATCTGGTGAAAGAAATTTTTTATAATTAAATCGCTCTTGTTCAATCCGAATCGCTTTGTAGGTTTCACTATACATCAAAGTACCATTCCATACACACTCAAAATTTTAGAGTTTACCATTGTCTATGGAAATATCATCATATCTATACTACTTCCTACTTCCTACTTTTCCCGAGGGGCCGCGGTGGCCGAGTGGTTAAGATGTCCCGACATATTACCACAAGCCCTCCACCTCTGGGATGCGGGTTCGAATCCCATGTGGGGCAGATGCCAGGTACTGACCGCTGGTCGGTGGTTTTTCTCCGGGTACTCCGGCTTTCCCCCACCAACAAACCTGGCACGTCCTTATATGACCCTGGCTGTTAATAGGACGTAAAAATAAATAAACCAAACCAAAATACTACTTCCTTCGTTGTCTTCAATATAAAACAAAATGTATACAGTCATGTACATTTATTCTTTTTCATCCAAATCAAAAGCCTTATCAATAAAAGCACAAATGCACTAAAAATATATAACTTGAATAAAAGTTTAACAAGCACTAAAATTATGTTTGAACATTGGTCATTGTTTTACATTTTATTGTCTTTATACATATAACCCATAATTTAATAAAAAAAAATTGAACAGGTACATTTGAGGACAAGCTCAAATATCAACAACAGATCAGATCGGATAAAAATAACAAATAAAACGTAGTAGTATCTAAACTATATGTAAAACTCTGTAACTATTCCCTGGTAATAATTCACTAAATGCAAGTTGGTATATGATTTGTCACAAAAATATTAATTTTTACAGATATAGATGATATCAAATGACACAAAACCAAAACATTTAAAGAAACAACATTAACGATGATAGATATTGTCAACACCCTACAGCATATATTCATCTTTCTCTTTAAATTGTCAATCCTTCATACTACACATAAATGTAAACAAATGTCATGCAATCTTGCAACTCAGTATCGAAAGATGTTGTTTAAAGTTATATAAGAGCAGAAAATGATTTTTAGCAGTACTGCCAAAAATTATTATATGTACATTTTGTACATCTATAGTAATGCGAAATGAGTACCTACGGTCAGACTATGAAGCAAAATTGTGGTCTACAATTTCATTTCACATTTTTACAATGTTATTAGTAATTATAAAGTGATTTCTGCAGGAAAGTTCCCATCTAAATATACATAAGGCATAAAAAACAACAATTTTCCAGTACATAATTTCTGTGTTGTAAATAACGTTTATAAGGCATTTGAAGCCATTTGAATGATTTTCACGGCTTAATTAATTAAAGCTTATAATTTTCAATAGAGTAACGAAGCAAAATCAACATGCCAAAATTTTTGCCCAGTTATGGCACATATAACTTTAAAAAAATAATGTTAAATATAAAATGACCAAAACTCCTCCACAAATTTTGTATAAATTGGTAAATTGTAAATCAAAAACAAGGATATATTGGCGTTGAAGCATTCATTAATATGACATTTAAACTTTTAAACTAATTAAATTACGTTTCATTAACTAATATTAATTAAATTACATTTCATTAATTAATTCTTAAAATTACCTCTGTGTTGACAATAAACATATTTTTCATTGGGATATATACTATATGACCAAATAAGCGCATAGGCGTTTGAAAATTGAAAAAATAAGGGAGTACTTAATAGAACAAACATTGAAATAAATCCTATTTCATAAAATCATTGCACCAATGAAAGTCACCCATAAATCTATTTGCATAAAGAAATCATATTTTCCATCTGTATTTAATTTAAAACCATGAAATTAAGGCCTAAAAAGGGGGAAAGGAGCTTATAGGGATGAGGTGCTCATTAGATGGAATCGGGTAATAAGCAATATCGATGAAACCTAAAATCACACTATTACTGATAACAACTACTACATATATTTAATGATTTAGTTTAAAGTAAATATCTGCTAATTAATAAATATCCATGATGAAATTAACACACAAGCTCAGCTTGAATACTAATCAATATCCTAAATCATATTGAAATGAATTTAATACATATACTGTAGGTATAAACCAAAGGCTGGGTTACTGTATTTCTTTGTGACTAGACTTGCCTGATATTTGAAATGCATTACAGTGATACACCTTTTCAATCGGAACACATGTTAATTTATATTATAATACTAGTATGAAACTAATGTATAACATTGTGCTGAGTTTTTAATCCTGCTTTTAATATTAGTCTGGACTCTACCTCTACATAAAAACAGGAAAATGACTAGCATTGTAGTATTTTAAAACCATTATTTTGGCATTTTTCTATGTGATTATCAATTTTGACTCAATTGCAGAAACATACAGAATGTTCATTAAAAATGCTCCTCCATGTTTGGGTTACATTTTTAAAATATTTCTATCGACCTATCAGGTGGAGTTCTAACATTCCTTAAACATAATCGTAATTCTCCAATTATCAGGTTTTTTTCTGACAAATTGATATACCAAATAAAATCAATTCATATTTATTTTCCAACAAAAACTAACATTATACAAACAAGGATGATTTTGATTTTCCAAAAAATTCCACCCATACTTTAGTCAGGCTTAAAGTATTGAAATTCAATATCAACTATGATCACAAAACAAATCATGAAATAGATTTAAATTGAAAAGTCAAGATATTTAATTTGAAGCAAGACTTGTATTTAAATGCACAAGCTCTTGGTGCTGACAATCTTTGTCTTTCAAAGATGCACCAGCGTTAATTCCATAGATACGTTTTCTGCTTTGATTACAGTTTGTAAATTCATCATCCTTGATTTCTACTGAGTCGGTAACATCTTCGTCAGTATTATCAATATCACAGTTCGTGAATACCTCTCCTTTATAATTTGACGACAAGTTAACACTGCTCATTGTAAGGTCACAGTTCGTAAACCCATTGTGGCGATTCTGTTGGTCTAATTTTGCATGGAAGGAATTGGAACAACTTTCTGGCAGACTTTCTGGCAGACTTTCTGGCGTACAGTCGGAGCTTATATCTCTGGAATGCAGTGTGTAGGAATTTCTATGTTTTGTGAATGGTAGTCCTAGCTCATTGGTCAGAATTGAGACTAGAACAATGATCAACAAAGAAGTTACCATAGCAAACGTCCTGAAAGGAAAATTCTGCCCATCAGATTCTTCATATGCAGGATAGAATATGAAAGGTTGTAGGTCAATACTGGGTTCTCCTGCACCGACACGTAGCACTGTCCCCACAGTATATCCTAAGACAGCACCGTATCTATTAGTCCACTTAAAGAACACCGCACAGATCAACTGAGGCAGTACAATGACAAACACAATGTCTGCGGCCAGGATAAACAGCCCGTACACACCAGGTACAAGAAGGGAGACAACTGTTGACGTACTGCCTATTATGAGGATTGCCACACGCTGTAGCCAGATCAGCTCAGTGTTTGAAGCCTGCACATGAAGAATTTATTTTTAAAGTAGAAATATTAGTACGACATTGCTCTCTCTTATCATCCAAAGCAAGACAGGATGACAAAGAACAAGATGTATGTGGAAAACACTACATGCCAAAATCTCATTTCAAGTTTGAGCATACATCATTTTTTTATTGTTATTGCAGAAATCTTGACCTATATTTGTATGTTTGAAAATATATAAGTATGTAATAGTGAAACATATGTACTGTAAGGTAAAAGAAAGTTTAGAAAAGATAAAATGTTTAAGGACAGATTTCCATGTAGATAAAAAGGCTATGTTTAAATGCATTTAACATACAGTTATCATTAAAGTCTCCACAGCTATAGTATTCCACAGCCTGAGTACAAGTGGTGATAGGTATAAATGCTTATAGAATCTTGAAATAGGTACAAAATCTTAATTAGAATTGCAGGTAAGCTAGGTTATACAATACCTTTGGATGAAGGAACTGTTTGTAGATGTTTTTGGTGAACATTGAGCTGGAAGCCAGGACAGAGCTATCCATTGAAGACATGACTGCTGCACTGATGGCTCCTAAACCTGGAAACAAGACAGCTTTTAATCATGATAATCTTAGTATTTAAGGAAGGATATTATTCTTTTAGCACAGGGTTCAAATTTTAAAGCTTACAACATCTTGTTTTCAATTAGCTCATATCATTTATGACTACCCTACTTTCCCCTCCCCTCACACTTACAAACATCAACTTTGTGGCAAAGCATAAAACAATAAAACTTCCAGCCTCACCTATAACAGCCACTGGTACAGGAGTAAACTCGTTCAGTACATAAGGTAACACCATGTCAGCCTTATTGGCAGCCATTGGTGACATACCCAGACTAGTATTGGTCCAATCTGTCAAAAACATAATAATTCAAATGCCAACGCCAATTCAATATGAAGAAAGATCAAAAACAGAAATTCAACAGACTGAAGGATTTAAGATCAAGGTCATTATTGAGTCTAATGTTTAGGTTATTCGGTCAAAGGTCATGCTAGATCATGATCAAATATCAAGGTTCCTTCAATATGAACTATGAATTAAATGTACATATTATGTGACGTAATCAGAAGAAATATTGAGTCAAATTACTCAAGGTAAGGATCGAATCAAGATCTCTATTTTTTTCACTACCTACAAAACTGTTTTTATATTTTCAAAAATTTATAACTGATGGTTAGTTCTTTAATTCACTTTCCTAATAGTTCTATTCTATTTCTGAATAATGAATTAAAATACTGGAAGTAACCTTGTCTCAATGACTACTATGACTTGTCCAGGTAAATTAATTTACAACTTGCCCTTATAGCTTTTAATATCTATATTCCATTCAGGGCTATTTCTGTCAAGTGAATTCATAATGGTAAAACAATGATAAGCAGACAACAACAAAAAAACTATTAAATATATCGTAACAACTACACTCCCCATCAAATGTACAGGAGGCTATAAATAGATACCTGCACTGACAGCTGCTGCACCAATCAGGAGAGATGGTAAGAAAAGTACGAGAGCACTAGCCCCGCCCACCACTGACAATATCTGTGCTTCTTTTCCGCTCCTTACTGATAACACTCGTTGGAAATATGCCTGCCATGGAATTGTCCCAAAGGTCTGTAAAAAGAAAGATAACTGCAAGATGATAGTCAAATACAAAATATAATGCTCTGGTTTGTACATTGCGATTGATATTTATATATGATCTATCATCTAGTTTTCACCGTTTGGGTAAACTTTCTGCCAGGACCTGGGATACAATCAGTATAAATGATTGGTTATTTTATAAACATTCTCTTTCTCTCATGTTTCTTTTCTAGATCCTTTGATCCTTACCATAGCAATGAATAAGTCAATCCACAGGTTGGTTGAGTTACTGTCATACTGTCCAATCCAATCACTTGATGTAGAACCAATATTTCCTACATTTTCATTGGTGAACACAAATGGAATACACAGAACCTGAAAAGGAAACACCCACATTCCATGACTTCAAATAATTCAAAATCAACCAGCACTACTATAACTTCAATAGTATGGAAACTGGGAGAACAGTTGTTTTATTTGGTATATTCTTATTTTGATTATTTCCTATGAATAGTTGAATACCCCGGATTTGGAGATAAGCAAAATCAATAATCAAAACTGGGCAACGGCTCAACATCAAATTCAGGCATGTGATTTAGAGGTGGGAGCTTGTGATATACTGTCAGAAACTTTAACTACTTGGCCACTTACTGATCCATGAGAGACCTCAAATATGTTTATCTGTACTGTAGATGAAAAGATTATCCACAGTAAAATCTTGTTTTACTGTTATTTTTTTTTTTTTAATTAATAATTTTTTTTTCTCTCTTGGTGAAGGATTGACAGAAACACTACCAATAGAGACTGTAATTCATAAGTGGGAAAATAATTAAAATTTTCCAATGGACACAAATGACATTCAGCAATCAAAAAATTTAAAAGGGGAGATAACTTTTGAATATTATAACTCCTTCGATAAAATTGTGCTATATAACTTACCAGTCCTCCAGTTATGAAGATTAGTTGAACAACATCCGTGTACGCCACTGATATCATCTGTCCTATCATGGTGTACCCTACCGTGAAGGCAGCTGACGACAAAATGGCGATGGTACGGCTCCAGTTTAGGATAACGCTCAGACTAGTACCTGTAAATCAAAAAATGTCAATGAAAGATGGATCAAAAATTATTATATAATAATACATGATTTTTACACAAGATATTTGCATTAACTTAATTGATTTACTTAACTAGAAACATCTAGCTGTAAGATCTAAATGCATGTGTTCAATATTTTTAAGCAGAATTTGATGACTAAAAGATTTGTTGTGTAGTGACGGTGTGTACCATTTTGAAGTATCGAGGGGAAAAAAATGGGATATCATATGTGACAAACAAGGAAGAAACAAGATGTTTGTTTGCTGCTGTTACAGGAATACTTCATCTAAGTCACATTCTCACTCAGTAAAAGTCAATTGATGGATGCTTATACAGTTCAGGGGAGATAATCCTCTAAAAATACCAATAGATATTTAATACATTTCACAGCAGTCATTCCCTTTAATTGTTTAAAATATATTGTGCAAACAGTTCTTAAGTTTCTGGTGTTTAGAATCATGTGAATATTTATATTCTTGCTAGCTTGTTGTAAATGATATATTTAAAATCTGGTATCACTACAGTAACTGTATACTTTAATTACTATTTTAATCATTCTAAACTTCCAAAAAACATTTTTTTAAACTCACCACTAAATATGTAGAACACCACACAATTTCTTGTGTTATTTATCAATTTTTCAAGCATTTAAAAAAACATTTCATATGCAATATTATTCAATGATAACAATTTCATTGGAAATCTATTCTTAGGAATCTGAAATATCACAGCAGCTTTCATGATCTAACATTGCAAAAAATTAAATCTAAATTCTTATCCGGAGATTTGTTCATCTATTCTCTATCAAAACATAAAATTAATTGTATGATTTTGCTGTATAATTTGTTTAAGCCAGAAAAATAGGGTTGAATCCTTTTAGAATCTAATATGTATAAGTAAGTACATATATAAATGATGGTTAGTCTTATCTTTACCTCAGATATTTTAATTTTAAATCAATCTGAATTGACAAGGAATGTCACAAGCATATAGATGATAGACAGTACCAAAACACTTTTCCAATACAGGGTTTTCGAGATCCCAAAATGATGTGGGTAAAGTACATTTTACCGTCGAATAGTCCCACCTTCCGGTGATTATGACATTATCATTTGATGTGAGTTTTGTGATGTAATAATCACAAGAAAGTGTGACTAATTCACAGTAAAATATACTTTACCAACGTCGTTTTGGGATCTCGAAACCCCAGTATTCCAGGCATTTTTGATCTAATTCCTAGTTTTCATACCCAAAGCCGATAGTATAGAGGCCGTCCAGAACAGGTCACCACATACAGAAGCCACATAGACGAGGAGCACCACCTGACTGCCATACACTTCCTGGAATGGGTCCAGCATGGTAAGGTACTTCTCATCTCGCATCCTTTTAGCAAAAGTCATCCCCCCTGGAAACGTAATGAAACCAATACCCACAGTAATAATTGTAACAAGAGTTTTCTGATCCCTGTTGAATTAGTGCCGCCTACTTTTCTCAAGACCCACTTAACATTTTGTGCATCTTCAGCAAGATTTGAAAATTTTTTTAAAAAAGCTTTTAAAAATTTATTATATGAAATAAATTCATCTAAGTTATATTTGATACCCTAAATTATTTGTTGTTTGATTTAGAGTCCTTTATTTATAGATTTATGTTATAAATAATGTGAAAAGAGTGCTTAAGAGTTTGTAAAATACAATAATTTAGCTCATATATACCTATACTTAGTCCTAGGAAGATCCCAAATGGAGCCAGTGTCCATACAAGTCCTCCTGTGGCTATTGACTCGGCTGTTCCATTAATATAGCCTCCTCCCACTGTTGTTGCTGCAAAAAACAACAAAGCATCAATATGATTACATTTTAGTTTTGCAAAATGTAATAATAAACAGAAAACAGTGTTTCTGAGTGAAGAAACTATTTAGAATGCCATTGAAAATAAAAATTATCATTCCAAACATTTGTGACATAAATAATTAATTACCAGTCATTGTGAATATCCCGACCACTGCACCAATACTTCGTCCAGCCACTATGGAAGATTCCAGTGTTTCCTTTCCTCCATTTGTGTTCTTTCTCCTCCTAGCAGCATATAATCCAACCAGGAATATTATTATGTAGAAGACCAGCAGAACTAACAAGCCAGGGACATTCAGTGCCATCCTCAATTTCAGGTATGTATACCTGAACACCTACAAAAATATATAAACGTCAACAACAGGGAAGAGGTCCGAGGGTAAAATCATGATGACTATCATATAGTCAATGGTACAGTGGTACCATGTTGTAATGGTACGAAAAGGGTTAAATAATTACATATTCATGATATCATAAAGGAAATCATTTTCAAAAGCTTTGCATTAAAAAATATTTTGTATGTATATAAAGAAAAAATAAATGAACTCTGATGACAATTTCCTAGCACCTTTACCATGTCTATGTCGTCAAAGGTTTAACTTTTTCTATATATTGTAACAACATGCAACTCTACATGCATGAATATACTTCCTTTTTTGTAAAGACTTGCATGCGCAGTATTCTGCAAATGTACTTGTATACTCCAATTACACGAGAGGTCACTGCATGGTCAGTCTATTTTTTATTGTACACTAATTTGCTGTTTCACAAGTGTTCCGTTGTGCTATACCTCTATTATTGTTGCTGTACAAATGTACATGTATTGTTTATTCAACCAAGGATAAGTCACTCAGGGTTTTGAACGAATACGGCGTGAACGCTTTTGTGTTTGTGCACTGCCAGTAACATAAGCGATGACTGATTACTCTTTATAGTATATAAACACCATGCAAGACGCCTATGAACCAGGAATAAAAACCATTTTTCTCAGCAAAAATTTGGTAATGTTAAGTATTTGCTTTCAGCAAGGAAGATTTAGAAGAAATGTCTTAATCTTTTGCAAAAAAAAAATACAACAGCTCATGTAATGACAGCACGCTTCAGAAAGTAAGACGGTAACCCTCACACCTGCAAGCTACATCAAAGGCTGCTGCGGCGGATATCAAAGGAAAATCAGTCTTCGCCCAACGTCACAGTCAGTGGACAAAGACAAAAGCTCCAGCGTTGTACTAGCCCAAAACCCAGTGTGACTTATCCTTCTCATATATACGTCCTTGATATTGTCAATTGATTTGATCTATAATCACTATTATAAGTGGTTTTCTACTCAAAACATACGAATTCATTATATCAAAATGACATCAGGCAGATTAAACTTGCGCGTAACATAACCAGCTGATAACAAAATCATAAAATGATGAGGACACATGTACAGTAGTAAGTACACTGAGACAGCACAGACCAGTTTGTTTCTCCACTAATTCCAACTCACCACTTAACCCAAGAAAATATATTTACTGTAGGATTAAGGACATCGTTTATACACTGTGGTACATTTAAAAGTTTGATCATACATCACTAACACTGTTATGAACATGCTGTCTGTTCACGTTATGGGCTCAAAGATAAGCAAAATAACGTAAAATAACACGTTTTTGCAAAGAAAACGTCCTTGCGAGTCCGATTACGTTTACACTACTATTCTAAGTAGGAGTTTTCCGGATAATTTGTGACATAATGTACGAGTCCTTTCATTTATTTTTAAATTCCAATCATGATAACACAGCAAAACTTTTAATATAAAAACGTTTATATTTTTGATGGATCGATATTTAAAAAAATATTTATAAAGATCATCTAAAGTGAACTATTAAAGAATATTCCGGATATTTTTCGTTATTCTAAATAAATGTTATTACAAAGTGACGTGGACTTCCGGGTTTTTACGCCCGAGGATAAATAAATCCGACAAAGAACAGAAGAATGCAAAGAGGATTGTAATGTGTTGAAGAAGATAACCAAGTGCAATATAGGTATCTCATACGATTATTCAGAAATATATATATCCAATTTTCCATCGATGCGTAATGTTTGATGGGGTCGCATTGCATTATCTTCAAAGTTCAGCGATAACTGTTACCTGTTTATAATTTTGTCTGCAATACAGTGACGGGGGTAGCATCTAATCAAACACATGTATAGAGTAGTGTCATACATTAAGAGATCATAAAACGCAAGATTTCAAAATATCACTGATGAAAATAGTACAATTACATCAAATATTAGTATAGGCTGATATCTGCTGCTGATTATTACGTACAAAAATGTATACAGTAGGTCTGATAACAGAATATATATTTTTCAGTAAATTTTCAAAGGTTCATTTCTCAGTTATTTTTAGGTCATCTGACCCGAATGGTCAGGATGACATATTGTCATCATGTACCGTCTGTCGTCATCCGACGGCGCCGTCGACCGTCCGTAAACTTTTTTATTCAAACCACTTCTTCTCAATATTTGGCATGTAGCATGCTGGGATGAAGGGCTAGCAAGTTTGTTCAAATGAATGACCTTGATCTTCATTCAAGGTCACAGGGATCAAATAGGCTAAAATCCTTTAAACAACTTCTTGTGAATAACTATTTAAGAGGCCTAGAGACCTGATATATGGCCCTAGACATGCTTGGATAGAGGGCTATCAAGTTTGTTCAAAAAATGACCTTGATCTTCAATGAAAGTCACGGGGGTTAAATAGGCTAAAATCTTTTAACGACTTCTCAAGAACCAGAAGGCCAAGGGTACTGGTATTGGGCATGTAGCATGCTGGGATGAAGGGCTAATCAAGTTTGTTCAAAGTAATGACCTTGGCCTTTATTCACAGGTGATGTGATAGGCTCTCAAAAATAATAACATCTTTCATAACATCTGTGCACTCAATTAAGATCCTATAGTATTTATTTCATCTGAAAATTTGTCATAATACATGTAATGTGATGCAAAATCAACACAAGATAGATAATTATTTCAGACTGTTCATACCTACATGTATGTCTGATGATGTTAGTGCTAGAATGTATTGCTTTTAATTTGTTTTAATTTTATCTTCTTTGTTTTTTTCTTTAGATCTGACAAACAACATACATGTACAACATGAAACTTTGCAGAAAAACAGCAATGTCGTAACCCCTATACATGTAGAATTACCGGGGGTACTGTATTCCCTACCATCATGGATAAAGATGAAATGGAAGCCTATCTTGACTTTTCTTTAATGCCAGAAAGAAATCAAACACACAATATCAATTTGCACACAATAGAGAAAGACCATATTGACAATAGTTTAAGGGAAAACTGGAAAGAGACAGGTGAACTTGCTGTAGAATCCCATGGTCCAGATTTTTCCACCCAGTACTTAATTGGGAAATCTGATGCAAGTGTTCAATACACAACTACTGACAGTTTTCTCCTGCTGCCAGGAAGACAAGAGAATGATGATTCACCTGGAATCAATTCAACAGTTGTGAAAACGGAAGTGGGAAATGATTCTGAACAAAATGATAATATGAAGTCTTTACAAGAAGGAGAAACCTTCCCTAATGTTAAGTCTTCAGATTTCACTAGACATCAAGAGGCTATGAGTAACAATCAAATGAATTACACAACGTGGAATTACAGTGATGAGATTGTAGTATTAAACCTTTCAAGAGGAGAAAAAACTTCCAACTCTACAGATAGTATTGTTGACCAGTTTGAAAGTGATCTCCAATCACATGTAAATAAAATGCACAGGATTGAAGATGGTTGTCCATTTGAGAATAAAGATCAAGACAAAAGAAATGATATTAAACCACTGGTATCACAGTTCACTACAGCTATAGACGAGTCTGGTCAGTCAAAGGGAGGTAATAGTGGATTTCCTGTTGATGAAATGGTAATGCATCATATACCAGACCTGAAAAGGGGAAGTAATCCGAAACAATTTATTGACATCAACAGCTTTTCTGACGAAGATGGCGTAGCGGTAAAGTGTAAAACTGATTCCAACATTCATATCTCAAGAAAAAGGAAATCAGACTTAAACATAAACCCTATGACAGAGGTGGACCTTTCTTTAAAATCTGGACAAAATTTTCAAGTAAAGTCGCTGGTAAAGGCAAAATCTCCTATCAAAATGACATTTAAAAAACGAAAAATTATTGAAGGGGCTCATGAAAGGGATAAGTTAATAGAAACAATTGAAGATAGCGATATTCAAGAAGTGAAATACCATCAGGACAAAATCATTGAAGCATCTACAAGTAATATTGACAGTGATTGTGGTACAGTTCATGGTGATTTTAGTGAGGAAAATGTTCCCTTGGATTACTCGATGCACGCTACACTTGTTCGTCAAAACTTGTCAAATATTGGCGTGGTACACAAGACAACTACAAAACATCTTGGTGACACTGATGCTACCTCTAGTGATCAAGATCAGGAAAGCTTTTGCAGTTCTTTGAAACTAGTGTCTGTCAATGAAATGGAACAGAAAAAATCCTCTAGTAGCCAAACAAAATCTGGAACTGATAGCAGTACAGATGAGGATGAGTCTGATGCAAATGAAGAAGAAACAGACCCAAAAGACATAGGACAGGTAGACAAATTTGTGTTTGATTCTTTGATGAAAACTTGTCAGGAAAAGAATAAATCTAAGGCTAAGACTGCAGAAAACAATAAATCAAAAGGAAAGACCTTCAGCTGTGATACATGCTCAAAGACGTTTACTAGAAAGTCAACATGGCGACACCATGTAAAAATCCATGTCGATGATAAATTCAAGGAATGTAAAATTTGTGGAAAAAAACTGAAGTTTTCTGGTAATATGTTATCTCATCTGAAAACTCACACAGGAGACAGACCGTTCAAATGTGACTTTTGTGAGAAAACATTCACAAGGGCCGCGAGTCTTTACACTCATGTCCGCTCTCACACGGGAGAAAAGGCATTTCTGTGTGAAATTTGTGGGAAAGGGTTTTCAGATAAAAGTCACTACCGCAGACATTTGCGAATTCATTCTGGTATCAAACCTTTTAAGTGTGAGGTGTGTGAAATGGCTTTCACACAAAGCTGGAGCCTTAAGTCACACATGCTGAGTCATGCCGAGGTGAAACCACATATCTGTTCCATATGTGGCAAGGGTTACACACAGAAGGCCTATCTGGAGAGTCACTTTCGCTCCCACACAGGGGAGAGACCTTACAGTTGTGAGACCTGTGGAAAGAGCTTCAGTGACAGCAGTTGCATGAGGCGACATGTGAAGTCTCACCATGGTGAGCGGCCATTTATTTGTGAATTGTGCGGTAAGGCCTTTGGACGGGGATGGAATCTGACTGTTCACATGAGAATTCACTATGATGACAAGCGCTTTGAGTGTTATATTTGTGGTAAAGCTTTTGTACAGAAGATCAATCTTGATAAACATATTCTTACTCATCCTGTTGAGCCATGCGATTGATATAACAAATGTTTGTAGTCCATGAGGCCAAAAAAAAAATGTCTGTTTAGGGTTACCACACCGACCCTGAATTTTTATCCCGGACCCTTATTTTTTCACCACTTTTCTACGAAAAAATATTTAAAAGGTCAGGATTTCGATCTCAGACTCTGGTTCCGGCCATCATTTTAGAGTGAAAAACACAAAAAAAAAATATCCTTCCAACTAGCCGACCCTGTTTTTTTGCCAATGTTACCCTAAACAAGCATTTTGTTTTTGGCCTGATCGTTTGTAAGTCAGTAATTATATATTAAAGAGAAGAAGATACATTTATGAATGATATTTAAGTTAAGAGTTTACAATCTTGACACTGTTGTCAAAACGTTCAGTGTACTTGCATTGTAATTATGAGTTGTAAGTATAAACCTATAGGTAACTTGCACTTGGGTAAAGAAATGTTCAGATTTATCTATATAGTGAAAACAAATGTAGATGATAGTTTATACATTCTGTTAACCTAATCAAAATTTATTTATATGAATAAATTGTTGTATACTTTATGTGCATACTTATATTACATGCTATCCAATTAGTAAAAATTTTCCTAATGCATTTTAAAAAAATGTCCATGTAGTATATCAGATAGTCTCATATAGCATGCAACCATTAATCAGTGCCAGAGGTCAGGATGGAAGAACTTTGAAGGACTGTTTTATTCAATATGGTAAAGTTTAAAATTTGTCGAAGTCATACAGTGTTTTTTTTAAGCGATAAAGTTATGATAGTTATATAAAAATAATCTATCAATTCCACAACAAAGTATTAAAATTATTGTAATTTTACATATAGAAATAAAAAAACAAGTTTATTGCAATCCATGTCCACATATGTGTATCTCAAATTGTTAACAATATGTATGATCCTTGTTATATAAAGCAACTATTCCCAAGTGTCAACTGAAAATCCCATACATGTACCCCACTCTGGGAAACCCATGGCCAGTGTCTAGACTGCACTATGCTCTGTTCATATAAATAGATCAGACCATAGGCTGTAACCAATGATGGGTATACCCTAGCCTTAATTACTAGATCTAGAAGTAATTTTTGTAGTTTTTGTTAATGTTCAAAATATGAAATACTGACTGTTTATGATGAAAGTTGTACATGAATTACCCTCATTATAAAATACCATAGTCAGCCATCAGACTTGCATTTTCAGGTTATCTGACCCATTGTCGTCCCTCGTCCGCTGTGCGTAAACTTTTTATTAAAACAACTTCTTCTCATTAACTGTAAGGCCTAAAGTACTCATATTTGGCCTGTAGCATGCTGGGATGGAGAGCTACCAAAGTTGTGAAAATGATTACTTGACCTTGACCTATTTTTAATGTCACAGGGGTCAAATAGACTAAAATCTTTGATAGACCTCTTTGAACTAACCGATCGGTCCAGGGTACTCATATTTATCCTGTGGTATGCTAGGATGAATGGCTACCAAAGTTGTGAAAATGAATGACCTTGACCTACTTTCAAGGTCACAGGGGGGTCAAATAGGCTAAAATATTTAAATGATTCATCTAATTTACTGAAAGGTCTAGGGTATTCATATTTGGCCTGTAGCATGCTGGGATGGAGGACTACCAAAGTTGTTAAGATGAATGACCTTGACCTACTTTCCAGGTCACATGGGTCAAATAGGCTAAAATCTCTGCACAAGTTCTTCTAACTAACTGAAAGGTCCAGGGTACTCATATTTGGCCTGTGGTATCCTGGGATAAAGGTCTATCAAAGTTGGAAAATGAATGACCTTGACCTTTTTTCAAGGTCGTAGGGGGGTCAAATAGGCTAAAATCTTTTAATGACTTCTTCTAACTAACTGATAGGTCCAGGGTACTCATATTTGGCCTGTGGTGTGCTGGGATAAAGTGCAACCAAAGTTGTGAAATGAATGACCTTGACCTACTTTCAAGGTCACATGGGTCAAATAGGCTAAAATCTCTGCATGACTTCTTCTGACTAACCGAAATGTCCAGGGTACTCATATTTAGCCTGTGGTATGCTGGGATGAATGGCTACCAAAGTTGTGAAAATGAATGACCTTGACCTACTTTCAAGGTCACAGGGGTCAAGTAGACTAAAATCTTTGAACGACTTCTTCTAACTTACTGACAGGTAAAGGGTATTCATATTTAACATTGTGAAAATGAATGGCTGAAACTTGCCTGGAATTACCCTGCTCGATCTTGACAAAGTGTTGTTACATTTCTGGATGATCCCAAATCGAAGATGGCTACCATGACACCATATCTAATTAATTTCCAATACAGCTATTGCCAAGGTAATCGGATGACTGTTAAGGCCCTTGGGCCTCTTGTTCAATTCATCAGTTGTCTTCAATAAGATATTCACAGTATAAAAACCACAAATTTTCTTCATATCTCATAAAGATAATAGTTCTATAGCTACCCAAGTATTTGTTTGAAATGAATATTCAATATAGGGTAGCAATAAAAGAAAGATTTAAAAAATTAATTAGATTTTTTTTTATTTATTTATTTTAATTATCAATATAGCTAATTATCAACCAATCAATCAATGTTACAATGGTTATATTTGTAGCTTATATTATAGGGACAATAACTTTAAAGTAAGGCTTATTCTGTTACATAACCATGAAGTAAAACATGGCATAAATGCATTGTTCTACATTTCTTATGGAACATAAAACCATAAAATATTGATAAAATCTACAAAAGAATGAAGTATTTTAATTGAAACCTTTGAAATTCCAAATCGTATAGCAATACCATTCAGCAGGTACATTATGTATACTGTGACCTTATCCAAGCCAATATATCTGATAATATCGTACAATGTAAGTTAAATAAATGCAATACATAACCACTGAGGAGTTGATGAAATAGATTTTTAGCTGAAAGCATGCACATAATATGGTAAACACATATGTATTTACTGTAAAAGCGATTTGAGTAGTTCAGACAAAGGTTGCTTTACTCCACTGGCAAGGGTCAGAGTTTGGCATTTATAAGAAGTCCGACCTCAATGTGTAATGGCAGATAGCAAGTAAAACTGTTTTGTTTCCGATATATGTACAAATTTCATGGTACTCATTGACTGAATTGTCCCTTTAAATCATCTTGTCAGTTAATCAATTTTCAGAATGTATAATTAAATGAAGTTTTTTTTTAAACTTGTCTCTTGTTACAAAATGTAGAGACATATTTTTAGAGCATTGTACTATATTAAGTGAAATGACAATGTTTGATGTTTTAATTTTGCTTCAATCATATTTGATAACATTCAACTATAAATTCATCAATTGTAGAAATTGAACATATAATCTATGCTTGAATTGGTTCTTGTTGGTAATTATTCATGATGTGAAGCTCTTTAAACAAATTACTGTATATTTTTTACATAGTTTTATCAATTAATTTGTGCTTTCAATTGGCAACCTTGAAATTGAATTCTTTACAGCTGGCAGATGAATCTCAATTTCGAAGTGTGTATTTTTTATTTATAAATAAACACATTTATTTATTTTAGCTTGTTCTCATATAAGTTTTATATCTACAAATGTGTATTCCAACACAAAATTACTTCTATTGAATAAGATTTTGTGACAAATGTCCATGTTTAAAATGCGAGAGTAATTGTTACTGAATGTAAGATAATTAAAGGATGAATGTTTCTTTGCAGGAAATGTAAAATGCATTCATGGATCAATTCACTTACCTATAAGAATAAGTAAAATCATATGTTGGAGAAAATGATAACATCATGCATCATATTTATATGTGGATTAACTTTGGACAGTTATGGTATATTTAGATATCTTTCAAATTAATTCCTGTTGAAATTCTGTTAATATAAATATATCGTAGAATTGTCAATGCCTAAAATTATGAAGACTGTTACATGGCAAAGTTCAAACTACATAATATATATCAACAGAATTTTTACAAAACCTTTTAATTAATTAATACAAAAATAATAAATTACATACAAATTAATTGAAAAGAAAGGATTGAATCTTGCTTTGGTCGATTTCATGGGGTGATGAATTGAGTTCTTCTTGAAACAAATTTAACTACATAATATATATGAACAGAATTTTAACAGGAATTAATTTTACTGTTTTTAAAATCAATATTCAAATTTACAATTTATAACACTTGAGTAGGTACAGTGAAGAACCATACAAGAGATAATGGGTTTTTAGGTCATTCGACCCAAAGGGTCAGGATGACCTATTGTCATCATGGGATGAAGTGCTACCAAGTTTGAAAGACATTGACCTTCATTCAAGGTCACAGGGGTCAAAAAGGCTAAAATCTCTGAACGACTTCTTCTCAAGAACCAGAAGGCCCAGGGTACTGATATTGGGCTTGTAGCATGCTGGGATGAAGGGCTACCAAGTTTGTCCAAATGAATGACCTTGACTTTCATTCAAGGTCACAGGGGTCAAAAGTCTAACATTTTATTAATCAATGTCTTGTCAAGAACCAGAAGGTCAAGAGTACTGATATTAGGCCTGTTGCATGCTTGGAAGAAGGGCTATAAAGTTTGTTCAAATAAATAACCTTGACCTTCATCCAAGGTCACATGGGTCAATTAGGCTTAGATCTTTAAAGGCCTAGAAACCTGACATGCTATGATGAAGAGCTACTTAGTTTGTTTAAATGAATGACCTTGACCTTCATTCAAGGTCACAACGATCAAAAAGGCTAAAATCTTTTAAATAACTTCTTGTGAATAACTCAGAGGCCTAGAGACCTGAATTTAGGCCTGTTTTATGCTGGGATGAATGGCTACCGAGTTTGTTCAAACGAATGACCTTGACCTTCATTGCGGGTCACAGGGGTCAAAAGGCTAACATTTTATTAATCAACGTCTTCTCAAGAACCAGAAGGCCCAGAGTACTGATATTAGGCATGTTGCATGCTTGGATGAAGGGCTATCAAGTTTGTTTAAATAAATGACCTTGGCCTTCATTCAAGGTCACAGGGGTCAAATTGACTTAAATCTTTAAACGACTTTTCAAGAACCGAAAGGCTTAGGATACTCTCATATTGGGCATGTAGCGTGCCGGGATGAAGGGCTACCAAGTTGTTCAAATGATTTACCTTGACCTTCATTCAAGGTCATTGGGGTAAAATAGGTTAAAATCTTTAAATACTGTCTTGAGAATAACTAGGAGGCCTAAAGACCTAGTATTGGGCCTGTGATATGCTGGGATGAAGAACTGGGATGAAGAGCTACCAAGTTTGTTCAAATGAATAACTTTGGCCTTCATTCAAGATCACTGGTTTCAAAATGGCTAAAATCTTTCAATGACTTCTTGTGAACAACCAAGAGGCTTAAAGACCTGTTGTTTGGGCTTGTGTGACATGCTGGGATGATGGGCTATCTAGTTTGTTCAAATGAATGACCTTGATCTTCATTCAAATTCACAGGGGCCAAATAGGCTAAAATCTTTAAACAACTATGTTATATTGTGCTAAGTGTCAGATGACCGTTAAGGCCAATGGGCCTCTTGTTTACATTCAAGCAGATTGTTATATTTTGAAATTCTGTTAATATAAATATATCGTAGAATTGTCAATGCCTAAAATTATGAAGACTGTTACATGGCAAAGTTCAAACTACATAATATATATCAACAGAATTTTTACAAAACCTTTTAATTAATTAATACAAAAATAATAAATTACATACAAATTAATTGAAAAGAAAGGATTGAATCTTGCTTTGGTCGATTTCATGGGGTGATGAATTGAGTTCTTCTTGAAACAAACTTAACTACATAATATATATGAACAGAATTTTAACAGGAATTAATTTTACTGTTTTTAAAATCAATATTCAAATTTACAATTTATAACACTTGAGTAGGTACAGTGAAGAACCATACAAGAGATAATGGGTTTTTAGGTCATTCGACCCAAAGGGTCAGGATGACCTATTGTCATCATGGGATGAAGTGCTACCAAGTTTGAAAGACATTGACCTTCATTCAAGGTCACAGGGGTCAAAAAGGCTAAAATCTCTGAACGACTTCTTCTCAAGAACCAGAAGGCCCAGGGTACTGATATTGGGCTTGTAGCATGCTGGGATGAAGGGCTACCAAGTTTGTCCAAATGAATGACCTTGACTTTCATTCAAGGTCACAGGGGTCAAAAGTCTAACATTTTATTAATCAATGTCTTGTCAAGAACCAGAAGGTCAAGAGTACTGATATTAGGCCTGTTGCATGCTTGGAAGAAGGGCTATAAAGTTTGTTCAAATAAATAACCTTGACCTTCATCCAAGGTCACATGGGTCAATTAGGCTTAGATCTTTAAAGGCCTAGAAACCTGACATGCTATGATGAAGAGCTACTTAGTTTGTTTAAATGAATGACCTTGACCTTCATTCAAGGTCACAACGATCAAAAAGGCTAAAATCTTTTAAATAACTTCTTGTGAATAACTCAGAGGCCTAGAGACCTGAATTTAGGCCTGTTTTATGCTGGGATGAATGGCTACCGAGTTTGTTCAAACGAATGACCTTGACCTTCATTGCGGGTCACAGGGGTCAAAAGGCTAACATTTTATTAATCAACGTCTTCTCAAGAACCAGAAGGCCCAGAGTACTGATATTAGGCATGTTGCATGCTTGGATGAAGGGCTATCAAGTTTGTTTAAATAAATGACCTTGGCCTTCATTCAAGGTCACAGGGGTCAAATTGACTTAAATCTTTAAACGACTTTTCAAGAACCGAAAGGCTTAGGATACTCTCATATTGGGCATGTAGCGTGCCGGGATGAAGGGCTACCAAGTTGTTCAAATGATTTACCTTGACCTTCATTCAAGGTCATTGGGGTAAAATAGGTTAAAATCTTTAAATACTGTCTTGAGAATAACTAGGAGGCCTAAAGACCTAGTATTGGGCCTGTGATATGCTGGGATGAAGAACTGGGATGAAGAGCTACCAAGTTTGTTCAAATGAATAACTTTGGCCTTCATTCAAGATCACTGGTTTCAAAATGGCTAAAATCTTTCAATGACTTCTTGTGAACAACCAAGAGGCTTAAAGACCTGTTGTTTGGGCTTGTGACATGCTGGGATGATGGGCTATCTAGTTTGTTCAAATGAATGACCTTGATCTTCATTCAAATTCACAGGGGTCAAATAGGCTAAAATCTTTAAACAACTATGTTATATTGTGCTAAGTGTCAGATGACCGTTAAGGCCAATGGGCCTCTTGTTTACATTCAAGCAGATTGTTATATTTATGAGTTTAAGTGAATCAAATACAACTGTCACATCATCCAAATTTACTTCTATTACTAGCTGAACCTTCATACCATTAGTTTACTTCAATAATAAATGTTCTAGCAATTCAATGATAAAATTAACACATCATTATTTATTAAATTACTAAGTGCTTATTTTGTTGCAAGTCATGTCATGATGTCATTCATCAATCACTATTACAGTAGCTTTATTGTTTTGAACTCTTTCTTGCATGTATATATACCAGCAAGATAAAGATGATGACATACACATATATTATTTATATGTATGTAAGCTTGTGTCTCTATACATTTATCGACTGGTTTAGATTGAAAATCATGAAGTTCGTGGCAAGGCTTAATCACTTGTTGTTCATCAGCATTATGTATAACCTGTACTTATAAGTTATGTCCCCATTAACAATGAATTTGTCAATTAAGAAAAGATGTTGGAAAAATTCAATGTTTGGAAAAATATATTTTCTTCAATTTCTTTCCTATTTCTTTCCATAGCACTGCAAAAAGAACCATACATACAATGTAAATAAATATGGTTCTGCTACTGTGTGCAAGTTTCATTTTCCAAAACTTTATATTTAATAAATAATAATATAATAAAAAATGAGTATTATTATGTTCAGAGATTTATCTTTATCGTCTTATGCTAAAGTTGATTGTTTAATGCTAATTATAAACAGCAATTTTATTGATTGACCTTTTACAAAAGTTAAACCCTTTCTACTTCAGCTCAATAAGTTTTTTTTTCTTATTGCATTTTTTAATGCAATTTCACTTTTAACATACATTTGGAACAATTTGATGCACATAATCATTTTATTCTGACAACCAAGGTACTATTTTGGGAAAAGTGCCATCATACCGATAACTTATACTTTATTTAAGAATGATGGTAGTACATGGCTGACAGTATTGAAACATTTATTAAAATGAATAGTACTGTTTAAATGTATCGAGTTTTACTGTCAAATTCTTGATATTATTTGATTATTATATTATTTAATTCTTACAAATGTCTAATAAAACATACTGGTATTTGTACCATGGTTTTGCATGATTTTTAACCACCAACATCATTTGGTGGGCTACAATGTATTCGAATTGCCACTGTCTGTCAGTTAACATTTCTTTTTACCACTATTTCTCAGAAAGTACTGAAGGGATCTTTCTCAAATTCCATACATAAGTTTCCCTGAGACTGTAGTTGTGAATATTGCATTTTTGGACCATGAACAAGATGGCCGACAACAAGCTTAAAGCAGCCATCTTTTGTTGTCAATATTTCTAATGGGATGAACTGTAAGTATCTTTTTGAAATTCCATAACTGTATTTAATGTAGTTGCCCAAATTGCGAGGATATCATTTCGATTGATGAAACAAAATTCGTTTATGATAAATGAAAAAAAAAAAACCACGAGATATCCATTGGCGCCTACAATAGAATGATCCATGTCGTTATATAAAGGAATCAGGAAGAAAATGCAAATGAAATTTCAGAAAGACCCCTTCAAAGCTTTTTGATATAAAAATGGTATAAAAAAAACTTCAGTTATCAAAATCAAAGATGTCTGTCTGTTAGTCATATTTTGGGTTGTTTTCATACAACATTACATTTCTATTGACATTACTTATATAATGTATACCAATCCAAGGACCTAGACGCTCTTTCTGAACTAAATTGCATAATTCGCGTCCTTTGCATGATATTGGATATTTCAATGCTAGACTTATAATTCCGCTCCACGAAGTATGCGATGCTCTATAATACGCCAATTTTATCAAGCATCGGAGTAGATCGTTGATCATTGATGCGGGACGGAATTGTAATTCTAATTTAATTATCAGTTAGATTGTGGTTTCTTGGATACATATGCACATTTTATTCATTATGTTCTTATCGACATTTCCATCAACCAAGCAGATGTTAGAATGCGGTGTGGATGTTAACTCTCATGAGAGTCATTTCAAAATTTAGTTTTCAAACGCATGATGTAAATATTATATACAGTCTCATTTATTGATGGAATTCAATCAAATTTGGCATAATTATAGATAATTTTCTACACTCTCAATTCGTGATAAATACAAAATTATCCGTTTCGTACTTTTTGAGAAAACAGTGTGTTATAAGCAAGCAAATATTTTGCAAATATTGTGAGCTAAAAGTGTAGAAAATTTTCCATAAGTATGTCAAATATGGTGAATTTCAGTAAATGAGATCAGAATAAATCAAAGAGAAGAAGTGAAAATACATAGAATACATGACTGTTTCTGTCATCGCAATACATGCTTATAATGGTTGAAAATAATGTTGGTCACCACGCTCGAGCCAATGTCACGTAAGTGTCACAAATGCAATACATAGACACCGAGGAGTTGATGGAATCGTTTTTAGACAGGGGTATGCACCTAAGAAGGTCAACAAACTAGTGTAAAAGCGATGCCAGAAGTTATAGACAAAGGCTGTTTTATTCCACATACAAGATGTCCGACTAGTATGTGTTATGGCGGAAAGCGAGTTTGAACATTTCACACACATTTCACCACAGTAGATTTTCTAGCACATCACAATAAAACTAACTAATCTGACTTCAATTAGCGGGTGTGTAATTTACTTATACAATACGGGTATAAGTACAGTTTCCAGAAAATTAAAAACAAAATCGAAATCCATTACTACACGTTAAAAATCTAAGTACATGATGAAAAAAAAGCATTTTGATTTAGAGAAAGTTCAGGCCCCGACTTAAGGTTTACGACTCCGTTTAAACTTATGATTTTTTGTATGCCTATATATAACTTCTTAAGCGTGCTTGAACATAACTTAGTTGATATCAAGTGTTTATGCATCCGTCCTAACCTTAGATATTACAGATGACTCGTAGATTGTTGTGTTGTTTTTAGATTGTGGCAAAAATAAGCAAATTATTGTACATTTCAGTTTTGCAAGTTTTTAGGGTTCAGTACATATTTCTGTCACCAAACAACTATGCCATTATGTTTACTAGACTAAGTGTACATATAACATGTAGTAGGGGGTTCGACAAAATTCGATTTACAATGGCATATCGAGTCCTTTTGACCGTGTCAGAAAAATGTAAATAGCATTGCTATAAAACTAAATAGTATTTCGGTTAAACGAAAAAATATTTCGATAAAACGAAATAGTGTTTCGAAAAAACGAAATAACGTTTCGATAAAGCGAAAGAGAATTTTTTTAAACGGAATAATATTTTGTTAAAACGAAATAATATTTCCATGGCACAAAATATTATTTCGTTTAAACGAAACACTATTTGTTCAGGCGACATAACAGTTCGATCGAACGAAATAGTATTTTGACAAAACGAAATAAAATAAGTGTGAGTCATGTCAATCGAAGGCTTCGCATAAATAGGTTTGACATGATGGTATAATCAACATCCATGTTAAGAGGCTTACATAGGCTTTGTCTGCATAGATCTGCACGTCTATAATCTAAAATGAATTCAAACGAACTGACGATTTGTGACACCTAAGAGTTTTATTGAGACTGCTGTGTAATTAGTAGATATATATATTTCATTTCTTTTGAATTTAGACTCGTAATTACTCACTACGTTACGTTCCAATACAAGACAATAATCGATGAACATGAACTGGTGAGAAAATATGTTATCACCATTTACATACTCAGGAAAGGAAGTCCAGGAAAATCGTCCAGTGAAACATGTGATGCTTCGGTGTTGACACTTTTAACTATGTACAAAGAATTTGTATTAATCATTCTAGTTGTTCTGGTGCAGGTAAGTGAAAAAAATATGTATATTGAGTTCAGAAATGTTCTGTCTTAGATATTGCTTTATGTAAATACGTTTTGTAACAAATAAACCAGTCGAAGTAAAACATAACTTGAAAATATTTGTTGGGTCATTTTCTCGGAGATATCAGCTTTATTATTTATCTATTTTTCTCTATTAGTCGTGTTGGTTAGCGTTGAATTTGTAACTCAATGACTTATAAGACTTGCTGCGTATACATAGTTATATCAAAGTACATAGGCTACATTGCATCGCTTAAAATAAAATTAAAGAAAATAATTCAATCATCTAGTGGCCTTTCGACCGTAGCATAACTTTTTACAATATGTTCGTGGTAGTAGTGATATGATTTTGGTTACAGTTTTGCGCGGCGATTACTACGGGGAGGATGAACGATACAGTGACTTGTTACCAGTGTCCAATATACTCTGGACCAAATCAAAGGACCTGATGTACTGTGGAATAGAATGTTCCTTACATAAAGACTGTGAATCTGTATTTTACTCCAATGGGCGATGTTACGGGTACATCCGGAAACTGCATGACTATAATCAACAACAGCCGCTGTTGGAATGAAATTCTTAGAACTGACAGGTAATCGTGTGAAGGTCTTGGTTTATACATATAGGTTACACATAAATATATATAGTTGGTACATACATGTGTAACAGGAGAGGACAAAACGTGGCGGACCTCCAAACACTAGCTGAATGCTTAAGTACCGCTGGGCTACCTGGTCACCGATGATCGACCCAGTTACATCCCACCTCACTCCAACCTCTTTTCTGAAAGTATTCGCCCTCAAAGACATACGTACGAAACCCTTATACCACCACCGTGGGTAGTTTAGTTTGACGCACAGTGTGTAACAGGATAGGAGAAAATGTAGCGGCCAGACCGGGGTTCGAACCCGGGACTTCCAGATCCGAACACTAGCCGAGTGCTCTACCGCTGAGCAACCTGGTCACCAATGATCGATGCAATTGGTATCTCGGATGTCACTTGGTTTTTAATACATATCAAATTATATAGTGCGAAGGCAATGGAATGAACAGACACACAAATTGATTTGAATTATATATTAGTCTTATCTTATATTGCATTATACTGATATTGCTTGATATATAAACAGCAGGGTATGCTTATTAATCAAATTAAACAAAATAAAAAAATAAATCTCAGAGGTACATGATGTTATCTAGGGATATGACCATGTCGTGCCGAATCAGTACCACATTTGCCAGACACTGCTGTAAATCGATATCAGTGTAAATAGCAGATTGTCAGGACATCAATACAGTAATACGTAAGGTGTCATACCTAGTAATGATTTTAAGAGTAATCATGAACTTTATCACGTTTGTTAAGATAACGTATGTTTAATATATTTCTTACGAATGTCTGATTCCTTTAAATAACAAATTCTTCAAATAGTGTGATTTTGATAAAAGTCCTATATCAGCTAAGGTCATTTATATATATGCATGTAGTGAATGTGTGTTTAGGGAGACTTGTACTTTCTCTTGCAAAAACAAAAATTGAATTGCTATTTCACAAAGCATACTGCCATGGAATAGCAACCAAATTCAACGATTCAAAATATAGGTCGTAATATTTGTTGAAACAGAAACAAGTCATTTCAAACAATATAGGAACGCAAAATATAATATAATGTGACTATGATTAAGTGAAATCAGGGATGAGTGGCATATAAATTGACCTCTGTCTACTGTGTCCAGTCTTAATTGTTCGATATTTGGAACAAGGTCTTCCATGTCTTGCAACCATTCCTATTATTGTTTTTCCGTTTTTAATTTCTACCAGGGCCAGTTGGAAATTTAGCAACAGGAAAGCCTACAATTCAGTCTTCAATCATGGACAATATCTACTTTGGTGCCGAGTTTGCCGTAGATTCCCGTCGCTACCCTCTTCAGAATACTGATTTGCCCCTTTGTTCATGCTCCCATACAGAGGAGGGAGGTCGAGGGGACGATACGCCCTCCTGGCAAGTAAATCTACTAGTCCTGCATCAAATTAAATTACCTCCGTGGCTTTCCTCAGTCGACAAGAGTGCTGTGGTGAGCAGTTTTAACAGGTTTGAATAAATTTCGAGTATTTCCAATGTGTTTTGAAAATACAAAACTGAAAATTTTAACTGTACAAATGTCTCTACTATCACAAATTTTCTGCCTCTTGGCCGACCTCAGGTACCAAAGCCAGTTTCATGAACAATTCTTAAATTTAAGTAATCCCTTGAATTAAAATTCACCATGAGAAAGCATTACATATTTTAAGGAAGGCTTTTTAACTTAAGGGGTTTTCCTCAACTCAAGTAATGCTTTCCTTTGTAGAATTTCAAGTTATGGAACTTTTGTGAACCTGGGTCCAGTTATGAAAAATCTATTTTGAACTTCTTGATGTGATGCCGAAGCAAATATATATTTAAATTAAATATATATATTCCCTTTTGTGGACGATTGTTTGAAAACAAAACTTAAAATTCATTATCAAATGTCATTAATTGGAATTGGCAAAATTCGTTTGCCGCGAATAACAGTTAAGTTGCATTTAAATATTTATGTTTTTTCCAATATGTGAAATCAACTAAACATATATCATTTAATGGTTTCTACGACTATTCAGTCACTGCTATAGAACAAAGAAGCACAATAAAATATTTTCAAACAATCTGGTGTAAGCAGTTCATATATTTATGTGCTTAAGTTCCGTACTTTTTACCTTTTATCGTATTTTCAACCTATTCCTATTTCACAAAAGGAGAGGTATTGAAAATATCGCAAAATTGTGATATAAAATGGTAAGTAGAAAAATAGTGTGCGATATGTTGTATTGAAAAACGGAAAATAGTTTTATTGTTGTGAAAGGGTATAAGATAATTCTTGCAATCGATATCTAAGACGAATATTATTATTTTGAAATATTCAAAGTCATAGAAAGAAGAACATGTATGGTATCAAAACTATTTAAAAACGGTCGTTGACCAGGTAAACAGAAACATGTGAAGGCAGGTCGCGTGAAGCACGAGCTCGAGGTCAAAGAGGATAAGGATTGTCCAATTTGCTACAGAGATTAATTTTTATTTGTATATGACGTGATAAAACTTCCGGTTTATCACGCAAATATGTTCTACACGTGCAGATTGTTTTGTCCTGGGTAAACAGAGAAATCTTACCCTCACCGGAACTGCAGATATCTCTGTCCGATGCGATAGAAAAGTTTATCCGCCGGATCCTTAGAATGATAAACTGATCCCTAGTATTCACTAGTCTTTAGACTATTACGACGCGATATTGGATGGATAAAACAACAACTGTTCATTGTTTGTGTAATATTGCAGGAATTGAACAACGACTGTTCATTGTTCGTGCGATGTTGTAGGAATTCAACTTTATACAACATGAGGATTGAACAAAATGAAAAAATAAGTCAACAATTTTCAAAATCATATGACCATTTATAAGAAATTGAAGTAGAAAATCGGAGAGACCTAGTTAACACGTGACCTAGCCAATGTTACCACAGGATTTAATCATCTTAAGCGGGTCATGTCAAGATCCACATGTTGGACTTAATATCAAATTCAAGCTATAAACGTTAAAAATCTTAGTTTTCAGCTAAAATATTAACGTTTTAATGCTAAAATGGAACAAATACTGACTTAGGTCACTGCCATCAGGTTTCTGAACTGAACTTAACAATCTCAAGATTTACTTGCAAAAACACAATCAAATATTATCTCTATTCTAATATTTGGTTAATTAGGACTTAGACAATGAAAATGTGAATATTCACCCTTTGACCTTTGACCTCTAAAATTACCATGAACCGAGTAAAAATCGAATATTCTGATTAGCATACAATAATTATGCAGCTGCCAAGATATCTTCATGCAAAATATTTTGCTTATCACCGAGTGGTTCACAGAAGTTCCTTAACTTTAAGGAATTCCTTAATTTGAAATTCTACAAAGGAAATAGTTTATCATATTGTGAAAACTCTATTTGTTGGAACAATAATTTTCGACTGCTGCTTTGAATTTGTTATCGTATTTCCTAAAATAGACTTGATCTAGATCAACTATCCTACTAACGCATAAAAGTTACCTGACGTTTGTATATATTCATTAAATAGATCTTTGTGGGTTTTTTTTCCATAGACCGAAAAAATTGTACGTCAAGTATTATATCGTCATACAGAACGTTTTCGCGGGGAATTTTAAAAGCTATGCAGTCATTGGCCTACCTTAATTATTGGACAAGATATCAACGTGCTAGCCACGTGTATGCTACATGTATATGCAACGTGTATATCGCGAAAGTGATGCGGTACCAGCGATGGTCGTGTTCATTTTGAATATTTGACAACACGCTTGTATGTCGACCACTATAAAAACTCTAAATGGCTGGCATTTTGTTTACGTTTCAAATACACGTGGTATTTTAAAATTAAAACCGGAAGCGACGATGATTGGCTGACGTTTGCTCAACTAAATGTGTAGACGGCGGCCATTACAAATGTGTGAAATAGAAGGGTCTAGGAAGTATTTCATTGTATGGACGATATATTAGAAATATACCGCTGACGTAGCGTAGGCCAAATCTGTCCTAAGATTTCACGTTTTTAAGAGGTACCACGAGCTGACTATATATTAGGCAAAAAAATTCAAAAGGCCAAGGAGTTACCATAGACATGTACATGCTAACTTTGCCAAGGTTTACCCTGGAGAATCTAGGGTGTGTCTGGAACCTGTTGTTAGATAGTCAGCAAGTGTGTTTACCGTTTGCATGAACCTAAAGTATATACATAAATGTTATTCTAGTCATTTGGAAATTGTTAACTTTGGTAACATTCCTTCCTGTTTTAGTTAACACAGGGGAAATAAATTACATGTTAAGGTATATGGTATTTCCCTGCACGCCACACCTGAAAATAAGTATCCTGCTTTGGTTAACAAATATAAAGGCTGCGGATATTTAGCCCAAAAATATATTTGTTACTTTATTTTGAAAAACACCATGAGATAATTTTTCTTTTGGTCTATAGAAAGCAAAGAACTTCCAGATAAGAACAATTGTTAATGTATATACGAATTCAGTTCATCTAATTTATAAACAACAACAAAAATACAAGTATCAAATACAGGATTTATCTATTTCAAGGTTTGCTCCGAGAGGATCATGGTTCAGAAGAATGACTGTTCCAAAGTTCCAATCTTTGTTACCTTGTGCGTAGATGTTCCTGTAGATATTACTTTGCAGCATTTCCCAATGTCTGATCTGTCTGTGTTGGCATATGACGTGGGTGTACCATTACGTTGAATAGCGCATTTGATGATTTTATTGAATTTTAATTATGATTAATATACATATATTATAATTTTGTATTCGTAATTATCGTGATTCAGTACATAATGAAATATTAGGAAAATACAAATAGAGTAATATTATATACATGTATTTCGAAAACGAAAGTAACAGATCATATTTTTGTTATTGTTGGCCGGTTATACCTGTAGCTACATCCCTTTATTCACCTCATCCCTGTGAATGGTAGCACATGACATATATAAATAGGTAGCTCGAGATACTCTGGCCCTGACACTAGACTTAGACATTATGATAGATAGATGTAACAATTATCTGTCATAATTTCTAGGTCTGGTGTCAGGGCCAGAGTATCTCGGGCTAATAAATAGGCTGCACATAATGGTATAAAGATAATGTATAATCCATTGTTAAGAGAACTGTATAGGCTTTGTCTGCATCTGTACGATACATTTATCTGAAATGAAAATTTAACAAAAATTTAAAGAAAAACAAAATCATTCTGAGCACCGAATAACCGTGACACCTAAGAGGTGTTTTGTAGCGCTTCCAGTGTAGTTAGTAACAATATATATATATACAATAATCAATGAACTAGGTAATCATATAAACGCCGTATAGACGCGGTTGAAAGCGTCCAGTACATTGTGATGATTTGGTGTTGACGGAATAACTATGTACAGAGAATTTGTATTAAACATTCTAGTTGTCTGCTATTGTAGAGCAGGTAAGTGAAAAAACCCTACTTTTTTGTATTTTAATTTGAGTGCAGAAATGTTCTTGCTTGGATATTGTGTTATGGTAAGAACAACATAAATTTTATAATTTATTATCTAGACTAAATAAAAACTATATTGAAACTATTGTAGGTCAGTTTCTCTAAAATACAAATGTATCAACCATTTTATTCATTTATTTTTCTCTTATTCTCGTTGGCATATTTTGACTTTGTAACTCAAATACTTATAAGACTATTTTCTTTCTGTTCATATAAGGTTATGTCACATTGTATCGCTTCAAGTGAAATATTAGTGTTTTAAATTTGAGAAAGTGTACATGTCTTGACAGAATCGGGAAGTTCAACATGGATAATTAAGTGGTTGTTGAGTTGAATGGACTTTTCATGGTCATAGGGAAATAATTTGATATAGTAGCCTTTCGAAAGTAGCAGAATTTCTAATTTTTTTACAGTATGTTCGTGGCAGTAGTGATTTGATTTTGGTTACAGTTTTGCGCGGCGATTACTACAGGGAGGATGAACGATACAGTGACGTGTTACCAGTGTCCGATATACTCTGGACCAAATCAAAGGACCTGATGCACTGTGGAATAGAATGTTCCTTAGATAAAGACTGTGAATCTGTATTTTACTCCAGTGGGCAGTGTTACGGATACATCCGGAAACTGCATGACTACATATCAACAACAGACGCTATTGGAATGAAATACTTAGAACTGGCAGGTAATCGTGTGATGATCAGCGTTCGAAATTAACGCCTGTCTGTCTGCCCGTGAGCGGAAATTTCATAGTAGGGCAGAGAAATCTTGCCATGTAGCTGGTCCTTAGACCGGCAACTTTTTGGTCCAGATAGATTACTTTAGATATATACAAAACCAAAATAGTAATGGCATTGTAGAACGGTTGAAGATCAAATTGTACAAAACAAAATTTTGTAATTATGATACTCTGGTTTTCAGACTACTTTGTTGAGAGCACACGATACTAAAACAGACTTGTGGACTTTTAAACTATATGCATGAATTGTAACTTTGTAAGGACCAGTAACTTTCAGTCAGGACCAGTAACTTTTAGAGTCATCCGGTTCTTAGGAATAGCTGGAAAGAAATCTTAAGGGAGAACACTGAGTGTGGTAATCAGGGTTGATGTTTGTTGGTGGAGGAAAGCCGGAGTACCCGGAGAAAAACCACCGACCAGCGGTCAGTACCTGGCAACTGCCCCACATGGGATTCGAACCCGCATCCCAGAGGTGGAGGGCTTGTGGTAATATGTCGAGACATCTTAACCACTCGGCCACTGCGTGTGGTAATCAGGGTTGATGCATATAGGTAATTAATAAATAAAATATGTAGTTGGTTTATACTATACGAATTACGACTGTAATTTATCAACCTTCGAAATTGATTTAACCCTTGACCTTTGGCCGTGGAGTGATATCAATTCCTTGTATTGATAATTACCGTACTCACAATGTTGGCATCTGTTCATTTAATGGTATTAACATGATGTAAAACCTTTGACTTCATGTACATACATGTATCTCCTCTCTATGACATTGAGTATTCACTTTCCCCGATATTGAGTTGTCTTGTTAAATAATTCAAATAAAAATGAAGGCTGATAGTATCAATAAAATAGAGAGAATAACACATACATTTTACTTGCTATTTAGATGAAAAAATTGCTGCCCTTCATTACGTCTTGCTGAATGATGACGTCACAATACCTTATCTTGACCTCATGGAAAGTCCCTTTTGGCTATATTTGGGTACGACCTTGACCTGTTGGAATCTTATGTCAACCCCGAAAATGATTGTGACGTCATGTTACATAACGTCAAAATGCAATATTTCTATTTTTGGTGGATATCGTGTTGTATCGTGGCAGGAAAATGTAGTTTCAGCCAATCAGGAGCGAGCAAAACATACAGCAATATAATATACGTAGTTAATTAACACACGAATTATGTAATACTTCGTGATTGTAGATGTATTTCGTATCTCATACGGATGTCACATGATTATAATACATGTCAAATTAAATTGGGCGAAACTGTTTTGAGTTATATATTATTCTTGTGTTGACTTACCTCGTTTTACTGATAATGTATTAAATATGATTGAAGTAATATATTTATTAGTTCATATATAAATGGAAGGGAATGATAATTAGCTCCTTAGAACAGAAATGACATGTTTGATAATTCAACATCCCTTGTATATTAATGCATCTAAATAATATATATATATCTCAAAGATACATGATGTTACCTGCGGATGTGCACAATACCGTGCTTAATCGGTAAATCATTTGCCAGAAACATTGATATAAACTAATATCATTCTAAGTAGTGCCAAGCCACTAATATACGTAAGGTACCATACCTAACGATGAATTTAAAAGTAATGATAATAAAATTGGTAACGATAACGTATCTGATAATGAAATCAGTTCGAATGATCTGATACCTATGACTAACGCAGAGCTTGAAGAGATAATGATAATGGTTCATCCATTTTAGTATGTTGATAAATTATCATAAAACTATCCGTAGTAAGTTTACACAAGCTTACTTCATAAACACCTCATACCACTTGAAAATCAATAGGTATGTAAAATACGGTTTTTGTGACCACCAAATATCGTCGTGGTCATTAACAGTAAAATAAAGATTAGATTCGTAGTTGAATGGATATTGATTAATAATCAGCTGAGGTCATTTGTAAGTATGTATAAGGTGAAATTGTGTTTAGGGAGACTGCAGAATACTTGCACTTTGTCTTGCATTGGCAAAAATTTCATCCGACTCCCTTTGAATTGCTCTTTCACGAGGTATTGTCAAATGCATGGAATATCAACTCCGTCCAACGATAGTAATAAAAGACCGTAATGTTTGTTGAAACAAACGAACGAACTATTTCAAAAAGATAGAATGCAAATGAAATAGAATAGAATTGAATGCAAAATGACGTTATATCATGTGACTAAAACAGGTAAATGCAGGTGAATGGCATATGTATTCATTATTCTATATATAGAACGAGGACTTTCCTTTGTTTCAAACATTTCTATAATTATTTTTTTTCCGGTTTTAATTTCTATTAGGGCCAGTTGGAAATTTAGCAGCAGGAAAGCCTACAACTCAGTCTTCAAGCCTTGACAATGAAGAGTTTGGTTCCGAGTATGCTGTAGATTCTCGACGCTTCCCTTTTCAGAATGCTGACATGTCCTTTCGTTCATGCTCCCATACAGAGGAGGGAGGTCGAGGGGACGATAAACCCTTCTGGCAAGTAGATCTTCTAACAAAGCATCAAATTACCTCCGTGGCTTTCCTCAGTCGACAGGAATGTTGTGGTGAGTAGTTATTTCTTTTTACTAACGGGTTTTAATACATTTCGAGTATTCCCAATATGTTTTGAAAAAATATATATATTTGTTTTACAATTTTTACAGTATAAAGAATTACAAACAATTTTCATGCCTTGGAATTGGCAAAATTCATTTGCCACGAATACTAATTTAATTTCTTATGTTTCGCAGTTTTGGAAATCATCCATAAAGATATCGTTAAATGGTTTCCACGACCATTATACTTCTACATTAAAGCACGATGATAAATGGTTTATCTCTGCTAACAAAGTAGCGTAAAAATATATTTTCCAATAAATGTTACTAAAAAGTTAAAGGTTTAAACAGTTCAATTTGATGTGCTTAAGTTTGTCGTATTTCCAAGCTATTCTGTTTTCACTAAATTGGTTATATTGAAAATATTCCCAAACTGTGATATGAAATGTTTGAAAAATAGTATGGGATATGTTGTAGATGTGGTGAAATCGAAAATGTTCTGATTTTAGTGAGAGATTATTGGATAATTCTTGCAATTGATATTTAGTTTAATACCAATATCACATGTAATATTATAAAGGCCATCTTAGCATCAAATAATTCATCCGCTCTATGGCTGAATCTCATATACTATTATTCTGTGAATGTATATCGGTATTCGAAATTCTGTATACTTTGTGATCTGTCAACAATGACACTGACCTGTCATATATCGATTTCACGTCATTAATACCATTGAAAAAAATATAAACCCCAACAGCTTTGTGATACATCTGTCAGATTGTTTAGCGAACCAATTTCGATTTCTTCCTGTGTTATAATAAGTATATCCACCGGATCATTAGAATGATAAACTAATCCCTGGTTTAATCTTCACTAGTTATGTATGATGCGTATAGGAGGAATTGAACAACGGCTGTTCATTGTTAGTTTGATATTGGAGAAATTGAAAGGCAACTGTCCAATGTTCGTTTAGCTTTACACAGCATGAGGAGTAAACATTTCTATAAAATTAATGTCTAATTTACTTCAAATGACAGGAATAGACAAAAAATTTTGATAATGGTATGACCGCTTATAAGAAATCGATGTATAAGATACTCTCTTTAAATTACTTTGTCTGAAAACTCAAGTTAATATCAAGACGACAATGCTATTAGATATACACCAATTGATCATATTTCTTATAAAACAGAATCCTGATAGTTTTCAATTCTCAATTGGTGTTATACGTCAAATGAAAGGTATGAATTCATTTCCACATGCCTATCAAACATCTTCATCAACTCTTTGTGTGCTAAACAATAGCTAATGTTAGATATGACATCTGTACTAAAACATTTACATTACTCAAAACGATAAGCTTGTTTTTTCTTTGTTGTCATACTTAATCTGGCTTTCTGATTGGTCAATCCTTTTTTTATACTGCTATGGAAAACAAATCCGAGAATGCCGCGAAACCCCAACGTTCGAGAAAAGAATCCCTTAAAAAAATCACTAGAATGGTTTAAACATCCTTTGTTTTTTCAAATAGATTATGAAATTAAGTATAAGCATTAATGACATTATTTTCAATTAACTTTTGTGTAGCGAATTCACAGTTTGCAAACAATTATTTTCATACCCCGATGAAATTTGGAAAAAAATGATATCAACGCTTTTAAGTGTGTGCTTGAGTTTGGCGTTTCCATATTCACTATGTTAAAGTTAGAAAGTTAGATGTTTTGAGGTGAGAGTAGTACAAAACAGTGACGGTTCATTTAATAGGTTTGCGTTAAAGTTTTATTGATTTGATTTTTTTAGGTGAGCGTAACTCTGGACTGAATATAACAGTTGCAGAATCATCAGTAAGTCCCTACAACCTGTGTTACTACTATCCTCCCGGCCCTGGATTTGTTAACGAGATGAAGACTTTCTATTGTACGCAGCCACTAACCGGACGTCTCGTGAGGATCTCACGTGAGGAACCGGTCATAAACGCGTGCGAGATCGAAGTTTATGGATACCCACTCACCTAAATAAGAAGGAACGTAATAATGCTTATTAAGACCGTACATGCACGAGGCAGTCGAGGCCACGGAATTTTGACCCCGTAAACTTCATTTCCAAGAGCATAGGCTTTTATTTTTTCACATTTCTACATGTTCAACCCAACATCTCTACACTAACATATCTGTATAACTAAACGACAGCCAGCTTTGCTTACGCAGATAAATTGACACAAAAAGGAATTGGCGGAATTTGGCTCCTCCTTATCTTTGGATAGCCGAATATTTATTCTCAAAGATATTTGAAGATTATTTAACACTGTTAACTTGTATTTTCTATGAGTAAAGGTGCCGCATATAAATAAAGCGCCTTATTGGTCATAGAAGTAATATGAACAGTACATATATGTTCCGGGTAGCATAGGATCCTTACAAAAGTATGTCTGTAGGATATGAACTATTTCACATAGAAAATTCGGACAAAGACGTAATTAGGCAAATTTATTGTTGAATTTTCAAGGCGGTGCGTCAAGTGACCATGATATAAAAATACGTGTAATAGCTATTCATATTGTACGGTGGCTGGGAGCGGACATGAAATAAATAAAATCATTGTGTGGGAACGAAATATTATTGCGTTCGAACGAAATAATTTTTTAGTGGGAACGAAATAAATATTGCGTGGGAACGAAATATCAACGGTTTACCTTTGGCTATTTCAAATGTGGCAGTCTGCAATTTCTTATCAATATTCTTAGTAATTGGTTATTTAAAGTGGTTTTGTGTAAACTTTCTTAATTAATAAAGTAAATTGTATATAGTATATTTTGCTTCCAAACCATTAATTTAAAGTTTATTGCATGTATTATTTGGATTTGTATTCTATTTCAGTATCTGCCTTCAATGATTTGCATTAAAATTGTAGAAAAAGTCATGGAAATTCATTGTTTTACTTTTTAAAATTAGTTGACTCAGTATTGATACAAAATAATGTTCGTTGTAACACAATTTGCACATATTCAAATGGAAATATTGAAATATAAGAACCCGATGTATTAAAGTTATATATACAGTAATATAAAAGCACATAGACTGCTTTTATTTACGGCAGCGTATAAGGACAAATACATAATTTTATTTATCATGTCCGTGAAACTTGCAACATAGAATCTTGTACGTACAAATTATTATCTTAAACGTATAACTTCATATCGTACACATACGTACAAGTTATTATAATATCTTGTGCGTACAAATTATTTTCTTGTACATTTGCACGTCTATGTAGTACCATGTACGTACAACTTAGTGTCTTTTACGTACAAGTTTATATACTAAGTTGTCCATACATAATACAATAAACAAAACTTTAAATGGTTAAAATAAAGAAAACATCTTTTTTTTGGATAAGGTGCCGTTTCATAAGTTGTAGGCCATATCATATTACTACGGTGGCATGATTACTGTCATATCATCCATGTATGATATTGAGCTCAATAGTTATTTCGTTTGAACGCAACAAATATTTCGTTCCCACGCACTAAAATTTCGGTCCCACGCAAGAGTATTTCGTTCGAACGCAATAATATTTCGTTCGAACACAATAATATTTCGTTCCCGCGCAATAATATTTCGTTCCCACGCAATAATATTTCGTTCGAACGCAATAATATTTCGTTCCCACGCAATAGTATATCGTTCCCACGCCATAGTATTTCGTTCCCACGCAATAATATTTCGTTCGAACGCAATAATTTTAATTATTTCATGTCCGCTCCCAGCCACCGTAATATTGCAAACATAATCCTTGTGCGAACGTTTTATATGTGCAAGTAAAAGATTGATGAAATATCAATTTACCGTACTATTCCTTAGTTTATTTAACATAAGATCACGTCTATCCATTTTCACGTTCGTATCGACTAATATAATTTTTTAAAGCTTAGGCCACAAAGATTTAAATGGAAAAAAAAATGAGTAATATTAATAGTCTACCTATGTATGTTCCCGCCTATAGCTACTCCACGTAATTGATTGGTGTTTGTCAAACGTTGTCCTGGCATCGTAGAATGGATAAAAGTTTCTCATACAAAAAATATTAATGATTTAATTCTACTTTGGATACTTACCAAGTTTACATTGAAAGCACACCACATCGTTTAAACAAAAAACGATGTATAAATAAAAGATGCAGATGCAAGCACTCAAAATGCGGTATTATGTTTGTGTTTTGTAAATCAATAAACTAACATATATTTTTTCAATTTTTATTTCGTAAACGGAGCTAAAACAAGCCAATACAATGTAAACAAAATGTTGTGATTCGTTATAATTTTTATCACAGACAAAATGTAAACCGTTGATGATTTTTAAAGTTCAAACGAAAGCTATAAATAGAGACAATAACAATGACATGATGCTGTCGTCACATTACTGTATTATTTACCATATAATAGTGAATGATTAAATACTAGTACGTTAAAAATATATGAATCGTGTAAAGTACAATGTAGGTCAATGAACTTCTATATTGCCGATGATTAGGGTCAAATTTGTAATATTTTGAACCTAAAGTAGGTGATATTTAGACGGTTCATAGAAACTGCCCGCACCCCATTTTTTGTTAAACTATGCATATGAATAAGACTACCACTTATCATGAAATAACACTACATTTTTTTTAAGATTTCCACAGGTAATGAAATCTTCGTGTTCATATTCCTAAAGCTACCTTTTATTTCTCCATGTTCATATTCTTATTGACTATTTTTAATAATTCGTATACTTTATTTTTGGAACAGTTTTATTTAACTTTTTGATGGAAAAATAATTTCTTTTAATCATAATTACAAACTTATCTGTTTTTCTATATTGGACAAATATCAATTATTTTTTTGAAAAACAGAACTGGATATCTTTCAGCCTTTAAAAAATCACTACGTTTCGAAACAAAAATACTAGTGTCTTACAAAACAACAATAACATACGAAAGGTAAATCGATGGTCTTAGAAGAGATCTATAACACCAAACAAATGCAAACATCCCTGCGTTATCATGTCAACAGAGGAGATTCATTTCGCTATTTCGCAGTTTGGCGAAGAATTAGTCAACTACTGCGCGGTACTTAGGACGATGGCGGGAAATATAATGAATATTAAATGTATTTTATATAAATTGCTCAAAAGGTGATGATAAGTGGATTATTAACGGTAAACAAATAACTGTTGTGACTTTACAAAAATTGAAATTTTAAAAATCAAAATACTTCTCGAAAAGGTACAATGTACAGAGCTTTAAAAGGTTACACCTGGATCCACAATATTTTTTAAAGACTATTAGCTAAGTAGAGGTTCCTCAACAAGTGACTGATGTTTATCATGTTTATCAAACTCGAGTTAGTTAATTTTCAAATTTTGAAAAAACACCAACTTTAGCGAGTGTCTTTTAAAATTTTGAAAATTAACTAACGAGAGTTTTGATAAACATGATAAACAACAGTCACGCGTTGGGGAAGTTATTTATTCCATAAATCTATATTTATATCGTTGTGACCATTTTCTCGTCTCCATTCAGGGAAACTTACCACCATACAATGTGTAGTGATAACTTCCCTCCATAAAATATAGTGCATAAATAAATAGCCAATATTATATTGCTTAATACTTTGAATAAGCAACTACCTGTTAAACAGTAAATACAATGATATTTAAAAAATGCGTTGTGAAAAGTAGCCCGAAGTAGAGAGCCAATCGGAATCAAGAGTTCGTGGAGTTGACCAATCAGAGGCGCCGTAGGTGTTTACACACTAGAGTGTGTAAACATAAACGATAACCAACTGCTATGGAATTTTTCATATGGGTTTTCAATTGTGAAACATATCTGTGGCATGCGGAAAATTATTTTTTAGTATTTGGTATCAAACCCAAATTCTTAACCTTGATCCCGTTAAAAAATGTTTTTTTAGAAAAAAAATTATGTTCTGAAACTATACGTAGTGAATACCATTATTAAAGGATAACAAAAGAATGAAGCCTCTGGTATCAGCCTTCACCAAATATATGTCGAAAAGGTAGACACAATGGGTCCCTTGGCACATACTCAGACTATTGTTAGAAAGCAAAATTCCAGACCCTCTATCCTTTCAAAAAGACAAAATAGATAAGAAAACCCAGATCAGGTAGTAATGAAACTAGACCTTTCACACTACAAAATTTGAAAGAAATCGGACCCAACCTTTGATCAAGTCACAATTTTTGCGATTTAGTTTCACGGGTGTGTATAATTCAACTATTTCAAAATATTTCAAGAGTCACTATTTCAAGACCATTACAGTGACCTTCGAAATGGCGCAAATACCATCCCTGCAAAAATAATCGTCTATACGGCGCATAGACGTGAAGGCAATTTTGCGTGGTTTCACGTCCCTTAATATACATATGTGATATTATTAGTGTGAGAAAAGAAAGCTTAAGCCCAAATGTCTGGCAATCAAACCCTATATTGAAAGGAATTTTTTCATAGATGAAAAAAAATTCTGCTGGTGTTATTCATTCGTTAAATTATTGAAGATTAGCGGGAATTCTAAGATTGATGTAAATGTGTAGATCGTGTAGACCATCATCTTCGATACTCCGGGGATTCCGAACACTTACGATCGCTACACCCCTGGACTATCTCATAGTAAATTGGAGGCAATAGAAAAGGTAATTTAGTCGATTGATGTACATCAAAAGAGACTTACAATGGCCCATTGTGGTTGGCTGTGTCTTTGATATTGGGCGTTACTCTCTCTGTAGTCTTTAAAGATCAATATTTGATTGGTTCAAATGTTTTCCGCTGAGCTGCCTTTAGTTTTACTATGAGATAGTCCAGGGGTGTAGAGATCGTAAGAGATCGGAACCCCTGGAGTGACGAGGATGGTAGACGATATGCATTAATTGTAATTACCGCACGCGACACAAGCAAAATGTTATTTAAATATACCCCTAACATCGATCACTTCAAGTCAATAGACTTATCCAAGAGCCGCTTTTAAGAAAATAATGATACTACAAGTATAAAGGAAGTGTTTACATTTATCTACATTGATTTATTTTCACCAGGTTTGGATCATTGTTTAGCTGTACCATCGCCGTACTTACCAACAGAAAAGGTACATGTATAGATGACGCAACTTGTAATCATTGCATAGATACTTACCGCTTATAATCCAAGCTAAACGCTTTAGCTTCTTCTAGGTTATAGTCAATGTAAGTGGAATTTATTTATTTTATAGCACTTCCTCTCAAACGGGTAAACAAAGCGGTCACATTTTATCGAGAACGGACTAACCAATTATGCCCGGTATGTCAAACAAGAAAATAACTATCGCTACTTTTAGTAGCTTACGGCAGGTCGAAATGGAGTAACGATTTAGTAAAAAAGTGAAGCCCTTATTGTAGTAGAGTATGTCACTGTAGGCAAGCTCTGCATCTTAATTTAAAGGTACCACAGTAGTTGTGTATAAAAGATCTTTACAAAACCAAATTCATCTCTATATTCGTAACAATATCTAAAACTCGTGGTCAAACACCACCTTGAGGTACTTACATACATTGCAAATAACTTTCCGGAAGCGTTATGGACTAAAATCGATTCGAAAATTGGGAAGATATTGATTTCATTTGCAAATTTCAGGAAGCCTATTTTAGTGCAAGGATAAGATAATCGGATGTTTAAAGATGCTCCATCGCTGACAATTGGTATTTTTTCACTATCAAAAACAGGAGCAGACGATTTCATATTTTTCTTAAGTTAGAAAAGTTACTTACTTTACACCATTACCACCATTGAAAAGTTTGAGTTTCTAATTTTACTTCAAGTTGAAAATATAAAAAATAATTAATTGCATCCCGAAATAAATCTGTGGCACTATATCCTATATGGAATGAAGTACTGATTGCGCATGCACCAAAGGCAAAATAAATTATCTTATAATATTTTTTTGTGTTAATGAGACATATATATACAAGACTAAACACCAATTATTGTTCTAATGATGAATGCCATTTTTGCTCTGTCGACGGTGGAGCATCTTTAATTAAGGATTAAAGTCTCTTTCTGGTGGTTCTATCGAAGGATAAAGTTGAGTAGGGTATCGATATTTGGAATGGACCGCGAAGCGGTCCATGAAACAAATATCGATACCCTACTCAACTTTACCCTTCGATAGAACCACCAGAAAGAGACTTTAATCCTTATATTTACAGTCTTAACTATTATTTTTCATAGCTCAAAATTTACCCTTAATAGTGTTTATGGCATTTATAAGACTAAAATTGAATTATATCGTTTGGTTCCGACAGGCATTTCGAACAGCCACTTGAAGTGGCGGAAATTCCCGCCAATTTATCAATGAACATACCAATAAAATGAGTTCCGTCTGATGAAGTATATATCTGAGGTTTTCCCGGTATGGAACTATAAATCATTTTATTTATCTGTTGTTAAAAACACCATGGTGCAAAGCAGTTTGGTTTTAATATTTTGCTTCGTATGATTTCACACGCTTACACAATTCATAACGTGGCAGGATATTTAACGTAGTTGTGACGCGGCGTCCGATTCAAACCGCCTGTGTCAAGGAGGTGTGACAAACAGAGAGTTTCTTCAATTTTGTGATCACTTGAGTTCTACTTAATCAGTTCACGTTTGAAATTTCTTGAATACACGGATGTTTACATAGTTCCATGTCATTCTTTCCGGATTTTAGAGATTTTCAAATGTATCGGACGTCGTTTCGAGGAACATGTACAAACACAGGTAGGCCCACTACTGTAAACGTTTACTGTACCGCTCTCAAAATGTTAGCTATATTTATATTGTTGTTTTAAACACTTCAATAAATATTAGAGGTATCTATTACAAGTATTGTAAAGCTACAATTGAAGGATTCCGTTTCATTGATATTTCGAAACACCCAAACGTACATTGTGTATGTAAGTCCTACTCTCGCCGATTCACAGTAGATTCTAGATACCGTACAGGACTTGTCTGTCCGCCGAGGTGAACAAAAATGCATTGTCGTGCTAGGTCGTTTTGGTTACACTTATCCAACTCAAATACTGACGTGTTCTGACATATCTTATTCATTCGCGTACAACCAAAGATGTTAAAAATACAAATATAATGTAGATCTAGGCTACATGTTGTAGAGAACAACACAGACTCACAGACACACAACATGTAAACATTGCGACGTCATCGGAATGTGCAAAACTGTACATTGTACAACATTGTTTATTTATCATACGCACGGAAGCATTGCTCAAAGAGGTACGGTAGTAACATAAACAATGTAACTTTTCTACATTTGTATTTACACACGTACATGTATATGTGTTCAAACCTATTTTGATACATGTACATGTTCATCGAACGTACGTTCGGTTACTGAAAACACCAAAAGTTTCTGATTTGGACCATCATAAATTCATCCGCGCGGCTCCAAATTGCGCGTGACATACTCAATTTATCGAGAAATAAAGTTGAGTAGCCTTTGGTTGAAATCAACGGGGTTTATACTATCAATTCACCACTGACTGTAAATATTCGAAAATAATGCTTATTTAGGAATGTAATTGAATTACTACCATGGAATATTTCAACAACTTTTAAATCGATGCAAATAACGAGTAAAATATTTAATGATAGTAACAACATTCAAAAGAAGGGAGGTAACTCTAGGATATATATTACATGTATGAAAATCGTTAGCATTGGGAGTGCTATATATGCTGGCTATTAGGTGATAATAATTACTTAGCGTTGTGCCGAGATTACTTTAATAGTTATACATACACTGTATTCCAGTAATTAGATGTTCCAGAACCAATCTGATTAAAATACAGATCCTTATATTATCACTACGTTGGATAAGAGGATCTGAGAACATCCCATTAGAAGTCACGTCAAGATGACCTTTTGAAATGGCCAATCAAATTGGCACTGCCAGAATCTTGACTGTGCACGAGATGTCCAAATTATGTTTGTGTATGTAGTCATCTCGCCCAAAGTGCACAACAAAGCTAATAGTATATGTATACTGGGGCGAAAAGACGTTTTCAAGTGATGTTGTAAGGTGTAGAAACTGCATTTGCTCTGAAGTACATGTGGTATAAAGGTCATCTGGACGTGACCCCTTATGGGATATTGTCAGATCCTCTATTGAACGGAGTAGTGGTAAGGATCTGTGTTTTAATCAGATTGTTCCAGAACAGGAAGGAATTAAAGATGTTTAAGTAATTATATACCAATAGCAATATATAGACTAGCAACAACAAATTAAAAAATAATAATAATAATGATTATAGAACTGATGCAAACCTATGGGTAAGGTTTGATGACAGTGACAGGCAGTATGGGGACAATTTGTATTAATTATACCTTTACTTTACTTTATATTACAATTATTATGCATTTATCTTTTTATGCCCAAATTTGCAAATATTTGTATGCTTTCAAGTACATTAAGTCTCATGAATGACTTTACCAAAACATGCATATATGCATATAAATATGTATCAACTTATAACCTGAAACCACTTTTTACAACATTCTCCAATTTTCAGCAGAGATTAATTTTGACCAATTCAATTCACTTGTTCTACTATATTTAAACTATAATTGAAATGAACGTACCGGTACATGTATACATGTATTCCTAGCTGGCTGCCAGTTTCCCTAGATAAACACTTAAACAATGAGGGATTGTAATTGTTATTGTATACATTTATTTTTAAATGTAGTACTTTATTAATATATAGTTAAAACGAAGGAAAAATTGGTATTGATTATATGATATATGTATATAGGTATGATATATAATTATCATTATAAATATTATATATATATGTAGTCACTGATATCTGCTGTTTCAAGGAACATAATTCTATAGGTAAAGAATTAATAGTTTTAACATTAAATCACAGTGTTTTTGCCTCACATTTTATAAGAACGGTACTATTCATGTTCCTATTACAACTATCATTCAAACTAATGCATGACACCATTAACAGACATTTCAACTCCAAATGAAGTAATCATATAAGTCAACCCTCGTTAGTAATTAAATAATTTTATGTTCTTGGAGATTTCATTAATGAATTCTCAATATTGGGACAGTTGTGTTAAACACTTACAGGGACACAGTTACTCTCAGGTGATATAAATCATATATTAGGCCATGGGCTAGGAGGGTCCCACATGCACCCCCCCCCCCAAACCTCCGAACCAATATTTTTCTGAACCCTTATGACCCACTGATCACAAATCCAAATGTTAACATTGCATAAGTTGGGATGAACTTCCGGTTATGACGTCATCAAGATGGCCGCCATCTCGAATTTCACTAAAAATTGAAAAATAGTCATAACATTAACATTTTTCAACTGAAGTAGACAAATGAGGTATCAAAATGACCACAATAGAACTACAAATACATATCACGACCAAAAAATCCAATATATGTAGTGATTTCTACGCAGGAAATGAAAAAAATCGGATTTAAAGCTCAAAAATGGTGATTTTTCAGCAAATTTTTCATGTTTTGTTTGACGCAGCAAAAATGTTTCCCAACAACAATCTATTATTTCTAATAAGTTTTTTGACCACTTGTCAATCAGTTTAAGCAACAAAAACAACCAAAACCAATGTTAACATTGTATAGGTTCCGGTTATGACGTCATCAAGATGGCCACCATCTCGAATTTCATTGAAAAAGGAAAAATAATCATAACATTAACATTTTTCAACTGAAGTAGACAAATGAGGTATCAAAATGACCACAATAGAACAACAAATACATGTCAGGACCAAATAATCCAATATATGTAGTGATTTGAACGCAGGAAATGAAAAAAAAATAAGCTCAAAAATAGTCATTTTTCAGCATTTTTTCATATTTGGCTTAACGCAGCAAAATTGTTTCCCAACAACAAATTATTATTCACAATCAGTTATTTGACCTCTTATCAATCGGTTAAAACAACTACAACAAAAACATATAGAAATGCAAAAGACAATTGTTATACCATCATTTGGTTTACAAAACATCACCGGATGCGGCATATGATTGTTATTTTTTCCAAACTGCTAACACTACAGTTTCCTGGTGTCTTGGAATTTCCTGAATATAACATTGGCTATTGACGATTTATATCTTAACAAATTTGAATTTGAAGTTGGCTGAATATCTAAGTGGGACTTCAAAATAATTCATTTTCATGTTCGAAATTTTGTAGACTAGTAGCCTCTCAAACTGATTTATTACAGCAAAACGCTAACTAATAGCTATAGGGTATCAAATTAAAGTTCCGTAAATACCATGACACTTTTCGAAACATTTTGTGTCTTTTAGAATGAGCACATCCATTGTTTATTTACTGTGTATAACGCAAGGAAATATAAGATGGTTACTACAGTGTCACATATTTCTTTCACTAGTTCTTAATGCTAATCATTTTCGTTGTGCGGGCTTTCTCGCCAGAGTGTCGTCTTCGACCTCGGTGACCTGATGTGACATTACATTACCGAATTACCATCGTGGTTCTAACTTGTCAACTGTCCATGGTCAGAGTTAAGATCAGAAACATCGACTTCAGGGATGTGGGAGCTCTTCCTGTTTCCAACCTAGTTTCACCTAGATTCACATATCGTATATGATGTTCCAGACTTCCCCGGCATGATGGAAAAGGCACCAGATCAATATTCTGCGGAGGGTTGAGTTGGTTCTCCTTAATTCGTATGAAGCACAATTCCTCATTCTTGTGAACCTCAGTGACCATAGGTGGCACAGATGGATTCTTTGAGGTCATAAATGATGAGGGCTGCAGTGAAGTTTCACTCTTTGCCAAGTCTGGAAAGCACTTTAGAGAACTTTTTACTGGAGAGTCTTCAATGGTATTTTTGCGCATACACCAGATGTGACACAACCAGCACCTTCAAGGGAGTGGTAAAAGTCAGACCAATGAAAAAAAAACATTTATGCCCTCATTAATGACCTCGATGATATCACCTGTGCCATTTAAGGTTGCACGAGGGTCCACAAGATTGATGAATAGTACGTATATACTTAACACGAATTATGGAGTTATGTGCTAAGGAGAACCAATTCCACCATTGGTAGAATGTGCATCTGGTGTAATTTCCATTATGCCGGAGAAGTCTGAAACAGCATATACGTACGATATGTTAGAATCTGAAAAAGATCCCACATCCCTGAACCTGTTGTTCCTGATATGAACTCTGGCCATGGATGGGTCATAAAAGACTAGAACAACACTGGTAATGCAGTGTCACATGAGCTCATCGACATCGAAGACGTCGATCTGGCTTTCGACGAATTGGATACTGATATCTCGAGTACTCTGATTCGGACTGCATGTACCAGCTACCAGATATGCCGAGTTTCTTCAGTGGATAGGTCAGTGAGGCGAGAAAGCACGCACAATGATAATGGTTATCATTGAAAACCAGTGAAAGACATATTAGTGACATTGTAGTAACCATCTGACATTTTGCATATGCTATGCATAGAAAATAAACAATGAATGTGCTCATTTTCAAAGACACAAACGCTTTGCATGGGAACTGTTAATGATATTAACGGAAACACAGGCTTAGCTTAGGTTAGATTTGTTGCGCTATCAGTAGGTGTTGTGTTATTTTTGAGACGCTGCTAATCTACAAAATTGAGGGAATAACAATTATTCTTTTTTTTTTTTGCATTTCTATATGTTTTTGTTGTTGTTTTTGTTTTTACTGATTGATAGGAGTTTAAATAACTGATTACGAGTAATAATTTGTTGTTGGGAAACATTTCTGCTGCGTCAAGCCAAGTATGAAAAAATTGCTGAAAAATCACCATTTTGAGCTTAAAAGCTTATTTTTTTATTTTTTCCGTACAAATCACTAAACATATTGGATTATTTGGTCCTGATATGTATTTGTCGTTCTATTGTGGTCATTTTGATACCACATTTGTCTACTTTAGTTGAAAAATATCAGTGTTATGGCTATTCTTCATTTTTTAGTGAAATTCGAGATGGTGGCCATCTTGATGACGTCATAACCGGAACCTATACAATGTTAACATAGGTTTTTGTTCTTGTTGTTGTTTAAACTGATTGATAAGTGGTCAAAAAACTTATTAGAAATAATAGATTGTTGTTGGGAAACATTTTTGCTGCGTCAAACAAAATATAAAAAAATTGCTGAAAAATCACCATTTTTGAGCTTTAAATCCGATTTTTTCATTTCCTGCGTAGAAATCACTACATATATTGGATTTTTTTGGTCGTGATATGTATTTGTTGTTCTATTGTGGTCATTTTGATACCTCATTTGTCTACTTCAGTTGAAAAATGTTAATGTTATGACTATTTTTCAATTTTTAGTGAAATTCGAGATGGCGGCCATCTTGATGACGTCATAACCGGAAGTTCATCCCAACTTATGCAATGTTAACATTTGGATTTGTGATCAGTGGGTCATAAGGGTTCAGAAAAATATTGGTTCGGAGGTTTGGGGGGGGGGGGGGGGTGCATGTGGGACCCTCCTAGCCCATGGCCTATATATTAAAGTGATAATCATATTTAGATAGCAAGTTAAGTATTTCCATTATAAATAATAATTTTAAAAAAATGAATTTAAAATGAATAAATGCTATGCATGTGCATTGATCTCAATAAGTGTATTCATACGTTGACTAGTGCATTTGTGTGCCAGTTCTTGTGTTTTATATAATACAAGCACAATGAGTAGAGGTATAATAGACGTGTACATACAGGAACACATTTAAATCTAAACAGCAAAGGATTTACCAACAAGCACGAGATAGTAAATTGTATAATCACCTCAATCATTTTGTGTTCTACTTATTTGGACAAATTCGATTTTTTAACTATAACAGTTACATCATGGGACCTTATATATTAACCTTGATTCACAGTTCAGGAAATGACACAGTTACAAGTCTATTATGTAATAGCTATAGTTACATGTATAGCTAGAAATTTGTTTGTATGCAAATTAAGGCACACACTTCCTCTTTCCTACAATAAATAAATGAAATAAATATACATATGGGATTTAAGGTATATAATTGCATTGTAATTTCTCAGTTGGACAACTAATTATTAAAGGTCAATTAAAATTATAAAGTAAAGTAATATTCTATGTGATTCAATTTCCTGTCATTTTACTTCATTTTATAAGTCGCACATATTCATGCATGTTGGTGCAACAAAAACTAGTGCTGATCATGATTTCATTTATGATGCTGGTTTCGATACTCATTACCTTCATCAGTCACAGTGTTAGAGTAAAGGCATGTAAACTTTGCATGTTATTTCAACTTAATGGTCACTGGTATGTCATGGTGTTTATTTTGTAAGTTATTTGTGAATGGCTTAATGTAATTTAATTGTTGGTATTGAGTTGTCAAAACTGTAGAAAAGTTTAGCATTGTGGTATATACATGTATATCTATAATTACACCTATCAAAGATGTGTCGATTCATGAACATTGCATTTTGTTTTGCTAATTTTTTCAGCCCCTTCAGGCAGCTGTGCTAATATTTTAATATTTGGATACAAGAGTTTAGATGGCATACATATATTCGTACCTATAATATTGTAGCTAATAACTAGCATCATTAACAATATTAAGTACTGACTGGTTTGCCCTTAGCAAGAGACACATGCCCCTGAATTTTTTAAGAAATCAATGCCATATTAAAAAAAACTTCCAAAATAACAGATGTGCTGAGATAATAAATTTAGACAATAAAAACTAAAAGGCGGGGGTTGGGGTGAGGCTAACATAGTAAGTTGCATTGGGATTCCTAGAAAAGGGGAGGGGGTCCGTGAAATAGGAGGCCTTGATTGCATTGGGAGAGTCGGTATAGACCGTCTCTTGTGGCAGGATCCTAGGGATTCGGACTCGCATGCAATCAAATGTGACTTCAATCTAGTTCTAGGTTAGGTCTCATCCATGATTTACCATGGGGAACAGGAATTTTAGTCCACTCCCGAGGAAAACCTGGTGGGACATGGTAGACTATGTTAGGTCTAATCCATGTTTACCATGGGAAGACAAGAATTTTTGTTTAAAACTAAAATTAGTTCACTCCTGAGGCACCAGGTGGGACGACTTAGTAACTTCACTGGTGCTAATTACCACTGCGGAGTTCTTGTTCACCATGAAAAAAATCATATGTTATATGATTTATCCAAGGGACAGCAACATATTTATAGATGGAAATAACTATATAATGTGATATATGTATATAGATACAAGGCTTATATGCACAGTGCTGATATGCACAAAATGGCAGTGCATTAACTGGATTGTCGTACGATTGCTCTCACTCAAACTTACTTTGGGGAGATATGAGACCAACCCGTGTTTTACCTGGGAAGGTGTGGGGGGGGGTGCTGATGTGCCATTTAGTGTATGTTATACACAGGCGGTCAGTTCCGTGTTCTTAGGATCCTTCCTGACATTGCTATGACCTATATATGTGCAAATATGGTAAGGGGGAAGATTAGATGTACCTTAAATTAAATTGTGGTTTTTCATGGGAGAAGGTATGTTTTGCAGGCACTAGTTCGTAGTTGTAGGATACCGATATTGAATAAAGCTTGGTGGAAGTATATTTATGGCGTTCATTGTTTTGGTTTTAATCGGATGTTTAATCGACAACATGCGGCGTTTACGTAAGTGTACTTAAATGTGTACATACACTACAGGATTCATCCCAAATATAGATTGGATCAATGCGTTACGGGGTGCAAAGGTTAATGCATATGTAGCGGGACTACATTGGGTCTATCACCAGCGACTAGCCGTGGGTTCCATTTGCGGATTCTTACCAGTTGTACTAAATTGAAAAGGCATAGCCAAATGGAACGCGTTTGGATTTTTCCTAGAATGATGAATGATACGTTTTGAATATAAAAGCCACTTGTTTTCGGTATTTACAACATAACAACAAAATGGATATAAAAGTAATACCTAAATACTTGTACCGGTACAGTTCTGCTGGTACAGCACGGTGCGTTCCATTTGAGATACAACATATTCGTAGCGATACAACTGGTACGAATCTGCAAATGGAATTCCTACAAACATGTGCGGTAAGCTTAGTAGCACAAAAACATAATTTGCTACCGTTTAGCATACAAATAAACGCCAATGTTTCAGATGTACACGACAGAGTAACTTAGAATTAACTACCAATATACATTAGAAATGAGATAAATAGGTTCACAATGAACAACAAATTACTTAGATTGCTTGTATTTGCAACATTAAACAACATTTACATTTACCTACACATCTGCGATCATTATTTGCAGTTCATTATACTCTTGAGAAAATGATTTCATCATTTGAAGTCATAAAGTACTACTTTTTTGTATTTTGGTACAGTGATGGATGTCAAAAGAGATCCTGGCATGTACCTCTAGCGAGGGAATTTACTTTAGCACAGACCTCTGAGATCTTTTGCATACGGATGTTTCTTGATCTCTAAACGACGAGGTTAAAGTACAATTTACTGCATGTCGATTAGTCTCACCTTCTAGTAATTATAATATTGAAATATATATAGACATTTTTAGGTCTGTATCCTATGGCTGGAGGGAACCCTTTTTTTAAATTCTGGATTAGATATCAATAATCCTTTGTAACCTGACAAATATTTTCTATATTGAAAAATATCGGCAAGTACAAACTTCCACATTCAAATTTTATATCTAATAATTATAAGATACCTCTACGTATAATAACCAACACTGTATATCTTATGTATTTTGTACTATGCACTAGATGTTTCTTATGGAGAGTACTCATATAGGCTATGCATGTTGTTCAACGTTTTTTTGATAATTTTTAAAATAAAATTTGTTGAAATTGAAAAGTTAAAATATCACGTCAAATGATGACATCATAATCACCGAATGAGAACTTAAGACTAACTTACATTGTTTCGGGATATCAGTTCAGTTCGTTGTTACTTTGAACCATTTGGTTCATCAGTGGAGCAAATACATACAGTACTTAAGCAATAAACTGTTACCAGATTGGACATACAGTTGATATGAAGCCCATCCGGAAGGAAGATAAATAGAATGGCGCTGGTTAGGGCGCCATGAATATTTATATTTCGGACGGATGGGCTTCATATCAACTGTATGTCCAATCTGGTAACAGTTTATTACTTATATTTCCATTACGATCATTTAAATTCAAAACTATACACGTATATCCTTTGAGTTTCCCGCTTGCGCTAGTGTTGACGTCACCAAGTTAAATAAACGGAACAGACATAGCATCAGCTTCTGAATATAGTTCAACATAAAACGGTTTGAAACAAACCGAATAAATGAAAATTATGCGATTATATTTTTAATACACTCTATTTTGTCAACACGATAATACTTTTAGATTAAATATTCATACGCTTGACCAGATTGGAGTTCATAGTCTGATATTGCCTATCTGGTTTAACATAGATTAAACGGGAAACTGAAAGTAGAATGGAAATATAGTGCATACAATAACATACCCGTACACATAAAAAACAACTTTAAAACCACTCTCTCATTACAATGCAGACGTAACAAAATGGGTCGATATTTAGTATGTAACACTAAGTTTAAAAGTTCATTTGTTATAGTACACATGGGAAAGTAGAACAGACAATAGATTGATAGGTATAGATATCTCATAGTCAGGATCAGCAGTGTTGCCTTGATTGGTATCACGTAGTCTGTCATCATGGGAGATGATATCCAAGATGAGCAGGGCGGAACCTGACTTGCAGTTTATCAAAGAGGAAAGCGGTACAGCCCACATGATAACGCAGCAAAGCGTAAGGTTTATGTTAGATGGGGAATTGGAGATTTTGAGACGCACATGCATTTTTAATATATGCACAAACTTATTACATTTATCGTACGAACATTACGGATATACGAATGATAAACATCGGGTCCGCCATCAAGGTTCTAAATGACACGTTTCAAGAATCGAACAGCTTCTGCCGATTCGGTTAAGTCGGCACTACGTATTCCTTACCTGCTTATTTGTACCGCTACGGACCCGTAAATGGAATGCAAGGAGAATGTCCACATTGCAACACTGTAACACCCTATATGCCTGATATTAGTCTTGTAATATGATAGGAAGAAGGGCTACCAAGTTTGTTCATATGAATAACCTGGATCTTCATCCGAGGTCACAGGGGTCAAATAGGTTTAAAAGTAGATGACTTGTCTTAACAACTTACTGTGCATTTCAGTTTTACTATATGTATTTTATTTTAACAGTACTTGGGCCTCCTGTTTCTTTAGTAATATATTGCAAATCATCAGGTTTGACCAATTAATCTGTGAAAATTATTCAAATGGACAGACAAACCGTGCAAATGGTTTATAAACATAAGTTGCAACACAAACATTTGTTACACTGGTTTATTACTTGTAACCTTTCACACAGTTTTTGTTTGTGTTAATAAAACTCTACAAAACATCTATCTTTTATCAACATGGTAGGTAACATATGCTGAAAATAACAACATTGTGCGTTCATCCATATCATTCTATTTATCACATGTCATTTCAGGTAGGTAAAGCATGCGCATTTTCACTAACCTGTTAATGCGTGCAGTCAACCATACCAATTTAATCATCACATGTAAACCTGGTGCACCTAAAATACCTATTATCATAATAGTGCACCCTTCGATTTCTATAAAATTCCAAGGACGGGCGGCATAACCTTGCTCTACCAGGACACGTCTTTATGGATGATTGCATGTGATACATTGTATCTATAACCTGAAAGATATTTTCAATATGTGATTTTAGTGTTTTCTTGCATATCTGACAAACAAAAATGAAAAAAATGCTCAAAAACTAGATAGCGTGAAACAAACATCAGCTTTGCTTCTTCCCCTGATAGAAATTAGTCAAAATAAAGTATTTAAACAAACTGGAAGTTAAAATATGATATATCAGTGTAGTTTGCCATGAATAAGATATTTGGATACCTTAAATATCTAAAAAAAAAATAAGTGCCAAATACTTAGCATAATACAAGAAGTAAAAAGGATAAAACATACCCGCCATTAGCGAATAACTAACTAAAGCGTTTAGAGAAAGATACAAAGATATGTTAATAATGCATTTTTATGCATAACTAGATGATCCCCAAACCATCGAAGTCGTACTCCGTGTCTGTGTATCTATCGATGTTAGATATGCCTAATAATCCTCAATGTATTAAAGGGAGACAATTACCCATCTCTAGTGGGAGTGTCCTGAAGATTGATTTTTTAAAACTCATTTCTAAACACTCTTTGATAGTCTTTTCATGCATGTATCTATCCAAAAATAGCCCGCGCTTTTTAGATTATTCGACCACAATTGAGTATGTGACAGGATTGATAATGAAATTTCCATCTTAAATTGAAAGTTAGATATTTAAAAAAAAATCACTAAATGTTATGAAATGTAGTCTATTCCATTGACCTTCAAATATCCCCACAATGTGTAGAAATATACCACTTATGGATACATGTATTACTTTCATTTAGGCAGTTTCTAAGGGAACACGTGCCCGATATTGCCTAAAGTGGTAAAATGTATATAAGAATGAATTCACTTTAAAATATGATAATGGACGTCACATTATGTTTTAGAATAAATATCTGAAAGGACTATGTATGGGTTTGGGCCCTTTTTGGTCCCTAAATTCATGAAATTTTCGAAACTGTTATTTAGTTATTAATTTGTTGTATTTCAAATATTTAGTACATCCCTGATTCAACTATAATGACTGCTTAAGTCTGCAGCTATAGTTGTCATGGTAGCCATTCAAAATATGCAGGAATTATGAAAATGTGGAAATTTTGACAATTTTTTCCTATGTTCTACTGAGCTTTTTTTCTATGAAAGTATAGAGTGCATCCTTGAACAAACGTGTATGAACTTCCAATGCATCTTTAGGAGAACTATAAAGTTTGTTCAAGGATGCGCTCCGCTGTATAGTTTGTAAAACAAAAACTTGTCAAAACCACATTTTCATAATTTATCCATATTTCGAGTGGTTACCATGACAACTAAAGTTAAAAAATAACTATCATTACAATAAAATTAGGGATGGGCTTATTATTTCAAATCCAGCATTTGTATACTTAATAACCGTTTTGAAAAATTGACGGATTTCGAGGCCAAAAAGGGCTGAAAGCATACATAGTTCTTTTACAGTTAGTGTATTTGTATCTACCTACCGGTTGATATATTACTGCTAAATGTGTATGCTCTGTAGTTAGGCTATTCGCAAGAATAGTGGCTATCGATCGTTTGTCATGTTTATTAATAAGTACGTATGTTTGCCCTTTGGCTTATCGTGGTTCGAGCTAACCATTATTACATCCGATTACCAAATTATTAATTTATGTTGTCTGTATAAACCTCATTTAAACCATTCATGTATATCAGTCGACTCCGTCATGCTACACTGACTCAGTCCTTATGTATTATCGATCATATCAAATTAGCGGCAAACTACAGATTTTATCTATTTCTGTGCATTATTTCATTATACGTATTAAACACATCAGCCAAAGCAATTTTAACATTTATATCTAAAACGTTAACATTTGTGGTCTGATAATTACAAGTGAATGTGTGGAAAGTCAACCAAAGAAACTAGTACGGTGAGACACCCGGGTGAGACGTATCTGACATACAGGCATGTTACAGTTTTTTACGAAAACAAATAATTTCCTTCTATAAGATAACGCTGCACAAATGTCAAGGGTTTGGTGAATATGATAATGGGAATGACGCCAGTGTGTGCAAATGGCTCTGTATAGTTTGATTTCTAGGATAACGTGTTCAACGGTCACCCCCAGAGGAGCTGGGGATTCTGTTAAATTTTCTGGATAAATGTTTTTGATTTGGGGCTGCCTCCTAATTTCCGGGTGTATGGCGTCATCAAAGTAAATCTTTAAGGAAATATCTCGTAGCCCATAGTGTCTTCTTGAAACGAAGCTGTTGGTTTTCACCGTTACTGGGGAAATAGATGGATTCTGAGACATCTCCCACACCCCAACTCATCTAGTTCACTCCGAATTGATGCTGGAGAAATGTCAACACCAATGATAAAACGGCATGACTGGGATAGGACCTTAGCCATACCAAGATTAACATGAATCTATTTCTGAGCGATTGTATAGTCTTTGTTTTGGCTTCCTAACTATTTCAATTAAAGACTTATCACCGGTTGTTTAAAAAAATAATAGATGGCGAGGAAAGAATGAAAAGACTTCTCTCAAACATTGTCCGAACTACCAAATTGATTCCTTATACACGTTGAATGTCCTGGAAGCAGTTGAATTATTGCAACGATGATCTCTATAATGAGGCGGAAGAATTTTTCCTTGCCCTGTCCGTCCACATCCAAGGCATCGTCGGGATTACGAATAAATGGGATGGCGGCAAATACTGACAACTATGAGGAAGACGGAGATGAAAAAAAGAAAACAAAAGAAAGCAAAAAATCTTCTTTGAGAGTCTTGTTAGAGATTACCAAGAAAAGTATAACTTAATTGAAAAAAAAATCTGCTCCCGAGCAGTGACAGCGAATAAAAGCAGGACATCGTAACAATTGTGTATATTCATTTAATTTCAAAATTACAAAATGCATTACAAGAATTTACGGAGAGTCTACAAATGAAATTTCAGATAGATATCTTAAGTGATTCTTTGAGAAACAGCGGTAACAAATTTTGCTTGATTTCGCAATATACAGTCAACTTTTTATGATTTGTTAAAAGCAAGAATAAACGTCACCTTCAAAGGTAAAGAAAAATGAACTGATATTTTTGAATTAGACGAGAATGATTGGTTTAACATTTACACTCTTCCCTTTAAAATCTAAAAAAATTCAAGACTACATTGGTTACAATTTGGAATCGCAACAATTCTTAACTACAAACTCCTTTCTGTTCAAAGTTAAATTGCTAGACAATCCTTTTTGTAATCTGTGTAACTTAGAGAGAGAATCTATCATACATTTGTTTTGGGAATGTGATCAAGTTCAAAACCTTCTTGAACCATTTGACAGATTATTGGATGCTTTATTTATTCCATTTAGACTGAATAAAAAATAAAAAATGTTTTTTTTTTGGAAATTTAAATGATTTTTATAGCCCAGCCTTTAAAATTGATAACCAAATAATTTTGCTTATAAAAATATATCTACGGATGAAGATGCCAACACAAATCATTAAATATTAATTATCTACTATATTGCATTTACGATCATTATAAAGTTCGAAAATATACCGTCAATAACAAAGGGGAGAAAGAAAAAACAAAATTCTTAGCTGAATGGAAAAAATGGAATAAATTAATTAAGATTCTTGACTTAGCATTTGAAGGGAATGTATATATATATATAAGAAATAGATATTTTCCCCGTTCGAATGTGTACATGCAATTTTTTTTCGTGAAATTAAAATAGAATTCTTGTGTAAACCCTAGTTTCTGACATGGCAACATATATAATTAATAGTTTAATTATGAATAGCAGTAATAATATCTGCTTCTATAATAAATTTATATATGAGTTTATAATAAAATATTGTTACTTTATCTACCATTCAGTTTCTCAATAATTACAAAACTAGTTTGGATAAACCTACACTTATATTTCATATTTTCATCTCTCATCTTCTTCTTCTTTTCCCTCTTCTGCTTCTTCTCTATGTTTATGTGTGTTAGGTGTGTGTGATGATAAAAGTTTGTGTGAGTGTATGTATGTATCTTGGAATGGATGCTCTTTTTGTATATATCCTTGTCCTAATAATATATACATGTACTGTATATATATAAATCCAACTCTTTATATATTTTTCCTTATCATTTTTTTTCAAATATTTTTTCAAGCTATTTTATATACATATCTTCTTTTGTCATTTTTTCTGATTTTGTTTTTATCTTAAACCCAGTCTGATTGAGAGAGAACGTCACAGTGAGTAAGTTGAACGAGTAATGATCACAGAATTGAAAATGTTGGTGAGGAAGTATGTATGACTGCGTGTTATTATTACATATTTATTTACTGTATTGATGAAATGACACTTTGGAAAAATAAAAGAATTACAAAAAAATATATAGCCAACTAGTTCTACTGTTTTGTGGGAATCTCTCGCCTTCTTGATATCTTTTGATCTTGAAATACGCGATATTGCATTGCACAGGACGTTAATTTACAGATACTATTGTAAGGAACCATTGTAAAGATGTCTTCATTTTAGGATACGAATATTATCAAATGTTCTCTAAATTACCATCGCTGTTTATTTATATTATCCCGATCCACTATATATATATACTTTACATATTGAAAATTACCTCACTCTTGTTCATGTAGATAGTCAGTCCAGTTCCGGCTTGAGTGGTAAGAGAACAGCTTCCAAGTAAGTAAAATAAGCCTATCGTATTGTAATATACCACAATATTTACAGTCGGTGGTGAATTAATAGTATAAACCTTGTTGATGTCAACCAAAGGCTACTCAACTTTATTTCTCAATAGATTGAGTATGTCACGCGCAATTTGGAGCCGCGCGGATGAATTTATGATAGTCTAAATCAGAAACTTTTGGTGTTTTCAGTACCGAAAGTACGTTCGATGATCATGTATCTAAATTGGTTTGAACACATATACATGTACGTGTGTAAATACAAATGTAGAAAAGTTACATTGTTTATGTTACTACCGTACCTCTTTGAGCAATGCATCCGTGCGTATGATAAATAAACAATGTTGTACAATGTACAGTTTTGCACATTCCGTTGACGTCGCAATGTTTACATGTTGTGTGTCAGTGAGTCTGTGTTGTTCGCTAAAACATGTAGATCTACATCCTATTTGTATTTTTAACATCTTTGGTTGTACGCAAATGGATAAGATTTGTCTGGACAACATCAGTCTTTGAGTTCAATAAGTTTAACCAAAACGACCTAGCACGACAATGCATTTTTGTCCACCTCGGAGGACAGACAAGTTTATCTACTGTGAATCGGCGAGAGTAGGCATTACATACACAAAGTACGTTTGGGTGTTTCGAAATATCAATGAAACGGAATCCTTCAATTGTGGCTTTACAATACTTGTAATAGGTATCTCTAACATTTATTGAAGTGTTTGAAACAACAATATAAATATAAGCTAACTTTGAAAGCGGTAAACGTTTACAGTAGAGCAATGGAGGGTATTATCGTCAGGTTAAGCATCTCCGGGTCATAGCAAACTCATGTCATACAGTTGACTTAAAAATATGATATGGTTGTCTATACCATTATCCGTGTTCGTATTGTTTAATGCACTGCTAAATAGTATTTTGACTATCAAGTAATTAGATATGTGTATTGTTACTTGCTATTTGTTTACAGGGCTATGACACATGTATATAAAATACATGTTTATCAGAAATCAAATATTTTAGTATAGCGGATATATTCAGTCACGCATCGTAAAATATCTTTGTTAATATCATTATTGCAAAATTTACATTGATGTAATAGTGTTTCAATGTTTAAATGATTATGATTATCTGTTAAACCTAAGTTCTGTATTCCCTGTATAAGAACTGCTCTCTGGTCAAAGAAAAAGTGATATGAATTATCATTAGTATAATAACAAGAACAGGCTCGAGATTCTCTTAAATGGTCGTGATACAGATCAGAGTTTAAATTACTTACTTGGTTTCGTAGCTGGCACAGAATAATGTTATATCTACGGTCGCCATGATATTTAAAAATATTAGAAATTTCTGTAGTTGGAATATCATTATCTATTTTGATACTTTTTTTAAATTGTTCTAATGAATTATTAAATATGAGTTCTATATCTGTTTGATTAAATTTTCTTAGCATTGAGGGACTAAAGCTGTTGAAGTATAATTCAGTTCTACAGAGGGGAAAAGGGGGGGGGTTAAACAGGCGATTATTCCTTAATGTGTAAGGGGTATTATTATTATCATTAATAAGATATCTAGGGGATACATTAATTTTCAATTATAAACATCTATATTGATTTATGCAGTTTCCGTCTGAATGCAAGTGAATAAAGTCCAACTTCATCATAAAATTTATTATGCGATGTTCCTCGCCTCAGGCCTGTTATAATTCTTATTGCTTCTATCTGTACAGATTCTAATAACTCTTTATCTTGTTTTGTACAATTATCCCAAATGACATCACCATATTCTAAAACAGGTCTTATAAAGGATGTATAAATTTTTAAAAGGCTCAATAATAAATGTGAATGTAGAACTACATTAACTATCTGTATCTGTGAATGAAATGTTTTAAAAATATGCATTACCAATATTTATAAATGCAAGGAAAGAGTCATTATATGATGCATTAATTAGCCTACCTGAGGAAGACTTTTCTGTCAACAGAAATATGCCGCGTGAATCGTTGTTTCATTAATATGTGTGAATATTGTCATCAATAAACTGGAACCAGTAAATATCAACATTGTCTACAAATTGTGTATGTAATATTAAGATGAATCAGTTTACATATGTGACACTATGTGAGAAAATGTACGTTTAAAAGGTGAAATAACATAGACTGACGATAACTGTCTCCATGTGACGATAACTGCCTCCGTTCAACCGGAAGTGCAAATAATGAATTCTCCCTTACCGTCAGATTAACGCTGAAAACGAGCGCATTTATTTCTAATTTACTCTAAACTATCCTGGCTGGATAGATACTGAATACTAATTATTGAATATTGAGAACCTTTATGGTATGATAACTATGTAATTGAATGATCAAACTCTGTACATATTAGAACCATAAATGTTGCTTAACTCCAATTGTATAAGAAATTGCATTCAATCTCCTAACAATTTTTTTTTCATATTCAACTAAAGACAAAATTGCTTAGTTTTTGTCAGACTCCCATACAGATTCCAAGGGGATGGGTCAGTGTGCATAAGCACAGGGACTTTATGGCCTAATATCTCATGGTGTGTATGTATGTTAGTCTGTCATGATTTTTATCCCTATTCAAAAACTACAATCATTAGGAATATGAATTCCAAATAACTAAACTTGTTCTGAAACATTTTCTATCAAAAATAAAATTGGAGTTATCCCCCTTTAAATAGTAATTATTAATATTTTTATTACTGTACTGTAACTAATTCAGTTTATATGTATATATAAATATATGTATTAATGAAATGCAAAATGGGAGACAATAATCAAACATTGATTAAGTGAAGTATTTTAAAGGGCTATTAACAATGCCATCTTAATGGTAACTTATAACGTAAATGATACAATTGAATATCGATCTATAATCAGCGGGGAAATATGTGATTTTAATAATAAGAAATTTGAAAGGCATTGATTTACAACACGATACCTGTATATTTATATTACAATTAAAGCAAGAAGTTATTAGATAAATGTAACACCATTAAAGAGTTTAAGAACAATGATGACATTGGTTTGCAAATTTTGACATTTAACGTTTAAGAATTATTTTTAAACCAAAATAAAAAAAAATCTTCGATCAAGCTTTATCAAGCTTAAACATAAAACATTCTAGCCAGTTGTTTTCATTTTGTGTTTACCAACGATTCAACTTCTAAAACAAATATTGAAATGAAAAGTTATAAAAATTCAATGATCTTTTAAAGCATGAAGTGCAAACAGAATACAAATGTTTCCTTCATTTTCATAATCTTTTCACAAAAGTTCACAAATGAATGGTTCTGTAAGATAACACTGATGATCATTCAGAGAAGAGTAAAGCAATATAACACACTTAACGTATCCTGCGTCATTTACATCAACCTGTGTTACAGGCACGCCGCTATCCCACACCCATTTTCCTTCGGCACTCCTGGCGGCTCCCACAAACCAGTAAAGAGTTGATTCTGAAATCAAATGACACCATCGGTTTAACGTACAGCAGTGTGATACTTAATTTTACTGATTTGAAGCTATGTTATTTACAGCAAGATTATAAGAACGAAGAAAATTGACATCGAATGACAATTAATATGATACTTGTTTAAAGATACTATATCGTTGACCAATAGTATTTTTTTCTTTATCAAAATCAGGAGCAGACGAATTAGAGTTTTTTTTTATTTAGCTACAAAAGTTTGCACCATTACCACTATTGAAAATTCTGGGTTTCTTATTTTAAAAATAAAGATATTAAAAATAATTATTTGCGTCCCGAATAGTTCCAAGGCACTATTCCCTATATAGAACTAAGTGCTTATTGGGCTATCACCTGAAGCTAAATTAATTATTTTAGATGCATTTTTGTGTTATTTAGACACATATAAACACGATTATACATCAGTTATTGTTCAAATGATAGGTATCGTTTATGCTCTGTCGGCGGTGGTGTATACCATTACTATGTGTAGAATGCGGCTTGATCAATAACATTAATTATCCATGTGAAATGAAGTTCAAACATTATATTAATTGACTGAAAGCTTAATAATCTGAAGTACTGCGAGGTAAATATTATTTACATCCTAAAATCCAAATTTGAATAAATGTTTTTGGGGAAAATATGCACAACAAATCACCATTTGTTCACGAAATTCGTCGCCCGCATGTGAGTTTCTTATCTTATGAACCAGTTTAAACTGTTTGTGTCACTGTGTTTTTAACAATAAAAACTTGTAATCAATTAGACTCAAAGTAAATATTTAATGAACATTTAAACGGCTTCCAGTCTTAGTGTTATTCCGTATGCATATATATCAATTCTTAGACGTACGTTGTATGATAATATCACCAATGACTCGATATGTATGCTTTTGTAAAGTCGAATCCGCACGAACAAGCATTCCGTGTACCTAATATAGATACAGGTAAACTTAGTGGAATGGTGACAGAAATATATACCGAACCCTGTGGACTTGTTTAACTGAAATTTCGAATATTCGTTTACATATTTTGTCAAACTTTACAAGCAACACAACAGTCGCCCAGCCAACAGTAATACCTAAGGTTAGGCAACATGCATCATTTTTGTCAACTTATTTATGTCAAAGCACACCTAATATGTGATGTATGAGTGGCTATGTGATATGAAATTTATCAAACGAGTTTAATAATTCGATATGCCACGAGGCTTTAGGCGAGTAGCATATCAGATTATTTAACGAGTTTGATAAATTTCATATCACTTAATCACGAGTGTAAGATACTATTTATCACATATTAGGTGGGCTTTGACATAAATAAGTTGACTTTTGATGATAGAAATATAAGTCAAACTTTAGATTTCGTCTCTATATAAAACAATATCAATCCGGCTTGGATGTGACATTTCCGTCTACTGAGACAATTATGCCACGCCATATATAGATTATGACGTCAAAACTACCTGTGACGTTACAATAGTGTTATTACATATGTGTCTTACGATATGTATAACATGACCGTATGACTCGGCTGGATGGGCTAATTATGTTATAAAAGGTTTTATTGTTTCAAAAACAGCGACACAAACAGTTTAAATTGGTTCACAAGATAACAGCCTCACAGGCCGGCGACGTATAACCGTTGAAAATGGTGATTTTTCTCGATTTTTTTTTCTAATCGTTGTATTCAAGTTTAAATTTGGGAGTTGTAACTCATATTTATTACAACTCAACTTGAGATTAATAAGCTTTGTAGACAGTTTTAAAAATATTTTACGATAAAAAAGCCGTTTGGAAAAAAATCAATCAAATAGGTGCTTTTTACTGAACATAATATGGTGATTTACTTCAAACAATTACTTAAAATGTTATGCGATGGAATGAATTAAATTAGGTATCACTATGAAGATTACTATTTGACCTAATTGTTAACAAACTAATTGGTGCGAAAAAGCGTTTTGTTTATGAACAATCACATCATTAGAGTATGGCAACGATGAAAATGAAGAGTCCACCATTTACCAATCTATGTCTGGCAAAATATCGAATACCTTTCGTGTGTTGTATGAATTATAATCATTCTGAATTGATATAAAAGTGAATAGTCATGTTTAGAGAATGTTTTAGGATTCCTATAATATGGATAAAGGTCTTCGCATGTAGTGCGACAAAATTGAAAACCTTGTGGTTTTTTCGCCTGGCCAGAAGCGCTTGAGTGACATCGATAATCGTCCCTTTCTTAAATTGAATTACCTCCCTCACAACTTCCCTGATATTATACTTGGAATGTAAGATTCACTGAATCTCTGTTCTTTATGCAAAATTTTTTTTTTTTGGTTTTGGTACGTGTCATCTTTCTAAACTCAAAAATGTTTGATAATTGCATTTGTTATGCTGCGCCAATCAAACTACGGTACTATGTTCTTTACGATAATATGTCACCAGACAATATGGTGTTCAGTGTATTAATGATAAAAGAATGATATATGGACCTTATAGCCCAGTTATAGCACATATAACTTTAAGATAGAATAAGGGATCTTGTTGAAATGTCTTGAATTATAATTACATATTGATAAATAAATAAAAAAAAAAGATAGTATAAATAAGTGTTCCAGATGACTGAACGTTCTTTCTTTTATCCAAATTCATGTGAGATGATAATTTCTCATTAATCAAAAAAGTTTATATAATTCTATGCTTGATAGATAGGGCATTATAGTTTATAGATTATATAGGCCAAAGAATATTGCAGTTAATAAATATAACTTTAATGTAGATAAAAATAATAGTGTTTTCATAAAATAAAAATGGGTCATGAGGTTAGGTTGTAATTCGTGCGTTATGCGTGAAGTAGGTAAGACGACAACAATAGGATTTCATATTAAATTATAATCCTGTCATCTACAGAAAAAGAAGCTGCCGTACAAACCTACAAACCAAGTCATAAAAAGACAGTATTTTCCCCTTGTAGATTTGTCAATACGAATACGTTACCTGACAATTTATTAACTTCATGGTCCAATATTTCGATCTTCCTCGGAGTATCCAGAATGGCGAGTGTTCCCGACAGAGTTGTCTCACAGTATTTCTGAGCATTAGCTTTTGTTTTTTCGTATCGAACCAATCCAAACATTTTTCCATCAATGTCCACGAACAGAACATTACCAGACGATATGACATCCACATCATAACCTCCTGGAATTAAATAGGGGTTAATTAGGGTACATTTCGAAAAAATCTGAAGGAATGTTTTCAAATTTTGAAAAAAGTAAAATGTATCGAACATTCAAAATAACAATTTTCTGGCTGGAGCCAAGTGTTAATATATGAAATCGATTTATGTTCAATAAAATAAGGAAACGAAATGTACACACATGATGCCCGATACCTTTCATAGGAATTAAGCATAGATAAATAAAACCATATAAATCATTTAATAAATTTGTCTACCAATTATTGATTTAAAGTTGTATGGTATGTGATTTGTGATCTACGTATTTTCGTTGCCTCTCTAAGTGTTAAACTTTCGATATTTACCGACTTTTGTACATTTCGTATTAGCAAAGTTATTCAAAATTTAATCAAAATATTGATTTTAAACGTGTACACGTTTAAAATAGCTCGGAAGTATCCGAACTGACCACGTGATACGGCTCGGGAGGTTCCGATCTTTACGAGTATCGCCGATGCGATCACGTTATGTAACTCAGTTTTGCGATAATACCGAAAGTTTGAAACATGGCGTTGACTGTGGAGTTTCTTTCAAAACGTTTAATATTTCATGCGAATGTCAATAGTATATTGGTGCTTTCATGGATCTGAACCATCATATATAAGCATCCATATTCACATATTGTATGTTTCATGAGAGTTTATGATGGTGAAAATTACAAGAAATATAATTTTAGTCTATCCAGATTTGTGCTAGTCTATGTGACATGTGTTGATTGATAAAAACCCATGCTATATAATTATCAAATAATTATTGCTTACCTCTGAAGCATTCTGCCCACGTTTTCCCTGCAATGCATATGTTGTCTGGACACCTCCCGTTGGTGCATTTCCCAGCAATTGCCTACAGACATGAGAAGTGATTATTTGATTTGATTTTTTTTGCATTTCATTCCGTATTATTTAAGTAATTTAATTTTTGATAAAGTCAAATAAGAAAGTATCAAAATCTTGCTGAAAGCATTAAGTAAGAATCTGATTTAAGTAATTTAATTTTTGAGTCCCTAAGCGAGTGATCACATTAAATCAATAAGTCATTAAGCACGTGATCACAGTAAAACAATAAGTCCCTAAGCACATGAACATAAAAAACAAATAATTCACTAAGCACGTGCTTACAGAAAACCATAAGTCACTAAGCATGTGAACACAGTAAATCGTAAATCACCAAGTATGCGATCACTTTAAACCAATACGTCACTAAGCACGTGATGATAGTAAACCAATAAGTCACTAAGCATGTGATAACATTAAACCGATAAGTCACTAAGCACGTGATCCCCGTAAATGATAAGTCACTCAGCACGTGCATGATCACGTGAATGGAAAGGGAATTGAACTTAACTAGATATAGTTTATATATCACTATGACTATATAGTTCAACAAATCATCAACATATACATCGCAATAATTGTAATAGTTAACAAAAGCAATGGATGGTTCTGTAAAAGCATTTTTACTAGTTTATTGACACTTCTCTTACCAGACCTGGTATTGTTTTCATTTTCAATGTTCTCGAAATTATTGGGTAATACTACAAAACGTCTAATCTTTATGAAAGAAAACAAATCTGTAATATACGATAAAACTTTCTAAAATGAACTAAAAGTGTATTTAAGATTATACTGATATCAGCCATTAATGATCTAGCCTATTAAGAAGTGTTCCCTTAAGACGTTAAATCTAGAATATCTGAATTTTTAACATACTATTTCGGCTAGATCCTCATCAACTGTTCTATATGTTGCACAACACATTTAAATCGTTACATCTACACATGTTTGTTACTGTAACGTTAGTTATAATACAAAATAATATCTGATTAATACTCTCTTTGTTAAGAGTATTGTAATCACGTTGTGAGTATTACCTCCTCAATATCAGCCCTGAAGATAAAGAAACCCGGTTCTGGTTCAATGGCCGTCCCAGCTTCCCCTTCTTCACAACTTCCAGAAAGGTAGAGAAAGCATTTAAGCTGTATTTTATCATATTGCAGTATACTGCAAAGGGAGTAGCGAAGACAGGTTCGTTGACATTGTATGAATCCGATTGAGTAAATGGTCATAAATGGATGATCAGTGCAGCGTAAAGCCTCATGTCCCAGGAAGGAAGATACCAGGTCATCAGCTGCGATACTGGTCAGGAACTGTACCAACAGTCGTGTCAAAAATAGTAAGTCAATGAATCTCATCTTTGAAATTTGATATACTTGTAATGTATACAAAATCAAGACCTGAATCATGGATCTTGGGATTCTGTTACAATACCATGGACGTGCCTTCATGCACAATTAACATAACCAGTTTATTACATCAGATGTAGTTTCCTTATCTTAATTGCTTCTTCTTAATCGATATCTGATTTCGGTTGAAGACCTGTAAATTAGTTTTGCTTTGCTATAAATATTTGATATGCGTTTTACACACCATATCCAAGATATATATATTGTATATAAGATGCAGATATTGTATACTAAATATACAATATAAGACTCTTTCATATTTGGATATGAAGAATAGGGATATTCTACCCGAGGGTTACAAATTGTAGTAAAACCCAACGCTTGCCGAAGGTTTTGTACATTTTGTGATCCCGAGGGTAGAGGGTTTTTTGATATCCTTATCCTTCATATTCATACCTCGACGTTTTATTGCAATTTTACGAATATAATATCCCGCCATTTTGAAATAAATTCGATGAAATCCACGGCTGAAAGTCAATTTTTCATACATAAAAAATTACGTAATATTTTAACAAGAACTCCGTTGTTTGCATCTTTTATAGTAAAACCAGCCAAGTAAATTTTACCGAGGAAATAGAAATTTTGTTGACGCCGTGATGTCACGAGGCTTTATTGCATGGGTAGCGATGCCATACAGTTTCAAGCGACATGAGTGTATTGCCCTAAACCAGCCAGTATTACACCCGTAGGCATGAAAGAAATATGTATTCTATATTAGTTATAAAAATGGTATGTCAGATATATATATAATAGATATGTTATGATTTTCCACTTTTTTCATTGGCTAATACATAGTCATGTGATTTGCAATATACAGGATATTGACTCGTTGTTTCCATTTTTAGAAACACGTAGTCAATATTCATTTGCGAACTTTTTATCGAACGCCGCATTATTCAAGGTGGTTATCTTTGACCAATACTTAATCTTTAATTTAAAGATAAAACATAGTAATTTCATATCATTTTATGTTATGCTAGTACACATTGTGTCTGATCATATTCTCAGTCAATGGGGAGTGAATTATGTAAAATTCATTCCATTGAATCAGGAATGTGATTGAACAAAATTGACTTAAAATTGTTATAAACGATTTTGCCGAGTCATAAGTTGCTTCAAATTGACTGTCAATTGGCTCAAGTTGATCAAAGCAAATATCATATTAAGATTATCATGGCATTAAGTGTATCTAGATACATGTAAGAATTAATTTGTCGCATTTTGTGTTACTTAACAAATCACAGTACAGTCGACTCTCATTATCTCAATTGTGGTTTTAAGCGATTGAATAAACGATATATCTTGTTAATACCAATTATATTCCATCGAGTGAGATGAAATATTACTGGTATTAAATATACTAAAATATAACTGGTATTTATCAAGAAATCAAAAAAAATCTATTAAATATACTAAAATATAACTGGTATTTATCAAGAAACCAAAACAAATCTATTTATTACTTTTTTCTCGATTCCATTTACAGAAGACCATCACTACTAGTTCCGCCAAAGGTGATTTCGCCATTGTATTTTACAGAGTTATTTGTCCTTACGATTATTACGCCGTATTTTTGTAAGCATAACGTTATATTTCTAAAAAAAACATTCGCGCACAAACTAATGAGGTAACAATCATTTACAATGCTCCATTTCCATTTGTAAAAAGCGAGTGAAAAAATCAAAATTGATATTTTTCACTGGAGTGAAGTATATCGCTTGTAACTTCACCGTAAAGCTTTAATTTTCACAGCGAAAAATTTAATAAAACTACATTATTTGTTAAAGATGCTCCACCGCTAACAAATGGTATTTTTCACTATCAAAAATAGCAGCAGACGATTTAGTATTTTTCTTCAGTCACGAAATTTACGTACTTTACACCGTTACCACCACTGAAAAGTTTAAGCTTCTAATTTGACTTCAATTTGAAAATATGAAAAGTAATTAATTGCATCCCGAAAAAAAAATCCTTGGCACGAAGTTCTATATGGAATGAAGTACTGATTGTGCATGCACCAAAGGCGAAATAAATTATTTTATATTATTTTTTGTGTTAATTAGACATATATATACACGATTAAACACCATTTATTGTTCAAATGATGAATATCATTTATGCTCTGTCAGCGGTTGAGCATCTTTATATACCTTCATGGAAAAACATCCCATATATGTCAACATTTAAATAAAATAAAGGCCATCCATTACCATAAGCCTGGCAAAAGAATTTTTGTTTTGGAATTAAATCAAATTAAGATGTTACCGTTTAGGCAGTGGTAATAACTTGTTTATGATAATAGACTGATACCTTGATGTCAGCTGGCTCTTATAACTACGTTTTGATAGAAAATATCCCGTCTCCAAGGAGCTTTTTTTGTCCAAGTGTGCCCGCAGCGTTTATCTTGTCCATGTGTGCTGGAAACCTTTATCTTGTCCATGTGTTCTGGAAACGTTTATCTTGTCCATGTGTGCTGGCAACCTTTATCTTGTCCATGTGTGCCGGCAACCTTTATCTTGTCCATGTGTGCCGGCAGCGTTTATCTTGTCCATGTGTGCTGGAAACCTTTATCTTGTCCATGTGTGCCGGCAACGTTTATCTTGTCCATGTGTGCTGGCAACCTTTATCTTGTCCATGTGTGCTGGCAACCTTTATCTTGTCCATGTGTGCTGGCAACCTTTATCTTGTCCATGTGTGCTGGCAACCTTTATCTTGTCCATGTGTGCTGGCAACCTTTATCTTGTCCATGTGTGCTGGAAACCTTTATCTTGTCCATGTGTGCTGGCAACCTTTATCTTGTCCATGTGTGCCGGCAACCTTTATCTTGTCCATGTGTGCTGGCAACCTTTATCTTGTCCATGTGTGCTGGCAACCTTTATCTTGTCCATGTGTGCTGGCAGCCTTTATCTTGTCCATGTGTGCTGGCAACCTTTATCTTGTCCATGTGTGCCGGCAGCGTTTATCTTGTCCATGTGTGCTGGCAACCTTTATCTTGTCCATGTGTGCTGGCAACCTTTATCTTGTCCATGTGTGCCGGCAACCTTTATCTTGTCCATGTGTGCTGGAAACCTTTATCTTGTCCATGTGTGCTGGAAACCTTTATCTTGTCCATGTGTGCTGGCAGCCTTTATCTTGTCCATGTGTGCTGGCAACCTTTATCTTGTCCATGTGTGCTGGAAACCTTTATCTTGTCCATGTGTGCTGGAAACCTTTATCTTGTCCATGTGTGCTGGCAACCTTTATCTTGTCCATGTGTGCTGGCAACCTTTATCTTGTCCATGTGTGCCGGCAACCTTTATCTTGTCCATGTGTGCCGGCAACCTTTATCTTGTCCATGTGTGCTGGCAACCTTTATCTTGTCCATGTGTGCTGGCAACCTTTATCTTGTCCATGTGTGCCGACAGCGTTTATCTTGTCCATGTGTGCCGGCAGCGTTTATCTTGTCCATGTGTGCTGGAAACCTTTATCTTGTCCATGTGTGCTGGCAGCGTTTATCTTGTCCATGTGTGCTGGAAACCTTTATCTTGTCCATGTGTGCCGGCAGCGTTTATCTTGTCCATGTGTGCCGGCAACCTTTATCTTGTCCATGTGTGCTGGAAACCTTTATCTTGTCCATGTGTGCTGGAAACCTTTATCTTGTCCATGTGTGCTGGCAACCTTTATCTTGTCCATGTGTGCTGGCAACCTTTATCTTGTCCATGTGTGCTGGAAACCTTTATCTTGTCCATGTGTGCTGGCAGCTTTTATCTTGTCCATGTGTGCTGACAATCTTTATCTTGTCCATGTGTGCCGACAGCGTTTATCTTGTCCATGTGTGCCGGCAACCTTTATCTTGTCCATGTGTGCTGGAAACCTTTATCTTGTCCATGTGTGCCGGCAGCGTTTATCTTGTCCATGTGTGCTGGCAACCTTTATCTTGTCCATGTGTGCCGGCAGCCTTTATCTTGTCCATGTGTGCTGGAAACCTTTATCTTGTCCATGTGTGCCGGCAGCGTTTATCTTGTCCATGTGTGCTGGCAACCTTTATCTTGTCCATGTGTGCCGACAGCGTTTATCTTGTCCATGTGTGCCGGCAGCGTTTATCTTGTCCATGTGTGCTGGAAACCTTTATCTTGTCCATGTGTGCTGGAAACCTTTATCTTGTCCATGTGTGCTGGCAACCTTTATCTTGTCCATGTGTGCTGGCAACCTTTATCTTGTCCATGTGTGCCGGCAACCTTTATCTTGTCCATGTGTGCCGGCAACCTTTATCTTGTCCATGTGTGCTGGCAACCTTTATCTTGTCCATGTGTGCTGACAATCTTTATCTTGTCCATGTGTGCCGACAGCGTTTATCTTGTCCATGTGTGCCGGCAGCGTTTATCTTGTCCATGTGTGCTGGAAACCTTTATCTTGTCCATGTGTGCCGACAGCGTTGATCTTGTCCATGTGTGCCGGCAGCGTTTATCTTGTCCATGTGTGCTGGCAACCTTTATCTTGTCCATGTGTGCTGGCAGCCTTTATCTTGTCCATGTGTGCTGACAGCGTTTATCTTGTCCATGTGTGCTGACAGCGTTTATCTTGTCCATGTGTGCTGAAAGCGTTTATCTTGTCCATGTGTGCTGGCAACCTTTATCTTGTCCATGTGTGCTGGCAACCTTTATCTTGTCCATGTGTGCTGACAGCGTTTATCTTGTCCATGTGTGCTGACAGCGTTTATCTTGTCCATGTGTGCTGAAAGCGTTGATCTTGTCCATGTGTGCCGGCATCATTTATCTTGTCCATGCGTGTTTGAACCTGTGTCATACGGGGATTATAGATTAGCTAACTATGTACGATTTTGTCCTCGGTTTAACAGTGAGGAAAAAGAAACATAAAAACGAAAATATTTAGCTGTTTTTGCAGTAGCTGATTTAGTGGCAGGGCTTGCCTCCCCCGCTCGTAACTTCTTTTGTGTTCACAAATCTGTTTCATAAACATCTTATTGTGTATTCAGTGTTTAAAAGGGGTTACTATATGAACAGGTTTATCCTTTGATCTATTATTTTTCATATGTCTATACCAAGGACTTATACGATCGATAACCTGTCTCGGTTGTGGATCAGTAAATGAGATTTGCTTTCCTATGAATAATTTATGCACGAGCTACGTATAACATATTGTTCGTTGCTTAGTATGCGATCAACCACAACTGTGGATATTTTGATATATGAAATCATTTCGTGTGACAATGATTGTGAAAATTTCTTTGATCGTGTTTTAGATAAATCATATCAATTTAAATGTTATTGTTGTCATACTTTTTCATATAGTTGATTTACACAGAAGATCTTCTGGGCTCAGTCGTTCGAAGGATGATCAGCTTAAAATGATCACTTGATAAATGGCATTTTCATTTATCATTTGGTACAACCTCTGGTTATATCTTCAACAAAAACGAGTAAATAGGGGTAAATAGAACACTTCAGAATGTTATAAAATTTTGTGAAGTTTGTTTAATACAAAATTTAGTTTCTCTTGATTTGAAAATTTCTGTTAAGCAATGAATAGTCTCATCATGTTTTAAACACCTAGGCTCTGTTCTAATAGATATACTAATCAGAACACAGTGTTAATTTATTAAAAACGTCCGCAAAATTCGCTAAGACGAATTTAAGGAGTACGGTTCAAGCAGCGATAAGCATCATCACTGCTTTATGAAGCAGTGCTTGTAAAACATGTTACTTTCTGATATACTATATGTAGCATGTTTTAGTTATAAATAGTGTATACGGTAATACGATAGTGTTTCAGCTTTCTACTAGAAGACCTGTTTAACACAGTGTTTCACCGAATAATATGAAACAATTGTGGTGTAAAAACCTTCTGTAACGTACGTGGGTTTTTTTTGGGGTGGGGGGGATATCTGTGGAAACAATGTTCTGCTTCTGTAAAATCAACCATCTACGCTCCAGGCCGAATGAGTGATTTTATGTAGTTGTTTCAAACGAGTGATGATATTTTAATAGCAAGAACTGAAAAGGAATGCCACAGAATAAATGCATTAGAAGGGCGTTAGAACTGTACCTGCTGCCCCTATCCATGGTCATTAAAGGCGACTAAAATAAGGATTTAATCGTTTCTTTTCTTTTCCCAAATTCTGTTCCTGCTTAGCGCTCGGCATTACGGGGATGAGGGTCTGGTTCACCCGTTGTCAGTATAATGTGACCCGATGGGGCCTGTTGCTTGGTGACTTCGGCGGCATGCTTCAGTGATATAGCACTATATAATGGGCAACAGTTCCACTATACAAGACTAACACAGTCTTAAATGAACTTTGCTGTTAGTAGGGCGTTGATAAAATAAACAAAATTTGCATGTTACGATCTATTTTAAATCTCCATCAGCACCCAATAACCATAACAAAATTGCGTTACTCGGAAAAAATACATACGTACATTGCTGTATCCCGGTCATTGGTTATTTGTCTACTTGTTATTGGTCGATTGTTCATGGTTTTAAAACAATATCATTTGATAATATCAATAATCAATTTTATAAATTGATGTCATTTTTTATCACAATACGAGATATTCACATCGGGCATCTCATTCTCATGAATTAAAGTTATTTTGTGAAGTCCAAGTCTAAAACGTGAACTCGAATGCACGCATTCAAACGTCGTGGGATATTTGTTTGTCATTATCAATGAGTAATATTTCTCTGTTCGTGTATATTGTAATTAATGAGGTGATTTGTTGTGAATATTATGAAAATGTAACTACAGCCGGTTTGCATCATGTACAAACAGATTTTGAAATATAGTCTCATTTTAGTATGTAGATGTTATTCCTATAATTTCGCTTCACGATGACAACTTTTGTCTATAACTGGTAGTCAATTGCAACTTCAGTTATCACACAAACATATTTTCTATTTCTTTATTTTTGCTTCGATTTCAAAACATGAAAAGCAATACCAATGCACTTTTTGTAACAAAAGATCACAAGTCAGAAAAGGGAGATATCTTTTCACATCACATATCTACATCATATAAGGATTATTACAACCAAGTTTCCTTGAAATTCTTCCAGTTGTTAAGGAGGATTTGTCGCTTGACTCTAGATGGGATATAATAATTGTGATCGCTTGATTATTTATGACCCTAGAAACCTAACTGTCTTGAACTTTAAACAATTCACTGGATGAGACAGCTGGGTGCCTGCAATATACTGTTTAATGGAATATGAATAAAGCGATTTTTCCAAATTAGGATGATAGTTATATCGATGTCACTATTGAAACATTCTGATACTACAGTGCTTATAGGATCAGACTATTCCTGCAGTAGGAATTACCATTTAGTTTTTGGTTTTATTAATAGTTATAAATTAAAAATATATCAGGCCTAATTAGAAATGCAGGTATCATAACTAAACAGCTGACAATGCAAGCAATTCACATGCTTTCTACCAGTCTTGGTCATAGATATATGTTTCGCTATACAAAGTCAAATGACAATGACCATTCTTAATTATAAATGTATATATAGGAATTGTTTTAGAGTCAATAATTAAATCTTTGAAAAAATGTTCTAATTTGGGCACAAGAATTCAGTAGAAAAACAATGTAAACAATGTTGCAAATTGCAATTATTCTGAGAACAATGCGCATAATGACATGAAATTGATTTTTATTTCAAACATATTCTTTAAAATCTCATATGTGACAAATCAATTAATAGTCATGTCTGTAGTTTAAACATATGGGTATATATTTCCGATTTCAAACATTAACAACCGCTATTGGGATATAGGGATAATAGGAAGTAACTAATGCTCCTTTTGTGAATTCCTTTATGGGTTGGGATCATATCCAATATATATTATGATAAAAATAACAAAGAAGGAATATTTCAGACATAATCACTTTAATTATATAAAGCTAGGCGATATCGGACTTGTTCAGAGCTGAAGATTCCCATCAACCAACATATCTGGCATCCCAGGCATCATGTTGTTGTCACTAAAATAAATTTTAAAAAATAAAGTTAAATAAATAAATAAATAAATAATTAAATGTTAAAAAGAGAACGATCAAGCACAAATTTAAAGATATATTATATGATTATAAATCGTAAGCAATCGACAGAAATTTCGTTGGTTGGCAATTCTTATGCTCTTTTCTAGGTCTTTCTTGGTTTAAATTAAGTCGTGAAAAAGTTTATCATTTTTAACTCTGTCAATTGAGTACTGGTGATACATAAGAGGTTGTCGTAAGAAATTGAAAATGAAATTTTCAAGTCAATTTTTATCAGTGAAAATCATATCAAATACCTTGGGAATTCTTAACTCATTCTTTTGTATTGTAGTGAATAGTCTTTACGAGGATATATTCTGGCAATTTTTACCCTTTGCTATGTACACATATATATAAACAGTAGTAATACCATTCAAGTGACCAAAAAACTTGTTGTTGTTTTTTTTTATTTCAAATGTATGCTTTTTAACTTCTATTGTCAGATGTAATAATAACATCTTGAAATCTGTATTGGACTTATGTGACTCTTATATAATAACATAAATGATTTACTGTCGGTGACATAAGTATTTATGTAACAGGTATTTTTTCACTAACCATAAAATATTTTACTAACCTTAAAGGACCTTGCGGTAGATTAGTCTTTGATTGAGCATGTCATCCTCTTTATATAAAGTTTTATTATTATTATTATTATTAACAAGCTAACCGATACTTACATTATATATATAATTGGCTTCTTAGGTAGATTATGTGTTTTCGTTTAAATATCACATACAGTGTATATAACAATAATGACAATAAACAAGCTAACCGAATTTTATAACATATATATAATATATATAATTCATTTTTCACAAAAAATAATACGGGTAGCCATTTGAATCATCATGATATACACGTGCATATCAAAGGGTATCCAATACTTTTAAATGACATACATTTCAAATTGCTAGTAAACGTTTCTGCTACTATCGTTTGTGCGATGAAATGAGGTGAGGAGGTTTTGCCGAGTCATCTCCGTTTTCAGTGTCGACATCAAGATAAAAATTGTATTGTAAGATAGTGACCGTGTATTCTGTTTATCCTGCAACTTTTTCATTATACATACAGAAGATGGTATTCAAAACGAAAGCAAATTGCCTGTTATTTGCATTCACTATGAGTGTGTAATCCTTTTTACTACCGTGGGAAATATGTAAGCGACGTCATTTCGGTGATTGTGACGTCACTGTTTGGCGGGACTGACTGCCGTTTCATTCACTCCTACTAAAAGTGACGTCACTGGAATGTTCGGGATCAAGTCATCAAATTTAGAAATTGAATCAAACGAAAGAAATTAAACATTTATTTACTGACATCGTAATATTGTCCTATTGCAACTATTACAGGAAATTCTTATTATCCGGTATCGAGTTTTGTGCCCGACTAATATCGATATTAGAGCCGAAAATGCATTGTTTCTTGATATTGTTCCGCTTCTTTTGTTGACTTTATATTCGTAAAATGAACTTAACCCGCGAAGGGCGTCAGAACGTTTGTTTTCAACGGGAATAAACAGCGTAGTGATAAAGACCTTCCAAGTATGGCAAAAGTGAATATTTGCATCAGGGAAATAGGGACACAAAAAGTCGAATTTATCCAAAAGTAAGTAAGTAACACTACATTAATTTTGCTGGAACACTTAAAAAATCGTTCTGATTTCAGAACAATTGGAATTATGAAGATACCTCTTACAGTATTTTTATTATTATTATTATATATAATGTAAGTTAATAATGACCAACTACCTTTTGGTAAAAATGGTTAATAAATGTTCTATATTTATATCACACTGACTTACTCAACTGGAGGCTGTGGGGGTAGACAATCTATGGTCTCGACCCGAGACCCAGAACAACTTGCCCCTCCATTCCTAGGTATAGGGTTATTACAGGTACGTGTCCGCTCCGACGTTAGGTCTGGGTAAATAACACAAACAAGAAAGCATCTGGTAAAACAACACTTAGTTATCTTTGTTTTAAGTTTTATCATTATATAAACAACTTAAATAATATTCATAAATAAAAAGGATTTTCTTGTTTTGGCAGAGTAGTCTTGGTTGTTGTTGTATCGTTTATGCATATTTGTATTTCCACCTTATCTGTGACTTTAATAATTTCCAAACTATTTTGTTATGCTGTTTACATTTTTTTCATACAAAAATGCACTTGTGATTAATCGATATGCAGGTGGTTATTTGCTTGAGTGCAGACTACATAGCTTTAGATAAAGAGCGTTTACGTGCTCTGATATATTTTATTGTTGAGCGTAGAAAATATTTTCAACATCAACGAGTAATTCAACCTGGGAAATCGATATTGTATATAAATCGCCTCTAATTATCAGTTTACTTTTTAAAAAAACCACAAACCTTCCCGACAGTCTCCCCAGCTACTCCAGCTGCCAAACTGTCCGTCAACAGGAACTCTGCTTGTAAAGGGAACGGTTGGACCAGCACCCCAGTCCTAAAAATAGTAACATTTATAAGACATGCATTAACCTTCTTACAATTGTATGATCTATGTGTCATAGGAAAAATATTGTCTAGACCTAGGACAGAGACGTAAAAATTAAATAAATAGAATAGTCCTTGTTTCTTGATTAATAATACTTATCTCGTGAGGTGGAAACTTTTATATATTTCACTCGTTTCTAAATAAAACATACGGCTTTGAGCTTGCTTTTACGTCTATCGAGACGGTATCGCAAACCACATATTCATTATAAAGCCATACTTACCGTTGACGTCATGCAAGTGTTATGACATAAAAGCGCAAGTCCCTAACCTCCTAAGAGGAAGTATTTTAAATAAAAAGTCCGTAAATCATACAGCCTGATTGCAACCTTTGATATCGTTAAAGTATTACTTGTATTGATTCAACATTTCTAAAAATAATAATTAAAGAAATTACAAATAATATTAGATATAACAACATTCATACCGGTTCCGGGCCGTCATAGCTAGTATCAAACGATAGGCTTTTAGTAGTCCTCTTGGTGGCAACAGACTTCTGTGATAGATAAGGAAACAAATTTGAATATATGAATACAATTGGAATCTTCAAACCAATTATACAGATCTGTAGCTTTTATGTACAATTTTCGGATGATTGATATTCCCGCAGATCAAGTCTTAGGTATACAAAGTCTTCTTCATTATAAATGTATATCAAAAATAAAATCACCGCAAAAATAATAATGTGTATAAAAAGGCAGTATTGAGTTGTCGCAATAAGCAATTATAAAATGGCTAAAACTACATGCAAATTATTTGTCTTTAGCTATGTTTGCTGCAGTGCTTGCCCTACCAAATATATTATTATTGTCGCTTGCATAAAGAATATCGATCGATTGGGATGATAAATTTCACAGACAAGATGATAATGACATAGAAAGACTATTCGGTACAGGTTTAAGTGTATCATTCATGAACCTTCGCCGGGGGAGTGGGTACATCCCTTTCCCTGCAGTGGTCAGTGCTCATATCCTTAGCCGTTACATATATCTTCACGACCATACATTTACTGCCAGCACAGGGTCTGCTGTCTCCCTCCAGCCTAACTTCATTTGTAAATAGTTTTACGTAAAGCATTCTGAAACAGACAATAGATATCGAATTCATGCCGTTTTATATATCTTATACAGGTATATGTTTATGTAATGCATATTGCCTAAGAATAGAATGGTATTACGAAAAATGTTTTAAGACGAAAAATGTTTTAAGGTGATTAACCAGATTCAAAATATCAATTAAACATCATATCAGTTTTCAATACGATTTATAAATTAAATTTTATATCGTTTTTATACACACGTATTTTTAATCGTGGTATTGTTTTAGTTTTTTTATCTGTTTTGTTGTGAAACAAATGAAATCATTTCCAAGTACAGGAACTAAACATTTATAATAAAATCTGTAATAAAAATGTTTCCAATATTAACAGCGCTGTTTTCGTATATGATACCACCTAATTAGCCTCCTCTATATACAAAAAGATATTCCTAACTTACCCGGATGTCCTGTTTCTATAGTATTTACCGCCAACCGTATCGTCATCGATATCCTGGACACTGTCCACTTCTGTCCACTGACTCAGACCAACAGCTCTCTTTGGATACCATGACTTTAGGTTGATTGTGGCGTCAAGGGGTAGACACACGCCAACACGAACGGGATAGCCTCTACCAGAAATAATGATATAGTAACGTATGTTATAATAACATCTCGATTCTTCCATCTGGTGAAACAATCATGATTTGTACCAGACATGTATGTCACAACATGTGTACTTGTGACACACATGCTTAATCAGGTCATAGTTCAAAGTACGATGTAAAAGTTTTTATCTCTTCTTTCAAAAAACCAATAATGCTGGTTTACTTTTGAAATATATCCTTGCATAAAAGTAATATGAAAATAGTCTGATAACTTAAGAAAGACACTAAATCAAGGCTTAAAATCAATCAAATGATACACATGTTTGATTTACGATTATATCGATATACAAACAGACTATTCATTCTAATTTAAACACGCAACAATAATTGTTCCCTTTTGCACAAGGGTATGAAACAACCTCAAATACAAATAACAAAGGTTAAATATGCACTCAGAAGAAAATTCGAAAGCAAAATACATACATATTGTATATGATAACACTTTCAAAATGTTAAAAAAATGTTATCATTTTTGTTGAAATATTAATACGTATTTATAAATACATTTTATGTACATAACAATGCAAATATGTCTTAAATGCTATTCATAAAAATGAAATAATAACGTTTATGTCATCTGCAAGAATAGAAGGACTTCTAAAGTTTGATATTTACTTTTCCTGATCCTTGGGGATCAGCATGAACTGCGATGGAGATTTGGACGGCCAGTAGATGGAGTAGCTATACTTCCCTCCACTTATCAGAGGGTATGACCGGAAATGAGTGACAGTCGCATGCCAGGGAGAATCCGGTATATCATCTCGAACGAAGATCGCTTTCATATCTGTTTTTGTTGTGTCTTTGCAAACGAGCTACAATATTTAAAACAGTACTGTATTTTTCAATTTTTTTTTAAAATATGAAATCATGAATCAACTGAAATAATATTTACGATATTGACACTTTTGTATAAATGATATAATTATGCATATGTTACTGAACAAGTTAATTCATTTTTGTTTTGTAATTTGTCTTATGCTTTAATAATATATGTTGTTATAGGACGAACACCAACTTTTTCGGTGCGTTCGGCTTCTTTTTCATAGCGTACTTTTCAGTATCATTGGGAGCAACTTCAAAAGCTTTCCCAAAGTCTTCATCAATTTATAAAACTTTATACTTAAATTTTAATGTTAAATCGTGGAAAATGATGACAAAACAAAATTAATGATATCGTATGTTTTACCGTCATATATTTATAAGGACAGATCATCAGGTTCCAGTTTGATTTCATAGTACACTCGGGTGTGGTCATGAAGTCGTACGGTTTCACAACAGTACTGCCAGGTATAGTAGTTACAGAACCGTCTCTGTCTCTAAAGTTGGCCGAGAGGTCACCATCATTATCCGAGAATCCCGTTATACTACTGTTCCCATCATACGCACGATTTCCTGTAGTAAGCTAGAAATGAAAGACAAGTTTATTATAATTTTATTTGATTTACATTTTCATCCATCTGATACGTATATACATGAACATTTATTGTATTTAAAGATAGGACCTCCTTTAAATTGCTTTTTGAAAACCCTTTGACCATCCAGGTTTGGAATTTATCGCGGCTATCACGTGTCCAATGCATTAAGCTGATCATTTTCACTTGTATATAAATATACTGAAATTTCACATTAGATGAAATATTTTGAGAATACCATATTTTCTTAACGACAATGTTATACATCACATAATTAAGTACCATTTTCTATGAGACACTTTTTCTCAATATAATTGCAAAGACCTGAATAGGTTGCCTTGACATACCCCATCCGGAAATCCGAAGTGGATATTTTTGGCTCCACTTAATGCAGAGCTCGATATTGTATTTAATCGCTTGAAGCCTATAGCACCAGCTTTACGGTATTCGTTGGTGGTGTATTTGTCAAAAAAAGTGTCGGAGATGAATACTGGCCCGTCATAGAAACCAAATCCTATTAAGGGAAAGTTGCTGAAACAATATTATATTCAGATGTGGAAATCTCTTTTTGTTGGTACATAAAACCCTTGTCAAATGAATGTCTTCTAATGCATACATGTTCAATTGTCTTTAGCAGATACATTCAGAGGAAAGCTCAGTCAGAAATAAAATAATGACGCTAGAAATATACTTTATTGACATGTAAGCTTATCGATATATATGGCTTTCTATCCATGATGTATATCATTTCACCTTGTGATGTTGTTGAACAACTTCAACTAATTACGAGTTACGGAATATGATTGATCGAGTACGCAAAAATGAGGTCATTTCTATCGAAAACAAGTAGAGATATATCAAACTATTATTATATATTAATTTATTTTGCTGGAAAACTTAAAAAATCATTCTTATTTCAGAACAGTTCAGATTTTGATGACTATTATTATGTTATAAATTACTTACTAATTATCTTTGTTCGGTACAGATCTAGGAAGGTCCTTCCATCCCTCATCACCATTCGCTCTTGTTGGGTCGCCAATGTTATTTGTTTCACCAACGATAACGCTCTTTTCCATGAATTGCTCCTGATTCGAATTTCTAAATGGCATTATAATATAACTAATATTAAGAAGTGCTGTTGCTGTGCAATTTTATAAAATTTCCTCTTTGGTCATCCTCTTCGAAATTCTCAAAGTATCTTTACAGAATTTTGTTTGCGTTACTTTTACAGAGTGTTTAACATTTGGAGACACGTAACTTTAACTGACGAACTATTTCCTAAATTTATATCAATGACCTCCTGAACCGGTGATGTCACATATTGATAAAATCTAAATATTATTGATAGGACAAATATGTCAAATATTTAGACTAACACTACCAATACCAAATACATCGATTTTCACTTTCCTAAAAGTATTTACTGGAAAAGATACTTTTAATGACCACATTATGAAAAATTGAATGCATTACCTTGCAAAAAGCATAGACGTCAAACTCCCGCCAAGTCTGCAAATGAAAGGATGGTATGGGATGATATTGGCTAAGAGGTTATATTGTTTTGATACTTCATTGACTTAATATAAATGTATGTAATTATCAGCGATAAATTCACACAGGAAAATAACGGATAAGATATATACTGATAGGGTTAAACAGTAGCTCAATTAAGCATTAATCTTTAGCTCAATAATACAAATATAATGATATAAAAATATAATCAAAGAAATATATGATAGAAATGTAGTTTGGCACTAAAAGAATGCAATGTTAACACTTGACAATATGTTCTAACCAATGGATATATTACCATTATAATTGATGTACATTGCGAGTCATTTTTGTAATAAAAGTAATATTCGCTATATCATTGACCAACAATATATTATCCCATTGCTTGGCAGCGAAATAGTGTAATATGTATTTCAATGGGAAACAACTTACTATACTTAGTATGGTTTGGGGAATAATTCATAGAATCTTCCGAATTTGCATATTACAGAGTTATCTGCACTTGCCGGTAGGTATTGATTGTGACGTCATGTGTTTCCGAGCGTAACATCATACGTTTCGGAGAAAACGACGTGAATTGCGCTCACAAAATAATGACGTAACAATCGATACCTACCCGCAAGGGAGCTAACTCTGTAATATGCAAAAGATATAAGATTTATAGACAGTCAGTTAGGATTAAGTTAACTTACGAAGCTCTCGACAACGTGATGTAACCCCCTCTTAGCCAGGCGTTATCTCGATTGTTATACGCTAAGGATGAACAATGAATGATCGAATACATCATATATGCTTATGTCATTTTTAATATCAGTGTTATTTGAAGTAAATTTTAAATATCCTTTTTTAAAATTACTATTCCGATTCAGACTTTATGATGTGTAGCTAAAATATTTCACTTACTCTAACAGAAACATATATCCACTCGCTTATATTGATTAAGTAAAATAGATATGAAACACCTTTCAAATTCTAGATTGTAGAGTTTGTTATATTTCTGAGTGGCTTTGAGTACAAATAATACAAGATTAACCTTTATTTAGAATAAAAACAATACAACGAATACAAACGGAACTTGAAAATAAATTACAAATGTAAAATTATAGTGTTCATACATGTAGTTAGATGGGTATCAATGCAAATAAATTTTTCTAGAAATGCATTATCTTGTATACTAGTATCTAAATGATAGAAATGCATTTCTGGTTGATATTATAAGCCGAAGTCAGATGAGTTTTGTCAAAGTGGTTTACATTAAGGAATCCATCAGGATTAATAGTGGCATAAAATTAGCATCAATGATACTAATAAAGATATTACAATAAAAAGCTAAATTTTCTCTCCAGCAGTCCATACATACCAGTGAGACGGTCAATGATGACATTTTTGTCGGCAGATGATGGATCAGACGGGTCTACTTTCGGTTCGTATCTATTACAGGAGACAATCTCTTCTGTCACCAAGTCTAACCGATCATCAATGAAGAGGCCATTCTATATGAAATAAACACACCTAGTTAGGATATACATCATACGTAACATTTGGTTTTATGTTTAACGTCCTATTAACAGCCAGGGTCATTTAAGGACTTACTAGGTTTATTGGTGGATGAAAGCCGGAATACACGGAGAAAACCCATCTGCCAGCGGCCAGTACTTGGCAATTGCCCTACATGGGATTTGAATTCGGAACCCAGAGGTGAAGGGCTTGTGGTATCATGTCGGGACATCTTAACCACTCAGCCACCGAGGCCCCACATTTCAGGAGCATACATGTATACAAATGCGGTTTCAATGCAAACTAATACTGAATATACTTAATCTCAGCAGAAAATACATGATAAAGATAAAACTGACCAAATTCAATTTTATGTAACTGTATGAACATACTATAAATGTTTCGAAAAAAAATATATTAAATTTTACCTTGCTAGAGTGAACCACATTATTTGAGAACTCGGTGATGGCGGTATAGCGTGCCTCATACATCTTCATAAACCCTTTGTCTGCTGAAGGTCCGAGAGGTAGATCGGGGAAGATAAACCAAATTCCCAAATCCTAAAATAAGTATTAATCATGGCAAAAAATAGATCATGTTTGCATTGTAATGTAGGTTGTGTTTTTATATTTCTTTTAGTTATTAATTAATATTGTAACTTTTATGCTAAGTCACCATCAAGACAGCATCATTTTACTGATTCAGCAACGCCAAACATTATCTATATAAAATCCAAGAATGTTTAATGGCGTTGGTTTTGTTTTAGAATTGTATGTGGTTCAGTGGGAAACGTGTTTGACATTCTGACCTCTGTTAGACGTGGGTTACGTATCGTTGTCTTGTCTGTTTTATTATATATGGGTAGAATTTGATATATCTTCATCGGGAAGGGATGCTCCTCTCCCTCTTTCCTCCTTCACAAACTTTATCAATTTGACGTCGTAACTTGACCACAAAAGGTTGTGTGGTAAATCCATTTAAACCTATCGCTATCAACCTATTAATTTAACATATTATCAATTCATTGCTGTGATATCTTATGTTTCAGTTCTAATTTATTTACCGCACTTCCAGCTGCCACGTTGTTTCTGAAAGTTGTCTGGGGATTTGTGATCCAGAAAGTAGTCGGCCTCCTGTAATTAGAATTTCACATATCTGTGATGTCATTCAAGGTACATATAAACAGACGTTCATAATATCAATTTGAAAAAGTCGAGCAGAAAAAGAAAACTGGAAAAAAAATCATGGAAACTCAATCCATATCAGGTTGAATGATATCAGTGATATCAAATATTTACACTTAACGAAGTTATAAACTGAACACATATTACATTAATGCATTTAGTTCTTAATCCTATCAAGAATAATTTCGCTAATTTATTTTGTTTTATTACCTATCCAGAGGAATGAGACTTCCTGCTCGAGTATTTGCGCCCAAGTTGCCATCAAACACTGTTCTCTTTTCTCCACCGTCTTCCAGGAAGTAACAATGGCCCAGGGACTCATAAGCGACGTTATCCTGTACCTGTGTGACGGAAAGGGATATATAGCTTTATCACAAATATTTTGTAATTGGCGTCTCAGAGGTTTAGAGGAACCGTAAATATATAATTGTTATTAATATAAAGAAAATAAAATCATACCGATGACTTAAATATACATATTCACTTTTTCTCATTTTCTTCTACAAGATTACAATAAACAATCAATACGTCAAAATGCATAATATATCCTCAACGTGTCAATGATATTCATAGTTAATCAAAAGTGCCTACCATGACCCCGTGTGTTCCATGTATGGTCAAACATCTGGCGAACGTGTGGTGGATAGCGTTATCTCTAATGTACGGTGGATTAGGATAGGCGTCACCATCCACATCTTCACACATGTGGAAGTGGATCGGGTAATGTCCTGAATGAAAGTTGTTTGTTTTAATGGTTTGATATCAGTATTTTTATCAAGGTCAAATGATATCAACGTTATTCGGAGGCACATACCAACAGCAGTTACCGTAATAACCTATGTATTGTCAGCGGGCTATACGATGTTTACATCAGAAGATGCCTAATGCGGGCTATCTGTCGATCCGGGCTTTATGTGGAAACTATTACCCAATTTGAAAAATACTATGCGGGCTATATGAAAATAGAGCAATTAACTATGTTAAAGTCTTTCCACGTGAGCTATATTTTTTAGTCTTAAACCTAAGTCCTAACAAAAGATATAATGTTGATAACTTTTCATGTTTTTATCTGTATATTATGTTTGTGTTCATTGTTTATGTTTCTGTGTATGTCCGTGACCGTCCTTAACATATAATTTTATTTGTTCTTCTTGTGTCTTGGCAAAGGGGCAGATCGCCTCGAAAATTCGACAATCTTTTGTCCACACTGTTAGAATTACTTCTTTGCCCTGTATTTACTACTTAAAGTAATTCGTATGTCATACGTTTATAAGTATCCAGTGTTATATGGAAAATAACTGTTGATATTACTTCATTGACCGATATAAACTGACGTATTTATAAACAGGTGCAATCTGTCGGTGCGGGTTATCTGGAATTTACAATTGCATATATTACCTTAAAAATTATAGAAAATGCATGATTTTGCATTCCGTGGGCTATGCCCTGGTGCGGATATTATGCAGGATATCACATAACACGAAGACAGATGTTAAGAGCAGTACCAAAGTACGTTTGCCATACAAAACGGGGAATAACTCCAACAACACAGGGGCGAGAGTGAAAATATCAAAATTGACAAAACAATATAGTTACTTTCTGAATAGAAATACTATGCATCTGTTATCCCAACCTATAGTCACAATATTAAATAAGTGTAATATATGAAAACTACTAATTTTCTATGATCTAGGTGGAAAAAGTTGTAATGGAAAGTGCATTTATTGGGGAATGAAATTGTTACATAAACATTATGTTTGTACAGTGCATGTTAACTTATAGATGCATACAGTTTAAGATTCTAGCTAAAAGAGACCCTAATATATATATATATATAAGTTTAATAAGTTTCAGTTTTATCATTCCAAATAAAAAAAATCCTTAGTTTTCAAGTAATCGTTATTACTTCATATTTTAATGATAGTCCTTGAAACCTACCATTGCTATGAAATCTCAAAACACATTACCTTTGTCAGTCTGTTTCCCCATATTCCGCAGTTCTGCTCCTTCGATGTGCACATTTACAAAACCTTTCAAGACCTTAACATAACAGTAGAGAATTTATGTATCAATGGACAGTATGAAGTAAGTCACTTCCAACAGTGAGGATAAAAATATTTGATAGAATAGTTTTATACTTATGTGAAAATAAACTTATTTATTCTAATTATCGAAAGGCCGAATTATGTTTATTTTTTTCGAAATAAATGAAATCCTTTGATATAGTGGGTTTTTTTCGTGCCTTGCTGTTCACAGTAACTCAGACCTGTTGTTTTGATTGTTGACGATATCATTCAAATTTAAAAAAAAAATAACACAAACGATCCCGAGAATGTATTAATGTTTCACCTTTATATCTCCACCAAAGGTATCGAAGACATATTCGTCGCAGTTTTCATTTGCACTAGGACAGAAGCTATTTACAGCGCCCTCTATGATAATGTTCCTCGACAATAGCGCCACCTCTCCTCTCATGTCGATATTAGTGTTGATCTCACCGAAATGCATGTATTTTGGCAAAACTAAAATGATCAATGTGAACGAAAATAGTAAGAAAGTGTCGTTGTCAATGTAAGGTATTTAAAGGCCCATTACCTTTCCGGAGCAAAATATAAAGGTTTCTTAAGAAACGTTAATAACATCAGAAAATGCATACCGATGACCTAAAATAAGGTTACGGCACCAAACATATGCAAGATTTCCTGCGTAATATATGATAACAGTGGAGAGTCAATTCGCTGTTTTGTCGTCTGGCGCAGTGATAGTCAACTACCGCGCGGTATTTAGGACGACGGCGGGAAACATAATACGACCCGCGTTATGAAAATAAACATTTTATTTATTTTAATCAAATCGTACAGAAGGTGATGATAAATGTAGTATTAACGATAAGTTAATATTTTTTAAGACTCTACAAAAATATCGATCTTGTTTTACATTTCCATTTTAAAAATTAAAAGCCGTTTCGGAAAGGTAGTTGTCAATATTAAGGTATTTTTTGGAAATTATATTAACTAAAATATATGACCCTTTATCCAATGTTTGTAATCTTGTTAAAAAGTTCATTTGCAAAGAAAATGATGCTCTGAATCACACTTTTCACCTAGATGTATGGATTAGGACAATATTGCATTTAAGGATTAGAGAATAAATATATAAGTGTTTTATAATCAACTCTCGTTAAATGACGTGTAAACTCACGTGACACTTTGACCTGTCTGTCTGTACAACTTGTACAACCAATGACTGTCGTTTCCTCAGCCTTCTCCATATCGTAATCAGTCGAGGTCAATAGCACTTTATCGCCTGAACAACGTCATAAAATACAATTGTTAAGTCGTAACAAAGTGTCGCCAATAACAGTTTATCGCCTAAATAACATAATGATACCAATACACGAGAGAAAAATCGTAATGGACAAAATTAACATGGATGAAACCATTTAACAATTTCTAACGATGAAATTTGTCATAGCGACAATCTCCGTATAATGACCACCTGCGTAATACGACTACTTTCCTTGGGATAATTATGGCATATATCAGCGCAGTTTAACTTAAAAACAAAAATCTTGCCGGTGGAAGGTCAATGTGTCCTAGACAGTCTCTATAGAAACATTTGACAGTATACAAAAATATTTTTGTCTGTCAGATGAAGGAGTCGATAGTTAAAGATATTACTATAAATAAATATATCAAGAGAGTGCCACACGACCACGTACTAAAATGAAATTGATATCCTATATTAAACCAAAGAAAAAGAAATGTGATTGGTTTTTTTATCCATATTTGATGCACAAATATTCGAATAAATAATTGTTCACTGATTAAAGATCAATATTAACTTTGATTCATGGCATATTTCAGAATCCTATCATGTTTGGCGTCATACATCTTGTACAATACCACATACCTTCCTTCCAGGTAGTGACGTCATCAATTACATCCAAAATAACAGATGCTGCACTGTTTTCCACCACTTGAAACTCAATCAAGTCATTCCATTTCGTTTCGATTGCTTGGGTCCTGCTGGTTGCTACCATGGTATAGTCACCAACATCTACGGAGGCTCGAGCTGTCTGTTTAAGGTGACTCATACGGGCCATAGACTCACAAGTTGAGCTTGGATCACCTGAATCAAATATACAATAAAGTTAATATGAAAAAAAAAACATTAACAAATTAAGATATATAGCTGCATAATTATCCAAATCAAAATTACCTATATAATCACATTCAATAAACAATGAAACGATCATATACGTTAAGTATTCGTCTAATCTATCTTATATATAACGTCATTACTTAACATTTGCTACATAAAGCATTGTACTCAATCAGTTACAATAGGTCTGGATTATATCGCAAATACAACGTAATAAATCTTCTGATAACTAATTAATTAACGCCATGTTCTTGCTTCTATTTTATAATATTACTAAGTAGTTGAAAGCGAATCTAAGGATTAGCCACATGCTAATTACTTTTCATTACATCTCAGTATTCCACTTTTAATGAAATGACATAATACAATACCCTATACCTATGATGAAATTAGATGATACATTGCCCCTACCTTTTATAAAATTAGACAATACAATGCCCCTACCTTTTATGAAATTAGATAATACAATGCCCCTACCTTTAATGAAATTAGATAATACAATGCCCCTACCTTTAATGAAATTAGATAATACAATGCCCCTACCTTTAATGAAATTAGATAATACAATGCCCCTACCTTTTATGAAATTAGATAATACAATGCCCCTACCTTTAATGAAATTAGATAATACAATGCCCCTACCTTTAATGAAATTAGATCAAACAATGTCCCTATATTTAATGTAATAAGATAAAACAATGTCCCTACCTTAATAAAATTAGATAATATCCCTACCTTTAACAGTTGCCAGTGCGTACGCATCCAGAGGTCCTACCTCTCGTATCTTACTTCCGCCATTCTCTATACCCGCGACTGTTTCTATGGCGTCGAAAACTTTAGACAGGTCGTCAGTCTGAGGTCTCGATACCAGCGTACGCTGTACGGCGATCAGAATGATTTTACCATCGGGTGTTCCTGGGGTAGATATGTGAATATACTATATATCTCTGCATTCAGCATATGCTATTAGTATGCGGACATCGGTGTGCAAACGTTCTTTTCTAATTTGGAATTATAACGTGAATTTTAAATTTGTATTCGAATTTCAACCGGTTACTTCATGGAAATAAATAACTCGTATTATTAAAATACGACCTTTAACTGTGCAAATGAATCCAGATTTGCAAAAATACATTGTCTTTTTGGATTTTATATTAGAAGGGGTGAGTGAAAATTAGGTTTTTCATGGGGAAACATGTGGAAGTTGTATTTTGTTATAATTTTCTTCTAATGATTTGATAATTGAGTTTACCTGTGAGGAACCTGGCGATCTTGTCGACTATAGAATCAGCATCACCAATCATGTTACTACTGGTAGATATAATCTCCAGTCTAAAGAGCGTCCCGTCAGTATTAAATACATACATGCCTAGACCTTCCCGGTTCTGTCTCCTACCCTGTATGGAAAAATGAAACATATTGTTGTTCAGATAACAGTGATGTGATAATTTGGTGGTGATGAATAACGATTTATCCCATAACTATGCATGTTTCACAATGGAAAAACCATGTGATAAATTTCATAGCAGTTGGTTATCATTTATGTTTACACACTCCAGTGTGTAAACACCTACGGCGACTCTGATTGGTCAATGCCAAGATCTCTTGATTCCGATTGGCTTTCAACTTCAGGCTACTTTTGACGGCACATTTTCTTTAAATAGCATTGTATTTACTGTATAACAGGTAGATGCGCGTATTCAAAGTATCAAACAATCGATTATTATTATTTTAATATTAAGGCACTATAGTTAATAGCGGAAAGATATCATTACACATTTTATGGTGGTAAGTTTCCCTGAATGAAGACGAGAAAATGGTCACCACGGTATAAATATAGAGTTTAAGTTATGGGACAAATAAGTTCCCCAACGCGTGATTGTTGTTTATTATGTTTAATATCTAAAAACTCTCGTTGGTTGATTTTCAATTTTTTAAAAGACACGAGCTTAACTCGAGATTGATAAACATGATAAACAGCAGTCACTAGTAGGGAACCTCTATATCTTAATCTATAGAGCGAAACCGATTGTGTATGCTTGACATAACATATTAAAAGTCATATCATTAACATATCAAGTGAACGGAATTATCGTAAATTAACTATAGATTGACGATCGTAATAACGCTATTTGCTGTCATGAAATATTCTTTAATAAAAAAATACATTGTAATAAAAAATCATGTTTATTGGAATTGATGACGTTTTAGGTTATCACGTTGCAAAAATTCGTGATAAACGAGACTTAAATGAGTAATTCCTTGTGCAAACTGTATTTGTCCCTCACCATATATGCCAAAATCGATCCTCTTTCTAGTAAAGACATTATGACGCATGAATCGGCATCATATTCTATAGTAAATACACGTCAATGTAGCAGACATATTATACGTCACGCATACTTACTACATCCAGACTAGTGTACACTAAGCCATTCGTTTTGTTCAGACGAGGTACTGTTTTGTCTAACTTGGTCCACCCGAGTTTCTTTCTTCCGTGGATCTCTAGAGTGGCTCCATCGTCAACCCCAATAAATTTACTACCGAAGTTCGGCATTGAATATTCATTTCGATCACCTTTATTAAGAAGAGTGATTTAGATTAATGCAGTTGAATTGTAATTATAAAATAAAGTTATATAAGAATTATGTATCTTCTTTGATAATTCAAAACTTCATTTCTGTCTTCGATGAGAGATACAATTCTAAGTAGTATGAATTTCGTTTTCTCTGCCTTGCCTAATTTATGCAATAATGAAATATTGACATCTGTTGCATAGAGACAAACAACTATTTTGACGTGTTTGATTTTATTCTACTTCTACTCTTTCTTTTTTTAGAACATCTGTAATTCACGTTTTTCTTGCATTCTCGATATTTATTATGTTATTTCTTATAGTGACCGTTACAAATCTTATTGACCATGCCATGTATGATATAGGAAACTACATAAATACTGTAAATGTTTTGCGTCTTTCTAACACATAGACATATATGTTTCCTGTACATATATTACACAAAAACTTTCTGAAAAAATTGTTTATATTCCTAACTGTTTCCAGATGCCTAAATCTAGAATACAAAAAGCCTACATCTATTAAATATCACCTGTTAAAGTTATCCGTGCGTTCGCTTCAAACGGGCATATCTCTGATCCAACATGAAACGCTCCTTTGACGTGGATAAATTTTGTTGTCACGTGATAATCTCCGTCCGGACTCCAGACGAGGGTCGCGCCAGGCTCTATAGTTATGCTCCTCAGTTCCGGGGGCGATACATCCAGTAACACGTGACCAGTGACGTAGACATCATCTCCATGTAAGGGGACCTGTAGTGCCATAATTAAAACAATGCCTTATTAAAACCTATATGCATGGTGCCTTATAAACATTAGTTACAACACAGCATGTATATACTGTGATTTTTTATGTCTTATGTATGTTTAGATGAAATTTAAAATATCTGCAGAGATTACTTTACAATTACTAATAACACTGTACAAATGTGAAAGAAATGTAGACCTCATCTTTGGTTCATTGTCTGACCATATGTACCCATTTCACTGTACTGTCCATGTAAATAAAACGATATTTAGCAGTACTGCCAAAAATGTTTTCCAACACTTGTTTGTACATGTAAAATCAAAACCTATGTATAGAAATTATTGTAATTAAAAAAAAGTTTTTGTAGGTAAATATAATATCCTATTGCCGCACACATATATTTTGAAGTCGTTTACGTTAAGGGGTGTAATCGATTAATAACAGTTGTGTGAAAAAGAGAATCTTACACTCGTGACTTTGCAATATGAAAATTATCGAAATCGTTTATCAATTTGATACGCTACGGGCCTTTATGTAAATTAAACCAAATTATCAACCTCGTTTTATAAAATTTCTATTACATAGAAACTCATGTAAGATATTACATGACTACAATGACGTAATGTCCTTGAATTCATTTCCATAGATTGACACTGTACACGTAATTAGTGTTATCAATCTCTATAATCACGTGTCTAAATTGTTTTGTTTATGTATTTAATAATTTGTTATTTATTTTTCTCTATTATCGTAAGACTTACCCATATACTTAAAGACAGAAATGTTTTATTCTAAATATCATACTTGCTGACTTGGCCATGTTGTAGATTCGCTCCATCTCATTAATCCGGGATCTTCGTGTGGGCAAACAGAGAGAGATGACGTCATGGATAGGGCGGTCACTATCGCCCAAAGGCAAAAGTTTACCCCCATGATTGAAACGTTATCCTACAAAAGCAGATGATATACGTCATATGTCATGTTGCATTGTAATATATCATATTTCTATAAATTTTTGCTATCTGATATTGATATCAATATTTTCAGTACGAGGTGTTAATTGGTAATGTCTTGGAATAAGGTTAACATTCATTTCGTTTAAATGGATCAATGATAAATATGCATAGTGCGATTTATTTTTATTATAAATGTTGTGAACAACAATTGATTGTGCATTACTCTGTTTGATGATAAATAGATACATAGATAGATAAATTAATAAATACATAAATAAATAAATATATAAATCTGTTAATATATATATAGATCAATAAATAATTTGATTTGATAATTTGATCTCTTGTAACATTATATAACCCCAACTTGCAACGTCAAGTGAAATTATACGGAGAAAGGTTATGCAACCTGGCGATAAACCGCAGTTTGTAAAATATGTTTCCGAGTACGCTCTTTTCCTCGTCGCCGACTATTCAGGCAAAAAATACATTACATGTGAATTTGTAAGTTCGGTATTACCTTAAAAGCTAAATAAACTTTTTAATAAAAGGTAAGTATATCCTAATTATCTAGGATTCTAAAACAAAAAAAATCAACCAATACAACTGTTTATATTTGATTTATCATAGAGAAACATAAAGAAGAAACATCTTCACCTACCTTACTTGATCCGTCTCCAGTAGATTTCTCCAGAACCTTGGTTATTGTAGGTGTATTATGATGTTTAATACCACTGACCAAGCATCACTAATTCATTAAATAACCCCGAGGACACTGATCATATACTGCAATGAGTAAATCTGTTAGAAAAAATAGATAAGACGTTTATATACGGATGAATTGTCAGATCAAATTAAGGATGGTACAACTGTCCGAGAATCCAACAGTCCATGACCTTGACAAGTACACTTATATAGTGATTATCTTCAAGGTAAAAAGTTCGTAGATTAAAACCTTTGCAATACATACATCTGATTGGGAATGGGTAACCCTTTCCTTGCGATAACCAATATAGTTTTTTTTTCTCTGTTTTGGTTAATTGACATATAGGCCTAATAAACAACTTAAAACGGGATTGAGCGTCAAACAATTCCAGCAAAGTATAAATAAGTGAAAAGTATTACTTAAATGATGTATCAGTGCAAAATACTTTTATTATACTTGAATTTGCCAATGTTAGTTCTAACAACCTTTAAATAGATATATGTTGCCGTTACACATGCAGCTTATAAACATTTAAATCATGCGAATGAATGCTTCACTGTAAAGAAACTTTAAATGTTTACTGAATATAAAACACTAATATAAAAACACTATCCAAATTATCCATAATGCTGCAACTGGTTATTGTTAGACGGTGTTTCTATATAATACCGCAAACTGTAAAAATATTAGCCTTGTGTATTATGGAAGACAACCTGCATTATATTTATACAAACTTTTTTTTTCTTCCCGTCCCACACAAAAATACAACTCATATTTACTTTGACTATGTGTATTTTTTTATTCAGCAACATATATAAAACAACATATATACGTTTAGATATATCAACAATGTTTTAATCATGTTCGTCTTTCAGACGACGTTTGCCTTAATAATAAATCGAATGGACGAGCGTGCTGAGTTTCTAAAAAACAGTTTTTTTCGGTGCCGAATACAGACAAAATAAATGTAGCAGGTGTATTTTGACGATGTCAATATTGGTTGCAGTATAAAAATGATTAATATATTTTCATAATAAAGTTGGATGGTATTATGATTTATTTATATCGTTGTTCTTGTTTTGTTCAGCAATAAGGTAGATGTACTTCCAATAAATTAATAACTAATTTACCACACGTATTGAAAATTATGTACGGGAAATATACCCGATCAAGGTCATAAAGTAATATTGACCTTGATTGTATGGATTTGTAGGTAACAGAAGATATTGTTGAACTTTTCAAACTATTTCACCCCTAGTAATTTCATACCATAACCTTGGGCCTGAAGCGTTGACGACCGTTACTGTGTAGACTAGTTGTGGTCGAACTAGTCTAGATAAACAACGTTTTAAACGGATGGCTGCTGCCATCCCGATATGTATAGGACTCCAAGGCCCGAGGGGGGATTTAATTTCAACGTTGTTTTACTTTAATTTGTAAAGTTTAGGTTTCAAGCATTTTCTTTGTGTATTACGACACACAGTACATACTGTAGTTGTCTCCACAATAACACTCATAAACCTGTGTTAGAGAGGACATAGCACGAATATCGTAATGTACGTTTGTATTTCTATTTCGAATAACATAATGTTGTTTTTGGGTACTGATGGAGATTTAAAACGGTTCGTTACATGCGAATTTCATTTGGTTTGTTTTATTATCTTTAGGTTCTATTAACAGCCAGTATCATTTAAGGACGACCTGGTGCCTTGCGTCCTCTATGATCATGCAACAGTCACAGCAGGTACAATTATACCGCCCTACCATCAAAGCTAAATATGCAAACTTTTATTTGCTTTTAATGGGATCTCACTTTCGAAATACACTCTCTTTACTGTTTGATGTGAGGCATTCATTTTGTGGCAGTCTTAATCAGTTCTTGCGATTAAAAGTTGTATTTCTGGTAATTTTCACTGTAACGATATATTGCTTAAACATTTGATATTTGAACATGCACATGTAACTTATTGATTAAGCTCCCCAAAAGAATATGTCGGCCTATAAGAGCGCCGAAATCTAGGGATCATATATTCCTGGTTTTGAATACAGCGCCTTCAATCACCGCCATGTTCAGTACCTTCGGCTTTTGTCGGCATTCCGAATCGTACCACGTGACTTATGTCCACACGTCCTGCACGTGGTGATCCAGGTAACTAGCGTAAGCGCACATGTGTTTGTTTACGTTTTCCTTCTGGCTAATATGAGCAAATCGTGCTGATATGTGTCCACAGAGCGAGTATTTGAAACATCTAATTCACACATTGCCGTAATTCAATATTGTGTGTATGAAACAGACTTAAATTTTGTATGGAATATACGGGAATTTTGTATATTGAACAAAATATATGAAAATCTACCATGAAACAAATACTTCAGGATCAATTTATTCAAAGGTGGTTCTGTGATATCAATTTGTCATCAAAAGGAAAAATGTAGAAAGTTTTTAAAAACGATTTTCAAATGGAGAATTTATCCATTGAAATTGAATGAAAAAGATAGGAAAAATATTGTTAAATTTCGTACTTCTAATTTACATTTGCCCATAGAAACGGGACGATGGGCTAATATACCACGCAATGAAAGAATTTGTCTCCTTTGTTCTGATGGTATTGGTAACGAATTTCATTACTTATTTAATTGTACTAACATATCAATTCATCAAATTCGACAAATACATATACCAAAATATTATTCTAAGAACCCTAATCTAACAAAAATGAAAGGTCTAATCTCACTGTGTAACGTACGTATTCTATCGCAACTTAGCAGGTTTATTGGGAAATTAGAGAAATTTATTTGAAATAATTAGATTAATTATGTCCATTATATTCTATTTTATACTAATGTTGTGTTGATAGTATTATACTAATGCTATGTTGATTGTGTTCCGTCATCTCAAAATATAATACATTGATTTGGCCTCTTTTTACACACGTAAGAGTGTCAGTGTGTCAGTGCGTAATAAAGAAATCTTAATCTGAATCTTTAAATGATATCTACCTATAAAATCAATATTGCGAAAAAATAAAATCGCTTACATATGCTTTTCTCGTTTGTAGATCAAATTGAGAAAAATTTTGTCTGCGAAAATTAACGGCTGTACGGTAAGTTGGTTTTGCATACATTATTTATTAGAAAGCAAAACCCGTTTACTGATCCGCAACCAAAGCAAGTTATCGATCTTATAAGACCTTAGCCTAGACATACGACAAATAAAAGATCGAAGTATTACCTGTTCATATACATGTTGTAACCCTTCTTGAATATTGTCATAAAAGATAAGGTGTTAATGAAACATATTTTTAAGCTAATAAGTTATGTAAAAATATATTCTTAGCTGATATTTTAATATTATATTATACAACAAAATTTAATTCCAGCATATATTTTACATCATAAACTCGGATCACGAAAGAAATTAAAACGAGCATCACAAAATGACGATTACACATAGTTAAAAACAACAGGCTACGTGAGATAAAGCGGGGGAGCCAAGCTCCGCCACTTAACCATCTATTTGCCTTACTGTTAAACCGAAGACAAAATCATACCTATTTAGCTTGTCTTTAATCCCATTTATTCATTGGAATTATGACACGGATTAAAACACATATGTACACTATAAAAGATACCGGCTAATAAACGCCATGGTGAACAAAAAAACCGTAGAGCCAGCTGATATTACAGGACCATCATATAATCATAAAAAAATTATAACCCCTACATTGCCGGTAACATCTTTTTATCATGATTTAATACTTAAACAAAAACTTTCTAGGCAGGCTTGGAGTAATGATCGGCCTTTATTTTGTTGAAAAGGGTGACATATATGGAATATATATTCCACCATGAACGTATTACACGCATTATTTAGTTTTATCACATTTTCACTGTGAAATGTAAGGCTTGTAAGCGATATACCTCACTCCAGTTAAAATATGAATTTTGACCAATCTGAAAGCAGCAATAAATGTGAAAATATCATTTTGATTGTTTGCTCGTTAATTTGTGTGCGAAAATGATTTTGAAGGAATATTTTATGAAGTAATGTTGCCTAATGCTCACAAATATACGACGTAATAATCGCAAGGGCAAATAACTCTATAAATACAATAAAAAAAACTTTGGCGGAACAAGTGGTGATGGTCGTCTGTAAATGGAAGTGAGGGAAAATGTAAACTTTTGACTCGGCGGTCTTTTATAACAATTTTAAGTCAATATTATCAAGCCATTAAAAGTGCTCTTTTCACGCAAGTTAACTTTCTATAAGTATGCATCATAAATTACACTACCACAGTCATAATTTAATGCCACGAATTTTCCATATTGCATTTCACAATAGATTGAAAAGATCATGTGCACTAACATAGCATAAAATTATATGAAATAAACATATTTAACCGTGAATATTGGTCTATTTATAGAGCCAAATATCGGTCATCGTTTACTCTGATAACGATTTTCATTTTCTCATGTTTGAGTTAGAGTTCAGATAGACAATATCTATATCTAATATCCATTGCCAATGTATACGATTTAGATTGAGGTGTGTAAGTCCTATCAAATATTTATAGCAAAGCAAAACTGATTTGCTGGTCTTCAACAATCTAGACCAGGTATCGATCAATAAAGACACAATTAAAATAAGGGAACTACGTTTGATGTAGTAAACTGGTTATGTTAATTTTGCATGAAGGTACGTTCATGGTACTGTAACAAGACCAAGATCCAGGATTCAGGTCTAGATTTTGTATACATTTCATGTATATCAAGTTTCAAAGATGAAATTCATTGACTTACTATTTTTGACACGACTGCTGGTACATTTCCTGGCCTGTATTGGAGCTGATGACCTGGTATCGTCCTTCCTGGGACATGAGGCTTTACGCTGCACTGATCATCCCTTTATGACCATCTACTCAATCGGATTCATACAATGTCAGCGAGCCTGTCTTCGCCATTCCCTTTGCGGTATACTGCAATACGATAAAATGCAGCTTAAATGTTTTCTTTACCTTTCTGGAAAATGTGAAGAAAGGGAAGCTGGTACGACCTTTGAACCAGAACCAGGCATTTTCATCTTCAGGGATGATATTGAAGAGGTAATATTTACAACGTGATCGTAATACACTTAACAAAGAAAGAATAAATCAGATTATATCAGTTTTGTATAACTTACGTTATAGTTACAAACCTGTGCTGATTTTACGAGTCAAGTTTGTTGTGTTACTTATAAAAATGTTAATGAGAATCTAGCCGAAATATTATGTTACATATCCGGCAATTATAATCGTAGCGTCTTAAAAGGAATACAATTTAATATGCTAGATCAGTTATGGCTTATATTTCTCATATTTTGAAAAATTTCGTCGTTCATTGCAATTTTGGTCTCTTTCATAAAAGTTTTTATATTTTTTGTAGTATTACCTAAGTAAGTTCGAGAACAATGAAAATGAAAACAATATCGGGCCTTTTGATAGATGTGTTAATAAACAAGTTAAAATGAATTTACAGAATCAGTTAAACCCCATCATGCATTTCTTTTACTTTTTTACTTTTACAGTCATTGCGATATATGTGTTGATTATTTGTTAAACTATTACAGTCATAAATATATATAAACTACATATTGATTTGAATTTCCTTTCCATTAATGTTACCACGTGCTAAGTGACTTATTGGTTTACTGTGATTACGTGCTTAATGACTAATTGGTTTACGGTGATCACGTGCTTAGTGATTTATTAATATACTGTGATCAAGAGCTTAATGACTAATTGGTGTACTGGGATCACGTTCTTTGTGACTTATTGGTTTAAAACGATCACGTGCTTAGTGACTTGTTGTTTTAATGTGATCACGTGCTTAGTGACTAATTGGGTTAATATGGTCAGATTCTTAGTGCTTAATTAGTGTACTCTGATCACGAGCTTAGTGACATATTTTTTTAATGTGATCACGTGCTTAGTGACTTATTGGTTTACATTGATCACGTGCTTAGTGACTTATTGCTTCAACGTGATCAAGTACTTAGTGACTACTTGTTTTAATTGATCACGTGCTTTGTGAATTATTGGTTAAATGTGATCACGTACTTAGTGACTTATTTGTTTACTGTGATCACGTGCTTAATGACTAATTGGTTTACTGTGATCAAGTGCATACTTACTTATTGGTTTACTTTGATCACATGCTTAGAGATTTTTTGGTTTCATGTGATCACGTGTTTAATGACTAATTGATTTACGGTGATCACGTGCTTAGTGACTTATTGGTTTAATGTGATCACGTGCTTAGTTACTTATTGGTTTAATGTGATCACGTGCTTAGTGACTTATTTGTGTAATGTGGTCAGATTCTTTGTGACTTAATGGTTTAATAACTAATGCTTTCAGCAAGTTGACTTCATCAAATATTGAAATTTCTTAATAATACAGAATAAACTGCAAAAATCAAATTATCATTTTTCATTTATGTAGACAATAGCAGGAAAATGCACCAACGAGAGGTGTCCAGATAACATATGTATTGCAGGAAAAACTTGGACAGGATGCTTCGAAAGTAAGCAATAATTATTTGATGAGTGTATAAGTGCATGTATTTTAGCTATCAACGCATGTCACATAGAATAACAAACATCTTGATATATTTATCATCTGAAATCAATAATTGGTTGACATGGTTATTAATTAATTTTGTAAGCTCATAGTTACATGATTGTATTTCATTTTTTTTCTAATGAAAACAAAAATTTGGTATATGCTTAGTTTCTATGAAAGGCATTGGGCATCGTGTGTGTACATTTCGAATCTTTATTTTATTGAATAAGTTTAGGGTGGTCGGGTGATAGAGTGGTTAAGCCGCTCGCCTTTCACCTAGCCGGACGGCGTTCGGCCCCGGGACGGACGTTAGGGGTCACCTGTCCGATCACGTTGGTTTTCTCCGGGCACTCCGGTTTTCTTCTACACTAAGACCCCTCGCGTGCATACATATTGGTCATCTACAGTGATTTACATAAGTTGTCTAAGTTGTTTCTCAATCGATATAAAATCAGAAAGTTTATTTTTATATTCATTTTATTGAATATAAATTAATTTCATATATTGAACAATTGTCTCTAGCGAGAAGCCTGTTATTCTGAATGTTCGATACATTTTACTTTTTTTTTCCATTTTTCAAAATTTAAAAAGTTTTCTTCAGATGTTTTCGGAAATAGTGCTTGACGAATGGTACCCTAATGTACCCCTGTTTAATTCCAGGAGGTTATAATGTGGATGCCATAACGTCCGGTAATGTTCTGTTTGTGGACATTCGTGGTAAAAAGTTTGGATTGGTTCGATACCAAAAAACAAAAGATGATGCTCAGCAATACTGTGAGACAACTCTGTCAGGAACACTTGCCATTCTGGATACTCCGAGGAAGATCGAAATACTGGACCATGAAGTTAATAAATTGACAGGTAACGTATTCGTATTGGCATATCTATATTAGCTTATAGTTATATGTGCTATAACAGGGTAAAAGGGTCGATACGTTAATTTTTGGTCAGAAATACACTGAACGCGGTACTGTTTGACTACATATTATCCTATCGTAAAGAACATAGAGCCGTAATTTGATTGGCCCAGTATAACAAATGCATTTAATTATTTATGTCACTCTGGCCAGACAACAAAATGCAAGGCAGTCAACAATGTCAATTTAATATATCATTCTATTGTTACAGGATAAATCATCACCGAGAATCTTTCAAATATCCTTAAAAAGAAAAGTTCGGGAAAGGACAGTATAAAGTCGTAAAATGGTGTTAATATATGCAACATTATTTTGCATGAAATAGAAAAACAAAATTTCCCTTCAAAATCGCTCTGCATGTGAAGAAATCAATAAATATTATTAGAATCCTGAAACTTCCTCCCGAATGGCTATGTCCGTGTTGACATTTCCACGCATCCTCGATTTCAAAGAGTTAGATAAATTTATTTTAGAACAATGCTAAATTTACACAGGGATTTTCCATATTTTTATCGTGAAAACTGGACAATGTTAGCAAAACTTGACTATCGTTTTTTATGTTAGTATGGACTGGTTTTCTTGGCCTGGCTATTCACTTTGATATATTCGTAATGCTAATAATTTATACATGAGAAATATTCGCCATTTTGCTAGACATAGGTTTGTAAATTATGGCCTCTTCATTTTCACCGTAGCCATAATCTAACAATATGACTGTTCATAAACAGAACGCGTTTTGCACCAATTAGTTTGCGAAAAAATAAGTCAAATAGTTGTCTTTATATTGATACCTCATTTAATATATTCCATCACATAATAACGTTTGATAATTGTTTAAAGTAAATCACCGTAATATGTTCTGTAATTTGATTGCCTTTATTCAAATGGCTGTCTTATAGACAAATATCTTATAAATGCCCAAATGCTTATTAACCTTATTAATGCTTGATTAAGTTGATGTTGTTGTAAAGATGATTAATAACTTTCAAAAGGTCAATTTTAGAGAGAAAAAATCGAAAAAAATCACCATTTTCGACGGTCGCCGGCCTGTAAGGTTCTGATCTGGTGAACTAATTATATTGATATTTTGTATTATTATATGGCTGTGTGTTTTGCTCGCTCTTGTTTGGCTTAAACTACACTTTCCCGCCTTGATTCAACACGATATCCACCAGATAATTCTGAACTATGCATTGTTACGTCATCCGAGGTTGATATAAGATTCTAAAAACTCCAGGTAATACCAAAATATAGAAATCTCGCATTATTACGTCTTGTTAAATGACGTCACAATCACTACACGGGTCGATAAAAGATTCCAACAAGTCCAGGTCGTACCCAAATATAGCGTTAAGGAAATTTTCATTACGTCAAAAATCTATTGTGACGTCATCATTCAAAGAAAGGTGACGAAGAGCAGTAGGTTTACTGGAATCAGTATACTCCTGCTATTATTTGTATGTACATTTTTGTCATTTTGTTAAAAAATCAAAATATGTCAAGTGGTATTTTCTTCTATCAGTCTTCATTTTTCTCCTCGAAATTATTCAACAAGACTACGCAATATCGGGGAGAGTGCCTACTCAATATCATGAAGAGGAGATACATGTCAATTTGTATGTACATGAAGTCAAAGGGTTAACATCACTTTAATACCATATAATAAAACAGATATCAATCTGTTTTCAGGTGGATACTGTGATTTATCAACCCTCGAAAGTGACGTAACCCTTGGTCTCAAGCCTCGGGTTATCTGACTTCCTCGAGTTGATAAATCCCAGTATCCACCTGAAAACAGATCGATATTTGCATAAGGTTATATACCACATGTTAGATATGCTTAAATATAACAAAGTTGATAGAAACTGATGCATCGTGCCAAATCTTATTACTGTTGAATGGTAGATTAAATGTTTGTTATAACGTTTGGTAACACATGTAAACAAAAATTGAAAATTTAAGTTAAACAATGCCACGGGGCTCTGTATATAATTCTCTCAGCGTACCACAATGCGCACATATAGTATGTATAAGGATGTCTTGATGGTGCGGATTCGACTTTACAAAACATAAATACCTAGGCCTTATTGTACAAAAGGATTCACACAGAGTCCTTGGTTATCTTGTCATGCAACGTACATCTAAGAAGTGATATATATAGGCATATGGAATAACACTAAGACTCGAAAACGTTAAGTGTTCAACAAATATTTACGCTGTGGATAATTGATTACAAGTTTTTATTGTTTTAAACACAGTTTAGATTGGTTCACAAGATAAGAACCCTACAAGCTGGCCAATTATTTCGCGAACAAATGGTGATTGTTATTATTGTTTTTCCGTTGTATTTAAATTTGGATTTTAGAATGTAAATAATATTTACTTCACAGCACTTCAGATAAATAAGTTTTCGGTCTATTTATATAAGATTTTTACTTCATTTCACATGGATGATTATTGTTATTGGTCAAACCATATTCTACACATAATAATGGTATACTACCTTAAATATGCCCCACCGCCGACAGAGCATAAACGATACCCATCATTTGGACAATAACTGAAGAGTAATCTTGTTTATATGTGTCTAGCTGTCTAACTAGCAGAAAAATGCATATAGACTAATCTATTTAGCTTTTGGTGAATGCACAATCAGTACTTAATTATATATAAGGAATAGTGCCATGGAATTTTTCGGGACACAATTAATTATTATTTTAACTGGAATTAAAGTTATATGTGCCGTATTTTTCATACTGGTGAATCAAGATGAGCTTTTAATATGCTATTCATCACCAAAAATTACCAACTTTTTGAAAATTACAGTGCTTTCAATGCATAGGTTTTGATTTTACATGTGCAAATAAGAGCTGAAAATGATCATTTATTTACATCAATAGTGAAGTGAAATGAGTACATACGGTGAGACCATGAAGTCAAATTATGGTCTACAATTTCATTTCACATTTTTACAATGTTTTTAGTAATTATAAAGTGAATTCTGCAGGTATGTTTTCATTTAAACATATTAATGGCATAAAAACAACAATTTTTCAGTACAAAATTTCCGTGTTATAACTAACGTTTATAAGTCATCTGAAGCCATTTGAATGGTTTTTACAGCTTTATTCACCAAACCTTATGGTTTTTAATAAATTAATGATGAAAAACTATGATGTCAAAATTATCGCCCAGTTACGGCACATACAACTTTAAGATAGGAAGCCCAAAATTTTCAATTGTGGTAATGGTATAAACTTTTATTAGTGAAGAAAGAAACTAATTCGTATGCTCATGTTTTTGATAAAGAAAAAAATACTATTCGTCAGCGATAGAGCATCTTTACTAGTAAACAATGTATCATATTAATTGTCATTCAATGTCAATTTTCTTCGTTCTTGTTTTCTTGTTTGTCGTAAGTAACATTGCATCACGTCAGTAATTCAGGTGTAATATCACACTGCTGTGCGTTAAACCGAAGGTGTCATTTAATTTCAGAATCTCCTCTTTACTGGTTTGTGGGAGCCACCAGGAACGAGAAAGGAGAATGGGTGTGGGATAGCGGATTGCCTGTAACACAGGTTCGTGTTGACCAAAGTAACGTGAATTGTGCTATATTGCTTCACTCCACTCTGAATGATCATAGGTGTTCTCGTACAGAACCATTCATTTGTGAACTTTCTTGAAAGATATACTAATGTAGGAAACATTTGTATTCGTTTTGCACTTCATGCTTTAAAAGATCATTGAATCACGTGTCAGTTCAGTTCGGTTTTCAATAATAAGGTGTTGAATCGTTGGTAAACACAAAATGAAAACAACTGGCTCTATGTTTTATGATATAGCTTTGAACCTGATAAAGCTTGATTGAAGATTTCGTGTTTTATATTGGTTGTAAAATATTCTAAAACGTTATTATGTCAAAACTTGCAAGCAATGTCATCATTATTAGAGAAATCTTTAACGGTTACTAATTTATCTAATAACTTCTTGCTTGAATTGTAATATCAATATACAGCTATCCTGGTGTAAATAAATATCTTTCAAACTTATTACCATTATGTTTTCCATTGATTATGAAATCGATATAATTCAATTATATCATTTGCGTTATAAAGTATCGTTACGATGGTATTGCTAATAGCCCTTTACAATAATTCACTTCATGAATGTTTGAGTATTGTCTCCCATAATAAATTACACTACCGATACATTGTTAAGTCTATTAAGATAAAGGTCTGGACTTTTAATGAATGTGCTTTAACCATACTGTCATAATATAAGAGTAGTTAATGAAGAATGTCTAGTGGTATAATACAATTATAGCCTTACCTTAACCCCAATGTGTCATCTAGACACCTTAACCATTTCGTTATCCCGACTCGAAGTTGGTGGTTAAAATAGAATATCATTAATTTTTAACACTTTGTTACCTCGAATTTGTTGCATCTCAACATTATTTCTTCAGTATACCATATCACCCTTTTCCTTACTAACTGTTCTGTTCCATAATGTAAATAATGCATTTGTTTAAAAAAAATCATCCCAGTAAGACAAACAATGATCTTGATGGCTGTCTTCAACTCTCGGGAGGTTATTTATAGAAATGCCAAACTCTCCGTCAGTCGAATGCTTCACTCCGAGGGTAAGGCCGTTTTCGTTTATACAGATTGACTGGTTCGACCTCTAGTTGTTCGTTTGTTAATTAAAAACAGATCTGATGATTAAATATTATTTCAAACGAGTCTTGACAATGCCCGTATAAGCTTGTATCGAAAACTGAAAGTCAGTCAGGACTTATACTTGAAATGATAACTTTAACAAATTGTCGAACCGGTTGTTCCAATAAATGAAAACGGCCAGTCTCGTTCTGCCATTTTAACTCTGATCAAACTCTTCATATACGAGGATTCTGAAAACGACCTTCATCTTCCGGATAAAATCTATTTTTATCATACTCAAGTAAGATCCCTGCGCGTTTGTGATTACTCTGTCGACTCGAGAGTTGCCAGCCGAAGGAAGACGATGAGATTGCTATCACTACACGAGCCTTGTCAATAACGTAACAAATCAAATAAGCGCTACGGTTGGGTTTTAACCAGCTAGACTAATCCACTTAGACATATTTGGTTGCTAATAGCGACATGGCGTCATACTGCTCATCAACATCGACAATAACCGTTACAGACTGAATAAATTATTCTACAGGTTTTACGATATACGTGTGGGATCGTTTAAAAGAATACTCGACCGACGAATACAAAATATCGGTGTATATGTTAGTTGTTAGCAATCACTTAAACCCTCTGCATACATGCTCTATTTGTTATGTAAATGACAAGAATATATTATTGATAAGGATTTTATAGCCTACTTATAGTTGGAAGGAAGCCAATGGTCCAGAAATTTATTATTACTAATAATACAAGCCGGGAGAAAATAATCAGGATTATACATTTTTCATGATAATTTGCTTTTCTCGTAAGTAGTCGGCACCGTGTTACGAATTATCAATGGAAATAAAAGCATATGATAAATGAGGTATTGCATATAGAGTGAAAATATGCCGACGATAGCGTTTGAATTTAAACTAGTTAATTGTAATAATACACGTATATCTATAACTCAGTAAACTCGACTGCACCATCATTATTATTATACAGCGCCCCTCTACATTGAGACTGATAAATTATCCTGGCCTTTTATGTGAAAACACATCGCATTTTGTTGTGACTCAAAATACCCCATGATATTGCCTTCACATTATGTAACTACATATCAAACTTTGCTGTATCCGATAGCAATTAAATTTGACACCGAATACGCTTCTTTCATGTTTTTTTTTTAGTTTAACCAACATATTCAGTAAGACACCACTGGAGTAGTCCAAAATTTTGATGTGTAAATTTTATCGCTTGTTTTCAAGTACCTCTTGTTTTTGAATTAATGTCAAAGTACTGGGAGTACATTGTTAAATCATGCTGACTTTACTGCAAGAGGTTCAAATAATGGGTTTAAAATATGCATAATACCATACTGTATTCCCGAAACTGTATTGGCATTAAGGTAACAAAACTTCAATGTTAAAGTATGTATCTTTCACCCATTGTTACAGGGGACTATCAAGATGGCCGTGGCCTCAGGTAATTCGTTAAAATTATACCCGCTGTCACCATTGCATGATCGTACAAGGAGCCTTAATTGGGATTCTCAGTGTCAATTAGACGAGGCATTAAGTTGTCCATTTTACCATAAGTGACCTTGTGATTAAGAATATAATGCCACCATTGAGATTGTCAGGTACTGACTACATCAGTTGATTTTTTTTGTTCGCAGTCGCATCATCGTTTTTATCTTGCTTTCTTACTTTATTATTCCTAGAACTGAGAACTAGGAATTCGCAAACAAGTTCAGCCCTCCTTATTGGTAAGGGCGCCATTGACATCATTTCAGTTTGCTTTGTTTGTTTGTTTGATTGATTATTTTAACGTCCTGATAACAGCTATGGTCATGTAAGGACGGACTCCCATGTATGTGATGGATTGCGTGTATGTTGTGCGAAGTGCGTGTTTTGGTAGACTGCGGTATATTCATGTCGTGTCTTCTTGTATAGTGGAACTATAGCCCTTTTTATAGTGCTATAAAACTGAAGCATGATGCCGAAGACACCAAGCAACACACTCCATCCGGTCACATTATACTGACAACGGGCGAACCAGTCGTCCCATTGCCGTTATGCTGAGCGCTAAGCAGGAGCAGAAACAACCACATTTATAGACTTTGGTGTGTCTCGGCCAGGGGACAGAACCCAGAGCCTTCCTTACAGGGGCGAGCGCTCAACTAAAGGCCAAAAGTGAGGCGGTGCCAAGGGAAGACGTTAGGAAGAATAAGTAATTTAGGAAGAGAGAAAAGATAAGATCCTAAATTTAGTCGCCTTTTACGATCATGCAATAGGGGCAGCAGGTACAATTATAACGCCCTACCTACAGGACAGTCTCAGTGTGCCCCCGAGTTGTGTGTTCGCACCTTTGAAGAAGGATCGTGGTTCTACATATACATCTTATGTATCCCCTGGCCGAGAAACACCGTAGCCATTACTAAATAATAGTTAATGTCCCTGCTCAGTAAAGAAATAGGATGCCTGTTTTGAAACTTGATATTATAATGTGACCGAGAGATATGTGTTGCCTTTCCCTTTTGCAGCATTCTTTAATCTGAGAGCGAGAGTTCGATTATTACCTTGAGACAAAAACATCAGAGCTTTTCAAGTCACGTAGAAGACACAACACGAACATACCGCAGTCTCCCAAAACAGGCACCTCGCTTTCACATTGTAAACAGGAAATACCGTCTTCAAATGACTCTAGCTGTCACAGGATTTTATTAAAAACAACCAGTTTACTTTCGCGGTAAACAAAGTCCTACAGTAGTCCATTTTAATCTCAATGTTGATTATTTGGATGTATTTGTTCTACATTGTGTTTAACGCCCTATTAACACCTATGGTCATTCAAATACGGTCTCCCTTATGTGCACCGCGTTGCGTTCGTTATATATCTGTATATTGTGGAAGGCTGCCGTACATTCGCGTTGTCTCCTTGTTATAGTGGTATTCTTGCCCTTTGATTGTGTCACTATGTGTCCCTTTATCACTGTAACATGTCGCCGAAGACATCGAACAAACACAACACACTCTAACCTACCAAGAATTTACTCTACCTAAATTTCGATACAAAATAAAACATGGATATAGAGATATTTTTGAGGCATGAATAACCGTTTCCAGGGGTAACGGAATTGTTACCTAGATCAACAGAGTTTTCAGGTCGTCTGTCCCATATCTGGGTGATCTATATGCAGGGTAGTGCTTCCTCCGTCTGCTTGCGCGCTGCTAACAAGATTACCTACTGACTTAACACTAACATGTTTGTTTCTGTTTTCCTGCGCGAAGTCGACTGGGTCACGTGATATTTTGAGCTTCGTGATCTTCTTCGTATGGTTTCGGTTTGTATTTATTGTGGGTCACAATAAACCTTTTTGATCTTTTTATATTTTTTTCGAAACTTCACAGTTGGGTTCAATAACATCTTACCTTCCTTTAGTCAATATTTTATCCAGAGAGAATGTGGTAATTTCCTTGTAAATGTTTGTGATTACAAAAAAACAACTGAAAAGTTACGTTTAGTGTGCCTTTAATAATCCAAACTCTTAAAATATTTTTATAGTTTCATAACCAAACTGGTTCAATCAACTACAATGTCAATTTTCCCTGTGCGGACTAACTTATGGTCAGTAAACAGGACTTCTATTCTTTTTTATAGGATTTATTGACTTATAATGTAGATCATGATTATCAATAGAGTAATGGGAGTATCTATGGCCAAATATAAATATTCTGTGTTACCGTATATTTTAGGTAATTGACCTGAAACACCTGTTTGATATTCATTCACTCACATAGTAATTACTGTACCTTTGTTGAGGTAGGTTCATATAGTATTTTCCCTTATGCCTACCGATGTAATACTGGTTTATCCGATGCATGTCGTCTGATGTTGAATTACATGGCTACATACAACTAAGAGGGAAGGATAATCTTTGTATATTTTGAGTTTGATTAACTAACGAAAATATATTTCTTTCCAATTACTATTTGATTTCTGATATAAAAAATGAAACCATTTATTTCACTCAAGAGCATATCTAGTTGTTAGGCATTTTTGTACTGTTAGGGAAAATGGAAGAATAAAAATGCACGAATTCTATAGAATATATGTTAGTTTACTTAGTTCTATCAGTAGCTGTTGTTTATTACCGTAACAATAGGTCAATTTTGAATTTACAGTCACCAAGGACATTTTTTTTTAGAAAATCCTCTCTTGCTGCATTTCAGCCTTTGAAATGCTATTTTCCCGGATTTCAATTTTTTTGAAAGCGTATCTGCCATAAGATTATTGATATGGCGTGTTTTAGAATGATTTAAAAGTGTGGACAAAATCGATAACATGCCAACTATTTGTTGCAAACCTAGTACCCTTAATTTTTATTTCCTTAAACATTTGTCATTTTTTGCTTGAAAAAATCAATTGGTAGTCAAAATAATAAGTAAATATCATTATAAATGGGTATATGATTAAGAATAAGTATCTTTCATTGAAAAATAATGATAAAAATATCCCACCTTGACACATACCCAGAGTAAGCATAGAAAACATCTTTTTATGCCCTTTAAGCCTTCTTAAAACGACAAAATAGATTACTAACACATATAAAGTAGTAATGTACCTAATCCTATAATACTGCAATTTGTTGGGGTGTTTTTTTTTTGGGGGGGGGGGGGGGGAGGGGGAGATCGGAACGTGGGCAAATTTTGCAAACCCACCTTTAAGTGGTTTTTTTTCTGTTCCTGCCACCTCACACTTCACATACGCAATACATCACATACATGGGAAGCCATTACTTTTTTATCATACATAGATAATAACCTTGTCTTCTCGCTTTGCTAATGCATGTCTGATGATCTGAGGGCTAGGTACAATATGCTCAACTGAACAGCAGTTACTATTATTCATGAATTAAATATCATGCTTTAAAGATTGTACCGGCAGCCGAGAGGAAGATGAATAAATCATTTTCGTAGCAAGTGGCAGTTTTGACATCAATTAATCCCGATCTGTAGCGATAGATGATTAGTAGGTGTATCATACCCTCAGACTTAAGAACCTTGTCATAATGGAGTTTTAAAAAAGAAACTTAAAAAAAACTCATAGTATCATCGTTTTGTCTTATACTAAGGATGAATATTGTTGATATTATATTGTTGATACGGCTGTTGGTACATTTCCTGACCTGTATTGGAGGTGATAACCTGGTATCGTCCTTCCTGGGACATGAGGCCATGCAATGCAGTGGCCACCCTTTCCTGATCACCTACACTATCGGATTCCTACAGTGTCAGCGGGCCTGTCTCCGCTACTCATATTGTGGTATACTACAATACGACAGACACCAATTTGATTGCTTATTTTACTTTTCTGGAACCTGTTCTCTTGCCAGTCAAGCGGGAACTGGACTGACCATCTACCTGAACAGGAGCGATATTAATGAGGTAATTTGTTTTATTTTTGACATATCAATGCATAGTAATTCATACAAAAATGGTTCCAAGAAAAGTGAACCAACCCACAATAACTCGTATTACTTTACTATTATTTCATTATAGTATTAACCAAATTGTATGCCAAAAACATGATGACCTAACCCCCAGGTATCTGTAAACAAATAGATACACAGATGACCTAAATTCATACTCCTTTGGTAAATTTAACATTAATGTAGATAGTACTGTACTTCGCGGAGCTGCATTTGTCATTGTATCTAAACAACTCGAGAATGTTGATTTATAATTTTTGAGGATAAAGAGGACATTAGCAATGATGACCACATGATGGTGAAATTTAACATTGAAACTTTCCTCTTTGATTTTGTTTCTCTGGAGAGTGTTGAAGGGAAATTTATTGGATATGAAGACGTGACAAACTCTTACTTTGATGCATGGCGTCAAAAGTGAAACAATAATCCTGATTTGCTATACTATAAGGCATTCATCAGTACCATGGAACAAATCCACTATAATCTTCAACGCCGAAATTTTCAAAAACAAATGGCAAATTTTGCAAAATATTTGTTTTCAATGTAACCCTAACAGGCTTTCGTAGGGATATATTGCTGGAACAAATAGTAGATTTTATACGTGTCGAAAAGTACATGCAGTATGATACGCTAGGAACAGACGAAAAGTGATCGTTCATTCTTCGTGGGATAAATGACATTGTCTAAGATGATGATGAATGGGGAATATGATGGTTACTATAAGTAACAAACCCGGTGGAATGTTCACAGAAATAAACGTCATTATCCAGAATGAAAACTAAGTGACTCAACGAAATTGAAATAATATTGTACATATGTAATAGGCCGGGATCTAGGTGGGGATCCTCGTGCATCCCCCCTCCCACAACTTAACGAACCAATGTTTTCTAAAGCCTTATAACGAAATCGATAGGTAACATTGTATAAACTAGGATGAACTTCCGGTTATGACGTAATCAAGATGGCCGCCACCGTAAATTTCATGAAACTGACCAAAATTAATAAAAAGGACATAGGGACCTTAATTGCTGTCCGATTTACACAAATGAGGTATCAGAATGAAGGTATTACCCCTGCATATATTATGACATATGTACTTGTTAAATTAGATGATACAAAAATCGAAGATGGCCGCCAAAACTGGAAAATTGATAGAAAATTGTGCGATTTCAACTGCAAATTGGAAATCATCGATTTTCTTCGCATTGAATGGTTTTCATTGATATAAGATATAATCCGATGTAAATGGCCATACCTGGAATGAACTTCCGGTTATGTCGTAATCAAGATGGTCGTCACAGTGAATTTCACGAAATCTGTTAAAATCGATAAAATTCACATATCATCGTTGAATATTGTCCGATATGCATGTATGATGCATCAAAATGACGGTATTCCTCTCGCCGATATCTCCACGTATGTACTCAACAATTTTAACGATACCAATATTCAATATGGCCGCCAAAATTGAAGGAAAATGCAAAAAACTGAGAAAAGAATAAAATAATCGGAGAAACTTCAACTGATATCTGTTTTTTCCTATCTAATGATTATTATTTAAATAAGATAAAAACATATGGCTAAACTTCACGTCACAGTCACAAAGATGGCAATCACTGCAAAATTATCTTATCAAAAAACAACAATACAAAATATACATCAATCACTTTTTTTATAAAAAAAAATAAAAAAAAAGCTTAATTCGTAAACAAGGATACGAAAAAACACTGTGATCAACTCTGAGATAAACTTAACTATAACTGTGATCAGTAAATAAAAAAAACATAAGGTCAACAAATGTTAGGGTTAGCACATGATTATCCGAAGCATAATCATTAAAAATTAGTAAATTTGGCACAAAATTACATTATAAGGTATAAAAAAAAATTGACACAGCAGTAAAATCACAAAGTACAACTCTAAGAGTAAGAGAAGAAGGAAGTTTAAAACAGAAAATTATGTGATAAAAGGTTTGTTCATTGGTAAAAAGAAGCCTTCTGCATATCAGTTATAAACATTGAAGTGATTTGGCACAAAAATAGAAATCATATGTGTACAAATATATTGGCACAACAAAGAAATCACAAGGTACAACTCCAAGACAACATCAATGACGCTTTGGCGTTAGAATAGGGAATCATGCCTTTTGTATATCGGATAATGAAGTTCCAAGTATTAACGAATCATCTCATAAGTCTATTCGTCGTCATCACTGCTAGTTTCAAGATCATCCTCGTCGTCGCTAAACTCACCATCCTCGTCGAATTCGCTGTCTCTAGCGTCACTGTCTGAGGCATCACGGTCAGTGCCATCGCTTAGATGCTGTGGTAGCATTCTCCCCTCATACCAGCATGGCTCCAGACGTCCTTCCACTTCTGACCATCCGTTCCCAGCTACTTTTGGAATTTTGGGATTTGGGATAAGTGCACGTTTCCAGACACCAACTTGGAAGTTAACTCGGCGAATATGTTCCACCAGACTTTTCTTACACGGTGGAAATGTTCCCATGTCGATGTTACGCGAGAGCAGAATCGCTGTGGCACAAAGCGTTGATCTTTGTATAGCGGGCAAGATCCGCCGTAACTGTCCATTTAGTGCACACGTGAAAGATTCTAGTGCGGCCACCAGATCATCAGACACAGTCCAGTTATCGCCCAGACTAGACAATGGGCCGCAGTTTTTCGGGTTCTTCTCCAGTATCTTGATAGGCTTGATCTTTCCAACTCCCTTGAAGGCACTAGTTGTATCACATCCTGAATAGGCGTGTACCCCCAATAAGGCGGAACAGTAATCGGGCGTATACTTCTGTTTCCTCCTCCGACGACTGGAGAGACTCGACGGCGAACTTCGTTGTACTGACTCCATCTGTCGAGGTTAGGAGATAAGCCTCACCGTTACACACGAGGACCACTTCCCGGTCTTTGAGCATGGGGGCATACTGGTCTGTGCTCCACTCCTTCAGCAGTAGGTTGGTGAACTGTTGCTTGTTTTCGTCATTGGTGAGGAATGCCTTCCAGTCAGGGGGGTGTTGGTCTTTCACCTCTGACAGCAACAGTAAGCACAGCAATCACATAATTTCCTGTTTTAAACTTCCTTCTTCTCTTGGAGTTGTACTATGTGATTTTACTTTTTTATACCTTAAAATGTAATTTTGTGCCAAATTTACTTATCTTTAATTATTATGCTTCGGATAATCATGTGCTAACCCTAACATTTGTTGACCTGATGTTTTTTTAATTTACTGATCACAGTTATAGTTAAGTTTATCTCAGTGTTGATCATAGTGTTTTTTGTTATACTTGTTTACGAATTAAGCTTTTTTTTATAAAAAAAAGTGATTGATGAATCTTTTGTATTGTTAATTTTTAATTAGATGATTTTGCAGTGATTGTCATCTTTGTGACGTGAAGTCTAGCCATATGTCATCGGATTTTATCTCATTTCAATAATTACTTTGAGATAGAAAATAAAGATATCGTTTGAATTTTCTTCGATTATTTTATCTTTTCTCAGTTTTTTGCATTGTTTTCAATTTTGGCAGCCATATTGAATATTGGTATCGTTTAAGTTTATGCGTACATACTTGCCGAGAGCAATACATCCATTTTGATACATCATACATGCATATCGGACAATATTCAACGATGCTATGTAAAGTTTATCGATTTTAACAGATTTCTTGAAATTAACAGTGGCGGCCATCTTGACTACGTCATAACCGGAAGTACATTCCAGATATGGCCATTTACATCGGATTATATCTTATATCAATGAACACCATTCAATGCGAAGAAAATCGATGATTATCGACTGAATTCTTTCCAATTTGTAGTTGAAATCGCACAATTTTCTATCAATTTTCCAATTTTGGCGGCCATCTTGGATTTTTCTATCATCAAATTAAACAAGTACATATTTCATGATATAGGCAGCGGTAACACCTTCATTCTGATACCCCATTTGTGTAAATCGGACAGCAATTAGGGTCGCTGTGTCATTTTTATTAATTTGGTCAGTTGCATTGTTACGGTGGCGGCCATCTTGATTACGTCATATAACCGGAAGTTATCAGTGGGTCATTAGGCTTCAGAAAAACATTGATTCGTTAAGTTGTCGGCGGGGTTGGATGGGGGGGGTTGCACGAATGTTTCATTGATTATATATTTCAGTGAAGAATGACGTCCATGGTCAAAGTTTTAAATGGTCATAAGATATTTTTATACTATACGATGTGACGTCCATTATCATATTTTGAATCAATGTGAATTCATTCTAATATATATTTTACCACCAAAGGCATTAGCAGGCATCTGTACCTCTGGAAACTGCCAAGATGAAAGTAATATATGCATCGAGGGAAAAACATGGAGTAAATGCTTAGACGGTAAGTTATTACTGATTTGTGGTTGATCAGTGAATAAAACTACATTTATACATAGGGATAGACTTTAGATATGTAAATCATATTGCGCCTGATAAATTAACTAATATGTGTATATACAATTTACCTATTTATCAAACGTTTAACTAGTTTAAATGGGGCTGCGGTTATAATGACCCGACATAATACAAAAAGCCGCCCAAAACTGCTAGTTCGAATCCCATGTGGGACAGTTGCAAGATACACCCTGGTCCGTGGGTTTTCTCGGGATACCGTGGTAACAAATTATAACTATTATAACCAACGGTTGCTATTAACGGATTTTCAGTACTTTTAAATATTTTGGTTATAGGTGGGATGTACACGGATGACTTGACGAATGGTGATATTGTATTTGTGGACATTGATGGTACAACGTTTGCGATCTCTTTGATGTGGCGAACACATGCTGAAGCTCGGGAATACTGCAAGAGTGTTGTTTCTGGAAGGCTAGGGATTCTGGATACGGAACGGAAGCTCCAGATAGTTTTTCAAACTACCGTGAAACTTACAGGTAACATAGATATTGTAATGTGGACATTGTGCTTGCGTTCCATTTGCGGGTTCGTACCGTTACGAATCAGTTGTATCTGTAAAGGAACGCGCGTAGTGCCAACCGTATGAAGCGTACCATCAGGATCCGAGATGGCGAACTCGATGAAGTACATTTGCCATTGAAAATAACTTTTTATTGTAAGCAAGACGTTTTTTTATCAACGTCTTAGATATTGCATTAAGATTTATATCTTGAATGTTGTAAAGATAAAAGATAAATACTTTTTAAATTCGAAACGCATCTATCATATAAGTGACGCCATATAGAAAAAAAAGTCAAACTCGTGTTATTACGCGATGCCGTATCAATTCAGAAACAATGGCACGGTTTGCAGTAAAATTAATTTCAATTAAAAGAAAGAACATTTTCTATCCAACAGCATATGTCATATAATAGCTATAGTCTTGGTCTAAAGTATGTACGAGTTACGTCCCTTGTATCGTAGTCTGTGTTATGTAACATGTATTGCTTACGTCATCAATAAAGGAGTTCTAAGAAATGGCTGCCTCAGTTATCCGTTAATAGCACATGGTGTCAGAAGAAACTACAAAAAATGGACAGGTTAAAGCCGCCCACTGAACTCCAATTTACGGGTAATGTGTCAGAAAACTGGCGAAGGCTCAAGCAAGCCTATGATATATACGAGGTAGCCGCTAAAATTGATAAAGAAGATCAAAAGGTACGCGCTTTCAATTTTCTTCACGTGGCTGGCCCAGCAGCGCACGACGTTTATAAAACGTTCGTCTTTGAACAAGAAGGAGATGATGCAAAGTTAGGCAAAATATGTCAACAATTTGAATCGTATTGTAATCCTAGAAAGAACATTACATATGAAAGGCACGTATTCTTCACTAGAAACATGAGAGAAGGGGAAAAGATCGATGCTTATGTCACTGACCTAAAAACTAAAGCTGCTACTTGTGAATTTTCAACTCTTCAGGATAGCCTGATTAGAGATAGAATTATTTGTGGAATTAGAAACGTCCATTTGCGCGAAAGATTACTTCGAGAGAAGGACCTAACACTTGAGAAATGTGTAGAATTTTGTCGGGCATCAGAGGCAAGCAGTATGCAATTAAAAGAACTGGGAGAAACACAGGGGTCATCTAAAAGTATACATGGCATAAAGAATAAGCAAATATCTACAAAAAAGATTCAGAAAGAACAGAAACCCTAACATTCTACTCAATCTAGTCAGAAAAGGAAAACAGACAAGCCAAAGAAAAGATTTAAATGTAAAAAAATGTTGTCTTTCACATGCACCCAGGAACTGTCCGGCATATGGGAAATCATGCTTAAACTGTAATGGGATGAACCATTTCGCGAAAATGTGCAAAAAGCAAGTACATGCACTGGACGAAGAAAGTGATGATGAATACTAAAACACACAGTTTGTAGGTATGGTACACAAAACCTGTAGTGAACCGGGTATACAGACAAAAGACACAGAGTGGCATGTCAAAGTATGGATCAATGATCAAAAGGTAACATTTAAGATAGACACAGGAGCAACATGCAACGTCATTCCTGTAAACCTTGCACAACAGCTGAATATAAAGGGCATCAAAACAACAAGGACAAAACTTGTGTCTTATTCTGGGCATAGCATTAAAACCGTAGGAAAGAAGGACATTGCTATGGAGTACAAAGGCAAATTCCATGTGGCAACATTCAACATTGTCAGGTCAAGATTCATGCCAGTCCTAGGTCTAGAAACTTGTGTAGAGATGGGTCTCATACAACGACTAAATGCTATACAAACTGGTAGAGACAACAATGAAGTCACAAACAACAATCAACAAACACCTGTTGAAAAGTACAAACATTTATTCTCAGGACTAGGTTGTCTACCTGGAGAATACAAGATTAAGGTTGATGAGAGCGTCCCAGCTGTAGTACATCCTCCAAGGAAGATTCCGCACATGCTTTCACAACAAGTAAAACAAGAGCTTCAACGAATGGAAGAACAAGGTGTGATAACAAAAGTAACAAAACCTACAAAGTGGGTGAACTCTATTGTTGTTGTTAGGAAGCCCAACGGCTCTGTAAGATTGTGTTTAGACCCACGGGACTTAAACAAAGCGGTGAAACGCGAGCACTTCCCTATGAAGACTGTCGAGGAGGTGGCCGCTAAGCTAGGAGATGCTAGGTTATTCACTAAACTTGATGCATCACAAGGATTTTTCCACATAAAGCTGGCAGAAGAAAGCACGTGGTTAACGACGTTTAACACCCCATATGGGCGTTACAAATTTGAACGTTTACCTTTCGGCATCAACGCAGCCAGTGAGGTATTCCAGAGAGAAACAAGTCAAACTTTTGAAGATATTCCAGGATGTGACGTCATAGTACATGACATTCTGCTTTGGGGAAAGAACGAAGATGAGTTAAACAAAACACTCGAAGTTGTTCTCAAAAGGGCCGATGAGGTAAATCTAAGATTTAATGAAGAGAAGTGCAAGTTCAATCAAACTGAAATAGACTACGTCGGTCATACGTTTGGAGCAGATGGTCTGAAACCAAATAAAGACAGAATTGAGGCGATACTCAACATGCCCGAGCCAACAGATGTGAAGAGTCTACAGAGACTGCTGGGAATGGTGAGTTATCTACAAAAGTTTATACCAGATTTGGCAACTGTTAATGCTCCATTCCATGAGCTACTCAAGAAAGATGTGTGTTGGCACTGGGATCATAAGCATCAGCAAGCACTTGAACACTTGAAAAGACTCATTTCCCAAGCCCCTGTGCTACAATACTATAATCAGGATGAGGAAATTACAATATCTGTTGACGCATCTTCCACAGGATTGGGAGGTTGTCTGATGCAGGGAGGCAAACCAATAGCATTTGCGTCAAGATCCCTCAGTTCGGCAGAAAGGAATTACGCTCAGATAGAAAAGGAAATGCTTTCCATTGTATTTGGAGCAACCAAGTTCCATCAATACATCTACGGTAAAGAGACTATATATATACAAACAGACCATAAGCCATTGGAGAGTCTGTTCAAGAAACCTCTTATCCAGGCTCCACAAAGGATACAGAGAATGATGCTCAAGCTCCAAAAATACAACCTAAGTGTGTATTACGTACCTGGGAAAGAGCTACACATAGCTGACGCGTTAAGTCGCGCACCGTTAAGGGATCAGCCAGATACAGAAGAATTCAAAATACATACATTTGTTAGTATCTCAACAGAGAAAACAGATGAATTTGTGGAAGAAGTAGATAAGGATCCAATTTTGTCAAGAGTAAAGCACCACGTGACATATGGATGGCCGGAAACCAAGGCAGATGTTTCCAAAGATCTGGATGTGTATTGGAATATTCGTTATGAGCTCAATTTGTGTGATGGTCTCCTCATGAAAGGTGATAGGATAGTGACTCCGAAGTCACTAATTAGTGATATGATGAATAAGGTCCACGCTGGACACATGGGAATCACAAAGTGTCTAGAGTTAGCAAAGTCCAGTCTTTTCTGGGTAGGAATGTCAAAGGACATTCAGAGCAAAGTTGAAAATTGTGAAATATGTCAGAAACACAGGAATTATCAGCAAAAGGAACCAATTGTGCAGGATGAAATTCCTGATAGGTCATGGGAAAAGTTAGTAAGTGATATATTCTATCTTGTCAGTGATAAATACATGATTTTGGCTGATTACTACTCAAAGTATTTTGAGGTGTCCAATATTCCTAATGTTACAAGTTGTACAGTGATACAATACATGAAGTCACACTTTGCGCGCCATGGCATTCCTGAAATTCTGAGGACGGACAATGGTCCAGAATATTCATCAGGTGAATTCCAAGCATTCATGAATGAGTACAACATCAAACATGTTACCTCTTCACCAAGATATCCGCAGAGCAATGGATTTGCGGAGAGAGCCGTTCAAACTGCAAAAAAGCGTATAAAAAAGGCAAGAGAGGATAATCGTGATCCTGAAATAGCTTTATTAGAACTGAGAAACACACCGGTCTATGGTGTAGGACTCTCACCAGTCGAAATACTGATGGGACGGAAAACAAAATCTACTATTCCTATCAAAAGATCTTTGCTGAAGCCAAGAGACAAATCTTACAAGATGATACAAAGAAACCTGGAAGAAAACCAACAAAAACAGAAGAATTACAACATTGATGACAAAGAAATGTCTAGAATTCAACCCAACGAGCATGTAAGGATGCATACAGGGAGGACGTGGATACCAGCCAAGTGCATAGGGTATGATAACACTCCAAGGTCATACATTCTAAAGAGTGAAGGTCGAACCTATAGGAGGAACAGGAGAGACATTATGAAAACTCGCGAGAACTTTTGTGATGAACAATTTTACCAACATCCGTATGCGTACACAAACATTCCTGAAGCACCAACTCCATCTTCAGTGCTTAACGAGACATTACCAAGAGAACGCGAAACCAATCAACAGGAACCACTTCCAATGAAAACTAAAGTAACAAACAAAAACACTTCGCGATCGCTTACTATGGATGCATCGATATCCAAGGAACTAACACCAAATGACAAAAGTGAACAAAAAACAAGTCGAGTGAGTGGTAGGGCAATCATCAAACCAAAACGCTATGAGAACTAGATAATGCCCATGACTTGTACCAAATTCGTGTTCGAACATTTGTTTAAGTGTTTGATATTGTTCGTGAAATATATGTCAGACAATGGTTAATTGATATTTCAAATTTCAAGTATTTTCTATATTTGACTGTTTAAAGTATTTTAATGGTTAAAAACAAGAAACAAGATAATTTGCTGTATATTAACAAGATTTATTCAATAATTTCAAATATGAAGTAATTCTGTGATAAGCAAATTTCTATATTAATGATCTGCAGAAGAAATACATTCATTTTTCAACATTTGATATATAAGGTAAATTTGGAAGGGAGATGTCATATAATAGCTATAGTCTTGGTCTAAAGTATGTACGAGTTACGTCCCTTGTATCGTAGTCTGTGTTATGTAACATGTATTGCTTACGTCATCAATAAAGGGGTTCTAAGAAATGGCTGCCTCAGTTATCCGTTAATAGCACATCATATATAAAATAATGTATGTGTAGTTCAGTTTATATTCACATAGTGTAATAATGCATCGTCCTTATATAGTTTATAATCGACAACAATGGGGCAAACCAGAAAATAGACCTCACTGGTTAATCCCGGATAACCATGTGACCATTGTCCTGATCTTAATTGTCTGTCATAATCACTCCGTAAACCCCAGAGGGCCCACGCTACCAACCATATTTATCTCTTTTTCACTGAATTATCTCAACAGACAATTACATAGGCAAATACATACATACAAAACCAAATTCATTTCTATATTTGTACAAAAATCCACTTTCATTGTTTTTACTGTCATGATAGCTATTTATGTGCAAATGAAACCAGATTAAAAAATTCCGAACTAACATCGGACATAAAAGAAGCGGAATGATAATTACATGATTATTTATAATTTTGCTTGTAGTCAGCGGTTTTGTTTTTTTCTTTTGTCGTTTCTTTTTTTTTTTTTACTTTATCTGTCCATAAATGAAAAATTAGTGTCGCCGTTTGCAACGTCGCTCTGACAGCAAAGATTTCATAGAAAACAAGGTCAAAATAAATTTCGAAATCTGAAGAGATTATCGTTTGTAAATTGTATCATACATACAAAAGTGGATAGACTCGCAGTTTATTTTGAGCATACTCAGAGTTTTGTTTAGTATCGCCATAAAATAAAATAAATATATTCAACTTAATTCTTAAATAATTTCTAAGCCCAATCTATGGTGTTTGGTGTTTAGGTGATTCAATAAAGCCTTGGCTCGTGGGAGCGGGTAAAAATCAAACCGGAAAGTGGATCTGGGACAATGGCGCTCTTCTCACAGACATAGACCAGGACGAGACGGATGCCAATTGTGTTGCTATTTGGGATGCCACCTTGGACGACTTTGCATGTTGGAAATCTGCTCCTTTCGTTTGTGAAGTACATTGAAACTGTGAAGTGAAGAAAAACACTTTTTGTTGTGTTTTTTCTCAGGATTCATAAACCGTTTCCTTATCTTTTTCATTCACTTTCGACATATCAAATGTAAGTAATACTTACAAGAACGCTTATGCTCTCTCTGATCATGTGAATGTTTTTAAACGTTCTTCAAAATGGAAGACATATATCATATCGTAGCCGTTTTCTCAGATATTCCAAATATGTGAGTAAATGTGTGTACAGCCACGGTACCAATATATAAATGTTTCTTTAGGTTTAAGGCGGTATAAATAGAATATGTAGATTCATATAAATGTCGGGTTCCGATTATGACATCATTAAAGACCGGATTATTCTCTATAGAGGAAGTACAAGAAATGACGATGTAATGTGTTGTATTGGTATACATGCACTTTAGTTCTTAAATAAGGGAGTTAATTTTTAATGCCAAATAATCAACTAAGATAACTAAGGTAATGTATTGAGTCAGCTATAGAATATTCTAAATTAGTACCAGGTATAAACATACATATTTATAATTTGTTGAATATAAGACACAGGGACCTGGCACGATTTTTTTAAGCTAACAGTATACATATGTATACTGTTGGTTAAAAATTTTCGTGCCAGGTCCCTGTGATATAAGTGGGAATCAAGAATGATCTATTTCCGGAATGTTTGTATGCAGGTACAGTATTCCTGAAGTAAGTATTTAGCAATATATACGACAGTTTTACAAGGGATAATCAGAGCTGTAATTAGAGTTGTGAAGAACTATACCCAAACTTGTCCATAGTATAAATTAATCGACTCAACCGATTATTCTGAAACTGAAACCGGAAGTTGTGGAATGAAATCTTATGCGATTCCATGGGATTTTGCTATGAAAAACTGTCATTCGGCAAATCAGAAGCATGATCCAATGCATTGCGCCATGCGAAGTCAACAAAAGTTTGGCTGTGTATTGAAAAAAAGCATGTCGCTGCAGGGATCGATATTTTACAACTATCTGGTGTTTCTATATAACCGAAAAGGAGGAGTTTCCATTTGGGCCTTCTGGCGGCCATGACGGATAAGCATTATTTTTATTTACATATAGGACATAATGATATGGCATATGATTAAGGTCAGGTCGGAGTCCCTTGTGAGTTATGGAGGTTAAAGGGAGGGTAAATTTTCTGTTTGTATAATGTATTGATATTTTATCATTTTGATGGTTAAATCGGAAGAAAATCATAGCCCGGTATCTGTTGTCATTGAAACGCGATTTTCCGTTAATTAAAGCATTTTACAATTTAACATGCTTCTTTTACGTAATTAGGTTCATCATTATTATAATTCCAGTTCATAATATTTCTTTCAAACAAGTTTCCCCAGTTCTAATGTATATATGTGTTGTACCGCCGAGTAATACCTACGATTTTCTCATGTGAATTACGACGTAATAATCCGTCTCAAACTGCATCTGGTACGTGGCAATTTTCATCTTTATTATTAAATCTGTCTTAAAGGGATTTGTGCCGTAACTGGGCGCAAATCGTGATATGTTATTTTTCTTCAATAATCTATTAATAACCATCAGGTTTAATTAATTAAGCTGTAAATCATACAAATGGACAGATAGATAAATATATATATATATGTATACATGATGCCCGGTAAACGTTAGTTATAAAACAGTCATGATGCGCTGTAATATTCGTGTTTCTATTCCTTATGTATGTTTAGATGGAAACATACTTGCAGAAAGCACGTTACACTTACTAATGACACTCAAAAATGTGAAATAAAATTGTAGACTACAATTTGACTTCATGGCCTAAGCGTGTGTACTCATTTCACTGCACTGTAGGTGTAAAATTGTCATCTCTTAGTCTTGTAAAGTTAATATCGACCGATAATTATCAAGATGTTAATAACTTTTGGTGGTGAATTACATATTAAAATATCTTCTTGATTTTTGAGTATGAAAAGAAAACAGCACAAATAACTTACCAACTGTCTTAAAATGCGACCATATTCTGAACCTCCCTTGGAACGTCACTTAAGACATGTTTGACTGTGTAGTTTGTGCATTATCTAGAATTATATACACATTGGTTTGGAATGAGAGTGCTATATCTTGTTTAACTCTGGAATATAACAACATATTCTGTGGATATATATTAACATTATCTTTATTACCAATCTGTAGACACTCGTATTCATTTATTGATTTGTGAACACTATTAAATCGGAACCTGGAAGCATTAACAATTATTCCGAATTTGCATATTACAGAGTTATCTGCACTTATGGGTAAGTATTGATTGTGACGTCATGTGTTTGCGAGCGTAACGTCATACGTTTTGGAGAAAACGACGTGAATTGCACTCACATAGCAATTAGATCTCACTTTTATGTTAACCATGTTTGTATGGAGCAATTCCTCTAAGAATATATTCTATGGGGGCGTGTTCATACGCAAAGTTCAGAGGTCAATGTTACCATGCAGTTATGGTAAACAAAATCGGCTAGTACTTGCGTATAGTGAAATGCCAAGCAAGTGTAAACATAAAAACAATGACGTAACAATCGATACCTACCCGCAAGGAAGCTAAGTCTGTCATTTGCAAAGCCGGAACATTCGTTTACAAGTAAGTATCAGTATTTTCTATATTGTTCTTGTATCACCACCAATTAATTTACATAATATTGTAAACAAATATCGATCTTATATATTACACTGTCTTTTGAATTTCCTTTCTGTTATTTGTGACATATCAGAATTAAATAAGATCAGTTTAAAAGAAAAGGTTATCGCCGAACCTCCGAATTCCGTGGAAATCCCCCTCCCCTCAATTCCGTGGCATTTCCGATATCGCCGAAATCTCGTATTTTTATACTATTATGACGGCATATTTGTACCAGAATTATTTTAAATGTAGTCAAAAATAACACCAAAACAGTGTTTCATCGAAATGCCGACAAAATATGATTAATCTGCTATCAGACGCAAACAAAGGAAAATTGATGCTGAAACATAACTCCGTTTTACTATGTATTGGAAATCTATATTTATGCTGTTTGTCAGATAACCCAAGCCCATTCTCCTATGGCTTATATTCCAACAAAATTAGTAGGGTCCCACATGAACCACCCACCTCCATCCTCACCTCTGAACCACTTTTTTCTTAACCCTTATGACCTACTTATGAATTTAGTTTTACAAAATTGTCATTTTGTGAGCTAACGTCCTTACGAAAAAATGAGTTGAAAAGTGATCCGGTAACACATTGAAATGTTACTATTTTTTCATGAACGATCAGGATTTTAATCTTACAAGATGTCTATCACATTATGATAAATAATCGATTTAAAATTTCATAACACATAATAGAATTTTCCTTGGTATTTTCCACGAAATTGAGGGAATGCAAATTTCCGGTGTCAATCGAGGATTCATTTTCTCGTCTGCTCTCACGACAAAAATACTGGAGCAATATGTTTGTATTTCTGCAGTTTTAACACATGGATACTGACAATTATTTGACATCAGTTAAATACTTCAAACTTGGTTCCTAATTTAATACTCTATTTATTAAAGCTTACTGCTACGGAATACGGGGGTGCGACTGTAATATATCATGCGTAGTATGAATGATAAATGAACACACGAATCGTTTCATTTTTCAATGTTAATAATAATACGAATTTTTCTGTTTAACGAAATAAGAGTCCAGCTGAATTATTTGGTACGTTCTAACCAAATTTAAACGTCAAAACCCTTAATCTTCGAATTGATACTATGTTTCGAAATGAAATGAATAAATATTATTGTTGTGTTTCGTTGTTTGTTGTTTGATAAGATTCCATACTTTAGATCATCAATAAAAAAATTAAAATACGAACAAATACAGGAAACACACATTAGCGTTTTTCCTTGCCTACATGCGCGCCAATATTCTGTCACTAATAGTTGAACCATGGTATTATACACACTTGTATGTACCATAGATATCAGATTATATGCATTAGTAATAATGTGCTGTAGTATGAAACAGCAAATAAAGTTTGGTCAATCAATCAATGAGAAGCATTAGTCCATTATTATTAAGAAAAATAAAGTTCCATGTTTCTCCTAAGAATTGGAATCGTTTGTTTGACACTTAGATACTCTAATCCACCCGTTAGAGTTTGTGACTGGTCATATTTGACCTGGACATTTAATACAGATATCGAAGACGAAGCCACTCTTACTTCTGGAGAATCGAATGGATCCAAACCGCTGCTCACAAACTTTACATTATATATACGTATCATCAATATATCAACTAAGCTTATATCCTAGCAATCTAGCTGGGAAGCAATTAAGTTGAACCCCAAAAGATCTGACATCCTTAGTTTACTGCGCTTGAATGAGAGAGGTTTTTTAAAGAGTTTTTTTTTATAAACAAATCTAACTCGAATGATAAAAGTACATTATATACGAGGCACTCGTGTAAATTGTAGGCACGCAATGGCACGTGTGGATGAGCACGTTTAAATTAAATGGTCAAATAATAACAACTTCAATTTCAAACATTTTATTCACACAACAAAAAAGCACAGAACATCATGCGGGACTAATATAATTGATTTCTCTCCCAACAGGAGAGCACAGTGATACACGATATCAACATCTATATACAATTATAGTACACATCAGTCATTTAATGATATGAAGGTTGATAAAAAATGGAATGGTGTATACATTATAATTATTTATGTCATCCTCTGATGACATAATAGATTCTACCACATAGTAGGCTTCCTCCGATTCTAAAGCCATTGATCTTCATATCTAGAAATCAATTTTCATCAACATGTTTGAATGAAGGATCTGCTCTTGTGAAAAGTCAAAATTTTCTGGTGACTATTTTTTTCTTATACAGATTTTTGGAAATAGGAATTCATACCAAAAGTTAGAATAAAAAAAAAATGATATGGTGGTGTGTGATTTTGAGCTATCATAAATCAAAGGAATTTCACTGTTTTGAGCATGCACACGACAAACTAAAGCAATAGTGTGCAAATTAGTTGTCTGATTAGTATGAATATTCGCTAAATTGACAAAACCAATATTTTCTTTAACAAAATATAAATAACACAGTCAGACCATTATTTCGCTCGTTACATCTGTATATTATGTTACCCCTACCCCCTACATTTCAAGGAGGAAAATACCTTGGTTTCTTTTTAAATTTTTTCGCAGATTCAACGCTTGACAGAAAAAGTTTTGAAGACTAACTTTTCTAAAATTTTGCAGTTCAAAAGAAAAAACGTTGCTATTTCAAAAACTATCATAAAAATAGGGGGTTAGTGTGCTTGATTTTTGTAATACAAAATTTCTTATTATTCAGCATTTATGCCAACTATTAAAATCAATTTCTCTTCACTAAAATGTAAAACAAAAAAATAGGTTATTCCAAACTTAAATGCTTTTTATTTTCATCTCAGTGAACCTTAAACATATTTACAACAAAAATTACTTGATATAGCTAAAAGTGCTGTAGCACAGACGAGTTAAGTAAAACTATTGAAGTAAAATTATGTGAAATTTTACCTCTCTACAAAATGCAAGAAATACACCTTTTTTCAAAATGGCATTAAAATTGGACATTTCTAAAATGTGTGTATAAATCATTCTTAAAGCAATAGAAGTCTTACTTATTTTTTTTTACAAATTTTCCTTATGGCAACTTGCTATCAATTGAGACAATTAGTTTTTTTTAAATCACAAAAAATCTTTGCATGATGTTGAAACGGGACTTCAACGAGGCTGAACCTTACCAGAGCAAATCCTTCACCCCATACAAATTCATATACACACAGAGGGAAATTAAAGGTAAAATGATGAAAATAATGACATTTCATCAGCAATATGTCATTTTCAAATGTCCTTTAATACTCAAGAGGTCGTTATATAAGTATTGTAACATTAACATAAATAATATATAGGTGCTACCATCACCTGTTCGACTTTACTGACTTTCTTAAAGATGGACGCACAACATGTTTCAATCGTCGCAGTTTTATAACAGAAGCATAATAAATTCACTTCTAAGTTGTTCTAAATTATCTCCCCTCTTCTTATCATAACATCCCACCTCGTTGAGGTTTTTGAAAAATAAGAAGAACAAAATGAATCAAGGTTAACTAATGGCAATATCAATCAAGGTAATAAACGCTAACGTATTACGTAAAGCTCGTGTTTATATATAATCTAAGAATCATTAACTATTGTCACAACACAAAGCAGATATTTATAACAAAGCATAAACGAGCTACAAAAACTACAGATAAAAACTTGTTTGAAATATCGGAACACAGTGCAAATATCACCGAAGCGGACAGTTGATAGACATAATACGTCGGAGACACTTAAAATAGTACAATAGATCGTTGTTGTAAAATCTCATTAATGAAATCTTTGAAATGAATTCATCTTCTAACCTGTTTTGTAATTCATTGCAATATTTTATTATTTTAAAATAATGTGCATCGTTTTTTAAGATCGTGCTATCTTTGTTAGAGTTCAACTTGCTAAGAAAATGTTGACCCCTAAAAATGTAAAAAAAAAATGTATTGTTTCCCGTGTATTTCTGTTTTCTATATAGTACTGTAAAGCCGGAAAGGTATTTTCACAAGGTTCCTGATAAGCAATCAATATAAAATAAAACTTGTCAATGATTTTATATAAATCAAAGAGGATTAAAACATTACTTGCATGTATACTCAATACATTCTCATACCGATGATATATTTTGACTGGGAAGGTTGACATTTGAGGTATGTTTTCATCATAACAAACGGCGTTAATTAACTTCTTCCTCGATATGCCAGGGTTTACAATCCCTGTCGCTACATACACCACTGAACGATGTCATAGTAAAACCAAAGACCTGCCCAGACTTCCGTTGAAGATTACATAGACTGACGACCAAATTCAAAGCTATATAGACCACTACGATGTACCGATATTTAAATCTTTTGATGTACATCAACTGCCTGTCCCAGCTGTTGTCGTAAACGAAGCATTCAGATTTACTAATAACCAGGGATAGATATGACGACAGTGATATTCAGCCATGGCGTGTCAAGGATGTGAACAATTACATATATTTACATATGCCACTATATAGTCAACGATAGGGGAGTTGCGTTCAAATTAGCGTAAACGTAACGACGTATGAATACAAACCCAGAGCAGGACCGGACTATTTCTAATTCACGCTTCGGTAAAGATTCATATGATTTATGATAATCTAAATAATTTTCAATTACTTAATTGACATTTTACCTTTTCACAGATAAAATATTTGCTTAAAGTTAATTGTAAGCTAAAAAATGATTTAGGTCTTCTATTGGTCTCAAGACCAATCCTTAGGCGGCACAAACAATATTATGTTCGTTAGTACTCGGTTGACATTAGGCCTTCTGTATGAAGTGTAAACAAAGTTTCCTCGTTGTCTGATTTCAAAATAACAACAAAGAGTTGTTGTGAGATCCAATTAATTATGTATTCGACATCTTAACAGAATATGTGTTCAAAAATTGTAACTGTAATAAACAACAAAATGAATCGTTGGTTTGGGCTACAAGCGGGGGCTTTCCTCAGGAATGTTCGGAGAATTCCATAGTTACGATCATACCATCAACAGGCTATATCACAGTAACTTTACTCGGTTAAAAATCAAATATGGCGGCTCGCTCCACTTCGGACCGCATCTCTACCCCGACAACGATACATACCGATAGTCATTCCGCATCAGTTAGATCTATACCAGTTTTTATTTGAAATGGACATTATTGATATATGGTCAAATTGAAAAAAAAAAAAAAAATTAAAAGGTTTCATTAATATATATTAAATCAAACTGCAGCTATAACATTCAACAATCGGAATTATATCTACGGCCATCCTGACTAACGTAGTTACCCAGCTTAGCAACCAACATCGTTTTAAATTTGATCACGAACATGTAAAAATAGCATCTTTTATGTAAATATATAGATTGAACAGTGTTTTGATTGCGTTAAAGGTGGCATGAACGCAACGGGATACAGACATATTCTACAGGTAGCGCTAACGCAATACATTGAATATGTCTGTATCCCATTGCGTTCATACTACCTTTAATTAACGCAATAAAAACACTGTTCAATCTCTATTTGCAAACAGGCAATGTCTAGTAACTAAATCTGACATTATTAATTTGTTTTTGTTATTTTGTAGGTTTTTGATGGGTTGTTTTTTTCGTTTTTTTCTTTTCTCGTTTTTCTTTTTTTTTTCTTTTCTTTTTTTCTTATTTTATTTTTTATCTTATTTTTTGTCTTAGTGATAATATTAATTAAATTAAGATTCTATATAGCATTATTATAGTACAATATTAGTTAAATTAAGCATTTCCTAAACACATTCGAATACACCCCATGTAAAAGTTTCTAATCCGATTAGTACATGTGAATGAAACTGTGATAAAAGCTCCCTGCAAATGTGATAGGATTTCAAAAAGTAAATGAAGAACCTCAGAATCAGAGAAAACTGCAGCGAGTCCGATAATCCAGCTAAATCCCAATATCGTTGATATTTTAATAAAGATTTTAGTGTTATGTTTATTTGAATTAGCAGAATTTGATGTAGAGGTTATGTAGCGAATTATACAAATAAACAAAAGGACGTTTCCACATAAAATCAAAGAAATGGGAACAGCGAATCCCACAAACAATACGTTTGTTTGTGAAATAAAACAGAAACGTCCGCCATACCAACTCTTTGAGGGTTCTAGTATTACGTTTGTGATTTTTGTACCGAGAGTGATAATGAGCGGGAAAGAAAATCCAACCAAAATATATTTAATTGTGCGGACGAGTCTTTCCGATTTGCTGTATGTTTGAAGATCTCTAATCTCATAATTCAATCGGTATGGACATAGGAACATGAAAGCAAAAGCTCCTAGCCATAGAAAATGATGAGTGATACCAATCCATTCACATGAGTGTGTCGGAACTGCAAAATAAGACAAAAGCAAAAAACAGACTTGGGCAGAAAGTAAAAACATTAGAAGGATGATTAATAGGTCGGACTTACCGTCCCGGAACATCGGAACAAAGCAATACTGAGCCAGACAAAATATCATGCAGATGATGGATGCTGATGAACATACTATATAAGTTCTGTAGCTAATAGAGGTGAAGTTGTCGTGATATTTCTGTCGATATTTGGATATATATGTTTCGATACACAGAAAGTAGTCTCCATTCGCGAACACAACATCAACTGGTGCAATGTCAACGTCTTCGATATGAAAATAAGAAAGTGACGCATTGCTTATATGGCTTTCATTGTCAGATCCATTCTCATCATGATCTAGTTTCACTGCAGGGCAAGGTAAATCATTGTCGAATGAAATCACCTCCTGCAGATACATCGGATTCCGGAGAGAAACATTCGTCTTGCATGACATATGCTGTATGTCCGCTATGTGTCTGATGACGGTGCCGTCTGAAGCCGTGGTCGTGAAGTTCCTGAAATAATCAGCTATCCAGGACCTTACAACTTCCAGTGTTTCATCGTTAAGTATAAATCCTTTTAGCGGAATAACTGTATTACTGACAAAGCACGTCTCATCGTCATCATGTATATCAAACCCCTTTATCAAATTGAACTTGTTAAAAATATTGCGATTCAGATTCAAAGATACATGTGCTGCTATGTGCTTTTTCATAGCGTTTAAAAATACGTATGTGACATAATTCAAGTTGTAGACGATTTTGGATTCGCTCCTTTTATAAACGTTATTTATTTCAAACAAGAGATCTAGAAATAGACCGTCAGTTGATATTGATATGTTGATACATTCTCCTCCAATTGGTTCTGTGCCGACGGGACAGTGTAAAGTATAGCAGCCGCCCTGTTGTAAAACATAAAGAATTACATTACAAATAAAGTTCTGAACATTCATTTGTATATTGATGTTACATTCATTTTGTAGAAAGAATCGGAGATTAGCTTTTATAATGTCTATATTAGGATTTTATCAGCCGAGTGAAATGATCAATAAATGATCCGTCCAGCTTGGGTCTGGGGAAAATCCTGACGCTTGGCTAAGTATCAGTGATTCATTAGGAATGGTATTACTGTGTACAGAATAAGTGTATAACTCTCAGCTATCTATGTATCCGTACTTAAGGGTCCAGTTGACGTATATAATGGTTTTGGTTTGTTAGATAAAGTATATATGGTATTTACTATATAACGTCATATGGTATTTATCTTATGATGTGTGTGTTATCGTGAAAGAAAAACTAAAAGGATTATTTTCACATTATTCATATTCGATTTTGCACAAACTCATAGTTCAGTAATAGATTACCTCTTCGAATAAGGCGATTTCCTGTTCTTGACATTTCGTCGCTTTTTCTCGAAACAATGAAGAAAAATCAATGAGGTTGCTCAATGTTATACGGTGACCAAAATGTGAGGAGGAAACTTGTAATATGGCACAATGTATGTCCTTAAAATGTTCCTGGTATGTTGTGTTTTCATAGGCTAGAAGACATTGCAAAGATTTGTAATATGTTTCATTTTTTCCATTCCTAAACATAACTGGACTGAATACACGATCTTGACAGTTTTGATTGTTAACGATTTCAGCAATACTTAAAAGTACATCGTATTTGAATTTATCATAACAGTTATTTTCGGTAACATGTTTTGGTGGTATATAGCTGTAGCTACAATGATCACTCTGGAGTGTTGTCATTATTCCGTCCTTCACAGAATTTGACGAAGTGGATATTTTCATTTGGCATTCAATTTTCAGTAGCCACGGTAAGTAGTTTTGAACATTGTGACATTTAGCACATTGTCGGTTTTTGAATGTTAATTCTGTATTAGTATCAATAACTGGTAACATATCACGCAGCTCAGATCCCTGAGAAAGTTCACAGGCTTTCTTGGTATCTATGTCAAGGTCCCAAGACACCGGACAGGAAGATACCATAAACGCACCTTGTGGCATATCTGACCCATTTCGGAAAGAAGTAGTTTCACATGTTGTCGTTTCAAGGAACGGTCGACGTCGTTCTTCGTCGTGAGTTGCTTTTCCTCCATCTTTAATAGCCGGGGCATCAAAACAACAGTTACCATAGTAAAGACATCTCCAGTCACAGCTACAAAAGACGTTTTTTGTACCACTTTCACACGAGAAATGTTCTTGTATGCAGCTGTCAAGGACTTGTCTGTATAAATTGATGTCTCCTTTACAATATGTAACAGTTACAAAGAAAACCAAGATCCACACAACCAGCTTCATTGTCTAAAATTATCAGTCAATAAATCAGTACAAATGTCTTCATCAAAAACTCCAAATATTCCTTTGATATTAGCTATATTGACCACCTCACTTTCTCTCTTGTAGTGACTATAATTCATCCGTCCACATTTTATATCTAGGTTATGGCTGTTGGTACCACAGGTGACACTCGTAAAAGCATCAGAAGAAACCACCAATCGCGACATAGATACTACAGAGGTACTACGTCTGTTTAAGGAGGACGAAAACACGCCCTTACGTTATACTTACTTTCCTACATGATATATGTAAAGGTTACACAGAAGTTTGCAAATTAAATATAAATATATTTCATAACCTGATGAAGACAAAGATAGTGACATCAATGCTTATAATTCGAGACTACTTGAAATAAATTACATTTACACGTACGCTTTGATTGAGTTCCCATTAGATTATCAAATTAATCCTTATAAGTCAATTTACTAGATTCATTTCGGGACACTTTTGTCTTTGAAATCATTATGCCGATATCTCAGCCAATCAGAAGCGACATTACAAATGGCGACACCACTTTTTCCTTTATGGACTGATAAAGTAAATTTTAAGCCAATGAAAATGCTCTTTACAAGGAAAATTGAATTAGCTTGGCTTATAACAAAGATATGTATTGTAAAGTAATTCTTTGATGTTTTTTTAGTATTTTTATATTGTTTCAGTGACATTACACACTGAATAAAATCGTTAGTATTGTTTGCAAATACGCTTATATATTTCCCACGGATGTAAAAAAGAGTACACTCTCATTCGATTTAGTAAATAAATCTTTTCCTCCACATCAAAGAAGCGTCTCGCTTCGAGCGAAACCAAGTATATAACTGGCTATTTACTTTCGTTTTGAATGTCATAATGGTTGCAAGATAAACAGAATACACGGTTAGAATGTTACAATACAATTTTTATTCTGGTACTCGACACCGAAAGCCGAGATAAAGAGTTATTTTGGCTTTCCTAAGTCTTGCACCAAAATAAACCTTGGATTGTAAGATACTTACCATGTATTCCATATTTCTTGCATTTCTTCTCATTGAACGTCGGAATTTTGAATCTACATTTATATACAATATAGTTATTTGAACAATAAACAACTCGTTGTCGAATTACATGCGGGTATGTTTACGACAAAGTGACATCTACTTCCCGCCACATATTCATGAATACTCAAGTTTAAGCCCAGCGTCAATCTTGGAGTTGTTTTTATGGGGTTTTTTTTTGTATCATTAAGTGAACCAGAAAACATAAAAAAAAACAGTGAAAGTTATAACTCTAAAATAGTTCTACCCTCAATATACAAATACAGAATATGAAGAGTTTGGTGTCGTCGGAGGTAGACCACGTGATGGTTGACATTAATTAATCCTTCCTTTGATGTATTCTAACTGTGACCTTGCCCTCCCGCCCATTATAACTCCTAACTCTGATATGATAAACCCATGGATCAGATAACTTCGCTATAAAAGCATTTGCCGCTAATGCTATGATATTAATATCATCAATAAAACTGTGTATGAACTTAAGATGTTATTTGAGAGAATATATATATTTAACTCAATGTTATATATATTTCATGATATCAGATTTTCACATTAGGTGTTTACTATTCATTTCATGTCCTTATAAACACAAAAAATGAAATACAATCCACTCGCGCCGACCATTACTTAATGGTCACCAAACATCATGAATATTATTTTACATACATTGGATACATATTAATAGCAGTCATGTCCGTAAACATTTATGTGTTAAACTTTGCTTGACCCTGTCGACAATAAACGTTATTGAGATACACGTGTACATGAGTTGTATTTAGTTTTGTAAATGTTAAACGCCCTTTTAGACATTTCCATCAACTAAGCGGACATGAGAATAAGGGGTGAATGTGAACTCCAGCGGTGATCATCACAAAATTAAATTCTAAATCGCATAAAGTGAAATGAAATTATTACCTATCCGTCATCACAATACATGCTTACAATTGTTGAAAATAATGTTACTTTCTTAAAGCCTCCTGACCCAAAGGGCTCTGCAATGTAACCAGATTTATCTCCATAACATAAAAGATTATCAAATTAATCCTTATAAGTCAATTTACTAGATTCATTTCGGGACACTTTTGTCTTTGAAATCATTATGCCGATATCTCAGCCAATCAGAAGCGACATTACAAATGGTGACACCACTTTTTCCTTTATGGACTGATAAAGTAAATTTTAAGCCAATGAAAATGCTCTTTACAAGGAAAATTGAATTATCTTGGCTTATAGCAAAGATATGTATTGTAAAGTAATTCTTTGATGTTTTTTTTAGTATTTTTGTATTGTTTCAGTGACATTACACACTGAATAAAATCGTTAGTATTGTTTGCAAATACGCTTATATATTTCCCACGGATGTAAAAAAGAGTACACTCTCATTCGATTTAGTAAATAAATCTTTTCCTCCACATCAAAGAAGCGTCTCGCTTCGAGCGAAACCAAGTATATAACTGGCTATTTACTTTCGTTTTGAATGTCATAATGGTTGCAAGATAAACAGAATACACGGTTAGAATGTTACAATACAATTTTTATTCTGGTACTCGACACCGAAAGCCGAGATAAAGAGTTATTTTGGCTTTCCTAAGTCTTGCACCAAAATAAACCTTGGATTGTAAGATACTTACCATGTATTCCATATTTCTTGCATTTCTTCTCATTGAACGTCGGAATTTTGAATCTACATTTATATACCATATAGTTATTTGAACAATAAACAACTCGTTGTCGAATTACATGCGGGTATGTTTACGACAAAGTGACATATCTACTTCCCGCCAAATATTCATGAATAATCAAGTTCCAGTCCAGCGTCAATCTTGGAGTTGTTTTTGGTATGTTTTGTTTTTTTCTGTATCATTTAGTGAATCAGAAAACATCACAAACATTGGAAGTTATAACTCTAAAACAGTTCTACCCTCAATATACAAATACAGAATATGAAGAGTTTGGTATCGTCGGAGGTAGACCACGTGATGGTTGACATTAATTAATCCTTCCTTTGATGTATTCTAACTGTGACCTTGCCCTCCCGCCCATTATAACTCCTAACTCTGATATGATAAACCCATGGATCAGATAACTTCGCTATAAAAGCATTTGCCGCTAATGCTATGATATTAATATCATCAATAAAACTGTGTATGAACTTAAGATGTTATTTGAGAGAATATATATATTTAACTCAATGTTATATATATTTCATGATATCAGATTTTCACATTAGGTGTTTACTATTCATTTCATGTCCTTATAAACACAAAAATGAAATACAATCCATTCGCGCCGACCATTACTTAATGGTCACCAAACATCTTGAATATTATTTTACATACATTGGATACATATTAATAGCAGTCATGTCCGTAAACATTTATGTGTTAAACTTTGCTTGACCCTGTCGACAATAAACGTTATTGAGATACACGTGTACATGAGTTGTATTTAGTTTTATAAATGTTAAACGCCCTATTAGACATTTCCATCAACTAAGCGGACATGAGAATAAGGGGTGAATGTGAACTCCAGCGGTGATCATTACAAAATTAAATTCTAAATCGCATAAAGTGAAATTATTACCTATCCGTCATCACAATACATGCTTACAATGGTTGAAAATAATGTTACTTTCTTCAAGCCTCCTGACCCAAAGGGCTCTGCAATGTAACCAGATTTTACCAGGAACATCCTTGAGGAATGGGAACAGAGTTGGTATAAATCTTGGCATTTGCCCCATTCTGGGGTGAGAGGAACGGGATCCAATAGGGGAAATTACAAATTAAAAATTTCTGCATGTATTCTTATTGTAACCAATTTTGATCAGAAACACCTTTGGACAAAGGGGAACAGAATATTTGTAAAAAAAATCTTGGTTCTGTCCCCTCCTCTCCTCCCTGCGTAGGAGAGAATGGACCCAATAGGGAAATTAGAGGTACATCTTTAAAATCCTTGAGAAAAGAAACGATGAACCTGTATCACCGTGGCTAATCGTACAAACCGGGCTACGATATTTACGCTCGTGGAAACACTTGTTTACATAGAAAAATGTCGTTTGGGGAAACGTACGTGATAAATATTTGGTCGGTGTTCAACTCACGGCCAAGAATCCATATATACCAGTTGCCCACGGAACAGTAAAATGTTTGGCCAATGCGTAGTAGCAAAATTTGTGCTTTATTGTATTATACTTTGTCCTGTATTTCGCGCACAGTATAGATGGGAATAATATATTATAGTTGAAAAGTGTCATTTTTGTTTTATATTCAAACAGATACATATCTAAAATTTTGCTTTTACGTATTGGTGAAACATTCGACTGTTCCGTGTGCAACTTGTATATTTGGATTCTTGACCGTGCTAATATTTAATTTTAAAAATTCCTCCCATTCAAGCCCTGTTCAGTTGTAAATAATATGAACTGTTATCATAAAAGTTGTATCAGTTAGCTATGAAACTTCCATTATTTCTCATTGATAAAATCAAATATCGATCGCCTCTGGAGCAGCCATTTTGAATCTGGACTAATTATTTACAAAAAAAAGGTGCACAGCAAACTTAGATGACATGAGGAACAATTCTACCAGATTTGAGAGCAATAAACAACTTATCTCTATCATTATTGCATAAAAAACGTTAAAATAAATGGGACAGACGGACAGACAGACAACCTGCATCATTGCAGGGACCTAATCATAAACGTTTTAAAAAATTAACCACAACATCAACGTTTCCTTTCTACAAAAAATACATTTTATTGGTATTTTACATGATATATAATGATATTGCATAGTTTACACGTATAAAATTGAGTAAAATATGTCGATGTTTGTGATGCACTGATGAATGAAGCACGGTATAAACAGATTTGGACTGATGAGAGAGAACATCAATATTAAAATTCTGAGACTTTGTCGGCTATTCAACCAATGAGGAAATTATGTTTAAATCTAAATATGGTAGTACACACAATAGGTGAAGAAATTACTGTAAACCAACATTCTTTCACGTACGATTTACTTTCGCGGATTTCGCGATCAGAGTAAATTCGCATATTGCTTATATTTTGATATATTTTCAGTTCATTTTTATATCCACGAAAGTTAATATTCGTGAACTGGTTTTCAAAAAGAAATCAAAAATTTTATAGCCGCGAAAGACAGTGGATTTACAGTATGTTACAATCCCAGAGTTTCTCACAACATCGTATAGTCGGTTTATTTCGCGGGTATTTTTTCGTGATTTCGACTTAATTCCAAAAGATAAAATTTCACGGAATTGCAATTTCGCACCCTGACAATACAAATACATCGTATTTGACCATGACCAATGTTTTTGTGGATTATTTTTTTGCTATCTCAAGACTTCCCCGCGAAAACATTCACCCACGAAAATGACCGGCTCCACAGCATGTCTTTGAATGAATCTAATACTGGTATACAATATATACAGTTAAGTAGAATATTTCACCAGTCTTATAATAATCCTCAATATTGTAATTCACTTAGATATAAAAATGTAAGTTTGCTTGTCGGTAGCATAAGCAAAAATGATGTGTCCTTCTTTTTCATTAACAAAGATTTGGAAGTATGAATAAATCAGTAATCTTAGTCGAAAAAAATCTTAATCATACTAACGTCAACGTCATTGATAACTTACATTTATAGGAAAATAGAGCGAGAACTGTGAATTTATAGGAAAATAGAGCGAGACTGTTTATAATATGAGGTAGGATAATCACTGTTTGAGGGTCTACAGTTATAGGCACAAAGTTATATCAAAACAATTTCAATGACATCAAGTATTCATGAAGGACTTTGCCGTATTCGCTTGCCAAGGCCTCCGAATGTTCGTAAATTGTGACGCAATGAGAAGTGATGGCTAGCGAAGATGATAATATGCCGTCCTTGAATCGTTTGGTACAACAAATAAACATCGCTTTCCTTATCTATGGCTGTAAGAAAATCACTTTGATTTATTATTTGAGAATTTTCCTGCAAAGACCTTCCAAATAAAAATAAACAAACGATGTTTTTTCATAAACAGTAATTTTGCTCTCAGGTGTATCTTCAGATTTGATTTTGAAAATAATTCTTATAATCTCTTCGCATTTACTTAAATGAGTATGGTAAAATGAGTATTTACAAAGAGAGAAATTGTATATACATATCTACATATTTGGCTAAATAATTACACTATTTTTATACAATTAACTAAAGCAGAAAAATTCTACAAAAAGAATCCGTGACATGTCTTTCATTTCTTGTCAAGCAAATTGCTCTCAGTAAATTTTAACTCATGACAGCAATTTTTTTCACAACCAACCATACATCACAATTTTACAGGATCTTGTAATTTTTCAAAATTCAACTACTAGTAAATAGCAGACAAACTCATTTGTATAAACATCTTCTAGATGTTAAGCGACTAGTTCGAAAGAGTGGATCAATTACAAACAACACAAAAGCACCTCTTTTATCAAATCAACTCCAATCAGTCATTTATATCAAACCCCTCCCCCTCTCACTCTCTTTCTCCCCGTCACTGTCATTTAAATATTTCCGCTAGCTATATTCTTGAATTCACATTTGCTAATCTTATTTCAGATAATGTAATTTCTATCCGTTTTCAATCAGAATATGTAGTTAATTATAAAATCTAACTTACAAATTGTTTATATCTATTGATGTTGATTCTGTAACAACCTTCGTAAGTCCATACACAAATGTAAACAGTGATAAAATAAATATACATTCATAGACTGTATGTGCATACAACTATTATCGTACTCCAGGCTCCATAAAGCACAGGTTAAATTTGAAACCATTTTGAACCCATTTGACAAGTTCAGTTTCTCCAATCATCAGGCTTCTAGGAAGATTATGTCTCCGCAATGTCGGGGAAATGCTGCATGCAAAATTCATCATTCGTGATCTATCAATTCAACCAAGTCAGAATCTCAAGTAAATAACAATGACTTTTAGTCTTGAAATTTATGAGATTCTTGGAACAATAGTCAATAAAAAATTCCTGTTTTTGCTTTCTTGATATCAATTCCATCATGACAAATATTAAGAAATTAGATTTTATATATTTAAGTTGAGATGTCGGACACGAATTTCATCATGCTCGTCCAGTTCAAAGCGGGCTGTGCCTGGAGGAACAGGCCGCTGTGGTGTCGAGGATATTGTTGGGTCTGCCATTTTCAAGCTAGAGACGGAGCCAGCACCAACACTCTTCCTGGGAACAAGGTCAAGGTCAAACAAAGGAAACGATGTCATGTGACTGTTACTCATGTGACGAAAGACGCGACAGGATATGGTGGTACAAACGTTTATTTTGAGTAATTGATTTGCTGAATATCACAATGAGTTAGGACTACTCTGTATCTGTTACCTAATATTTCAGAATTAAAGTTGACACAAATACAATTAACGTTTACTTTTATTTCGGGATTAATTAGAATATATGTAAGCATTGAATATACATGAGGATCAGTCACACACAGAAATAAGAACAAAGATGTTTGTAAACATACTGATATCTGTTTCCATATCGGCAACCTCATGCTTTAAATGTGTTAGTGAAGCTATGCTGTCAGAGTCTATGTCAGAATTTCAACTTAAATATGCTGTAAACATTCCTTTACCATATAATTTCACAGTTAAAATTCCCCGTATATGTACCATTTTGTTGCATTAAAAATAAAGTATGACTAAATGTTGCAGATTATCTTGTTAGAAAAATCGTCAATACCCCTCATATGATATTCACATCTATAAGTATTAGTGGTATACCAGTTTGTTTACAAAGCTGAAACAGACATGTTTAGTTGTTAATATAGTTAATACATGAAAGAAAAGCAAAGATATAAGTAAAATACTAAATAGTTAATACCAATGTAAGTGTTAGTAATCACTATGGTAACCAAATGGAAAACCAATGCAAAGAATAAGAAACTCCTTTCAATAGTGAATCTTTATGTTAAGATTTCATATAATGCGCTAATAAGGAATACAAATTTAATTGCATTCAAAGAATTGTAAACAATGACGAAGATCTCCGTGGAAGCACCCTTCTTCAGTATTAGACCAGTTGAGTTGCTTATCAGATTAGTCTCTTCTGCTCTTTGGTGAAACGGATCATCGTGTTACTAAATAACTTTAGCTAGAGCCAAATTCTACAAATACTACCAATTTACCAACTGTATCTTTGCATCTAGCAAGTCATAACCAGGCGAGAACAAGTTAAACTACTTACAATTTACTTATTGTAGCATCGCATCTAGCAAGTCATATACAGGTGAGAACAAAGTCTTATTGTTGTATGCCTCTTACGTCAATATACTATTGGAATAAAGTGTAGGTTGGTCTTTCATTTGTCTTGATCGTTTTACTATATGTTTACAAGTTAAAACAGTAAATGTAAACAGTAGTGATACTCTTTAAACTTTCCAATGGATAACGTGTAAAATTGATTTCATATGTCACAAGTTTCATAGTAATATAATCTGAGCATAAGTAGTTGTGTGATTTCATTTTTATTGAGAAGTAGAGAGGACTTTAAATTTTGTATCAGTCATTTATGTAATATGTTTTTGTTACTTATTAAAATGTATATCATTAGCAATTTAATATTGAATTTATATTATCTGGTAATATTTTCATTAGTTATTTTTTTCTTTTTATATTTTTTTTTCAAAGATCTGATTCATTTTCTTGGTATCAAAATACGAATATTTCTTGTGTTTGGTAATAAAAGGAAAAGATAAAGTAACAAAACCAGGGGTAAACCAAATTGCATGATGGGGTGCAGGGATCAGAATTAACACAACACAGTGCAATAATAAACATGAGAATCATGCAGAAAGTGGTGACCAAAACAAAAAGAGTCAGGTTGCTGGTTCAGAATTCAGTGGCATTCCCATAATTGATTGGTAACAATATAGATTAACTTGAGCATGTCAGAAACTAGTTTCTGCTGGAAATTCAATATATTGAAACTATTCCTCATGATAAGTCTTCTATTCATAATCACTGAGGAAATCTTTTTTAATTATGGACTATTTCTCAGAGTAATTACTAATGTTTCAGTCAATCCAAAACAATATTTAAAATGACACATTAAATTAAAACCCATTAAATGCTTTTTACAAGCAATTATATATAATAAAATGCATTGATAATAATGTACATCTGTCAAATATACATATCCTTCAGAAATAAAAGCAGGAAATGAATAGGAGTGATGACAGACAACAATCTGAATGTGGATTTGCTGTACCTTTCACAATCTCATCCTTCCACTTCACTAGGACACTGGCCTGTAGTGATCAGTGTGTGACAGGCTTACACAGCTGTTGTGAACGTTTCCTGTTACTGTTCATCAAAAAAATATTTACTTTATGAAGTTCTGTTACACATTTGAAATATTTCTTTCATTTATGTGGATAAAAAATTCACTTTAAACTAATAAATGTTAATAATAACTGCACTTGTAATGTTAAAAAATTACAAACTTTGTATTTTATACAGTCATGTATGCTGAACAAACAGAGCAGATATTAGACCCTCTTGTGTTAGAAGGCAAGATAGATTATATAGTTGTCTAGGGACACACAGACTGAAAATGAGTTTTAAGTTAGCTTTAAGCACTAAATACTAATCACATCAATACTAAACATATCAAAACATTCATTGAATTCAGTAAACTAGCTCTCAGCATTCAATTTCTAAAGTAATCAAACGTTATATGCATGAGTGAAAGGGTCGACAGACATGGTGGATGTATCTCTGAAACTGAATTCAGATTCGAAATTCAAAACTTTTATTGTCGCATTATATACTTACATAAACTCTATCACCTGTGGAACTCCATATTGAAATGTTACAGCCGTAAAATTAGAAAGGTTCAATATGAGCATACAGTGTGAATAGTTAAATGCTGAAAAACATTATTTTATCAGAATGTTTTATGGTTGGACATATTAAATTAATAATATTTTTAAAGTTTTTATTCAAATATGATAGCATTTGTACTCCTTTCACCCATGCCTGACAAAGTTAAAGCCACTATGTTATAAATTATATACATATGCATTGTACAAACAAACTGGGTTGGCTATAATTTGCATATACCTGCAAAGGTTGAATTTCGGACCAGATCTATTGTTTTGCGCTTTCTTTCTGCTAAACAGTGAAGCTACTTTACCAAAAATGCACAACCAGAACCTACTTCCATAGTTATAAATTAAATATCACAAATGAAATGGTAGTGATATGAACATGTACACTCAAAACGTATTTCCATTAAATAAAATATCACAAATGACATGAGCGTTTCTAAGTAAACTGATAACAATACCAGCCCAGCATTGTTTGTCACAACAAAATATCAATGTTAGTATACCACAAACAATATACAAACATTTCATGGACGGAGAAAATCAATTACAATTAATCAAATACATTTTAAAAATAGTAAGGCGGAGAAAGTATAAAAACTGCCATGTAATTTCAATTGTTTTTCATTTTGCTTCTTATTTTGTTATATAGTGAAACAGCAATAAATTAGGATTTTAACGCAATTGATTGTATTGATGAAGTTGTTGAGTTAATAGCCAAAAAATAATACATTTAAAAGAGGCTTTAATAGCTTAAATTCGTGAATTCCGAATTAGAATTGAATATGTTGAATGTTATTGTTAGTGATTGACACATACCACATGCATATGTGATATATCAAAACAAAATACACAATTACAACCATAAAACCTCTCAAATCAAATACAACACTTAGATTTCTTTTAAATATATTGTTAATTTAAACCTAATGCATTTTAGAAGTTACAGTACTTTTCCAAATTATTTTGAAAGATGTTTTAAATTCAGAATTCCTTCAAATTTTATCAATTTCTAAAGATATTATTTTGAATTAAGGATGTTGTACCCATTACAGAGAATATCACTTCATCAATTTTGATATTATAATAGTAATTCCAAAGGCAAATACTATTTTTCGTTCCACAACCACATAAAATGGTCCATCTTTGACCCTCATTTGGCAGATAATTAGTTAATCAATTATTAAATAATAAACAAAAAAAAACAAAAAAAATGAAAGACAGATATAGAGAGTTTGACTCCAGAACTGATTTCTTTAAGGATACACAGATCCAGCATCCGAACCTGGTGCCTTGATGAATGAGGCTCCAAAACTGATGTCCTGGCCAAATTTCTGAAGCCAGCGCTTCTGTTCGGAGAGTTTATCTTGTGTAGACAGACTACTAGCAGGATTGCTAGTAAGATTCTCCTGGAGTGTCATTCTGTACTGTCTCAACTGATCCCTGTACATAAACACAACACATGACATATAACATGGACTCATTGATGTGTGAATCCGGATCAGGTAAAAACGTGAAGGTTGAAACCAAAGATGCAGTGTATAAGCCTAGGTATGGTAGCAATATATAAACCTTTAAGAAAAAAATTCCAAGTGTTTTTAGTGTGTAAATGTGAAATATAACAATACGGGGTTTCGAGATCCCTAAACGATGTGAGTATAGTACAATTTACCGTTGATTAGTCCCACTATCTGGTAATTATGATGTGATCATTTGGCATGATTTTTATGACGTCATAAACACCGGAAGACGGGACTAATCGATGGCAAATTGTAATTTACCCACATCGTTTTGGAATCTCAAAACACCCATATTCAGCATGTCACATTTCTCCAATAGCAGTAGCTGTTGAGCCAGGACAGGTTGTTTTTTCCCTTCTGTTGTAGGTCAAAGGGCATATCACAGTAACCTATAGTTGGTACATAACAAACTGTGATGTCTTAGTAAAACTGTGACCCAAGTAGAATGATACAGGATAAATGGGACAGGCAACATAACATTCCAGATGGAAGGTATTCAAAGAAAAGCGAAATAGACTACAGTACAGCTATAACGTCATATACACTTTGTGACACATATCTAAAACAGGCATTAACCAAGGAACTTAGTTAACAAATCATGTCCTTTTTATAAATACCGGTATATCATTATTCTGATAAAATTGATCATGCATATACAATGGTAGCGATCAAAGCCCATTTACAAACTTTGTGTAAAAAATATCCTTATACAGATAAGACTCCATATATGCCTGATAACACAACTACTTACTCAATAGACACTACATTATATTTAAGCATAACAACATCCAGGGTTGGAAAATAACCAAATATTTGTAACTTTAAAGGGACAGTCATGTCAGGACTAGCATTTACCTTACTGTGGTATGACCAAAGGCCACTGGAGCACCACCTGGTGGCAACGTAGCACTAGTAAGGGGAGGTCGTCGATCTGTAAAGAACAAAACTTACTGTATAAATTACAAAGTACAAAGAAGAATTAATTTTTTAGATATTATTTATATAAACTAGAACTGTCTCCAGAGTGGACAACCAATACCCCGACTGCATAAATTTAGTAATAACTTCATTAATAGGAGACATTGCAAAACCCTATATAGTTCACTCAACTCCCATTTATGTCAGGGTTCTGTGTACAAAATTTTATCAAAATCTGTCAAGTAGTTTAGGAGGAGTTCGTGAGACAAAGTTGTGTCTACAGACAGATGGATAACCTGATTCCAGTATACCCCCCTTGTTGCTGGGGGTATATCACATCAAGTTGATGATTTCTCCTTAACATCAAACTCTGTTTGAATTTGCTTTAAAAACTGTTTTTGTTTTATCAAAAAGAATTTTCGTTTTAGGAAGGAAAATTTCCATTCCTTAAAAGTAATGTCTACTAAAGGTTAATTGAGAAAAGAATTGAAAAATATCCCAACATAGCTTTCATACCTCCAAAATACTTTTTCCATTTACGTTCCAGTGACTGCTCGGCGGAGAGGACTAGGGAAGCATAGTCAACATGGTGTGATGGGTTGTTTCTACAACATAAAGTATTTAGAGGTATAAATCTGGTGTCTACAACATAAAATATTTAGGGGTATAAATCTGGTGTCTACAACATAAAGTATTTAGGGGTATAAATCTGGTGTCTACAACATAAAGTATTTAGGGGTATAAATCTGGTGTCTACAACATAAAGTATTTAGGGGTATAAATCTGGTGTCTACAACATAAAGTATTTAGGGGTATAAATCTGGTGTCTACAACATAAAGTATTTAGGGGTATAAATCTGGTGTCTACAACATAAAGTATTTAGGGGTATAAATCTGGTGTCTACAACATAAAGTATTTAGGGGTATAAATCTGGTGTCTACAACATAAAGTATTTAGGGGTATAAATCTGGTGTCTACAACATAAAGTATTTAGGGGTATAAATCTGGTGTCTACAACATAAAGTATTTAGGGGTATAAATCTGGTGTCTACAACATAAAGTATTTAGGGGTATAAATCTGGTGTCTACAACATAAAGTATTTAGGGGTATAAATCTGGTGTCTACAACATAAAGTATTTAGGGGTATAAATCTGGTGTCTACAACATAAAGTATTTAGGGTATAAATCTGGTGTCTACAACATAAAGTATTTAGGGGTATAAATCTGGTGTCTACAACATAAAGTATTTAGGGGTATAAATCTGGTGTCTACAACATAAAGTATTTAGGGGTATAAATCTGGTGTCTACAACATAAAGTATTTAGGGGTATAAATCTGGTGTCCACAACATAAAGTATTTAGGGGTATAAATCTGGTGTCTACAACATAAAGTATTTAGGGGTATAAATCTGGTGTCCACAACATAAAGTATTTAGGGGTATAAATCTGGTGTCCACAACATAAAGTATTTAGGGGTATAAATCTGGTGTCTACAACATAAAGTATTTAGGGGTATAAATCTGGTGTCTACAACATAAAGTATTTAGGGGTATAAATCTGGTGTCTACAACATAAAGTATTTAGGGGTATAAATCTGGTGTCTACAACATAAAGTATTTAGGGGTATAAATTTGGTGTCTACAACATAAAGTATTTAGGGTATATAAATCTGGTGTCTACAACATAAAGTATTTAGGGGTATAAATCTGGTGTCTACAACATAAAGTATTTAGGGGTATAAATCTGGTGTCTACAACATAAAGTATTTAGGGGTATAAATCTGGTGTCTACAACATAAAGTATTTAGGGGTATAAATCTGGTGTCTACAACATAAAGTATTTAGGGGTATAAATCTGGTGTCTACAACATAAAGTATTTAGGGGTATAAATCTGGTGTCTACAACATAAAGTATTTAGGGGTATAAATCTGGTGTCTACAACATAAAGTATTTAGGGTATAAATCTGGTGTCTACAACATAAAGTATTTAGGGGTATAAATCTGGTGTCTACAACATAAAGTATTTAGGGGTATAAATCTGGTGTCTACAACATAAAGTATTTAGGGGTATAAATCTGGTGTCTACAACATAAAGTATTTAGGGGTATAAATCTGGTGTCTACAACATAAAGTATTTAGGGGTATAAATCTGGTGTCTACAACATAAAGCATTTAGGGGTATAAATCTGGTGTCTACAACATAAAGTATTTAGGGGTATAAATCTGGTGTCTACAACATAAAGTATTTTATAAATCTGGTGTCTACAACATAAAGTATTTAGGGGTATAAATCTGTGTCTACAACATAAAGATTTAGGGTATAAATCTGTGTCTACAACATAAAGTATTTAGGGGTATAAATCTGGTGTCTACAACATAAAGTATTTAGGGGTATAAATCTGGTGTCTACAACATAAAGTATTTAGGGGTATAAATCTGGTGTCTACAACATAAAGTATTTAGGGTATAAATCTGGTGTCTACAACATAAAGTATTTAGGGGTATAAATCTGGTGTCTACAACATAAAGTATTTAGGGGTATAAATCTGGTGTCTACAACATAAAGTATTTAGGGGTATAAATCTGGTGTCTACAACATAAAGTATTTAGGGGTATAAATCTGGTGTCTACAACATAAAGTATTTAGGGGTATAAATCTGGTGTCTACAACATAAAGTATTTAGGGGTATAAATCTGGTGTCTACAACATAAAGTATTTAGGGGTATAAATCTGGTGTCTACAACATAAAGTATTTAGGGGTATAAATCTGGTGTCTACAACATAAAGTATTTAGGGTATAAATCTGGTCTACAACATAAAGTTGGGGTATAAATCTGGTGTCTACAACATAAAGTATTTAGGGGTATAAATCTGGTGTCTACAACATAAAGTATTTAGGGGTATAAATCTGGTGTCTACAATAATAATTTAGGGGTATAAATCTGGTGTCTACAACATAAAGTATTTAGGAGTATAAATCTGGTGTCTACAACATAAGTATATAGGGTATAAATCTGGTGTCTACAACATAAAGTATTTAGGGGTATAAATCTGGTGTCTACAACATAAAGCATTTAGGGGTATAAATCTGGTGTCTACAACATAAAGTATTTAGGGGTATAAATCTGGTGTCTACAACATAAAGTATTTAGGGGTATAAATATTTAGTATTTAGGGGTATAAATCTGGTGTCTACAACATAAAGTATTTAGGGGTATAAATCTGGTGTCTACAACATAAAGTATTTAGGGGTATAAATCTGGTGTCTACAATATAAAGTATTTAGGGGTATAAATCTGCTGTCTACAACATAAAGCATTTAGGGGTATAAATCTGCTGTCTACAAACCATGATTTTCATCATTACAGAACTGCACTAGACACAAAAAAGACATTTCAACAAGCCGACTAATCGAACAACATATGACCATTGAGTAACCTCCGTATGTACTTACATGTAAGGGTTTGGAGGTGCCCAGGCCTGTATCGGCTGACTGTGGGGTACGACAGCTGAGCTGTACACACCAGTAGACTGAGGTGGAGGCGTATACAGTGGTATACTGTAGGCTTTTCCTTCACCTGAACCAAAAATAGTAAAACAACATACAGAATGGGTTACAATTCATGTAAATTGCATAGCTTTACAGACCTTGGAATATGCAGCCGTCACTGAGAACCACCCAAATCTGATTCTAGATTTACAATTCAAGTAGCTATCCCGACCATTCCTAACCCAACCTTTATATAAAACTACCCCCAAAACTGGTGGATGTATAATATTTTCAACCATTTAATAGCTTAGTGACATTTATCTTTTAACTCCATACAAAATGGGTTACAATTCGTGTACATTAAGTTGCTGTATCAACCATTGGTCATTTCCATCACCTAGAACACCCAAATCTGATCTAGATCTACATTATTGTCATTTAATTTCATAACATAATAGTCTAATAATTTCTCTTTTCATTTCATAGCTAAGTGACCAGGCCCCAATATCTATAAACAAACTTAATAGGTCAAAAACTGATTTAAGCCCCTTTTTTCATATGAGTTACATACTTCGTAAGGAAAAAAAACTTCGATTGTGACTGAAGTCTGCACTTTTGTTTCTAGAAACCGGAGCCTGATCATCTCATGCTTCCTTACCTTGTGTTGCCAACATGGGTGTTCCTGGGGCGCTATTGGTGCCGATCTTTGTTATAATTTGAGCAAGTTCTGTGTTAATTTTTTGGAGTGAGGCTGCAATAGGGTCAGCGTCTTGTTTAACTTTCACGGTCAGTGGACCTAACGACTGTTGCTGATTGTTCTGTTTTGTCAAGGCTGAAAAGATCAAATATCAAACAATCATGATCCACAGTACAGGTAGATACAAATATCCATTAAGAAAATTTGGTTGTATTTCTATCCTAATCATTGATACATTTAAAGTTCGTGGTTTTCACAAACAACTGTTGTCTTAATAAGTAAAATTTGAAAAGATCAAAAGGTATGTCTTTTTTTCCACGTCCTTTGAACAGCTGTATCAAAATATGGTAGGTTTTGATAGAAAAAAAAATTCAGATAACCCAAAAAACAACCAACATAAGCTAAGTACCCGGCCCGGCACCATAAAGCTATTCTCAAGACAGATTTTTCACTCAAGTATATGATTTTACATAGGCTTGAGTAAAAGATCTTCTGAGAAAGTTTTATGGTGCCGGCCTAGATACTTAAGCACCAAAAAGTAAATTTCAAAAGCTAGTGGTATAACAACTGACACCATAACTATCCCGCCCTCTATGGCCTAAAGGTGAAAGGCTAATGCAAGGATATTAATCACTTTAAACAATTAATTAAGTCAGTGTGGCCTTCTGGTGTATAGTTTACCTCTGATGACGTTGTCGAGACTGTTATCATTGCTACTGATACCACTACTGCCCTCGTCTTCACTCAGGTCCAGGTTTGGCATGCTGGCCGGGCGGTAGTTATGTTCAAACGGCGAGTAGTCAATGTCACTGTCACTCTCAGACTGCTGTTCACATAGGAAAAGTAGTGGAAGTCAAACTATAAGTCACAAAAGTAGATTTCTAACATTAATCCTTTACACAATTTCATAGGAAATCATATTGTAACATATTTTGTTTCCTTTATGTTGAGATATTCCAATCAAGCATGCTGTTCTATCAATGATGATGTTCTATTAAGTAACAGCTGAATACTTGCTTTTTACATGCCCTTCAAACAAAAGAAATTGTATAAAGCTTTTATAAAAGGGGCATAGGGGGCAAAATTCTACTAGTTTCTATATCAATGAGAGGAATGCCTTATTGTTGTAGTGAAAATAAACAAATGGTATACAATTAATCTTTTATAAACTGTCCATATGATATCAAAATGCAAAATAAAAAAAATGCACTCACATGTAAGCCGTTGCCAGTGTGAACTTGTGATTTGAGCTGACGTAATCTTCGCTCCTTTTCTCTGACGAGTCGGCTTCCCGTCCTCATCTGTGACTCAATCTGATCAAGCTCAAACTCCTCTTTCTCCAGGCTCTGTTTTACATCTGCTAGCACAGAAGCACTATCTGGTGAGAGGTTCTGAAACAAAGAGCAAAAACTCTAATAAAATAAAATCTCAAAGATGCAGATGTGTTATCTGCAACTTGACTTATTGTATGAAATAAGAGTTAAGACCTCACCATTTTATTAACAGTAACCTTGTATTTAACATTTGTACACAAAAGGTAATCCATTTTGGCAAGGAAGATGTGTTTGACGTTTGGAGTTAAATTGAACTTAGTTATCACTTTGAAAGCTCTTCTTATCGCCTCTGACCATACCAGATACTACCCAATGACAGAATGATTTATAGTGCTAACCATTATTAGGATGACAGAGAAAGTGTTATCTCAAATCTATATATCAAACCATCTCACAAATAAATTCCACAATATAATAGCCTCAATTGTAATGTTACTTACCCCTTGTCTTTGTTCCACAATATCTTTGGTTAGCTCCTGGCGGGCAGCCTGGAGGGCCGACTGTCGTCGTTTGAGAGACTGTCTCTGTTTACGTAGGAACTCTTTAGTAGCAGAAATAGCTGATTTCTCTTTAGAAAAGTGCTCTTTCAATTCACTGTAATTTAAAGTATACTGAATATATAACAATCACTTTTAAAATGTTATACAAATGTTTATCTTCACCCAGTCCTTACTTTATTCCTGTATAATAGTAAATTCATACAGTAGATATGGTTATTTCATATAAAATCAATTCTGCTGTTTCACAACAAATGTCTATTCCAAAATGCTTAAATGCAGTACAATGATTGCTTTCATCAACTGAAGTTTCAATCCTTGCACATTTCTGAGAAGTTTCTTATTTTTCTTATATTAAGCAAAGATACCTACAGAAATTAATTTTCCATCAGTAATAATACGTGAAAAAAAAATCAACTCAAAGTATCATGAAGTCAAATCTCTCTTGCCTTTCCAGCCAGATAAACCTACCCATTACTGCGCGGTACATGTCTGGCGATAGGGATTTCGTCCAGACTGTCGTCGTCTGACAGGAGATCCTGCCAAGCCCGTCCACCAAATGAAGACACATCGTCCTCGTCTGTCCGCTCATCAAGGTAATGTATTCGCTTGACTCGTCTTTTCGGAGGAACATCTTGACAAAAAATATTAATGGAAAATCAGAACGATTCTTCATTCACAGTACACGTATTTAATACTCAAGATGTGTTATTGATCACTTATTATACAACTTAAAATGTAATATCTTAGCTTTTAAATTCACAAATATATCATTTTTCAAATTCACAAATATTCTTTTACCTACTTTGAACATCATTGAAATGGAAGTCTTGCAAAAATAACAAGAGATCCCAAAGGGATCTTAGTGCCCACCAAAGAATTATCTACGTCTGATAATGGAACGAGGGATCTTTTCTCTTACTTTTCAAACTTTGACTACATACTACATATGAAATTTGAGAAAGATCCCTTCAGTACTTATAACCTGATTACTTAGAAGACATTATGATAAAAGATGATACCAATAAATTAGGAAATTGATGTTGTTGGATAGTGAATACAATAGTCGAATTCAAGTCTTCAATACAAACATAAGACATTGGCTTACCTGTGATAATCTCATCGTCACTAAGTAAACCAGCTACAGGTGTACGTCGTGTTGGTGTGGCATTTACGTCAGGCGTACCATGTGACCTCGCTGCACTGCTGGCCCGTAGTCTCTCTTCAGCAAGAGATTTGGTCTCATCAGCAGCATCTATGATTCGTTGTTGTAAGGTATCGAGATCCTTGCCTTTACGATCCATGCGTTCCTTCATCTCACTGTAAAATCAAATTTTTGTTTTTACTACCTCAATAACTAGACATACTGGAACATAAATAGGTAGAAATATTTGATAGCTGGTTCTTATTTTAGACTTGTTACGATGTTATTGATATTAAAAATAAAATTATCTCATCGGAAATCTAATAATAGATTATCTCCCCTTACTTTGAAACGTGAGCATTGTATGACTGTAAGATTTAAAATCATTTACTTTATTAAAGTTTGGCACACAGATACTTCAGTAGTTCAGATGCATATCATTCTATCAGAAAACCAATGTTGATAATAAGCAGCTCACTTTCATGCACATATAGCTATTAGCTAGAACATTATATATGTCATTGCTAGGCAACAGAAATGGCCATAACTGATTTACAGGAATAACATGTAATTCAAGAATTTCAATACTTTTAATAAGTTTCAACATTGACTTTAATGTATAAAGAAGTATTTATGAAACATAAATACATTATATTTCCAAACGAAATGTGTCTTACTTGAGTTTCCTGTTATTGTTTTCCCGAGTCATCTTCAGTTTTGTAATGTCTGACTCGATAGTGCGTCGTTCAGACTTAAGCTGCTCCAGTGTATCATTCTCTGTATTGATTTCTTCCAAGATCTGTTTCCTTTCTTCCTTCAGTCTCTCTAACTCCCGAGTACTCAGCTGATTATTTTTACTAGAAAATGCATCCTATAGAAAAACAAGAACAATATTTCTTCCTTGTTATTCACAGTTTCCCATTACTTATGACATTAGATTTCAGTACCATGTACATGTGTAAACCAAGATTCTGTTCAGCTGCATTTGCTAAACATTAGCCATAGTAAACTTAAAATTGCTAGCAGATAGTGATTCAATTCTTCTTAAAATTAATTCATCACAAATCCAAATTATTCCGTCATTCTATCGTCTTTTTATCGGGGCCTTGGGTCATTGAATGTCATCTCCATCCATAATGTATAGTTGTTAAATTTTGCGAGTGTAATTTTTTTGAGGTATTAGTACATTTTTTTTCTGCAATAAAAATCTAATAAACTTACATCTTGATCCATTTCAAAACTCTCCTTGTCTTCTCGAAATTTCTTTCTTCTTTCATCTAATTTCTTTTCCTGTGTTAGAAAACAAATTCAAAACCAACATTCAATAAAATTCTACGCACAGCATTAAAAAAAAAATATGACCTATATATATATGAAAAAGTGTGTACCTTGTGACCTCTCGTTATTTGTGACGTCATTAATTTGTTCTTTGAAAAATAAACATTTATATTCCTGAAGAGCCATCATGAAATGTCGAAAATACTTGAGGAAGGTCATTGAGTTTTATTTTTCATATATATATATATTTATATATACATAAATATAAGATAGAAAATATCTAACTTGATAAGATATATATATTACTGTGTTACAGGTCTACCATGTTGACAATCAGTGATTAAGTACTTACAATTATTAATCTAACTAAACATTTATTCCGACTTCAGCATTCTAAGGATTCATCTACCAAGAAGAAGCTAAAACCTTACCTATACTTGTAAATATATAATACAGACCTGTGTATCTAGATTCTTTGCAGACTTGTCTAAGTTTGTCTTCTTGCGCTCAAACTCTGCTAGCTTTTCCTGGTATTCTTCCTCCTATCAATAAACCATGATATTTAATATAGCCCTCAAACTTCATGCTTTACAGTGTTGTTCCTGTTTGTTTTACCGTCATCAGTGCTCACTATCATAGTCTGATGTTTTTTGAAACTATAATTTATGTGAAAGCATATGGAACAGAAAAAAATTATGATATTAATTGAAAATGGGAAACAATTATAAATATTTAGGTGGAAACAATCATTCAATTCAGATACTAATTGAAAATGGGAAACGATTATAAATATTTAGGTGGAAACAATCATTCAATTTCAATTCTAACAGGACGAATACAAAAATGGAGAAAATTAGTTATATTTATTTAGATTTCAAGAAAAAGTTGTCCCATATCTGAAAAAAATCTTGATAATTCATTTAAAGAGTGTTTTGGACTACATATTAAATATATATAATATATTTATATGAAATATAATTTCTGTTCACAAATTGGATAACAAACACCAATAGTTTGATAACAGTGAGATAAATATCTAAATCTGATTAAGATGACGATGTGCCGTGTATATAAACGAAGCATGCAGTGAGAGCCCAGATACCAAACAAGCTTTTTGTGAAGTACGACTTCAGTGTTAAAAATCTAGGGTAATCTGATCAAATATTTAGGATCACTTAGTAAGGTAACTGTCTTTATACTTACGCTGACAAATCAATATTGGGGTATGGCTTAAAGTTCCATCAGGTAGTCTAGATAGCATATTCTTAGCGAAAATTATTTTTGTTCTTGCTTAATATTTGCCTTAGAATGTGCCCCTTTTAAAATTCCATTTCTTTTTTTTTCAATAGGTATATTCCGGTACATTTGTTTTACCCTAAACAAATAAGCACCTCTGCAGAAAACACTGTAACTGTCCTGGGGAGTTGTTATAATGAATGCAGTTTTCCTAAATTGGATATTTGAAAATTGATCCATTTAAATTATGCTATAATATAATTTGATGAACGTATCATTGCTTGCTAGTATTTTAGAAGTGCTTGTAAGAAACATGCTTCAGAAAAATTTACATCAATACAATTGGTAAACAACAAAATTATTTAAACTAAATACAACATCACAATGTACATCATACCAATTCCCTCATGCTTATTATTTCTTAAATTTGAATGACAATCATGAAAATAAATTCCATGAAAACCGTTACACTTTGCCATTTTCCAATTTAAGTTAGGCAGACATCAGACGATGATCAAGTGCTTAGTGACTTATTGGTTGAATGTGATCACGTGCTTAGTAACTAATTGGTGTACTGTGATACCGGGCTTAGTGAATTTTTGGTTTAATGTGATCACGTGCTTAGAAATGTTTTAGTTTCACGTGGTCACGTGTTTAGTGACTTATTGATTTTACGGTTATCACGTGCTTAGTGACTTATTGGTTTAATGGGATCACGTGCTTAGTGACTTATTTGCGTAATGTGGTCAGATTCTTAGTAACTTAATGGTTTAATAACTAATGCTTTCAGCAAGTTGACTTCATCAAATATTGAAATTTCTTTAATAATACAGAATGAACTGCAAAAATCAAATTATTATTTTTTCATTTATGTAGACAATAGCAGGAAAATGCACCAACGGGAGGTGTACAGGTAACATATGTATTGCAGGAAAAACGTGGACAGAATGCTTCGAAGGTAAGCAATGATTATTTGATAAGTGTATAAGTGCATGTGTTTTAGCTATCAACGCATCTCACATAGAATAACAAACATCTTGATATATTGATTATCTGAAATCAATAATTGGTTGAAATGTTTATTAATTGATTTTGCAAGCACATAGTTACATGATTGTATTTCATTTTTTTTCTGATGAAAACAAAAATTTTGTATATGCTTAGTTTCTATGAAAGGCATCGGGCATCGTGTGTCTACATTTTGTTTCTTTATTTTATTGAATAAGTTTAGGGTGGTCGGGTGATAGAGTGGTTAAGCCGCTCCCCTTTCAACTAGCCAGACGGCGTTCGGCCCCGGGACGGACGTTAGGGGGTCACCTGTCCGATCACGTTGGTTTTCTCCGGGCACTCCGGTTTTCGTTTACACTAAGACCCCTCGCGCGCATACATTTGGGTCATCTAGAGTGATTTACATAAGTTGTCTAACTTGTTCCTCAATCGATATAAAATCAATAAAGTTTATTTTTTATATTTTTTAGTATATTGAACAATTGTCTCCAGCCAGAAGCCTGTTATTCTGAATGTTCGATACATTTTACTTTTTTTTTATTTTTCAAAATTTTAAAAGCTTTGTTCAGATGTTTTCGGAAATAGTGCTTGACGAATGGTACCCTAATGTACCCCTGTTTAATTCCAGGAGGTTATGATGTGGATGCCATAACGTCTGGTAAAGTTCTGTTCGTGGACATGGATGGTAAAAAGTTTGGATTGGTTCGATACCAAAAAACAGAAGATGATGCTCAGCAATACTGTGAGACAACTCTGTCAGGAACACTCGCCAATATGGATACTCCGAGGAAGATCGAAATATTGGACCATGAAGTGAATAAATTGACAGGTAATGTATTCGTATTGGCAAATGTAAAGGGATATTACTGTCTTTCTTGGCGTAGTTTGTAGGGTTGTACGACAGCTTCATTTTCTGCGTATGACAGGATTATGATGTAAAATGAAACCCTAATTTTTTTCGTCTTACATGTACAAACTTCATGCATGCGGCACGAATGACAACCTAACCGCAATGCAAACTCTTTTTTTTATTAACTGAACACTATTATTTCTATCTACATTAAAATTTTATTTATTTATTGCAATATTCTTTAGCCTATATATTCTATAAACTATAATGCCCTATCTATCAAGCATCGAATTATATAAAATTAACAATTTTGATTAATGAGAAATCATCATCTCGCATGGGTTTGGATAAAAGAAAGAACGTTCAGTCGTCAGGAACACTTAATTTTATGATTTTATCAATATGCAATAATAATTCGAGACATGTCAACACGATCCCTTACATTATCCAAAAGTTATATGTGCTATAACTGGGCAAAAGGGTCGATATGTTATTTTTTTCGTCAGCAATACACTGAACGCCGTACTGTTTGGCTACATATTATCCTATCGTAAAGAACATAGAGCCGTAATTTGATTGGCCCAGCATAACAAATGCGATTATTAAACGGTTTTGTGTTATGAGATGATAACACATACCAAATTCATCAACAATATTTTCCAATTTTAGAAAAACAATCAATTGTTAGCATAAAATGCCAAAATGCAGTAAATCCTACCTCCCAAGTATAATATCAGAGAGAGTTGTGAGGGAGGTCATTCAATTTTTAAAAAGGACGATTATTTATGTCACTCTGGCCAGACAACAAAATACATGGTAGTCAACATTGTCGATTTAATTTATCATTATATTGTTACAGAATAAATCATCACCGGGAATCTTTCAAATATCCTTAAAAAAGAATAGTTGGGGAAAGGAAGTCTAAAGTCGGAAAAATGGTGATAATGTATGCGACATTATTTCGTATGAAATAGAAAAACAAAATTTCCTTTCAAAATCGCTCTGCATGTGAAGAAATCAATTAATATTATTGGAATCCTAAAACTTCCTCCCGAATGGCTATGTCCGTGTTGACATTTCCACGCAGCCACGATTTCAAAGTGTTCGATAAATTTATTTTAGAACTGTGCTGAATTTACACAGGGATTTTCCATATTTTTATCGTGAAAACTGGACAATGTTAACAAAACTTGACCATCGTTTTGATATGTTTGTACTTTTGAAAGGCCAATGAACGAGTATAGACTGGCTTTCTTGGCCTGGCTATTTACTTTAATATATATTCGAAATGCTAATAATTTATACAACACATGGAAAATATTCGCCATTTTGCTAGACATAGGTTGGTAAATTATGGCCTCTTCATTTTTCTCTCTAATTAGTTTCGAAAAAAATAAGTCAAATAGTTGTCTTTATAATGAGACCTCATTTAATATATTCCATCACATAACAATTTCTGATAATTGTTTTAAGTAAATCACCGTAATATGTTCTGTAATTTGATTGCCTTTATTCAAACGGCTGTCTTATAGACAAATATCTTATAAATGCCCAAATGCTTATTAACCTTATTTTGATGCTTGATTAAGTTGTTGTTATTGTAAAGATAATTATCAACTTTCAAAAGGTAAATTTTAGAGAGAAAAAAATCGAGAAAAACATCAATTTCGACTTGTGAACCAATCTAAAACTGTTTATGTCACTGTATTTGAAACAATAAATTACATACTGTAGTTACAACGTTAATATTTAATGAATACACGGAACAATTTCGAATATTGTTTGGTTTAATAGAGACCGTTTATGTCAAGTTAAACGTATTAGACCATGTTTAAACTAGTGATAGTTTGTATCATTATATGGCTGTGTGTTTTGCTTGCTCTTGATTGGCTTAAACTACACTTTCCCGCCTTGATTCACTATCCACTAGAAAATTCTGAACTATACATTGTTACGTCATCCGAGGTTGATATAAGATTCCAAAACCCCCAGGTAATACCCAAATATAGAAATCTCGTCACAATTATTCAACAAGACTTATCGGGGAGAAAGGCTACTCAATATCATGAAGAGGAGATACATGTCAATTTGTATGTACATGAAGTCAAAGGGTTAAAATCACTTTACTACCATATAATAAAACAGATATCAACCTGTTTTCAGGTGGATGCTGTGATTTATCAACCCTCGAAAGTAACATAACCCTTGGTCTCTGGCCTCGAGTTATCTCACTTCCTCGAGTTGATAAATCCTAGTATCCACCTGATAACAGATCGATATTTGCATAGGGTTATTTACCACATGTTAGATATACTTTAATATAACTGATAGTTGATAGAAACTGATGCATCGTGCCAAATCTTAGGTATTACTGTTGAATGGCAGATTATTATGTTTATTATAACGTTTGGCAACACATGTAAACAAAAATTGAAAATTTTAGTTATTTCTTTCACCGTACCACAATGCGTATTTATAGTAGGTATAAGGAGGGCTTATTGGTGCGGATTCGACTTTACAAAACATAAACACCGTTGTGCAAAAGGATTCACACCGAGTCTTTAGTCATCTTGTCATGCAACGTACATCTAAGAAGATATATAGGCATATGGAATAACACTAAGACTCGAAAACGTTAAGTGTTCATTAAATATTTACGCTGTGGCTAATTGATTACAAGTTTTTATTGTTTTAAACACAGTGGCACAAACAGTTTAGATTGGTTCACAAGATAAGAACCTTACAGGCCGGCCAAGTATTTCGCGAACAAATGGTGATTGTTATTCTTGTTTTTCCGTTGCATTTAAATTTGGATTTTAGAATGCAAATAATATTTACTTCACAGCACTTCAGATAAATAAGTTTTCAGTCTATTTATATGAGAATTTTACTTCATTTCACATGGATAATTATTGTTATTGATGAAGCCATATTCTACATATTATAATGGTATACTACCTTAAATATGCCCCACCGCCGACAGAGCATAAACGATACCCATCATTTGGACAATAACTGATGTATAATCGTGTTTATATGTGTCTAACTGTCTAACTAACACAAAAATGCATATAAACTAATCTATTAACTTTTGGTGAATGCACAATCAGTACTTAATTATATATAGGGAATAGTGCCATGGAATTATTATTTTATTTGGAATTAAGATAGGAAGCCCAAAACTTTCAATAGTGGTAATGGTGTAAAATTTCACAAGTGAAGAAAAAAACTAATTCATATGCTCCTGTTTTTGATAAAGAAAAAAATACTATTCGTCAGCGATAGAGCATCTTTACTAGTAAACAAATATTATATATCATATGTATCATATTAATTGTCATTCGATGTCAATTATCTTCGTTCTGATTATCTTGTTTGTCAACTAAGTAACATTGCATCACGTCAGTAATTCAGGTTTAATATCATACTGCTGTGCGTTAAACCGAAGGTGTCATTTAATTTCAGAATATCCTCTTTACTGGTTTGTTGGAGCCACCAGGAACGAGAAAGGAGAATGGGTGTGGGATAGCGGCGTGCCTGTAACACAGGTTGTTGTTGACGACAGAAACGTTAATTGTGCTATATTGCTTCACTCCATTCTGAATGATCATTCCTGTTCTCGTACAGAGCCATTCATTTGTGAACTTTTTTGAAAGATATGCTAATGAAGGAAACATTTGTATTCTTTTTGCACTTCATGCTTTAAAAGATCATTGAATCACGTGTCAGTTCAGTTCGGTTTTCAATAATAAGATGTTTGGTAAACACAAAATGAAAACAACTGACTCTATGTATTAAGATATATGTAGCTTTGAACCTGATAAGCTTGAATGAAGATTTCGTGTTTTTATATCGGTTGTAAAATATTTTTAATATTCTCATAACGTTATTATGTCAAAACCTGCAAGCAATGTCATCATTATTAGAGAAATCTTTAACGGTTACTAATTTATCTAATAACTTCTTGCTTGAATTGTAATATCAATATACAGGTATCCTGGTGTAAATAAATGCCTTTCAAACTTATTACCATTATGTTTTCCATTGATTATGAAATCGATATAATTCAATTATATCATTTGCGTTATAAAGTATCGTTACGATGGTATTGCTAATAGCAAATAGTTAATAGCTAATAGGAAGCCAATGGTCCAGAAATTTACTATTGCTAATAATACAAGCCGGGAGAAAATAATCAGGATTGTGCATTTTTCATGATAATTTGCTTTCACGTAGTAGTCGATCGCGTGTTACGAATTATCTATGGAAATAAAACCACATGATAAATGAGGTATTGCATACAGAGTGAAAATCCGCCGACGATAACTTTTGAATTTAAACTAGTTAATTGCAATAATACACGTACATGTATATCTATAACACAGTAAACTCGACTGCACCATCATTATTATTATACAGCGCCCCCTACATTGAGACTGATAAATTATCCTAGCCTTTTATGTGAAGACACATCGCATTTTGTTGTGACTCAAAATACCCCATAATATTGCCTTCACACTATGCAACAACATATCAAACTTTGCTGTATCCGATAACAATTGAATTTGACACCGAATACGTTTCTTTCATGTTTTTTTTAGTTTAACTAACGTATTCAGTAAGACACCACTGTAGTAGTCGAAAAGTTTGATGTGTAAATTTTATCGTTTGTTTTCGCGTACCTCTTGTTTTTGAATTAATGTCAAAGTACTGGGAGTACATTGTTAAATATTTCTGACTTTACTGCAAGAGGTACAAATAATGGGTTTAAAATGTACATACCATATTGTATTCTAGAAACTGTATTGACATTAAGGTAATAAAACTTCAATGTTAAAGTATGTATCTTTCACCCATTGTTACAGGGGACTATCAAGGTGGCTATGGCCTCAGGTAGTTCGTTACAATTATACCCGCTGTCACCATTGCATGATCGTACAAGGCGCCTTAATTGGGATTATCAGTGTCAATTAGACGAGGCATTAATTTGTCCATTTTACCATAAGTGACCTTGTGATCACGAATTCAATGCCACCATTGAGATTGTCAGGTACTGACTACATCAGTTGATTTTTTTCGTTCGCAATCGCATCATCGTTTTTATCTTACTTTCTTACTTTATTATTCCTAGAACTAAGAACTAGGAATTCGCAAACAAGTTCAGCCCTCCTTATTGGTACGGGCGCCATTGACATCATCTCAGTTTGCTTTGTTTGTTTGTTTGTTTGATTATTTTAACGTCCTGATAACAGCTATGGTCATGTAAGGACGGCCTCCCATGTATGCGATGTGTTGCGTGTATGTTGTGCGAAGTGCGTGTTTTGGGAGACTGCGGTATATTCATGTCGTGTCTGAAGACACCAAGCAACACACTCCACCCGGTCACATTATTATGACAACGGTCGAACCAGTCGTCCCACTCCCGTTATGCTGAGCGCTAAGCTGGAGCAGAAACTACCACTTTTATAGACTTTGGTGTGTCTCGGCCAGGGGACAGAACCCAGAGCCTTCCTCACAGGGGCGAGCGCTCAACCAAAGGCCAAAAGTGAGGTGATGTCAAGGGAAGACGTTAAGAAGAAAGTAATTTAGGAAGAGAGAAAAGATAAGATCCTAAATTTAGTCGCCTTTTACGATCATGGAATAGGGGCAGCAGGTACAGTTCTAACGCCCTACCTGCAGGGCAGTCTCAGTTTGCCCTCGAGTTGTGCGTTCGCATCTTTGAAAAAGGATCGTGGTTCTACATTTATATATTATGTATCCCCTGGCCGAGGAACACCGTAGCCATTACTAAACAATTGTTTATGTCCCTGCTCAGTAAAGAAATAGGATGCCTGGTTTGAAACTTGTCATTATAATGTAACAGAGAGATATGTGTTGTCTTTCCCTTTTGCAGCATTCTGTAATCGGACAGCAAGAGTTCGATTATTACCTTGAGACAAAAACATCAGAGCTTTTCAAGTCACATAGAAGACACAACACGAATATATCGCAGTCTCCCAAAACAAGCACCTCACACTTCACACACGCTACACACTGCATACATGGGAGGCAGTCCGTACATGACCCTGGCTATATGCATCACAATAATCTAGTTGACCTTTTAATTGCTCATTAAGGGCCCATTACTTATTCGATTCCCTGATTACCTATTCGATTCCCTGATTACTTATTCGATTCCCTGATTACTTATTCAATTTCTAGCTACTAATTACCATCAGAAATGGTTCAAAATGCATTATTATGCATCACAATGATCTAGTTGACCTTTTAATTGCTCGTTAAGGGCCCATTACTTATTCGATTCCCTGATTACTTATTCGATTCCCTGATTACTTATTCAATTTCTAGCTACTAATTACCATCAGAAATGGTTCAAAATGCATTATTATGCATCACAATGATCTAGTTGACCTTTTAATTGCTCATTAAGGGCCCATTACTTATTCGATTCCCTGATTACTTATTCGATTCCCTGATTACTTATTCGATTCCCTGATTACTTATTCAATTTCTAGCTACTAATTACCATCAGAAATGGTTCAAAATGCATTATTATGCATCACAATGATCTAGTTGACCTTTTAATTGCTCGTTAAGGGCCCATTACTTATTCGATTCCCTGATTACTTATTCGATTCCCTGATTACTTATTCAATTTCTAGCTACTAATTACCATCAGAAATGGTTCAAAATGCATTATTATGCATCACAATAATCTAGTTGACCTTTTAATTGCTCATTAAGGGCCCATTACTTATTCGATTCCCTGATTACTTATTCGATTCCCTGATTACTTATTCAATTTCTAGCTACTAATTACCATCAGAAATGGTTCAAAATGCATTATTATGCATCACAATGATCTAGTTGACCTTTTAATTGCTCGTTAAGGACCCATTACTTATTCGATTCCCTGATTACTTATTCGATTCCCTGATTACTTATTCAATTTCTAGCTACTAATTACCATCAGAAATGGTTCAAAATGCATTATTATGCATCACAATGATCTAGTTGACCTTTTAATTGCTCGTTAAGGGCCCATTACTTATTCGATTCCCTGATTACTTATTCGATTCCCTGATTACTTATTCAATTTCTAGCTACTAATTACCATCAGAAATGGTTCAAAATGCATTATTATGCATCACAATAATCTAGTTGACCTTTTAATTGCTCGTTAAGGGCCCATTACTTATTCGATTCCCTGATTACTTATTAAATTTCTAGCTACTAATTACCATCAGAAATGGTTCAAAATGCATTATTATGCATCACAATAATCAAGTTGACCTTTTAATTGCTCATTAAGGGCCCATTACCTATTCGATTCCCTGATTACTTATTCGATTCCCTGATTACTTATTCGATTTCTAGCTACTAATTACCATCAGAAATGGTTCAAAATGCATTATTATGCATCACAATAATCTAGTTGACCTTTTAATTGCTCGTTAAGGACCCATTACTTATTCGATTCCCTGATTACTTATTCGATTCCCTGATTACTTATTCAATTTCTAGCTACTAATTACCATCAGAAATGGTTCAAAATGCATTATTATGCATCACAATAATCTAGTTGACCTTTTAATTGCTCGTTAAGGGTCCATTACTTATTCGATTCCCTGATTACTTATTCGATTCCCTGACTACTTATTCGATTCCTTGATTACTTATTCAATTTCTAGCTACTAATTACCATCAGAAATGGTTCAAAATGCATTATTATGCATCACAATGATCTAGTTGACCTTTTAATTGGTCGTGAAGGGCCCATTACTTATTCGATTCCCTGATTACTTATTCGATTCCCTGATTACTTATTCGATTCCCTGATTACTTATTCAATTTCTAGCTACTAATCACCATCAGAAATGGTTCAAAATGCATTATTATGCATCACAATAATCTAGTTGACCTTTTAATTGCTCGTTAAGGGCCCATTACTTATTCGATTCCCTGATTACTTATTCGATTCCCTGATTACTTATTCGATTCCCTGATTACTTATTCAATTTCTAGCTACAAATTACCATCAGAAATGGTTCAAAATGCATTATTATGCATCACAATGATCTAGTTGACCTTTAAATTGCTCGTTAAGGGCCCATTACTTATTCGATTCCCTGATTACTTATTCAATTTCTAGCTACTAATTACCATCAGAAATGGTTCAAAATGCATTATTATGCATCACAATAAACTAGTTGACCTTTTAATTGCTCATTAAGGATCCATTACTTATTCGATTCCCTGATTACTTATTCGATTCCCTGATTACTTATTCAATTTCTAGCTACTAATTACCATCAGAAATGGTTCAAATGCGTTATTATGCATCACAATGATCTAGTTGACCTTTTAATTGCTCGTTAAGGGCCCATTACTTATTCGATTCCCTGATTAATTATTCGATTCCCTGATAACTTATTAAATTTCTAGCTACTAATTATCATCAGAAATGGTTCAAAATGCATTATTATGCATCACAATAATCTCTTTGACCTTTTAATTGCTCATTAAGGGCCCATTACTTATTCGATTCCCTGATTACTTATTCGATTCCCTGATTACTTATTCGATTCCCTGATTACTTATTCAATTTCTAGCTACTAATTACCATCAGAAATGGTTCAAAATGCATTATTATGCATCACTATGATCTAGTTGACCTTTTAATTGCTCGTTAAGGACCCATTACCTATTCGATTCCCTGATTACTTATTCGATTCCCTGATTACTTATTCAATTTCTAGCTACTAATTACCATCAGAAATGGTTCAAAATGCATTATTATGCATCACAATAATCTAGTTGACCTTTTAATTGCTCGTTAAGGACCCATTACTTATTCGATTCCCTGATTACTTATTCGATTCCCTGATTACTTATTCAATTTCTAGCTACTAATTACCATCAGAAATGGTTCAAAATGCATTATTATGCATCACAATAATCTAGTTGACCTTTTAATTGCTCGTTAAGGGTCCATTACTTATTCGATTCCCTGATTACTTATTCGATTCCCTGATTACTTATTCGATTCCTTGATTACTTATTCAATTTCTAGCTACTAATTACCATCAGAAATGGTTCAAAATGCATTATTATGCATCACAATGATCTAGTTGACCTTTTAATTGGTCGTGAAGGGCCCATTACTTATTCGATTCCCTGATTACTTATTCGATTCCCTGATTACTTATTCGATTCCCTGATTACTTATTCAATTTCTAGCTACTAATCACCATCAGAAATGGTTCAAAATGCATTATTATGCATCACAATAATCTAGTTGACCTTTTAATTGCTCATTAAGGACCCATTACTTATTCGATTCCCTGATTACTTATTCGATTCCCTGATTACTTATTCAATTTCTAGCTACTAATTACCATCAGAAATGGTTCAAAATGCATTATTATGCATCACAATAATCTAGTTGACCTTTTAATTGTTCATTAAGGGCCCATTACTTATTCGATTCCCTGATTACTTATTCGATTCCCTGATTACTTATTCAATTTCTAGCTACTAATTACCATCAGAAATGGTTCAAAATGCATTATTATGCATCACAATAATCTAGTTGATCTTTTAATTTCTCATTAACCCCTTAACTCCCAGATACGCCAAACTACGCCAATAACGTGTCGTTGTTGAACAAATCGTCGTAACTCCCTTATTTTAGGAGCTATCGAGATACTGATTATATCTGCTAAAACTAGAGATAACAAGTAATATTTTGTGTTTTTAAAAATTTTTCATGTAACAATGTCTTCATGATGTTTTATTGAGTTTAAAAAAGATGCAGACTGAAAAACGGAACATTTTAAATTGATGACGTCGTCTTTCTGTCGGCGTAACATTCAGTGCACGGACCCGATATGGAATCCCTTGCTAATCAAAAAGTACTGAAAAATAATGCTTGAACTTCATACTGTTGATAACTTAGTATCTAAATTTTATATTTATCTTGCAATATCTACATACATTTTTTTCAAAAACAAAGATTTCATCTAAAAAGTACGTGTGATGTGTGGTTTTACGCGATACATAGCAATATGTGGTCAGTTTTAACCATTTTTTCTCACCAATCTGGCATAACTTATAGATACGATGAAAGTCAGGAAAATACTGAACAATATTCACAAATTTATCATTCATAACATACCATATTAACAATACTACGGCTCCATAAATCAACAGATGCATCCACGGAAAATTGCTCAGTCCCACGACTTGACGTTGATCGGTTTCACAAGCACCTGTGCGAAACCGATCGGCGACTTTACCTGAACACACGGATAATGGTCCTCAATTTTGCAGTTAAAAAAACTCTAAACCCTTACGCAAAAATGTCAAGAAACATGTTTACAGTGATTTCTTCGACTGTATTCAAAAAATAAATTAATTCAGCAAATAAATCTTGCCGACGACAGATAAAACTATTTATAGTAACGGGGATTTCCCCGGACTTTCATTTCTAAAAGTTACATGTATTGAAGCACACGTGTCCGACGCCGATTATTTTCTATGGTGGCCCGCATGTTTATAGCTAAATTGTTAGTATTGATTGACTAGGACATCTTATGAGTGACACTGTCATAATCACTGAGGACCTAATTAACATGGTTGTGTTATCAGCCGATATACATGTAGATCTACTGTACGTACGTGACACATGTACAATGTGCATGCGTGTAAGTATGCCGGACACGATGCGAAGTTTCCTGAACACAAAAATACGAAACATACATTGTACCTAATATGCCGTAACCTCATCGTAAATATTAATTTTTATCAATACCAATAAAACTAAACACATATACATCAGCTACATGTACATGCCGTGTAAATATAAAAAAAAACATTGATACGATATATATACCCATATATATTTTGTGATTGGAATACTAGATTAACTTCAAATACTGACTATGATATCTTATCTTTATTTTAAATATATACCTTTTGTTTGATATTTAGAAAATTACTGATTACAAGTAATGGAAATAAACAATTCAAGTGTCAATGACAAAATATATTAGATAATCTATAATGATATTTAATATCCAGATCATTTTTTTATATATATTTTTTTTAAATATGATTCTTCAAATTTTACTGTAATGAATTTGTTCTTCAAATACAAACTAGAAATGTCCTCCAGGAGGTCAACTAATTAATCCAGTACAGTTTAGCAAAAATAGTCTATTGACATGTAAACAAAACATATGAAATGAAAACAAAGGAATCTATGTTTTGAAATTTTAGGGGGATCCTGACACAAACACAAAGTTCTACATTTTTTTTTTACAATTCTTCAAAAAGTGTTCCAATTTGGATAGATCATGTTAACTTATGTAGTGAAAGTTGCAGAGATACAATCATTTAGAATAATGACACCTTTCATATACATAACTATACATGTACATCATGTATAGTACAGATAGATTCAGTATCAATAAAAATTCTGCTCTTAATCTCAAATCAAAGATTGACACATGTAATGTACTATTTGCACTAAAAACATTAAAAATGCAGGTTGTCTGATAATACAAATAAGTCAACTGAATCTTATACATCATCTTCTTTATACTGCATATGCATTTACATGTAATTCAAATTATGGTTTTCTGATGGAAAGTGACAGGGCAACTTGAGCAGAGATACAAAATGTATAAACATATTTTGCCTGTAAAGTTCTTCATGCTTCAATTGACACAAATGTAAAATATTATGCTCTGTGATAGAGATACTATTGATATTTGTCCAGAAAAAGATTAGGCTAACAAAATGTACATGTATGTTACACAAATTGGAAAGGGGTCAGATGTATTTAACATAACCCTGTAATGAGACTCAGCATTTTCATCATATCTTTCTGCTTTCTTTATTGAAATAATCATATATGATTTTTGAATTGTTTCATGTTGAAATAATACATTTTTTTATCATAGCAAATCATTTGTAAAAAGAGCATATGTCAGAAAACAAGTTCAGATACATGTTTATGGATATATTCATAGCTATATCAAAAGTGAACATGTAGTAAAAGTGAAGTCTTTGGAATTGTTATCACACAAGTATGACTAAACAAAGACCACATACGTGTATGACAATACATAACATATATACAGGTAGACACTGCAGTGTATCTACAATATGGTCAAGATATAACATACATATATCTGTAGACACTGCAGTGTATCTACAATATGGTCAGTACATAACATACATATATCTGTAGACACTGCAGTGTATCTACAATATGGTCAAGACATAAGACATATACATGTGTAGTCATTGCAGTGCATCTACAATAGAATATGGTAAATACATAAAACATACATGTATAGACACGACAGTGTACATGTATCTACTTTATGGTCAATACATAATTTAACACATATACATATGCATGTTTGTAGACATTGCACTTGTATAACCAATATGGTCAAGAGATAACACATATATATATGTAGACACCACAGTGTATCTACAATATGGTCAAGACATATCACATATACATGTATGTACACACTGTATGCAGTGTATCTGCAGTATGGCCAAGACATATCAAATATACATGTATGTACATGTATGTACACAGTGTATGCAGTGTATCTACAATATGGTCAAGAGTCAATAATAACACACAAGTATGTGCATTACATGTAGTCCGCTAAACCTGCCTATATTATTAGGCTTCTTTTTTATTTTGCCAAATATATAGACAAAAAATTTATTTAAAAAAGCCTAACAATATAGACAGTTTTAGCGACTACATTACATGGTATCTACAATATGGACAAGGTATACAACACATATAAGCATATATGTACGATGCATTTTTTTTGCAAATGTATATAGATGTATATCTGGAAAAAGTGAGGGCTTCTACCATAATATATATATATATATATATAAGGTTGTCTTTTTGGTAACCAAGCAATATAGAACTGGACATAGAACACACAGATAATAAATGATTAATAGAGATGGTTTGTATTTCTATCAAATATAGAATATGTATATGCGTTTTTGTCTTTAAAAAAAATAACATGCAAATTAATATGAGTACATGTACATGTAGAATACACAAATTTTGTCAAGAAAAAACGCTGTCTGCTAGTCTTTTACTCTGTATTCATTTATTATCTTGATGGATATTGATACTTTTGTGTGGATAAACTAAAGAAACTAGCATTATACAATGTTGGTAAGTAACAAATTACTGCAGTATACTATGAGAGTACCGCATTGCATTTTTTATTGTGTACAAATATATATTTAGATATATTATCTAAACATCTTGATAAATATTTGTAAGCCAGCTTGCTACAATGACATACAGGTTATGATGTTGGTTTTTGGCGTTCCAAAAAATTGAAATGATCTGAGTATGAATATAAATATTTAATATTATAAACAGTAACATGTCAAACAAACGATTTTGCAACACATTACATTTTTTTTCGATATTTTAGTCAACTGGAAGCACGTGAAAATGGTTCTATCAGTGTAAAATCGCATGTTTCCGTAGTTTATATTTTGGTTGCCATGGTAACATTTTTTACGCAAAAGATTAATGATTTGATACCAATTCTGACCACGTTCTCTTTTGAAATTAATACGAAAGGTAAAAGATCACCAAGCCTGTTAAATAGAGAACAAATTTTCTCTAGATGAAGCAAGACATGTGAAACACTAATTTAAGCATTTTCAAAAATCATCGGTTTTTAATTTTGTTGGTAACCATGGTAATATTCAAAATTAAATTGAAATTATGGCATTCGATAAAATTTTTAACCTTTCTGCAATAATATGCTTGATTGTTAGGTTGATAAATTGACATCTAAAAAACTTTCATTGTCTTAAGAGTTATAAATGTAAGAAACTTTAACTTTTTTGTAAAAGTCCAAAATTTCGGTTGCTATGGTAACGTAATTAATGTGAAAACACCATTTTTCTTACAAAATTTGAAAAGGTTGTGATCTGAAGTTTCTAAATATATATGGGTTGATTACCAAAAATATTGCTGCAAAAGGGTGAAAAATCACTGAAAGAAAATGTCAGATTTTCGAGAACTCTGCTAAAAATTCTTGGGAGTTAAGGGGTTAAGGGCCCATTACTTATTCGATTCCCTGATTACTTATTCGATTCCCTGATTACTTATTCAATTTCTAGCTACTAATTACCATCAAAAATGGTTCAAAATGCATTATTATGCATCACAATAATCTAGTTGACCTTTTAATTGCTCGTTAAGGGCCAATTACTTATTCGATTCCCTGATTACTTATTCGATTCTCTGATTACTTATTCCATTTCTAGCTACTAATTACCATCAGAAATGGTTCAAGATGCATTATTATGCATCACGATAATCTAGTTGACCTTTTAATTGCTCATTAAGGGCCCTTTACTTATTCGATTCCCTGATTACTTATTCGATTCCCTGATTACTTATTCAATTTCTAGCTACTAATTACCATCAGAAATGGTTCAAAATGCATTATTATGCATCACAATAATCTAGTTGACCTTTTAATTGCTCATTAAGGGCCCTTTACTTATTCGATTCCCTGATTACTTATTCGATTCCCTGATTACTTATTCAATTTCTAGCTACTAATTACCATCAGAAATGGTTCAAAATGCATTATTATGCATCACAATAATCTAGTTGACCTTTTAATTGCTCATTAAGGGCCCATTACTTATTCGATTCCCTGATTACTTATTCGATTCCCTGATTACTTATTCGATTCCCTGATTACTTATTCAATTTCTAGCTACTAATTACCATCAGAAATGGTTCAAAATGCATTATTATGCATCACAATGATCTAGTTGACCTTTTAATTGCTCGTTAAGGGCCCATTACTTATTCGATTCCCTGATTACTTATTCGATTCCCTGATTACTTATTCGATTCCCTGATTACTTATTCAATTTCTAGCTACTAATTACCATCAGAAATGGTTCAAAATGCATTATTATGCATCACAATAATCTAGTTGACCTTTTAATTGCTCATTAAGGGCCCATTACTTATTCGATTCCCTGATTACTTATTCGATTCCCTGATTACTTATTCAATTTCTAGCTACTAATTACCATCAGAAATGGTTCAAAATGCATTATTATGCATCACAATAATCTAGTTGACCTTTTAATTGCTCATTAAGGGCCCATTACTTATTCGATTCCCTGATTACTTATTCGATTCCCTGATTACTTATTCAATTTCTAGCTACTAATTACCATCAGAAATGGTTCAAAATGCATTATTATGCATCACAATAATCTAGTTGACCTTTTAATTGCTCGTTAAGGGCCCATTACTTATTCGATTCCCTGATTACTTATTCGATTCCCTGATTACTTATTCAATTTCTAGCTACTAATTACCATCAGAAATGGTTCAAAATGCATTATTATGCATCACAATAATCTAGTTGACCTTTTAATTGCTCATTAAGGGCCCATTACTTATTCGATTCCCTGATTACTTATTCGATTCCCTGATTACTTATTCAATTTCTAGCTACTAATTACCATCAGAAATGGTTCAAAATGCATTATTATGCATCACAATGATCTAGTTGACCTTTTAATTGCTCGTTAAGGGCCCATTACTTATTCGATTCCCTGATTACTTATTCGATTCCCTGATTACTTATTCAATTTCTAGCTACTAATTACCATCAGAAATGGTTCAAAATGCATTATTATGCATCACAATAATCTAGTTGACCTTTTAATTGCTCATTAAGGGCCCATTACTTATTCGATTCCCTGATTACTTATTCGATTCCCTGATTACTTATTCAATTTCTAGCTACTAATTACCATCAGAAATGGTTCAAAATGCATTATTATGCATCACAATAATCTAGTTGACCTTTTAATTGCTCATTAAGGGCCCATTACTTATTCGATTCCCTGATTACTTATTCGATTCCCTGATTACTTATTCGATTCCCTGATTACTTATTCAATTTCTAGCTACTAATTACCATCAGAAATGGTTCAAAATGCATTATTATGCATCACAATAATCTAGTTGACCTTTTAATTGCTCATTAAGGGCCCATTACTTATTCGATTCCCTGATTACTTATTCGATTCCCTGATTACTTATTCTATTCCCTGATTACTTATTCAATTTCTAGCTACTAATTACCATCAGAAATGGTTCAAAATGCATTATTATGCATCACAATAATCTAGTTGACCTTTTAATTGCTCATTAAGGGCCCATTACTTATTCGATTCCCTGATTACTTATTCGATTCCCTGATTACTTATTCAATTTCTAGCTACTAATTACCATCAGAAATGGTTCAAAATGCATTATTATGCATCACAATAATCTAGTTGACCTTTTAATTGCTCATTAAGGGCCCATTACTTATTCGATTCCCTGATTACTTATTCGATTCCCTGATTACTTATTCGATTCCCTGATTACTTATTCAATTTCTAGCTACTAATTACCATCAGAAATGGTTCAAAATGCATTATTATGCATCACAATGATCTAGTTGACCTTTTAATTGCTCGTTAAGGGCCCATTACTTATTCGATTCCCTGATTACTTATTCGATTCCCTGATTACTTATTCAATTTCTAGCTACTAATTACCATCAGAAATGGTTCAAAATGCATTATTATGCATCACAATAATCTAGTTGACCTTTTAATTGCTCATTAAGGGCCCATTACTTATTCGATTCCCTGATTACTTATTCGATTCCCTGATTACTTATTCAATTTCTAGCTACTAATTACCATCAGAAATGGTTCAAAATGCATTATTATGCATCACAATGATCTAGTTGACCTTTTAATTGCTCGTTAAGGGCCCATTACTTATTCGATTCCCTGATTACTTATTCGATTCCCTGATTACTTATTCAATTTCTAGCTACTAATTACCATCAGAAATGGTTCAAAATGCATTATTATGCATCACAATAATCTAGTTGACCTTTTAATTGCTCGTTAAGGGCCCATTACTTATTCGATTCCCTGATTACTTATTCGATTCCCTGATTACTTATTCAATTTCTAGCTACTAATTACCATCAGAAATGGTTCAAAATGCATTATTATGCATCACAATAATCTAGTTGACCTTTTAATTGCTCATTAAGGGCCCATTACTTATTCGATTCCCTGATTACTTATTCGATTCCCTGATTACTTATTCGATTCCCTGATTACTTATTCGATTCCCTGATTACTTATTCAATTTCTAGCTACTAATTACCATCAGAAATGGTTCAAAATGCATTATTATGCATCACAATGATCTAGTTGACCTTTTAATTGCTCATTAAGGGCCCATTACTTATTCGATTCCCTGATTACTTATTCGATTCCCTGATTACTTATTCGATTCCCTGATTACTTATTCAATTTCTAGCTACTAATTACCATCAGAAATGGTTCAAAATGCATTATTATGCATCACAATAATCTAGTTGACCTTTTAATTGCTCATTAAGGGCCCATTACTTATTCGATTCCCTGATTACTTATTCGATTCCCTGATTACTTATTCAATTACTGATCTCATACTTATTCATTTCTAGCTACTAATTACCATCAGAAATGGTTCAAAATGCATTATTATATGCATCACAATGATCTAGTTGACCTTTTAATTGCTCGTTAAGGGCCCATTACTTATTCGATTCCCTGATTACTATTCGATTCCCTGATTACTTATTCAATTTCTAGCTACTAATTACCATCAGAAATGGTTCAAAATGCATTATTATGCATCACAATAATCTAGTTGACCTTTTAATTGCTCATTAAGGGCCCATTACTTATTCGATTCCCTGATTACTTATTCGATTCCCTGATTACTTATTCGATTCCCTGATTACTTATTCAATTTCTAGCTACTAATTACCATCAGAAATGGTTCAAAATGCATTATTATCCATCACAATGATATATTTGTCTTTATACATTATACTAAATAAAAATACGCTGCTGGCACCGGATTCGTTAAATGAATCCTGAATACCGTCTCTCCAATACAGTGCTGACACCGGATTCGTTATTCAAGCTCAAAACAACTTCTCGAGGTTTTTAAGTTGTTTTTTTTGAGGTCGTAAAATTATGTTTTGATCTGGTTTTTAATTTTTTGAAATTGTTATCTATTTGCTCATTTTTTGATAACGAATAGGGTGCTGGCACCGGATTCGTTATTCGAATCCCGAATCTCGAATACGGTGCTAACTTTATGTTGCCTGAGGATTGATAGTATCATAATAATCATAAAGACAAATATTAAATATACACGTGTCGTACATGAACATATAGACATACACGTGTTCATTAAAACTTACTAAGCATAAAATAAAATTTTTATAACGAAAATGAAGATTCGAACTAGCGACCTTTTGCACTAGTGGCACGCATATTTCCACTAAGCCACATATCCGTATAATTAAATACTGTAAAAAGAAGGATGGAATTAAATGTTTTACTTCATCATGGCAAGCTTTTTCATAAAAAGAATAGAACTTACTTTAAATTGATATAACATGGATATTTATTACTTAACATAAAAATGTCCCCGAAAATGAAGCAAAACAACATATGTTTTGAAGAAGAAGAGCGAAACAAGAAAAATAGAAGAAAAAGAAATAATGACGTCACCCTTTTCCCCCGCGCACATTTACAACCAAACTAGACACAGAGATATGTCGGAAAAAGACGATATAAAAAATGGTAAGTACATAACATATGTATTGTTAAAATTGAATAAGAAAACGTGTATGTTTAAAAAAAAACATAACACGTTATGTGGTTTATTTTATCTAAAGACTCTAATAGCGGAATTGTTTGTACAGAACATATTTAAGCACGCCATCATCAGTCAGGTGGGCATTCGTCCATTGTTTGCAGGCCATCCTCCGTATAAAATTCTTGTTTGAAGGATTCCTACGATATAGAAATGTGTTGCATGTAGTCTATCCCTCCCTAAGCTTTAATTAGAATTCCCAATATGATCCGAGATTTTTTCCGCATTTTGTTCATCTAATGATGGACTAGAGTTATTTACAAATCGTTTCTGCATTTTAAAGTAATTTATTTTATATACACATCCGGGTACAGAGAAATTCCATCATGCTTGAACTACATTGAAAATTTATCTTAAAGTTAGGTTTGATACTTTATACAATCACCATTTTGATTTGTTTTTGCGTTCATATCATCATCATCATCATCATTAATTTTTAAGGGAAAAGACGGATTATAAGTTTTCCAACAAATTCTATTTCAAAAAAAAATATTTGAAAAAGGATTGAACAACAGGCATGTGCAATCGTATTAATAATTCAAACACATGAAATGTATTTTCACGGCTACAGAGGCACTGACTGTCTTGTTTATTACCAAAACACCAATGATAAATACATCTACATAGTATAATATTGTATAAATTATAAATATACTTATACATGGACATACCGTCGGTAATTACTATTTTACATGAACACAAAAGAAAATTGTCCTTTCTTCAAAAATCTTCACAACTAAAAATAAAAATACCACGTGTACTCGCCGCTACCTGAGTCGACCACCGGTAGCAGCGACACGTGTATAGCCGTACTTGTACTCCTAGCATGCCTGGCACGTGCAAATTTCCCGCCAACTCGACGAACAACACAGATGGCTAGCGTAAATTTCCATTACTTTAAGGTGGTATAAAAGCATGCAATGATTGTGCATTCTATGTTATTTAAAAATACACGCTAAGATATTCACAAACTATCAAATCCAATCAAAATAAATTTTGATGATATAAGTTTAATTATAGATAATTTTTTTTTTTACAATTAATGATCGCCCCTTCAAATACATATCCTTATACGTATGCGTATACAATATTGTAAGTATCCCAAATAGTGATTACATGCAACATTTTTAGTGAATCAAATATTATGATTGTCTGGTAAGTTCCTCATAAATACCATTACGGTGTCATTTTATACATGTAGGATTTTAGCCCACCATCATCAGATGGTGAGCTATATAAATCGTTTGTTGTCCGTGGTCCGTCCTTCCGTCCGTCCGTTTACAATTCTTGTTATCGCTATTTCTCAGAAGTACTGAAGGGATCTTTCCCAAATTTCAAATGTAGGTTCCTCTAGGACCCTTGTTGTGCATATTGCATTTTGGGACCGATCGGTCAACAATGGCCGTCCGGCGCCATCTTGGATTTTGATAGTTAAAGTTTGTTACCGCTATTTCTCAGAAGTACTGAAGGGATCTTTCTCAAATTTCATATTTGTAGGTCTCCCTCTGGACCCTTGTTGTGCTATTGCATTTGGTGTTTTTCCCCGCTTTCTCCAACACGGGGATATTAATTTGGGTTTGTTATCTGTCTGTCCGCCTGTCCGTAACACTTCGTTTCCGTGCAATAACTTTAACAAATGTTAACCGATTTTCTTCAAACTTGGTGTTCGATCACGACTGTCAATGGACCTTATTTAGCGGTGTTATGCCATTTGAATTACTAAAAACGTCATTTTCTGCCATTTCCGTGCAATAGGTGTAACAAATGTAAACCGATTTTTTCAACTTAGTAACAATATTAAATGCCTAAAAGACTCGGCCAACTTGATCGCGACTTTCAACGGACCTTCGTTTAGCGGTTATGCCTTTGCTTAAATAAAAATAGTTCTGCCACTTCGTACAATAACTGTAATCAATATTTACCGATTCTTTAAATGCCTTAAGTGCCTGCCAGTTCGACCAACCTTCAGCGGATGTTATTATAAGAGTTACCGCCCTTTAATTACTACAAATGTCATTTTTCTGCAGTTCTGTGATTTAACAAATGTTAAAAAAATTGTTAAAACTTGGTAACAAAGTTTGCCTTAAGGGCTTAGCCACTTCGATCGTATCTTAACTAGCAGTGTTATGGCCCTTTGTAATAAATATTTAACTTCCGATTTTCTTCAAACTTGGTAACAAAGTTAAATGTCTTACTTCCGAGAAGACTTCAGTTTATTTTTTTCATGTTTCAACCAAGGTAAAACCTAACCTCAATAATGTTTACCTACAGTATGTCCTGAAAGCGGGGGATGGAAATTCCGCGAATTTGCTTGTTGAATATTGCATTTGGTAACTGATTGTTCAACAAGATGGCCGACCGGCCGCCATCTTGGATTTTGATAATTATTGCTATTTGTCAGAAAGTACTGAAGGGATATCTCTCAAATTCCATGCGTAGGTTACCCTTGGGCCCTAGTTGTGCATATTACCTTTGGGACTGATCGGTCAACAAGATGCCCAACCGGCCGCCATCTTGGATTTCACTGCTGTTTCTCAGAAATTAATAAATCGATCTGTCTTAAATTTCATATGTAGTATGTTTAAAAAAGTTTGAAAAGCAAGGAAAAGATCGCTCTTTCCATTGTCAGACATAGATCATTCTTTGTTGGCGCCATGATCCCTCTGCGATCTCTTGTTAATAGGTATGTTTTCAATGTGGTTATGTTTAAGTTTGTCTTCTTTCTTGACATCAAAAATACATAGTATTTTCAGTAAAGTATAATAAAGTTGACAGGAATGAAGTTTTCTTTTATTTCTACATCTGCCAAACCTAAATACCCTCTTTATGTCTAAATTCAAAGCTGTATGTGATGTATCAAAACCCACTGTGTAATATTATCCCATATTGGTTTAACTTTTAGGCAATTCCAAAACATATGTTCAATTCTCCCTATCTCTTCATTAAAAAGGTTGCAGAAGTCATTTGGTAGTTTATTTATCATTTCAAAGGAATCTTGTAATGATGTTGCCAAACTTTCTGTGTATAGTGTGTCACATTTTCCCATTTTATCTCTGCTGTGTTCCTTAATGTAATCACGGTATTTAGTTAATCATACCTATCTTTGGTTACTTTTGTGTTTTTTAGTATAATCTGAATGTGGTTAGGTATAAACGGTCTATAAAAGGGTTTTGTTAGTTGCATTATGATGTTGATGTGAATAATGTTGAATCGATCGGCAAAGTCCCTTTTAAAATAAGAAATTATCTGACAATATTTCAGTGTTTTTAAATTCTTCTAAATTCAAAAAGGGCCATTTTCAGTAGTGAGGTCACAAACATTTCTTACCCCTGACGGAGATACTGCCCTTTGCACTAATAATAATTACAAAGCCTTGTGAACTCGATAAATTATATGCACTTAGCTTAATGAAACTTTGTATGTAGACTAACACGAGAAAGATCTCGGACGACTTCGAAAATCAGCGTGATTAGAGCTCACAGAGCTATTGCCCTTTGCAATAATAATTATTGAACCTTTTGAACATGTTAATGTGAGTTAATATGCACCAAGCTTCATGAAACTTTCGTGAACAAAAGACATCAGTTGACTAGCAAATGATATAACTAATTTGTATCAAATATCAGGTGACCGTTGCGACCCATGAGCCTTTTGTTTAATTTTATCATTGAAATATTATGAATACCATTGTAAATTGAATTAAAAAATGACCTGAATTCATATCCAATAAAGAGGAGAGAGAAATAAGCCAAAATGGAATTTTGTACCCAATTTTTTTGATGTACATTGACATTAAGTGAAAGACCTTTTAAAAAGCTGTTATTAGGAAAAAGATATATGAACACACTATATTATTAATAAAAATTGGATTTAGAATGCTGTGTATGGCTGCTTAAGTATTAAGTATGAAGAAATAGTGACCACGTTTTGATCAATTGTAACAACAAAAAGTTGAATTAAAAAAGACTCATTTCGCTCGGTAATTAGGACGACGCCGGACATGCAATTTAGTTTTATATAATTGTTCGGAATGTGACAGTAGGTGTAACATATATAAACGTTATAAAAGTTAATAGTTAAATATTATGATTTGTTTTACATTCCCATTTTAAAGATGGAAAGCCATTTCGATTCATATATGTACATTTAAGTGATAATAATTAAGTAGAAAATGGTAAAAATTAGCTCTACTGAATAGCAAGATATTATAATTAACAAAAAGATCGCCAAATCGGTCATTTCTTAAAATTCTTGTAATAAAAAATATACTTTTGGGGGAGGAATATGTATATAAGTTTTCAAACCTTTTATTACATTATAAAAATGTTGCGATTTTCTATAAATCATGCAATTTCATGAATATGCATGTATTTTTAATAGAATCGTTCAATGTTCTAATACCTCTCGTTGTGTAAAGTTTATCTCTTCAACAATACGAAAATGTTATTCGACTGTTAGGACATCAAATACACATCGCAGCCATTGATTATTATTTTATTAATACCACACGTAATAGGGTGATCTTTGGCTTACAATTGATTCTCAATAATCATACATAATGACTAAAGGATAAACACGATATTTGCAATGTAATAATTTCATCACAGGTTTGTAAATTTCACGGATTTTAAGGCAAAATGGACTTAATCAATACATAATCAAATTTTGATTAAACACGTTGAATACCATTGAATCTATCATATTATTGTAACTCGTTAGGATACTCTACTTAAAGGAAAAATTACACTCAATAAAACTTGTGTTTTTTTTATCAGAGAAAGAGGAAAAGAATCACACCAAAGAGGTTTGATAGGAAAGTGCACATAGTAACTTTGCCAAATTTTGGTCGAAATGAAACGGAAACGCAAACTACCTACAGCGAACAAAGTGAGCATCCTAAACAGAGTGATCCCACAATAATCATTGAAAGTAATGTTCATGCTCAGCATGAGGAACAGAATCGTCGTCTTGCACCACATTCCCGTGAGCAACAAGACCCGATCAACGCAGAGTCATCGGATGGCAATGTTGATGTGACACCTCGACGTAATCCAATGTTCGGTAAAAGGAGAAAAACCCTTGGTGATCGGAATAGTCCTCGTGCACCGCATTCCAATGATCAACCAGACCTTAGCAACGCCGAGTCATCGGATGACAATGCTGATGAGACACCCCGTCGTAGTCCAATGTTCAGTAAAAGGAGAAAAACCCTTGGTGATCGGAATCGTCGTCGTGCAACACATTCCCATGCGCAACAAGACCCGAGCAACGCCGAGTCATCGGACGACAATATTAATGTGACACCTCGACGTAGTCCCGTGTTCGGAAAAAGCAGAAAACACCTTGGTGATCGGAATAGTCCTCGTGCACCGCATTCCAATGATCAACCAGACCTTAGCAACGCCAAGTCATCGGATGACAATGCTGATGAGACACCCCGTCGTAGTCCAATGTTCGGTAAAAGGAGAAAACACCTTGGTGATCGGAATCGTCGTCGTGCAACACATTCCCATGATCAACCAGACCTTAGCAACGCCGAGTCATCGGATGACAATGCTGATGTGACACCTCGACGTAGTCCAATGTTCGGTAAAAGGAGAAAACACCTTGGTGATCGGAATCGTCGTCGTGCAACACATTCCCATGATCAACCAGACCTTAGCAACGCCGAGTCATCGGATTGACAATGCTGATGAGACACCCCGTCGTAGTCCAATGTTCGGTAAAAGAGAAAACACCTTGGTGATCGGAAATCGTCGTCGTGCAACACATTCCCATGATCAACCAGACCTTAGCAACGCCGAGTCATCGGATGACAATGCTGATGAGACACCCCGTCGTAGTCCAATGTTCGGTAAAAGTATAACAACCATTGGTGATCGGAATCGTCGTCGTGCAACACATTCCCATGATCAACCAGACCTTAGCAACGCCGAGTCATCGGATGACAATGCTGATGAGACACCCCGTCGTAGTCCAATGTTCGGTAAAAGGAGAAAACACCTTGGTGATCGGAATCGTCGTCGTGCAACACATTCCCATGATCAACCAGACCTTAGCAACGCCGAGTCATCGGATGACAATGCTGATGAGACACCCCGTCGTAGTCCAATGTTCGGTAAAAGGAGAAAACACCTTGGTGATCGGAATCGTCGTCGTGCAACACATTCCCATGATCAACCAGACCTTAGCAACGCCGAGTCATCGGATGACAATGCTGATGAGACACCCCGTCGTAGTCCAATGTTCGGTAAAAAGTATAACAACCATTGGTGATCGGAATCGTCGTCGTGCAACACATTCCCATGATCAACCAGACCTTAGCAACGCCGAGTCATCGGATGACAATGCTGATGAGACACCCCGTCGTAGTCCAATGTTCGGTAAAAGGATAAAAACACCTTGGTGATCGGAATCGTCGTCGTGCAACACATTCCCATGATCAACCAGACCTTAGCAACGCCGAGTCATCGGATGACAATGCTGATGAGACACCCCGTCGTAGTCCAATGTTCGGTAAAAGGAGAAAACACCTTGGTGATCGGAATCGTCGTCGTGCAACACATTCCCATGATCAACCAGACCTTAGCAACGCCGAGTCATCGGATGACAATGCTGATGAGACACCCCGTCGTAGTCCAATGTTCGGTAAAAGGAGAAAACACCTTGGTGATCGGAATCGTCGTCGTGCAACACATTCCCATGATCAACCAGACCTTAGCAACGCCGAGTCATCGGATGACAATGCTGATGAGACACCCCGTCGTAGTCCAATGTTCGGTAAAAGGAGAAAACACCTTGGTGATCGGAATCGTCGTCGTGCAACACATTCCCATGATCAACCAGACCTTAGCAACGCCGAGTCATCGGATGACAATGCTGATGAGACACCCCGTCGTAGTCCAATGTTCGGTAAAAGGAGAAACAACCATTGGTGATCGGAATCGTCGTCGTGCAACACATTCCCATGATCAACCAGACCTTAGCAACGCCGAGTCATCGGATGACAATGCTGATGAGACACCCCGTCGTAGTCCAATGTTCGGTAAAAGGAGAAAACACCTTGGTGATCGGAATCGTCGTCGTGCAACACATTCCCATGATCAACCAGACCTTAGCAACGCCGAGTCATCGGATGACAATGCTGATGAGACACCCCGTCGTAGTCCAATGTTCGGTAAAAGGAGAAAACACCTTGGTGATCGGAATCGTCGTCGTGCAACACATTCCCATGATCAACCAGACCTAGCAACGCCGAGTCATCGGAGACAATGCTGATGAGACATCCCGTCGTAGTCCAATGTTCGGAAAAGAGAAAACACCTTGGTGATCGGAATCGTCGTCGTGCAACCATCCATGATCAACCAGACCTTAGCAACGCCGAGTCATGGATGACAATGCTGATATGAGTCCCCAACGTGTTCCCATTTTCGAAAAAAAGGAGAAAACCCCTTGGGGATCAAAATCGTCGCTTTGCACCACCACATTCCCATGAGCAACAAGACCCGAGCAACGCAGAGTCATCGGACGACAATGCTGATGAGAAACCCCGTTGTAGTCCAATTGTCGGTAAAAGGAGAAAACCACTTGGTGATCGGAATCGTCTTCCATCATCACATTCCACTGAAGATACCGTCTCGAACAATACTGAGAACTTCGAAAACCTCAGCGACGTTAGAGGAAATGTTAAAACAGGAATAGTTATTGATAGAACGGAATGGGAAGTTATTGCGCCATTACCAACAAAGAGAAACCGACCTCGATGCCTAAAGAAAGGTTGGCATAAAGTAATTGGCAGTAAACTTGAAGAGATATACCAAGAGGGATGTGTCTTTTCATATATTTACAACAGAGTAAAATCAGAACACAGCAGAAAATACCAAGCGCCATTTTTCAGGGGAAAAGCACAATGCAGACGTTCAAAGTGTGAAAGAAACATTGATTTGATTATCCACGATGAACCCACAGAACCTTTTGATAATGTCTTAATGTATGCTACATTGAATGGTAAAGTCTGTCACGACAAACCTGAAAGGCGTCCATTAACTGGTGATGCAAGGACCTCCATGGCACGGAAAGCTCTTGACGTAGGGATTGACAACGTGTATTATGAGAACATTGAGGCCTCATCTAAGCATGAGTATGAACTTGGCGATATTAAATCTTGTCCATCAAAGACAGTCCTTAGAAAGGCCGTGAATGAGATTGTACAAGCAGAAATGCTTCACAAGGACATCATTCAAGAAACAATATCTTTGAGACAAAGTTACATTGATGATGACGCTGATCCAACATCCAGATATGCGGGCTATCTTCAGTATGTTGCAGTCGATCCTTTCACGGTAATAATGTTTTCCCATGCCCAAATTGAGGTTCTTGTGAAGATGGCTAGACCAGATATATATATCGATTCAACAGGATGTCTCATCAAATCATTCCCAGACCAGAAGAGGCCTTACCTCTATTCTGTTGTTATCAAACCAGAGGAAAACCTTCCACCTCTATCCATTGCTGACATGGTAACAACAGACCACTCGCAACCTTCCATTATACATTTTCTCACATTTTTCCAGAGGGCGGTTAAGGAAAAATCCAAATCATTTCAGCCAAGAAAGGTGGAAGTTGACTGGAGTTGGGCTTTGATAAACAGTATACTCATGGCCTTCAACTGCATGTCTGTAAAACGCTATCTTAAAGTTGCATGGGACATAGTTCATCATCGAATGCAGAATGAAGACCTATCTAGTTTAACTGTTGTACACATTTGCATTGCCCATATGACCAAGACGTTTTGTAAACACGCACGTCAAACCTCCAGAAAAGACAAGGAACTCTTTAGGTTTCTTATGAAGTCATTTGCTCTTCTCTCCAATGAAACATCCCTTGAAAGCGCGAAGGAAGATCTATTATCAATTTTCATGGTACTGCTATCTACAGAAGATACAGATGATGTCAAAAAAGCGAGAGAAGCCGTCAATGAGAGATATCAGAAATATCCAGACTGGGCGACCGATGAAAACTATGTATACACTGAAGATGAAATAGAGCATAGTGTCAAACTGGATGATCAAGATGTCTCCATAACTGAATCATCGCCATGGACACAAATGGCTGAACAGACAAAAAGAGATCTCACAAGATGCATCAAAGAAAAAGAACCCTCGAATAGTTTCTACTGTCCAGAAATAGTAGATATTCTAGTTAAGAGATTCTTTCCCATTTATCCACTATGGAGCGGTCTCCTTCTTGGTTCACTTGGACGCTATGAGTGCGATTCAGAATCACTACCAATAGAAACAAATGAAACTCGCGATTCAAATGCAAATGTGGAAGCCTGGTTCAGGATTGTTAAGAAGGACATATTGAAAGGAAAGGAGCGTCTAAGACCGGCCAAATTTGCATCGAAACTCAAGCGGAGTATCAATGCTCGAATAAAGGAACTGAACCTACCTGAAATAAGATGTGCCAAAAGGAAGAGAAGAACTATTGATGTTGCCGAGGAAAAATGGTCAAGAAAGAGAAAACGAGGCAAAAATAGGTATCAACCTCCCAAGAAACCAAAACAGACTGCAAGGAGTTCTGGGGACAGCCGACAACAACAAGATACAAGATCTGAAAATGAAAAACAAACAGTAGCGAAACATGAGAGCGTTCTTCAGAAATTTTTCCCCCGGTGCCTCGGTGGGGAGGTGTAACCAGCATCGGGCAACATCTTAGGAACACTTGCACCATTGACAATTTTCTGACCATCATGTATATCACTCATTTGGACAACTCGTCCCTATTTATAGATTGCAACCGCCAAAATCCGATATTGAACACTCTACTTAATTCTCTACATCTAATGTCAACCGGAAACTTTGCAGACGCCAAGGCCACATGGCTAACCATGGTAAAGGAGCGATCCCTTCGTGAAAAAGTCATCAACCTATATGGCGAGGAAGATGAGATGTTCGCTGGCATTTTCAACAAAACAGTTCAAACAATGATCAAGGAGAAATGCAGCAGCCCCTCTTGCCCGCACCCGTACATCGAACGACAAAGGACAGGGATATTCCTAAGGTAACATGAAATAAAAACTTTACGGGTTTATTCACTGTAGAGAATGGTATTTATGTCTTGTTGCCATTTCATTAAAAAAAGGTCATTGTCGTTAATCATATACAATGAAATGGTATATAACATATTCAATAATGATAGTCATTCATCTAATTCATCTGTCAACGTAATGAAATGTGATACTACATATTCAACAATAATAGTCATTCACAGTTTCAAGATAAATGCTAATCATTATGTTCTATCCGAGGAAAAAGACGGTGACGTACAGTTACATAAAGTCTTTTGTGTCATTAAGGAATTGAAATTTGTCAATTGAAACATTAGTTTAGTCCTTAAATATTGCGTTGATTGATTTTAGAAGAAACAATTATTGCAAATAAATATAGAACCATTTATAGCAAGTGATATGTCCCTTTCGGTTTTTAACAGTTCGAATTGTCCCAGTACCATCGATCAGATGTTCCGAGAATGGATTGCTCCTAGTGATTCGAGTTGTGGATTGACGATGCTTTCTGATTCTGAGGTGGAGAATGTTTCCGGAGAGACTGGTGCAATGAGGTGAGAAAAGTTAGTGTGAAAAGGGATGTATTTAAAACGTGACTGGTGGAAAAGCCAGAGTTTGCGCTCCTATAACTAAAATAATTTACTACTCTGTACTGATGAATGTTGACTTGACACCGGCACTATGAAAAGAATAATTCTTAAAAAAATAAAATATATAATATCAATTATGTTTTATCAATAAACATTTTTTTTCTGAAATGAAATGAATATATACAAAAAAAACGGAAATCAGGGAGAGCTGGGAATAAAAATGTCCACTACAGAATGATCTTTACTGGTCCATCATCTGTCTCTTTTTCGGATATCTCCTCTAGGTTACAGGATATCTATTCTAATCATTCTAGGTTTTTAGATCTATAGAAAAGAGTACACGAATTCTTAATAGATTAAATATCTAATAATCTTGTATAGAAATATTCAAAAGTTATCGTATTAAACATTATCAGGTTGGGACATTGTTTGTGAATGAGACAACTGCGTAAACATGATGTACATATCATTTCCTTGTTTATATCGATAAAACGAGGAGAAGTATAGTGCTTTGTCTTAATCCGTCCGTCCAGCGAAATGAGGTAATTCCATTCTGGGGAATGTTTCAATACATGGTGGATCAATGATTTAATCATACGACGATCAAACGAAATTAAAAAAAGATATTGCAATTTAATATCACGTTTTTTTCCTATCGTTTCTTTATCTCCTTTGTTTATCGTTTGTTTGAACGTGGGGAAAGGATTTTTGTTTGACTTTTTTTTTTGGATGATACGGCAAAAACGTATCTCATGCTTTTTAGCCTCAATTCCAAACGATTTATCATATGCCTTAAGATAATAGAGTGTAACATTAAAACTTCAAAAAAACTGGAAGTGCTTCGATTCCGCAGCAATATTTTATTTATGATATCTGATGAAGAACCTCAGAAGCTTGTTATTCATCTCTTCATCGCTTGACTAATTTCAGGAGGTTGCAAATGACCTGGCGACGTCCACGATTGTAGATTTTTTCAGTATTCAGTTTTATATATTAAAAAAGATATAAGATTAAGAGCTATTATTTTCTGCAGGTGCACAGGAAGAAGATCCATTTCTCGGGTATTTGGAGATGGACGGCCATATGTACTAGTTCTGCGAATTGCCGACTTGGTACGAATCGGATATCTGGAAAATGACATTGAAGACTTTACTGAGAAGTTACATTATCCTACTGGTGACGTATACACGCTTGTCGGTGTCACCATGCACCGACATGGCCACTTTAGTGCCTGCATTCGATCAATTATCCAAGGCTGGATCTATTATGATGGACTTGTTGGGTCGTTAAAGAAGTTTTCCAAAGCCTGCATCAAAGGCTGCACCCCCGTAAATGCCATTTACGTTCGGGGGTTGAAATAAATAACTAAAGCTCCGTTCAAAAATCGCATTTTGTTATCATTTCAATCAATCCTTGTTAATACAGTGCAAATAGAACTAACCATCGTAACCGTAATTTTTTTCACATCAAAGATAAGGTATCTATGTATATTAATAATAGAAGAAGCATGCAAACTATATATTTATGTAAAAATTGTACTTAAAATCTCCCAATGTCAAAATCAGTGCGTGTTATAAAGAGCTTATTTGATAAAATCATAAAAAAATGTCTTTTTATAACCTTTTTGCAGTGAAAGGGTTTTGTAATGAAAATATAAGTGATATTTTTACTAGTCCAGGAGTGATATTTTCACTCGTTTTTGACCAATCCGAATGCAGCATTGACATTGAAAATATCGTTTTGATTATTACGCCATTAGTTTGTGCAAAAATGTCGCCATATTATTTGAAAAAATATGACGTTATGCTCACAAAAATACTAAACATAATCGCTTAGGCAAATAACTTTGTAAAAGACAATGGCGGAATAACCTTTGGCCGAAACAGTAGTGATGGTCTTCTAAAAATGAAAGCCAGAAAACAAATGTAATAAATAGAATATTCCTTGTTTCTTGATGAATACCTCATGAAAGATATTTAAGTTTTCACCTCACTCGATGAAATGTAATTTGTATGCAGCAAGAAACGGGGAGTATCCTCTATTTATTTTTGTCCGCTGGTATACCCTCATGTAAGTAATACGCAGGAAATTACGATAATGGAAAATGGAAATAGCAAGTACATTTAGTTAAGACATTTGTTATCAATATGGATCAATACGTTACATAAAAAATGGAAAATATGTCACAGCTCTAGTTAAAGTTATATGTGCCGTATTTTTCATACTCACGAATCAAGAGAAGCTTTTAATATGTTATTCATCACCAAAAGCTACTAACATTTTGAAAATTACAGTACTTTCAATGCATTAGTTTTTATTTTACAAATACAAATACGAGCAGAAAATGATTATATTTACATCTATAGTGAGCAAAATGTTATGTTATTAGTAATTGTAAAATTATTTCTGCAGGAAAGTTTCCATCTAAACATACATAAGGCATAAAAACAACAATTTTACAGTACAAAATGTCTGTGTTTTAACTAACGTTTATAAGGCATCAGAAGCCATTTGAATGATTTTCACGGCTTAATTCACCAAACCTTATGGGTTTCAATACATAAATGAAGAAAAACATGCCGAAATTTTCGCCCAGTTATGGCACATACAACTTTAAAGTAAATTATTTCTAATATAATACAATAAGTGTAATGACTGAATCGCATAAGTAATGGGCCCTTAATGAGTAATTAAAAGGTCAAATAGATCATTGTGATGCATAATAATGCATTTTGAACCATTTCTGATGGTAATTAGTAGCTAGAAATTGAATAAGTAATCAGGGAATCGAATAAGTAATCAGGGAATCGAATAAGTAATCAGGGAATCGAATAAGTAATGGGCCCTTAATGAGCAATTAAAAGGTCAACTAGATTATTGTGATGCATAATAATGCATTTTGAACCATTTCTGATGGTAATTAGTAGCTAGAAATTGAATAAGTAATCAGGGAATCGAATAAGTAATCAGGGAATCGAATAAGTAATCAGGGAATCGAATAAGTAATGGGCCCTTAACGAGCAATTAAAAGGTCAACTAGATCATTGTGATGCATAATAATGCATTTTGAACCATTTCTGATGGTAATTAGTAGCTAGAAATTGAATAAGTAATCAGGGAATCGAATAAGTAATCAGGGAATCGAATAAGTAATGGGCCCTTAACGAGCAATTAAAAGGTCAACTAGATTATTGTGATGCATAATAATGCATTTTGAACCATTTCTGATGGTAATTAGTAGCTAGAAATTGAATAAGTAATCAGGGAATCGAATAAGTAATCAGGGGAATCGAATAAGTAATCAGGGAATCGAATAAGTAATGGGCCCTTAACGAGCAATTAAAAGGTCAACTAGATTATTGTGATGCATAATAATGCATTTTGAACCATTTCTGATGGTAATAGTAGTAAGCTAGAAATCGAATAAGTAATCAGGGAATCGAATAAGTAATCAGGGAATCGAATAAGTAATGGGCCCTTAATGAGCAATTAAAAGGTCAACTAGATTATTGTGATGCATAATAATGCATTTTGAACCATTTCTGATGGTAATTAGTAGCTAGAAATTGAATAAGTAATCAGGGAATCGAATAAGTAATCAGGGAATCGAATAAGTAATCAGGGAATCGAATAAGTAATGGGCCCTTAACGAGCAATTAAAAGGTCAACTAGATCATTGTGATGCATAATAATGCATTTTGAACCATTTCTGATGGTAATTAGTAGCTAGAAATTGAATATAAGTAATCAGGGAATCGATAAGTAATCAGGGAATCGAATAAGTAATCAGGGAATCGAATAAGTAATGGGCCCTTAAAGAGCAATTAAAAGGTCAACTAGATTATTGTGATGCATAATAATGCATTTTGAACTTTCTGATGGTAATTAGTAGCTAGAAATTGAATAAGTAATCAGAATCGAATAAGTAATCAGGAATCGAATAAGTAATCAGGGAATCGAATAAGTAATGGGCCCTTAACGAGCAATTAAAAGGTCAACTAGATCATTGTGATGCATAATAATGCATTTTGAACCATTTCTGATGGTAATTAGTAGCTAGAGAATTGAATAAGTAATCAGGGAATCGAATAAGTAATCAGGGAATCGAATAAGTAATGGGCCCTTAACGAGCAATTAAAAGGTCAACTAGATCATTGTGATGCATAATAATGCATTTTGAACCATTTCTTATGGTAATTAGTAGCTAGAAATTGAATAAGTAATCAGGGAATCGAATAAGTAATCAGGGAATCGAATAAGTAATCAGGGAATCGAATAAGTAATGGGCCCTTAATGAGCAATTAAAAGGTCAACTAGATTATTGTGATGCATAATAATGCATTTTGAACCATTTCTGATGGTAATTAGTAGCTAGAAATTGAATAAGTAATCAGGGAATCGAATAAGTAATCAGGGAATCGAATAAGTAATGGGCCCTTAACGAGCAATTAAAAGGTCAACTAGATCATTGTGATGCATAATAATGCATTTTGAACCATTTCTGATGGTAATTAGTAGCTAGAAATTGAATAAGTAATCAGGGAATCGAATAAGATAATAATCAGGGAATCGAATAAGTAATGGGCCCTTAACGAGCAATTAAAAGGTCAACTAGATCATTGTGATGCATAATAATGCATTTTGAACCATTTCTGATGGTAATTAGTAGCTAGAAATTGAATAAGTAATCAGGGAATCGAATAAGTAATCAGGGAATCGAATAAGTAATCAGGGAATCGAATAAGTAATGGGCCCTTAACGAGCAATTAAAAGGTCAACTAGATTATTGTGATGCATAATAATGCATTATGAACCATTTCTGATGGTAATTAGTAGCTAGAAATTGAATAAGTAATCAGGGAATCGAATAAGTAATCAGGGAATCGAATAAGTAATCAGGGAATCGAAAGTAATGGGCCCTTAATGAGCAATTAAAAGGTCAACTAGATTATTGTGATGCATAATAATGCATTTTGAACCATTTCTGATGGTAATTAGTAGCTAGAAATCGAATAAGTAATCAGGGAATCGAATAAGTAATCAGGGAATCGAATAAGTAATGGGCCCTTAACGAGCAATTAAAAGGTCAACTAGATTATTGTGATGCATAATAATGCATTTTGAACCATTTCTGATGGTAATTAGTAGCTAGAAATTGAATAAGTAATCAGGGAATCGAATAAGTAATCAGGGAATCGAATAAGTAATGGGCCCTTAACGAGCAATTAAAAGGTCAACTAGATCATTGTGATGCATAATAATGCATTTTGAACCATTTCTGATGGTAATTAGTAGTAGCTAGGAAATCGAATAAGTAATCAGGGAATCGAATAAGTAATCAGGGAATCGAATAAGTAATCAGGGAATCGAATAAGTAATGGGCCCTTAATGAGCAATTAAAAGGTCAACTAGATTATTGTGATGCATAATAATGCATTTTGAACCATTTCTGATGGTAATTAGTAGCTATTGAATAGAAATTGAATAAGTAATCAGGGAATCGAATAAGTAATCAGGGAATCGAATAAGTAATGGGCCCTTAACGAGCAATTAAAAGGTCAACTAGATTATTGTGATGCATAATAATGCATTTTGAACCATTTCTGATGGTAATTAGTAGCTAGGAAATTGAATAAGTAATCAGGGAATCGAATAAGTAATCAGGGAATCGAATAAGTAATGGGCCCTTAACGAGCAATTAAAAGGTCAACTAGATCATTGTGATGCATAATAATGCATTTTTGAACCATTTCTGATGGTAATAAGTACTGGTGTCTACAACATAAAGTATTTAGGGGTATAAATCTGGTGTCTACAACATAAAGTATTTAGGGGTATAAATCTGGTGTCTACAACATAAAGTATTTAGGGGTATAAATCTGGTGTCTACAACATAAAGTATTTAGGGGTATAAATCTGGTGTCTACAACATAAAGTATTTGGGGTATAAATCTGGTGTCTACAACATGAAGTATTTAGGGGTATAAATCTGGTGTCTACAACATATATAGTATTTAGGGGTATAAATCTGGTGTCTACAACATAAAGTATTTAGGGGTATAAATCTGGTGTCTACAACATAAAGTTTTTAGGAGTATAAATCTGCTGTCTACAAAAGATGATTTTCATCATTACAGAACTGCATTCGACACAAAAATGACATTTCAACTAGCCGAACATTTCAACTAGCCGACTTACCTAACAACATATGACCATTGAGTAACCTCTGCATGTACTTACATGTAAGGGTTTGTAGGTGCCCAGGCCTGTACCGGCTGACTGTTGGGTATGACAGCTGGACTGTACACACCAGTAGACTGAGGAGGGGGCGTATACAGTGGTATACTGTAGGCTCTTCCTTCACCTGAACCTAAAATAGTAAAACAATATACAGAATGGGTTACAACTCATGTAAATTGTATAGCTTTACAGACCTTGGATCATGCAACCGTCACTTAGAACCACTCAAATCTGATCCTAGATATAAAGCTACCCCCAAAACTGGTGGGTATAATATTTTCAACCATTTAATAGTTTAGTGACATTTATCTTTTAACTTCATACAAAATGGGTTACAATTCATGTACATTATGTCAATGTTTCAACCACTGATCATTCTGCTATCACCTAGAACACCGAAACATGATATACAAAATGGGTTCCAATTCTTGTACATTACGTTGCTGTGTCAACCATTGGTCATTTCCATCACCTAGAACACCCAAATCTGATCTAGATCTACATTTATTGTCATTTAATTTCATAACATAATAGTCTAATAATTTTCTTTTCATTTCATAGCTAGGTGACCAGGCCCCAATATCTATAAACAAACTTAATAGGTCAAAAACTGATTTAAGCCATTTTTTTCATATGAGTTACATATGCACTATTGTTTCTAGAAACCGGAGCCTGATCATCTCATGCTTCCTTACCTTGTGTTGCCAACATGGGTGTTCCTGGAGCGCTATTCGTGCCAATCTTTGTTATAATTTGAGCGAGTTCTGTGTTAATTTTTTGGAGTGAGGCTGCAATAGGGTCAGCGTCTTGTTTAACTTTCACAGTCAGTGGACCTAACGACTGTTGCTGATTGTTCTGTTTTGTCAAGGCTGAAAAGATCAAATATCAAACAATCATGATCCACAGTACAGGTAGATACAAATATCCATCCTAATCATTGATACATTTAAAAATCATGGTTTTCACAAACATTTGTTGTCTTAATAAGTAAAATTTGAAAAGATCAAAAAGTATGTCTTTTTTTCACGTCCTTTGAACAGTTCTATCAAAATATGGTAGGTTTTGATAGAAAAGAAAATTTAGATAACCCCAAAAAAACAACCAACATAAGCCAAGTACCAGGTAGTGCTAGTGGAACAGGATATGTGCACTATCTTAACAAGCTAGAAAATAACAAAATCTAAAACAAATAAGCAACTGAATTCAGATACTTAAGCACCAAAAAGTAAATTTCAAAAGCTAGTGGTATAACAACTGACACCAGAACTATCCGGCCTCTATGGCCTATATGTGAAAGGCTAATGCAAGGATATTAATCACATAAAAAAATTAGGTCAGTGTGACCTTCTGGTGTATAATTTACCTCTGATGACGTTGTCGAGACTGTTATCATTGCTACTGATACCACTACTGCCCTCGTCTTCACTCAGGTCCAGGTTTGGCATGCTGGCCGGGCGGTAGTTATGTTCAAACGGCGAGTAATCAATGTCACTGTCACTCTCAGACTGCTGTTAACATAGGAAAAGTAGTGGATGTCAAACGATAAGTCACAAAAGTAGATTTCTAACATTAATCCTTTTCACAATTTCATAGAAAACCATATTGTAACATATTTTGTTTCCTTTATGTTTAAGAGATATTCCAATCAAGCATGCTGTTCTATCAATGATGATGTTCTACTAAGTAACAGCTGAATACTTGCTTTTTACATGCCCTTCAAACAAAAGAAATTGTATAAAGCTTTTATAAAAGGGGCATAGGGAGCAAAATTCTGCTAGTTTCTATATCAATGAGAGGAATGCCTTATTGTTGTAGTAATAATAAACCAATGGTATACAATTAATCTTTTATAAACTGTTCATATGATATCAAAATGCAAAATAAAAACATGCACTCACATGTAAGCCGTTGCCAGTGTGAACTTGTGATTTGAGCTGACGTAATCTTCGCTCCTTTTCTCTGACGAGTCGGCTTCCCGTCCTCATCTGTGACTCAATCTGATCAAGCTCAAATTCCTCTTTTTCCAGGCTCTGTTTTACATCTGCTAGCACAGAAGCACTATCTGGTGAGAGGTTCTGAAACAAAGAGCAAAAACTCTAATAAAACAAAATCTCAAAGATGCAGAAGTGTTATCTGCAACTTGACTTATTGTATGAAATAAGAGTCAAGACTTCACCATTTTATTAATAGTAACCTTGTCTTTAACACTTGTACACAAAAAGCTAATCCATTTTGACAAGGAAGATGTGTTGGACGTTAGGAGTTCAATTGAACTTAGTTATCACTTTGAAAGCCCTTCTTAACGCCTCCGACCATACCAGACACTACCCAATGACAGAATGATTTATAGTGCTAACCATTATTAGGATGACAGAGAAGGTGTTATCTCAAATCTATATATCAAACCATCTCAAAAATTAATTCCACAATATAATGGCCTCACTTGTAATGTTACTTACCCCTTGTCTTTGTTTCACAATATCTTTGGTAAGCTCCTGGCGGGCAGCCTGGAGGGCCGACTGTCGTCGTTTGAGAGACTGTCTCTGTTTACGTAGGAACTCTTTAGTAGCAGAAATAGCTGATTTCTCTTTAGAGAAGTGCTCTTTTAATTCACTGTAAATTAAAGTATACTGAATATACAACAATTATTTGTAAAATATTATACAAATATTCATCTTCGCCCAGTCTTTATTTTTTATCAGTCTAATAGTAAATTCATACAGTTGATATGGTTATTTGATATACATGTACAATCAATTCTGCTCTTACACAAGATATTGCAGGATCTGTTTATAATTTACATATATATTCCTCATACAAAATGTCTATTCCGAAATACCTAAATGTAGTACATTGATTGCTCTCATCAACTGAAGTTTCAATCCTTGCACACTTCTGAGGAGTTTTTTCTTTCTTTTATCATAAAGAAATTCTTTTTCCATCAGTAATAATAAGCAGAAAAAAAATTCAATTCCAATAAGCCTCCATCCATCAGCAATAATATGTAGAAAAAATAAGCCTCCAACTATTATGAAGTCAAATCTTTCTTGCCATTCCAGCCAGATAAACCTACCCATTACTGCGCGGTACATGTCTGGCGATAGGGATTTCGTCCAGACTGTCGTCGTCTGACAGGAGATCCTGCCAAGCCCTTCCACCAAATGAGGACACATCATCCTCGTCTGTCCGCTCATCAAGGTAATGTATTCGCTTGACTCGTCTTTTCGGAGGAACATCTGGACAAAAAATATTAATGGAAAATTGGAACGATTCTTCATTCACAGTACACATATTTAATACTCAAGATGTGTTATTGTTCACTTATTAATACAACTTAAAATGTAATATCTTAGCTTTTAAATTCACAAATATTCTTTTACATATTTTGAACATCATTGAAATAGAAGTCTTGCAAAAAACAACAAGAGATCCCAGAGGGATCGATCTTGGTGCCCACAAAAGAATGATCTACATCTGACAATGGAACGAGTGATCTTTTCAAACTTTGATTACATACTACATATTAAATTTGAGAAAGATCCCTTCAATACTTATAACCTGATTACTTAGAAGACATTATGATAAAAGATGATACCAATACATTGGGAAATGGATTTTGTAGGATAATGAAGACAATAGCAGAATTCAAGTCTTCAATACAAACATAAGACATTGGCTTACCTGTGATAATCTCATCGTCACTAAGTAAACCAGCTACAGGTGTACGTCGTGTTGGTGTGGCATTTACGTCAGGCGTACCATGTGACCTCGCTGCACTGCTGGCCCTGAGTCTCTCTTCAGCAAGAGATTTGGTCTCATCAGCAGCATCTATGATTCGTTGTTGTAAGGTATCGAGATCTTTGCCTTTACGATCCATGCGTTCCTTCATCTCACTGTAAAATCAAATTTTGTTTTCATTACCTCAATAACTAGACATACTGGAACGTAAATATGTAGGAGAAATATTTGATAGCTGATTCTTATTTTAGACTTGTCACCATGTTATTGATATTAAAAAGATTATCTCATCAGAAATCTAATACTAGATTATCTCCCCCTAGTTTGAAACTTGAGCATTGTATGACTGTAAGCTTTGAAATCATTTACTTTATCAAAGTTTGGCACACAGATACTTCAGTAGTTCAGATGCATTTCATTCTATCAGAAAACCAATGTTTCTGATAAGCAGCTCACTTTCATGTACGTAGCTATTAGCTAGAACATTATACTTTTGTCATTGCTAGGCAACAGAAATGGCCATAACCAATTGATAGGAATAACATATAATTCAAGAATTTCAATACTTTTAATATGATTCAACATTGATTTTAATGTATAAAGAAGTATTTATGAAACATAAATACATTTCATTTCCAAACAAAATTTGTCTTACTTCAGTTTCCTGTTATTGTTTTCCCGAGTCATCTTCAGTTTTGTAATATCTGACTCGATAGTGCGTCGCTCAGACTTGAGCTGCTCCAGTGTATCATTCTCTGTATTGATTTCTTCCAAGATCTGTTTCCTTTCTTCCTTCAGTCTCTCTAACTCTCGAGTGCTCAGTTGATTATTTTTACTAGAAAATGCCTCCTGTAGAAAAACAAGAACAATATTTTTTCCTTGTTATGTACAGTTTCCCATTACTTATGACATTAGATTTCAGTACCATGTACATGTGTAAACCAAGATTCTGTTCAGCTGCATTTGCTAAACATTAGCTATAGTAAACTTAAATTGCTAGCAGATAGTGATTCAATTCTTTAAATTAATTCATCACATGCTAAGTCCAAATTATTCAGTCATTCTATCGTCTTTTTAAAGGGGCCTTGGGTCATTGAATGTTATCTCCGTCCATAATGTATAGTTGTAAAATTTTGCGAGTTTAATTTATTTTTTAGGTAATAGTACTTTTTTTTTTCTGCAATAAAAATCTAATTAAAGATGCTCCACCGCTGACAAATGGTATTTTTTCACTATCAAAAACAGGAGCAGACGATTTGGTATTTTTCTTCTGTTGCAAAAGTTACTTACTTCATACCATTACCACCATTGAAAAGTTTGAGCTTCTAATTTTACTTCAATTTAAAAATTTGAAAAATAATTAATTGCATCCCGAAAAAATTCCGTGGCACTATATTCTATATGAAATTAAGTACTGACTGCGCATGCACCAAATGCGAAATAAATTATTTTATATTATTTTTTGTGTTAATTAGGCATATATATACATGATTACACCCGGTCCACCCCAACTGCGAACGATGCGTGTATATAAACCCCTACCGCTCTACCGCTGACTTGTATCGATGTATTGAATGAGTGTAGTTATTTATAGACTCCAGTACTGTCGCCAAATCCACAGGTAAACTGGTACTGGATGCTACGCTCGGGCCTCTCATCCAGCTTAACGAAACTGAATGGCTAGTTAGCTTAACCGATCTATGTATCATCAACAATGCGTCTGTATCTACTTAAAAACAAAACAAATATTCTTCAAATTGCATAAAAATTCACTTGACTAGTATTTCTTTATTTTAGATATTTTAACAAATCTTCATATTTCTAGTAAAACTGCATATGAAACTCCTTATAGATCTAGCTATGCTCATTACGTAGGGAACCGCCATAACATGTCCCGGCTGCAGGCCGTGTGCAAAAAGTCAAAAACAACACGTGGGATTTATAAGACGAGTCCTAAACTGTCCTATATTTAGGATTTTCAATAAGTGGTTTGTAATATTATTACAGCAAAACTGACAAGCTAGAAGGTTAGTGGCATTTTAACCGTACTGTTATATATAATTAGCCATCAGCTTGGATCTGGTGCCGTACAGATAGTGAGTTCACTCACGATGTGATTATTGCAAGCCAACGTAAATGCTATCGGAATGCTCTTTAAAGTTTGTTAATGATCTCAAACACACTTAAAACTTATTGTGGCAATATTAAAGTAACTAAATTATAATATTTTCAAATAGTTCTGATAACTATTCATGTGTAATATCTCCAGACATTGACATGTGTACGGATCGAATACGGCGGACTGCCAATGTTTTTGACATGTTCTGCAAGATATATTTCACTGTTTCAGTTACGGTGGCCAATAAAAGAAAACAAGCACAGTGCAATTATATTATGTTATTTCTTCTAAAATACAACACTTTTTGTGCAAGTTGTCAAGCATTTATTGTGAATGTTTTGCAATGAAATTACCACCTTTATAACACTGAATTTGTGGTTCCCCGGACATCGTTTTCCCCAAAATTTGAATGCGCAAAATATACCGATAGTAGATTTTTTTCAGTATTTAAAGCCATAAGAAAAAATGCATGTGCAAAGTACACTGGTGTGTAAGTAACACAAGATTTTACGGTATTTGTAACAGTTACTATACTTCATACCATTACCACCATTGAAAAGTTTGAGCTTTAATATTTACTTCAATTTAAAAATTTGAAAAATAATTTAATTGCATCCCGAAAAAATTCCGTGGCACTATATTCTATATGAAATTAAGTACTGACTGCGCATGCACCAAATGCGAAATAAATTTATTTTATATTATTTTTTGTGTTTAATTAGGCATATATATACATGATTAAACACAAATTATTGTTCGAATGATGAATGTCATTTATGCTCTGTCGGCGGTGGAGCATCTTTAACTTACATCTTGATCCATTTCAAAACTCTCCTTGTCTTCTCGAAATTTCTTTCTTCTTTCATCTAATTTCTTTTCCTGTGTTAGAAAACAAATTCAAAACCAACATTCAATAAAATTCTACGCACAGCATTAGAAAACAAAAATATGACCTATAATATATATGAAAAAGTGTGTACCTTGCGACGTCACAATATTTGTGACTTCATTTATTTGTTCTTTAAAAAATAAACATTTATATTCCTTAAAGCCATCATGAAATGGCGAAAGTACTAGAAGAAGGTCATTGAGTTTTATTTTAAATAAATTTATGATAAATTTAAAGAAAAATCCTTATGAACGAAATTTATAAGAACATTATATGTTTTTATTTCTTATATATATTTATATATACATAAATATAAAATAGAAAATATCTAAATTGATAAGATAGCCAATATATATTACTGTGTTACCGGTCTACCACGTTGACAATCAGTGATTAAGTACTTAAACTATTCATATAACTATACATTTATTCCGACTTCAGCATTCTAAGGATTCATCTACCAAGAAGAGTCTAAAACCTTACCTATACTTGTAAATATATAATACAGACCTGTGTTTCTAGATTCTTTGCAGACTTCTCTAAGTTTGTCTTCTTTCGCTCAAATTCTGCCAGCTTTTCCTGGTATTCTTCCTCCTATTAATAAACCATATTTGATATAGTCCTCTCACTTCAAGATTTACAGTGTTGTTCCTGTTTGTTTTACCGTCATCAGTGCTCATTATCATAGTCATATGTTTTTTGAAACTATCATTTATGTGAAAGCATATGGGAACAGAAAAAAAATCAGATACTAATTGAAAATGGGAAACGATTATAAATATAAAGGTGGAAACTTGATAAATCATTCAATTTCAATTCTAACATAACAGGTACAAAAAAAGGAGAAAATTACTGTTATATTTATTTAGAATTCAAGAAAGTATTTGCCCCCTGTCTGAAAAAAAATTGATATTTCATTTTAAGTGTGTTTTGGATTACATACATGTATAATGTATTTATATGAAATATAATTCCTGTTCACAAATTGTATAACAAACACCAATAGTTTCATAACAGTGAGATAAATGTCTAAATCTGATTAAGATGATGATGTGCCACATATATAAACGAAGCATGCAGTGAGAGCCCAGATACCAAACAAGCTTTCTATAACATTTCTGAAGTACGACTTCAGTGTTAAAAATCTAGGGTAATCTGATCAAATATTTTGGAAATACCTCACTTAGTAAGGTAACTGTCTTTATTCTTACGCTGACAACTCAATATTGGGGTATGGCTTAAAGTTCCATCAGGTAGTCTAGATAGCATATTCTTGGTAAAAATTACTTTTGTCCTTGCTTAATATTTGTCTTAGTATGTGCCCCTTTTAAATTCCATTTCTTCTTTTCAATACGTATATTCTCGTACATTTGTTTTACCCTAAACAAATAAGCACCTCTACAGAAAACACTGTAACTGGCCTGGGGAATTGTTATAACTAATGCAGTTTTCCTAAATTGGATATTTGAAAATTGATCGATTTAAATTATGCTACAATATAATTTGATAAATGTACCATTGCTTGCTAGTATTTTAGAAGTGCTAGTAAGAAACATGCTTCAGAAAAGTTTACATCAATACTATTGGTAAACAACAAAATCAACATTATTTAAACTAAATACAACATCACATTGCACATCATACCTATTCCCTCATGCTTATTATTTCTTAAATTTGAATGACAATCATGAAAATAAATTCCATGAAATCCGTAACAGTTTGACATTTTCCAATTTAAGTTAGGCAGACATCTTATACATGCGCGATGGTTCCCGCAAAATCCCTTAATGACTAAAATCAATATAACCATGCAAGTAACATTCCCATTAGATGTGGACGAAACATCTGACAAGCTCAGTGCATGCTGTAAATGTAGAACTAGAAAAGCTTCCGAATAATCATATCAACTATTGTGTTCATCTAAAAGCTTATCTTGCATGCATATATATCTTGACAACAACAAGCTAATTGGCAAGCTCTCTATGGATACAGATTAGGCGTGCGAGTGTCACCTGTCTATCTAGACTAGACGTCTGGCGTCGCAGCTTGTGTTTCTGCTCTTTCAGCTGCTGTTTATACTGTCGACGAGGATGATGATGAAGATGATGATACAAATGACATGGTAATGAAATATTAGCCACAGGAAGAAGATTATCTATTGTAGCTGTTGCTATCTAAAGCAGTTGTTTCAGTATATTAATATATTGTAATAGCCTCTATAGTATGTATATGATGGTAAAACTAAGCATATCTACAATGTGAAATGTTCTGATGAATGATCAATAGAATACCAGATTAAATCATACCATGTAACAAATTATTTCACATAATGTAAAATAGCCACAGTCCCAAAGGAAAATCACAAACTGTCCGAAGTACATATGTGGCGAGTGTCAAATGAAAGACCCAAAGTCGAAAACAAAAACCTTTAAGGTAGAATAGAAGCCATTTTACCACTTTGCCACTGCAATCCTCTGCGTTAATAAAACCATTTTTTACTATAAATCTCAACAGATTATACTATAAACTTTTTTTCGTGTGTAATTTAATTTTGCGAATTTCACAATCAAAATAAATTGTTTGCGAAAAGTTAATCTACGCAAACTAACATCTATATCATTGATATTGATAGGAATTTCCAGTCATTTTTAAAAATTTGTGAATGTTAATCTTTGCAAATTTGTTTTAAAATGGAAATTGAGAAATTAAGTAGCCGCGAATGAAAGTTGGGTTACAATATATGGCTTTTTAAATATTTTGTAATGTACATATTAACAAGATATTAGACTTGAATAAAACCTGTTATATGGTATGTAGGGTATCTAGCACATTTATGTCCTATATAATCTAAATAATATAATTTTTCTTGAAGTGCTACAGTCCTGTAATTATTTAGAGATAAACAATTAAATCATGACTTTTAAAGGCTATCTTTTCTATTATAAAAGTTGTCTACATATACCAAATGGTAAAGGTAACACAGAGCACATCCCAATTTGTAATAAATTTCCCGAAATATATCCCCGTGTGGTGACAGAGTTACGTTCCTGAGATAAATCCACATTCCTATCTTACCTCATCCTCTAGCTGTTCAGCCATCGACTCTCGTTTCCGTTCAAACTTCCGTCGAGCATCCTCCAAGTCCCGCTCACTTTGCTTCTGAAGTTTGCGAACCTCACTCTCTATTTTCTCATCCAGGAGTTGTCTTTCCTTCCTCTCCTAAACAAAACATGATCATATTATTATCATCTTTCTTTCTGAAACTTATATTTCTGATATAACCGCTATTGATTTAAAGAGCGCTATTCTATTTATCTGCCACCCAGATTGCATTTATATCTCCAATAAATGCAATCTAACAATCCTTTAATTGGTAAATGTTTTCCTTGTCGAGTAATTTTTACCAGAATCTAACATGACTATTCAATGTCAAATCTCTAGATATAACAAACCGAGCAAGTTGCATTCTCTGCACTCGATGTTTTCTACACATTATAAATGTCTGAGAGGATAAAAATAAATGGTAGAAAATTTATAGATGATAACCATGATGCATAACTAGATAGAAACCCTCCAGTTTATCAAGCTAGTGTTTTTGCTTGTTTAAGGATGATTCCATTGTTAGACAGGCAACTTCTACACTTCACTTCACTATATCACCATGCTGTACCTTATCTTGGTATTCGTCCCGGAGATTACGGATGGCACTATCATGTTCGTCCCTGAGGCGTGTTAATTCCTTCTGCTGTTGCTGCTGAACATCACGTCGTCGTTCAGCCATGACCTCATCCAGCTGACGCAACAAGCAACCAAAATCAACTTTATCTATTTTGCCCAAATAACTTGTGTAACAAACATTGAGTTCATTTTTCATTATTTTGCATAGATTTTAAATAGATTTTCTTCCCTAGATGGGCTATTACATATGATAGTGAATGCATTCAATCATTTTAATCACATTGTACATCATTCAGCTAGCAGTGAATATTTTTTAAAAGAAGTCAACAACTATTTCTTTGTCAGTCACATACCAGATTGTTTCATACACATAACAATGACTTTATCATATTTATTAGCCATAATAAATTTCAAACACCGTATTTGACCCAATAAGTGCTCATGTCCCTTTAAACGACCCTCCCTCTTTATGAGAACTCAATTTCACTTACATTGACTTAGATAAAGATTGAAACTATGAAAATCATTAAGATTTCTCCATTTGATTTCTTTTGTAAATTTGTTAATATTTTAACTGCCCTGGGTGCTTATTGGGATGAATACGGTAGAGTAAATATGAAAAACCTTTGTTACTGTATATTGGTATATATAAGTAAAATCCTTTCATTTGCGCATCTTATGGTACTATTTGATCCCTTAAGACTTTGATATCATGATATCACCAGCCACAATATGACAGCATCCAGATATAATAGGACAAACTGTAAAACACTAGCTGTCGGCCTCACCCCTCTGTCCAGGTCATCAATTGCCTTCTGACGCTGTTTAGCAGCCTCTAGTTCCTGTTCCTTCTCCTCCTGCTCCTGTTCGTGTACATGCTTAAGTTCTTCTCTAATGCGCCGAAGCTCCTACGACAAGTTCAAACGCAGTCAAACTCCACACAACACCACACTTGATTTAGCATTTCTATGTACAACACTGTACTAAGTAACAAAACCTTTGTCTAGAAATAAACTTCCCTTTGTTTGTTTGTTTGATTTATAAACGTCCTATTAAAAGCCAGGGTCATGTAAGGACGGCCTCCCATGTATGCAGTGTGTTGCGTGTATGAAGAGCGGGTGTTTGTTTTGGGAGACTGCGGTATATTTGTGTTGTATAGTGGAACTCTTGCCCTTTTTTATAGTGCTATATCACTGAAGCATGCCGTCGAAGACATCAAGCAACACACCCCACCCAATAATGATACAAACAGTTCTTTTTTCCGGCAATAATTCCACCACTGACAATAATTTCAATCATTTTTCAAAATGACTTGTATATTTCTCTCACACATACTCATAAAATAGAGTACTGTATATATCAATGATGAACTAGCAAGCCTTCTCAGGAAATAAAAGTAAATTCAAATGCATAAAACACCCATCAAACATCTATGTCTATGAGTAAAGCATTGCTAGCTTACCTTTTCATGTCTGTCTGACGAGTCACGCTTGAGCTGGTCGACTTTATCCCGATGTTTCCTGTCTGCTTCATCTGTTAGATTATCTAACTCAAGTCTCTGTTTGGCTTGAAGTGCCTCAAACTTTTCTCGTTTTTCTTCCTCCAGACGCCGCTGCTCCTCCAATGTTTCGGAATCAACCTGAGACTTTAACCGCTCCAGAATCTTGTGTTTGTCTTCCACCAATCGGCTCTGCTCTTCCTTCTGTAATGACCTCACTTCCTCTCGTAATTTCTCAAGGTCATCATCCATCTGTTTTCTACAAAAGAACAATATACTCATTACCTGTGTAAGTGGTCATCCGGATCCTTACATCTTGATCCAGCTTCCAAGTATATTAAACATATAGAAATTATCTAGAGAAAGAAAACCTACGATAAATCATTGCAATAATAAGTGAAGCTAGAAAATATATGTAGGAGATGCATACATATATAATATATATATGAATCTAGTCTGCCATCAATCTGGTACCAAAAAACAATATCTATATTTTAACCAATCAGAAGCCTCCAATTGGTGGCCATCTTAAATTCCAATTCCATACAAAAACGTTGATCAGATAACAGAGTGTTTGTGTGTGCTTACAAGCAATCCCATCTAAATGAACTTCTATGCATATTAAAGCATTTGTGAATACTTGAGAACTTGTACTTTTTATAACAGGATACCATACTTGTTTGTCCAGTGACTTTTCATTCCTTGAACAATAGTTGAGTTTCATGCATGAATGATGACTGTTCACAATAAAGCATTCCACAATAGGCATTGAGTATTTACAATGTCTCAGCAGTCTTTCTTATTAACTTATTCATACCAACAAGGAAATATAAACAATTCTAAACAACAACAAACAACATCAACAGAAATTTGAAGGACATTAAATTGGATCAAACATCTGTCATTTTGGTACTAAGAGAATGAACAAGGAGGCGGGGAAAAATGTTTTTTTTTTTTTTTTTTTTTTAAATATTGTTGAAACTGGAGATAGAGGAGGATAGGAACATGATCAAACATAAAAAACAATTTATTATCCAGGTACAGAATTGAATGTGAGAGTCCTCTTAGGATGGTTCAATAATATGCAATTGTTTACGGATCATGCATGCTAGGTATCTGTAGGTGACAGTCTTGTTTTGGTTAAAACCTCTTAACCCAGGAACAGAAAATGTGGACTAATGATAGACACCTTACATGATGTTTGAACAAAGGGGCTGGACAGTTAGCATTCTAGGGACAACAGATGCTGGACAGTTAACAATCTAGGGACAACAGGGGCTGGACAGTTAACATTCTAGGGACAACAGGGGCTGGACAGTTAACATTCTAGGGACAACAGGGGCTGGACAGTTAACATTCTAGGGACAACAGGGGCTGGACAGTTAACATTCTAGGGACAACAGGGGCTGGACAGTTAACATTCTAGGGACAACAGGGCTGGACAATTAACATTCTAGGGACAACAGAGGCTGGACAGTTAACATTCTAGGGACAACAGGGGCTGGACAGTTAACATTCTAGGGACAAAAGAGGCTGGACAGTTAACATTCTAGGGACAACAGGGGCTGGACAGTTAACATTGGAGGGACAACAGAGGCTGGACAGTTAACATTCTAGGGACAACAGGGGCTAGACAGTTAACATTGGAGGGACAACAGAGGCTGGACAGTTAACATTCTAGGGACAACAGGGGCTGGACAGTTAACATTGGAGGGACAACAGGGGCTGGACAGTTAACATTCTAGGGCCAACAGGAAGTGGGCAGTTAACATTCTAGGGACAACAGGGACTGGACAGTTAACATTGGAGGGACAACAGGGGCTGGACAGTTAACATTCTAGGGACAACAGGAGCTGGACAGTTAACATTCTAGGGACAACATCTCTGTAACACAATAGTCATGCTTCCACAACATCAACAAGGCTTGGAACACTGGTCAAGTTTACCGAAGTTTCTCCTCCTCTTCTAAATGTTTCTTCTTCATTTCCTCCACTAACCCATCAAGCGTGGCAGCTTTTTCATCCTCTATCAACTTTTTTTCTTTCTCTAGATCAGACTTAATCTGTGTGTTGAACTCGCTGTGTGGTTGTGATACAGGGGAGGTAACAATGAGTAACAAAGGGAGATAACACTGGTATATTGCTAACAGCTGGTACATGTACACATACAGAACATAGAGAGTTTTCCTGCTGACAGTAGAACACCAAAAGTAGTAATGTTCAGTATCAGTAAAATCTATATCTGTCACACAGATAAACTTATATAGACTTATCCATTTCACATTTTAAATTTTATACACAAACATACATCTGGTATTAGAAAGTTATTCAAAATAGATAATATTTCTTTCAACATTTGTTTTCTACTTAATTCCTTTATCCTTACCAGAATTAGTATTGAGACAATGACTTTATAATTTACTTACTTAAATTGCTGCTCTTTATCTTTCTTCAATCTTGCTTCCTCTGTCTCCTGATCTAGAATTATTTCTTCTTTCAGTTTCCGCAATTTTCTGTCTTTATCCTGTAAAGAGAATTAAATGAAAACAGAAAATGAACAGTCTCTTTCCATGTTGTTGTATCTTAACTGTCTCTATACCTTTGTCTCTGACCATTGAATTCAACGATCTTTGACCCATGACTTCTGTTACATGATTACTAGTGTTTGACCTTTGACACTTTTATCCATAAACTTGATCTTTATCCCTCTAATATGTTACCCCTTTGTCTTCAATGCAAAATCAATGTAACCTTTAACCTTTGATATTTTACTTCTGACCTTCATTACCTCCAGTCTAACCTTTCACCTACATTACCTATATCAATTGACCTCAATCACCAGTAATATTTGGCTACTACTGTCTGTAACCTCTGACCTAACCTTTGACCTTTATTACCTCTAACAAGTCAAGTTTGGCATTTTCCAGCTCTTTTTTCAGTCGCAGCCGTAAGTCTTGTAGGGTTCTTTCATTGTTGAGTTTGATTTTACTTTCTTCTTCTCTCATATACCGGTCCTGTTCAGCTCGCCTGTAATAAAACATCTCATTACAATTCTTTTTTCACAGAACTTGTAGATCCTTTTAAATGGACGAATCATCACCGTCATATTCACTTTAATCCTAACATCCATGAAATAATCAGTAACTAGAAAATCAATCTAATTGATGAGGAGAATGATGGAAAACTGAATGAATGAATACTGGACACCAACTTATTTTCGCATTTTGGAGTCTAATGTTTTTTGTTGGGGTTTTTTTGCGGTGACCTTATTTCACAATTTATTTCCTTTGGTTCTACATAACCTATGCCTTATACTTTTTTTGTGATTTTTAATCACCCACAAAATATTAATTAACTTAATTTCACAAGAAAATAAGTTGGTTTATTGTATTTGTGACTTTTGATGATTTGATGATTTGACTTGATTTGTGATTTCACTATTGACAGTTAAATCTAATGTTAAAGCCAGTTCCCAAGGGGAGAGTAAAATATCTAAATACTGATCTGCTTCATTGGTTATTGTTAAAGCCAGTTCCCAAGGGAAGGGTAAAATATCTAAATACCGATCTGCTTCATTGGTTAGTTATTGTTAAAGCCAGTTCCCAAGGGGAGGGTAAAATATCTAAATACTGATCTGCTTCATTGGTTATTGTTAAAGCCAGTTCCCAAGGGGAGGGTAAAATATCTAAATACCGATCTGCTTCATTGGTTATTGTTAAAGCCAGTTCCCAAGGGGAGGGTAAAATATCTAAATACCGATCTGCTTCATTGGTTATTGTTAAAGCCAGTTCCCAAGGGGAGGGTAAAATATCTAAATACCGATCATTGGTTATTGTTAAAGCCAGTTCCAAGGGAGGGTAAATATCTAAATACGATCTGCTCATTGGTTATTGTTAAAGCCAGTTCCCAAGGGGAGGGTAAAATATCTAAATACCGATCTGCTTCATTGGTTATTGTTAAAGCCAGTTCCCAAGGGGAGGGTAAAATATCTAAATACCGATCTGCCTCATTGGTTATTGTTAAAGCCAGTTCCCAAGGGGAGGGTAAAATATCTAAATACCGATCTGCCTCATTGGTTATTGTTAAAGCCAGTTCCCAAGGGGAGGGTAAAATATCTAAATACTGATCTGCTTCATTGGTTATTGTTAAAGCCAGTTCCCAAGGGGAGGGTAAAATATCTAAATACCGATCTGCCTCATTGGTTATTGTTAAAGCCAGTTCCCAAGGGGAAGGTAAAATATCTAAATACCGATCTGCTTCATTGGTTATTGTTAAAGCCAGTTCCCAAGGGAAGGGTAAAATGTCTAAATACCGATCTGCTTCATTGGTTATTGTTAAAGCCAGTTCCCAAGGGAAGGAGGGTAAAATATCTAAATACCGATCTGCTTCATTGGTTACAGCCAAACAACAAACAAAGGGAGGATAATACATCAGGATATATACATATAACTTATAAAAATTATATACAATTAATCCATGCATGTCAGGGTGAATATTGAACATAAAATGACATGACACCATCATACTGTATATATATGGTCATTACTACAGTTATACATTCATGTTAAAGTTATATGTGCCGTAATTTTCATACTAATGAATTAAGAAAAGCTTTTAATATTATATGCAACACCATGAAGCCAAATTGTGGTCTGCATTTGAATTTCACATTTTTACAGCGTTATTAGTAACTGTAAAGTGATTTCTGAAGGTATGTTTCCAACTTAACATACATAAGGTATAAAAAACCAGAAATTAATGGAGTATATTTACATTTGGCCACTGCGACTCCCATTACTCTAATGATAATCGTGATCTGCATTATGAGCCAATAAATGCAGCCTAGACTTGGTGCAGTAATATCTTAATAAATGGATGTTAGTCTTTTTTACTGAAACCATGTTAGTCCGCGCAGAAAATTTGACATTATAGTTGAATGAACCAGTTTGGTTATGAAACTTGTAAAAAATCTTTTAAATGTCTGGATAATTGAAAGTAAAATGAAACGCTATTGAAAAACATTGAAATTTTGTTATCTTTTCAATTTTTTATAGGGACTATTTTTATTACATTGAACTTGGCTGTTGAGGTTAAATGGCTGAAATGGGAAATTTAAATATTCACTCACATCTAAATTATGTTTTACTTTGAACTAGAAAGTAAAATGTAAATAATGGGCGCCATTCTATTTATCTGCCACCCAGATTGCATTTATATCTCCAATAAATGCAATCTAACAATCCTTTAATTGTTAAATAAATTACATGTTGTAACTAATGTTTATAATGCATCATACATGTTTGTCTGTCCATTTGGTTTTAATAATTAAATTCATCTAACCTGATGGTTTTCAATAGATAACTAAAAAGAAAATAACCTGTCAAAATTTACGACCAGTTACAGCACATATAACTTTAACATGGATATCAATCATACTTAAATCAAATTTATGTACAATTTCCTTGTGTGTGACTTAAACAACCAATAATCATGCATGCTAAATTGTGTTACATACTAAGGAAATGACAAACTATTACTACTCGCTGGCCGTAATCATTTGTGTTAACTTGTGCTATGAATTTTTCACTTTAGTTAGTTCCAGATATTACCTGTGTTTATACACGTGTTACCAGATCATAAAATGATGTCAACATATAAACAACCATTACTACCAGTTAATATGTGTTAAGGTACATTGGCAAACAGCTACATATATATCTACAAGTAGCATGACCTCCCTCTTATCAACCAAAACATTGTGTAAACCAAAAATTATCCAATCTGGATCCACGTCTATTCTGGCTTAACTATATGGCATTTCCCTTCTTAATCATAATTATTAAAACCTGTGTAATCTGGAAACTTATGGCTATATCAAATAAATATGCTGGGCCGGATGACATCAAGTTTAGATTTTTCTGTCAGACCAGCATCTATGTACTTATTCTGGTTTGTTCCCAGAAATCTACATCAAGCTTGAAAGAGGCAATTGCCATTACGTAAATTTTTGACCGTTTTTATATTTAAAAGATAAGATCTTGTAACTCTCCATTATGCTTGATGATAACAAACATGAGGTAGCTACATCTGCCATGTATAGCTCAGAATACTGAGAGATTATCATATTCTTTGCCTGGTCAAGCTGACCTTTGGAAATCCATTATAAACTGATACTAAATTATGATAATATCCATTATCACATGACTATTTGTTCTGAATAACGATCTCATTTTCCTTGAATAATGAAAGTCTACCCCTAAATGAATACGGAACCAATGAAGTAACAGGGGAGTTAACATTTGGTTGATAAGAAGAAGGCAGTGGTGATCACAAGTTAACATAAGATCAGGGATAACCTACGCGGGTGTTTCTGTGGAATCCTGTCGGGTGAGACGTCTGAAAAAAATGAATAGACATGAGGAATTCTACAACAAATGAATAAGATGAAAAGTTAAACAATGATGAAGATTTGGTTAGCATGGAATATGAAGCTCTAAATTGAAATGTCCTAGTATATCTATAGTGTGCATTGGAGAGAAAACCAACTCCATAAGAGGTAAGAGAAATGACTATGGTGGTACCAACAAGGGAGATAATTGACATGATGATATAGTGGGAAAAGAAGCATGCCTATTAAAATCACTAAAGTGATTAAGGTTTGAACAGAAATTTTTAAAATTATATTTTTTTCTTTTTGTGTCGTGATCTGTATGCATCCAAGTAAAGGAGTATGATACATTTAACTCTGTTGCAACAAAGAAAAGAAAGGAGATAACTGTACAAAGATGTGGTTCATTATCCCAAGACACAAAACATGCAAATAACAGGAATTGTACAATACCGGGGACCTATTCACTATAGGATGAACACTTTATACTGCATGAGACTAAACCCAGATGTAACAGTGCAGATAAAAACATGCACCATTCACCAAAGTGTATTATCAACATATAGACTGAAGGGCTGTATCTCCATTTGCCCATCTGAAATAGTCAACACTGGGACATTTCTAGGAATTTGATGCCAGAGTGAGGCCATCCTGATCATGATAGGGTTAATAATTTCAAAATAAGAATGTAATAGGTGTTTACACTAACATGTATTACAGACAAAAATGTATACAGATAATATATATAATAGTATAATAAGAATTAATAATGAAGAAATAAATAATTGAATCTCTACAGCAAAAAATATCTAATGTATCAGTAAAAATGAGAAATGTTGGATTTATTATTAATAATGATTATATGTCTTACAGAGAAAAAAAAATATAGTGATAATGAATTGCAATTACATATGTAGCTTAAGATAATTTTTTCTATAAAAGTAAAACAATAATAGTGATATTGGGGATCTACACTATATTGTTATGACAATTTAAACCTGTAGCTTTCTGTAGATACATGTATAAGTTATAAACATACACAATTAGATGTCACTAAGGTATCTTTTATACTAGCTGTCACTAACAAGCTTACCTAGGGCCTCCAGGACTGGAACAAAAACACAACATAAATCAGAACCTCATACATACTCCCTCTGATGCTAAACCATGCACAGGAAATACTGAACGTATTGAAACCTGGTCGTCTCTCAGGAATTAATTAGAACCATACAGTTGTCATTTCAACAGAATATGTGAAGATCAACCAAACTTTGAAATGAAAAGCCGGTCTAGATTTTTGATGATAAAGAGAAGAAAAAAGTGTCCAGCACAAATACTGCTGATCTAGTGTAAGAAGCCACAAAGAAAAGAAAATATGATAATTGTATACAAATGTATCGTGAAATGAGCAATTTATGAGAAGAGTAATAGTGAACTTCACTCTAAAGTATAGAAATTCAATTATAAGAAATGAAAAGAAGGGGTGCAAGTATTGGAAAAAATGTTCAACAAAAATATACATCAGATTTGGGGGGAAAACATTGAAAAATGACTTTATATAAACAAGACCAGACTGGCATAAAAGGACAAAAGTTATAAAATAAGAGAAGACTACAGAGTAATGTATTGTATTGTTTGTAACACAGATGTATCAGCACATCAGGTAAGCTAAAGCTTTGAAAAATTTCTTATAAAATTTTTTGTAATTTCCTTGAAAAGATTTATGAATACCTTTCTGCTGCTGAAGCTGCCACCTCAGCACGTTTCTTTCTGTCATCAGCCGTGGGCCGGTCCAAGGGGCTGATATTTCCTCCAGGGGAGTCACCTCTCGCAGTCGACAGAGCTGACATGGTAGGGTCAAAGTCTTGTAACTATAACAGATTTTAGAGAAAATTTATTAAAGATATCTTGTAACTATAACAGATCGTAGAGAAAGGTAGGGTCAAAGTCTTGTAACTATAACAGATCGTAGAGAAAGGTAGGGTCAAAGTCTTGTAACTATAACAGATCATAGAGAAAGGTAGGGTCAAAGTCTTGTAACTATAACAGATCGTAGAGAAAGGTACGGTCAAAGTCTTGTAACTATAACAGATCGTAGAGAAAGGTACGGTCAAAGTCTTGTAACTATAACAGATCGTAGAGAAAGGTAGGGTCAAAGTCTTGTAACTATAACAGATCATAGAGAAAGGTAGGGTCAAAGTCTTGTAACTATAACAGATCGTAGAGAAAGGTAGGGTCAAAGTCTTGTAACTATAACAGATCGTAGAGAAAGGTAGGGTCAAAGTCTTGTAACTATAACAGATCGTAGAGAAAGGTAGGGTCAAAGTCTTGTAACTATAACAGATCGTAGAGAAAGGTACGGTCAAAGTCTTGTAACTATAACAGATCGTAGAGAAAGGTAGGGTCAAAGTCTTGTAACTATAACAGATCATAGAGAAAGGTACGGTCAAAGTCTTGTAACTATAACAGATCGTAGAGAGAAAGGTACGGTCAAAGTCTTGTAACTATAACAGATCGTAGAGAAAGGTACGGTCAAAGTCTGTGTAACTATAACAGATCGTAGAGAAAGGTAGGGTCAAAGTCTTGTAACTATAACAGATCGTAGAGAAAGGTAGGGTCAAAGTCTTGTAACTATAACAGATCATAGAGAAAGGTACGGTCAAAGTCTTGTAACTATAACAGATCGTAGAGAAAGGTAGGGTCAAAGTCTTGTAACTATAACAGATCGTAGAGAAAGGTACGGTCAAAGTCTTGTAACTATAACAGATCATAGAGAAAGGTAGGGTCAAAGTCTTGTAACTATAACAGATCGTAGAGAAAGGTACGGTCAAAGTCTTGTAACTATAACAGATCGTAGAGAAAGGTAGGGTCAAAGTCTTGTAACTATAACAGATCGTAGAGAAAGGTAGGGTCAAAGTCTTGTAACTATAACAGATCATAGAGAAAGGTACGGTCAAAGTCTTGTAACTATAACAGATCGTAGAGAAAGGTAGGGTCAAAGTCTTGTAACTATAACAGATCGTAGAGAAAGGTACGGTCAAAGTCTTGTAACTATAACAGATCGTAGAGAAAGGTACGGTCAAAGTCTTGTAACTATAACAGATCGTAGAGAAAGGTAGGGTCAAAGTCTTGTAACTATAACAGATTTTAGAGAAAGGTACGGTCAAAGTCTTGTAACTATAACAGATCGTAGAGAAAGGTAGGGTCAAAGTCTTGTAACTATAACAGATCATAGAGAAAGGTAGGGTCAAAGTCTTGTAACTATAACAGATCGTAGAGAAAGGTACGGTCAAAGTCTTGTAACTATAACAGATCGTAGAGAAAGGTAGGGTCAAAGTCTTGTAACTATAACAGATCGTAGAGAAAGGTACGGTCAAAGTCTTGTAACTATAACAGATCGTAGAGAAAGGTACGGTCAAAGTCTTGTAACTATAACAGATCTAGAGAAAGGTAGGTCAAAGTCTTGTAACTATAACAGATCATAGAGAAAGGTAGGGTCAAAGTCTTGTAAACTATAACAGATCGTAGAGAAAGGTAGGGTCAAAGTCTTGTAACTATAACAGATCATAGAGAAAGGTACGGTCAAAGTCTTGTAACTATAACAGATCATAGAGAAAGGTACGGTCAAAGTCTTGTAACTATAACAGATCATAGAGAAAGGTAGGGTCAAAGTCTTGTAACTATAACAGATCGTAGAGAAAGGTACGGTCAAAGTCTTGTAACTATAACAGATCGTAGAGAAAGGTACGGTCAAAGTCTTGTAACTATAACAGATCGTAGAGAAAGGTACGGTCAAAGTCTTGTAACTATAACAGATCGTAGAGAAAGGTACGGTCAAAGTCTTGTAACTATAACAGATCGTAGAGAAAGGTACGGTCAAAGTCTTGTAACTATAACAGATCGTAGAGAAAGGTAGGGTCAAAGTCTTGTAACTATAACAGATCGTAGAGAAAGGTACGGTCAAAGTCTTGTAACTATAACAGATCGTAGAGAAAGGTACGGTCAAAGTCTTGTAACTATAACAGATCGTAGAGAAAGGTACGGTCAAAGTCTTGTAACTATAACAGATTTTAGAGAAAGGTACGGTCAAAGTCTTGTAACTATAACAGATCGTAGAGAAAGGTAGGGTCAAAGTCTTGTAACTATAACAGATCATAGAGAAAATTTATGAAAGATAATATCGTATTCACCATAATTAGCTCCCCTCCTCTATAAGCCCCCCCACTTCTCTTCTGGAAAAGGAGTTGAAGTTACATAAACAGCCTCAATCCTATAGAAAATTCACATAATTTAAGGACAATTCTATACAAAATTCAGTAAGTATTATCATATTGAAATATTAAGTTTGATCAACTTTAATCACAGGGCATACATTCCAAGAACAAACATTGACAATTTAAACATATTCACTACCATTGGTTTTCATGATTTTTAAAGTATATCAGCACTTACCTTCTCTAAGGAGCCTCGCACAGGGTCTAAATTCTCTGTTCCCAAGTTCATTATTCTTTCAGATAAATTATTATCAATTCCAAAGTCCTGAAAAAGCAAAAAAAAAACCAAAAAAGAAATTCAAAATGTGAACTGTTCAAACAAAAACAAATATAAATACTGCTATACATGATGTAGACAATAAAGTATGTTTCATTCATTTTCCAAAGAAAACTGTTTTATAAAAGCTTTAAAAGAAATATCGAGTAGAAAATTATTTTTTTAAATAAATTTGACTCTAACTTTTACTTACAATATCTTTACCGTAGTCTTCACTGTCGCTGTCAGATTCCTTACGACCCAATTTATCACTGTCGGAGTCCTGTCAAAACAATTCAACGTTTTCAAATACTTTTCTTCAAAAAGTAAAGAATTTGAATGCTATCTGACTAATCAGACTTTAACGATTCCAGATTATTTTAACCAAACAATCTCTCGTTCGGCAATCAAGTTCCTAAAATTCAATAAATCTTGAACAATGGAAAGTCGGACTTAAAAACATATGGATCTATGTAGACCACATCATATACTATGTCCAGATTAACTCTCTCAAGATAACTCAATATGAGAATTTGATTTGGAAGGTATATTTTATTTCCCTAAAAACCTCCTATTGAAAGCGATTCACTATTAAAGACTTTCCTTATAAGTTGATGAGAACACCAAAATACCAATCCCTAATATGAAAGGATTATAAAAGTACCAACAGAACTTTATCAGATAAACAGACCTCATATCCAAGGCCAGCAACGTCATGCATCTCTAGTTCCACACTGTGCCTTACTGGTCTTTCATGGTCAGCCTAACAAAGAACAAAATCATTATAATTATTTCATGAAATCAACATATGTTTATATCTTTTATTTATGATAATATCAGCGAATTATATAAAGGTAACATAAACAATTATCTGTGATTCATATATATGTACAACTTGGGCTTGTAAATCGGCAACATTGATTAAATGGGGTCTGACCAAAATTGATTTTATGATCAATTTGAATATGAAAGATCAATTTTGAAAATTTATAAGAAATTGTTTTTAGTGATCCATTGCAAATAAGCAGATGCATATAATTATAATTGTTTTCAGTGTTTTTGTTTGGTCCCAATATCAATCTGTTGTCAAACTGTTTGTTTTGTTTATCACTTTACTTCACATCAACATGATCAGATCATGGTCAGTGCATTGTTTGTAATGTATGAATAATAACTAGGTAAGATGGAACATTTTAATTTTTTCTAAAGATTATATGCAAATATTTTTATCGCTCAATGTTAAAGGGCTGATAATTCGATTTTCAATACCCTGGTGATTCCCAGTACTACAGCTAAACTCACCTCTTCATCAAACTCAAAAACTCTACAGAATATATGGGGATACTCATACTGCTTGTAATGTTCCCACTCTTACTCAGGTTCACTGCCTGGCCAGATTTAAATGACCCAGTCGTTGTGTTCATGCTTGACCGCATCTGTAAATATAGAATCAAATCTTTTGATATTTGATAAATGATATTCAAAATATATAGAAATTGTTATCTTATTTTCATGAATATTAAACTCATAATTTTGTGAGTAATTATTGGAATTTATTAAAAATAATAGAGTGTGATATAATTATACTTCCAATATCAGTGAGGCTGATTCATCACATGTAAAAAACATAAATTTAAAACTGAAAATCTTATTAACTGTTTTTCAATTCGAGATTCAATTGTAAATCTGTAAACTATAATAGGATTACTGATACATAATTACATATTAAAAAATCATAAACTAATATTTCAATTATTTTATCACAAAATTATCCAAACAAATGAAGGCAACCATGCATGCATGCCATGCACAGCAAGCAAGTTCTTCTCTCAAAATGAAATTTCCTATGATATCTAGGTCTTTGGTTATTTCTCTTGATTTAGAATACATGTAATTACATTTTTCATATAGTTTAATAATTTTCAAAGCAGAACTAATATGATGATTAATTATTTGGAGTATTTGTAGGAGTCATATAAAAAGAGTCAGCATTTTTTCCATGTTACATTGTACAATAATAACAGCTGAGGTAGATGGAACAATGCTTCAATTCTGTATTTACATTACAGAGTTATCTGCCCTTGCGGGTAGGTATTGATTGTGACGTCATGTGGTTTCAAGTGTAATGTCATACTTTTCTGAGAAAAAATGTGTTTTGGATATCTACCCCACAAGGGAGCTAACTCTGTAATATGCAAAGACGGAATATCATGCGTTAAATTGTGAGGTATATCTATATTTATGGGAAATAAAGTATCACTCGCTTCTCCTTTCTTATCATATTTGTATCATAAGCATATGGTTCAATGATCAAATAAGGACCATATGTACAAATATAACTTCTTGTTTAACTTTATCTAGCAAATTCAAATTCCTACATACAGAGAGTCCTTAACTAAAAGGCCTTATAATGATTCAAGCAATACAAAACTGAATATCAAAGGTGAACTTTTATTAGCAACTAAAAAAATGAACTATTTTTTATGGTGATTGGAGTAGTAAAAACCTCACAAGTATTAGCGGTCAATTAAGAATGTTTGGATAGGTCAACAAAAAGTCTAATGGCATTGAAAAAATATTATCCTCTGTGGAAACAATTTTTTACTGCTTTCAACTATCATGTAACAAAATATGGTATTTAGTTGAAAAGAAAAACAAAAATTAACCAATCTTGCACAATGGCATGATAAATATACGTAGTAAGTATATAAGTAGGAAAACAAACAATGGGGGAAATCAGACTAGAGAAAGTCTACTCAGTACCATGACGAGAGGACAATATGCTTTTTCTATGGTTGCTATAAAACCACTCTAAAATGTATATATTTAATTTTTCTAAATGTTATATATGTTGTATACTTAAGTTTAACTTGACATATATCAATATACATGAATACTGAATCCTTATTGAGTTATGTGTTTATGTAATCTAAATGTATATATGATATATCAAATTGTACAGACACTAAAAAGTCAGCTAAATGAATCAAAATCTTGTAGGTATAATATCAGAAGATAATAATTCAGATTCAAAATGTTATAGTATTCTATGAGTTTAACATCAGATCTATTAGGTTATATCTAAATAACAAAATTCCATCATGAACATTTTGCGCACTCACAAAAATTAAAAAATATTAAAAAAAAGATAATTAATCTTGTCATATGCCATAAATTTACCACAGTTCCTAACATTCATCATTATGTAATGATTCAATTATATTGTCATTTTGTGTATTCAAAATGTGTATTTAGATATCAGTTGTATTACATAACATACTTTTGGTTTGTTTAGTTTTACGTCCTATTAACAGCCAGGGTCATGTAAGGACGTGCCAGGTTTGTTGGTGGAGGAAAGCCGGAGTACCCGGAAAAAACCACCGGCCAGCGGTCAGTACCTGGCAACTGCCCCACATGGGATTCGAACCCGCATCCCAGAGGTGGAGGGCTTGTGGTAATATGTCGGGACATCTTAACCACTCGGCCACCGCGGCCCCAACATAACATACTGCCATAGCTGGTAATGTAAGCTTGCTGAGTAAAATCTGTGTGACCATGCTCGTAATGGCATTGATTTGTTACGAATTCATCTATAATAAAGGCAGGTCAGGAATTAGTACCGTCATGTGCTATGAATACATATTATAAACGAAACAAAATATCAGTCATTAAGTCAAGTCTTAACACCCTAGACCAGTCATAATACCTTTCCCAATCAATAAAAAACAACTTCATAACACTGAACACGAGAAAAACACATGCTGAAATGGTCCCCACACAGAGATAAAAGCATTCACTCAAAATCCATCACTTCTTTTATAAATATTCTGAATATACTGACAATCCATTTTTTTATTTATTTTTAATTGTTATCTAAAACACAGTTAACTTTAAAAACTGTTGTCATGCAGACTGAAATTATCTGAAAGTTATCTGATGTTTTGTACAGCTTGTGACAGATCACCAATTTATTTGTGCTATTGTTCCCGAGTTGAAATTAACAAATATGTTACTTGGCCAGGCGATCTAAACAATTCTCACACAAAAGACACATCATCCACTTTACACATATTAATTCAACACTTTGCAGATGTCTTACAAAACTTTTGTCTGCCATTACCTTCCCATCGTCGAAATACTATATACCATGCCAAGAAAAATAATTTCAAACATAAATAAGATTGCATATACTCTTTGTGTATTTACTATTCCTAAAAAGCTATGAAATAGCGATGACATATCTATATAATGATTTAGTATGCATGAGATATATATCACAGCAGTAAAGATCTGTACAACCTGATAACTCACAGGAGAACCCTACAATAACAACAGTCCCAAGTAGTTATAAGGATAATTTATATCCTTACTCTTTATCACTGTGAATATTTAAGCCTGAATTTCATGGATTTTTATATATACTCTTTTCAGTGATTTCTTAGGTACATTTGGGACCGAATAAAGGCCCCTTTCCTTTAGAGAAATTTAGCTGTATTTTCCCAATTTATCAAAATATTTTCCCAATTAGATAAAAATAATCTAAAATAGGCATGTTTCAAGAAAGATGCATTGTAGTGTTTTTCTAATTGAGAAAGTACATTCCTCTGAAATCATTGAGCAAGAAAATTACTGCCTTCATGGGCATCCGGAAATATTCATTTTATTTATAATTATTACCATCAAAAAATATCTACATCCAAATTGAAAAAGGTAATTATCAAGAAATTTTTGTTACCCTTTAAGCCTTTTAGCTTCAGACTATATGATTTTAGCACACATGGTTACTTCTTATTGAAAATATAATAGTGATCATTGAGAAGTCGTCGTTTTAAAATCTTATCCTATTCCTTATAGATATTAAAATGATAATTAGTGGTAACATGTCAACAAAATATGCTTCAGACAAAATTTCTGTCCTTCGAGTCTCTGAACTTAAAACATATAATTCTGCCAAAAAAATTATGTGGCCAAGATCTTCACATGTCAACAGAAATGGCTTGGTAAAATAATGGAGAATGCACAATCATGACTTCCAATTTTTTAAAGTAAAAATTGATTTCATGTTATATTATACACTGCAAATGGCTGCTACTAATACAGAAGAAATTCACCCCTATCTCACCCTATAAATGTAGTTAAAATTCTAATATATCAAATTATAATGGGTTCAAGATGCTGACAAGTTAGACACAGCAATTCAGTTCTACTATCAAATGGATTTTGAACAACAATCTAACTTTCCTCATTAGTATGCATTATATGTCTCATTTGACCTTTTGAACTCACCGGTTGACTGTTCCCTGTAGATCCCCTAAGGGGCCCCAGTGAGCCCCCAGACTTCATTGGTTCCAGTCCACTGCCAGGCCCAGACCCCCCTCGGTGTAGGGAGGGTGTACCTAGACTCTGTTCAGCTTTCAACGGACCCAACTGCTGTTAATATAGAAACAGTACCCATCAGTTAAATATATGGTCATCTTCTGTATACAATTCTCAATAGGAAGATGCCGCTTGACTCTTAACTGGTACATTGAAGACCTTATGAATTCCATAATTCTATTTCATTATCACATATTTTCAAAAGGTTTCACTTTACTTACTTTCAATGTGGATTGTTTGTTTTGTTTTTCTTTTTTCTTCTTTCCATCCTCTTTTCCCAGTTTGCCCTTCTTTCCTGTCACAAGAGAGAATAACACTTAGTTCTACAAATCTGTGTCCCACATGGATACATAATTTTTCTTAAGTATTGATCTAATATACATATATTTTTATGTGAGATATTGAGGTATGCACAAACTATGTTGTCATTGATCAAATCTTACAATACATGCTGATGTCTTATGAGGAAAAAAAATATCAAGATAAATGATGAGTATCTTTATCAAATCTGATATTGCATTTCATTCAGATTTAGACCACAGTTACTAATCAACGCCTTCACTAACCTGCAGCTGACCCTGGCCCTTGACCACCAGGCCCAGATCGTGAACCTCCACCTAAAAGATAACAGGTCAGCATATGAAAACACTTAAAATAACATCAATAATAATATTTGACAACTGAAAAACAAACATTGTACAGCAAAATCAACTCTGTTTCAAGTCAATTTTCTCTAGTTATATAATAGTTATCAACAATAATATACTTCTTTTATATTAATTTTGATGTCAATGGATTTTGGATTCATTCTAAAAATAACAACACTCATTGGCACGATCAGTCAGGATCATTTCAGGCAAGTTCCAGCTAAATCGCATTGATAGAAAAGTTTAAAGACGGGGCATGGCTGACAGATGAGGCATGACAAATATAGGTCAACCTCACTCTTTGAGTCAGATGACGTAATAAAAACGTTGACAAAAAGAAATTGGGGTGAAAGACTGGTCAGTTAAGAACCAGGAAAACATACCCATGATGTACTTTTTACGCTCCTCAGCCACCATTTTTCTATAGAACTCATCACACGGGTGATCCCAAATACTTTCTCCAGACGCAAAGTTAAAGTAGTAGATATCATCATTAGGATCTTGGCTGGAAGAAATATATATTCAAAATGTTAACTTGAACATAATTTGGTTTATAAAATGTGTGTATATATCAGGCCTATCCTTTAATAGGTATTACTGCTTTAGAGTCATGTATTGTTATATTGCTTTTAAGTTTTGGCAAAACATGCAAAAAATTTGTTCATTTGAATTTAGCAAGTCCACAGGGTTCGGTACATATTTCTGTTACCAAATAATATTGTTGGGAATTGATTGAAATTTCATGGTCTATAATCAGTTTTGTTTAATTAATCAATGATCGATTAAAATTTATCATTGTTTTCCTTGATGTATTCATCATAAACAAGTCTCATATAAAATTTCTTTCAAAGGCTTACGATAGCGAGGCCTCTCTCTGCTGTCATGTTTTCATGTCACTTATTTTCTTCACGAATCAAATCATGCTCATCTGAATTATTACATTACTACCTAGTGCTAATACGCTCTCCAATTTGTCTAGACGCTTGTAATTTGAAATGATATGGCTGACAACCACACACAAGGGAATTATGTTAACATATTGGCTATGTTTTTGATTGCATGTTTTACTGATCTGCTTACTTTATACTTTGGCTTATCATGGTGTCGGAAAATTTCAATCTCGATTAATTGATCAACCACCTTAAACAAACGATACTCGACGAACTCGATTAAACGGCACACCACTACCAAATAATGATATGACTGTATTTACAAGTGTCTATAACATGTAAAAGGAGAGCTTGATTGAACCGATTCGACCTACAAAATCATTAAGGTTAGGTCAGATGCATACACACTTTTTATCAAGTAAGTTATATGTTCACGAACACCTAAGAGGTGATATATACAAAATATCACTAGTATGCACAGGGTCTAAAACTTGTATCCCTTTGAAAATCAAGCAAATAGAAATTTGGAAACTAAACTAAAACATCTAAAATAAGTTGCAATTTTAGATCATTAATGACATTTACGTTCAAACAAAACTTTTATATATTTTATCGGAATGAAATTAAAACCATCACTGTAATTTTGAAAAAGAAAGTGTTGAAAAGTGTTAACAGTATGGTTATTTGATTAAACAATGAAATAATATCAATTTGGAAAACCAATATAACATTTACCAAGGTCTCCAATGCTCAGGAAGTGGTGCATTAATTCCCTCTCTTGCAATCCAAAGAAGATGGGGCTCTGTGCCAGGATCTATACCAATAATCTGTGCATACTCGATAATCTCTGTAAAAGAGAAAAAGAAAAAAATGTATATATATACAGGTTTCATTTATCCATTCCTAGCACACAAAATGTTAACTGACACAGTGCTAGTCATGCAAAAGTCAGATGTCATTGTACGATTACATTGACAATGGGTTTCTTTATCTTTCAGGAGAGGCGGTACAATTGCAATTTTAGGGGGAACTCTTCTTTACCATCTGTTTATTATCTAATATAATTTAGCCCAAATCAGTCAGCAGTACCACAGCCAGGTTCAATCGGCAAAAAGACCGGGTACCGCCTGATATTGAAACCCCTGTAAAGCATCAATAAAGTATAGTGACACGCTGATAGAAAATATTTTGTTATTAAAGGCCCATTACCTTTCCGGAGCAAAACATAAAAGGTTTCTTAAAAAACATTAATAACACCAGAAAATGCATACCGATGATCTAAAATAAGGTTACGACACCAAACATATGCAAGATTGCCTGCATAATATATGAAAACAGTGGAGAGTCAATTCGCTGTTTTGCCGTCTGGCGCAGTGATAGTCAACTACCGCACGGTATTTAGGACGACGGCGGGAAACATAATACGACCCGCGTTATGAAAATAAACATTTTATTTATTTTAATCAAATCGTTCAGAAGGTGATGATAAATGTAGTATTAACGGTAAGTTAATGATTTTTAGAACTCTAAAAAATTATCGATCTTGTTTTACATTCCCATTTTAAAAATTAAAAGCCGTTTCGGAAAGGTAGTGGGCCTTTAAGTAGTTATTATGACATAAATAAAACTTTTTTAATACAGGGTTAGCGACATCAAAACAACATCCGTAAAGTATAATTTAGTATTGATCAGTCCAATGCCCACCTTAGCTTCCAGGGATTGTAACTTCATAAAAATGATGTCACAATCACCAAAAGTACCCACAACTGTCTTTGGTATTTCAAAATTAACATATTAAAATTAACTTAAAATTCATTACCTGAATTAATCGGCGAGTATATATGAAGTAATAATTAGTTCTTTATAACATGTATATCATAATATATCATTTCATCAAATATTATTGAATTTAATTTCCAAGGGTTTTTTTAATAATAAAATAATATCTTTTGGTTAGTGTTTAAGGAGAGCAAACAGGTGTCCATATTTGAACATGTCATCCATATATGTTTCAAACTCAAACTTTTTAAAAACTTTTATATGTTAAAATAAAATATTTATTTAATTTCATTCTTTGACATCATCATCCATTGAAAGGTTTGCCACATTCAGGATTTTTTTTTCAAATACAACACCAGGCATTACAATACCAATTATGGGCCCTCTACAAAAACAAAACCTTCATGTTATAGTTAATTTGGACAACTATTTGGCCTACATTATTAATAGGGCCATCTGCCAACTGTTGCATGCTCCTAGATACATAGAACTATTATTGCAATTATAAGTGCCGAACTTGGAACACATTCCTTACCATCTTCACTAGGCTGATAATTCTCATCGTAATCTTCCTCCAGAATCACCTGGTCATTTATCATCATCCTTCCCGCGTCCATTCTGCTCTCTTTAAACTTTCTTCAAACCCTTAGAAAGCAAAAACATGATGTAAAAAGTAAACATAAACTTTCGTTATTAAAATGCCCACGACATTATCAATTACTATTATTTCGCACGACGCTCTATTATCGTTATTTGCTAATCTATCGACTCCTTTACTGAATATCATAGAATGTAAACAAGTCATCGGGTGATTTTTTGACATTTCTCCAGAATGAGTTGTTTTTGTCCAGACACGTTTTGTAAACAAAATATTGTCGGTTTTTGCAAAAATACTATATCTTACACTATATTAATAACTACAAAAGTTGATACTTACATACCAAAGAAGCACATTTTATAAAAACATAATTTTCATATCTGTTGACACTTAAAAACCTTGTTAAATTCCAGAGCAAGTTTAAACGACTTGCTATTTTCACGCCATACTGCTTCCTTGACAGTGAGGGATTGTGGGAGTTTTGGGGACTAGTCATTAGTCGAAGTAAGCAAGGTGCGCGTCGCAAATCAAGTTAAATTAAGACGTTTTCTTTTTATCAATAACTGAAAACATTACAACGATTTATGCAAGCATTAATCTATATTTAATGAATAAATATAAACAGTTCCGAAGTCGAATTCACAGTACTACAGGGAGAAGTCATTGTCTGACCGAGTTATTTTGTGCGAGTTACTTCCCTTATGCCATGTCCCAGTAGTCAACCGAAGCTCTTTGATGGATGGTTCAATATTAAAAAAAAAAGACATCAATTTTTTATAAGATATCAGTTTAATAGCACAGAAATCATTGTAATTATAGCCAGTAATGACTTTTTCTCATTTGATTCAGAAATTGCAGCATTGATACGATTAAAATGATTAAAACTTGTGTACAATATGCAAATATTAAGTCCTAGAATAAAACGACTTAGGAGGTGGCAAGGTTCCTATCCTGGCTAGTGATATATGTACATGTATGCATGTTATAGATATGCAATAATTTATATGAGAAAAGGCATACCCATAAACAATTTTATTAATACTGTTATTTTTTTTTAAATACATACAAGCAACATTCCTCATTATCATACATCATACAGCATATTTTAATGGTCCACTACATAATGATTATAACATTAGAATATCTATATTGATGGCCTAGTTAAGATAAGTTAAAACACCAAACATGTTATTATGAGAGGTTTCCCAAATCTGTCATTTTTTTAAAACTGTTATTTAATTATCAAATTGTAAACCTTTGTAAATTTTCAAGTAAACCCCTGGTTACAGTAGTTGTCATGGTAACCATTCCAAAAGAATTTTTTAAATATTTTGCCCAATTTTTTTCTACGTTGTATATAAGAAGACTTTACATATTTCCTAAAGATGTATTTGGCGGCAGTGCATACAAATTATTCACAGTAAAATTATGAAGTCACATTGTTCAAGGATGCGCTCTCTCTAATCAACAAAAACTAAAACAAACAAGAGGCCCAGAGGGCCTGTATCGCTCACCTGGTTTGTAATGCCAATTAATGTTCTGAATACAAGTTCATTGTTTCTTTTCTAAAGGAATTTGAATCTTTACCTCTAATTCCCCTATTGGGCCCCACTTTTTCTGCTCCAGGGGGTCAAAGCCAAAATTTATACGAATTCTGTTAACCCCAAGGATGTTTCTGGCCAAATTTGGGTGGTACAATCCATGCAGAACTCTAGGACAAGTAGCGATTTTTAGGATTTACCTCTATTTCCCTTATTGGGCCCCGCCCCTCCTGCCCCCGGGGGTCAGAGCCAAAATTTATACAAGTTCTGTTCCCCTTCCCCCAAGGATGTTTGTGGCAAAATTTGGTTACAATCCATGCAGAACTCTAGGACAAGAGGCGATTTATAGGATTTACCTCTATTTCCCCTATTGGGCCCCGCCCCTCCTGCCCCCGGGGGGGTCGGAGCCAAAATTTATACAAGTTCTGTTCCCCTTCCCCCAAGGTTGTTTCTGGCCAAATTTGGTTACAATCCATGAAGAACTCTAGGACAAGTAGCGATTTATAGGATTTACCTCTATTTCTTCCGGGGGGGTCGGAGCCAAAATTTATACAAGTTCTGTTCCCCTTCCCCCAAGGTTGTTTCTAGCCAAATTTGGTTACAATCCATGAAGAACTCTAGGACAAGTAGCGATTTATAGGATTTACCTCTATTTCCCCTATTGGGCCCTGCCCCATCTGCCCCCAGGGGGGTCAGAGCCAATATTTATACAAGTACTGTTCCCCTTCCCCAAAGGATGTTTCTAGCCAAATTTAGTTACAATCCATGCAGAACTCTAGGACAAGTAGCGAGTTATTGGATTTACCTCTATTTCCCTTATTGGGCCCCGCCCCTCCTGCCCCCGGGGGGTCAGAGCCAAAATTTATACAAGTTTTGTTCCCCTTCCCCCAAGGATATTTGTGGCCAAATTTGGTTACAATCCATGCAGAACTCTAGGACAAGAAGCTATTTATAGGATTTACCTCTATTTCCCCTATTGGCCCCGCCCCTCCTGCCCCCGGGGGTCAGAGCCAAAATTTATACAAGTTCTGTTTCCCCTTCCCCCAAGGATGTTTCTGACCAAATTTGGTTACAATCCATGCAGAACTCTAGGACAAGTAGCGATTTATAGGATTTACCTCTATTTCCCCTATTGGGCCCCGCCCCTCCTGCCCCTGGGGGGTCAGAGCCAAAATTTATACAAGTTCTGTTCCCCTTCCCCCAAGGATGTTTGTGGCCAAATTTGGTTACAATCCATGCAGAACTCTAGGACAAGTAGCTATTTATAGGATTTACCTCTATTTCCCCTATTGGCCCTGCCCCCCCTCCCCGGGGCCCCCAGGGGGGTCAGAGCCAAAATTTATACAAGTTCTGTTCCCCTTCCCCCAAGGATGTTTGTGGCCAAATTTGGTTACAATCCATGCAGAACTCTAGGACAAGTAGTTATTTATAGGATTTACCTCTATTTCCCCTATTCGGCCCCGCCCCTCCTGCCCCGGGGGGGGTCAGAGCCAAAATTTATACAAGTTCTGTTCCCCTTCCCCCAAGGATGTTTCTGGCCAAATTTGGTTACAATCCATGCAGAACTCTAGGACAAGTAGCGATTTATAGGATTTACCTCTATTTCCCCTATTGGGCCCCGCCCCTCCTGCCCCCGGGGGGCTCGGAGCCCAAATTTATACAAGTTCTGTTCCCCTTCCCCCAAGGATGTTTGTGGCCAAATTTGGTTACAATCTATGCAGAACTCTTTGACAAGTAGCGATTTAAAGGAAATGTTGACGGACGACGGACGCCGATGGACGCTGCGCCATGACATAAGCTTACCGGCCCTTCGGGCCAGGTGAGCTAAAAAGACTAAAATTAGAAGTAATGCATACTTCGGATGGTTACCATGGCAACTTATGTTGCAAATTAGAAAACTTCATTGTAATTAAATCAAGATCGATGTACTAAATATATCAACTCCATCCAAATACTTAATGTCCATGGAATGGTTTAGTATATATGGCTTGATAAATAACAGTTGATGACCTTGATATCTTTATCACCTGAATACACTCTAAAGCTTTGACCTTGGAATTTTTGGAATGTTCTGAGCTTGACCTCAGTGCTTACCTACTATTACATTGACATCTTAATCACTTCTCAGGTTACACTGTAAAGCTTTGACCTTGGAATCCTTGTGATCTTCTGACCTTGAGCTCAGTGTAAACCCTACTATGACCTTGACAACTTATTCACTTGGTTAAACTGTAATTGAGCTTTGACCTTGGAATACCACCTTGATCTGATAAATTGAAATGTTTACTAAGGTTTTGACCTCAACATCTCTGTCTGAATGCAAAATTATGGCTTTACATCTGTTGTAAGTGATGACCTTGACCATTTCCTCTATATATTCCGACCTTGACAACTTTTTCATCTCTCAAAATGTTCTGCCATAAAGTAAAACTGAAAACTTGAACTTAATTACCAGGCTGAGCTACAAATGTGGTATCTCTCTTTATTTGTCCTGGCCCCGATTTCTCGAATCAAACTATAGTCAAAAACTGACTTAAGTCATAAATTTTCATATAAATTACATAAGGAGAAAATCTTAAGTTTTGACTTAAGTGTGCACTTTTGTTTCGAGAAATCGGGGCCTGGTGATGTAGAGCAATGTACAATGCTGCTATTTTCCATGTTAGATATACTTGCGAAATTGAATTTTCCATAATGCATTCAACTTTGCCAACTCTGTTATATGAAAAAAGTGACCTTGACATCTGTGACCTTCACACATCTCCATCTGAGGCAAATATGTGTCCTTCGGGTTTTGAAATCCTTTATTGACACTTTTGTTTGTTAAGTCACAATTTATGATTTTCATTTGAAAACCATTCGGGTGATCATTAGTACCAATGAAAACACAACAGAAGTATAAGATTTATTATTTTATTTTTTTTGTTTATTTTAATTAATATTATTTTGTATTTACACCAACTTAATGTTAAAATTTTCTGTACAGTCTGTTTCTTAATTAAATTTGACTCATCATGAAATAGTTTACAGAAAGATACTTAGGGTCTGCCATGTAATATATATAAATGCATAGAACAAGAGGCACATTACCAGACACAACACCTCTCAAATTCCAGGCCCCTGTGTCATAACCTCCAGGCCCCTGTGTCATCACAATTCTCTATATACACATAAATATCACTTTGTGTGGTCCTCATTTACTACATAAATTAAAGGCCTTGGATCATCTTCATTACAAAACTGAGTCCCTTTTCATTACTTAAAGATATTATTTCTGCTTATAAAAGACTGCAGTCAGTACAAGCATACTCAAAACATTTCCTGATGTTAATAAAAAAAAAAATATATATGCTATCTATGAAATTGGAAGTGACATTAAACCATTAAAAACGTCATGTATTCTAAATGATACAAATAAACCCTTTGTATATTTCTGAACTTCAATTTAAATTTAAAAAAAAAAGTAATTCAATTTTCAAAATTTTGACTAACAAATAAGAATGAAAAAAGAAATTATTGAAGACATTGGTAAAAGTGTTTCATTTGATTATCATATATTAATTTATTTTTCATCATATCATGAAATTAAGCAGATTAATCAATGGTAACTAACGAGCATTTATTTCTAAAAACAACAAGTCAACTGACTTGCTACACAGCACTTTGATTTTTAAATACTAGATCAGTATTACATACAAATCATTTGATTAAATAAGGGATAAGTTTCACTACAGAGAAATGTAGGAACTAGGAGATTTGACAAATACTTCACCATCATAAACCTTACTTTCTGTTTCCCCATATCAAACCTTCCTTTCTCTTAAAATTCCAACCCTCTAACTGTAGGATATAAATAATGGGACATTTTGTTGCTCTCTTCTACTTTCCTATCTTCTCTCTTTGTTTCTTTTCTAGATACAAGCTGGTGAACAACATTTATCACCAAAACCTCATTTTATTTGTCTAAAACCAATTACTCTGTGCTTATTACCACACAACTGTTAAAACATACGTTACCTTTAAATGCCGTCATATGAATTCATATTGACATCTATTGTTTAAGGCACCACAAGGGGAGACAACCCAGATACAAAATTGAGGACAAGTTCCTCAATGTGAAATACGAGACAAAAACTATGAAGTATTGCAAAAAATCTTCCATTAAAATGTTTTAATACAAAAAACTACATTTAGTGAACAATTATTTCAAAACTATGATTAAGTGGACCTTAAAATTGTTATTCTGATGGAATAATTTTTAAAAACTATAAAATATATAAAAGTTTTTTTAGTCATTAAGAATTATTCACAATTGAGACTTTTTCAAGTTTCCAAAATTACTACTATATAAAATCATTGAAGCATATCCATTTTAAATCTTTTTCCATAGGAAATATCCAACAAAATATTCAGAACATATTCAATTTTTCTCCAATACTAATAGTTTGAAAGAATTCTTAAGTGAATGGGAAGGAGATTATAAGAATTGAAAATTTCTGATCTACTTAAAAAAGTTAAAACAAACAAAACTAACCATTAAGGAATGACCAACAAAAAATAATAACTAACATGAAAAAAAACATAGCACAAGATCTCCAAACAAGTTTCCATGAACACAATGGTATGATAATTATCATTAACTGAACAAACTGAAAAAATTACGAGACTCTCGAACATTAAAAAACACATCTTCAACATGTAGGTAAAGATAAAAAGAGTTATCCTTCCTATAAATATAACATCATACATGAGGTATCTACCACTGTATGTGTTTGAACACATCAACAAAATAAATCTACCCAATGTTTAAAACATTCTAACAAGTACCCCTACAAAAGTACAAAGAGAAACTTCTTCATGCATCCATGAATAAATTTGTATTTCTATAAGACCCAAAACCATATCGGTGGTCGTTTTCACAGTACAAAAATATTACTTTTAGTAACAACACATTGGATCTTAACAAAAATAACATAAGTGCTTGTTATGTCATTAATCAAAATTTAACGACCATGTCATGAAAATATTAATCCTCTAAAAATTGCATCCAACTTGAAATAGAGATTATGTTTTTTTGTTTCAATTTTCTAATCAAATTTCAACTTTCAGTCAAAATAAGATATTTCACTTACTATTCCATGTTGGATAGCACAAAACACTTATTGAATTAAAGCTTTCTTTTTTGTTGTGTCTAAGTTTTGGAACAATGAAGAAATGAACAAGGAAAAGTCTTGTTTCATTTCTTCCTGGGTTAAGCATGAAATTTCAAACACCAGTTGCAATGCTTCAAACTTAATTAACACTTCACTATTATACAACATATTCAATTTGATACCTCACTTGTGTAAAGCTAAAACATATGATGGTACTTCCTCGAATAAGCAAACTAGTTTTTACCAAAGTTGATAAGGTTTCATTTGGATTATTGACTACTGGTTTTTTTTGTACTTTTTACTTCTCAGAGTTTATAGGTCTCTGCAAGATTCTGGCTTATAATCTCTTTGGAGAAATAATATGTAAATTGAAAAATATAGATGATTTAAAAACAAAACAAAAAAAGATTCTAAATATTTTCACTTTGATGAAGACAAATGAAGAAAACTTGGTAATGATTTGGCAATGGATTTTGATTTTATTTTATCAAATCTCATAAATGACTTGAGATTGTTTGGACATAACTAGGATACAATGCTAACAGATTAAAATGTTATTAAACGAAAGAAAAATGTTAAACTATTTTCAAACAATTAGCTTATAGGAACTACTGCATGTAATAATTCTAGATGCATTCTTCCTTCTTCATATTCAATTATTCTAACTCTCATATATTAAATAATTTCATAATCACTATGCTCCCCAAGTTCCTATTATAAATACATAAAACAAATTATGAGATACATACTTAGTGATGTAATAAGTTCCAATGTATCTCTTTGTTTTCGAAAAGATGTGCTTTTTATTTTATTTTCCATCTTCTAATCATGTACAGGAGTTAAATTTGCCCTTTAACTATTGTTGTGGAATCAAGACACATTTAAAGGTGAAAGGGCACTAGGTGGGAAGGGAGATAAGCAAGGCACCATACGATATTGCAACATAATGTTATTAACAAATAAAAGGCAGATTTTTAAGATATCCAATCTTTCAGTTTTTAATCAAACTGAAACTCATATCAACAATAGTAATAAAATATTGAAAATATGACTTTGATATATATAAATTTAAACATTTAATGTAACAAGATTAACACATACTTAATTTGTACACAAATCTGAAATAGCTGCAGTGATGCATTTTGGGAGAGACTATGAGGCTCCCCACGGGATAAATCACATTTAATTCACTTTGATAACAATACAAAGTACAACAATGAGTCTTTACTTGACAGTGTAAAAACCTAGGTTTCAAAACTGACATTCAAACATAACATTACATAATTATTGTTTCCTTTCAATGAAACAGTATTACCGAGAAGGAATGCTCCTTTCTCTATTAAAGTGAGATCATTCTCTAAGAAACAGTCTCTTTGATTCTTTCTCCACATAAACCTTTCCCACCATTCTTTCATAAACTTCATCATCTGTTCATCACAAATCTATCCATTGTCTTTTCCTATCAAAATATATTGTTCTTAACCAATGCGTTCTGTTAACCATAAGACATACATCTGTTCTGAAACTGATCTTCTAGTTGGGCCCAGTCTTCTTCGTCAGTCTGGACAACTGATTGATTCTACAATGTCTTTGGCATTCTCAATGATTCTTTTAAAATCTTTGCTCACTTTGTCAATGCAAAAGGCCATATCTTGCTTCCACTCACGATTCCAAAGGATTATTTCCCCTTCTTCAGAGCTCTGTCTTTCGTCCATCATGGGAATAAATGGTCTGAAGTGAATCACACAGATCATTGAGTGGACCAATCACAGAAAGGCTTGTAAACTGCCTTAACCTCTGGCCTTTGATCTTGGCCATGAGACAGGTCACTGATAAAGCAGTAGACCAATTTTGGGAACAATTTCATTCAAAGCCTCTTGATAACTTTGACTAGCTCACTCATCGTCTTTGTCTGCCTGAGGTTTGATATCACAGGCCTCGAACAGCTCCTCAGGTGTATAGCCCAACAGACTCTGTAGATCACAAACAAATCGGTAGACGTAGCGTTTCCCTGCTGTCTTGTGGATGATGTGTTTGTCATAGTAATACCTCAAACCACGACTCAGCTTCTCATAGTTCATTTTGGGCTTGTTTTTACGGATTCCCCATCGCCTTGCCACCTCATCAGGGTCAGAGAGCTTGAATTCCCAGCCGTCTCCTGTCCAGCTGATGAAATGTTCACACGTCTTGTCTGTAAGGAGTTCCAGAAGAAACTGCCATAGCTGGATAGGACCGCTTCCTGTAATGCATAAAGAAATCATAATTAGAATGATTTATTTTACAGCAATCAAAAAGTAAGATGAATAATTAATTATTCTTGGTACTGTGATTGAGCTGCCTATATGGGGACCTTCATGTGAGAGGAAACTGAATTACATGCTCTGGTTGTAATCCCTCTCCTTTTCCTTTCATTTCTAATAACAGTCTTAACGAAAACATGAAATCGTCAATGTCTTTACATTCATATTCACAAATTCGTACTTAAGACACTTAAGTCATCCTGTCTGAGGTTAAGACTATTCATTACTGAAATATGGGGGATAATGATTCTTACAAGTCTCACAAGTAGTTAAACATGAGGAGTTGTCTCCCTTACAACACTCACCTGAGTAACCAGCCAGAGCTGCCGCCTGAATCATGGGTTTCCCGTCACAGTAAACGTTTGTCGGGGAGGACTGTAGTGACCGGTAACCACTGGACAAACTTGACCGAAGGTCAGCGGACTGCCAGCTCTCGTTACAGTCTTGGCCTGCGCAATCCTGCGGTGACCAAGGGCATTCCTGTTTGATACTGGGTACTGTGTGAAACGTCTGCTGTTCGTAGTAGTTTTCGTGGGGGAGGCTGTCCTGTCGCATGTACTGATCTATAATGGGAGGAAATTTAGTGGTTAGAATGTGTCAAATACATCTACATCTACATAATTATTGAATTAAACAGACCCAGGCAAGGAAACTGCATCTCCCAAAAAAATTCAAACAAAATATTAGTTAAGAAAATAAGATAATGCTGCTAATTTCAAACACGAAAGAAGGCAGGAAATTTCTTTTACATGTAGTATAAGTAAACTGAAAAATTACTAGCTATAGGTATAAGCATAGATTTTCAAAATAAATGTTAATATTCCCTAAATGAGGATAGCCAACTATTTATACGCTTGAATTTAAACCAGAAAGTGAGGAAAACCAAGAGCAGCTTGTCAGTGTCAGTAGCAGACAGAGGGATTAAACAGAGACCATCCCTAAATCCCTGGATCATCCCCAGCCTCTAAATCTCACTCAACGACTCACTGGGGCTCCACAAAGGAAAATCAAATTTCAATTCAAAATCTCATTTTTTCCCCCGAAATAACACATTAAGATCGAAGATATAAACATATGAAATTTACAACTAGTAAAGGTTAAATATAAAGCTACTTTGTCAAAGACAAGGGAATTTTAAAATAATGATGGTCTTTTTTTATTTTATTTTTTTCAAACTTCTCCTGCAGAGAGCCCCATGATAACTCACAGATGCAGCTTTTTACAAATTGTTTTGATCATTAACAAACTCCACACCAACTGACTGGGCTGGAGGGGGATAAACACTACCCTCAATGTCTGTATGGTCTAGTTACCCACTCGCCACATCAAACATCCCATACCACTTTGCAGTAGGCCAGTCTGATGCTAAATTCCCCCCAGTTCTGAGTGCCAGATGTACTGATGAGGTATATAATAAAACATCAGTAATCTGTATCATAAACCCTCTGTGTCTATACTTACAGATTCTATACAAAAAGATTTAATACTAACCACTACTTGTCATATTAGAATAATATACTTCAGCTACTTTTGCCGAAAACGAACACGATGAAATCTCTACTCTATTTGTTCCTATCTGAGCCATTTCAGGGGAAACTTAAAACTATTCCCATATTTCCTCTTTTAGAAGACTTTTTTGTTTTTTTAGATCTTCAGCTTTTTTTCATATTCCAAAACTATTTATCTGGTATCTTTGAATTTCTCTACTACGTTTTGACCCAAGATTTCGCTATCATATCGAGGCCAAAAATAGAAAGTAGTGAGATACCTTCTCTCTATCGTTAGATTAAATAAAATTTCTGCCACTCCTTTAATTTTCGCCTGCCACTAATAGGGACCATATTGAATGAAATCTTACTAAATCATATTTAGTAGTCAAAACCTGAACCAGATGTGCATACAGGTGACCCTTGACCCCACATGCCAAGATTTGACCTTCTGACCTAATGCAATGACCTATTGACCCCCTTAACCTTTAAATGCCCATGGTTTGAGCGAAGTATCCTAATTTATGACCTGATAGATCTGTCTAATGCTAATTACAATGTCATTTCGTTTTCATTTTTAAATAATTTTTAATTAATTTTAAATCTTTCATTGAAGTGTAAATAAATTTTCATTTTCCTTGTATAAATTGTCTAATTCATGGCTGTGGGTGAAAAATATATGATTTTCAAAAACACTGAATTTCATCATTTAAATTAAATTTTACCATAAATGTAAATGACAAATTACTAGGCTAGCAAATTAATTGTAAAAGAAGTTAGTCGTTTTGAAATAATTATGCAAGAAGCACATTGTAATGCAAAAACTTGCCCAGAATAAAATATTTGACGTCATGTAGGTGAAACCAAAAACAAAGGTAACTGCCCTACACTAAAAAAATCAATTAAAACATCATGAATTTTAAAACTAAATGCTGAATTCTACCACTTACTTCGACAGAGGTTCTCGGGAGGTGGAATATTTGGGCGGTATTTCTGTTCAGGAATAATGGGATAGAACTCAGGACTATGGTCATAATAATTGTTGTGCTCCAATCGCTGGTAGTCTGAGGAATCGTCAAAACTGTTGCCGTTGACAACATTCTCACCGTTGATGTCATTCAGTGCCTGCATAGACTCACTTATTTGGCCATAAGTACCTGAAGTCAAAAATTATTAAATTATTAAAAAGTTATAAAAACTTCCATCAAGAGAGTAAATTTGTTTATTTTAAATGTTACATGAACTGCCAAGCGTATGAATATAAATAAGTAACTTTCCCGAGGCAGCATCAAGGCTCATTTGCAAGAAATTCATTCAAGTGTGACGATTAATGATGGTTATTATAAACCTGACAGTACTTACATTTATTGTCTATGTAGCCTTGACTGGTCGGCGGCTGAGAGGTGGGGACTTTACTCTCAATCCGGTTATAACCTAAAATTGAAATATTTACAGTAAGAACAAAATTATCTAATTACTCATTAAAAAAATCATCTTTTTTTTGATATGTTTGATGTGAAAATAATTATATACAAATTATTTTTATTACAACACAGAACAAACATGCCGAAAACAAAATGTACATTACACCAGTACATTACACTAATTAGCTCAGAACTGTGAAATATATATATGACACACTAACGTCATTAAATAAACGAGGAAAAGATTGTGAAAGTGATACATATGTTAACATCACCATGCTCTATATCTACATTAACTGTAGTGTTTGCTCATTCATGCATAAAAGAGACATGTTTTTATTATCCAGTTTTTCATGATGTGCAAGATTTACCTTGTTGAAGGAAGTGCTCCCCAAAGTCGGGCATGCAAACAGGTTCACTATAATTGGGCGGGACATTGCACAGTGACGCCCTCTCTTGGGCAACCTCTGAAAAGGGGAATAACTCTGTTATATTTTTTTTCTTCTTAAAAGTGCAGTTCTAAGTAATAAATGCATGCATGATTTTATTTCTTTTCAAAACATTTAAAAGGATGATGACTTGTTGCATCTGAGGCAATACAAGAATTCCCATGCAAGGTATATGATGCATTCATTGAACATCTGATTCACTAAAAAAACTTCACAATATTCAGTCATGCTTGAAACGGTTCTCAATCAATTTATCCAATCAATTACAAGTATTTTGCCTTAATGCCCATAACAAGCCACACCTATTATGGTTTTAGTCCATCCCTAATTGCAAGCCACAATAATGACATCTAACAACAATCCAAAATCCACACACATTATACTTAAGCTCCGCCCTCAAAAATAATCCACGCAAACCATAAATTTACAAGCATGGTTTGTCATTATATTTTAGTCTGCCCATACCAAAAACACTTTGAATCCTAATTAGAAACTCAAATTAACTCTAATGAAAACGATACTCATTAAGCTGAAACTCTGTCCCAACATATGCTTGACCTCTGTCCCAACATAAGCTTGACCTCTGTCCCAACATAAGCTTGACCTCTGTCCCAACATAAGCTTGACCTCTGTCCCAACATAAGCTTGACCTCTGTCCCAACATAAGCTTGACCTCTGTCCCACCATAAGCTTGACCTCTGACCCTAACTTAAGCTTGACCTCTGTCCCTAACTAACCAAATACTGTTTGTGCTAAAACTCCACCCCTTACAACATACAACACCCTTTAAACTATAACTCCACCTAAACAGGCCACACCCACCTTTCTGGAGCTCCTGTAAGTGTTCCCACAGAATGTCGCCCATGTAGGGCGGGGCCAGTTTGAGGAACTCGTCCTTGCCGTTCTTGATCATCTGCTGACCATTGATGGCGAAGTTTCCCATGCTGATTCCCTGGACATTGAACTCTTTGACCGCCCACTGTAACCACTGTACAACCTGTATCTCGCTCCACTGGAGGGGATCTAAAAATAGAACACCAATCAAATATAGTTAAAAACATTGACAATATCCATTCAGTTGCCAACCAAATTTTGAGTAGGAAATCATGAAATCTTAATACATTTGTTGATAGTTAGAAATGATATTTCTATGTATGTCAGTGCAATTTGACTCTTCTGTCGTAAAATTTTAACATTTCTTTCAACAAGACAAAAAGCCCTCTCTGTTTTCCCCATTAAACCTAAACAATGAACGTAGATCCAGGTTGGACACAAATGCATCATTTCTTCTGTCTGATTGTCATACACATAAAGCTGCCAAACTCCACTTTAGGATACTTACAGTTATCAAACATCCTACCCAAGAATCCTATCCAGGTAAAATTTTATCCGACAAAACACTTGATAGTGTTTCTATGTAGAAATCAATTGGATGTTATAATCAAATGAGGCTCAACACCTGTGCTTTATACCTGCGCTAAACGAACAAGTGTTTTAACTAATTAAAGCTTAACGTAATTTACAAGTAATCTGATCATACAGTTAGTTCATGTCTATGATGTTCCTCTCTGGGGAGAGTCAAACGTACGAACGACTGTGATTCTATGTCCCTGATAACTTTGTCGCGCACCGTAGTACGACGAGCCTTCAGCCCTAACCAGACTCTCTCAAACACTTATCCGTAATTGTTTCTCGTCACGAGGGAATCTACACCACGTCACAATAAAATGGCGTGCTAATTTTCAAAAACAAATCCGAAAGAGCTATTTAGTGATAATTATTTCAACCATTAAATGCCGTGATTTGCTGACTATCATTGTCTATTAAGGATATTACATTCCCATGATTTGTGTTCAACTTTAACCAAATTAGATGATGAACAGTCGGGCGAGGTGTTTAAAAACAATTATTTTGATTCTGAATCCTGGCACTATACACCGAATAAAGGTTACAGTTGTAATGGAGAGGGTCATTTTAATATTGAAAGTGCCGATATTGGCCCTGTGCACAGTGCCTGTGAGACAGGCTATTGGTAAATTACTCATTAACTGAGAGAGCAATCACCTGTTATGTTGGACCCCAGTAGACGGACCAGCCACTGGACCATCGGCCATCATCACTGATGGCAACTACATATACATATACAAAATATCACGCTTGGCAGGTGACAGATGGCCTAATTAGTCCATTTTTTTTTAAATTATATTTGTCATTTTTAACACTTTCATGAATATTTTCCCATCATATCATCCCAATTTGACAAATATTTGCTAATTAAAATCTATTTAACTGATTTTCCTGTCAAGATAATGTTGATTTTCTGTTTCTATCCAATTGATCACTGAACAATGTCCTAATTTTGTCGAGACAAACATATTGTATGCATTTTTCAATAAAAATTAAAAATTAATCTATATACATTAAAACACCAGATTCATCTTGCTTAATATGTGAATGACTTTGATCCTGTATTTTTTGTTATCGGTAATAGAAAATGACTTACCTTTTGGAATATTGTATTTCTGCATATCAATGTCAAAGCTCTTGAAGCACTCGAGGAAGGCTTGAGACACCTTCTGGTTGGATCCAGGGGTGAGGGGCGGAACCTGGGGGGTTTGGGGAATGTCTGTAACACATAAAGGCGAAATCCATAAATAAAACATCAAAACTAAACAAGATGTCTGTCACAATAAGTAAAACGAAATAATTCGTAATTATAACAAAGAAATATTGAAGTAGTTTTCTTCATTACCTTCAACTATAGTTCAATTAAATATCCGTAACAAGATTGTTAGACTCAATGTAAGGAAACAAAAATGTGCAATCGTAATCCAATTGAAAACATCACTATCCAGAGCAATGGCAAAGCTTCTAAGTATTTAACTATCATTTACTTAACAACCATCGCATACAGACACACACACTTAATCTGAACTCTTTAGTGAAGGGAGACACAAAAAACAACCAGATACGATTTTAACTCTCTCTATCTATTCTGGTAGAACGCTAATCATTGGTTAATTAAGATAAGCTATCTAATCTGTAAATTGTATAATTTCAATTTACACATTAAAGTAAGTAAAGACTATCTGTACATGACACCTTCGTTTGCCCTTTAATTTGCTGATGAGTTTGAAATCGGACTCCTACCTATCATGTTAGGCGATTAGAGTTATCTCCCCAAATGGTTACTGGCTGGCCCCTATGATCTTACAACAATGCAAGTTCTCCGGAGATCACGCGAGGTTAAGCAGCTGAAAGTGACTGGGGAAGCCAACTCGAAATCTTAATCCACCCAAAACAAACCTCTAGCTTGGTTATCCACGCACGTACAAGGAAAAATTACAAATAATGTTTTTTGCAGTTGCCATTAGCAAAGATGTAGGTTTCATATTGCCCATGAATGATCGAGCTTTTGGTATGCAGTAGCAGCTTTTCCAAGAGCATTCAAAGGCAGTTGCATCTTCACACATAAGAAGTATGCAGAGCCAACAAATGAAGAACTTTCCTTTGCTACCTGTTACTTGTTAATATTACAAATTTGTAGGTATTTCTTTCACCGAACATAAACTTTCATATCATGTCTACAGAGATGAGGTGAGTGAGAGATAATCGTTTTGTAAACGTTCCTCTGATCTTCTAACACGGCATGTTAGAGAAAGTTACGACGTCATTGAGACTAGTGTAAGCTATGAAAAGTACATAAATCAAAAGCATTATTCTGAATCAACACACGTACAAAGATAATCATTCCTCTGTTTTCTGTTGGACCGTCAATTAAACACAGAGTTGAGTGTCCGTGTTCCAACAATGTTAACAAGAGAAAAACCGTGTTTAGTTCAGTTATCATAGGGAACCAAACCTGTTTAATAGTCTTTGAAGAATAAATACAAGATAGTGCGTAATGTTTGGTGAGTTTAAGACATTGACCCTAATGCTGTGACCACAATTTACCTGTAGACACAAGTAAAAATTATCTTAATTACCAAATATATCTGGCCACAGAATGACACAACAGATAGGATAAGACATTTACAACTGGTAATGTTTGTAAATCTTAGTGTCGCGGCCACAAACAGCTTATCCCAAACAGACACAAGTTTGTCAAACTGTAACTTAATCACACCAATACAAATTGGTTACACAGAACACAATATCTTAACACTGAATTAAGTGAACAAAAAAACCTTTTTATCAGAAAATACTTTCCTCCATAAAAATACTTTCTGCTAACTTCTCTGATTCTCAGAACCAAGGGTAATACTACTATGAACATTTTGTACAGCTATATAAAGGAATACATAAGCTTAATAAAGTATCTGAGTGCTATATATAAAATTGCTTCCTTGTTATAGCTTCGACAAATGTTATTGTCACAATTTCATGATTCCATTTTGGTTTAATATATTTATTACTGTTGTTTGGTAAATCAAAATATCAACTAGGGATGTATTTTTGTACCACACGAGATGCTAATTTCACCTGAGCGAACACGTGATGTAATCGTGGACATGTTGCTGTCGTCTGCTGTACAAGATATTTTACAGTCAAGGGCTTGGATTCAATGACGGTATTAAATTAACAAGACAAAGATGGATATTCTGGCCTAAATTTGAGAGGTAACTGCCTCCTAAATCATAACAACTTTCTCTGTACAGAAGTACACATTTATGGATATTTCTTACTTAAAACAACAGGTGTCCTTAACTTTTGCTTACTCTATACAAGTTGTATTTGTCATGGCAAAAAAATAATACCTGTTCTGTATCGTTTCCAGCTTTTTCTTTGAAGATATTGTAATTGTTTAACATCAAATTTACAAAATACAATTATTTTCAACAAGATGCAGTGAAAGCTTATTCTACTTTAATAACGTTTCTCCAGAGGAGAAAAAAACCCAACGTAAATGGATCAAATTTAATACCACCTCATAAAAACGTTAACTTCTAAAAGTACAATGTATCATAAAAACTTTCAGACATTTTCTAATTTCGCATTAAATCTACTTTGACATATAAAAAGGTATAAAGTATCCTTTTAAATTTCAATTAGATTTTTTATGTTGTAGTTCTAGATGAGCGCCTGTGGCCAGCATAATAACCATGTCATTTTAAAAGGCAACGGAAATAGGTTGATTTATAAGTAGGGGGGAAGCGAAAAAAATCATCTGCCTTTTCGTCTGTATTCAATCACAGACGATCACAGACGGCCACTCAAACATAAGCTTGATGATTTTAAAGTAAAAACTATCAAATCCGCCCCCGCAAACTGGTGATCAGTGACCACGACTAAACAGGACGCTGGATGATAAGAGGCAAGAACCGTGACAGGAAAAATATAAACACAGACACAGGATGTACTATATTGTGTTTTGCTGAAGAAAGGTTTTACTGTTAATGTAGTGACACATTATCTTACATCGTTATTGTTCATAAAGATTTTTTTAGATTTCTTTTTCAAACTCTTTTTTATTTCTTAGGAGATTCTGAATTAATAAATGGAAAAAATATTCAAACATGGAAAATTGTTCTCCATTATATACAGGTATGACTAATATGAGTGTAGAAGTTGACCATGTAAGTGGACAAGGGTCACTCTTGGTCAGTCTACTGACACACTTCTAACCACAACCTGTCATATATATTAAGCTTAGTCCAGGGGAAATTTATCTGTGGTCAAGCATAGGGATGACCAACACAATAAATAAAGCTTGTGATTCACCCATTTATGGTCAGGTTTTGGCCAGGAAACGCTGACAAAGGCCTGATAATGGATGTAATAATGATGTAGTCGACCCTACCATCAGGATCAGGAACTTAACAAATTATCATGTTCACCTGTCATCATACGGTCCTGACTAATGACAACACATATTCTTATGAATGAAATCAGGGGAGCTTTTTCTGTATTTCATGCATAAAAACTCATCTTTGTTCGATAACTTTCTTCAATTCATGCCTTGTTTATTTTTTGTTTCACTTCCTATAGCTAATATTTTTGATATTGAAGGCTGGGCACTTGACATCAATGTTCTTTGGAGTTTAAAATGAACACCGGATGAGTATCATTAGCCCGTTCAGCCAGGGGTGACACAAGTTTTTACAGTTTAACATACGGGACCAGGTGTTGGAGAAAACTTTAAAACCAATATTTATCATGTTCGAGCACTGTCAATTGTCAGAGTAGCAAGAAAACCACAAAAGACGGTATTGGTTATGTAACCAAAGCAGGAAATTACTACCTAAGTTATCAAAATAAATGGACAAATGGTGATAAAATCAGTCACTTTGAACCCTGACTAAAGAAACTCTACATTTTGAAAACTTTACTGAATACTGGAAGTTTAACACATCTTTAAGGAACCTTATGTATCGGCTAGGACATCCATTATATCTAGATATTTTAGTAGATACTGTTCAGCATGTATAGCAAGCAGAACGAAGATATCACAGATTTTGGGCATTTGTGGATAGCAAATCCTCCCCGTGGCAGCAGGGATTATTCTCCATCTCTATACTCAACAGGATACAAACTATATCAAGGTCTAAGCCAATAAATATGCTTCAGACTGATGCTGTTTATACGCTGAAAAACAACAAAGGATTCAGCATTGGCACAAAATTAGATTTGTTTTTTATTCAGTTGAACCTCTTACATGAAACTGTACCTTTACCACAACAGTTTTTGCACAGTACCATTGACCTTAGAATAACTAAGTTCATGCATTCCTCACAGTAGTACATCTGTAATAGTATTCTTCATTTTTACTTAAGATTTAACAGTAATGTCTTTGGAATAATAGGTAATTCTTTGCCAATGTCATTATCAATGATGGGGAGTTCATATCCTTACAGTAGAAGGCTTGGCCAACATTAAGATTGTGATACTTATAGTAAACATATTTCCTCCATTCATCAGATCTCCCTGGTTACAGCTTACATAACCCCTACATACTCCAGCTACCTAGCAAGGGAGATTACTGAAGGTTATGCTGTGCTGACTTCCCCATATCAGAAATAGTACAGTCAATATCAATGAAAAGATCAACCTATTTAAGGTAACAAGGGCATAGTTGTTTGATAAAGAACATTAAATTTTCCAAACAATATTTTCGTTATCACCATTGCTTTTAAGAAAGTTCATATTCATAAATAGAAAGATTTTCAATTGCAAATTTGATTAAATATAACACATAATATTAATTGAACTATTTTTATACATTCAAACAAAAATTTCAGTGAACAAAACCAGGCCTGTTACAAAAGGGGAGATAACTTATCGAAGAAAAGGGAGATAACTGCACATGCAAATGAACCGAATGATGGATATCAGGTATACAAGAATGTAGTTAACATTCCTTAACATGGAATGACTTCAAGGTAAACAATTCACTATTGATTTTTTTTACAAATATTTTCGTTTCCAAACAACCAGTCTCTAAAGGAATCACAGGTATAACAAAACACAGGTATGAACATGATCGTTACAGGTGGGAGGCTTTCAATGATACAACCAGTCTGCAGCTCTAAAACGTATATCAAGGGCTCAATTTCAATACAATTGTGAACATTCTTAAAATTACACAACTGAGATTAAGATCGGTGCGTTTGATGTTTACTTTCACAACTTTAAAAAAAAAAAGATAAAAATAGATCTTATCAGTACATTATTAGGATTGTATCAGCTAAGTTAACTGTTTGAACTGGCACACAGACAGATAGTATGAGTGTAATTATAAAAGCCTATAAAACAGTGGAGCAGGAAGAAATCTACAATTCCCATTAAATATATAAGATTATACATGGTCATAATAAATATTTCACTTTCATTATGTATTTGTGTAAATGTCGTCTTAATGACAGAAATTATATGTTTCTGGGGCATGAATTATTCAGATGGGCTGTAGTTGGCTTCTAAGCCGCCAAATAGCTTGTTCCTTTTCAAATAACAAAACAGTTAGGGTGAATTAAAACTTGTTGTAGCGGTATCATAATATTATATTCCACAGACATAATTAGAATGAATGAAAATGTCATATTTAGGCATCTGTGCTTATCAAGTGACAAATGAAGGCAACAATTTGTGTGTGTCAGCCCTATGTACAGCACGTTCCTTGGGACAGTATTACAGATTTAGATTGATAACTAGCTATAAAGTTTGCATCGTTTTGGGCTCTATATAATCTATCAAATTAATCCAATAAAAATTATTTTCCAATGAAGCTAGATTCTAAAACTAGTACTTACTACTTTTATTGGCTGGGCAGCCAAAAGATTTAAACATTGATATGACTTAATTACCCCAAATATAGTTACCAGTTTTCAGGACAATTGAGCCATTTTAAGATAAGGGCTATTTTGAAGCAACGAAACACAAATATGACATTTGAATCAAGAATTGATGACATTGAAATAAAATAAAAATCTTCATCTGATTCTTGTCAGGTTTTTATCTTAAATTGATTGTATTTTGAATAAAAGTTTTAGTGACAGAATTCAATAATTGAAGAATGAAACCCAGTAGACAACTTAATAATTGTATCGTTTCTGAGATCAGCCAACTTCAATGTACTACAAGTCATCAACACTAGTTCTCTTTATTTTCTACCCTAACAGCCTGCCCGCATTAATGCCACATCTTTATCACTAAATGTCATCTTTAACACTTTTAGTCAAATAAAAATAAAATTCCTGTACATGTTCAGCAGACGGTATAGCCAATGGCTGGGCTCGGTTTGGCTTGACATCTTGATACAAAAAACGTCTAAAATTAAAGGACAATGGCAGCGGCCATGCTCAACTGATACGTCAGTCCTATTAACATGATCTGATTATCCGATACTTTCAGTCCCTGCCAAAAATAAAATTGTACATTCGGCTGTCCCTGTAACGACGGTAGAATGAATACCCTTGTTAGCTTGTATTAAAAACTAGTATAAGCTCAGATTAGGTGACAACACTTGACACACCCGTAAGTGACATAGAAATCGTTGGAGCATGTCGCGGTAAAACGCCAGGTGCTTTAACAGTGTGCCGTGAGGGGATAATCATACAGATTGGAAGTAAATGACTAGTTTCTAACTAGCTTCTAGTCCAACACCTCCTCTAATGATACCTGCCAACCCCGAACCTCACAGGCCAATGCAAATAGACAGTGGCAATGAATAAACTGAATAAAAATCCACAGTTACTTATACTATTTTCCCTGCGGCACCTTGATTGACGTTTCATCATGAATGAAAATTGTGGTTTAATATAAAATTTCCAGGGCAACTGAAAAGACTTTTTATGAATGAAGCCCAGTTATTTGACAACACTTAAATGAAGGCTTTCTACAATACTGCTGAGGTAGATTTTACACACAAATGCTATATATGGAGATTTGCCTCCATTAATGTTTTTTACAAGGTAAGTCAGCTCCATTCACAAACGACCTTTCACCTCTGCTGGGAGATTAGGCGACCCTTGACCTTTGAGTATTTTGTGAATGGGGTCTGGCTATGTGCCAGTCTGTCTGTAGTTACACTAGAGACCCTGCTAGTGTTGTGTGTGCCAAGTTCTGCTGGTGTATCATAACATGTGTTTCTGCCAGTAATTAAAGAGATATAAAGGTTCCCTATCTTCATCAGTGAGGCTGTGCAAGCAGAGATTTTTCTTCAAGGAGTAAATGTGCCAAAAGTTTGAAATGAAAACACAACACAATGTGTTGTAGTAAATGTTCCAGAAGTTGGCTATCGTAATTTGTTAAAAGTATTTTTCATGCGTCTATCAATCTACCAATATGTCCCCTTTACATATGTGGCAGGTGAATCCATATTCTATTCTGTAAATACCAGAAACAAAGAATTTTGATGTAAAATATAGCACAGCTGAAGAATATGTGCAAGTTTGTTACTGATCACCTACAATCACAATATTATGTATAGATTATAAATTAATACAAGGAGTGATATCATTTCATTACATTTCTCAACACACATATATATAATGCAAATATTTTATGTGTATCATGAAGTCAGATATCCCTAATATACCCTGAATATACTCATTTGCCATATTTTATTTTTGCAGAATAAAACCAGAGAAAATATCATTCTTGGGCACAAGTTGTGAAAATTAATTCCTATATTTGGATTTGTCAGAGAAAACTAATTTCTAAATCTGACATTAAATGATCGTAAAGCTCCGTAATGGAAGAGATATAATACCACATGTGTTAAGACTAGATCTGGATTTAAAACATCATCTGTTACATAAAAAGAAACAATTAAATTGAGAACATGTTTGGAGTGTGACGCTCACCACCCTTGGACGATATAGACATAAGATCATATTCAAACTTAAAACAATTCCTCACGAACTCTCATCTCTGGCAGTCGCTTTTAGAAATCATGGAGCTGTACTAGAAATATGGAAACATTTAAACAGGAACTTTGAATGTAATATCTTAATTAATTTTTTTTCCAAAATCAATATGTAGATAATTGAAAAATCATTTCATTTTCAAAGCATATGTCATCTTCTAAATAGCCAATAGCAGCTACAAAATCATAAAATTATCTCATTTCTTTAAAACCTAGGAAAATGTGGCATCATATCTATGCATAGACAACAGGATACAGTTTACTGTTAACTTACATATATTTTACAATCTAATCATATTTTGCTTAAAGACTTGGAACAATTTACTTTTTCTTCTACAAAATTTGCTGAAACTTAAATGTAATTTCTGAATGTAATGTGTTGCAAGAAATATGTGATAAGAAAGTTTACAATTTCCGTGCAATAGTGTAATACTTACAAATTTTGGTCTTTTACATTATAGCAATCTCTGCATTTCCTTCCTTTGCCTTACAAACATTTTTCTGACAATGATGAAAATAAGGCCCCATTCCGCCTTAAATGTTTATTCCAACAAATTTAAATGACTTGATGTTAAACTTAATGAATAGCAATAAAGACGCACTAACATTTAATTTTGTCTCAATCAGACAGTGATTTATGCAACCATATCATTATCTACCCTCTGATTTACATAACAGTTTAATTTTAACTTTGTGGTCAACACAGCAATAAATTGAGTATAAGGTCGTGTGGGGGTCAATTGTGAACAATTAAATCTTTTGTTTGATGTTGAGTGTGTGGGCGGTAGGAGGTCGGGTCGCTATTTGATCTCAACATTGGAGGTGATTAAGAGAAGGGACTGGGTACCTTTCCCTCTCATAAGTTTGGCCGCCTTGTCAAAACCTTGACCACATCTATCTGCCTAATTGGTATCATCCCTAAACTCAAACTGACCATTAAATCACTGAGATGGTCAAGGATGAGCAGGCAATTTCAGTCTTGACCTGTCCACCTTTTAATCCTTGTAGATTTCTTTTCAAGATTTGGCAACCTCCATTTGCTTCATCAAGCTTCTAATCAAAGTCAAGACCACTCAATCACATTACCAATCAAAGCACGGTGATTTAATTGTCAAGTAATTTCTCTCTTGTAACGAAAACATTAATCTTTTAATATTTTTATTATGCAGACTTAAGAGAATTCAAAAGTGTCTTTGAGGGTGGGCCCTGGGAAAAGTTCAGTCATGAATGTGCGTCAACACAATGCCCTATAAAATACAAGAATTATCTTATATGACTGCTTTTCACAACTGTTACAAATCATTCTAGCAATAAAATACAAAATACAAAAATGAAATCCAATCCTTCATTGACATTGTACACACTACAATTCTCAGATTTCACATTTAAATGGATTTCCCTTCACTCTGTTGGATTAAATTTCTATTATAAAAGTAGCCTTACCTCTTTCAAATGGCATCACATATATATATCCATCTTCATCTTCCTCAATATTGTTCTTCTCGTCTAATTTAAATTCTATTACGGTCACCGTCAAATCTTTTTTCTTTCCCATTTTGTTGAATATCAGGTAGCACTTTTTGATTGATAACTATTTTTCTCTATATAAATGTTTAGTCTTAGTAAATAAACTCCAAACACCCTTACTGCTGTGTTTGCATCAGAGTGCAGATTTATGGAAATAAAACACTGATTATCATTGGAAAATATTCAAATCCACAGGTACAAATTCCAAATGGCTTCTGTCAGATATGTCTGTATTGTGAAATTTTATATAAATCTTCAGACAAGCACTACAGAACAAGTATGATCTCTCAGATCGGTATTATCTCTGTTCTGTATTTACACTTGTGATCTCTCAGATCTGTAGTATATCTGTTCAGTATTGGTTAGATAAGCACCTCCAGTAAGCACTTTAGTCCAGTATGAGATCAGTGACCTCAGCTAGTTCTCATATATGGGTTTCAAAAAACATATACTCTGAGTTGAGAAAATCTTGACCACTGTACAAACATACTGCTCAACCCTATAGGGCTAATTGGACATCAATTAGGCTAGCACTAATACCTAGCCCACCCTGAGTTAATTGGGTCAATTAGGCTTATTTGACCTACTTAACTGAGGTGAGATATTCTCATTATAGGTCAGGTAAGTGACAAGAGGCCTGTTATTACTGTCAGTGTTGAGTAGTTCCACTTGATTGATTCCATAATGACCTTTAACCTCATGGTTGAGCAAGCACAGTGTACAAAATTCCAAACACATGCATAGATGAACTGCCGGGGCACATGTTTCAGATGAAAATTGCTCCTAATTGTCAATTATGACTTGATTTAGTGCAGATATGAAATGAAGTCCAACACTGACAGATAAGATATAGGAAACATGAGACAGATAACGATTTCAATTTCCCCAGCATCAGGTCCCTACTCCATGCTGCCACTAGAGGTAATATAGTCCATTAATATATATCATCAGTAATTACTCAGGAAAACTAGGCAAAATTAGCACTAATTCTTCAAAATTATGAGAAAACATTAATTAAATTATGAATATAGTAATATAAGTTATTTTTATTGTTTATACTATAATATTATTTATATATGCACCAAGACCAACATAATTTATAAGCAATAATAAGATTCTATTGGTTTAGTTTCAGAATTTATCAAATTATAAACTCATAGAGATCATTTAATGAATGTATTGGTGTTGATGGACTGTTAATGTTTATTTTTTTTAAATATTACATTATTTTTCTTATCGCATTTACTGGGAAAAAATGACAAGGTTATGTAAATTGAAAATCATAATGAAAGAATAGGCAAATTTTGTTGATGTTATAATCTATATTGTCAAAATTAGTGTACATTATTGCTTCATGAACTATCTCTCCTGTTTAATGTCTGAAAGGATATAAATGAAGACACATTTAAAAATAGCAGACTTGACCAGGGATGAATTACATATTTATATGTTGACTATACCAATGTTTGGTAGATTTTGAAACCAGGTCTTTATGGTCTGTTTCACAATAACATCACATACTGTATAGATGTTCACCATAACGACAATGGACAATTACATCAATACGACAGACAATAGCACAGTTTTTAAAACTTAGTTTACCGTTCAGTTTACATTATATATAATATCCTTCATTTAATTACTATAATGAGTATATATTTACCAGATACATAATTCATCCAAATATCTCCCAAATGTAATGGATTGTGATGGTTGAAACATTGTTAGTGGATACGAGTGAGAATATTTGCTATTTTTTTGTCATTGCATTTGTATTTTGTGATAAATGATTTAAATTGGCTTCATCAAATGCTTTTCAATGTTCAGTTATGATAAACACACATTATTTGTTCAAGTACATGGGAACTAAATGTATAAAGTCAGTCTGTGATGTATTACAGATTTTGCCACCAAGTGCTAAATAGATGGAGTATAGCACAAGGCTTACCTGCACACCAAGTAATCGAGACCAATAAAACTGGAAATGAAATTTCACGACAAAAAATTTACACAACATCAGACCACCTAGGTTTATAAAGACGAAAATCAGATCCTATTGAAATCTGAAAAATGATTTCTCCCAATGAAAAATGATTACTGCCATAAAATCGTCTGCCATTGTTGTCGTGACAACAGAAGTTGTAGACCAACATCTTATTTATATTATTACTTATGTTGCTATTATCATAACAAAAGTCTTTGTTGATCATTTTAAAATATAAAAATTTTGTCTCTTAAAATTTGTTTATCGTGCTTCGATCGGAGTCGGACTTGAGATAAGACTTGCCATTTAAACACCAGCTAGCAACATAAAACCAACACGTACAATATACTGCCTATACTTCTAATCCCGAAACATTTCACAATGTTACTGAATCTAGTTTTTTTTCTCATGAGAATTTTATTCAAATTTAATTTGATTCACGTTGTCACATGAAAAGGATACGTTTTCAGTTTTGAGAAATATACTATGGTTTTACTTTTTAGTTTTTTTTATTTCTTCTTCTCCAAAACAACAATCTTACCATTGTGCGTCACTCTAGCTGCATGTGTCACCCTATGGTTTGATAATCATTTGTACCTACAGCATGGAAATCTTATAATACATGTTTTACTGAGACCCTCAAACATAAACGACAGCTTACATCACATATCACAACGAACTGGGTACATTAGTCATAGACAGATTTTTTCTATTTTCTATAGAAGCTTCTATTTTTAGTTTTCAACTTGTTCCTATTTTGTTTTCTGTATTCTTATTTTATCATGAGATGTCATCATTTTTTATTGCCTTCTTATGCACTCGACTCTTTCCATCTTTCCAATGGCTTATAATTCACAGGTTTTCAAACATTAGGTATTTTTAAAACATCATCTCTTATTTCTCAGCATCCCCCCCCTACTCCACCTACAAAGTGAAGTCGAAGAATTACTGCTATCTATACATTCATGACAGATCCAAGGCCAAGGCCAATGTCATTCTCCACATCGTTTTGTTTTGATGCCACCACCATGCAGAGTTTTAAGCCAAAAAATAATAAGTTACCATAGATCCATTATCTCAAGAGAGCTCTTCAAAGGGAGATAACTTGTGATTTTATATCCTAACAAAGTTTATAGCTTCTACCTTCAAAGAAGAGAAAAACGCAGGCAACTTACATTTTTACTAAATGATAATAACGGGCACATGGACAGTTTTAAGTTTTATCTCTATCATTATATGGATGATGCAATAAAATCTTAACATACAGTATAAACAAACCATCTAAAAAAAAACGATTTGGACGTTGTTTATGTTACTAAAGAGAAACATAACTAAAACAAAGGTAAATTAGATATCATTTTCTTACAAACAAGTCGCAAGTTGACATTTCTACTTTGTAATTACAAAAAAATTTGTAATCTACATCAGTTTCATCACGAATAATTTAAATCAAAGTTTAGTCCTCCTACTCAGAAAGTCATAAGTACCAGCAAACACTATCTGCAGATGACCTTGACTTTTTACATTGATATAAACCCTAACAAACTACTTTGGAAGCCACTACAAGATAGACTGGCACATCAGGATGATTAAGACCCTAGCTATATAACCTGTGTATGATTAAATTATATTTCGGGGAGAAAAAACAACAACAACAATATGCTAGTGATAAGTAACCTCCTGCTGTTTACATACTCACAAAAATAAACATTACTTATTCTCGAATCCAAATCTGAACCAGACCCCTGTTGGGAATCAAAAGACCATCTAACATTTGACAAAACTACCACAAAGTCTGCAGATTTGAAAGATGTACTTTAAAATCATATGGAGCGAGAAGCAGTGAGTGGAAATCTCCTGGAGCAGACACAAGACGTTTTTAGAGGCAGGTTATATGGTTTATGTATACATATTAAGTGATACCTATCAGCTGAATGTTAAAGAAGCAGTGGTACCAAGATAAGTCTCCCCCATCACTATCTGTGTACACCATATTGTTGGGGCGAAACACTTTGCTAAATCAAATATTAAAGTAGCACCAGTTTCTACTGTCATATCGTTTTAAAATCTGGTTATTTTCTAGGAGTTATATTTTCGCGATTTTGCGTGATGTTGCTTTGAATGCGAAAAAAATGATCAATGGTAATATTGAAAAATAACTCAATCATATATAGCATTATTTCAAAATTCAAAAGTCTCATTTTTATCAAAATTGTGAAAATAATGTTCTCGCATAAACACTAGGCTATACATTATTCTTTTAAGCGTTATATCTTAATTAGTTTGGGTGATCAACTTCTAAATTCACATTTTATTGATTTCTGATTTATTCTTTTTTCCTCTTATTTTCCAACGCATGTGATTTAGTAGCATGCAAACAGAAATCATGATCTATGTTATGGGAATGTTTGAAAAGTAACATTTACATCAACTGTGTACGTGCATTTGAAGATTTTCAGGAGCTTGAGAAAAACGTGACAAGCCAAATTATCAATGAAAGTATAACCACTGCACAATCTACAGATCTGAAACGTTAAAAGAGATTTACGTAAGAGACCTTCACCAGCTCACACCCTGACTCGTATTTTGAATTCAAACAAAACATCAGTGTGTACGTGTCGCATAGAAAATCGGAACTAATGAGCAAGCTTCTAGTGAGTCAAGTGTTCTGGTCGTATGTAAATATAGAAAAACGTCCAATTAAAACTGGCCTTACATTAAGTGTCTACATCCTCAACTGTAGCTTACTGAGGGTCAAAGCATCATATAATGAGTAAGTACTTACAACAGTCACGACAAGTCACCAAACCAAACCCTATTCAATTGATTCTCAGAATTACCTCCCTTTTCAACACTATTGAAGCAGTTTTTGAATGTAATAGATTTCAACTTCTGTTCAATATTTATCATCACAGTGCTATGTTCTGCAATACTTAGTTATATATCTTGGAATTATTCAAATATTGCTGAAGAAAAAGAGCAATATATTAATTTCTAAGGAAACTGCAATTGCATTGTGGGAATGTCTGTAGGTCCTTATGATTACAAGCATTGCTCAAAAAGTCTATGCACAGTGCAGGGGATGTTATATCTAGATCAAATTATAAACAAGATTTAAAAGTTAATAGATATTGTAGGTAAAAATGTTCAATGTATATCATATATTAATTCTAAAGTAAGTATGTATGACTCAAGTTCATTGACTTTAATACTGATCTACCTAGTATCCAGTTTGATTATATCAAGATTAAGGAACAATAATCCTTCAATATCTGATGAAACGAAAATTTTGAGATCACATGATGACCTAATCTGTCCTAGATCTTGTTTTCTACCTATATAACACTCCTATCTTACCTGTATCTCACCTGTACATTATCATTACCTGTCCAGTTACCTGATAATCTTGTTATTCCAAATCTGACTTAAGGGGGTTGTTTTACCCAAGGGGCCACTTAAATCCATTGTACCAATATATGTCTGAAATTTTACCCACAGGGTATTCATGTCAGTATACAAGAAAATCTTTAACTTTTTCAGTCGTTGGTGACTTAAGGGTAGATTATGTCATCATCTTTACTGAGATTTAATAAACTGGACAATGGTCAGTGTAGGACTGACCCTTCCTGTCAAAACTGAAAACCATAAATTAAAGCAGCATTACCTGCTAAATGCCAAAAAAGTTTTGACACAAATAGGCAAATAAATGTGAAAGTTATGTGGAAAATTAACTGTCACATATATACCAATTAGGGTATGTACGATTTGGCATTGTTCAAGTTGAACATTACAATTTGAGAGAACATCATGTTATGTCATCAGAAAACAATTTAACAGGTCAATCACTTACCTAATACAAAGTGTCAGAGGTTAAAACTATAAATAAATCTGACATATTGGCTGCCATTTTCTAACTATCGTGATGTCTTTACTGTCTAATTGAATTTAACTAATTACTCTGTTAAAGATGGCAATTAATGATATGTTAATTAAAGCAGAATAATCTCTATTCCATTTTAGGAATTAAGTTATTCTAATAATTTATTCTAAATTAGGTTATCAATTAGCCACCATTAGGTTTTCAAGGCCTCAAAATTTTAATATTTTATATTAAAAAACAATTTTTTTGTTAGTTAAACAATACTCTTACCATATTAATGAAAGCCTGGATTTTAATTAACATAATTAATTTTCAAATACTTTTCCAAAGATCAGCCTTTAGTTTGAGAAAATCAGTCACTGGAATATTTCAATTGATAGATTTTTACTTTTGAAAAATTCTATATCCCTACCTACATTTCATGGCATTTAAAGCTTTGGGATATCAAATTAGAATCAATTAATTGTATTAAATATCAATTTTCCATGTTTTTCCAGTTGCACTAGTATCATATACGCAACTGTAAGAACACATGGTAGCTCTCCTATTTCATGTCTAATATAAATATTTGATAATTTGATGACTTTGATAAATTTGTTTCATAATTAACATAAATAGCAAAACACAAGTTCATAACAACATTTCAAGCCTGACTTCTAGCATCATATATTATTATTTTGCCATTTGTCCGTCCTCTCTCAGGTTTCAAAAACAGAAAATGATCGATACCCAGAGCTTTCTAATTTACAGTGATGGAAATGACCATTTTTTTGGAGTAATATTTCCATTCACTGTATTTCATGAATGAGAAATAATACAGTTTCATATCATTTACAAAGTCCAGATCAATATCATGTATTCTATACAAAGATAATTGTATTGGGCACACAAAAATCTTCATACAAAATTAATAAACATGGCCGATTGTCTTGATTTCATTCACATCGAGCCGTATTCACCAGGTAAATATTAAGGTAATTTGGTCTCAAAATAAACGTCCAGTAATGAGTTATTTATGAGGAAGATGAATTACTCAAGCAGTATTGTTACGAAAACAACATATTTAATGAAGGAATTAATGAAGCTAGGACTATTCCCTGACAAATATGAATGAAAATGTAACAAAAGAATTCATAACTTTATATTGTTATTGTCCCGGGCTTCTAAATATAGAAACAGTCTTTAACAATTAAAAACAGGGTTTTCAAACAAAACTCCACTTTTAAAAGAATTCTTTTTCAAAAGGGCTATACATACGAGAACAAGCAAACGTGTAGCAGCTTAACAACACAGAAAACTGTAGATTATATAAAGTATCAAAATATACAGAGCTGATTTACTTAGATAGCAGGGACGGTTACATGGAAAACCAGGCCGATGTTTGTCTGGGGAGAAAATACCTTTTGTTTATTCTCGTGCTTTGCATCAGATAATGATCATATTCAGAAAAACAACTGGAGCATTATGTGGGGCCTAATTCATATTCAGACTGAATTATATACAAGGGGCCAGCTACCTTCTTCAAGCATTGCATAACAAGACCTTCAAAGACGTGAAGATTTTCTGAAGTAAATATAAATTATCCTTAATTATCCAGTCGTTTCTGCAGACAATGATATTAGGACATGGATAAAAAGTTGATTGAATAAACTGAAAAGTTCAGTTTGAAAAGCAAAGCTGGACAGTGGCCATTTTGAATACTCAGGGTAATAAAGAGTGTTGGGAAGAATATTTCCAGAAGACTTTCATATCTTATTCAAACCTACTCACAAATATGTTTGATATTAAGAGATCGTAATTTTAGTATATCATAAAAACTTAGGAGTCAATTAAAATATTAATTACTGAACTCAGATGACCATCAATTCTCTACTTTCACATCCAAACTTCATTTTGTATACATTATTAAGAGATTTCACCAAAAGAGATTTCAGTAATACAGTATGTTTTTGAATTAAGACATTTTTTGTAAAATCTCAAAAAAATATTGCTACTGTTCTAAAATTCTCATCACACTATTATACACTTATGAAAAATTTCATATTTGAACCTATAAGAGCTATTTTGCAAACTTTACAGTTGCGTGAAAAAAGCAATCATGTGACATTAAATTTCAAGAATATCTATCTCCAAGAAAAGAAATGATTGAAGGTGGCAGTGCGAACAGTTCAGTATACACCTGCTTGCCTTATAATGCTGCGACAAACTCCAGTACTTTAAATAGTACTTGGGTGTTTATCAATTAATCACAAGTTTGATGCAAACTGTTCAAAATGTCATTTGCCTCTTCTAATTGTAGCAATCATACAAAGATGTCAATTCGAAAAGGAAAGACTTTAGCAGGAAATATTGTCATAAGTAGTAACAATGTACAGACAATTATCTCCCTATCAACCTGTCGTGATAACATCAACTTTCATTTCAACAATCTAAATTTACTGATATTTTTCTTTGTTGTTTTCTGAGGTTTGAGAAATTAGCATTTTCCTACCTTCAGTTTTGTTTGAACTTTGTCGTCCATGGGTATGCCAGGAAGGAAGAAGGAATACCGGAGCTCTTCTCTTTCCGTGTCCGTGACGCTCCAAAGTCGGAGTAATCATTATTGTTATTGCAAATTTTCCAAAATAGACTACGAAATTCTGTAGTGTTCTTGGTTACATTCGTTGACCGAAGTGGCTGTAGTTTTAAACTGCTCAGATCAACTGGTACACCCAAGCCACCATATAAATCACTGTATTTAAGCATTCACAGCTACCTTCATTTTTTTCTGTTGCTAATTATTTTCGCTAGCGGCCTCTACAGTCGTAGTAATTTGGTACGGCTGCCACTTGAGTGTTTAGATCTCTGTCAAAATTAAGCATTTGAAATCCATGCACACTGAAGATATAACTGTTTTTCGAGCAGTTCACCAACAAGCTGCGAGCCTTGGTAGGTTTCAATACTTATCTGAGCTAACACATTCTAAATGTAAGTTAAACAATGCAGACATTTAAAGTAATTTGCAATGATTAATTCCCATGCATTGTAGTGATGATAAGGCAATTATGTATATCTGGTCTACCTCCCGCGGGCAATGTGAAAAGGTCTGTCCGTTGCACCAGAAAATGACCAGCCTGACCAGAGAGTTCAGTTATATATCTGGTCCATTTGTATCACAGGTGATGAATGTCACAGAACCCTTGATTGCAATTGCATACCTGTACAAATGTCCCGTGTAACTACTCAGGTGCTCTTGCTAGGCGGGTAATTGTTCCTTCACAGGTAAGAGTTCTGTTGAATCCCCAGGGGGCTGTAATGATCTGCTGATCCCTACCTTTTTACACCTCTATGAGTCCATGATCTTCATGTATTCAACTCTAGTCTTTTCTACACCTTTTCCTGGTGTGATTTTTAACTTCAGTGTTCCAGCCGTTTTAGCCAAAACAGAGCTGCCTAGGGTGGTATAGTAGATATAAGTCTTCTGAATGGTCAGCTAACACCTCAGCGGTCAACAGTCAATGGGTAAAATCCCTATGTTTTCTCAAAGTGACCATTCCCATTTGTGAGTGCTTTGTGTACACACTAAGCCTTAAGTACACATAGGGAGCCTCTGCCCCACGCTAACACTCTGATTTTATGAATGACGCCAAGGTTTGTATGAATGAGTACACCAGCTAAAGCACACACTGTCCTGGGAAATTATAGTAGAGCCCAGCCACACTTATGAATGAACCACTTCTGTTGCCTGTTACCCATAAATCACTAGTTCACCTTTAGTCCAATGGCAGCCAAGCTCATTTACATAGCTCCACCCCCTTGTAATCCCTGTAGGTTTATGAATGAATGGTTTATCAGCTGGGCCCCTGTGAGATAAGTAGCGTGGTTGACCTAGTTGATAAAATGGCATGAGGCACCCGAAGGGATACTTTAATTTAACTTAAACACAAAAACAAACAAAAGCATTATCTTGCGTTCATTTACACAAACAGAACTAATCACACTGAAGCAAATATACTGTACAGTTATCATTTATGCAATAATAAAAATATAGTAAATTAAGCTGGTTGAATTTTTTTTTAACATTTGCTTGTAGTCCGCTACCCTACAGGGCTGCCTTCTGAATGAACCACAGTTAGTTTATCCACAACAGTTGGCCCAGACTATAACTGTGACCACTGTACAACCATGTAGCCAAAGTTTCTAATGAACGAGGATTTCTTACAGACGCCAAGCTGTTTAATTTTCTTGGATGAATTCTAATAGATATACCCCTCCTTCTAGTTTGTAAGGCCGGTGTACAAGACAGTGTGCACAATAATTTAGCAGCCATGTATTACATAATAGTCTTTTTGTCATTCTTGGATATTGCATGTTGAGGAATCAGGGCCCAGTTTCATGAACATTCCTTAAATTTAAGGACTCCTTTCACTTAAAATTCCCCATAGGAAAGCATATTTTAAGGACGGCTCCTACGTTAAGATTTTTCCTTAACTTCTGTAATGCTTCCCTTTGGAGAATCTTAAGTTAAGGGATTCCTTAAATTTAAGGAATGTTCATGAAACTGGGCCCTGGGGTCCAAAAGTTTTGGTAGCTAGGGGCGATCAGAGCCAAAGTCTGAATCTAATATTCTGTCCTCAAACCAAAAGAATATAATTCTTTTCTATTGGTCATTTCAATATTTCAGAAGTAGACTAGTTTTCACTATAGCTGAAGTATATACAATTCACAGATATATACAGTTCAGACAGATCTATATTGTCATTCATGTACAAAAGGATCAGGCACAAGTTATTATTACAATTAGCTCTATATATGTTCCTTCTTAACAAAAACAACATGAACAGCAGTGCTCTAGTTAAGACGAGTACACAGGTAAAATACCCATTGAAAATCTGTTAATTACCCTTATAAACTATATGAACATGTACACATTACCCCTACAAATATCTGTTTTACTCAATTTTACTGAATTTTGATTTTTAAAGAAAGAGAACAATATAAAGAGATGCGAGAATGATCAACACCCACGTTGGTCTCAACTTTACACAAGTATAGACCTGGAGAATATTGAGGATGTTTATAACTATTGTATGAACAGTTTAAGAACCTGTGAATCATCTACTTGTCAATTAGCACTGTACAGCAAACAACTGTGTGGCAGAATAAGAATTTTTAAGCCAATGCCTGACATGTCCAGGGGGTGAATATACCTATGTTAGTGATCAATATTATGAAGCATAGCATATCATGTTTTTATGGAATTCAATCCCCTCCCCATGAAATGTGTATGGGACAGGACACAAACTATATCAGTGAATGGTCCCTGCCATAGTAAAATTGTGTTTATAATCCTTCAATGATTGGAACAAGGACAAACAAAATACCCCTAAAGATTCTATTAGCACCATACAGCAGCTAGTTAGTCCTATAAATTAGGTCTGAAAGTGATGCACAATGTAATATTGTTCACGACTTCTTTTAACAATGTTTCACAATTTAAGATTATGCCTCGGTCTTTATCTTGGAGTCAAAGAAGTAACACCAGAGCAACACAAGAAGTAGCTAATAGGTTTCAAGTTTCTCTTAACCTAGAAAAAGTCATCTTGAACAATTACAATCTAATTTGGTAAAAATTACAAAACTCAGGATGGCGTAATTCTGAAAAACCACAAAGGGCTGAGGTACCGTCATTTTTATCCATCATAATTACTTATCAACAAGACATTTATGTTCAAATTTCACATTTTCAGATCTTCCAGCCTCAAGTACTCAAGGGAACCCTCCTACACACCACACAACTGGAAAGTTTGGTCATCTTACCAAGTCACACACACACACTACATCTGAAGTCCGGTCCTATGTTAACACACAAATAAATGCATATTTTCTATTGAAATTAAGTCTAAAGGATTCCAATTAATTGTCTAATTATTTAATTAAAACACAGATGACCAAGGATTTAAGAGAGTTCATTCAAAGGGAGGTAGTTTACATCTGCACAATGATGATGTCAGTATACAACAAAATGTGATGATAAAATGTTAAAAATAAAGATTTAATAATTTTTTGGTCTGCAACTTTATGCTTTGGCAAATCTATGACAAATATCCATCATGATTTTACAGCTACGAAGAAATATGAACGCAGTTTAAGAATTTCCAAGAAGCAAGCTTCAATCTGACAAGGCTTTCCTGGATACTTTACTAACATGTGTCCAGGAAAATTAATTTGGTGAGGCATCAGCCCTGGAGGGAGGGGAAGGAGGAGGAGGGGAGGGGGAGAACATCACCTGATGGGGCTAGTGCAGTCTACACTGATGTATATGTACCTAACATCCATCTCTTCCAATCACAACTTGTTAGAATACCCCACAAAATGTCTCTAGCAAAATCTTGCATTTCCTAACAAAGACAACAGACTTCAATACAACAAAGAATACTCATAAAGATATGATCAAGGATTCTCCCTATGTTATCAAATTGTTATTTCACAATTTAGATGTTGACGATTTTATATCTATCATGTTAAGCTAACCATACTGACCACCACAGTCTTAAAACATCTGGTTATACTTGACAGTAAACCTTAGCTGTATTTTCTTTAAATTTATGAATGAATTTAAAAGGGCACTTTATAAAAGAAGAGGCTCCTTGGGGATTTTGCACTGAACTTTTTAAACCTTCAAGAAAAATATCTCAGCTTTTGTAGATACTTTTTCATCGTTAAAGTGATATAAATGTTTTGAAACCCAATTTTGTAAAACTTTGATAAGAAAATATAAATATATACATTTTGTGCGTAAGTTCCCATAGAGGGAAGGATAGTGGTTCTCAAATTTGACTTTCACCTTTTTGTCAAGTTTTAACTTTGACCTTTTCATCAAATGCTTTAAACTTTGTTTTTATTTTATTCAAATATCACATCTTAAGATATTTGACATCAAACTATAATACATCCATTCACAAGACATTAGGAATAAAATGATTTACATCTTTAGGTATTTGATTGACCAGTCGAAAGACTAAAATTGTAACTCAGAAATTCTTCTGAAGGAAAGAGAACTTCTAAGTATTTAAAATAAAATATGTCCTTTTGTACATATATGGTACTTACCAGAATGTGGCTGACCGATTGAAATATTTGCAGTCTTGACCCAGGTTCTTAATTTGTCATTTCCACAATAACAACCTGTGGTCTTGTGATATCTATATGATAATAAAGGCCAGGGTAACAATCAATCTGAACTCACTGTGAATAAATCATCTTGTAGACATGTCCCAGAAATTAGGGAAGCAGCATGGCTGTCTGTCATCTAGAATTCTTTATTCCAAGAAATAATCAAAATCAGAATTTAATCAATTGTACTTCATCTAATCACAGAATGTTCCCAAAAGGTTCATGTTTAAAGTCAATCACAGAGTTATTGCCCCTGTTTTGGTATTTATTATATTTAACTACCTAATTGTCTCCCCTGTTTTCTATATGACAGTAAATTACCCAGTTCTCTCCCCTGTTTTTTGTCCCTGACTGGAATGACCCTTTTCTTTCCCTAAGGATAAGGATGTTTTCTGAGTTATTGCCCCTGTTTTGGTATTTATATATTTAACAACATCATTGTCTCCCCTGTTTTGTATATGACAGTAAATTACCCAGTTCTCTCCCCTGTATTTTGTCCCTGACTGGAATGACCCTTTCCCTTCCCTGAGGGTAAGGATGCTTTTTGACACAGATTCCAATAGGAAACAACTCATCATACATGTAGTTTAAGCCTTGGAGGCCGGGGCAGATTCCAATAGGAAACAACTCATCATACATGGAGTCTAAACCTTGGCGGCCAGGGCTGTTTAATACAGCTATTTTGACTACAGGATATGTTACTGGGCCTGTCCTTCTGGTTGTATGTACTTGTTATGTAGGCGTCCTTAGTCGGAAAACAAGTGTGTTTTTACATGTGAAGGTCAACTACACAACTCTATCCCTAGGACACAACTTCAACCTTAATGAAAGTTACTACCAATTCATAATTAGGTTATGATACTATCAAGGACACACTTAGCTGTAAGGTAGAATTGTGCTAATTTTGCTTATACAGCATAAACGCCACTTTATTACATAGCAAACCTTGACACATCAGTAATGTATACAGATATGTAATGCCAACTACTTGTTTGACCCAATACACACAATATGTTGGTTTTCCCATCAATTTCCATTTGTAAGTCCCTGAAAAGTTCTGAAACATAAGTAACTCATATCCAGTTACAATAATTTCAATTTTAACTAATGTAATTTAGGTTTTGAATAGTTTCTATTTCCCCTGTGGGGCCTCTGGAGAGCTGGCTAACTCTATCAATGAAACTCCAGCTCTGTGTGTGTAGAGTGTAGACCACAACTAGTTCAGTGGCACAAACCACAATGATGTAACAGCCCTCACTGTATGGGACACTAGCTGATAAAAACATAGCAAACACAAATACTGTATAAGCTAATTATTTTCGAGGGGGTAATATTTTCGCGATTTCGCGACACATTGCTACGATTTCGAAAAATTGACCAGAAATATTGAGAAATGGTTGAATGATATCTACCTTTAAAATCCATATCACGAAAATTTAAATCCTTATCATAATTATGATTTTCAAGTTTTTGGATCAAATTTTTGTCAGCGAAAATAACCGGCTATATGGTATACATGTAGCAGCTGGTGGCTACCTTGCTCAACTATGTATACAAGTCAAACTTCACCTTGAACAAGTCAAACTTACCAAAATTCGCTATTTTAGCAAAAGCTTTTGGTGTAAAGGAAATGTTCTAATACTGGGACCAATATTGTTAAACCGACTAGTTCTTCGTTTGGATGACAGTGTTATAGAGCATCAAACTGTTTTAACAGCCAGGATGATCAATGACTGTACAAAGAGTCCACATGACTCGGATCAGAACCTTTCTCCTTTGTGATAAACATCTAAGATTGGTCTGAGTTAGTACATCCTTTTATCTAGTTTGTATTTACATCATCTGAAACCAAAACAGTTGCCAGTAGTAACCTGAGGATGTATGGTTAGCTTTCAATTGTCTTTATCCAAAACAGAGACTTCATAACATGAATGAATCGTCAGTTAAGCCAAATTTCCAAGATTTCGTACAGCCAAGTTTCCAAGATTAGGCCGAATTTCAAAGATTTAGTACAGCCGAATTTCAAAGATTTAGTACAGACGAATTTTCAAGATTTTGTACCAGTGTATTTCTGCTAATACCGTGAGGATTGTCCACGTGCTGATTATGTACAATTAACAGCTAATTAAACGTGAGAGATAGAACAACACAAGTCCATTATCAACTGCAGCTGCATTAAACATCATTGATGACATCATGAAAAGTCCATTTTAATCTGCTATAAGCCTAATATTATCACCATTTCTGGTTAGAATCTGTATGCCTTGGTAAACAAGCCCACTCATGACAATAAGCCCATGTCTTTCTCATCGGATTATCTTTTTATGAATAAGCCCATGTCTTTGTTTTAAGTCAATTTCTTTATAATAAACCCATGTCTGATAATAAGCCTATGTCATTGCCTATCTCTGGCAATAAGCATGATTTTGTTGTAATTTCACACCTGAAAATTACCTTATGACAAAAGACAGAATTTTCTTGAAAACATACAACTTGGATGTCCATTAGCCTATGCCAATGTAATGTGTCAGACACAGCCTCTTTATATATATAAGGTTAGCTCTTTAGTGAAAGGAGGTGCAAAAATTCCACAAAATGCAGTTTGGGATTTTTAATTGTTCTTTGATTGCCTGGGACAACAGTTGTTACCCATGAACACTTTAAACTCAATATTCCGTGGCCTTCACTATCCTTTGTCAGTTCTAACAGGCGCTGTGTTGTTTTAAAACATCTAAAGGACCCAGACTGCAACAGGCCCATCAGTCAACGTACTGTATATCCTTTTCTTTTCAAGGCACTAGATTAAAGCATAAACTTTCTCTATCATAAATATAACTGGAACTTCTCCTGAATTTTTCGAACTATTTTAAATCATGAAGAATCTCTTTTCCTTTGAAGTTTTTAACCAATTTTCTTTTTCTCTTAATTCAAAAATCTCCACTCTTAACTTTTTTAATTTTTGGCCAAACTTGATCAGGTTTTTTCCCAAAATGTTAGTTTCAAACATCTTTACTCTTTATTTTTCTAAAGAACTTTATTTTGCTCAAATTTTAAAAAAATTGTCATTTTATTTCATTCAGCTATTGGTCAGAGTACAAGCTGCTGAACAGTTTGACCTCAGAGATTAGGGTCACTGCTCGCTCAAGTAGAACACGGTAACATCTTCATCCTGACTAAATGTACCCACTGACATCTAATATATTCACAAAAAAAGATATTAAATTTCTGCTCCCTGGTGTTCAGCAGCCCAAAAAGTCGATCAACCGTGATCAATTATTCTACAGTTAGACACGACCTGTGAAGTCTATTTATATTAGCAGTAATTGACAGAGAATGATATGAAATTGGCTCCATCAGTTTTTTTACGAGGTAAATGTATAATACCAAAGAAAAATCATGCCAACATTTTAATGTTTGAAAGAGTTATCTTCTATTTCCAGGTAAAAATACATGAAGGTAAAATTTAATAGGCACTTTACAAAAACCATTTATTTTCAACATTAAATTTAGATACGCTATTTTCAACAAAAAATCTTAACACATATTTTGGATATTATAAATACAATGAAATGTTGTGACTTGACATTTAATTAGTTCCATCAAAATCATATATTTTTTCTATCTTAAAGAAAATATCAAAGTACTTGGTGATCATTATATCATTATAAGCCATATCAAAACTGGATCTACAGCCAGAAAAAAAACAGGAACTCTTTATTATATTGATACATAATGGTATCATTTACAATAGATAACCGAAACCTTACTGTAAATTTCTTCATCTTTTTTAAATGGATAAATCATCATTTACCTGTTTTGTATGAAATAATTTAAACTAAAAGTCCAGGTCAATAAAATCAATTAAATGGTGGAGTAAACGAAGGCCTCTGAGGACAAAAAATCGTGGAACAAGTTGGTCAAGACAATGGAAACTGAGGCATTTTCAGTTTCATTCAAGCAAAGCGTACATATTGCTTTGCTAAATCTAGACAAGATTTTGATAAAAATAAATATTAAGAAATGGAAATTCAATTCATCTTGCAAGAACAATTTTTACTGAGCATGCTCTCTGCATAAATCATTTGTAATTTTCGGCTTTTAATTATAAATGGCTATCAATATGTCGTGTAAATTTCAAGAAAAAAAAGTTGTGGTTCAGGAAAGGAAAATCAGAATCAAATAAAAAACAAAGTTATTGTCAACAATTTTTCTTTCACGAAATGAAACAAATCAAAACAATAATAATGGTCTTTAACCCAACATATCAAACCACAGTTTGAAGCCAATCCTCCATTTTATATCACTTTTATTATAAAAATCCCAATTTTGGGGTTTCCCATCAAACAAGGGTTTTATTTCTATCTTGACGATGCCATTGACCGCATTCTGGGAGACATTGTAAATTCCATCTGTTTTTTCAAAGATTAAAAACAATAATATTTCTACTTTTTTTATACAGTCATTTCATTATACTTTATTAGTAGCACAAGGGTGTGTTTGAACATTTTATAACTTAAATAACCATAACTTTTAAAATGGTTAATTACTCTCCCACACTCTTCAACAATCTCAAAATGTTTTAATTGTAAAATGTCAACCTGATGGGGCAATGACCTGAACTTTTATTAAAAACTGTGAGATTCTGTTTAAACATTTGATGCTACCGATCTTGACACCTTAAGAAAGGAAAACTTCACAATCCCCTGGTGATGCTACCATTCTTATTACTTAACAGGGAAATGATGTAAAGATTCTACTGTCTTTGATCCTCAACACAATGGACAACTTTACAGCAGCATTTGAAACCTTGACCTGACAGAATATATTGCCTCTGTGGTTAAAATTAATATTTCTTTTAATCTAAACCACCAAAACACACAAAATATGGCAATATTTATATGTATAGGTTATTTTTCAAACAATTTTTATCGTTTTAAAGTTTTTAAGTCAAGTTGACGAGGCTTCACGATATAGCTGCTCTGGAAGGCATTAAATTGTTCTCATCTTCGCCTGTACATCATTATGTGTGGAGGGTCCCATGATTTTTTTTTAAGTTTTACTCTATTTCCCTGTCTATTTTCACTGATGTCAGTATGGTGTGCATTTTCTATCAAAGTCAAACAGAACATGTGTGGAACCTCCAGCCCAATACCACAGCCACCAGGATAAGTACTCAAGTACGTCTATTTGAAAATTGAGCATAAAACTTAGGAAAAGTCTTGATACCATCGCCTAGTAAAGAGCCAGTTTGATGCAGTTTTTTACAGTACACCTTCACGATCGTCCGTGCCTCCACATAAACATATGATACTACTCCATCTTGGGACATCTTGACAATTTCCTTTTCCGCGTTTCAATTGTCAGGAAACGTTCTTCATGTATTCATATGTTTCAAAACCTACCAACCTTTGTGAAGTTTGAAGCGTTGCACCACTTTACATGTGGTCCTAATAAAAAGTTTATTGCATTAAGCTTTTTTGTTGTCTTTCTCTGCAAACGTCTGTGACTGATACCATGAATGGAAACCAGTAGTTGTCAAATTGACACGTACAATCTACACATAATCTCTTAACTTGACACTTAAAAAATACACACAATCTCTTTTCTGACACTTAGAAAATACACATGATCCTTAATTTGGCCCAAGTATGTAAATCAACGAGTTTCTTAATGTAAGTCGTTAAGTAATTTTGTTGTAGCAAGCAAGACAGACAAAATGTCCCATTCCTTTTGATATCATTTCAATCTTGGTTTTTTTTTATTGTAATTTGCCCAGATTTTCAGTATTTGTCTGAAGAAATCATCTTATGTTATGGTAATTATTTACTCACTGTTTAACCATACCAGGTCATTAACAGATACTACAGAAAGTTACTGAAAATGTTTATATTCTAGTGGTAATATTGTTTTACTACTACTTGCACTTTCAAGTCCTCTACTCAGTCTTGCGTACTTCCCTACAGATACAATTTAGATTTACAATTGATATCTCTCTCAGTGTTTTAACATTATATAAATGATTGTTTATATAATTGTTAAAGCACTAAAAAGACTGTGCACTAAAATCAGTTTGGCTGATAATTTGATAAATAGCAAAACTATATGACATGCAGTTATTCCAAAAAAAATGATTTTAGTAAGTATCGGCACTTAGTACAAAACAAAACGATAAAGCTTCCAACTGATTGAATATATAAGTAAAATGTATGCTGAAAGAGAAGGTCACTACAAAAGTCGCTTGGAAAAGAACTTTTACGACTCAATTTTTGACAGTTGAGAGAGGGCAGCACCAGTCTGACACATGCGTACCCATATTCTGTCATGCGTGTGCGAAATAAACCGACGCGTGTACAAGATACCGTCTAAATTTTGGTGCAAATAAACGCTGGCACATGTCTATGTAGAGCCACTCTTGAAAATGTCAACATGAATTACCCTAGTACTGAGCATTATCACCTAAAATATCTAGTAAAAGCCTAAAACAATATCCGCCATAGATCAACGACTTTTGGTTCTAGTGGCCCAACAATACAAGTAACCATTGGATGTTCTCTGTCAAACATGATTCGGAAACCAAATTTCTGATTTAAATGTTAAAATTGAATTTTTCGGTTGGACAGTCATCTTTTCCTCCTTTCCTTACTTGTCTATAATTCCATACACCTGAATGAACTTCAGATTAAATGCCTGTCATCATATCTAAACTACTTACAAGCATAGTATAGAGCAATCAAATTATTTATAACTTTTTTTTTTTTTTTGCTTAAAGTTGAAGACAAAATATCAATTTTCTTTATCCTCTAATTAGAGAGCCATCCCTTCTCCTTAACCTGTTGACAATCCATGGTAAGCGTTTCCGAGAAGATATCCTACCCTTTCCACTTAAGCTTGAAATTTAAACATGAATGTCAATAGAATTATCAGCATAAAAGACATGGACATGACCAGAATGACCTTGTATTTAACAGTGAATAACACAGCCCCTAAGGGGCCACGGATTTCAAGTGGATTAAACTCCCCTCCCACACCCCTAACAAAGCCTCGTAATAAACATAATGAAAATCCCTCTATCTCTCAATTCCTTATTTAAACTTCGTCTAAACCTTTAAAGTCACGAAAAACTGCTTAACTTTATACAATTTGTGAGAGACTTCTAGCTATCTCACCAGATTTTAAAATAGACTGATCCAACATTTTACTTGGATTAGTATAAAGTTGATAAGAAGGGCAATATCTAAACATATTGACCTTAAATGATAATTCTTACTACGAAAATACGATCAAATGTTTTCTGATTTAGACTCAAGAAAACAAACTCTACAATATTGATTTTTAAAATTAAGATTTACCTATTTCAACTTTAGAAACGGACATGGGGACTACATCCCTCTTAACATTGTTTGCCAATCTTTAAGGTCTGACGTCAAATTTTATTTTTAATCTACAGATTTGCTAAAAATAGCAGTCAAGACTTTAACGAAACACAAATACATGACCACTTTTGCTATTTATACATCAATCTTGATCAGTAAAACATGGCTTTTTCTTGTCTTCTCTGATGTCCACTTCCTGTTGCTTGCTTATCCTACTTGGGACAACGTGGCCTTGATGTTGTCATCCCTCAGTTAATTGTTACTTGACTCGAAAGTCCAATCCCTTTTCATCTATAGTATACACAAAAACTTCCACTTACATCCTCCTTAACACATCTAAACCATTTGTTCCTACTTGTTTCTTGCGTAATGTGAATGCCGACAATTAAAAATTAATTCATTATTTTTTTGCGTTTCTATAAATTTTAATCATGCCTCACTTGATCTAAAACAGAACCATGTAAAGTAGTTATCAGGCTTGGGCAATAAAAAGCCATCTTTGTCTCTCGTTCTCAGACACACCTTTCAATTTGTCCGACATAAAAATTGAATACAATTCTGAAAATGAGTATTCAGTGATTAAATTTGAATTCTTAATATACAAACGTGACAATCTGCTTGACAGATGGAATCTATTATTTTTTTGGCAGATACAATAAAATATTTAATAGCAATTCACACAAATAAAGAAAAGGGATAGGCTATTGTTTGGTCTGAGTAAGTAGACATAGAGACTCCATTAAAATCCTTACAGAACCTACCATACAGTTAATACCTTATTTGTCCTACCTGTATATGGTATATATCTAAAAAAATTTAATCATTGATACCTGCTGAATACGAAATGTTACATATTTTAAGCCCAAAACCAATGTTGCATCATGATAAACAGGCCTCTATCTATTATGATTTTTTTATCTGTTTTCCGACTCCATTTTGACCAGTGTAATCTGCTATTCCATTTTATTGACATCAAAACAATGTGCTTTAGTGCAATCTTAAATTATTTTGATTAACAGATATTGAATGGTTTGACAATTATCAGGGGTAGAACATCAATGTTTGATAGATAATTTGAAACACATAAAGAATGCAATTTAAAAGGCTGTTTGTTTAGTCTATCAACTAATTAGTTCATTCATAAACAAAGTAGTGGCCATTTTCAGAACTGCTGTAGAATTAATAATTTAAAAGTTCATTGATAGCTAAAAGCACTTCAAATGTAAGAAGAAATATGGTCACAATATGAAATATCAAGGAATATTGAATTAATTATAGAAGTGCTGGAAATTAGCCAAAACAATGAACAAGCTGACATGAAGTGAAAAGTGCGTGCATCAAATATTTATTATTATTGTTACTTGCAGTAAACAAAAACAGAAATGGTAATAATGGTTACTTGAAATTCTTAATGTATCCCTTATCTATCTTCAGCATCAATTTGATCATCATGACCTAACGTTATTTTTTCAATTTATCAATCCTTGATGGCATACTTTTTTTTATATCAAGAATGTATAGATCATATTAAACAAATCATGATACAAAATGTAGTACACAATATCATTTTCTTTTAATTCTAGAAAGGAATCGGTTTTGTGTGTGTCGCCTTGAAAACTTCAAGCCATGTAACCTGTTTAGCATATTTCATCATAGAAAAGGATGATTTTTTTTTTCTCCAAAATACCACAAAATTTGTACAGAGAGGGAAGGGAGGTAGGTCGCCACCGTTCATGATCTAAAAAAAATATTTAAATTATCTCTGCTTGTCCAATTAAGATACAGAATCATTTTGCTTCTGTCTCAATATTTCAACAGAACTCAAGAAGCAAGATTATAATCTGAACTATTCAAGATATGCAGTCCGTGGTCTCCAATGAAATTAAAGATTATTTTGTCTCAAGTAGCTGGTTTATTTTCACTTTTTTGACACCAATTAAGAAACGCATCAAGAAATGGTTGTAACAAAGTCAAGGACAGGAATCTGTCAGTAGCGATACTGAAGTATGATTATGTCAAATTATATCTAATTGATGAGCTGTAACACTGTCATTTTAGATTCCTCATTTAATGGCTGGATTTCCTAATTGTTGACAGACTTATCAGAATAGATAGCATCATACTTATCTGTAAATCGTCCAAAGACCTGGGTAAAATTGTCAGATGCAAGTTTTCACTAATTCAAAGCAATGAACACTCTATTCATGGCACTGATGCAAGTTTTCACTAATTCAAAGCAATGAACACTCTATTCATGGCACTGAGCAAAGAAATTTTGGTCAATATTAAATGATTTCAGCATAGTTCATTAAAGGATAACACCAAAATTTGCAAGCTTTCTGTCATTTCATCATATCTTAATCAACACCAGTCAACCAACTGCCACCATTGAATATCATTAATAAAAGGACGCCTATCAACACAAGGGGGACAATCAGCACCAGGGGAGATAACTTCATCTACAATCTGTTAGACAAATACTAATGGGCATGTAAATTAATATTTTGTTATCTTCATATGTAATTTAGCAGAAGATTTTGTATAGGCAGGAGTTAACTATAAAGTCCAGACCTGTACTCAAATCTAGTCATGCCTGTTAAATCCAAGACTGACTCAAATTCAAATTAGCTTCTAGACAAACTATGATAGCATCCAAGTTCATTCATACTGCATTCAATAAATATAAAACATATCGAATCACTAAATAGTATTCCCAACAGAATATCACGACATGATGTTAGTTAAATTTTAAATTCCCAAAAACATTTTCAGAACCTGATTGAACATTATCTGATGCATTGTCAAGTTTGCATGCAGTGCATTGAGGTGTCATCATCATAGCAAAGAGAGATATACAAAAACTTTGTGCTCAATCATTTGAATAATTAATTGTCATGTAATCTACTGTTTGATTAATAATTAATTGTTATATAACCTACCGTTTTGAACAATGTGCAGATAAACAGAAGTATTAGATATCTCAAGGTGAATTTCAGGGAACATGTAATAGGTAGGTTGTTGTAAAATTCAATAAATACAACAGGTATTGTTGAAATATGAAATCCTAAGATATTCATCACTTGCCAATTAACACTTTAGTTTTAATTGTCAGTCCAGACTAGATACTAATGACTTACTGAACAGATGTTCAGTGTAATTAACACCAAATGGACGCTGATATCTCTATCTGTCCTGCTTCCTTAATTAATATTCTAATATCATTTAATTAAATACTAATCTCTCAGACCTGACTTCAAAATAAAGTAATTGTAATAATGGGATAAGTGTTACTCATTACAACCCCTGGACCTCCCTACATATTACTAATATGTTCTCCCAGCCTTTAAAATGGAAGATTTTAAAGGAGTCTTCAGGGGTGAATAGGTGATACTGGTTTAATTAGTCGAAATTAATTCTGATGCAGGTATGTTCAATTCTTTGCTTTTATTCAATTCCAATTTACTACATGAGCTTCCATTTTCTATTTCAGAGCAGACATATCTTTATTCAACGCAATTTAAAACCTTTAAACCATGTAAATCGCTGCAATATATTGCAATTCAAAACAAATATGATGAATGAAATTTTGACAAATTTTGTTGTATTCAATATTGTTTGTAGTTCTTTGGAGAGTTATAATTTACTCAAGCTAATTGATGAAAGTGAAGTTATAAATGGTCCTGTTCAATGTAATACTAAGCAGCCTCCCACTAATTACTTAAGACACCATTAGCACTCTGACCTTCAGCACATAGAATGGTCTACACAAAGCACAGTCAACCATCTTGTCTAACATATATATAGCCACAACATATACTTGACCATTTGTTTCCGAAACCATGGTAATACAAAGATGCAACATTTTTTATATTGCCTATGAACCAGACTCTTGTTGTAAGTCACAACCTAGTTTAAGTTTTGAAAATAATCATGGAATGTCTCCCAAAACTGAAGGTGAATATGTAATTATTATTTGTTTAGAGTCAGAAATAAATTAAAAGTGTATAAGTATGAAAACTTTTCTTATTTCTCTTTAATAACAAAGGTCATGAATTTGATTTTTAAAAAAAACACAAAACAAAAACTGAAATTCTTTTGCGATCCTACGATCCTATGTGAGGATTCCAATAACTAAGCCCATTTTTTTAGAATGATTGTCAAACCTAAAATTTAGTAAAGACATTGACAGGCCTTCACTAAAGTTGGTATAACAAGTATACATGAACTAACTTACCTTGCAGAAAGCTCAGATAATGCATTATGATCCAGAAGTCAGCTCTAGAGTACTTATGTACATAGCCTTGTGAGTTTTCCTGGGACGACTGTTCTAGCGAAGACGACAGCTTAATTGCAGTTTGATGATAATGTTTTTAAACAATAGCAATAAACTTATCTGAACAATGTTCAATGCTGTACACAAAATTGTCACGAAAAGTGCACAGTCCAATTTCTTCAGTTTGAGTGAAGTCACAACAGCGATAGTCTATTGACAGGAATAACAGTTTCTGACCTTGACCATCATTCCACCCTGGATGTTTGATGTGTTTTAGACCAAAGCTCATGAGACAATAGGACAATTCTGTAGGAAGATGAAGTTGTGCCGAATGTCAGAGAGAACCTGATCTGTTACACAAAAACCAAATGTGATCCAGAACTGCTGAAGTCAAACTACTGAATGATCTTATAGGTGTTGTCTGATAGGCTATAGAAGAAGGTACCAAGATGTTGTGTCCAGGTGTCTGTGGTAGGCTACAGAGGTAATGATATTGACTTGTCACTGTCACACACAGTCCCAGCAGCTCAGCCAATCTTAAAGACCCAGTCCTAATCACTTAAAGATTTCCCGTAAAAACACCTTATCACCATACCCACTTATAAGTCAAAGGCCAATGGTACATGTGAAAAGTACAAGTTATTGTATCATTAAGTTATTTACCAAATAAATGTTGGGGATTATGTTCTGTTTTGACAAGTGGTGTGACTGCATTAACACTTTCTATAAGGAAAATCAAATAACATTATCTCAGGCTATACATACACTGGCCACTCAGGGAAGATAATCCTCTTGACAGGGGAGATAATCCCCACTATAATACCCTGATTATCTATCTTGTAAACACTCCTTGCACTGTAGACCAATCACCACAAATTAACCGTCTGCCATCTATAGAGAGAGCTTTTTTTCTTTTTTTTTTACATATTGAATTACTTCATATGCAGATTTATTTAGTTCTTTTTTTGAAGTTCTGTCATATTTTTTTTTATTTTTTTCAGTATTCTAAGTGTTTACAGGGATAAGAATTTCTTATTTTTCTACCTTTAAAACATTTCATGTCACTTAAATTTATTTCCAATCAGTTACTTAAAGAATCTTAAACTCCATAAAATTTAAATTGTCTCCCCTAAAAAAATATGGTAAAGGAAAGGAAGTTCATTGGAAAAAATTTATACATTTTACACTTTCCTTTTTTCCGCAGCAGAAGCAAAAGTGTTGAAACAATTCAGATATTTAAAGGTTTTGTATAAAATATACAGCTACAGAACAATTGATTATGAAACACATTTTTGAAAATTTTCAGAACTTTTTTTTTCTGGGTTACAGAATGGTGTAGGCTTTTTTCTCAGTTATGAGTGCCCTGGATTTCAAATAACGTCAAAGATTTTCCAAACTGCCAAAGTCTTTGAATAAAGGTGATACTGATTTACACCTGTGGAAGAGTGAATATACTTGTGGCGATATATCAATGTGTGCTTATCACTGCTCAGTCTTTTATCTACAGCAACGTTTTCTGATCTGACCCTGTAGCCATCTTGATTTCATAAAACTTTCACTTGTAAACCGCATTTCCTTGTACACCTAGCACATTTTACATGGATTTCCCCCATTTAAATGGAGATTTATACATCATTTTCCAAATCATAGGTTAGTATTATTTTTGTCTGCAGTACAACAAAATCAACAATTAATATCATAAATTTTTTATCAATTTGAAGGCTACAAACATAAGACTCTTTGCAGAACCAAAATGCCATTGAAAATGAACATTTTAATTATTCAAGTGTTCTTCAACCTTCTTAAAATTATCAAATAATTTCTTTCCATTTTTTTTCTCATAATTACTCTCGAAACCAAAAGAAAACGACTTTGTATAAATTATTATATATTAACAAAAAAAATAGTTAAATATATTTTGATATATACAACAAACATAATTTAGTGTCTGTGTTTACAATTTTATGAACCAAAATTTCACTTTATTACTGTATTTAAATTAGAATACTTAATTTATCATATTTGGCACCTGTTTTGAATTCATTATAGTTTTTTCTTCTCATGCTCTGTTCAGCAGTAAACAAACCTTTATCAGAATCATTATGTTATCATGTTTTACTATATCTGTTGTATCAAGAATGTAACTAAAACTAAAAACGAGTGCAAAACAACATCAAATATTAGAATACGAGTGGTTGCTTTTTTGTCATCTTACATTCTATTTCAAAACTATCAACAATGGAATGCAGACCGGTCCCAAAAATACCAAATGTATTGGTCAGCAATGTAAAGAATTGTGTATAAACAATGAGACAAAATTGATGATGAGCCAGAATCTCAGCCATTTGAAAGCTTAATTATGTCTTATTTGTAAAAGAGCATTTCCACTCGATCAGAAGACTTTTTATTTCACGACAAGCTGAGAATGAGAACAGTGGACAGTTTCCTGTTGTTTTTATCCATAGGTTAACGACCAATACTTCTGTCAGATCAAGATCGAAATCCCCTCATCCCACTCCCTCCCCCAAAAAATCGAGTATTGTCTAAACTCGTAAGTGATACATGGGCAACTTCGTTTTACTGTCCTCAGTCAAATAAAAACATTACTGTCCACAAAGTCAATCATATGTAATGTAAAGCTTACTTTCCATTCATTCACAAAAACCTATAAAATTCCAAGATGTCCTAAATTCAAACTTGATGTATCGATTGTGCAGTAAAAACAAAACCACTTGTCAAGGATTATATCCATAGCTTCCATTTGATATATGGCTCGTGAAGTTTTTACCCGATTCCTATCGGCTGACACCAAATTGTTTGGTTCTCACGTCACAATGAAATTTTTGTCCAATACTATATCATCCCTGCTTTGCGTAGTCAGCTCACCTATGTCTTCACATCTACATTATTTATCCAAATAAGGATCCCCTTATTTAACCTAATAAAGGGTCCATTGTGTTAACGGAGACCAATGAGAGTTAAAAGCTTATTGCGATCTATTCAAAAGGTGTTCACTCAAATTTCTGATACCAAATATGGCTGTGTTTTCAATACTTCAGGTTAAACATTTGTCCGACTGATTCAGCAGTATTGTAGTAGAAGCTGTATGGATAGTCTTTTGTACTACCTAGTAGATACTTTGGCAAAATTGATTACATTTACTGAAGTCAGATTTATAAAATCTGAAAATTGAAATAAGATTTCTTTTCATAAAATTGGGAGAGTGTTGATACCCCTGTCCTAGGAGATACTCAGGTGAACTTTCTAAATAATCTGATTTTGCTTATCTATCACCTATTGGTCAAGTAGGAATCAATCCACCTAATAAGTACCAGGTTTACAACATATCTAATGACTTTATCCATAAAAATTAATTAACATATAAGTTTCATACAAAAGGTCAAGGTCATTAAATGACCTAAAGAAGTCACTGCCTACTGACTTCTAGTGATTGAAACATGCTGTAGTTTTTATCTAGACACCTACAGTCACTGTTACGGAGTTATAATGAACTGACAATCTATTCCTTCTTTGCATATTACAGAGTTAGCTTCCTTGTGGGTAGGTATCAATGGTCATTACTTTATGGGCATTATTCACATTGTTTTATCCAAAAAGTAAGACGTTACGTTCCGAAACACATGACGTCACGATCAATACCTATCAGCAAGGGCAGATAACTCCATATACAAATACATAATTGAAGGAGAAACAATAGCTATCTATGAAATAAAGCTGAAACATATTTAAAATGATGAGAACTCTTTAGGATTTTGTATGCATGTGAGGAAACAGGAAAATGTGTTACACTGGAATTCTCTTTCAATTTATTTCTAATATCCATTATTTAACAATGATCAAATCTACATTTCATTTCATTTTAAATACACATGCATATAATGCATATCAAGCCCATTGAACAAATGCCACCAAAAAAAAAAAGAAATGGGAGAAATATCAAAATACGTTCCCATCTACTTGTTTATTCATGAAACATAAATGTTGTTTAAAATGAGAGGCACTAGCAATAGTTATCCTGAAAAGTTTTACAATCATAATTTGAAATTCACCCATTAGCAATTTAAGTTGGTTACAAATCTTTTTATCTTCCTTCATTGAAACACAAAATGGTGACAATTTTGACACTGAGACACCTTTAGCCCTAAGCGAGCCTGGAGTAAGCCAGGTGTAGGATTTACAGGTAAAAGTTCCAGGTAAACTGCTACAATATACACCTGTGAGACGACAACTCCAGTTACCTTTTTTTTAGCCGACAAGACAAATTATGTGTAATGTTGCATCCGACAATTTCAATTTAGACATAAATAAATTTAACTGAAATTACTCATTCAAAAACTATAAAAAACACCTTCATAAAACTTCAATTATTCAATTTTCTCTTAAGACACACAAACCATAAAACAGATACGTTAATTCTGCTCTTTCTTACAGACAAAAAACGAACACCAATTTCAATTTAAAATTCAAATGCATCATTTTTAAAACAAAGGTGGGAAAAAAACAGGTAGTCTCTTTGCAAAGGTGAGATTTAAACAAGTTCTACTTTAATAAGCGAAGCATTTTATAACGAAAATGACTGAAGCTACCAATGCCTACCATCTGTTAAGAGTCGCACCGAACCTCATGATGGAAAGCTACCTGTGTTCATCCAGTGTTCGTTTTAATGCTCCGAAATATCAAAAGGCATCATCCTTCAGTCTTTTTAGTCATGAACAAAGATAAAAGTAAGAACCACATTTGATTTTAGAATTTGCATTTTTATGGCCTTTAATATAACATTACTTAAAACATTCTCTTTTGTTTTTAATGTTTTAACCCCCAAGATGCATTGTATAATCTGTCTTTAAATTATCACTGTGTACATATATATATGAGGTATAATGTTTGTAAAAAGTTTACCAGTAAAAGTGGTGGTGCAAAACTGTGACAATGAACTTTCAAATTCCCAAAGGAGGGCATTTATCTTTAGTACTGTTTGACTTTAATAAAAACTTTTCATTCACATAAGGAATACACAAGTAATAGATATCATCAATTTCAACAATGGTGCAAACTTTGTTGTCATTTTCAAATAAGTATATTTTAAGTTTTCATTTCTTTTTTTTAACTTGACACTTCCTCTCATAAATAAATTTATAGAGATCCCATTATCATACAGAAACAGAGTAGACAGGATGTAAAAATATATAGGACAATATACTGAGTGAGGATTAGGCCAAAAAAAATAGTAGAAATACTTATTAGAAATACTGACCCTTAGGGTTGCTAGTTTGATAATATTGATGTTTTAACCTATGACTTGACCCATGTGAGGTAGTAATGCCAGGTACTGATTATTTGTCTGTGGTTTCTCTCCACTGACTTGCTTTACAATCTAAACTTGGCACGTCCTTAAATGACCCTGGCTGTTAATTAATAGGACATCAAACTAATCAAGGCAAACATATTATATGAAAAAAAATTAAGTTATCTTGATAACAAAGTACTTTAAAATACCAACAAAAACCTGTTTGTGTCACTTTACATGTTCATTTTGTGATAGAAGACTGAGATTAATTTCAATTGAGTTAAATTAAAGTTCAGGGTATAAAATTTTCTTCTGGACCCCCACATCCATACTTAACAATCTCAAAGAGTACACAAAATGGACCAGCCTACTTTGATTTTTAGGGGAAGCAGGCTACACTGGTCCTCCCACACATTTCCAATGTTATTCCTCTATAATTGATGGCTATGCTAACTGTATATTTGGCGCACACACAGCACTTCAAGGTCTACTCATCTTCCAAATTTTAGTCTCCTTTGATAACTCAAGTAAATGATGTTCTCAAATTTGATTGGTGGATGCGAGTTAACATTTCACACCTGTTAAAGACTATTTTTAGCTCTGTGGCCCCTGGCTTTTCCTCCCCCACATCACAAACTTCTACAAAGGGAGTCAGATTTTATAATTTTGATGCAAATGTGTTCACTTCCTCTGTAAAATTTGTCACTCCAATTAGTCCGCCTCCCTTCACCAACATCAGAAAATGCTAAACAAGATCTGTCAAATCAGTAACCTCCTCCTCAAGTCTTCTTTTCAAAATATTTAACCAAATTTAACGATTTGATGAATATCATTCTTTTCCTCATTAGGTGCTGGATTTTGTTGTCAGTCGGCAAACTTGACACTTTTGTCATTCTATGTTAACCTATCACTGGTCCATCTGTTTACTTTGGTATAGAGTTTTCATCAATAATTTCATCATAGTCCGGTATAGTGTTTTCATCAATAATTTCATCATAGTCGGGTATAGTGTTTTCATCAATAATTTCATCATAGTCAGGTATAGTGTTTTCATCAATAATTTCTACTAATGACTTACACTATTACACCCAAAATTAATGGCGTGCCATAACATAAGTTCAACTAAAGACAGCTAGATTGTATTAAATAATTAAAGGTAGATCAAGTGCTTGTCGGTTCCATGGAAAATAAAGTAATTCTGATAGTTATGTACAAAATTGATATAAGGTCAATGAACACAATGATTTAAAAATCCACAGATTTGTATAAAGTTCAACTAAATGTAGACATCTTGGTTGTATTGAATAATTGGAGGTATATCGAGTGTTGATAGATTCTATGGAAAATAAAGTAATTCTGATAGTTAAGTACTAAACTAATCTAAGGTCAATGAACACAATAATTACACAATCGAAAAATTTATATAAATGCCATGAGAGATTTTTCGCCATAAAGAAAATGTGTGATAAACTTCCAGAGAAATTGAAGACTCTAAAGCTTGACCACCTACTCATAATTTGACTAGGACTGAAGTTTTTTTCTGCTATTAAAAGAAAGAAATAATTCCGCTGATTTTGTGGACTTTGAATGACTCTCTAATCACTCTTCAAACAGTACTGATCACCTCGGAGGCTCCAGCATATAGCCAAATCCTAATCATGTGACATCTCCCAATTGATGTGCTAGGAATTTATTTGCACCAATAGCATTGAACTAGTGACTCAATTTTTATGTATTAAACTCTTAAGTTTTTTTTTGTTTCTTTTTCTCTTAAAAACATAATAAATCATGAAAAACATAATAAAATCTGAAGATAATTCAATTCGAAAAAGTTTAATGAATGGCTCATTAAAATGCAATCAAACTGATTTTGAACATCGTGATATGGGCAGAGTTGTTAGCAAATGTCATAAAATGTCTTGAGCTTGAGAGAAGTTGTTAATTTTTTAATGACCAAACCCCATTGATGATTAACCTGAAATCTGTGAACTTTGTGTAATAATTTTCAAATCTTTTTTCCATTTTACAAAACTGCTGGTACTGCCCCCAACTGTACAATAACTATACAACCGTGTCCCTGGAGGGCCGTTGTATGGCGATACATCAGCTGTGTTAAGCAGGTGTTCGTTAATAACAAACTACAGTACCAGCATATACAGGTACAAAGCTATAGTAATCAAACTTACAAAGTTCCTGCCTTTTTTACCTAAATTTGTCCATGTTCAACACAAGCGTAAGAGTACTCTTGACATTGTGCCAAATCTTGAAGTACTTTTCTGCTACATATGATTAGTATTCCTATCATTGGGGGGAATCTTATTGGTAAAACACAACAAAGAACCATATAAAACCAACAAAGTACACAAAAGATGTAAACTTTGCAACAATTAGAAAGAATTAACAAATGGTGTGACAAATTCTTTGTACTAAATACTTATGATAAGGGAAATCAACACATTTGATGGCTTCATCAGGGAGGAAAAAACTTAAAACAACAATTGAAAAGAAATTGAAAAAAAATTGATATGAGATTTATAAATAAGTTTCATCTTATAGATACTGGTGATAAATTGTGTATTAACCAACCCAATGTCTATGGACTTTTTGAATAATACTATAACTTTGAGCTTCTCACCATAAACTGGTGGGTAATTGTATGCAAGGCACTTTCCTTCTTGCTACTTTTCCCACAACCCACAATAATCAATTTAAAAACTTTTATGATAAAGTGTCTTGCCTTTCATTTCAAAGTACGTGTAGGTGAAGCAGACCTGGACAACTGATAAATTATTAAGAAATACTGTATATATATATATGGTCATTCTATGCAGTCCCCACCAACATAATCAACTCGTGCTTAAGGTCTTTTTTCTCAAGTTCAATTACTTCAACGTCCATGCAAGTGTCTGCCAATCTTTATGACCAGTTTAAAGTGTTCTGCCGCAGAAAAATATCTTTTCACTCACAATTCTGAACTTAAAATTCAAACTTTTACACAGTCATGTGGCACGTAGATGAATTTGACATTTACAAAGTCTCCATAACATTTTTAAGACATAACTGTTAATGACGCAGACTATGTTGTCTTACATTATGGCCACTGTCACAGCTTAACAGTCAACATGCCCATAATTAACCTAGATAATTTACTTAGAGTTATCTTTCCTTGATATGGTTTGTTTACAGCACATGAGTATAAAATGATTTACAACAAAACTAGAGAGTGTTTATGTAGCAAATAGCTTATTAATTGATGACAAAAGATTGTTCATAATAATAGAAGTCATCACTGACACGATTGTGTTGTTATTGACAATCTTAGTCGGGAGTGTAAATTGAATAATTAAATCTTAATGACATGTCAAAGTTAAAAAAAATACCGTCATGAAATTATCTTATAACATTTTTTTAGAACACAACAGATATACTGCATAGACAATCAATGATCATTATTGAAGATTTTAGCGAGATATTTTGATAGACAGAGTTATCTGTTCTTGGTGGCAATTAATTATTGTGATTTGTGTAAGAAAAGCTCCATTTGCGAGTTGTCTAATAAGTTGTGATGTAGGAATCAGTACATTTTTACTGGGTCAAATAGCTAAGGGAAAAAAAACTCCCATAGTGTTAAAGATCTCGGAAATAAATTATATATCATTGGTTATCTCCCTTGGACTCCCTCACTAAAGCACATCAGAGAGCCCCTTGCCGTAGAAGTATTTGCAACCTTTCCACAAGCGACATAATATTTTTTGTTATCCATTAACTATCTACCTAATTGGGTTTTTAACTTGTATAGCCATAACAATCGTCCTTAGAGAAAATAAACGGCTCCCAATGACTCATAGCTTTAAGTGGCTGCTATAAATTTTGGCACCTAATTTTCTTAACTACAGTAGGTAATTAAGCAGCTAGTACAATATTATACCCAGAAACGGCTCAATTATCCAAGAATAGTCCAGGTATTGTTTTCAAATTACTGAAAAGAAACTTAATATCAAAACAGTACTATTAACTTTTGGATAATTAGTAAGTGCTATTATTTCACAGTCCATTTTTCTATCACATTGACCTTTGACCCACAGTGCAAAGGCGAAGTAATGAACAAAGTAATCTTTCGGAGTCAATGTGTATCAGTGTAGTTAATGCGGGTATTGACACAAAATTCAACAATCCATATTAATTGGTACATAATGCCTATAATTTCAATCCTGTGTTTGTGAATTATGTGAATTATAACATACCATTATTAGGCTGATTATCAGAGCATGCCTTTACAGCAATATTGACAGAAGTTTTCCAGGAATGGCTTTTTTTATTCTGTAGTCATTTGACCCTAAATATCTTAATAAGAACCTGATTTATGGTATCCAATCATTGAATATTTTAGTCTAATTTGACAATTAAGAAATAAGCAATTACTCTGAACTAACTTAGCATTAATTTGCCATATATAATAGTGTTTATCATTGCAACTACATCTCTATTTTTTAGTACTGTATGATTTAGTATTCTGAATCAACACCAGAGGAATTTTGTGCCTACAACCTCATTCTCCATCACAAATGAGGGTTGGCAAGGATCAATTAGATAGTGGTTTGTAAATTAAAATGACAACAATTTCAAATCAAAAATAATTAAAAGGGGGGCAACTCCGTGTCAGACTATCAGACCAGGTGTGTAGGTAGTGTGGTGACCTTTGTCAGCTAGACTGGTGGGCGTAAAGTCGAGGTGAGGAGTCAGCCATGCAAAAACCTGACCATTTACAAAACAAAACTAATTCAATTATTCAATAAGGATGTGTTCATTACAATACCTAACTGACAATGATGGAAATATATTGTTATCAAACTATATCAATTTTTTTAATAAATGACAACATTGCATGAGGGAGGAATTTTTATATCTACACTATTGCATTTCAAAACTTAACTTGAGAAACAGAACTTCATGTAAATCTGCTAATTATATCACATGAGATAAGATAAGGTACCAGTTAAGTTTGGTGATATCACATGAGAAAGTAGAATTGATGAGGTTCGTGTTTTAAATCGACAGCAAAAACAGTAGTGTACCTTTTAAAGATCCTTTTTTCACCTGTGACATTTTTATACAAAATTTTGTTAAATAAAATGCAGTCAAACCTCATTTGAATTTTCAACATGAAACCAGTGAGTTTAAAGCGTATGACTTTGTACAGGTAAGCCTCTCTCGACTTTCACCCCTTACATAACATCACAGAAGTCGCCCCCTCGGTATCCCCCCTTGTGAAGCAGTAGCCTCCCAGAAAATATCACTGTGTATATAACCTGTAGCCATTTGACACCTGGGAGTTGTGTTATCGGTAGCAATCTTACCTACATGTATTATTTCACTAAAACCTTACAGTATCATCTCCCCCTGCATACAAAGACAAAGAAACCGACACCAACAAATACAAGATTTTTTCCAGAGATGTTAGCTTTTGTTTAATAAATCCATTCAACCCAACAGACAAAAATGTTCCCTTTACAGTTTCAGGTAACACTTCAAAAAGTGTAGCTATTCTGTCAAATAAAGAAATCAGAAACACAGACTAGCAAACTATTGTAGCTCATTCAATGGCTACTACACTACTGATACAGCAAGTCAAGGGAAAACAATATCAATTTTTGTATCGTAACAAAACCAGAAAAAAAGGCTCAAAGGGAAAAAAATGGTGATTTTCTTAATTCTATTTATTGTGCGTGTGTTACAGCTCATTAAGTAAATCCCAGACAACCTGCCTGTAACAGTTGTTTGTGCAGGTAACAGATAGGCTTATAGTATGGTAATTATCAGTGACAGGACAAACACATGTAATTCTCTGATTGGTAAACACGCCGAGGCAAAGCAAACATAATCCTAAGAATGACCAAGTCATTTCCATTATCTGATAAGAAAACAACTGATTGCCTTATTTACATACAATAGGTATTATAACTGCCATGCAAAAGAAATTAATTAAAAAGTATAAAGAGAAGATGCAAAAACAACTTTTCTTTACAGCCATTTAGTTAAAACTAAAAATGTCTGTTAGACAAAAGAAATGAAAGTGCCCTCTTCCTCCTACCAAATTTAACCAGAATGTAATGCAAGCTAACAAATCACAATGTAACCCCCCCTACCCCCCCCCCCCCCAAAAAAAAATGGCAGCTTAATTTCATAATTGAAGAATAAAACTCTTTAGAAAGATACCCTAAAAATCCTAAAGAAATAAATCAAGACAAAAATGGTGGAGGGGGTGAGGAGGAGATCATGTCAATTATATACTGTCCACCTGGCATAGATAGTATATAAAGCTGAATTACCTGTCTAACACATCACAATGGTAGAGTCGCAGATGTACACAACAAACATTTATCTACAAGGTAAGTAATTAACAAAACTGATAGATAGAGCCCATCCTGTGTTGTTGCCCCATTAATAATTACATGTACAATTGTCTAACTGGTGATAGATTGACACACATTCACAGCCCAATGACTATCGGATTTCCTTTACAATGGACAACACATCTGTATAACAACACCCCCATTTCCCCTGATTCTAATTGACCTGAATTTTCTAGAATGACCTAGAAACAAAACACTAAAAGTCCGAAGACAACTTTAGAAAAGGCTTGTGAATCTGAAACCCAATTCTATGTCAAATGCTCACTAATGTAGATACCTTTGTATTGTTACACAGTCTAGGCCATTTGAGGATTTGATGGTGAAAGACCGAATACCCAGAGCAAACTTATAACAGATATAGCTACCTTGTCTACAGAGTTATAATCATATAATAACACAAAAATATTTTATCAAATATCATGGTGTACTGTATCTCATCAAATGTGCAACCTATTAGAGAGGACAGCCAGAACCTTACCAGAGCCATATATATATATACGAGGTCACTGCAACTCGCATCCTAGAGGCCATATAGGTAAAAGACTTCTGCACCAATAAAACAGTTTTATATAATTAAAACTGCCATACTGTTAATTAAATTACTTTGATTTACTCACAATCAATTGAAAACCTTTTTTTTTTTTGTCTTCAATAACATTAAAGTGCTTCATTGATTAAATAAACTGTTGTAGTCATTATTTACTTGCAATTCTCCGATTTCATTGATTTATTGATGTTGACGGCAGGCCTAAGACATGTTACCCTGGGCCAGAGACTTTAACACACTGACAATAAATCATGACAGAATCAAAAACACCAACAATTAATACATAAGGTATTGATTTCTGTACGTCTGCTCAACTCTATCGCCCCGATCTCTATACAGCCCGACAGATCAATGCTAAGCTGTATCCAATTCCTTTTATCGTGTTTGTTCTCAACTCGTTCGCTCCTACCAGGTAACCGTCGTCAGAATATCACATGACCACTGTACAAGATAATACGACCAGGTCATGTGACATTTTTCCCAGATCGAAGTGACCACTCGGGTAAAAAGTAAGGCTTTAAGCAGACCTGTTCAAATGTTCACACAAGATATTCTATCAGACTTGTTGAATTTTGACACCAAAGCTTCGAACCAACCTGTTGAGATCTGGCTCAAAGTGTACTTTCCGGAGCTCATACAGAGCTTAGCTGGTGAGCACCTGTGAAAGCTCGACAAGAACAATGATGGTTATGGAACTGTGTAAGTGAGATGAAGTTGATGCAAGAGCCTCTCAAAGCAAATGGAGGAAGTATGGTTTGTTGACAGAAACTGAGTGACAGTGAAACATTAACATTGCCAGTCGTCATACGTAAACATATAAATTTCCACAGACTTCTTAGACACAGGATGCGTAAAAACATTGATATGTTTGATACACACTGTAATACTATTACGCTGATGTCATCTGATTCTTATGAACCTTGTGCCATGTGACAAGGCACACCATATTCAAATGCTCAAACTGCTGGAAAGTCATTATCATTACACTTACTAATGACACACACAGCTCAAGTACTAAGAACTCAATCCTCTGGTCCATTGTTGGATAGTAAGAAATGCTTTCTAAATAATGAGACATTTCCTTCAAAGTTGTCTCCCATTTCAACAGTTTAAAATACTCAGCGGCTATTGATAATCGTCCGCAATTGCTCATTTGAATATTTGAAACTATCAATGCGGACCCCTGACCTCTCGTTATCAGTAAAATGATATACAAAAATCAGTTCATTCCTGTTAGTCCATTATTACAAGTTTACTTAGGTTTATGTTTGTGCAACTATAGAAATAATATCATTCTTTTGAACTTTGAACTTAAACTGAAAAATCCAATATCTTTGTACATTTAGAAAAGTATTCTACAATTGTTTATGAAATAGAATTTTGAATGAAAATATAAAATCAGATGCTACAGATTTGAATTAATGCATGGGGATATGATGGGAAGTAACTACAATTGTTTATGAAATGACTGACATTCATCACCAATTTAATGGTGGGGAATATCACTTATTTTGCTAATGTAATGGTTGGGCATATCATGAATTTCAAAATTATTATTTTTCTGCAAAGACATTACCATTGAATCAAGAAAAGAAGTACATAACCATATATAGAATATCAATGGGGCTATGAAAAGTACCCTTTGGCCTGTGTGTCCTTCCCCTTGACCCTTGACCTATGTAGCAGTGTGATACAATACAGAACCCCAATGCTCTAACTATTCTGCTGGTCTACTTATCTGCTGCACACATGTTTGTATAGAGTCTAAAAACCAGACATTTGCTGTACATATACATAAGTAGGTATTATACCCCTTCTCTCCATTTTCCCTGATGAAGGTAAATAGCCTCATGTGTTTTAACAGGCCGGTCAAGTGCTGCTCACTTTTGTCTGTACCATATGTCAAGGACCATCTACTGACCAGTGGGATTTGGCTGAATAAGGATTAGACTGGAGCAGAAAAGTAAACAGAAACTCTAGACACTCAAACTTTACTTACATAACACTTTCTCTCATTCTACCTGCATCTGTAAGATGTCTGCTTACTATCTCAAAACGAACACTAAATATCCTTATAAATTTACAAAAAAATCTGAAATAATAAATTAGTTTGCTTTATTAATATGATTAGTCTGATGAAAATCTTTTTCTTCATTTCCTAGATTTAAATCAACTTTAACATGAAGGTTTTATTTAAGCGGCTAAGCTGATCACACTGTGTAAATCTAGGCCTCCAACACTAGCAACACTTTGAACCACAGACCTATTTATAACTATTCAAATCCACAAGATTTAAAATCAACAGAGCTGACTTATAGTAGACCATTGAAAAATCTCTTGTTTACATTCGCTAGGTATCATACCATCTCAAGTAGCAATAGGTTGAAGGTCGGCTTGTACAAAGCGCTGACTCCAATGCAAATGTAGATAATTCTGATCATTATTTGCGTTTAAATACAGTAATATGATTATAACGGTTTCCCCCCTGACAGTTGCCCCTCACCTCCGCCACCAGGTCCATTCTGACATTTTTCAATGAACTCCCAGATCACACTTCATCTATTCATTGGCTTGTATAATGGACGCTGAAATGTAGGTCATAGATTTTATTCTTGTCGTTTAAATTAGTCCGATTATGCGGGTATCAGGTAACTTCAGAATTTGTAAGACATCAATAGATTCATCGGACAATAGTTATTATCGACATAAAATAGGCGGGACATTTACATAAAGGTTCAGAAACGGAATACGTGGCTATCACCTTTCTATCTATAAAGCATTACATAACGGTAAAAACACAAAGAACATTATATACATAATTTATAACTATTTATAATCATAAAAGTCACTCAAACAAGACCCACTATACACTTCTCATTGGACATGAACAGCTATTTTACATAACCATTTTGTATAGCTCATTTGAATACTGCATACCGTCATTACAAATTTTGAGAAGGAAATCTGTAAATTCTGTAAAACATTTTGTACCATTGAAATTGATTTGACTTGTTTTATCACGTCTAATACCTTCTTATATACATTTTTTAGATTTACAGGTATCATATGATCGGAAAATTCTTTCTTTTTTTTTACATAATATTTAATTTTAATCAAAATTTACTTTCTCATTCAGGAGGATTTCTTTCTCTATTAAGAGAATTTAGAAATACAGTATTTAGATGAATAATAAACATACTCATTTCTTGAAAATCGACTAAAATCAAAATTTTAGCACCTCACACATTACTTGAATATGTGCCCTTTCTGTTCACTGTGAAAGACTGAAATCAACACTCAATGTTTTAACACATATAATTACATCTCTGAAATTCTATAATGAGCTGTTCCAGATTTAGTTTTAGACGAGTTCAAATATTTCTACATGGGTGAATTTATTTCTGTTTTTTTGAAGCAAGACGGATCCTTTAAAGAATAATTGGATGTAATTTGGACATAAAAATATGACCGTTACTGTTCACAAGACATTGTAAATTGTAAAACAAAACACTTTTCACACAAAACTGAAAAGTTTTTGATTATCATATTTATATATACTTTCAAACAGATATCTTAAATCAGCAGTTAATTTATAAATTCAATACTTTTATTGTGTTTTTATCCCAAAATACCGATGTGTAAATCAACCTGTAAATACTTTAGCCCCAGACTTTGAGACTGTCTTAAATCCTAACATCACACCCTCCTTAATGCTAGAGAGATGGTCTCTCCTCTAGCATGGCAGATGCTACAGTTGGGCCCATTCATGAAATTCATGAATGGTCGACACTGGAAATTTACATAAAATAACAGTCACACATCCATTTCCACAGGCAAGTTTTGATTACTCAGCTGTTCACAAAAAAAACTGTGGTAAAGTACCAAAAACTTTGAAGGAACAAATGTATTTTTTTTTTTTAAATATTTCCCCCTGAGATTCAATTTTAACAGAGAAATGGCTTTAATTAATCACAATTAAAAAAACGAGTTTTGTATTCCTTAATTAGGTATAAATAACAGAAAATTTGTTGCCAAAGGGTTGAAATCTTATTTTAATACAGCTGATAAATTATGTGTCTAAGAGGCAAATTATCATTTATGTTTTTAATTTCTAGTCTTCTTTCTCCTATAGATATCTACCTCTTTACAATGCAGATACATGAAAATAATTCTAAACTCTAACTTATACCTTATTTTCTGATAAATTGTGCTTTACTCCACCTGTTTAATGCTGACGCCTTTAAATGTATTTTAACTGATCAACACAGATAGCGATTTCAATCTAAGCAACTTGCCACTTTATCTTTTTGATGGAATACATAAATACACATGACGTGTTTCTGATAGCAACTAGATAATGGTATCATAAGCAAATATCATACCTGGTAAAAAATCGGCGGTTTCCAATAAAATATTGCACTGTAACATGGTATCTATACCCTAGCATTAAACAGGTTTAATACAAAACTTTTCACATTGGAAATAAGGTTGGAAATGCATTTTCATCTTGACGAATACATGTATATAGTGATAAAGGACTTTGCATTATATATTTCTTTATTTTTGTTTACTTGTTTTTTATGAAGGATTATATTTATAAGTGATCTTTCCAGGAAACTTTAGTCAACTTTAACAAATCCTCAATTATCATCATGGTGCATTGTACAGAAAAGATCATCTCCATTTCCATGACTAATACCCTAACTTTCACACTTTTATTAAATAGCATTAACAAACGCTGTGCAGTATTTAAAAAAAGACATTATCTGGTGCTGGCTAAAGCGCTATCAGTAGGTAATCACTCAGTGCCATTGTGGTCAGTTATGACAATGACCACATAATAAAAGCATGAATACAGAATGGTCAACATAAGAGATAACAATGTATTAGTAACCGACTTATGCCGCATAAAATTAAGCACAGAAAACATAAGCACAGCACCAACAAACCAGGCACACATAACGTATTCGACCCAATAAGCGCCCTCCCCCTTTTTGAGGCCTCGATTTCAATTGTCCACGCATAAATAAAGAGACCAAAACTTCAAAAATACTGTCTAGATTTGCAATAATTTCCTCTTATTAGCACCTTTTCATTTTTTTTCAATTTTTTAAATGCCCTGGGCGCTTATTGGGTCGATTACGGTATTTCTTATGTTGAAGAAGCGTGAAATCTGCAGTACGTGTTGCATAATGTCCATTGGCTAAGAACGAGTATAAAATGACCAGAACAAACAAAGTATGAATGAACAAATAATAAAAGTTTCGAGAGGAACATTATAACATGTATACTCATATACAAAATGGGATAGGATTCATTAATATAGCTGGAAACAGGGAAATTTCGAACTTCCTTAATTTCAATAACAGGTTTTTAAACTCTCATTTTCAAGCATATCTTCAGATCTCAATTAAATATCAAAACCAAAAAATGATAAATTTGATTAAGTAAGTGAAGACATCTTCAAAAACAGATAAAGGTTGTCAAGAATTCTAAAGTGTTGCAATTGAATACATTTCAAAATGACCACTGAAAGATGACTTTTCAAACACTTTTAAGCAACTTTTTTTCATCTATAAACACATATTTTCGCTAAAAGCATCAGCTCATTAAAATCATCTGAACTCAAAACCGAAAAGTTAATCATAACATAAATAGTCATGTTTTAATGGAATTTAATTCATAAGACGCCCAATTTGAACATAAATTTTCTCCACACAAAGTGTTGGCTATGTTCAATTGAATTCTGATAAATCAGGTTCTGTGACAATGTCTGGAATTTGTTTTGTTTGATCAAATTTTATTCCTAATATAAGATCTACATGTAATTATTGATAGTGTTATGTCAAAGTTAAAGCCGTGTCTAAGTAATACAGAGACACATTATCATCATCACCGGCTCCAACGCAACATGTCTCATTAAAATTTGCAATAAAATTTCAACGGAATACATTTCAGGGCAGAACAGATTCAAAGAGATCCTTTGTAAATCTGTGGAAACTGAATATTTAATTTTATCTTTTTTGTTGTAAAAAAATCTACAATGAGATAACATTTATCATTGTGATGTTATGATGAAAACGAAATTGCATTACACCATGTGAAAAAATGTTCCATAAAGATGTGATGAAATTGAACTCCGTAAACTTGAAAGTCTGAACTATAAAATAAAATTTCATTAGCAATTTAATCCCGAGTAAATTTACAGTAAATGTTGTGATTTATCTGTCTGTGTAGGAGAATTAAGTGCTACTCCACCAGACATCAAATCATCGTGATATATCAATACAACACTTATCATAACCATCTATATTCCTACTCTTTATTCAAATTAATGGACATGAAATGCTCTTTACAAATGTTGTGTGTAAAAAGTCTACTTTCACTTTACTATCTAAAATGGTTGTGTAATTTTCCATAGAAATCTAGTCGCCTGAATGGCCTATCATGCTGTAATTTGCAGTAGAAAAGAAACTGTACTTAGGTTATCAGTGTCCCGCTACACTTTAAATTTGTTTAGCACTCAAGCGAAGAAAATTTACTGAACTAATAACTCTTTGAAGTGAACCATTAATTCGATCAATTTTAAATGTAATTTCTGCCACTCTGAGGGAAGAAAATGAAAATAGAGTAAATATACTGCTATATACTAGCAAAATTACTATAACCTTTTCATCCATCTGGTTTTTTTTTTCTTTTATTTTCTTCCAGATGACTGCAGAAGCTCATTCATAAAAACTTTAAACTATTGAGGCACCTTAAGGGGAACTGATGATACAGAAATATTCATATAGAAAATTCTTTTAAAAATATAAAACACATAGTGACTAAATGACACACAAATTAATATAAACAAAATATGCATAACTTAAAGATGTAATATATTTTGTGATATTCAAAAGATCCCTTTAGCAAGGAAAGCACCTTAATTATTCTTAAATACAAAATATTGAAATTTACCTCAGAATCATTCAAATGAATGAACCACAAACTGTATGGTGTATAATCACCGATGTGACTCCTGTGAGATGTTAAAACTTTATTTTTGTCTAGCCTAGAACTATTTCATGAGTTATAGTACAGCAATCAGAATACCTATGGTTAATAAACTCAGTATACATGACAAGGGATCCACCATTTCTATCATTACACAACAGGAATAGGACTCTCTATTTCTTAGATTACAAGCCAGCTTGCCAACAGTACCATCCATTTTTTACAGTGATTACAACATCGAAACCAAGATTACATCATACAATCACCTGACCATTCTGTAATCACATTATTCCATGTAGTACATGTCATTTGATAACAACCGTCAAGATTTTTGACACTGTTATGATATTTTATTGTCCAATATTGAATATAACTTTGCATTTATAATCTTAGCTACAGCAAAAACAATTTCATGAATGAAAACCTTAGCATAAAATCAAGGGATATAACTTCACTTACAACTTTAGTTACATCTTTCCTAAACTTTTTGTTTCTGTTGATAAATCAAACCTTGTTTCTGTTTGGTATAAATTCATATTTGAAGTTAACTTTCTTCCAACTATTAAAACCAGCTCCGAAAAGAAAACCTTTGATGTACCTCTTAAATAGACAATACGATCCCCCCATGGGAGGCCCCTGGCCTAGTGAACTGCCTATGATAATAGCATGCACTCAATACTACTATCTGGCCATTAAGTAACATATGATTATAAATGTCAGAAGCGATATTGTTGAATAGCCAATTTGTGCATCACAGCTTCTGTATATTTTATCAATGCATGCATTAAACGGACACTCTGACATATATTAAAAGCACAGATATTGAAGTATAATAAAATCAAATTAGGCTTCCAGCTTAACAAGAATCACACATAATTGTTGTCTCGCCTGTTTCATTTTGTATGTAATGCCAAAGTCCATTTGACCAAAGAAAATCAGGCCCAAGGATAATTAAATAGTCTATTTAGAATTAAGTTTTAGCTTACATCAGCCAATCAAAAATGACATAAGTTTAAGTAACGTCATCTGTGATTGGCTAAGTTAAAACTGTTTTGGACATAAACTGTTTCATGATCTTTGGACCAGGGTAAATCCACAAAATAAATTTTACACCCCAAAAGAATAAGAACCAGATAAAATATTTTCCTCAATCTTTGTCTAAATAAAAATATCGTGGCCTAGCTTCAGGATAATTGGAATTGAAAACTAACTCTCAAAATCCATGAAATTCTGAGCTTTAGTTTCAAAAATATGCTAACTGGTATAGATATTTTTCTTAATCTCTGTTCATGTGTTCTGACTGATGCAAAGAGCGATGAGAACCAATTCCAATTCAATGAGATATAAAACACATTACCAAAAGTGGACTTAAAATGAAATGTTGGCACTGCTGTCAATGGAAAAGCAACACCTTAACCTCGCCTTCCTCAACTATCCTCAAAGGAGAGACAAAAATGAGACAATACTTCACATAATACAAGTTAACTGAATTATGAATTATTTAATATTTATTTAGTCTAGAAGTCATTTACAAGTCATCTTGTTGCTTTTTTAATTTATTTGTTGTTATTGTGAATTTCAAGCAAGAACACTTTGTTTCATGAGAATGCTTTGATAGAACAGGTACAAATACTTTGAAGTAAAACATCTTTTCAATAAATAATGGGTAGGATAGCTATAGATCTACATTACATGTTCACTTGCATGCAAACAAAGCATTGTCTCCATCAGTTATACCTACCAACATCACACGACCAAGATAAGCAAATGTACATAATACTATATATAGGCCAGGGCTTCTGATGATTCACTAAATGTGTGTCTTATGTACTGGCTACAGTTTTTGCTGAAGAAATCAAGGTTATTGGTTCAAGATACAAAGTCTAAGATGTGGAAATATAAACTTTTTTGAACATGTTTCAAGAATATGAGATGAGACGGGCCTCTTTTGAGGCAAAAAGTAGATTACCATGGGCTTATTGGTTCTGGATACAAGGTCCCAGCTGAGGACATAACCTTATTTGAACATACTTGAAGTAAAGGGTTAGAGAGATGGGCCACTTTAAAGACTAAATTAACAGACCAATTGGGGAAGGGGGGCTTAATCTATTGGTTGCAGCTTTATTTGCATATGTTGGAGGAAGGGGATCATACCACTAGTAGCGTAAGGCAAAATGGAATGAGACTTCTTCATTAGTAAGGACTTAGCTATAGAACTGGTGCTTGTTTGTAGATATACTTGATCAATGGTTGGAAATGCGCTTACCATAGTTTTTTTCTGTAGGATTGGGACTTAAATAAGACTAGGGCTTAATCTATGAACAAATGTAATTCTGTATTATTTTTCAATTTTCTTCTTTTTTTTCTCAGCTTTTTACCAATTTACCTTTTTTACCAATGAATTCTGGATTTCCATCATTTATAACACTCATTATCTCTCTTTAAAGACATTTTGTGTCACCAGGGCCCAAAATAACCAAACATTTTTATAAAGAAGCTCACTAAATCAGTAAGAAGGCTATATATTCATAGATAGCTTTCATATTCACAACAAAAATATGAGTTCAGACTAAGTATTTTACACATTAGGTATATATATACATCTCTCGTTGCTAATGAGTGCTGGACAGGTGAGAGGTGCAACTTGTAATCACTTAGTTCCGCATACTGACCATCACTGATTGATGGATGGACTGACCAGCCGGCTCATATACACAAATTATACACCATACAGTATATATATTATAGGTATATACCAGGATGAGATCATCATTTTAAGTATATCCATGGCCTCTGTTCAAATAAACTTGGGGCAATAAATCAAACCCAGATTTCCAATGGATGTCAACTTACAATGAAATTCAGTAAAGTTATTCATTTTATTCCAAATCTCGGAGAAAGTGGACAGAGTTTTCAGTTTTATAGATTACAAGCCTATTACAAGCGTTGGTATGATATTGTAATGATATAATTAATTTTGCCAATGATTGTGAAACTGAACAGAAGAGTGGAAACATATAATAGATATTAAGCTATTTTCCCTCTATGAATTTTAATTTAAGTCAAAGATTTAAAAGAATAGCGAACATTTGCCACAACAAATATGAAAGTACATATATATTTGACCTAACTGCTGCTGAAACTGCAGACTGCATTAGTAGGTCACTATTTACAAACACTACCTGTACATGTTTGTTGTAAAGTCTTTATCATGTAGAGATTATTTCTACACTGACCTATGACCCCACAACAAGGAAGTCACCTTGAAATGGATGACCTTGGATGTCATTTTAATATTCAATACACTCCCTGCTAAAAATAGTTGGCATGCTAAAAATAATTTGAAACTAACCTGAGCCTTCATCAGACATCTCAGACTCAGAGAGGGACGGCACTTTCTGGATATTTCCAAGGGAGGGCACTCTATGGTCATCAAGGCTATCCTGACGGGAAAATAGGCATGGTGCTTGATCCATCTCCCTATCAAGCTGAGGATCGAAGGTCAACTGCAAAATAAATTCAAATATGTTAATTTAGTTCTAAATAATAGTCTACAAAATTCAAGTATCTTGCCTAGAGAGATTTGCTGCGACATTTTTTTTCATTAAGGTTCCCATTAGAATAATGACCATACTTTCCCAAAATTAAACTGTCTTTGAACATACCACTTGTCACTTCTTGATATTTCTCAAAATCAGGTCAGGTTAAAAATATTTTTCAGCTTATGTAACTAAACTTCTCACAAAACTTCTCTCCTAAAGTGTTAACTCTAATAAAGTGCTGTAGATGACAACTAAAGAGCAAAAGTATAAATTTTCATATTCTTTTAGAACTGATTATCTTACCATCTCAAAACAATAATGCTATACTTTAGATATAAATCTTCTTTTATTTAATCTGCTGACCCCTATATTCTATCAAACCTTACCTCTAAAGCTTTCATGCCTAAAGGGAAACTGATAAATTCAATTGGATCACACTTCACCTTCATAAACCTATCAATAATGCTCAATTTTTAAAATCCAAATCTCCATAATTATTCGACAGGTATCAATAACAGAATGGAGGATATCGCTTAAGGTTTATATGAGTCACGAAATCAGCCGAGTGGTCCCGTTACCTGGGCATTCCAAAAATAGACCTGGCTAACCGTTTGTTACCATAACGCTATCAATCTGGCAATTTTACCTGTACACAAGTTTATCTTGTACCTATAGGCTGCCAGGGTGTTTGCAAAACTCTTGAACTTTTAAACTGTTTTGTTTAACTTTTATTTCTGATATTATGACACCTGTCCTCCCGGGGCGATGAGAATAGTAGCGTAGCTTTACCCTGACAACAAAGATTGGCTATATTACCGGTATTCCGTAAAGCCTTGAGTACTAATAAAATTGTTATGACATATACTATAGGAGCTCAGGTGAAAATTTCCAAACGGTTTTACTGTGTCTGATGCAATTTAACAACAGAATCAAGTAACATTTTAGAGGGAGGGGGTTTGTAGTATTATTTCACTATATCATTGCAACAAATATGAAAATTTATTATAAGTATTTAAGCTCAATTTTTATTTTTAACATAATGACTATATTTCTACACATAGTTCATCTTACTATTGTACCAGTGGTACCTATATTATCTGATAGCTCTATGTCAGATTGATGTATCATCACCACATAAAACATAAATCAATTTGTGGGGATTTCTTCGGAAAAAAAATATGTGTAATTAATAAATACCACCATGATTAAATTTTCAGTACTTTATAAAATGCATCAATAACAAATCGATGACTAATTGGTCTACAATTATAATAATTACTATTACTGTTCTTAAATTAGTTTCAATTGAAGATGCTCCACTGATGACAAATGGTATTTTTTTCACTATCAAAAAAAAGGAGCAGACAATTTTGTATTTTACTTCAGTTACAAAAGTAACTTATTTTACACCATTACCATAATTGAAAAGTTTGAGCTTCTAATTTTACTTCAAGTTAAAAATATGATAAATAATTAATTGCATCCCGAAAAAATTCTGTGGCACTATATCTTATATAGAATGAAGCAATGATTGCGCGTGCACCAAAGCGAAAATAAATTATTTTATGTTATTTTTTGTGTTGATTAGGCATATATATATACACGATTAAACACCAAATATTGTTCAAATGATGAATATCATTTATGCTCTGTCGGCGGTGGAGCATCTTTAAAGTTTTATCCCATAATTATTCATAAACAACATTTGTGGAAATTGAAATATCGAAAGTTTCAATCTCATCTTATTACAAAACAAAGTTGTTTCCTTTGCAGTGTAAGATGCTTCTTCAGAAAATAGCTTAAGATACTACACAGTCACATCCCGAGGATGGCACATTCCTGTAGGTTTCTTTCCCAAGCTAATTAATAACAGCAAATTAGCAGACTGTCTCCTTTCTTGACTTTGAATTATCTCTAATAAATGAGTAATTACTTGCATATGAATATATCTTTATGTTCTATCCTAACCTTTATTAAGCACCATGCTATTCCCACAGTTATTAGGGAGACTCCGTCATTAACTCCCGGCGTTTCCACTCTCTCACACAGTTCCTTATAACAGATATATACTGGCCATTGTTTCCTTCACTTATGTCATAAAACAATAACATTTAGGTAATTGAAAAAAGCTTCAGAAAAGCCAAAGAAAAACTGATAGCATTTTATCACATGAAATCATATCTTAAGTCAGCCATTGCACACTGATATGAAGTTTAACCTCATATATTTAAAAATGAATTTTCATATCAAGAATTTTTTTAATTTCAATAGACATATTTGCGTGTAAAATGGACACCAAAATAATAATTTCAGAAACATAAACGATGTATGCTAACAATGCGCTGCGTCTTGGTGTATGGTACAGTGAAATAAATGATAAGGCGGTCTTCGTCAATACAGCCATTGTTCTATATCAATAAAATTTATGCAAAAGCAAAACACTGAAAAACCAGTGGAAAGGATAGCAGAGCAACAAAGAGACTTAATCAATTATCCCGGAGTCGTCAGGAAAGGAAAAAAACATGTCTCGCCTTTGAAGGTGTAATGATCGAAATTATTTTGCTGGCCTCAATTTGCAGCAGATTTTGTAGCCTTTGAATATGAACATTGAAAATGTTTTCCTAATGTTGAAGAGAACACATCTTTTTGAAGTTCTTTGTGAAAATGAGAAAACATACTAAAAGTGTTACTGAACACCAAGTTACTCATTGAAAGTGTAAAACTTATCTATGTTCATGCTTCATACTGCATCGTTTACAAGTTATAAAACTCCCTGAATATTGACAATGGACATTTTCAGTACACATTATTTCCATATGTCTACAATGTTGGTAACAAAAAACATCTAAATTTATCGATAGTGATATTCTATACCATATCCTTCATTAGGTATTAAGAAATACTATCAGTTTTGGACTTCAGACTTGTGACCCAAAGATGGAAAGGGAGTGTCCAAATGTTGGACAATTACAAGTATTATCAGTTTTATTAATTTAAATACATTGTGAAATTATGAAACTTGTATTAAACGTATTGAAATTAACAGATTTCCTTTATGTTTCAATATCATGGCATCATTAAAACCATTTCTTCAGTCATGTTTTTATAATACTAGTCTAAAAATAAAGAAATCACATTTGAACAAGTTTGACTCACATAAATATTTATCGAAATAGTTGAGCATGTTGTCTGGCTGGTAACAAGCAATAATTCAACATCATCATGTTCTTAAGAGCGAAAACTACAACATATTTTTGCTACAATAAATACATGATTTAAAAGGGCAGATTACTTCATTTAAAGCCGAATTAAATCTAAATCTAACTCTGAGTTGTCCACCCTTGTTTTGATGTTTCAGCATTTGTTTTATTTTTGTTTTCTGTACCAGTCACATGAACTCACCAGCTCTGAGAATTGGGATAAGGCCCCTAAATATTTGATCAGATATGCATATAACAGGTGTTAAGATGATTGTATTTCAAGAAAAAATAAGTTATTCGAAACTATCAATGTTCTTCCTATCTTCCCAATGGAAACTGATAATTTTTACATAAAGTCATTGCTATGCTTTATTTCTAACAGTTTTTAGTTCATTATCATCTTTTCACACCTGCAATCTATTTTAAACTAATTTATCAAAATGATATAATTACAGTTTTGAACATTTTATCTAGATATCTAAAATTTAATAGGATCATTTGCAAGTTAAATTACATCTCAGTGATGCACCTGTTTCGGCCAAGTTCTTCTGGTACAGGACTCTCATCCAAACCAAAAATTCTGTGTATGGGGAACTTCCTATTTTAATTCTCATGCCTTTTCACAATTTTTTTAATTATATTTCTCTATGCTAAAGTTTCATATTTTAAATTTTACAATCGTTATCACAAGTCCGACCAAAGTTTAATTTTATTCTGTACTAATCTAATTACTCTTACATATTGTGTTTCATTTTTCTCCTCTTTAATAATAAACCTAAGAATAAATAAACCTTTCATGGTGTGATACTATGTATCATTATATATATGTTTCACTTTCTACTTTCTAACAAAAAAAAAAGATACAACGTGTTACAAAAATGTACAAAATATTACCCCGTTTGGGGCCTCACGTATTTTTATGAATGAAGTCTCCTCACCATTTTGGGGATTTTCTTGGGGCGCTTATTCGGTCTCGGCTTTCTGGAGTCCTGTCCGAAAAAATCGGCACACTCCGTTCCAAAGTCAGAGACATCCGTGTCCATTGTCAACCTTAAATAGATAGCAAAAATAAAAACATGGATTCGTATTCTTATCACCAAAATAACTCCAGTCCGTTGCCTATTATATGTATAGAGACTTAGCTAGCTTTGTTTACCTTTTGTAGCACTGGTGAAGACACACGACACATCACACATATGCAGATAAATTCAATCTTCCTTAATTTAAAAGTACTTATTTGTACACACGAGACATCTTACCGTTAGGCAGGTATGGTTGGACAGCTGTGAAACCCTCTGGACGTTCACGCCGATGGCTAGTCGAGAAAATTTTGACCTGTCTAGAAGGCTAGCTAATGTCGATTTCGTCCCGGCCTGCAGCTTTCCTCGGCCAAGTCATATAGACGACAACGGTTGCTGTCCGTTTATAATTACTTGTACGATAATTTTGCAACGCAATTCAGTCGATAGAAATTCGATTATTTAGCATGACCTAAATAGTACCAGGTGATCGTGCGCTAACCACTCTCCCGATTCATGAAGCTCAATGAGGGCGAGATGTATTAGCGTTTCTGATTGGCTAGGGTTGTGTATTTACTTTCGACACGATTAGGTACCGTTATGTTGGTATGGCTTTTTGCTTTGCTTTCGTTTTAAATCATACACGTATATATATATATTAATTTTTGCATGGGCTGGTACTCATGGACAGATATAACACTACAGTATATACAGTACACTATTTATAAACAATGAATAAATCAAATTAGGCCTAATGAACGGTCGAGATGAGTCTATGTAGTGAACGGGGTTCTCGCGTCTTTGGGTTTATTATATTAATAAGTCTATTAATTAATCATTTCATAAGTTTTTGGGGTTTTTTTTTCGTAAAATAGCTCTATATTTAACCAAATAGTTATTTTTTACCATTATTTATCATTGATATATCTACTTATACTACAAAATAAATAGTTTGCTGTTTAACCAAAGATACGTAATTTAGTCAGTGTTTGCGAGAAAACATTGAACCCGATCAAAATGTAAGGTATGAAATAATTTCCAACATGTTTGAAAAGGTAGCGAAAAAGAGCTTTATCATATTTCATAAGTAGAGATTTTTCACGTTTAAACAATTCAAAAATGTAAAGATGATAATTTATATATCCTAAATCCATAGGTTTTTAAAAATGACATGTTGTAATCAAGGATTTATATGCGAGATACGTCCTTGGTTGTAATACATTATATCTGAGAAAGGTTAAGATCTGAAATCATGTATTATATATTATCATCTATTATGTATTATAAATTATCACTTTTTAAAAACGAGCCAGGTACCTATGCTCTATCACACATTTACAGATACATGTTAATTATCACTTATGTTATATAAGTTTAATCTATGACGTCATCATCTGAAACCAGGCCGTATCATACCTATGTAGGTGTAGACACTATATTCGAGCACATATAGAGCGAGAAAAATGTCTCTAGAGCCAATGTAAACCCTCATAGAACAATAAATAACTGTTTTTTAAACAGTTTCAGGATGTTGAAATGAAATTGTTGAATTTCAATTATTGACGATATTCTAAGACCTTGGTTACAATATGCCTGGTATGATAGTTGTTGCATTATACATAAATTATGGAAATGTGGATTTTTTGACAATTTTTTTCACGTTTCCTACCCCCCCCCCCCCCCCCCTCTAGAACAGATTTGATATTTCTCATAAAAATGTATCCTAAGCGCCTACATATTCTAAGTAAATATTAGGTTTGTTCAAGTTTGCGCTCTTTTGTTTCTTAGACAATAACTGTTAGCACTGAAAAAAGTTGGTACAATGTGAAATGATTTAGGAAACTTGGAAAGCCCAGTGCGATGTGAAGAAAGAAAGAAGAAGTTAGCATGAGCATTTTGTGTAAGAGAGTATTCGTTTTAACTGTGACCACTTTATATTGTCCCTTTGTAATACCATGTATTACTCAAGGCTTTATACTTCCTGCTTCACTAGCGTAAAATTACATACGTTTCAGTTTCTCTTCCTTTTTTGTTTTTTTGTTTTTGTATTTTTTTTTTCAGAAGTTTTCAAAATGTAAAAGTTACATTAGATATCAGCACACAAATCATTCATTCATAGTCTTCATTCACTCATTCATCATCATCATCATCATAGTACATATATTCACTCAATATACAACGTCATTCATTAATCACCATATCCCACAGTAGCAAATTATATTTGATTACCATTATCACTCTCAGTAAACAGCATCACAATAGTTACAACTTTGCACACTAACATTATCACTCAGTTCGCATCATCATTACCATGATCATCATCATTGTCAAAATATCCTTACTACATGTATTTTAATATCACGATCAATAAATTTAAATCTTATATTTTGATATCATAATCAAAGTTATTACATGTCCTCTTATCCTCAAACATAACATTATATATGATATCACCCACAAAGAAATCATTAATAGAGAAAGATAATTGTATGAGGTAATCACTGTACATTTTACATGTAAGCATCCAAATTGATCTGAATGAGTTTTATTTTTAATTGATTTGTGTACAAACAAACAGAACAAACATACCAAACCTAATTAGGAGAGAGAGAGAGAGAGAGAGAGAGAGAGAGAGAGATAGACAGAAACATGCAGACAGACAGACACACAGACATGTAGACAGACACACAGACATGTAGACAGACAGTTTCTCTTCCTTTATGTCTGATCACACCAGTCCATATCCCAATAATACCAGACACATATACGTTTCTGCAGAGATTTAAATATCATTCTATTTAAATCTCTGGTTTCTGATAAACAGGTTGGATTTTTTCGAAATAAACGAAATTCGACAAATCATCAGAGTAAGTGTTGCTATTATCAGGGGAATTCTGTCGTAATAAACGATTAACTTTTTAAATTATCACAATAACTTAGAATTAGTCACCATTTTCACAGTTGAAACGGGAGGGGATGCGAATTATCTCCATGGAATTCATTTAATTGATATGTTGGATATTAATGATGCATTTTTGTCGAATTTTAATGTTTGGTTTAGTAAGGTCATATTTAAATAGGACAGTGTACAAAAAAAAAAAACAAACAAACAAACAAAATTGTCACACTGGGCAATTTTTTCAGCATTTAGGCGAATTGTATTGAGTACATTATATTAGACAAGGACGTAGATATACATCAAAGAATTACTATATTTTGTAAAATATAACAAAAAATCACTTCTAATAATGGCAGGTACATAAGCCAGAAACACATATTTCTGATAGATAGGTACAATCATTCCATTAAAAACCGATGACATCTAATATCTTGTGTGATTGTGCTACGTTATCAAGTATAATTTCTTCAAGAGTTCAAACAATTGCTGCAAATTGTCAAAAGATTGCATATTTTTATTTCAGGTTATTTGAAGTTACATCTCCCAACATTGACTTTTGGGGGGTTGGTTAAATGTTAAGAATTAAAAAAAACTATGTTGCAATTACTTTTTATTACTTATTGTAAGAGTCAAAGAAGTAATAACAGGATTTTCCAGATGACACGGGATCCCATCAAACGTTAGTCTGTTTGATATGAATTATGTTATTATATAAAATGTAAAGTAGAAGAATTAATTTTTAAGTACAAACTACAGATATCGTGTCTCGTAAGCCTTTATATTACAGACTGGGTGTCAATTTTAAATTTGAATATTTTGTACAGTTACTTTGTTTTTTTTATGTTAATTCACATGTGACACTTTAATGAAATAAATTGTATTGTATTGTAACTGCTTCAAATGGTAAATATGGGACAAAGAAGTAATTCCAACCGTGTGGACAAAAAATTGTCTAATTTTCGAGGCGATCTGCCCTTTTATCAAGACACACAAAACGAACACGATTACATTATATGATGCGGACAGTAATATGGAACAATAAAAGTAGACAAATAAGTATATTAGTTATTACTGTATATAATTTCAAATTATCTTATTTCAAATAAATTTATAGGGGACATCAAAATAAAGGAGATGGTAAGTCTTATAGGTTTGTATGGCATATGCAGTAGTATCTAGTTTGAGAGAGTTGAATCACAGGCATTTGGCTCTATAAACACACATATATATATATTCACAATATGGTGTACCGTTTTCGAATCCATTTTTTAAAACTGTTCTCTTCATCACAAGTAATTAGATAAGTAAAAAAGAACCGTGTCCATGTGATGGTTTCCATATACATAAAAAGAAAACACAACTATAAAACAGTTTTTTCCTCCATAGCGCTTTCTCGGCTCATGAGTTGTGTTTTCTTTTTATGTATATGGAAACCATCACATGGACACGGTTCTTTTTTACTTATATATATATATATATTATGTAATACTATATAATACTGTGACACAGTATTACATGTATATATATATATAGAAAAAAATGTCTATAGAGCCAAATGCCTGTGTTTGAATATAACATAGTAACGACATACCATACTGCAGGACTGTCAGGTAAATACAAGTAGGTACTGGGGCTGTTCTCCATCTCAGGTCAATGTTCTGATGTGATCAGTTTGGCAGATAGTGTAAGTGTGATGAGTAGGTGTCGTCAAAGATTTATAAGTGAGTTATACGTCCTTGGTGTCGATGAGCGGCCGGTGTCCGCAACTAGTCCTTTTTTTCTGATTGGTTGAAACTGCAACACCAAACGATAAGCACGTGCCATCCCACATACCTGTAATTATGTGAAGTTGCCGACCAGGTGTGGAATTCGGGTACTTGGGAATTCTTACACCGCTCTCTAGTACACGGACCGCCTGCAGGGGTGGGGGAGGGGGTAGGTATATGGGCCACTGTGGTAGCTCAGGTGTGAAGGGGAGCTCCCCGGGGGTACGTCCTAAGGCACCCGTTTCACACCTGTACACTACCCTAGCGCGGCAGGGGGCTGGGGTGCTCTTCTTACCTGGTCTCCAAAACATCACCTCAAATATGATATAATATACAAAGTGAAGTTTACCTGGCTATTACCTGAAGCTGTGACATCATATTACGTAATCCTCCTTGTAGGGCCCTAAAGGGCAGAAGCCATGCTATGTGAAAGGTAGAAACTGATTCTAAATGGATCATCAAATGAAGTAAATAATTATGTGCGTGATCTAACCTGCTGTTTTTTGGGTGTTTTTTTCGTCAATTTTCCCATTTGAGTATATTTACCTTCATGTAATCCGGCGACTTTTGTATTACATTGGCACGATCAGAAAGTAAAACAATAAACAATTTTCTATGTTTTCGTTGAAGGCCTTATATATTTAATCAGCTAAAACACTAGCAATTTTGACAACATTTGTAGATCTAAATATTCATCGAAAACAAGCATATTTATTCCTGAATATAGTCAAGACGACTGTCCATTGTTATGTACAGAAGCCAATTAAATGTATTCATTGAAATTTCCAGAAGGTAAATCAAAATGTTGAATTATGTGGTAATATATATATACCTAAGACCTAAGGCCGGGGAAAACTGAAAGTGGTCAAAATGACATCAACAAAAAAATCGATTCCTAGATTCCACTGCTACCAGGCATAGAAGAATCAAATACATTTCATTTATAAGGGTTATGAAAGTCACAATTGTTCAGGTGTTCGTCCTAGGAGGGATGAGTTTTTGGAGAGAAAAAAAAAACAAATTTGTTGTAGCATTAATAGGATTTATTTAGAAATTGAGAAAAAATTGTTGAGCGAAAGAATTAAACACTATTTACTTGACCCTAGCGACTCTTATATGACAATTTAAATGGTAAAGTATTTTGGATAACTGTTTGATGCTTATGTTATGCACGCATTGATTTCTGTCCTATACTCTATGGACCATAAGGAGCTGGTCTTAATTGACCATGGGATAAGTGGTTTTCACTTTTGAATGAATCGATCTTAAATCGAATATAACTAGGAACAAGCAATTTTTAATCATCTGAATTCTGCCTATTGGGGTCAAATACCTTCTACTCCAAGTTTTAATCAGAGACTTTTATATAGCTTAATCATTTTTGTCAAGGTTTAACTTTGGAATTTCATTGAGGTTCACACTGAACTCAATTCCTAACAGGGTGAATTTATTTCTACCCCACTGTAAATTCAAATGTGATAAAAATGATAAAAACAATCACTATCCAATTTAAGTGATGTGTCGTCTGCACACTGAGACACTAATATTGGAAAATTATCAATATCAATACCCGTAAAATTATGGCCAAAAGTTCTGCACATGGTATAAACGAGAAAGAAGCGATTGGATCTCCTTGCCGACTGTCTCGTTTGATATAAAAAGAAGACGATAGATTAACGCCCTGATTAACTACTAAAAACATTTCTATGTAGAGTTTCAACCCTAGTCAAAATACTGTTACCAAAACCGAAAAAATGAAACTTTATTCATAAATTCCTACGAAACAGTTCATGTAGTTCTATCAATTTATCCAGAACAGTTCTAACCTTATAAGCTTTAGTACCTGATGTTATTTTGTAAACAATATTCAATAATAATATGTTTTTTTTTTTTTTTTTTTTGTAAAATACGTTTCGGTTTGTCAGCTTGTTCAAAACCTTTACAAGTAATCCTGCCTTTGAATTATAGACAATTCTACCATTTAATACCCATAATTAATTGATCTGACAACAAAATGTCCTATCTGCCTCCAAAAATATTTTTAAAATTCAGCTGTGAATCCGCCAGACCATTGACTTTTGTTATTCTTCATCTGCTATATGTAAATATGTTCTGACATGACACATTATAGAAGATATATGACGCCCTACACATTATCTATAAGGGTCACCTTCCTTCGTTAAACTATGATCAGAAGGGGATATAGAGAGGGCGTGTTCCTTTCTTCAATTTTGTCATGATTATCATATTCAAATGCAGCTCTTACCAACTGGAAGAAATGGTAATATCTAAATTGATTTCCTCAATTGATTTCATTTCATAAAGTTTCTATAAGGTCACTCATTATAAATTATAGATAAAGTTTTTATCCCCACTTTCTTCTCTGAATATCATAAGGCAAGCCTTTGTCTTGCAAACTTCGCCACAAATTAAACGAAACTACAAGTCAAAAAGGCGGGAAAATAGTTTGTTGTGGCTTTCACCTCTTCATCATAGTCCATATAACAAAATGCAAAAAAGACAGAACAAATAAAACAGGATTTCCGTATGGCTGCAGGCTTCGACGAAAATATGTTTACTACTGATGACATATTGATATACAATGTAATACAGTTGTATTAGCTAGGCAACGAGAATGAAAGTTTGATGAACGGAGATGCTGCAGATTTTTGCCGATCTTTATAATAGCGTTTGTGATATCTATGATATTTAACTATTAATATTGGGCTACTTATCTCAGGAAAAACGAAACATTGACGAACCGCTGAAACTTAATAATCAAAATTAAAAATAATTTGAAGTTTGGTGTCCATGACATCTCTCGTTTTAGGTGAATGTGACTGAGAAATTAAACTAGTAAAATAATATAAAATAAAGAAATGTAAAGATTGACGTCAACTGCTAAACATACATGTCTTTATTTGATTTCGTACTACACTAAGTTATATCAATGAACGAGCTAAAATGAACACTGTGGATTGTATTGAGGGCTTTGTATGTAACACACTGATCGTTCATGACCACATATCTGAGTTGACATTTACTCTTAATCAGAGTTGTCATTCCTTACTCTGAACCAGAGTTGTCGTTCCTTACTCTGAATCAGAGTTGTCGTTCCTTACTCTGAATCAGAGTTGTCGTTCCTTACTCTGAATCAGAGTTGTCGTTCCTTACTCTGAATCAGAGTTGTCGTTCCTTACTCTGAATCAGAGTTGTCGTTCCTTACTCTGAACCAGAGTTGTCGTTCCTTACTCTGAATCAGAGTTGTCGTTCCTTACTTTGAATCAGAGTTGTCTTTCCTTAGTCTTATTCAGCCTTAATTCGATTCAGAGTTGTCGTTCCTGATGCAGAGTTGTCGTTCCTGATACAGAGTTGTCGTCCCTTATACCCTTACTTCCTCAAAGGAACGGTTGAATAAATCGAATATGGCTATATGACCATACAGATAGTGGACCAATACGTCTTTGACACATCTGCTTTATTGACCTTTTCACGACATTAGAACGACTTTGATAACATTGGATAGTCTTTGTCATATAGCCATTTTACGACCTCACTGGTACTAGTGCAAATTGGGAGTTGATAAGTGTCTTGATATATACAAAGTACGTTATTTTTTATGACAAGGCCATGTATCTAACAAATTATCGCCCCTACAACTAACCTAGGATTACCATTTTATTTTCCTCCACAGTTGATCCTTCCAACATTGTGTCCGATTTATAAATATGCTATGTTGAGAATGTTCCTTTACGGACACACCTATTAATATGCATAAAGGGGTCGCGGTGGCCAAGTGGTTAATGTGTCCTAAATTGTCCTTCTACCTCTCCTCTAGCAACTGCGCCTCGTAAGAAGTTATTCTGATATATATAAGTTACTTCCTTGTTTCATCCCATTAAACCGGAAGATTATACCGGTAATATGAGAAATATAAGGATACATTTGTATAAACCTAATTAGCGCATTCTGGGACCGAGAATGAGCTGCTTGGTGATGCCTCTCACTTGCTCTCCATTTATGGAACGCTATGCACGTGGCGTAGTGCATGGTAAGAAAATCTAACAACATGTCTTGGTAATAAAATATGATCAGTGAATATTACCAAGACATCTAGTATTAAAATATCTTTATGAAAACAAACTGTGGGCGCCTGTGGGTAAAGATGTGTTTCGATATCATTATAATCTTACCAGACCTCCACCCAACCTTAAGGCGGTTACGCTTCCTTACATTCTCATAATTCCTAACCACAACAGCACGGAATTTATCCCCACGCTTGAGCTCGAGTAGCCAGTACGAATATCAAGCGATGTCGTTTTTTGGAACTGACCGTTGGGCTGGTGGTTCTTGGCATGTCCTTACGTGCCCTAAATACTGTGAATGATATAAACCAGTCCATCATTGTTGTGAGTGCAGTACTTTGACTCTACATAACATCACAGGGATCTGAGAATTAGTTACAGATTATATAACCATGGACCCACCAGAGTGCCGTAAGACCATTTTTAGACGTTTTAGAGCTCTAAATAATAATTTAAACAAGAGCTGTTGAGAACAGCAAAGCTGGCCTATTCAGAAGAAGTTGATGTTCAAGTATTTACTATTTAAATATGGAAATATGACAAATTAACAGACTCAAAAAGAAACCTAAAGGGCCCCAAATTGGTTGTATTATCACGTTCAGCATCCATACACATTAGGAAAATAAAATCATAAACATTTATGATGACTTAAGCTTAAAACAATAGACAAAATAGAAACTTGCTCAAAAACTTTAACATGGAAATATGACAAATTAACAGACTCAAAAAAAACCTAAAGGGCCCCAAATTGGTTGTATTATCACATTCAGCATCCATACATATTAGGAAAATAAAATCATAAACATTTATGATGACTAATGCTTAAACAATTGACAAAATAGAAACTTGCTCAAAAACTTGAACATGGAAATATGACAAATTAACAGACTCAAAAAAAACCTAAAGGGCCCCAAATTGGTTGTATTATCATGTTCAACATCCATACACATTAGGAAAATAAAATCATAAACATTTATGATGACTTAAGCTTAAACAATTGACGAAACAGAAACTTGCTCAAAAACTTTAACGTGAAATGGGACGCCAACGCTGACGCCGACGCCGACGCCGACGCCGGGGTGACAACATTAGCTCCCCCTATTCTTCGAATAGGCGAGCTAAAAACCGATGAAAATCATACTCTACATGGTACTGTATGGTCTTAGGGCACTATACAGTACCATGTAGAGTATGATTTTCATCGTTCACTCTGGTGGGTCCATGATTATATAATCTGTAACTAATTCTCAGATCCCTGTGGATAAATTGCCAATGAAAATTGGATACATCTGCGTTTTTGTTTAACTTTTCAAAACCTAATTGAGGAGAGTTTAAGAGGAACTTGATCTTATAAAGTCGATGGTATTGAATTTTAGCCGAAGTGCAACGGCAATATGTAAACTGTGAATTGGTTACACGAAACTAAGGGAAGTAACTTTGACCAGAGATTTAGTCAGATACAATATAATTATGTCGCTCAATCTCTCTCTCTCTCTCTCTGTAGTCTTAAAAGTGAATTTTTGCAGGCCTGTGATTGGTTCAGATTTTTTCCTCTGAGCTCCCTCTAGTTTACTATGAGATAGTCCAGAGGTGTATGGATCGTATGTGATCGGAACCCCTGGAGTATCGAGGATGATTTGATAGAAGAGGATAAGCATCATCTCAGTCAACATGTCGTCTACCATTTTGAACTACCGTCATATCTCGACCATGTAGTCAAATTAGCAAAATCATGAGCGGAGCACACGGAGCGCATGTATCTGATAATATAAACAGACTTTTTATATACATGTATTTAGACCTATCAGAATGGCCATGAACGGCTATTTTAAATCATTTCAGGAGATCAAAAAAACGGTAAACTCATTCAGGCTGTGGAAAATGGTACATTTGCATATTATGAGTATTTCACTGTGAACTCTTTGGCTGAATGAAAATAAAAGTTCTTTAGTTCATTTATGGACACCTCATTGTATTAAGCGTATAACACACACGCTCAACAGTGTATGAAAATGTCCCACCAGTTTCCGAAACCACGGTGCTATTAAAATATTTGGCGTTGAACATATTTTAGTTGGTATTCATAACAAATATGAATGGCAACTGGAACGAGGCAAAATCAATAAAGCGTGCTAGCGCTTTATGTTGAATTTGCCTCTGTCTAGTTGCATTCATATTTTCTATGAATGCCCACTGAACGACGTTCAATGCTTATTTAAATTTGATAACAACAATGAAATACCTAGAGTAAAAATGCATTTATAACGAATAATGAATTCATTGCCGTCAAAAACAGAACAGAAATTTGCAATCTGATTAAAATACAGATACTTATTATCAATGCGCTTAAGAAGAAGATCTGACAACATCCCATTAGGGGTCACGTTCTGGTGACCTTTGAATATGACAAATCAAATTGCTGCTGCTAGAATCTTGACTGGGGACGAAATAGTTTGAAAAAGCTGTCGGAATTATTTTCCTGTATATAGTCATCTCGCCCAAAGCAAAGTTAAATGTATATGTATAATAGGACGAAATGGAGTTATCAATTGACATATCAATGTGGAGACAATGCATTTGATATGAAGTACACGTGGGAAAAAAGGTCGTCCGAACATGACCCCTTATGGAATGTTGTCAGATCCTCTATTGAATGGAGTAGACTACTTATAAGGATATGTATTTCAATCGCTTCGTTTGGTAAGTGTAAATATAGCAACTTTGTCCGCGTCTTGCTTACGAGGCGATGTATGTATTATAATATGTGATTCATTGGAACACACTTTCGTGTGCCAGAAAGAATGCGAAATTGCCATAACCAACTACCATACTATATTTTGTCTAAACGGATTTTTTTCGTTTTTAAAAAGTTGTACATTAAAATGAGTCAAATCTAGACCGAGAGAAAATTATCTACATTTTACAGAGTGCCCCTAGTAGAATGAGAGAGAGAGAGAAAGACTACAAACATTTGTATGACTCGGTCAGGCTTAGTCACGTGACTGCGTGGGTGTAAGTTTGCAGAGACGGGGGTTTTTTTGTTTCAAGGTTGATAAAGTTTGACTGGATAACCGTCGACATTTGAATATAAACCATTTTCAGGCCAGCAAGACACACGCGCGTTACTTATACATCGACGACTGCTGGTGGAGTGCTATGTGGAATACATTATATAACGGACAAGTGCACATGCTCCTTGCAAGTCTTCTACTTATATATAGGATAAAGCAATATAAAACACACACGCTAAGAATTCAGATATGCCCTCAGAAAAAGTAAAGGTCACTGGAACTGTCTTTTAATTATTCCACGTGTCTGCAGATATTTAGAATTCGGGATATTACGAGGTCGCTATACTGAGTCGAGCGGATCACTGTGCCGCGGGACGAGATTGCGATACTTCGAGGTGTCATAATATTGCAATAGTCAAATATTGCGATACGAGAGTAAAATTGTATCGTAGCCTTGCCTCGTGCATTTTAACCACGACGTCATCAACAGGAAATTTTGTTAGTTCTTTTTGTTTCTTGATAATAGGACAGATCGTCTCGAAAATTTGACGTTATTTTTGTCCATACTAATGGAATTATTCTTTTTCCTATAAGGTATATTTGAACCCGACATATATTTATGATATGATTTTGAATAATTTTTCAATTAAATTTTTTTGTTCATATCAAAAAATTAATAATGTAAAACTTTGAGCTCCTTACCTATGTATACAATAATGATTCGCATGACTGAACTTGCTCAAGGGCCGTGAAGCGGTCGATTGTTGAAAAACGGTACCTATCTGCACGTGCACTCGGTATCAATGCGCGCTTGGTCTACCAAGTACACGTGTACAGTCCTTGTGGATAGGAAGACTGTTTTCCACATTCATATTTTGGTCACCCATCTCCGTGACCGCTTCCAAACTGCCTCCCAAACGGCCAGAACAACGATAGGTATCAATGGAAGACGAATTTCGGTTTCTACTGTAGCGCCGGTTTGAAAGCCTGTAGACCCTTCCGTGGGAACATGTTGATACAACATCGACTTCAAAATCGCCTGACGTGGTCCCGGAGGCATCGACGTTGGCTCATGCGCCAAATGGAGACGCGTACTGTTCACGGATGAATTCCGCTTCCACCTCCGTAATAGTGACGGTAGAATTCCCGTGTGGAGACGACGAGGAGAGCGTTACGTCGATTCATGCGTCCGCGAATGTGACCGTTGGGATGGTGTGGGGATGGATATCCTTCGACCGCAGGACGCCCCTTGTTATCGTGGACGGTAACCTGACGGCACGGCGTTACATCGACGAAGTCCTACAAACTACCGTTGTACCGTTCTTTCGTAATCAACCCGACGTCGACATTCTGCAGCAAGACAATGCTAGTGCGCACTCAGCAAGGTTGACCACAGACATTCTTAATCAACAGAACATTCAAACACTGCCCTGGCCTGCCTTCTCCCCTGACCTCAGTCCGATTGAACACTTGTGAGACCAGTTAGGTCAAGTTGTGAAACGACGTCAGCCACAACCGCAAAATCGACCTGAACTTGAAATTGCCCTTCAGGATGAGTGGAGGAACATTCAGCCATTTAGAATTCAGCGTCTGATTCGGTCCATGCCACGTAGGTGTCGTGCTTGTGTGGAGGCAAATTTTGGTCACATCAGATATTGAAAGTGTGAAAATGAATTTGAGGGGGGGGGGGGGTAGCGTTGAAACGTTTGTCTTATCCCCATTCACGGGCAATCTTTGACTAACTCACTGGTAGGAAACGACTCTCGAAATGTTTACCTTTGTAATGAAATAAAGATTTTTTTCTGTAAAATGTTGGTTACCATTAAATTTTGCATATTATAAGTATATATACATAGAAAAAACATCGTATTAACAGATATCCTGACCAAGGGTGTTGCGTTTTCATCGGCGCTCAGTATATGATCGATCTGTGCAACAAAGTTGAATATTTACATTTTCACTGCAGTCCCACTATGTAACCTTACCAAGCGCAGTTGGCAGTCATATAGACAATGAACTTCAAGCGCTTACTATGACGTCATTATCATTGTGACGTCACAATTGTCGTGCCAGCGATCACGGAAGACGGCTGTTCAAATGGCTGTTCCATCCATGACGATAACGAATGATTAATTCATTATATATGCAAAATTCCTTGGGATTTCATCATAAAATTGTAACCAAATGTAAATATAAGCATTGAACGTCTTTCAGTTGGCATTCATAACCAATATGAATGCAAACTGGACAGAGGCAAATTCAACATGAAGCGCTAGCGCGCTTCATGGAATGTGCCTCTGTCCAGTTTGCATTCATATTGGCTATGAATGCCAACTTAAAGGCGTTCAATGCTTAACTAAACGTTTAAATTAATAGTGTATTTGATAACTCTGTTAGACTGATTTGTTTAATTTGTTAGCTTCAAAGCCTTTTATCACTGAATATATTTCCTCTTTATAGCAAGCGACTATACAAATGTCCTTGCAAGCAACTACACATCGCCAGTTTCAAAACAATGCAAGTGACTATAAAATTTTAACTGATCATCCTACAACTTCAAAATACGATTAAGTAAAAGATATTGTGTCCATTAATATGTATCTATGTGTTTTATATTGTTGGATTCATTTATAAACCTGTGATGGTGCTTGAATAATGAAAACCGGGCAGAATACCTTAAAATAGTGCAAAATTAGGCGGGTGTCTCAATTCTTCGATGATGAACAGCAGATCAACTCACGAAAAGTGTCTGAAATGTTAATGCTGATTAACCCTCAACATTTCATTTGTCACTGGTAGTTCAAATTGCTATCCATGACGCCGTTTATAACTAAAGATTACAACAAAAACGTATAGAATAAATAAAATTAGCAAAAATTATCCACTATCCATTGTTTCATTTGTCTGAGCAAGTGATCGAGTACCGCTCTATAGATTCGCAACTACGATATTTAAAAAATACTATACACTTCCGTTCATACACTGTGTGTATGTAGCATGCTGCATAAATGGCTACCATGTTTATCAATATGAATGACCTTGACCCTCATTCAAGGTCACATTGGCCAAAAATCCTAAAAAAAACTTCAAATGACTTCTTGTGAAGTTCTAGAAGGCCTAGATAGCTGATATTAGGTCTATGGCATGTTCACATAAATGCCTACTACATTTGTTATCATTATTGACAAAAAAACTGAAACCTTTAAATGAATTCTTGTAAAGTTCTAGAAGGTCTAGAGACCTATTGTTAGGTATGTAGCATGCTGACATAAAAGCCTACAGCATATGTCAATATGATTGACCTTGACATATACAAAGGTCACAGAGGCCAAAAAACCTACTATCTTCAAATGACTTTTTGTGGAGTTCTAGAAGGTCTAGAAACCTAGTATTAGGCCTGAAGCATGTTCACATAAATGCCTAATTAATTAATTGTTAATATGAATTAACCTGACTTATATTCAAGGTCACATATGAGCCAAAATAACCTGTAATCTTCAAATTACTTCTTGTAAAGTTCTAGAAGGCATAGAGACTAAATATTAGGCCTGTGACATGCTGACATAAATGTCTACCACGTTATATGAATGACCCTGACCTTCATTCAAGGTCACATGGGCCGTGAGTCCTAAAATCTTAAACTACCAATACTTCTTGTCAAGTTTTGAAAGGCCTAGAGACATGAAATTGAACACGTAGCATGTTGAGATAAAAGACTTCCAAGTTTGTTAATATGAATGACCTTGACCGAAATTCTTTGTTGGTGAAAAGCCCGTCAAATCGTTCGATGACAATTTCTAGTTTAAGTTTATGTTGATAGTGCAATGTCACTGAAACTGGTTACACTGCTGTCAATAGCGTTAGTATGACTATCCTCGACTGTGTCTTTACTACATGTAGTCATAGAGTCAAACGCATGTCAGTGTGATGTAGTCGTGGAATCGATCTTGTGACCATTAAAGGCCCACTACCTTTCCGGAGCAAAACATAAAAGTTTCTTAAAAAAAAACATTAATAACATCAGAAAATATATACCGATGGAGTAAGATGAGGTTATAACACCAAACATATGCAAGATTTCCAGTGTAATATATGATAACAGTGGAGAGTCATTTCGCTGTTTTGCCGTCTGGCGCAGTGATAGGCAATTTAGAACGAAGATGGAAAATATGATAGACGTCCCGCCTTATGAAAATTAACATTTTATTTATCTTAATCAAATATTTCAGAAGGATACGTGTAGTATTAACGGTAAGTTGAATTTTTTTGCGAGAAAATTATCAATTTCGTTATACATTCCCATTTTAAAAATTCAAAACCGTTCGGAAAGGTAGTGGGCCTTTAATGTTATGGCCCTTATTATATGTGTCTCGAGTGCCATCGTATGACCACAGGCGTTTGGCTCTATAGATAATGTTCTCTTTATTACCTTCGTTTCATTCCATTAACACAATTTCATATACTTGATAGCGAAGGAGAATAACAACAATTCTAAATGCTGTACAAAATACCTTTAATTACTTACGGACTGCGAAGAAAAGTGTGATTTCATGTATGCCAATTAGAAATATTTAATGTTATCAATCGATCATTTCGCAGTATTCGACAGTTCATGTGTACGCGCAACTGTGCGTGGTATATGACGTCATGCCTCACTTACTTTTTAAATTGAAATTTGTTTCATTTATCGGCTTTTTCTGTCACATGAGTAGTCATATTAACAGGCGAAGACGCGCGAAAATAAAGAAGGATGTCACACTTATATCAATAAAATGGAGAGAAAATGAAATCTAAATATAACTAAATGATGATATGGAATACCGGTCTATAACTTCGAATTTTCCAACAGAAGTTTGTCACCTGAATTCTAATACATGTAGCAGTTTTCTCCTACAACGAATAATCATACCCTGCCTCCATTCCATTCACGACCATCTGTCAGAAATCTTCCGTCCGTCGTTCAGAGCTACGTCATCGCAGCTAGTTTTCTCCCATTAAATCAATATCAAATTTTCAGAACTTTGTCGATGGCATGCTTTAAAACATATAAAAAATACATACATGTAATTTCATTTGAGGAAAATCCACTTCATAAGTTGCAACAGCTTGTGTCCATCCCCACTGTCAATTTTGAGACACAAACAAATATAGTTTAAAAAAATGATATCAAAACAGGAAGCAGCATCAGGGTAGATCCACGTGGATCTGAAAATTAGTTACAGATTATATAATACGTCTAAAATGGTCTTCGGGTACTCCGGTTTGTCCATAATTATATAAACTGTTACGAATTCTCAGATCATGTGGGTGGATCAATGTAAAAACTCTATGTATTGTTTGAAATAGACGCTGGTGCTTTGATAATGCTTTATTTTGTATAAATGTGTGTTTTTCTCGAGCTTACCGTGAATCTTTCTGATTTTGATTAATATGTGCTCTAAGCAATTCCATCACATTTTCATCTACGTAATCGATTACTTCCCTTTAATATTTCGCCGATCCATCCGATTATAGAATCGGTTGAACGCCTGCTTTTAAATGGTAAGGCATTGTGTTCTTATAAATCGTTTATATCTACAATCTGATTAAAATCATATCTTGATTTCACGTCAGTCCGGTAAACCTCCTCTCTGTTGCGTCATGTCAAAATGTCTGTTGCGTCATGTCAAAATGTACCTGGTCCCTATGCACTGACACGTAGATTAGCATTATCGAACTTTCTTTTGGGTGAACTTCCAAAAATGTTTTTTTTTATATCATTAATAATGTCACTGAAGTCCAATTTAAAGCCACGACATGAGTAAAAGAAGCCTTTTAAAGATGTTCTTACCTGTTCAAGACAATCTTGTTAAAATATGACATTAATGAGCTGCTAAGGTAAATATGTCTGAATGTCTGATGAAATCATGTTCATCATTTTACCCATGGGAAAACTTTCCAACTGTCTTCATCGACCTTCATAGACACTTTTGAAAATTTTACAGTATTTATCATAACTGTTATTAACTACTGAACGACACTTGTTTTATCAACATGTATTTCTTTACCAATGATTATACTAAGACACGAATTAAATCATATTTTTAATAGACCAACAATACTAAAAGTGTCCAGAAATACAGGGACGGTAATCCTGATTTTCAGTATTTATTTGGATTTTATATACTGCCTAACTGTAAAATATATAAAAAGCTCAATTGTAGAAATTTGATCCGGTTTCCTGGATTGTTTGCACTGTACCAGGACAAGTTGCTTTGTAGGGTATTTGGCAGAACATTGCATCCATATTGTTTCAACCTTGACTACGTCATCATGTACCCTTACAACGCATACAATACACACACACACCCACACACACACACACACACACACACATATATATATATATAAGTAAAAAAGAACCATGTCCATATATATATATAAACATTGATGCTTTAATCAAAATATATTGGAATAGTCAACTAAAAGCATAAAAAAAATCGGGGAGGGGGAGGGGCGGGGGGGTGATGAAAAACTCACGGAAACCGTAACCGTAAGTCTGTCATTTAAAAACCTTTGCAAGAGGACGCCAACAATAGCCCCATATTATTCTCTTTAAAACAAATCAGATATTATAATTGGGATAATTATATTCAGCACTTTTAGAAAGTGACATTTACGATTCCAAAATGTAAGGATATGCTAAGCAGCTTCTCGGGTAAAAAGTGCGTGTTTGTTGAAAATGACATGTAGTTAAGGCGCAAACGCTCATAAAATCAGTCAGACGTGTCGGATAAGGAATGAGAAAAGCACATGTATTTTCCACATGAACGAACAACGTGTCATTTAAAACAGATTAATCTAATCGATAAATTCCGCCACGTCAAACCTAAATATTGATCGATTTTGAATCGTGATAGACCTCATTATGTTTGTATAATGGAATGATAAGTGTCGTCCGTTTCAAGAACTTGTGTTTCCTAATATGTTTCCGATTAAATCAAATCCGTTACACGGAACTAAATCTCAACACTGGAATATAACGAATTCCAGTGTAAACAGTTGATTATACTAAATGTCTATTTCTGAAACAACAGCTACACAGTTTCTAAAGAAACCAATCAACACAATTCCATGTGTGCTATATTATTAAAACATGCGAAAATAATCAAAGCTGAATACACTACAATGTCCTTTAATCTAATAGTAAATTTGGCATATTCATTTGAAAATGTACAAAGTTTCGATAACCTTTTATCAAAATTTTGCTTTTCTTTCTAACAAGTTAATATATACAAAATCCAATAAATTTCCTCCGTAATCCCTCGCTATTAACGATAAACCCGCGTACAGTACAGGTACAACTGAAGCGGTTATTGATGGTCAGTTCATTGTTTATGTCAGCATTTAAAAAAAATCTAAAGTGGTGATATAGGGTTTTATAGATTTTAGAGATTTATATTCATGAGTTTGCTTCCCACCTTAATTTTATGATTCAACTAAAACGAACTAACTTTTATTACTCTAAACACGATTCTTCAGACGTGTCACTATACAAATATTGCCGACCTTGACATTGAAGAGTGCAACATGTGTAAGATCCAGCGTGAGATAAGATGCGAGTCGACGACACCAGCGCGTTACGTCTCCCTCGGTAAAAGGACGCGACCTACTTCCGGTTTTTACCACAGCTGCGCGTGAAGACGCTATATTTAGCCACGCGCACTCGTCTGTGACTCGACCCAAATGCGCGTCAACCAGCATGCGTCCTGTCAAGCGTGGGAAAATAATCATAAATGAAGTGTTTTATTCTCATGTCTGAAAGTGAGGGGAGTAAATTTAGACATTATCTATTAAAACTGTCGCTTAAAGGAATTAGTCTCGAGGTCTTTCAATCAACGACCGCTAATAACTGTAGTGCCCTCTATGTGACGACTACACTACAACCAGGGAGGTATAAAGCCGAATCGACTTCTAGGGACAGCATTTTGCTTTGATGGGGGATATAGTTTTAATTAAAAAGTTGTACATAATTATATTAATTAATAGATATATATAATCGAACATGTGGTACAGTGATGCACAGTCAAAACTGGCTATATAGTAAAGGACGAAGACAAAATGTTCTCTATTGCTAAGTGGTCTATATACAGGTCAAATTCTGCTTATGTGACCACGATATACCGTGAACCTGAATACAATACACATATAGCAGGTGCATCTTTGTATAGAGTTGACTACGTAGCTAGGATTTTAAAAGTAAAAAGTAATTATCATAAAATGATTTTTAATGATTATGTCATTCTTGCATTGACCACTTTCAAACCAGATGGTTTTCAATAGATTACAGAAGAAAAAACATCATGTCAAAATTTTCGCTCAATTAATATTCATTTCATAAGAAATGTGATGAAACCCGTCTCGAATTTTTAATTTTAGCTCTACAAGGTTCGTTTGCATAGACTCGTTTGAAAAAAAATCTCATTATATGAACAAGAAATGAACACTCGTAAATAACCTTTATATCTTACCCTCACAAGAAATGCTTACCTATTTGTCGGGTTAAGAGTTAAAGAGTCACATATTTCCTAGCAACCGCTGGATAACCCTGGCAAGTACAGGAGAATCATCATAGTATCCATGTAATGGATCGTGTATCAGTATGATGTTTACCGTGGTTGAGCACTATAACAGTTTATACTTAAAATTATTTTAATTAAGCATGGTGTTAATAAACAGGTCAATTTGTAAATATATTTTCAGAATATTACAATCTCTGAAATGTAAATACAAATTAAAATCAAATACAGTCTGGGATATTGGCAACCCATCTGCAGTTCTCTAGTGCAAGGGAAGCAACTCCTATAAAATATCATGGCAGTCTGTTAGGAAAATATCTTTTTTAAAATACAATTTATATTTCGAATTAAAAAGAATTTCTGAATACATATATTTAATTATATTCTGAACGAGGTTATTCGAAGCTTTTCTCAAGCAACCGAGATCGCCAAGTGTAGAATTATTTACATTCGTAAAAAATAGCAGTAAAAAGGATTTTTTGCCAATTTAGATTTCGAGTCACCTAATGATATTTGTAACAGATACTAATTTCGTTAAATGTAATATGAGTCCTAGTTTTATTTTCAAATAACTTTTATTAATTGACAAATACGACAACTTTGTTACAAAATAAACATATAAATTTCTTTATCAAGCTAACTCTATACATTTCACATTCTTCCGTTCTACTGTTTTTATTTGCCTTGCACGTTATATACTAGAACGAATATACGTACCCGGCCTACTATACCTTTCGGCCGGGTACGAAATGGTCCCTATATGTCGTAGTGGAGCACTGCCTTAGAAAATCACTCGGGCACATTTTTCCATACTTTTTGGTAGGTTTTCAATAATTTTAAGCGTGTACATGCATTTATATATTATTTTTGTCCAAAAGAAACATAAAGACCATTCTTAATATCTACTTTACCACTCATAAGACGTCAAATTCATAATTTGTAGACTTACCGTATAGTTTTCCTTCGAAAAGACCATCATATTTATATGTAAAACGAAGAAGGCTTATTTTAAGAATATAAAAAAGATGTTTTAAATGATACCATGATGAAATTTTACTTTTGTGCTTCACATGTGATTTTTAACATAGTTTTAATATGTATAACAATGAGGATTTTAACTCCATGTACATTTTCATAAGTGTCTCATAAGCCGATATCGGCTGAATATCAAAAAATACTTGTACATTTATTTTATCAATGACTGTATATTTTTACGATGCATGACACTAAAATAAAATATTGATTTATTGATTGATTGATTGTGAAAAAAATAATGTCTCGCTGTGAATTTGATATTTCATACGGTTCAGTTTTATTGCCTGGTGGATAAGTAATATCAAACAAGTAAGATAAAATGCATACAGATGTTTTAATAATGGTTTGCACAAGCATTTATTTGCTCCATTAGCAGTAATAGGCACCAAGTAGCTCTAAAGACGACACCATTATCGGTCTAAAAGTCTTTTGAGCTACAATATTGCAGCTAGTTATATACGCATGCTTTGGAGGTAGAAGAAGATTAGGAGTACTCGGGGGAAAAAGACCTTAATTTGTGTGAATTTGAGAAATTATTATTTATGTGGAAATATTAAACTGTACACTAATAAGAAAAATATTCGGGTTATTCGTAATCAAATATTTTTAGTTCAAATATATCATTTTGATACAAATAGTAAAAAAATAATGTTGCCACTCGATATAGGATCTAATCTTTTTCTCTTCATCCTAACTAACTTTGTTCTTCCTAAAGTCTCCATTGACACCGCCTCTGTTTTGGCCGTCTGTTGAGCCGCCGAGCTGTGAGAAAGACTCTGGGTTGTGTCCACTGGCCGAGACGTTTCTACTGGGCCTACTGCTTAGTGATGTGACCGGTTTGGTGTCTTCGACGGCATGCTTTAGTGAGATAGCAATATAAAAAGGACAAGAGCTCCTCTATTACAAGAAGACACAACACGAACATACTACAGTCTCCTAAAACCCGCACTACACACTTCATACACGTAACGCATCGTATACATGGGAGGCCGTCCTTACATGACACTGGCTGTTAATAAGACGTTCATTTAATCAAGCAGGCACACAACATATTATTACACATAGCAACACAACGCTTATGCATATGCATATTTATATTCGTTGTCAAGAACATACAAAGAGGGGTTCATTATATTTGTTTCTCTCTATTTGTTTAAAGATGCTCCATCGCCAACAGAGCATAAATGATATTCATCACTTGAACAATAATTGGTGTTTAATCGTGTATATATACGTCTAATTAGCACAAAAAATAACATGAAATAATTTAGTTTGCCTTTGGTGCATGCGCAATCAGTACTTCATTCCATATAGGATATAGTGTCACGGATTTTTTTCGGGATGCAATTAATTATTTTTTTTTTTATATATATTTTTAACTTGAAGTGAAATTAGAAGCTCCAACTTTTCAATGGTGGTAATGGTGTAAAGTAAGTAACTTTTGTAACTGAAGAAAAATACTTAATCGGCTGCTCCTGTTTTTGATATAGAAAAAATACCATTTGTCAGATGTGGAGCATCTTTAATGTTTTTACACCTAGTTAACATCCAATATAATTCCAGGACATACCATGTTTTGGAATAGACAGAAACCTAGAGTTCCCATAGAAAATTGATCGACCTGCGGGCAGTACCTCCCAAGTGGTTTTCGGACTCACTTTCCAGTAGTCAAAGAGAGGCAAGCATTATTTTCGCATGAGGAGATTGGCGCAAGCTTAGATAATTATAATGTAACATAGCTATGGTTGCTATAACATGCAAAATCAGTTGATTATAGAAAAATCAACTTTTTTACGTTGTATTAAAAAATTATAATTATGAAGTATTCTTAGAGATACACAAAAACCCTCTTACTATCTTATAGGTGATAGAAAATACAATATATTGCATGCCAGAATAAGAAATAGATCCAGCACTCTAAATAACGATTTATATCATGCTAATTTGATAAATTATAAACATTGTCAATGTGGTTATAGTATCGAGGATGCACATCATTTCTTTTTCGTATGTATAAATTATGCAGAACAACGTGTAAAATTATTTCGTGAGCTTAATAACCTTATCCCGCTAGACCTAAATCTATTTCTATTTGGAATTTCTATGTCATCAAAACAAGAAAACACAACTATTTGCCAATCCACGCAGCAGTTTATTAAAGATTCAAATAGATCTAATTAGAATACTACATTACTATTGTTTGCTTAAACATGTAAATTAGGTCCTTCCCGGCTCGGGTGACAAATGTATAGTGACAAGTTATTCAAGAAGGATCAGCAAGTGACAAGAAGAGAGACACCTTGGGTGCCCATGTGATAGCCATTAGATCAGAGTGTATGGCATGACATGAGGATTAGAGTTACAGATGTGATTGTCATCTGAGCTGGAAAAGACCCATTACTCTAGTATTATAATCATTATCGTTATATTATGTGTTTGTATATTTTATATCAAAATACTGCTAATCTCTCTCCCCTTCTCTCTCTCTCTCTCTCTCTCTCTCTCTCTCTCTCTCTCTCTCTCTCTAATTAAGTTTATCTGCATATAACTTAGGTCATCCATTTGATTGTATATATCAAAAATAACTTGAACGTGCTTAATATAAGCTATTTAACTTGTGCCAAATCCTTTTTTACTGTAACATTGGAAATAAAATATGTTTAAATCAAAAGTATACTTATTTGTAAACATCAAATCGAAACGATTATTATTAATTGTAGCTGCATACATGTATAATATTCTCTAGCAAATCCAATGTGTGTGTATATATGGATAGCCTAAAATATCACAGCGCAATTAAATGACGGACGAATTGAGACGTAGTTCGGTATCGTGTGATATGTTTTTGTGTGTATTAAGTCAATCAGAACATCAAACTATTGTCTTACGCTACTGAATGATTGCGTAGATAATATATAGTTTGATCATATAGTCAAAATTGATCGGTATTATACCATTACGGATATAATGACCACATATATCCTATATTAATTGTATGGTGGATCTGTAAGGAAATGGACATTATCTAACGCTGGAGTAACGTAAGTATCAAATCTATTCAAATCTCTGTTCCCACTTTCTCATGAATGTACTCTATATGTGTTTTTTTTGGTGTGATTTTGTGGACTTTAATGACCGTCCTAAATACTATGTACTTGAGTTTGTTTCTTTGTGTCTTGATAAAAGGTCAGATTGCACTATTTTTGTATACACTGTTAGAATTATTTCTTTGCCTTGAATATTTACTATTTCAAGCGATTTATACTATTTCTTTAACCCATATATTTGAATATATATTATTTGTCTTATTTGTCCTTTAATTTTACTCGCGCAGCGTTAGAGATTTTCATATGTGATATACTGTACTTGTCATTTTTTCAATAACATGTATGTTAGAACTGTTTAAACTTAGATTAAAATACATGTACATGTAATATATAAAGATATTTAACCAAAATATCTTAAATTTTCTAAACACAACAGTAATTCTGAAGTAATGTTAAAGGAGTATATTGACTCTATTGACAGTCAAAAACTCAGAAGACATAATAATAATTGGACCAACCGATTCACATTTAAATGTCAATTGATAAAAAAAAAACCCAAAACATCCTCGACAGATTCTTATCTGTGCCGGTGATAACTTTCAGTAGTGACTGGGGGATTAAACTAAACAATGCAGCTGAAATGGTTCTTTCTTTTGACTTGTTTGGGAGCGGGAAAAGTATGTGAATTTGAATTTGCTTGATACTTACCTGGAATGTTTGACCCGCATAGTTCTCAACTTTATTGTTTACTGTACACCAACTTCTTTTCGTGACGAGTAAATTCCGTGAACTTGAAGAGCCCGCGAAATGTTTTAAGATAAATCGCTCGCGGAAATAAGTTGGTTTACAGTATATGAACATGTGTTAACAAATTAAAAACAAAATGATGCATTATGCATATCTGGTCAATTAATAACAATTAATTAAAACTCAGGGTATGCGGTAAAAGCTATATGCTGTACTCTAGCAGAAAATTGCAACAAAAGTCAATCTTATATTCAGAATTAAAAGATAGTTGTGATGTCATCTACTGTTGTTTCAGTACTTTAACTCTCGGATTATGGGACCATTACCTGTAACTGTCCTATATGTTACCTTTTACTGTCTTTTGTGTGCCTCTAATATAAGACAGTCACTTATAAGACAGTAAAAGGTAACTTACTGTAACACACAACCTACCAGAATATTGAATATTAAAAAAATATTGAATAACAGATAAAATATTCTCCATAACAGATCCAAATTACGAAAAAAAATCCCACACAATGAAGATGCAAAATTAAACCCATCCACTGAATTTCTGTATATATCCCAGATCGAGTTTTCCTCCTTATTATGAATTCACCATTTAACACTTATCTACAGGATTAACTTCCGCTTTCTGAAAACCTTGTTGTTTTTTCCAAATCATTTACACTAGTTTTACACTTATTTTGATATTGTTTCAACTACATTTAAGAATTTCACCTAAATCCCATTGGCTTGTTGAATGAAATTGCACATGGTATTAATAAATCCAAGATTGTCCCTAAAGAGGTCGAAATTTTAAATCCTCTTAATTCAATGTAACCGTTCTGGGGGCACCAACTGTTTTGAAGTAGCCTGGAAATCACTGTTATATGCAATCATTTTAGCAAGTCGCTTTCAAACAAATGCATAAATTGCAAGTCTAGTTTCATATGTCATTTCTTTACCACATCAGAAATTGGAAATAAATGGCCTTGTAGTAATAAAAGTCACTAAAAGTCACTAAAATCACCTTATTATATCGCTTAAATTAAGAAAGTAATATCACACCATCGCTATCGGTGGACATGGTGAAAGTGAATTTACAGATAGTTGTCCAACCCAAAAGTATACTTCATGCATTCCGTTCATGAATGTTATTCATCACATATAAAACAGGTACAGGTAATTCTATGTTGCCATTGTCTATATTGAATTTGTCATGGTTGAATGCACATTGGTAGAGTTATCTGAGCTCATAGACAAAGGCAAAAAACTGTCTTATATTTGAAATAAAAGTGTACTTTATTAACACAAAGACTTGCTATGTTTTAAGTCAGAGATAAGCCTCAAACTGTACAGTATGTGGGAGAGAGAACAGATCTCGGCTCTGACGGGCCTCGATACAGTTCTTTCTCCAACATATTTTACAGTTTTCGGCTTATCTCCATAACAGAATTATAAAAAGAACACACCTGGTGCTGCGGAGGTCGATTGGTAAAGTATCCCTACAGAGCGGTGTTTTTTCATGATACTCCGGCTTTTCTCCACCTCATAAATTAACCATGACACACGTCCATAATTGACCTTGATTGTTGATAGGACATCAAACCAATATTATAAGGATTTTCAACTTCACATGTATGATATTCAAATACATTTATAGGTATGTTATATATATATTTCAGTTATTTGAATATTCATTGGCTACTATCACCATGGCATGTCCCGACCCTCCAAGCGTTGCCAATGGTTACATCTCCTCCCAGAATGCCAGCTCCGTGACGTATGCCTGTAATGACTTGTTCGGACTGTCCGGCTACGCCACCGTGACATGTACTGCTGGAGTGTGGGGGGCACTACCGTACTGTTACACTAGCTGGAACAGGAACAAAAACAACTATATCAAGGGGGAAGAGTTTTCATCAATACCAGAGGATTTATCGGAAGGTGATCAAAGGCCCACAAGTCCGCTAAACCTGCCTATAATATATATCAGGAAAAAAATCTAATACTATAGGCAGGTTTAGCAGACTAAAAGGCCATCTACCTCTCCGAAATGGATTTTGATTTTTAAAATGAGAATGTAAAACGATAATGGTAATTTTGTAGAGTAGCAAAAGGTTTTAGCTTACCGTTAATACAATTAAGTTAAAATATATTTACAATTTAACGAATAAGTCTTTGTTTTGCACATGCAATAAATATCCTTAATAACTTTTGGATTCCATTATACTTCCCAGAGGTGCCGGATTACATCGTGTATGTCGCCATCGGGACTGTAGGGGCATTCATTCTAGCTTTACTGGCCGGTCTACTATTGTGTTGGCTTCATCAAATTGGGTAAGTTGCAACTATGGAGTGGTTTAATTTACTTGTCGGTCTGTTAGAGTTGTGGAGTGGTCTGACTTTACTAGGCAGCTTGGTGTTGTATTGGATCGAATAGCTTAAGTATTGGCAGACTACTCAAGCATGAGCTATCTTACTGAAGCATACCGCCAGAGACACCAAACCAATCGTCCTACTCCAACTCCTACTGAGCAGCAGAAATGTTTAGCCATGGGAGATAACCAGGGGACTTCATCAAAAGATGATACACTCAGCTCAACGCCGAAAGTGAGGCTTTATAAAAAAGATGTTGTGAGAAAAGAGAAATAAGGTCCCAGAATTAGTCGCCTTTTACGATAATGCAATGCAATAGTAGCAGCAGGTATACTCGATAAAATAACAGTTACAGAAATTGATCTTGGATCCAGAATCTTCTCTTAGGCAATGTGGACAGCATATATGCAATTCTTATATTAAGACATGCTACATTTGCTGGTGTCAGTTAAAAAGTTCAAGTGGCTACAAAGCGATACCTATTCTAAATTCTGATCAGAGAGGGACTGGGACTCTTCGTTGATACACGGTATATTGATGTTACAGGTGTTATGATGGCCCGGCAGTGGGGTTCGGTGGGAGCTACGTTTACGCTGACCGTCGTTGTTGTTATGTTGGGGATCTCAACGTAAAGGGCTGCAACTTCAAATGTGGAATGTGTAGAGCGCGCTGTTGTCGTTACTTCAGAAAGGTGCTGCAAATTTACCATTGGATTATGAGATTGACAGACACAATATTTTGTTTGTGTATTAGCGTAATTTCATTGAAAACTGATAGAGAATTAAAAACAACTTCGACAGAAGTTCTCATCTTGAAAATTCAACTTACACACCATTTAAAATCTTAATTAATGAAAGAGGGTGTTTTGTTGAAAGAAAAAACGAATATCCGAATTTTTGTCTTTTTTTTTGTACTTAAATCAAGTGGTGCATTCTTACATCTTTTAAATATACAATTTGTTTGTTGCTGTAGAAATCACACGGAAAAGTTCACTTTCAAACCACACCCACACCAGAAGAAGTAGCTCTGCAAAAGTTGTTGATGAAGAAGAAAAAGAAGCTGAAATTTACCCCAGTTCCATGTTGTTTGCGTTTTGGAAGATGTCTCCTTGCCTGCTTACTCTGCTGTTGTCGATGGAAACGACGAAAAGCCAAGCTCGCCAAATTGGCGGCTTTGGCTGAAGAGGTATATAATGTTATCCCCTTATTTAAGGATCTAATGTAGTAGTTAAACCAGAGTAATTCATTGGCGAATGCTTGTAATGTACGGGAAATTACTGGTAGTAATGAAGGGAATGCGGATTAATGCAACTGATATTTTCTTTTGTTTCATTCTGTTTAATTTAACTTAACCGACATAACATGATAACTATTCCACAATCCCAAACGTATTGGACAACAAACTGCTGATAAAAGCTCTATTTTTTTCATAGCAACAAGTGTTTCACATCCGATTCTACATAGAATAGCTTTCTAATACAAAATACTGTATCCGTTACATAAGATACTACTGAAGTTCCTAATTTGGTGTGAAGGTCATGTAACGCGTATCATGAATGTTGCAAACCCTGACTACTATTATATTTTCATTTTTGTCATTTTTATTATATTTCAACAAAATTAATTTAATATTTTCCCATATTCAGGAAAAGTTGACGAACGTTGCCGCTGAGGAGCCATCTAAAAAGGCAAGTTGTGTGTAATTAGTTATAAAAGTTGATTAAATAAAGCTTATGGTTACATATGTTGAACAAATTACAACTAGATAATATTAATTATACAGAGAGAAAATAGCAAAACTGAAACCTTTATTTAAAAGTGATAAGATATATATAAATTAACACATTGTAAATTCCATACAGTTTTTGTTTGGTTTTATTAGCTTACATCTCATCAACAGCCAGGGTCATTTAAGGACGTGTCAGGTTTGTTGGTGGGAGAAAGCCGGAGTACCCGGAGAAAAATCAACGATAAGAGACCTAGCAGAAAATAAATATTCGCAACATGATGATTCATATAGAAAGATTTTTTTTAGTTTATATTTCAATAAATAAAGGTTAAACTTGTTTGTCAGGAGGGTGAATCAACGGTAATACAAGTACAGTCGGCAGAGGAGGAGCCCGTCCCGCCTAAGGTCAGTGGTTAACTATGAAATATATTCATTTGATATAATCTTTTAATGTTACTTACTATAACGCAGGAATAACAAATAAATCTTAGTGTACTCAAATTAAACCCTGAGCGGCTTATCATGGGAGTGCACCATGTTCTTGTGTCATAGATACGTTTTGTTTTATTATTTTAACGATATATACAGCCAATCACATACGACCTTACAAACGGTATCGTCATTTATGTTATGATGCAATATAAATTTTTAAGCCAATGACAATGTTCGTTACATGCAAGATTTGATCGATGTACTTTAGTGAAATTTACCCCTCGTGTAATTTTTACCAGGCGTGAAGCACTGAAAAAACAAGTCGCTTTGTACTACTCTCACACCAAGACGGAAAACATCATATCGACGAATATATGTGTATTTATATTGTCAAGATTATCTACTATCAACTCTATATCAAATGGCACCATTTTTTTACATATCCCAATCCAAACCGAAACCATTATATAGGTGGCAGTTTGTTTTAAAGTAATAAAATATGACTTTGAATCATTGGCGCAATAAATATTAATGTCATCAAATGAATATATTTGACAATATTATTAAAGTTTTTTTACCTGAACAGCAGGAGGAAAAAGTTTTCTTTCCACAGAAACCAAAACCACCGGAAGAGGAACCGAAAAAGGTAGGTAACCCCTCCCCCAATAAGTATTTATTGCACAAATTGATATTTTATTGGAAAGCAAGTGATATTGTGTAAGTATCGACATGCATTGAATTTCATACCCGGTACATGGGGTTATAATGGCGGTCTACGATAGGAGTAAACTGCAATAGTTATGGATAGATGACTTCGATGAGAAGCACTGGCGTCAACAATATCTTTCTTGCCAGTCCTAATTACGTTGTTCAACCACGTCTACAGCTTGAAATTTATGTTCGGAGATAATGAAATTATACATGTATCATCTTTTGAAAGGAACCAGAAAAGAAACCAGAGAAGCCACCACCGCCGTTAATGGAGATTCGAGAACCTCCCAAAAAACCTAAGAAACCAGTACCATCGGACGAAAAGGTCGATGTAGGTGGCAATTTGTTTTAAAAAAATAATAAAATTGAGTCCTTGAATCATTGGTGTAATACATATTAAAGAGCATCAAATGAATATATTTGACAATATTAATATTTTTTACCGGAAGAGAAGGCGTCAACAATATCTTTCTTGCCAGTTCTAATTACGTTTTCCAACCACCACTAAAGCTAAAAATTTATATTTGGAGATAATGAAATGATACATGTATCATCTTTTGAAAGGAACCAGCAAAAAAGAAACCAGAGAAACCGTTGATGGTGATACAAGCACCTCCCAAAAAACCAAAAAAGAAGAATAAACCAGTACAACCGATCGAAAAGGTTAGTTGGGCTTTATAAAAGGGTTTGTCAGTATTCAAATTTAATCTCTGCTTAATGATAAAAAAACACGAAGACTACTTTTGCATTAGTACGACTAGTTTATTTAAGTTCGAATTAGACCACGGATCAATATATATGCAAGACCACACACTTGTGTTTTTCTAACGAATCAGAAAGCACGAGTTTATTGTGCGGACGAATATATTCACGAGTGCGCTTGTTTTTCTAACGAATCAGAAAGCACGAGTTTATTGTGCGGACGAATATATTCACGAGTGCGCTTGCGCACTCGTGAATCAAGCGCACTCGTGAATATATTCGTCCGCACAATAAACTCGTGCTTTCTGATTCGTTAGAAAAACACAAGTGTGTGGTCTTGCTTTTATCACATACCTTCCCTATTTGATGTAGATCGTTTTATTGACTTTAAGATGATTAACAAAAATCCAAATGTTCAGTTCGCTTCGTCTTTCAAAAACCGGTCTGAACCAGTTTCGGTACAAGCCACTGCCTTGCTTGTCAGAGAGAGGAAGAGAAAATGCTACAAAGTGTAGATTTTGCAAACTATCTCGTTTTTTCGAATTGAGTCAGGAAATTATAACTCAACAAGTAAGATACAGGTTTTGATTTTTATATATGACAATAATTTCTCGTTAAGATTTACAACAATTACTTGTAAAATAAGATAAAAAAAACACAATAACATAGTAAATTCTCCCAACTCGCGATATCATGGTCTGATCGTGACGTCACCGACATCGGTCACACACTCAAAATTTCCCACGGCTTAACTTCAGTCAGAATCGGAGTCCGGTAGCTGAGCTATACGTTTGTACTTGCGAGGAGGTGAAGTGTTATGAGATGTTGTAGTTTTTGACTGGGATGATATTTGGAATGAGATATTGAAAGTTCCACCACTGATATTTGCACCAGAAAACATTCCCGTCGCAAGATTTTGTAGGCTTACGTCTTTCTCACAACACGTGGTGACATCTGGTAAACTCTTCCTGTGTGGTGTTTCCGTCATGGTCATAGGCCTGTGTGATACTGTGGAAGTTACACTGGAAGCTTCACTGGAGGATGCAGCAGACTTTTTCACATTTTGAAGAATTTCGCACATTTCACGCTGTTGGTTAAATGAGGCGACGGCATAGTTTATTTACGCTATTTACGTTTTTGTGACCAGATAACTGCATAATTGTCGTAGGAGCAACATCTGAATGAAGGAGTTTTGTACACAGAGTCTTTCTCAAGGATTGGTTTGTTTTCTTACCAGTTAAACCAGCATTACTTGCCATTGTTTTCATCATTACACCAAGTTTGTTTCTTCCGACGGGTTGATTTTTGAACCACTTCTGACCATTGTTGTTTTGATTAACAGCAACGTAAAATGGAGATTCCGGTGTATTCATCGCCTGAGGTCGATGCTTTGCGTACAGTTTGTAGGCCTCGATCGGACATCGCGATTTATTTTCAGGATTTCCAAACTGTTTCGGATTAAACGATCTCATGTGAGTACTGTTTCCCCCTCTTGTTTTTGTTGTTCTTTCGTTAAATTCCAGGTATTCTGATCCAGTTTCATCGTGCTTCAATTCTATATCTCCCCATTTTAATTGTCTGTTTTCATCACACCCCCTGAACCCCAAAAGTTTAGTGTTATTGAACCAGACGGTGTTTAGCAAAGCATGTGGGTTGTCATGACCCAGCTGACCACATTCCCACAACATTTCCTCCTCGTTGTCTGAGACAGGCTGAGCTTTATTGGGACGATTCCCAAGTCCTTTCTGTTTCAACTCTTTACGCCGAGACTGAAGTACCTGACGACTCGTGGCAAATAAATCTGAGGTTAAAATGTTGAAACTATAACCATTTTCTCTCAGATAGCGGTCGATACCCCTGTGAAAGCTGGTAAGAGTATCAGGCTCATAATTAGAACCAACATTTTTCTGAAGGGACAGCAAAAACCCACCAATGTATGTATCTAGTTCAAATGGCAGAATCTGAAGAACTTCCCTGGGGTCGGACCTAGGAGGAGCTTGGATCCAGTCTTTGAATCTTTTAATGCATCCCTCAGTTTTCTTATCAGTGTTTTCATTTCTTTTACTCATGATGTAATTTCTCAGATCTGAGACACCGGAAGTGTAAATATTGGATGGAATAAGGTCATCGGCGTCGTCTAAATCAGATGAAACATGGCCATGGGTATCGGGGGTGGGGTCAGGAGGAGGGGGAGCACAAGACGCGATGGTCGAGGATGATGAACTAGATCTAATTTCATTTCCAGACTTCGATGTTTCGTTACCTTTAACTTGAGGAATGCTTGATTCATCATCTGTCTCTGGATCCATCAGTAAATCATGTAAAATGTCGAAATCCCCAACAAATGCCATTATAAACAAAGCCAACACCGGCTCTGATATCAAGGTGTAAGCAGACGACAACTTGTTGTTATTTGCTGCCAACATCCTCTTATTAATATTCCAAATTTAAATTCTACCCAGAACTATTCTAAGTCCACAACATTATTTTTATTAATTTATATTTTAAATAAAGTACAGAAATAAAATTTACAATTTATTAAGTAGCAAACTTTTTTTCTTCCCAAAATAAACCAATGCAATACAAGGGAATTCCCCTAAAAAGTAGTTCCGGCTAGTAGGTGAATACAACATTCCGTATTGTACATGTGCAATACAAAACAATGTATTTCATGGTCTGAAATTTGCTGGTATTACTATAACCAGATTCAACAGGTATGTGATAAAATTCAAGATACAGCATACAAAGAATCGTGTCCATTATCAGGAGACCGCTTATTGTTATTCCAGAACCGCTATCCTTGTACCCCTGGGCCAAGTCGGCCTCATACTGATGGAAAGTAAGGATCAATCATGGCTGTTAAAAGGAACTGTCTAATGTTTGCTGACTTTCTCCTGGAAACATTTATCTTTCAAACACCCAAACCATGTTAGCCACTTAAACCCTGTATTTATATTGCCGCAACTATTGATTGTGTAACTACACGATCACAAGTCTGAACTATTAACAAAATGTAAGATGGTCTTTGTATCTTTCAATGTCGTTTTTCCTTTTTTGTTTGTTTTGCTTTTCAGAAAAAAGAGAACAATACTGAATCCGCAGAATTTGTAGCTGTCTTGGAATCCACAGATAACCCGTTCGGAAATAATGATATTGCCCCATCCAAACGCGCAGCAGCATTCCAGGCCAATAACACACCTTCCAAAATTCACAAAGGAAATAAGGTGGCATCAGACCCAAGTATGGGCGTTACACGACTAACATACCAGAGGACCTTGAATACGAAGGTGACCAAGGTAATAATTAATATCCCTACCGTATGTAATAATTTAGCACATAAAATACAGATTAATAAATTATGTCTGTCGTAAATTATCAATTTACTCTTTCAGTAGGGCATTTAATCTGTGGAGTTTGTTCTTGGTGTCAATATGAAATTACCCAGTAACGTATATTTTTAGCTTTATTTTCGTAAATGCGTAAATATCGCATGAAGATCTGTATAAATTGTACTAATTGTTTCATGTGTTAACTATATACGATACTCAAGAAATCATTGGCTGTGTAAAGCTCTGAACAACTACTTATGATATAATAGTTAACCGATGTTTGCGCCAGAAATGTTATAACATCCATTCCTTTAGATACATTGTATTTTACATAATTTTTAATAACGTGAATAATATAACGAAGAACATGTATAGAGCTGTGACATGAAAACGACGTGACGATGAGGTCAAAGTTCACCGTGGCGGTAAATCAGAATACTTACTGAGTTTGTAAACAATTTTTTATCAATGTGAAATGTTATTTGTTGGTTTTATATTTAAATAAATCCCACCGATAGTAAGGTAAAACGAATATCACATGTACTGTAGATATGGGTATATTTATCTTGGCACAGTTGAATGACATGAATAATGATGAGCTATGGAAAAAGCAGCCACAACAGAATCTGTTCGCACCTGAAGCCCCAATTAAAACGGTAAGAAATAGAGGAAACATGATGTCTCTGCCTTTATATGTTAAAGTAAAGATTATTGTTTATCTGAGTCATAAGTTAATGCATTTGACAGAATATTTTAGCATAGTTGGCGAAATGATGAGTTAGCCATAGACTAATACAGTATTTTCAAGTTTGTTTTTTGCATGATCATCATAATACTTAAATTTGTAAACGACAGAAATAATGGATTGAATAACAACGATGCAAATAATAATGATTACGTTGTAAAACTTGTGGGATTTACCATTTCATAGCATTTGTATTTTATAACGTTTCAGAGGAAAACGGAACAAGTTATTCCACTAACCAGTTTTCTAAACATAACCGAAAAGTCAGGGAAAAAACAGAAAGAAAAATCAAAAACAAAGACACAAAAGAAGAAGGAAGAGGAAGAAGGTGAATTTGTTCTGCCAACTGCAGGAAAAAAATCGACGTCTTTTCGTTGACATCGTCAAGACATACCAGGAAAAAAGTTCAAGCGAATGAAATCCAGATTGTTATTCGTGTTACAAATGCCAATGTCATTCTTTGCCTTTATATTTGATGTAGTTTATTTACTTTTTAAATTATTCGTCTTTACTTGATTGGCTATTATTACGTTATTGGTATGAAAGTGTACATTTAGATGATAAATTGTTTATGTTAACAAAATTTAAACAAATTCGTTGATCTATTTTCTACAAGAAATTATAAATAATTCTGAGACAAAAATTTAGATTACTTAGAAACCATGTGACATAAGCGTTATGCACCTATATATGATATCATTGATATTTAATTTCATATAATCTAAAAGGCGTCCGTCTGACTGGCAGGTGATTTACGTTGTTGGCGACTGCGACCAAATGACGAGTTTAGAAATGCATTAATTGAGAATTGAAATATTGAAAAATAATATTTTAGGCTATGCATTTAAGTTTATCTGTAAGATCTCAATAATTGTTTAATAGGATTTATTTTATTTGTGTACAACAGCCCAATAACATCATTATATCAATATTTGCCTTATCTCTCACTTTTTTGGACAACGGGAATAAACAGCGAACAGACTTGATAATTCTTATTTATATTTATACATTGTATTATATATCAAAATTTACCATTATTGACAGTGCGTGTCACGGTTTAAGATGACAAGCGAATTTTTCATTAAAACCACATCACAGTATACTCACTGTCATGTTACAGACATCATGGATATTCCAGGGGATACTATCACTATCGTTACATCCATCTCTGGACTATGTCATAGCAAACTGATGATTCTGATCGTGACAACAGGCAAGAATATTGGTCTTTTAATGTCCTACATCGTAAACAAAATAATGGTATGCTGTATGGCTTTGAAGTTGTGTATCGCTCTCAGTACTCTTCTAAGGAAGTCTCCGTGGCATGCGATTGGCCAGTTTTCCCCCTTCTGAAATGCGTTCAAATTTGCTATAGTTCTGGGTGGATATCACGACAGTGATAGTAACCCTTGGGGTATCGAAGATGTTTCACGGGAAACAAATACAATAACACTTGTTATCATCAAGACGTTACAAGATTGTCTCTAAAGGAAATCCATATCGGCATACATTTTCTGAAGCAGTTTCTGAAAGCAAACGGTTATAGACTCTGCATTTTAAAATTTGGTAAAATTAATACAACCAACTTGTGTAGTATTTATGTAACCATCATTAAACGTCTTGATTTCAGGCCAGTGTTAAAACCCCTTTCCACACCATACCACTCAAAATAGTTTAAAATCTGACAATGCATTGATCAAGTTTTCTCCAAATATAATTCACTATCTAGCTGGGTATTACTTTCTTCCCGAGACCTCTGTTAAAACTCTGCATAACAGCAATAACTGCAAAAGATTCAAATCTAAAACCACATGGATGCACAGACACTAGTCTGTTTCGCCTATGATACTGGTGAGGAGGACAAGTCTTAGAGAGCCAGATACTATTTCACAGCGTAAGACGTCCGTATGGACAGATGTACTTGTATATAAAAAAGAATAAAAATAAAAAAAGATTATGCCTCTATTGATCATTGTTAAATCAAGATTTGTGTCAATGAATTTTGGCTTTTACTATCCAAAGGCATAGCACGTGTAAAGCAGGTTTCGATAAATGAAATCTAGAATTAAAATGATATTTTTCTGTTGTATTGACAGTCGACAATCGATGTTAAACCCAAGTGTCACATTTCACTGGATAATTAACCGTGATAAAAGATATGTTCAGAAATTATATTTTGAACTGGACAACCTAATTGATATGTATTCCGTAAACTCGGTTTGTATATGGGTTATCCTAAATAAACGAAGTTGAGCAGAGAAAAACATTTTTTCTAATCATATTTGAATTGTAAATGGGATTTTCAGACGTAAACCATCGACCTATAGATCATGAACTCTTTTGTTTACCTCCTCTTCCGCAACGTAATTGCGTACACTGGATCGTGCTGTCTTGATGATCAATTTTCCTCCTATTTTGTCAACTCTTACGAAACATGACTTGATTTGATGAAACTACACAGTAACGATAGATAAGCCCATGTGTGGATGGTAAGGAAAAATACATATTGATATAAACACATTTTCTCAATCGATTTGTTTACAGTCTTGTATGAACATGTTACATAATAACATTTAACGCTAAGTAAATAGTCAGTGTGAAAATGCTCAAAATGCCAAATACCCTACCCTCACTCCATCCAACCATTCACTTCAATTTTCTAACATTTTGATAGCCTGCATTCCAAACACAAATTTTCAGTTGTTTTAATCTAACCATTATCTGAAACATATCAGTTTTCTCACCATTCCTATAGGTGTTTTCCCTAATTCACAATAATCTTCTAAAAAACCTAAATGAATTTTCTCAATATCTGGAGCTTTATGGAACCCCTAAACTTCAGCTCCAGGGGTGGGGGGTGGCAACTCAATGCCTCAATAGCCTATTTAAATCCTCAATAGCCTATTTAAATCATGTGAGGTGTTCTAGTTTACAACCAGGAACTTTAAACTACACGAACCCTTTAAAAATACACTACAATATTGACCCCAAAAGATGGCTATGGCGCATACGATTCCAGTGGCCGTTTTGTTTGTATCTGTGTTAAAAGGTAAGCTATTGTAATGTAGTAATGTATGTCACTCCTTATCAGATAGATAAACATATCATACGTTATGTCATTTTACGTCGTCATGACATACATATGTCCTGTATCACTATTTCTTATTCACGGAAGTACATATATCTATAGACAGACATAACATGGTATAGATGATACACAATCTGTTTGGCAAGTTTATAGTCTATAGCTTGTAAAAGCCGTATATATATGACAACGGAAAAAGAGTAACACAAAAATTCACTTGATACTTGACCAAAATATCTTCGACAATTTCATCCATAGAAATCAGCCAAAATGATTTATCTGATTAAAATACAGATCCTTATCACTACGTTTGATAAGAGGATTTGAGAAAACCCCAATTCTGGTCATGTCCAGGTGACCTTTGACCTATCAAATTGCTGTCAGCAAAATCTTGACAGTGAATAACTGTCAGAATTATTTTCATGTACGTAGTCATCTCGCCCAAAGAGCACAACAACAAAGCTAAATGTATATGTATACTGTAACGAAATATCGTTTTCAATTGATGTAGCAAGGTGTAGAAAATGGAAGTGATCTGAAGTACGCGTGGTATAAAGGTCATCAGAACATGAACCCTTATGAAATGTTGTCCCCTTATGAGATGTTGTCAGATCCTCTATTTAACGGAGTGGTTTCGAGGATCTGTATTTAAATCAGATTGCCAAAATGATCTAATCTTATGTACTTTATTGGTTTCTAGTGAAGGTTTCAGCAGAATTTAACATCAGTGTCAATCCATCCCCAGTTGCCATGGTGACGGTCGGATCTATGTTGTGGCTGACCTGTACGTTTGACCTTGACGGCGGAACACTGGGACAGTTGACATGGAGATATCAAGATGGCGGTATTGTAGGAAGTGCTTTACCGACAGCTTCGCCACCTTGTTCTACTTTTGGTCCCGAACTCTACATCGTGGACTGTGACGATCTGATATCAAACAAAGTCAGGTTAGGGATCCGACATCCTGTACACAATGATACGTATAACTGCAGTGTCTACCTTTCAAACTACACACTGATAGGTCCAGTATCAACACAGGTGTATGTTATAGGTCAGTGCAATCTAGGTCAATAAATCGTGATTCTCAATCATTCGCTATATTTCGGCGGAATTTCATCAGACTTTTGGCCTTTTTTATTCATATATAACTAGTCAGATAAAAAAAATCATGACGTACCCAAAAAGACATAGTTTTGACTACTTAGCATTGATGTATAGTTATGACTGGTAAGGTACCTCAATAATAAACATTGAATTGTCTGATATGTAGTTGTGGCATTTTACTAATGTAATTAAGGAAGTAGGGACACTTCTTATTCACGCGTCATTGATAACATGGATTTTGTCTTTTTTTAACATTAATTTTCTTTGTGTAATTTGTGCAGTACCCGTGACTAGTGTAGAGATACAACCACAAACTGAAGGCTCAATAGACATCATAGAAAACCTGCAAACTCAACTGACCTGTGTAACAAATACAGATAGACCACCCGCCAGAATATACTGGTCAGTTGGTGGGCTTAATCTTACTTCCAATAGTGTGAGTACTGTCAAAAGTACAGCTGGTGGCCTGTATTCTACGAGCAGCACATTAACATTCATTACCAAACGACACATGGATGGAGAGGAACTGATGTGTTCCGCCTCTAACACCGGAGAACACATCCTGGCGAACCAAACGCTAGTAATTAAAATAATGCGTAAGTATGTAAATAAAACTAACCAAAAGGTTTGCACAAAAACACTCCTTAAATAATATCACTATAAATATACTGGTTGTTTTAATTGAAGCAAGCAAGTAGATCCGAAATACGAAAATCACATTGCATTTGCAAGGGTAAATACACTTCTTACACCGGAAACAGGTAAGGAAGCGCATGCGTACTAGCTCATTACGTCACGTCATTTAAACACACGGCGAAACTATGGTATACATTGACATCGGCAGTTTAATGCATAATGCTAATTCTGTGACAATTAGATCATCTGAAATAAAAGATTTTGGTTGGTTAACTGTACTGATCACACAAAATCTCTCGCTTTACAGACGCATGTAGATAGTTTTTTTCTCAATAATTTGGATCTGTGAAATAGATGTTTTAATCTCACCATTGTAGATATCTAGTGTTTAAATATATATAATAAGATTTTTAAATTATGTGTTGTATACCCTATTGAGTTTGTACAAGTCCCTGTGTCAAGTCCTGTGTACTACGTGTTTGTCAATAGTTGTTGATATTGTGACATATGAGAGATGAGCGAAAGTATTGGATGAGAGAGTCACTTTTATCCAGCATGTTCCCACCCGCCGAGCACATTGAAACCTGTCACAATGCTTTAATGGTGAGTCTGTTTAACTTGCAATTATACAATTAGGTGTACACTTTCATTAAAATGAACATGTAAGCTTTCTATAACTGCATGTGAGATAACTTGCCTATCAATTTCAATTATTTTTAAATATTGCATTTAATATGTTAAAGATTTAAAGAATGGACTGCAATGTACATGAAAATATCATATTGAATAAACATTTGTGTTACTTTCATACCTTTCGTCAATTTATAGGAGCCTAGTTTTTTTGTCTTTTTATTTGCGAAAGTCACATGTTATCTTTTTTTTATCATCCGCAGTTCAATTGTTTTCCTAACAGATGTCCCTGACCTTTCGGTTTTTCCGACGAAAGATCCCTTCGTGGTCATAGAAGGTCAGACAAATGTGACATTGACATGCGTGGTGACTGGTGCGTATCCTCCAATTACATATCTACGCTGGACAAAGAATGGAACTACAGTGTCCAACACGGGAGTGTTCAATTTTCCCGCTATAACACCGATGCATGCTGGGATATTCACTTGTTCTGCGTATAATGGAGTTGGCACACCGTCCTCAAAAAATGTTACTTTGAATATATTGTGTGAGTATTTTTTCTAAATTATTGATATGATAGAAACCCAGGCCAGTTTAATCGATAACATTATTAGATATTACAAGAGTACGTTCCGTGGATTTGATAATAATTTACTCCCGGTTGAAATCATAGTTGGTGTAATATGTTTTTATTTGATTATTGTTTATTCCTTATTAGAAGTTGTATCCTTTTGAAAAGACTGTAAGATGTGATATTTATGAGTTCATTTTTTTTTATTCAAATGTCTAGATCTATGGAGAATCATATATGTTTCAAGATATATAAAGTATTTAGTATTTTATGTTGTTATTTTATCAATACCTTTTCCGGTTATTCACGCCTTTGCGATGCTAGTTATTGGGCTACTGCTACGTTTTTATAATTGTAGCGTCTCCCACCAAACCAAATATCATTGGTTTTACGGAAGTGACATCATCAACACTCACTGTCGAATGGAAGCCCAGTAATCATGGATATATGGCCAACATATTTACTATAACACACGGATGTTTGAACTGTACAATAATCGAGTCAAGTTTTGTCAACATGACTGACAGTAAAACATATTCGGCAACCCTAACAAAATTGGTTCCTCAGTCATTGTACTCCCTTAACATCACAGCTGTCAACAAGGCGGGACCTAGCAGTCCGTTAGAACTTGTGGTTTCTACACCGGGTAGTTAACATTTAATGTTTTATCTAAGATTTAAACAATTCTGTAAATTTAGTTACAAATATGATATCTCTTATATACGTGTATCTATATTATGTACTGATAACAACCGCTGTAACTTCCATTATATGCTATGATTCTAAATATTCGTGTGAATATTCGTGTCAATTCCCTCGAGTTCCACTGGATTGTGTCCTGTCCCCCTTTCAATTGTAGCATATCCAATAATGTAATCGACTATATTGAAAATAATGTCTTATCTAATATAAACATTACATTGCCTTTTACTTTCAATATTACAATATAAGCATTGCCTTTTTATTCGGACTATATTGTCTTAAACCGACCTGGTGTAAAACACCGTCGACAGAGCATAAATGATACCCATCATATGAGCAATAATTGGTGTTTGTTCGTGTATATATATGTCTAATTAACACAAAAAGTAATATAAAATAATTTATTTTGTTTTCGGTACATGCGCAATCAGTACTGCATTCCGTATAGGACATAGTGCCATAGAATGTTTTCGGGATGCAATTAATTATTTTTGATATTTTTATCTTAAAGTAAAATTAGAAGTTCAAACTTTTCAATGGCGGAAATTCGTCTGCTCCGGTTTTTGATAGAGAAAAATTACCATTTCTCAGCGGTGGAGCATCTTTAACCCCAACAAAAACCCATGTTAAATAAATATTTTCTTTTATTAAAATGACATTACCATATGCTGCTTCCTTCGAATTGAACTATTAAGTTCATGAATAGGAAAACAATGAAAGTTAACCCTTCAATAATTTAACTTGCATTTTTCATTTTCGATAAACGCGTATTATATTTCTGACACTTCTAAACGATTATTATGTAATTTTCCCAGCGGATACATGCCCTACCCCATTACAAAGGCTGAGTCCATCATCTGTACCTTTGTTGGTGGTCGGTGTGATTTTAATTACCGTCGCGGTCGCGGTATTCGGAGTCTCGATATTCATTTATAGTAAGTATCCTCCTATTTGTGTATTTTCATTATTCATACCTGACATTACCATTAGCATTTCATTTTTCGTGGATCTGCTGAATATTTATGCATCCGAACGGAACTTCGTTAAAGAACAGAATCATTGAAGACTTATCCTAATGTATAGTTCACATTGAAATTCTCAAATATTAGGTTAGGAATGCTTTTTAGGTTAAAGATGCTCCACCGCAGACAAATGTTATTTTTTCACTATCAAAAAACAGGAGCAGACGATTTAGTATTTTTTTCCAGTTACAAAAGTTACTTACTTTACACCATTACCACTATTGGAAAGTTTGAGCTTCTAATTTTACTTCAAGTTTAAAATATAAAAAATGAATGAAGTACTGATTGCGCATATACCAAAGGCAAAACAAATTGTTTCATATTATTTTTTGTGTTAATTAGACATATATATACACGATTAAACACCAATTATTGTTCAAATGATGAATAGCATTTATGCTCTGTCGGTGGTGGAGCATCTGTAAAGAAATATTCGTCACTTTTGTTTTCTTATCAATTAAATTATCCTTTTCGTACATGACCATGCTAGTGCATACCATTTCTTTAATACAAAAATATTATAAACCTGACGTGGTTCATAACGTTAGCCTTCTTGTTGATATTCCTCAACAAAATTTAACACGAGTACGAAGTAACCACGAACACGTGTTTTAATTTCTAACCCAAGTCTCATGTATCAAGTATTAGCGTACCATATTGATCTGGCTTTGCAACGAATATTGCAGTGTTTATAAGGAATATGTAGCACGATTAAGTAATGTGAAATATTGCAAATATCGGTCATATATAACATGCCTGTCATGAATCTTTGTCTTAATTTTGCAATGTTTCTTTTGCTTTCTAGGGAAATCTCGAAGCAGGTTAGTATAATTATTTTAGTAAATATATTCCTAACATATGTGTCATGCAATTTATACATTTACCAGATATTTACATGCAATCACATACACAAATATAGTTTTGATACAAATTTTCTTTTGATAAATCAGAGCAATTAATGATACACTGTTGTTATAATACATGTAGTTTTTCAGGATAAGAGAATTACACATTAAGAGAATTCACAGATGCTAGTCAAACCTGATGATTTGTTGCGTCTTTCATGACATCTAGGTCTGGGAATCAACAAGATATCCCTAAAATACCGGTCAAGTTCAGCAGGCAACAACAGCCAACAATTGGTAAGTCTGATTATGACACGAAGACATGGTTAACCACGATAAATATTATATACATGTATATGAATATCTTAGAATGTTGTAATATGTTAAAGAGATAATTCAGTCTAAGAGTACATTAAAATTTGCATATGTATCGGAAACAAACCAGTTCTAATGGAAGATTAGTTGGTTTTACTGTGACATGCCAGAAAAGCCCACTGTAGTGAAATGTATGTGATTTGTTCAAACTTGCTTGCTGATCCGCCACAACATATTGTGGTGGTCGGACGACTTGTATGCCAAACCTTGGCCCTTGCCAGTAAAGTAAAGAATTTTTGTCTAGAACTACTCAAATCGCTCTTACAATACTGTGTTTACGTAAGTATGTGTTTGTTCTTGTCTAAATATAATTTCACCAACTGCTCAGTCGTTATGTATTGCATTTGATTAACGTACGTGACTTTGGCTCGGGTATGGGTACAGCATGTATGTTATACTTGCTTAATCGTATTGATCAGCGATTTGGAATTTCAACGGTATCAATCAAAATACTTAACAATGTTGTGGAATTGGTCAATATTTCTTGATAGATGTTTCTTAGAACAATACATTTATGTCATATTTTGCTTCGTGGTAATGTAACAGAATTAGTCTCATTGAACTGTCCCTTTAAGATTATTGCTAGAATATATATGTAACCATAATGACACGTTCTATTTCATTTGGTGCACTTTATTGCCAACAATCGATTTTGATGTTGCATGGTATTAAGGGTGTTTCTATGATAATACAATTACAATACACAAACTACTGATAATCAGCATATTCTTAAACTTATATTTGTGATAGCGTCCACATCGTTGCAATATGCATGTACATTCTATCATTATCAGGTATAAATGAAAATTACAGATATTTTCCTATCAATAAGAATATATATCGTACAATAATCAAACGGATCTGGAAAAATTGGATCTGCAATTCGCAGTAAAAACGATCATTGATGTGTTTTAAATACTACTTTAATCTATCTATGTATCCCATGTTTCACAGCTCTTATGCTAATTAAGTATCGACAACTCGAATTAAAACGTTACACGTCTTAGGGAAACACGATATATAATATTTTATCAGTAATTTTGTTATAGGTTCCTATTAATATATAACATTAAGCGGACATCTCTATAGGAGATTTCAGAAAAGATGGCGTGACGTCACAGAAAGTTTACATCCGGGTCCTCAAAGGTACAAAACACAGTATGGCGACTGATAAAAACAATAACAGATACATAGTGTACGTACATCCCTGTTTCATAATCGATACTTTGTCAAAAGTTTACGCTTTCATACTTGCAAATTCTGATTTTGAAATGGTTTCTTATTGTTTCACAGGTTGCGGATGATAACATTTTTTATATTTTAATTTGTTTATTGCTAAATTTTAGTGTCGAAGCCACCTATCGAAGCGCTGCCGGGCCATCACACGTCGGCCTACCCGATTTTGTTCATACGTATAAATTCAGGTTTTGAAAAGGTGCTTATGAAAAGATGATCTATTTCAATGTATAATGTTTCTGTTATACATGAAGAACTGTTCACAATACGATATGATATTAACAAAACGTGAACCACCTGACCAGACCACGGCCGCTCGTGTATGGCTTCGATTCGTCGCTGGTAGATCACCGCAGGCCACAGCATTGTTGGGGAAATAAATCATATTAATAATTACCAACACTTTTATCTCAAAAAGTACTTGTTTAAGATATATATTCGTTATTTAATATGTACATGTTGTTTTAATGGAATACTCTTGTATCATTAAACTACTGTTTTACACGTACACGTATGGCTGCCGATCTCGTAAAATAATATGGTGAAATTGTTCAGTTTTCATGCTGCAGATTTCAATTTAATATTTCATTTTCAGCCGCTTTTATGCCATGGACTGCTGTGTTAAGTCTCAAACTGAAGTGGTATTACTTTTAGATAATTGGAATACATATTAGGTAGACTTCATTTAAATTGATAAATGCCGACCAGGATACATTGCGCACGGCTTCGAGAATCCTAAATACTGTTTAAAACTATGATAAAAAGAACCTACAAACTGGCTCATTTGTATGTTATAAACTAAATCCCAAAATCGATGACAAAAAAATAACCAGAATGCGTAATTTAATGACACTGAAAATGGACAAAATTCGGGTTCTCGGCTGTACTGTAATGGCTGCCGTGGGCTTGGGGTAATCTACGAAAGCAAATGTTTAATTTTGCACTAACCACACATCGTAAAGTGTTTTATCAAGAAACACTTCAAAAACAGTATTTGCTTATAATTATATTTTGAGGGACTTTGAATTTAATTTGTAATTCCAAGCTGATATTTGCAATATATCTGTCAATGTTTATACATAATGGCGACCGTGTTTTCTCGTAGCGGTCGAAAATAGAGTATAAACAGAGTAAAATATATGAATACTATATGTTTAAATTTGTATATTATTGTAAAATATTTTTATTTACTCTTTTTGAAATGTAAATACCGCAATAGTTCTCGAATTGGCGTACTATTTATTACAATAAAATGTAAACAAACATAGCAAGCGGCTGTGTTCCCACAATGTTTATGTGTACAGATATTAGAGTTGTACCTTTGAGCGCCCGGATGTACCTTTGTGTGACGTCATCGCCATCTTTTCTGAAATCTCCTATTGTAATTTTACAGATAGACAGCAAGGTCATTTGGATATTAACCAAGGGTAAGTATTACCTCTTATGTATTTGATCATGTAGATGTTATAAAACGAGTGGTCTTTGTCCAACTACATACTTATCCAAATAGTTTATCTCGTTATTGAACTCTGTTTATCCAAAAATAATAGGAAAAACAGTTTGTAGAAAGTACATTTTGTACGTATACCGGAAATAGCTTACCCCCTTATGTCATCGGAAATAGAAGTTAAGTGTTACTCATAATTGATAAATTTCTGTCGTGTCATTGAATGTCAGTTTCCTGTAGACATTATACAAATATTATATTTGGATTAGATCGATTCAAGGTTATATCGACAAAAACATATCTTGAAAATTGGTCGATATAAATAAATATATGTTTGACACATACAATAAATAAGTACTATAACAAGCCATTTCACTATATATCGTTTTATACGGCGAGACGACAATGAAAGTGACAAGACAACAAAGACGTAATTGTGGACACAAGCATGTGTTGATTGCAAGTTGTTTACGCTATTTGTAATAAGAAAATTGTCTTGTGTTCGAGATTTGCATAGTGTTAAATTTGCGATTTTTTAAAAAATTTATGTATGATGTTTACAGATGAAAATGTTAGTAAATACGCATGACCATGTACCACACACACTGAAGTGTCTTTGTTTAAAACATTTCAGAACACCTACATATGTCAGATGTTTGTTGTTGCAATGTTGCTTTTATAAATGTCGAAGGATTTCATATACATGTTTGATTACCATAGACTGCTTGGGTTAGGGACATATGTGTGGAGGTCTGCATCCCTTACAAACAAATATCCCCTAGAAATCACCTCACACAAACATCACCAACTAAATACACTAACTCCACTGTCCCTCTCTCTTTTAAATAAATACTGTATATATTTAACATCAGCAACATGCATACTTGCTCTTCTCTCTCATACAACAACGCACATATTTTATGTTTGCCAAACCGTTTCGGAGAATCCAAAATAGTGTACTAGTCTGGTGTGACAATGAAATAAATTAATATACTGGTATTTGATCTCTTAAGGAATAACTATCAGGAACTTGATCCAAATGACTTCAGTAAACCTTCGCCGTACGAATTTCTGCCGGAAGGTACGTAAAATGTTACATCTACATGTAAACAAGTCATCTCTTGTATCATTAATGCTAAAAAGAAAAGCAATCGCTCATCTGTAGACTTATTTAGACTTATTGTTTTCATTTCATTTCGAACAGAAGTTATTTCGGTCAATGGTAATTAGGTTGCATGTATTGTCAGTTTGTGGTCGACATACCGTGTTATGTTACATGTACGTTCTGATCAAGATATGATATCAAACGACATGATCACATATGGAAGTCAAATATTATATGTATATTTAAATGACATCGCGTCAGTGTCTTTCATCACTTGATCTTTTTCGCTGGGCAGGTGGCGATGAGTCCAGTTTTCCAAATGACAGGTATGTAAGTTATCTTCCACGCGCCCTACCAAAATATGTTTACAGTAAGACGTTATAATCGATGCTGTATATCATGCTTAAGCGTTACAGTAGCAATCAGGCTCCAATTTCTCGAAACAGAAGGCAAACTTAAGTCAAAACTTAAGTTTTTCTCCTTATGTAACTTATATGAAAACTTTAGACATAAGTCAGTTTTGGACTTATTGTTTGTTTCGAGAAATCGGGGCCAGTTCTGCCAAAATTTACAACGCCAAAAATGAAAATTGGCAAGCGCTGTAAAACATTGCCACAGCGCTTGCCAATTTTCATTTTGGTGTTGTAAATTTTGGCACCTAGCTTGTAATAAAAATGGTATCATTTTGATCACTTGATAATGCAGATAACATATGTTGTGACACTCCCATACTGGCAATGCCAGATATACAATTTTCATATGGGTGTAGAAGCCTTGACGATCCTACTAATGCCAAATACAAATGGAGAAGCCTCCGACTGGACTTAGCTGCTGCCGAAAGTGTGATATGGCTCATTTTAAAAATCTAATATGACGGCGTCAAGGGGCCGTGTTTTTCGGGGATGTTTTACTTTGATGATACATTATATTAATTAAGTCATATTTAAAACTGTAAATGTTTGAATGGATTGATGGTTAACCGTTCCATGTTAACTTTCCTTCCAGAGATCGCTATGAACCAGTCGATATAGGTCAGGGTCATGCTTACTTACAGGTCTGTGATGAAGGTATGGTATATTTGTTATTAATGCTATCAAAATCGAAGGTACTGGAATTTTCATTTTCTACGTTTACGAAATATGAATTGTATCGATTTAGCGTGCTCCGGAAACATCAATACATGACGTACTGTATTACATGTCACCGGTTTTGTCTGAACATTTGCCACGTGTGAAATTGAATAATATAAGAAGTGTATATAGTGATATATAATTAACGATCTATTTGAGACAATTAATGGTAAAACAACTCATCCTAATATATTTCTCTCCACATTTCTGTTTTCAGCAGACTGTTATAAAACAAATACACTGCACCTTAACCTCAGTGCTGGATCAAGTTTCTGCATTGTCATAAACAAACATTATAGTGTTTTCATTGTAAATGTATCCGTATGATATGAATATACAATTGTACTAAAATGTGTATCAACAACCTGATTTTAAACATGTAAACATTTTTTACTTTTCAGGAAACATAGAGTACGCAAATACCTGATTGCAAAGATGTTGACCTGGTTCATTGCAAGTGCTAGAAGTCCGTGATGGCTTTGGTTTTGGTTGTATATGCATAGACTATCAAAAAGCTTTCGATGCTGTACCGCATAAACCCATAGCAAGCAAAGTACGTGCGTACAAAATATCGGGTTAAGGATGTATTCTTCTGAGGTTTCAGTCCCGTTGAAGTCTCGTTTCGACAAAGATCAAAGAAGTTATGAGATTTTCAAATACAATTTATCAATATCTGTAGCAGGTTGCCAGTTGCAAATTTTGTCAAAAAATTACAGTTCTAACTTTAGCAGATTTTTTTATACGGGGATTTTAAGAAACGGCCCATTTGGCGGCCATTTTGAAATTGGGTCTTTTTTCGCTTTGAGTTGACCAAAAGCTTTACCATTTTTTACTGAAATTGTTTTTACTTAAAACATCACTGCACCAGCATGTTTAGCTGTATCGAGCTATTTTTTGCTGTAAATGTTTACTTGGTTCGTGGTAATTAGAATATTGAGCATTAATGTGTGAAATGATTCACTTTTTTCACTTTATTTTTACATTTAATGGTAATTTGAGCACTTTTATTTTTTACTCTAAAATACTGAAAATTAACAAATATTCAAGTGGGGTAAAAAAGGTTAGCACACGGACCCCCCATTTTTCTGCCTGATTTTGAAAGAACAACCCTTTCCCTATTGATATGCATAATATTAACAAAAGTTTAATACCAGAACTTTTTCTTTAAAGGGTTAGATTTGGCAAAAATGGCTGAAAATGGTGCATTTTGTAGCTCAAAATTAAGGGGTAGGGGTAGCATATGTTGTTATTCTGAGAAAAAATATAAGTCTTATTAATCAAAACTGGTATATTTTAAAAGAAGACTACTGGAAAATAAATTCTACAAACAATAATACATATCAAACACCTCATTAGGAAATTATGGCTTTAATCTCTTGTGTATATGGTCAAAACGCCAAATTTCCCATAAAATCCAATATTTTGTCAACTAGGTATCTTTGAGTGACAGTAGCTCAAAAACGAGCACACGGACATATGTTTTTTCTTTCATTTTCTTTCATGATATGAACTCCTCTTTCCAAAAATCTATATGAGAAAAAAAGGTTAATACAAGAAAATTTTGACTTCTTAGAGGAGTACATCCTTAAGTCATAAAATGAATAGTACGCTTTCTGAACGGAAGAAAGTAGCGCTTTTCTATAAATGAAGATCATTCCGACTGATAGACATCTCATCAGGAATCCCTCAAGGATCCTTGGTGGGCCCACTACTGTCTGTAACATTCGTGAACGATCTACCAGAAATAATTAACACAGGTGTTTATTTATTTGCGGGTGATACATCAATATTGAACAATAGAACAAATAGTGAAGACGAAATCCTATTACAGCTTGATCTGAATGCCGTGAGTACCTGGAGAGACATATGGCTTTTAAAAGATGCACCCAGAGAAATGCAAATATATACATTTGTTGAAGAGTGAATAGAATCATATGAATTACTGGGAATCACTTTGGTAGAAAGGACAAGGAAAAGGGCATTGGCGTAATTTTAAATGTAGAACTTAATTTCGAAAATAGAACAATTAGATTACTGAACTACAAAACTTTCAATTTGCTATAGAAATCATTGGTACGATCACGGCTGGAATACGTTCTGTGTTGGCCCTTGGGAAGGCAAAAGACATTTTAAAAAATGGAGGCAGTACAGCGGAGAGCAACCAAACATTTACAAGGAATGAGTGACTTGTTGTATTCACACAGGCTCATGAAATGAAACTCTTATAAAAAGCATACAATCGGTTTCGAGGAGATATGATTGAGCTCAAGCATATCTTAATTGATAATCGTGGTTTTATTAAAGGCTCACTTCCCTCCTTTCCGAAATGGTTTTTGATTTTTAAAATTGATATGTAAAACGAGATAAATAATTTTGTAGAGTTGCAAAAGTTATTAATTCCCGCCGTCGTCCTAAATATTTTGTTGAGGTTATGAAGATATAATGAACATTTACATGGACTCCGTTACCATTATATCCTCATAACCTCGACAGAATATAAATATATCCCCTATATTTACAGTTTATATGTTACTGGGTTGGGTTAGGTCCCAGATGATACAGACGGGTATGTGGTTAGAGAATAATGACACAATACATCTTCTAAGTCATGATGCTTTATTGTCTATGTATGTACAAGTATACATGCGTAAATGCGTATAGGCGTAGAGTCTGTAACAAGATAAAACAAGACTCATTAAGTACAAGTTCACATTTCAGTAATACATAATAACATAACATTCATATTAATCATACATACATACAAGATCACTATGTAGCCTACAGTATATCAACATCAGATTCACAATATATATAAATAATATCAGAGTTAATCTATTTATAAACTCTAGAACAAATATTGTAAATTAGACTTTTTATTAATAGATATATATATAGCTTCTGCCATCTATAATAAATACAAGGGGAGACAATCTGTTCCCTCTATAATCTACAATCAGGGGAGACAATCTGTCTCCTCTATACCATATAATATCAGGGGAAACAATTCGCCCCTTTACAACTATACAATAAATTACTCTAGTCTAAGGGGAGATAATCTACCCACTTAGACACTACAACATATAACACTATCAATGCGTTACTTACATCATATTCTAATACAAATACAAAGATACACACATTATATATAAATACATACCTGGCTATGGGCGACTCAATTAGGCTTCAATCTTTTAGGTTTACAATTTAATCTTTCGACCCAGGGTCTTATACATGAATAGAATACATAATATCACAAAAAGGTCTAAACTAATAAAATATCTCCATATAAAACACTAATTTTCCATCTCTATGACGGTTATAATAGAGATCAATATATATCAATCACTTTATATATCAAATTGTCTATATAAATAGACAATTACTCTTAAATTCAAATACATACTTATGCTTTTACACTTTCAAGTCAATTCAACTTATTAAAAAAAAGTTTAATACATTCTGATAATTTTACCATAATAAAGGCAAATAAATATAAAAAAATTTACTTTATGAACATTGCACAGGATATACAATATTAGTAAGAAATAGAAAAAGAAGACTTACAGAAGAAGAAGAATTTCCTCCTAGATAAATCCAAATCCCACAAAATGTCTGAGAAACCAAATCACACCTGCTCTCATTAAACTCTCTCTGTGACCTGCCCACAGGCAAAGGAAAGTTCTCCAAAGACAGAATTTTGGAGGGGAAAGTTTGACCAATAAAAACACACATTATTATATCTATAAACCAATAAAATCAATAAAAACAATCAGCTGACCAGCCAGGAAAGTCACCTGACTGGTACCTACCCTCACCTATAGACAAAGAATGTGCTCATCCATCCATGCTCTCTCTCATTCCAGGTAATATACAGGTATACAGGTAAACAAGACAGTGACATATAGACAGTACTGGGACAACACATACATGTAGTGCAAGGGTGCAGCTTAATTTATAACTATACATTAATACACTAATACTAATTACATAAACTAATAAGTAACTTATTAATTACATAATTAATTACCCTGCCACATTTGTCACTCAAATGAATATAATTTATTCTCGCGACAGTTCCATTTAAAGGCCCACTACCTTTCCGAAACGGCTTTTAATTTTTAAAATGGGAATGTAAAACAAGATCGATATTTTTGTAGAGTCTTAAAAATTATTAACTTACCGTTAATACTACATTTATCATTACCTTCTGAACGATTTGATTAAAATAAATAAAATGTTTATTTTCATAACGCGGGTCGTATTATGTTTCCCGCCGTCGTCCTAAATACCGCGCGATAGTTGACTATCACTGCGCCAGACGGCAAAACAGCGAGTTGACTCTCCACTGTTTTCATATGTTACGCAGGAAATCTTGCATATGTTTGGTGTCGTAACCTTATTTTAGGTCATCGGTATGCATTTTCTGATGTTATAAATGTTTTTTAAGAAACCTTTATATTTTGCTCCGGAAAGGTAATGGGCCTTTAAAGATACTCCACCGCCGACAGAGCATAAGTGCCATTCATCATTTGAACAATAATTGGTGTTCAATCGTATGTATATATGTCTAATTAACACAAAAACTATAATAAAATAATTAATTTTGCCTTTGGTGCATGCACAATCAGTATTTCATTCCGTGAAGGGTATAGTGCCACGAAATTTTTCCGGGATGCAATTAACTATTTCTTTACATTTTTAACTTTAAGTAAAATAAGAAGCTCAAACTTTTCAATGGTGGTAATTGTAAGTAACTTTTGTAACTGAAGAAAAATACTAAATCGTTTGCTCATATTTTTGATAGTGAAAAAAATACTATTTGTCAGCGGTGGAGGGAGCATCTTTAAGCATTATTATCAATATCTTTTGGGGTTATGAAGTCATAACGTTTAGAAAAAAAAAAAAAAAAAAAAAAAAAAACAACCGGAAGGACATTCTTCATAGACGCGAAGCGAAAATATTGAGAATAATGCTTATAATTTAATTCAGATAACTCACTCATGTACTAATTAGGCATAAGTTTCCATAATTTCACTTACCTTAGTTGTGGCGCAGTGATATCTTTCCAATAATTCAGTTTAGCCAATGACTGTGCCGCTTTTAAAATTCCCCGCGAAACCGTTTTGTTTATATGTGACGTTATTATACCTCAAAGATCAAACCAATAGATAAGTGTAATATATAATATTAATTTTTTGTTTTTCTCCGTCATCGTCAACGAATTCGATTGAACAGCTGATTGTAATCGAGTCATTCATATGTCTCTGCATTGCGGCATTACTAAAAGAAAATAGATTCTTATCATTTTTAATGGTCAACATGTCATAAAAACATTCATTATTAACAAAATATATAATTTCCAAAATCAGTTAATATTTTAACAATGCTTTAATGTCTTTAGCAACATTTTTTTTATGTTTCGCGAACTGATGTCCTATTTTTTATATCGAGTTACCTCCCCTTGATCGATTATCTTTACAATATATTGAGTCCATGTCAGTGCAAACATTAACTGTATATATATACACATAATAAGTCAACAAATAAATCTATAAGTTATAAAAGTAAATTAATTATGGTCACCATGAGAAATCCATGCATAATATCTAGTTCTGATTTTAAATGTGTTCTACGGTTATTTTTATTAGCCCACCAGGTGGGCTATTCAAATCGCCTTTCGTCCGTGGTCCGTCGTCCGTCCGTCCGTCCGTCCGTCCGTCGTCCGTCCGTCCGTCCGTCCGTCCGTTAACAATTCTTGTTACCGCTATTTCTCAGAAAGTACTGAAGGGATCTTTCTCAAATTTCATATGTCGGTTCCCCTAGGACCCTAGTTGTGCATATTGCATTTTGGGACCGATCGGTCAACAAGATGGCCGACAGGCGGCCATCTTGGATTTTGATAGTTAAAGTTTGTTACCGCTATTTCTCAAAAAGTGCTGAAGGGATCTTTCTCAAATTTCATATACAGGTTCCCCTAGGACCCTAGTTGTGCATATTACATTTTGGGACCGATCGATGAACAAGGCGGCCATCTTGGATTTTGATAGTTAAAGTTTGTTACCGCTATTTCTCAAAAAGTAATGAAGGTATCTTTCCCAAATTTCATATATAGGGTCCCCTAGGGCCCTAGTTGTGCATATTGCATTTTGGGACGGATCAGTGAACAAGATGGTGGCCATTTTGGATTTTGATAGTTAAAGTTTGTTATCGCTATTTCTCAGAAAGTACTGAAGGGATCTTTCTCAAATTCCATGCATAGTTTTCCTTGTACCCTAGTTGTGCATAGTACATTTAAGGACTGATCTTTCTCAAATTTCATATGTCGGTTCCCCTAGGGCCCTAGTTGTGCATATTGCATTTTGGGACGGATCAGTGAACAAGATGGCCGACAGGCGGCCATCTTGGATTTTGATAGTTAAAGTTTGTTACCACTATTTCTCAAAATGTACTGATGGGATCTTTCTCAAATTTTATATATAGGTTCCCCTAGGACCCTAGTTGTGCATGTTCCATTTTGGGACCGATCGGTGAACAAGATGGCCGACAGACGGCCATCTTGGATTTTGATAGTTAAAGTTTGTTACCGCTATTTCTCAAAAAGTTTTGAAGGGATCTTTCTCAAATTTCATATGTCGGTTCCCCTAGGACCCTAGTTGTGCATGTTCCATTTTGGGACCGATCGGTGAACAAGATGGCCGACAGACGGCCATCTTGGATTTTAATGGTTAAAGTTTGTTACCACTATTTCTCAAAAAGTGCTAAAGGGACCTTTCTCAAATTTCATATACAGGTTCCCCTAGGACTCTAGTTGTGCATATTGCATTTTGGGACCGATCGGTAAACAAGATGACCGACTGGCGGCCATCTTGGATTTTGATAGTTAAAGTTTGTTATCGCTATTTCTCAGAAAGTACTGAAGGGATCTTTCTCAAATTCCATGCATAGTTTCCCCTTGTACCCTAGTTGTGCATAGTACATTTAAGGACTGATCCATAATGCCTTTCGGGACTGATCGGTAAACAAGATGGCAAACTGGCCGCCATCTTAGATTTCATTGTTGAAGTTTGTTACCACTATTTCTTAGAAAGTACTATAGGGATCTGTCTCAAATTTTATATGCAGTGTGTTTGAAAAAGTTTGAAAAGCAGGGAAAAGATCCCTCTTTCCATTGTCAGACATAGATCATTCTTTGGTGGGCGCCAAGATCCCTCTGGGATCTCTTGTTAGCATAATATAATTTATGTTTAACATATGGTTTATATGGTGGCATATATTTCTGCCATCGAGTTGCCGACTTACGACTTAATGATGTCGACATGATTTTAAGGCATTATGTCGACATCATATAGGAAGATGCCGACATAAACAGAAGAATATGTCGACTTACCACATCCTGCCCACGTAATGATTCCAAGATAATTATGTAGAAAGTCGGTAACTCGGCGATTAATCGTGTTTATGCTCGTTAGTGACACAGACTTGTCAGTTATTGATGTCGACATCTAAACTCAAAATGTCGACATCTGGCCTTGAAAGTTATGGTGGCATATTTCTGCCATCGAATTGCCGACTTACGACTTAATGATGTCGACATAATTAAGGCATTATGTCGACATCATATAGGAAGATGTCGACATAAACAGAAGAATATGTCGACTTACCACATGTACCTGCCCACGTAATGATTCCAAGATAATTATGTAGAAAGTCGGTAACTCGGCGATTAATCGTGTTTATGCTCGGGTGTGACACCGACTTGTCAGTTATTGATGTCGACATCTCAACTAAAAGATGTCGACATCTGGTCTTGAAAGTGGAAATCAAAGGCCACTCTTTCATGACGCACTGTGTATATGCAGCAAGGTACCATACAGCAGAGATCGACGTTGATTTTGTTAATTCAGGTTTTTATTTATTTTATTTCAAAACTAGAAATTGTGATCCTGCACATCCCGGCCATGCAGCTGTAATTAACATACGTGTACGTAGCTGTTAGTCCGAAATGAGGAAGTTAGAGTGCAAGAGGACTCTGCTTTGTACAACGAATTTCCATCCTCTTGACCATAATAATTTATTAATATAGGGGTACATTGTAAAAGCTGTGTGTGTGTTTTGTGGATTGGCATTCGTACCAAGCCTATGTACTACATACCGTACTATACTATATCAAAAAATGAATGAAAAATTAAAAAAATACAAAACAATGATTTTTTCATGTTTTGTTTTCTTGCGAATCACGAAAAATGCCAGTTACGTAATTTAAAAGCCATAAAGGTCACAGTACAGGTACACAATACACATTGGAAAACCAGCTTTACTTGTTAGCTTGCCCTGTCAATACATATATATATATAGGTAAACATTTACATCCCTCGATACACTTATATAAAGGCACAATGAATTTTTGTTACGGGCTTAATAGCCAGATTCAACCTTTGGGCTAAAAATCCTGCAGGGACTATTTTTTGTAGTAAAAACACGCGTTCTTTGTAGTCAAACGTAGTAAAAAAAAGTCACGTGCTTATACTTCATTCAGGCCATTGGCCGGAGTATACAATTGTATTATGGGTAACTAGTGATCACGTGATTGTGTGTTTACTTCCAAATATGGTGATAGTTTGCTTGCCATTTCTTCGGAAAAAGTGATCTATTTGAAAATATTTGAACTCCAAAATGTTATTAATATTGCATGCATATGATTCTGACTTGCACATATGTACTGTTTTACTATAAATAATGAACTGAAATGAGTTATAAAATTGTCATTTCCTCGTTTTGTAAATAAATGATATAATGCGAATTGACCAATTCAATAGGTCTAACCGTCTAATCTAGGATCAGCGAAGATCGGCTACTCCCGGCTAAATTCGTAGCATTATAAATTTATCTTGATATATATATAATTACCCGCTTTAGGTTTCAGAACAGATACATATAACACAGAGAAAATAAGATCTTCGTCAAAAGGCCAAATTATATATACTAAATACCAGGTCAGAGAAATTACTCTATTTGGAAGTAAACACACACTCATGTGATCACTAGTTACCCATAATACAATTCCATATTTATTTCGGCCAATGGCATGAATGAGGTATAAACACGTGACTTGTTTTACTACGTTTGACTACAAAGAACACGTGTTTTGTGCCATTATTGGGCAAATCCCCCGCGGATCGTGGTTTCATTTCCACCATTTGAAATTGCTAAGCAATACTATCATATAATTGTTTATTTTCTTTACAAACAAATAGTTATAAGCTTCCGTGTAGCGCACTTAGCTTTTTGGGAATCTAATACATGTGTACACATACTAAGGACACTGATGTGCATGCACGGGCTTATGTGCTTACATGGCAGCTTCACGCCTGGTAATTTGGGACCTAGGACCTAACTCATTGTGCTTCGGTAGGTTCCGTACGAAAATGTATCATTTTGTTTGTCAGAAATACTCTTCATATACTGAAAGGTCTCAAGGCCCTCTACCGTAATATTGTGAATTTTATGGCCCTGTGGTCTCAGAATTGTCCCCGGGGGATAGGGTCTTTACCATAGTTTATATAGGGAAACACATTTATGAGCATTATTTGCTCAATTTTCATATGAAATGTAACAGATATAATAGAATCAAATACTCTTCATAGATTAAAAGGTTAAATTGATATCATCACTGACTGATTCCATGGGCCTGATAGGCCAATATATGGTGCTTATATACGGTGTATGTCTTTGTTTCACTCTGTATCCGAACTCAGGTGACCAATCGGAAAACAAAAAACATGGCTGACAGGTGGCTATTACTGCTATTTAAATAAATAGACTTCATTTTTAGTTTTCCCATGTTATAAAACATTTCCAAGAGGAAAGAAAAAGGTAAAGAATTACAGAAATAGAGAAAAGATCCATCTTTAATTGACATGATTTACATCAGTCAGTAGTGGGTACCAAGTTAATTAAACTTTAATGTGCAACTGCAGGGGCGTAGGAAGAAAAGGGTTCTCCTGCACATTTTTCGTACTTCATTTTAGAAATTTTTGCAGCTTTGCGGCACATTTCCTAAAACGTTCAATCACGTTATGTTCAAACAAAATGTCCATCAAGGGATTCTACTATTTCAAAAATGTTTCTTAAAATTTTAATTTGTTTTATATGTCTTAGCAAGACAATTAAATCAATTCATTATTTTTTGAGTTAATCAACAATGTGCTGAAGGTGTGAAGCCGGTAATGATATGACGGCATTCACAATTACAATTTCTAAAAGCAGGTAACTTTAAGTCGCTTTAAAATCCTCAAAAACCTCAGCAATTCAAAATCGTAATATTTTTCTGGGGGAGACTCCCGGACCCCAAACACCAAAATCTCGACCCTTCGTCGCTCGCACGCCATTTTGCTTATTCATTAATTTCCTGTTAGCGTCGCCACTGTCTAAAGCTGTGGATGTGTACAAGGATTATATGTAATGATTAATGAGAAAAACATGAAAGTATATATGGTTGCGTGTTGAATTAATCTCCTCGTGTGGGAGTGAAGTCTCAAGTGTCTTTTGACCGGTGTAACGTTGAAAATGGACCCCCGTTGAAAACTGACTTCGGGTCATTTTTCAACGTTGAAAACTGACTTCGGGTCATTATTCAACATTGAAAAATGACCCCGAAAACCGTTGAAAACTGAACTTCAGCGCACTTTTCACACCGATCCGTTGAAAATGGACCCCGTTGAAAAGTGACAAAGATAGGCTATGCCTGTTGTCTGATCCCATTGACACATAACATCTTTTGTACAACAACACCACACAACACAACCACACCACAACACACAACACAACAACACCACAACACACAACCACGCAACAACAATACAACACCACCCAACAACAACAAAACACAACAACACAACACGACACACAACATCACACAACATCACACAACATATCACACAACAACACGACACACAACAACACAACACACATCACAACCACACGACAACAACACACAACACAACACCGTACAAAACACAGCCACACAGCATCCAACAACACACAACACACCAATAACACACAACATAACAACATAACACAAAACACAAAACACAACGATGATAACAATACAAAATTTCATTTCAAATCGCGGTGATTACGTAATTTAGATATCAGCACATAAGGGGGGGGGGGGGGCTTATATTAAGAATGGCGATATCAGAATTCGAGAATTATGTTTGTGCAACAGCTACATATGTGAATGCACTAAGGTCATTTTCAAGAGACCGTCCGTTGAGAGTTTGCCAATGTCATTTTTCAACGGTCATTTTTCAACAGACCTGCCGTTGAGAATTGACCCTAGACGCTGTCAATTTTAAACGGCATGTTAAATTTTCAACGGCATTCGGGGTCCGTTTTCAACGTTGAAAAATGACCCGAGGTCAATTTTCAACGAAGGTCCATTTTCAACGTTACACCGGCATCTTCCAGTGTCTGTTGTAAGCAATTTACAATCTTCTTAATAACCAAGAACCTCATACATGGACATGATATTGGGCCATAGCATGCTGGGATTAAGGGATACAAAGTTTGTTCAAATCAATGATCTTGACCTATGTGCCAAGTCACAGGGCTGAGACATATCTATTATTTGTTTAAAAGTAAAACATTATTTATAACTGTGCATATCGAAATTCAGGTGACTGTTAGATATATTATTTGTTTAAAAGTAAAACATTATTTATAACTGTGCATATCGAAATTCAGGTGACTGTTAGATATATATATATCCTTATTGCCTTCTGCTCATTCTCAACTCTCATCCATTTGTAAGCAAGCAATTCTAACAAACTCCTTCTCCACAACATGGTTTTTCTCACTTTACAGCAAGTTCAAAAACAACAACAATAAAATTACGATCATGAATATTTTGTATTGTTATTATTTTTTTTTTTTTTGCAAATTTTCAGCAAAACAAACATGTTTCAAATTATATTAATACACATATTTGATTAATATATTTAATCTGCATTTATTTTTTTAATTTAAAAAAATGAAAAAAAAAACTATCCTAGCAAATGTACATGGTTTGTCATTTCAATCAAGGGAGATATAATCCGTTTTGAGGGATTTTCCACAAAGTGGAAAAGTTAAGATTATAATTCACTTTCCATGCATTATTCAACCAAAAAATTAGCCTGGGACATTTCCTGGTCAACGTCAATTATAATTTCAACACAAATTTATTAGATTATGTTTCAAGTAATTTTCAAGTATATACATGAACGTTGACATCTGGCACAATATGTAATCTTCAATTTATCAATGTTTCACAATCAAAGTCTACTCTAAGCCTTCTGTAAGCTAACACAAACTCTGCCTTTGTGTGACATAATTCAAACAGGGTTCAAAACACAATGGAACACAGCTCTATACAGCTCTATCTCACCTGGCCCACAGATTTTGGTTCCCGTTGGATGGAAGGTGTCCTAAGAAATGTCTCGTTGACAGGCGCTGAAGGTTGTCTCCCTTCTTCCTACCTTTAGATTCTGGTCCTGTAACATCAGCCTCCATGAAAAGATCGCAGATAATTTCTATTCTGAAATTGTGAAATTAATAGATTATGAGAATGTTAACTTTCATGACTTCACACAAAAAGCTTTTGATGTAAATATTTTATGCTCCCATTTAAAGATGATCCACCGCTGACAAATGGTAATTTTTTATCTATCAAAAACAAAAGCAGACGATTTAGAATTTTTCTTCAGTTACAAAAGTTACTGACTTTACATCATTACCACCATTGAAAAGTTTCAGCTTTTCATTTTACTTGAAGATAAAAATATTAAAAATAATTAATTGCATCCCGAAAAAATTCCGTCGCACTATGTCCTATATGAAATGAAGTACTGGTTGCAGAGTAATTAATTATTTTTATTTTTTGTGTGTTGATTTGACATATATACACACGATTAAACACCAATTATTGTTCAAATGATGTGTATCATTTATGTTCTATCGGCGGTGGAGCATCTTTAAAACATTCATATGTACTTGATCAAAGTTCCGGATTCTTTATTGTTTTTTTTACATTAAAATGCAACTTCAAAGCCCAAATTATTGAATCCTTAAGAATTAAGACAGATATATTTTCTTTACCATAGTATATATGCTTCATCAGCTGACGTTATGTGTTTGTACTTGTATTTCATCACCTTGATACCCTTTGAACAGAAACACATATATATAATTATTATATATATTCCTGCTTTGAAGCACTGGGTGTTGACTCATTTCTTTGTAAAGACTGCAATGTCAAGGACATGAAAAAAACTTCTTCCACCATTTCAATGTCCAACTTAGGAAAAACCAACAATGCTTTAAAGAATTTGAAATAAAAATAAAACTCATTTACTGACGTGCGCATCTCCTAGCATTGGTGATATAGTATTTACAATGTAACCAAATCTTTTTCAACAGATTAAATTTTAATGGCTCTCATATTATTGATCTATCAACAAAGTGTTTATCTGTAAAAATTCAATTTAGTCTGACTATTTGACTTACCTGTCTACTGCTCCCATGCGCTTGTGTAGCTCAAAACACAGTCAGGCGGACAATTCTGTTGCCATTATGTTGATTCCATTACATCTGCTACATTTCCTATGAAAATCGAGCAAATAATGCTCGTAAATGTGTTTCCCTATATAAACTATGGTAAATTTGACCCTCTCCCCTGGGGAAAATTCCGAGACCCCATGCAGGGCCACGAAATTCATAAAATTGGTAGAGGGCCTTGAGACCTTTCAATCTATGAAGAGTAATTCTGACAAACAAAATGATATACTAATAACCAGTAATATCTAGGCATTTTCGTACGGAACCTACCGAGGCATGATAAGTTAGATCCCAATTTAGCACATATAAGCCCCTGCATGCACATCATTTTCCTTAGTATGACTACAAGTACATGTATTAGATTCCCAAAAAGCTAATTAAGTGGGCTACGCGGAAGCTAACCATTTGTTTGGAAAGAATTTGGAAATTAAACAATGATAAGATAGTATTGCCTAGCAATTTCAAATGGTGTAAATGAAACCACGATCCGCGGGGGATTTGCCCAATAATGGCACAAAACACGTGTTCTTTGTAGTCAAACGTAGTAAAAACAAGTCACGTGCTTATACCTCATTCATGCCATTGGCCGAAATAAATATGGAATTGTAATATGGGTAACTAGTGATCACATGATTGTGTTTACTTCCAAATAGAGTGATTTCTCTGACCTGGTATTTAGTGATCTTATTTTCTCTGTGTTATATGTATCTGTTCTGAAACCTAAAGCAGGTAATTATATATCAATATAAATTTATAATTCTACGAATTTAGCCGGGAGTAGCCGATCTTCGCTGATCCTAGATTAGACGGTTAGACCTATTGAATTGGTCAATTCGCATTATATCATTTATTTACAAAACGAGGAAATGACAATTTTATAACTCATTTCAGTTCATTATTTATAGTAAAACAGTACATATGTGCAAGTCAGAATCATGTGCATGCAATATTAATAACATTTTGGAGTTCAAATATTTTCAAATAGATCACTTTTTCCGAAGAAATGGCAAGCAAACTATCACCATATTTGGAAGTAAACACACAATCACGTGATCACTAGTTACCCATAATACAATTGTATATTCCGACCAATGGCATGAATGAAGTATAAGCACGTGACTTTTTTTTACTACGTTTGACTACAATGAACGCGTGTTTTTACTACGAAATCTTCCAACTTTACAACATCGGAGAACTAGAGGGGACATTATAAATGTTTTTAAAATAAAAAAAAACATAATATGATCGTAGAGTAACTGAGAACTTTTTGCAATTGGACAGTACAGGCAGAACGACAGGTCACTCTGAGAAAATTTTTAAGAAACGTTGCAATTTAGAATTAAGATAGAAATATCTTCAGTAACAGAATAGTAGACATATGGAATAAATTGCCGCAACATATTATAGATGCACATACTGTATACAACTTTGAAGTAATGTTAGATGAACACTAGAAAAACATTTGTTTTAAAATCTAATAGTCTATATTGTAGGATCATAGCTATTGATATACTGGAATTTATTTACTTATTTTATGAATGTACATATTGTTGATATGGATATAGAGGCTTCCAGCCTGCATCCATCAATTGTCCTAATAAATCATAATAAAACTGCGTTCCGGGAGGATTTTTAGTCGAAAGGTTGACCGTAAGGAAAATTCGTTGTGCCTTTATATAAGTGTATCGAGGGATGTAAATATTTATGTATTTACATATGGACAGGGCAAGTTAACAAGTAAAGCTGGTTTCCCAATGTGTATTGTGTACCTGTACTGTGACCTTTATGGCTTTTTAATAAATTACGTAACTGGTATTTTTTGTGATTCGCAAGAAAATAAAACATGAAAAAATCATTGTTTTGCATTTTTTTTTTTTAAATTTTTCATTCATTCTTTTAATATAGTATAGTACGGTATGTACTACATGGACTTGGTACGAATGCCAATCAACAAACACACAGAGCTTTTAAACGAATTTTCAACCCACGGTTATACCCCTATATTAGTAAATAATTATGGCCAAGAGGATGGAAATTCGTTGTACAAAGCAGAGTCCTCTTGCACTCTAACTTCCTCAGCTCGGACTAACAGCTACGTACACGTAGGTTAATTACAGCTGCATGGCCGGGATGTGCAGGATCACAATTTTTAATTTTGAAAATCAAATAAATAAAAACCTGAATTAACAAAATCAACGTCGATCTCTGCTGTATGGTACCTTGCTGCATATACACAGTGCGTCATGAAAGAGAGGCCTTTGATTTTCACTTTCAAGACCAGATGTCGACATCTTTTAGTTTAGATGTAGACATCAATAACTGACAAGTCGGTGTCACACCCGAGCATAAACACGATTAATCGCCGAGTTACCGACATTCTACATAAATATCTTGGAATCATTATGTGGGCAGGTACATGTGGTAAGTCGACATATTCTTCTGTTTATGTCGACATCTTCCTATATGATGTCGACATAATACCTTAATTATGTCGACATCATTAAGTCGTACGTCGGCAACTCGATGGCAGAAACATGCCACCATATCCTGGTGGCATATTTCTGCCATCGAATTAGTTTAGGTCGACTTAGGGTAACTCAACTTTGACCAGATAGTTATGTCGGCAAGTCGAGTTATAACATGACTTTTAATATAGTTATGTTGACCAGTCGAGTTATAACATGACTTGTTGAGATATTTATAAGATATAACACGACAAGTCATATGGGCATATTTCTTTCTGTCGAGTTAGTTTAAGACTTTGACAGATAGTTTGTTGATATAAAGTTTGTTTCGAGTTATAACATGACGTTGACAATCCACATAATCAGTCGAGTTTATAACTGATGACTGGATCTCGTCGTTGAGGAGTATTTTTATAAGTCGTCGTGATTAAGTCGCTTGCCGACATAAATCTCAACAAGTCATGGGACAGGTCGACACAATTATCTCGGCAAAGTTACGTTACATAACTCGCGATGGCAGAAATATGACTATTGGAAAGTCGAGTTACACTATTGCGACTGACTATCGTGGATCTCGTCGTAATAAGGTAAGTCAATTTTCCAGGATGAAAGTCGACTTTTCCGTAATGTGAGTCGACTTGCCGACATAAATATCTCAACAAGTCATGATATAACTCGACAGGTCGACACAGCTATCTCGGCAAAGTTACGTTACATAACTCGACCTAAAATAATACGATGGCAGAAATATGGATCCTGTACATCCCGGCCATGCAGTTGTAGCCTGCGTGTACGTAGCTGTTAGTCCGAGCTCAGGAAGTTAGGGTGCATTTCAATCCTCTTGGCCATAATTATCTATTAATATATATAATCGTGGGTAGAAAATTCGTTTAAAAGCTGTGTGTGTGTTTTGTGGATTGGCATTCATACCAAGTCAATGTAGTACATACTGTACTATACTATCTTAAAAGAATGAATGAAAAATGAAAAATGCAAAACAATGATTTCTTCATGATCTATTTTCTTGCGAATCACGAAAAATACGAGTTACGTAATTTAAAGGCCCACTACCTTTCCGGAGCAAAATATTAAGATTTCTTAAAAACATTAGTTACCTCAGAAAATATATACCGATGGCCTAAGATGAGGTGGCAACACCAAACATATGCAAGATTTCCTACGTAATATATGATAACAATGGAGAGTCATTTCGCTGTTTTACCGCCTGCCGCAGTGATAGTCAACTACCGCGCGGTATTTAAGACGACGGGGGAAATCATAAGACGACCCGCGTTATGAAAAGTAACATTTTATTTATTTTAATTAAATTGTTTAGGAGGTGATAATAAGTGTAGTATTAACGATAAGTTAATAACTTTTGCCACTCGACAAAATTAGTAATCTCGTTTTACATTCCCATTACCGTTTCGGAAAGATAGTGGGCCTTTAAAAGCCATAAAGGTCACAGTACAAGTACACAATACACATTTGGAAACCGGCTTTGTTAGCTTGCTCTGTCCATATATATATGCATCTACATAAATATTTATACCCCCCCCCCCCACCCCGATACACTTATATAAAGGTCAAACGAATTTGTGTTATTGTCTTAATGGCCAGATTCAATCTTTAGGATAAAAATCCTCCCAGGACGCGATTTTAAACTCCAAACTCGGTATACATTTGCATCTATTTTTTGTAGTAAAAACACGCGTTCTTTGTAGTCGGACGTAGTAAAACAAGAACAGGTGTGTTAATTCTTGGGACAAAGGAGGTATACTGTAGCTGTTAAATAGTTCCATACGTAAACTCAGAATATAATTGTGTAATTTCATCCTTTGTATGTTCATGAGAAAAGGGGAATGAGCACTAACCGACTTAACCGTCGCGTAAAACGGTAAAAATACAAGACTTGACTTTTTTTGTAATTGTTTTATTTTTGATGAAAGTAATTTATTAATAGATACAAATAAATCACACAAGCTCTTACAGTCACCGATACGTGAAATCATCTATTTCTTTCTGATATCAATCTTTAAATTGTATAACTTACATACCAATTTACAAACCCAATACTTACACACTTACGTGTACAAAGTAATGACAAAAAAGACAGTTAGCATACACTCCTGCTTATGAAGTTTGAATGTCATAGTAATCAAATATTTATCACATTTACTTTATATTATTTCTTTCGTTTGACAACGGAATTAGAACGAAATTAATTTTTCCTATCATATCACGGGCCGCTATACAAGATAACAGAATACGAATGTACCGCAGTCTCCCAAAACACGCACCTCGCACACATACACGCAACAAAACCGCATACATGGGAGGCCGTCCTTCTATCATAAGGAATATTTTACCCTTATGAAACTAATGATTATTTGTAAATTTTGTTTGTTTGTTTGTTTGTTTAATTAACGTCCTATTAACAATGGTCATGTAAGGACGCCTCCATGTATGCGGTGTTTTGCGTGTATGTTGTGCGAGGTGCGTGTTTTGGGAGGCTGCGGTATATTCATGTTGTGTCTTCTTGTATAGTGGAACTGTTGCCCTTTTTAAGTGCTGAAGCATGCCGCCGAAGACACCAAGCAACACACCCCACCCGGTCACATTATACTGAAATTTGAAATTTCAAAAGTATAATTTTATAGCTAAAGTCATATTGTATATATATTTTTACCTGTGTTTGTAACACATTTCATTTAGATAAGGATATGAGAAAAATGTGTCGGCTTATCAATTAGTCTGCAATATATTTGAAGTCAATAAATCGTTCTGACCGACACGTATGGATTCAAAAGGGAGATTAACTTCCGGATGTTTCGGTCATCTTGAAAATGTCAATCAAAGAAAATCACACGTAATATGTAGATTACTTAAGTGACAGCGGAAGCTATCTTATTGTACTAGAATACATTTTTTACTCTTTTGGCACCGTACGGCGGTCGAGATGTGTGCAACCATTGTCTTCGTGTCGGCTGTCAAACATTTAGCCGAGAATGCCGGTTTTCTTATGAGTATCACCTGTAGCCATTCAGTGTCTATATAAGAATAGAGGCTTAAATGGTCAATACCAATAAACCTCTGAACCTTATTGATGGCTTGACTATTATTACAGAACCAACTACATCTATATAGACCAACTACAACCAAATCACAACAAAACAACAACAGTCACAATAAAACTACATAAAAATTGATGGAGAAGCCACAAGATTCCGAATGACGGGAAGCAGAAAACCAAACCATCCAGGCACCAATAGCAGATATGTTGTCTGAAGCAAATTTTAAATTTGGAGCAACGCTGCTGGAATCTTGATGTCATCAATTATAAACATGAGTGGTTCCAGTGTAACTTTACGCACTTTTACAGGATTTGATCCTGAAATGTGGTTCAACTCTTTGGGGACATGGCAGGACTGTCATGACTATAATGACGCTAAAGTTATTAGTGCCCTGATGTGGCAAGATAGTTCAGCCCCTTGGAAAGAAAAGTTTTAATAAAATAACAGTTGTACCTAAAGAATCCTGCCCAACAAACTCCACCTCTTCAACCTTCACAGCCTGTTGATAATACCACAAACAACACAGGCACATCTTCACAGGACAAGCCTCCTAATCATGATCCAATACAGCAAGATAGTTCACAATCTACCGTTACTCAATCGGATTCTAGTCAGAATCTGAATGGCCAATCCGACCTTCCCACATACCATGTGGAAAAGCTGCTAAAGTATCGGATTCGTAATGGAATCAAAGAATTCCGAGTTAAATGGGTCGATGATCCAGGTCGATGATCCAATCAGAACCTGGGAACCAGTCACAAATCTGCACCCACAACTAGTCCAGGAGTACCACATCAAGCGAACACAAAGTGGCAAGGCTAGGAAAAATGGAAAGAAAACCAAATTGACTTGTTTCTTCTAAACGTGGTACGTGAAGGGTTAATTCGATCATCAAGGAATGGCGGATTACCTTCACGTTCGAAATAACATGAAAAGGTTAGGACAAAAGAGCAAACAGTCTTAATGTACTTGTTACTATGAGCTTTATCGTTGGAAGTTGTACAAGGAATTCCCAGAGCCATCTTTAATTTCTTCCTTCTGAATATTTCACGTCTGTAACATGATTTTAACATGAATCGTTAAATTAGTGCTTAGAGACCATGGCCAGGTCTTTACCTACATTGGAGTAGTCGTGGAATAATCTATATTTTCCCCTCTTCTTGTCACTTCTGAGGTTTCTTGTCTCTCTCGATGTATAAAAGTCTTGTATTGTCTCTTCCTATACCTTGCTTATGCACATTCGAATCACCCATTGGTTCTAACATATTTCTAAACAAATGTTTAGTATTTAATAACAAATCTATTACGTGCAAATAAATTCAAATATTGCACATCACTATAACAAATTTTAGCACATAAGCATGCTGAACTTATAATAATATCACAATGATTTTCAATGCATAATAACAATGTACGATTTTCTCGACACACTTCGAGGTCATTCACTTGGCGAAATATTGTCATTTCAGTAAAGATTTTTCTTAGAATTATAGTCTAATGGGCAAGACTACCATTCTTGTATTATATTACTTCATGTATTTTTTAATACTTGTATTACCTATTGTCATTGTGTACATATGTCTACTTTTGATATTTTTGAACATTTACGGATATTCTTTAATCTTTGAGGACAAAGATTTTTCCGACCAAGAATAAAGAATATTTTACTCTTATGAAACTATTGATTATTTGAAAATACCTTGAACTATCAAAAGTGTAATTTTATAGCTAAAGTAATATTGTATATATATTTTTACCTGTGTTTGTAACACATTTCATTTAGATAAGGATATGAGAAAAATGTGTCGGCTTATCAGTTAGTCTGCAATATATTTGAAGTCAATAAATCGTTCTGACCGACACGTATGAATTCAAAAGGGAGATTAACTTCAAAGAAATCACACATAATATGTAGATTACTTAAGTGACAGCGGAAGCTATCTTATTGTACTAGAATATATTTTTTACCCTTTTGGCACCGTACGGCGGACGAGATGTGTGCAACCATTGTCTTCGTGTCGGCTGTCAAAAATTTAGCCGAGAAAGCCGGTTTGCTTATGAGTATCACCTGTAGCCATCCAGTGTCTATATAAGAGTAGAGGCTTAAATGGTCAATACCAATAAACCTATGAACCTTATTGATGGCTTGACTATTATTACAGAACCAACTACAGCTATATAGACCAACTACAACCACATCACAACAAAACAACAACAATCACAAAAAAAAAAAACATAAAACTTCCATGACCATGGATGTTAATTAAAAGACTTTCATTAATCAATCAAACAAACAAACAAAAAAACCTAATCAGTAACTAAGCTGTGATAAAATTTCTAGTTCTGCGTTTTCATTTTGCCCGGTTTCTCCTTCATGGACCTTGTTTGCAATTCTAATTTACCTTCACGTAGTTCATAGCTTTGGCCCCGGATCATGTGGCCACATCTTTTTCATACTCTCAATTAAACAGTTGGTAAACGCCGGCGGTCGCTTTGGGTGATCACCGATTGGTGTATCGATTTTACCATATCTAATTTCAATTTCGGTAATTCTACAAGAGTCAAGTTTTTAAAGCCTACCTGGTATGTATCCTTTATCGTAGACTCAATATTAGACGGTAGACATGGTAGGGTTGAGTACGGAGGGTACTGAACTAGATGCAATTTACCATAGTATATGACAGTAATCTTACCTTTTTTATCTTTGGCACATATATGCAGCAGAATGTTACAATTTTGTAATATATAGTGCGCTTACCCACTTGCATCAGTCTTCGTCCAGAGGAATCGCCCTATATCAGTCTTGAATTGACAATTTTACATATTTTTTTCCCGGATCACTCGTCAACAAAACTTCACTAGTTCCACCATCATAAGTCCTTTTATCTTTGAATACAATGTATGATGGGGTCAAAATCTATCCTGAATTGGAGCTGAAGATAACAATGTCCTTCATGGTCGAGTGCACATTGTCAACAAAAAAGACATCCATTTTTTACCCAAAAATATGACATTCGGCCAAAACATATTTTGATTCTAATGGCGATGACCTTCATTGAATTTGGTGGTTACTAAGTGTGAAACCGCACCAAGCATATAACATCGTCATTTTCAAAGAGACTCTTATTTATATGTCCTATCGAAAAATTACCGGATAGGCTCCAGGTCATGAGATAATGGGAGAGAAAATATACAGCTATAATAAAGTGTTTTAGGTTGGTTCGAAACGTTATGATTTCTGGTTAATTATTTATATATATCGGACCGGTTATGGCCACAGTGTATGAAACATTTTCTCGTTGATTCTATACAATGAGTCGTTCGTTAATATATACAGAGATTTACATTTACTCTCTAAATTTCTGGTATATTATAAAATATGTTACAAAACAGTGGTACTGGCAAATAAAGGTATCAGGGTCACAGTAACGAAAAATTTTAATTGTCAAAATCGCTTTTTGTGTATATAACGGGATTTACAGTCATACCACCCCCTCGGGCCACGTGTGTCGGTGTCTAGAAAAGGAAACATCCCTCCTATTACATCATCCTAGATCAATATAAGTACCCATTGAATCGAAATTCAGAGGTTTGTTATTTTTTTTACCTTACTGTCGTTACGGCGTCACTGATGGTCACGGATAAACGGATAAAAGTCATCACGGTTGTCACGGTATCAGCCATCATGGTTATGGGTGATCGGGTGGTGTAGTGGTTAGCCGCTTGCCTTTCACCTAGCTGGTCGGGGTTCGGTCCCCGACGCGGACGTGAAAAGGTCAGGATTCACCTGCCCGATCACGTGGGTTTTCTCCGGGCACTCCGGTTTCCTCCCACACTAAGACCCCTCGCGCGCTTAAATCCGGGCAATCGAGAGTGATTTATATAAGTTGTATTACTTGTTTCTCAATCGATGTAAAATAAATAAAGTTTATATTTATATCTATCAGCCATCATCACGCGTTTTAGTATATTCCTTTATATTGGCTATGAATGCCAACTAAAAAACATTCAATGCGTAAATGACATTGCCGTACGACATGGCAGGATGGGCCAGTTATATGATAATATGTTTCTGTTGACATAATATTTTAGTCATTTAATTGAAAATAAATAAGATTAATGTTGTCATCACTTAATATAGTACCCGATAATACGTGTACTGTACGTATTCTAGTGGAATATAACCATTTCCATTCGTTACTTCACTTCTAACACAATTATTGGGGGGGATTTCCAAGCTATTTCACTTATGCTTATGTTTATTTTTCATTATTCTGTGTAGTTTTGGGTTTCATATGCTGGTTTATTGTGGGTTATAGAAGGCAGGCTTTGTTGTTTTAGGTAATGTTTGCTTAATAGCGGTAACTTATGACAACAGAGTGCTCGTTCTACTTTCGTTTTCCACTTACATTGTATTAACATATCCATATGTTATTTCTACAATGTCACACAGTCCTTTGGAATGCCTAGCTCACCTGCTTACGCGTCGGGCCAAGATGGCAAGCGTAGACACCATCCGTGTGCTATGTATAGTTTCAAAAAGCTCCATGCGAACAGCCATTGTGGTGGGTCATAGTACCAGGAGGTGCAAACCCGCAGCCTGGTAGGACTGAATGGGGGTAATAGTTCCTGTGGTTTGCGTTCCCTCTTATACAGGAGATCCGGGAAAGTCACTACTAGGTTGATGGCGACTTCACCTGTGACTTTAACCTCCGGTATCTATATCAGCCTCAGGAAGGAGTGATTGCCCTCTGATGAAAAGGACTCTTTAGGTAGGTTCCTACGGCCATGTAGAAACCTTTCCTGTTGGTTTGGCTGATTTCGACTTTGGTAGGGTAAGTGTCATGGTCACAGAATACTGCTACCCCTTCCAACACTCTCAGGTGGTACCCAGCCTTTGGCGTATGAAGGAAATCACGTTGTTTCTGGTCACCAAATTCTACAACGGATCTTTTGAGGGATATTTGGCCCTTAAGTCTCCCTTTTAAGTCTCCCTCAGTTCTGATACTGTAATATAAGGCTCAGCAGTGGCTTTCACTGTCAAGCATTGTCAGCGCATTAGGGCCTATGCATTGTTCACCAAGTCCTGTATGACCCCATCAGGTATCGGTGCCTCCAGGGCCAGACATAAAGTGATCATGGCCTGCTTTCAGAATTTTATTGCCCGAGAAATCAACCGTTATCGGTTGATGTGATTCAGGTAATCAGGGATCTCCACTCGAGGCCTACTACTGCCATCAAATCCAAGCAGTCCTTCTGAGATCCATTTAAGGGGATACGACTATTCTTTCGACCTTGTCGAGCAGGCAACGGTTCCCGACGTTCCTTTGCCCTGTTCTGTTCAGGCTTTGACACTGTAAATTACCGCGACTTTGGAGGTCTCTGCAAATAAGAATTGGTTGATCTCCCTCAGTCTGTGAATCCTGAGATTATCGAAAGGCCAAGGTCTCTGGTACAGCAGGCTTTAATAGGTGTTCCCGCTCTCGAGAACATGGCAGGGTTTTCTGGCTAGCTAGACTGCAGAAGGGAGCCCAAGAAGATAGCGGCAGCTAAACATCCTCACTCGGTTAGGGGGGATCCATAATATACGACTCAGCATATGCATTCTGGCGTGATATATCTTGGGTCAATCTGGTATGTTGGAGCTAGGAGTCTTGATAGCGAGAACATAAGAGTTCATCAAGAATAGGGGCTGGATATCCCATTAATATAATTGGGGACCCTTCTGCAGCGATGGAGCCGACACCGGGTCGGCGTCCGCACTTGTCCTATCCTTAGGAAAGCGTGTCATAAGGGCTGCCAGTATCAGACTGATCGTCTCCTGAGCATGAACATCTTCATGCGTATTGCCCTTCCTAGAATATCCTTAGGAATAATTACCTCCGTTTCCTCCTACCTATCAATTTAATCTATAATGATTTGGCACTAGTTGATCCAGTTGGCAGTGTGATTAAGCCACTGAGTCAGGCGGAGTCTTGTCCTGAGTGACACTGATCCTGTATATATCACTCGTAACAGACAGTGTGTTCCGGAATCCTCTCACACTTGTCCTCTAACACCTGTTTTGAAGTTTGCTAGAGATTCGAATCAAACTCATGGTTATTTCTTGTGGAGCCAAGAAGGGAACGAACCACAATATAACATAAAAATGTATTAACGTTCAACTTGTCAGATGTTGAGATCTTGGGTTCATGTCCCATATTACTGGGACATTCTTTACTGAAATGTTTGTACTGGCCAGATTCATAGCTCTCTGGTGCCAATGACAGACTCCTGTCAGTCTTTGCATTGTGCCGATAGTAATGATTTTGGTATTTATATCCTCAGTTTTGGTTAGTTCATTCTCTTGTACAGATTAAGTACCGTCGTCGGTTTCCTGGAGGATCGCGATATACCTTTAGTCATGTCACCGCTGCGTCGTCATTTGACCTCTTTAACTGAGGGTCTCCTTATCCTCCTCATTACTGCAGGACGATGTTGAAGATGATAAGTTTTGCCCGTCTGTTACGTGGCTAGCGAGACGCTGTTTTGTAACATTTAGAGGTTAACTTTGTCTTCGACCCCTCTTTCGTTTTATGTGTCTGTATTGGTACCTCTCTATTGCATCTATTGCATAATAAGGGGACTTATCTTTACGCATGTCCACATGCAATCCTGTCGATCACAAAATGCCTTTGACGCTAATTACAGGATCATATCTGATAGCACCCCAAATATATAGGTCTAAGTCTTCGCATTGGTCCGCATATAAAAAGTTGTTCTGTGCCGTCTTCGGCGACTCGTCCGACTTAAACCGGCAGTCAAATCGGCGGATGAGTTTTCTTTAGATGGTATATGTATTTTGATCAATTCAAAATTAATAGATTATGTTTCTTGATGTGAGGTTATTTTTTGACTCTGTAGTATGGGTAAAGATATCAAAAACTTTGATTGGTAAAGATAAAGAAATTTTCTTGCGTGTGTTTATAGGCCTCCCGTTGGCTCTCAATATTACAATTAATATAATTGCGATTTATTTTATGAATTGGAAACAAGTCTAAGTAAATATACCCAGGACGGTGATATTATGTTATGAGGCGGTTTTAACAGTCGTACTTGTAGTTCAAATGACTGTATTCAAAATGATAGCTTGCATACTATTGTTACAAAAAAACTTTCTAATTTCATTCCATATATACCTGATGTTGACATTCAGAGGCGGGTCAACCCCGAGAGTGTATTAAACCAGTTCGGTAGTCGTTTAATTGATCACGTGGATATTAATACAGCTTTCCGATTGGTCGATAGTAGCGACACACGCAAGGACACGTGTGCCTACGACATACATACCGTCTATCGATGGAATGATGATTTGAAAAATCAGTATTTGGAAAATTTGGAATTAAATCTAACGGAAATTAATAACTCGTATTGAAATTATTATTACACAAGGAATTATTGATAATTGCGTCCATACACTAATACAAGAGATTTCTTGTGCTATGTCACATCTACTTCTCGACTCGCATGCGTCAGCGGTTCACCCAGAACGTACAAGTGTAGCAGAGCGTGGTGACTGTGTTTTTGAATATACAATTAAATACATGGACACATAAGACAAGCCATGGTTTGATGTTGATCTAAATAACAAATGGTTTGTGTAGCGAAATGCTTTACGTGACTTCAATATATGTAAATCACATAATAATCACAGTATTTTAATTGAATGTAATAGTATATATAAACGATTGGAATCTAAGAAAAAGAGGCAATATATGAGAATAGAACTGGATATGTTAGATCACTTGCGGAAATATAACCCAAGACAATTTTATAAGAAGTTTGCAAAGCGAAAATCATCGGGACCTCAAATGAGGCTAAATTGTTTATATGATTATTTTAAAGAATTATCAGATGATGATGTCACAAGTGCTGACGATAGTAATTCCAATAATGACCCTGCATTGTATAGTGATAATGAAACTGAATACGATATACCAGAATACCTACTTTATTTTAAATTCGGGATATTTTCCGGCTGAATGGTCTAGAGCTGTAATCACTCCGGTACTCAAAAAAGGAGATAAATCAAATCCTTGTAATTTCAGAGGTATAAGTCTATTAAGATGTCTTGGTAAACTTCTTACACAGATATTGAATTGTAGATTGCTGAAATGGAGTGAATCTTACCACGTTTTATCAGATGCTCAATTTGGATTTCGTCCTGATATGAGTACAATTGATTTAATAATTACAAAGTCTTTTAGCAATAACAAACGTGTATATTGTTGTTTTGTTGACTTTCAAAAAAGCGTTCGATCGTGTAGATCGTATACATAATTATAAAAATCAAAGTTAGGAATACGAGGGAAACTCCTAAAATTGATAAAATCCTTACGTGGGCATGTGAAATCATCATGTGTAAGTCTAAATGTAAGTCAAATTTCAGATTTTTTTTATAACAAAATCGGTCTCTTTCAAGGAGAAATTCTCTCCCCAATACTTTGTGTTTATATGTTAATGATTTTGAATCCTTCTTCGTATCTCACTGTAATTCGCAATATGAATTTCAAGATGCTGACAATATTGTTATGTGAGATAAGGGAGATAACTCCTACAACTTTATTATCAATACATCCTATAAAGGTCATATCATTAATCTAGGTTATAGAACTTTCTAGAATATTATCATGTATAAACAAATATGTTTGTAAACATGTTGATTATAAGTATTTCCAGAAAGTTCTGTGTGTTTATTTGTTTACTGTTTTAAGTTAGATATTTCTAGAAGTAGAAGTTTCTCCAATAATCTTGAACTAGGATTTAGCTATATATACTTCAGCTGTCCAAGGCTAATCAGAACTGTAATGATACCTGTAATGAGACATATCAAGAATTGTACTGTGGATTATTACAACACTTTGTGTGGATTTATTCATACTGCCTGGAACTTTACAAATCATCTGTGGATATTCATTTTCCTCCTGGATTTGTGATTATTGTTAATTTGAAAACCTGGAAGGATCAAGGATTATACCAGGACATTCGCATACAGATAAGTAACACTTTAAATCATCGTATTACTCTTGTACCACCACCAATTACTTTAGATATTGTAAACCATCTCTGTATAATATCGTATATATAATTAAATTGTGTTTTGAATTTAGCTGCTGGTTTCTCATTTCTGTTATTCGTTCTTGTAACAATATGGTGCTATATTCGGAGACGGTCCAGAGTCTGCAAGATTTACTAGATAACCTCGGAAGGTACTCTAATAATTGGAATCTGGCTGTTAATATATAAAACACAAATGTTATAGTTTTCCGAAAAGGTGGTGGTGTATATGCTAACGAGAAATGGACATATCAAGGCAGTGATCTTATTTGTTTTAATGAATTAGTATATTTAGGCTCGACAATAGCAAATGACATTGAAATGGTTCATACTCATTTTTGCAAACAAATACTTAACGTTAAAAAATCTGCCACGAATTCTATGATTTATTGTGTTAGGACGATATCCATTGGAAAATATATCGACAAACGATATAGTTTGTCTTACCAAGTTGCATTTATCTTCCCACTGTTTAGCTATTGAAGATAGTAGATATAATAATACTCCAAGATTAAGACGTTTTTGTAGTGTTCCATTAACGAATAACAGAAAGGAGAAACCAGCAGCTAAATTCAAAACACAATTTAATTATATATACAATATTATACAGAGATGGTTTACAATATCTAAAGTAATTGGTGGTGGTACAAGAGTAATACGATGATTTAAAGTGTAACTTATCTGTATGCGAATGTCCTGGTATAATCCTTGATCCTTCCAGGTTTCAAATTCACAATAATCACAAATCCACAAGGAAATTGAATGTCCACCGATGATTTGTAAAGTTCCAGGCAATATGAATAAATCCACACAAAGTGTTGTAATAATCCACAGATAAAGTCACAATAGCTCTCCCAATAGAATCTTATATGGCGCTGTACAATTCTTGATATGTCTTATTACAGGTCTCATTACAGTTCTGATTAGCCTTGGACAGCTGGAGTATATATAGCTAAACCCTAATTCAAGAATATTGGAGAACCTTCTACTTCTAGAAATATCTAACTAAAAGCAGTAAACAAGTAAACACACATAACTTTCTGGAAATAGATCATTCTAGATCTCTACTTAAAATCAACATGTTTACAAACATATTTGTTTATACATGATTATATTCTAGAAAGTTCTATAACCTAAATCAATGATATGACCTTTATAGGATGTATTGATAAAAAAAGCTATAGGAGTTATCTCCCTTATCTCATAACTACATGTATTTAGTGTCATACATAACACACCCCTCCTTAAAGAAAAGAAAGTTTTCTTGAAAAGGAAACTTTCTTGACATATCAAGTAATATTTAAATCCTTGATAAAGCATCAGCTAGAATATTGTCTTTCCCTTTGATATGTTTGATGTCAAGATTGTATTCTTGCAAAGTCAAACTCCACCTGAGAATTCTTTGGTTTTTGTTTTTCATTTTCCCAATGAATGTCAAAGGGTTGTGGTCGGTGAAGACCAACACAGGCACAACTGTAGTGCAGAGATACACATCAAATTGGTTCAAGGCCAAAATCAACGCTAAACATTCTTTCTCAATGGTGGAATAATTTCTCTGGTGTTTGTCAAACTTTTTCGAGAAATAACAAATTGGATGGTCAATTTGTTCAGTACCTTCTTGCATCAAAACAGCACCAACACCTACATCGCTGGCGTCAACAAACAGTTTAAACTGTTTATTAAAATCTGGAGCAGTCAGAACTGGTGAGTTTGATAGTATGGCTTTCAATTTCTCAAAGGCAGACTTACATTCGTCTGACCAGACAAATTTGACATTTTTCTTTAACAAAGCAGTAAGTGGAGCTGCTATAACAGAGAAATTTTGACAAAATTTTCTGTAGTATCCAGCCATACCAAGAAATCTCATCAGCTCTCTCTTGCCTCCAGGAGTTGGAAAATCTATAATTGATTCTACTTTGGCCTGAACAGGTTTAACCTGCCCCTGTCCTACAACATGGCCTAAAAATTCAACAGTTGCATGACAAAATTCACATTTCAATAAGTTTACAGTCAATTTCATGGTAGTGAGTCTTTCGAAGAATTCACGAATCCCGCGTAGATGGTCTTCCCACGTGTCGTGGTAGTTGATGACGTCATCGATGTATCCATCACAGCCTTCCAGGTCTGATATCACGCTGTTAAGAAGACGTTGAAATGTTGCCGGGGCATTCTTCATACCAAACAAACGGCATAACTTTATACTGGTACAAACCTTGTGAGGTTACAAATGCCGACACTTCTTTAGCTCTTTCTGTTAATGGCACCTGCCAATATCCTTTCAACAGGTCAAACTTGCTTACGTACTTGGCTTTGCCAACTTTGTCAATACACGAGTCAATCCTTGGAATTGGATAAGAGTCTGTTTTACTGACAGAGTTTACTTTTCTGAAGTCAGTACAGAACCGGTATGTCTTGTCTGGCTTTGGCACCAGAACACATGGAGAGCTCCATTCACTTTTGCTTGGTTCAATAATATCATTGTCCAACATGTATTGAATTTCTTTCTTTAAATGTTCTTCTTTCAAAGGATTGACACGGTAAGGATGTTGCTTGACAGGTGGCGCATCACCTACATCCACGTCATGATAGATAGCATCTGTTTTGCCTGGTGTATCCGGAAACAAATGTTTATACTCAAGTATCAAATCTTTAAGTTCATTGCGTTCCTTTTTCCGATAGATGACATAGTTTCTTGTCCAAGTTTGCGAGCACATCTGAGTTCCGTAACTTAAGACCACAGTCTAAACCTACATCTTGTACACCAACATCTAAGTCCAATTTACAAATATCAGCTGTACTTTCACTTTGTGATGGTACAGAGGCCAAAGTAGCAATAGGTTGAGAGGTCTTGCTCTCTTCTCTATCTACATATTTCTTAAGCATATTAACATGACATAATTGAGTTTTCTTGCGCCTCCCTGGAGTTTGTACAATGTAGTTAACATCATCGACCTTTTTCTCAACAACATAAGGTCCAAAATATCTAGCTTGCAAATGCTGACCCGGTATTGGTAATAGAGCCAAAATTTTGTCACCTGGATCAAAACTTCTTGCACGGGCATCTTTATCATACCATGTTTTCATTTTGGTTTGAGTAAGGGCCAAATTTTCTTTTGCCAGTTCACATGCCCTTGTCAACCTTTGCTTAAAGTTAGACACATACTCTAAGAGATTCACTTTAGAATCTTCGTCCAAAATTTTGTCTTTCAAAATTTTCAAAGGACCACGTACAGTATGTCCAAACACAAGTTCAAAGGGACTGAAGCCAAGAGATTCTTGTACAGATTCTCTAACGCCAAACAACAACATGTGTATACCTTCGTCCCAATCTCTTTTGTTTTCAAAACAATAAGATCTCATCATATTCTTCAATGTCTGATGAAAACGTTCTAAAGCACCCTGAGACTCTGGATGATAAGCACTAGACTTATATTGCTTGATCTGGAGCTGGTACATGACTTGTTGAAAAATACCAGACATGAAATTCGAACCTTGGTCCGATTGGACAGCTTTTGGAAGACCAACAAATGTAAAGAATTTAACCAAAGCCTTGACTATGTTAGGGGCTTTAATATTCCTGAGTGGAATGGCTTCAGGAAAGCGTGTGGAAGCACACATAATAGTTAAAAGATACTCATTCCCAGACTTAGTTTTGGGTAGAGGACCTACACAGTCTATAATGACTCTACTAAATGGTTCCTCAAACGCTGGAATGGGGTGCAAAGGTGCAACAGGGATTTTCTGATTAGGTTTCCCTACCACCTGACAAGTATGACAAGACCTACAAAAATCAGCCACATCTCGTTTCAACTTGGGCCAAAAGAAGTGATCTAAGATCCTGTTATAAGTCTTGGTCACACCTAAATGCCCTGCCATAGGTACATCATGAGACAAACTTAGAATATCTTGCCTATACCTCGGTGGGACAACTATTTGATTGACAACCTTCCAGTCTTCCTCGGGAGACACATCAGGGGGGGCGCCACTTGCGCATCAACACACCTGACTGACGGAAGTAACAAACCGGGACTTTCTCAGCCTCTTCCTCACTCAAAGCCCGATTACACAATAAGGAGATTTCAGGATCTTTCTCCTGTTCTACTATAAGCTCCTCTCTAGACAAAGATGATTTACTCATCATGTCAGACAAAGAAGTACCCTTGTTAGGAACAACTCTATCACTATCAAAAGTCTACAGGATTGCTCAAAAGATCACACTTGCTCCCGACATCCTCTATATCATGAGCCAAGAAAGTGTCACCTAACCCTGGACTATAATGATCCTCAACTACTGCAACATCAGAAACCTTCTTACTCATTGAACGAGTTACAGCACAAGAAGGGAAAATACCAGGAAATTCCTGTTGAATAGTCTCAGCATCATCTGTTTTATCTGGAATACTGGACACTAAGGGATCTACCCTAACTTTCTCTCCAGCCAAGTCATTGCCTAAAATGAGCGACACGCCCTCTATGGGAAGTTCCGGTCTAACACCAATGGTGACAGGCCCAGTAACCAAGTCTGACTTTAAATAAACAGAATGGAGAGGCACATTAACAAAACCTAACTCTACACCTTGAAGCAAAACACTACTACCACATGAGGTCTCCTCAGACAAAGGCACTACGCCATCTAATATCAAAGAATGAGAAGCCCCAGTATCTCGCAAAATCTTCACAGGTTTCAAGTTGGTAATATCACTAGTACAAAACCTTCAGAAATGAAGGGAGAGTACTTCTCCAAGACACTATCAGACTCTGAGCTCTTAATCTCAACAGACACTTTAGAATCTTCCACAATATCACTAAGTTTCTGACTAGGCTTTGACATAGCTAACACAGAAGGAACTGACTGTTTACGCCTTTGCTCCTTACGCTGGAGAGAATAACATTCAGACATAATATGTCCTACTTTCTTGCAGTAATTACAAACAGGACCAGAAGGAGACCCCACACCTACCCTATCATCTGTTTTAGAAGCAGACTTAGTTTTATCACCTAATTTAGGTTTGTCGTTGGAAGGGCCACTAAAGGTTGGGTTCCTAGGCTGACCAAATTTACTAGTACCTGTGGTACTGTTTTTGTCTTGAGAACTGTTTTCAACAAATGAGCCTTTGTGGGTGAGAGCGTAATCATCAGCCATTGTAGCTGCTTCACTAAGTGTTTCAACTTTTCTCTCATCTAAATGAGTTTTTATGTTTGTGTGGACACAACGTTTAAACTCCTCTATCAACAATAATTGCCTCAATTTACCGAAATCCTCATCAATTTCTTTAGAATCACACCACCTATTAAATAATTGTTCCTTTTCTCTGGCAAATTCTACATGAGTTTGTTCATCTCTCTTTCTCGAGTTTCGAAATTTCTGGCGGTAAGCCTCAGGAACTAACTCATAAGCTTTCAAAATAGCTTTCTTGACTACTTGGTAATTTGAAATGTCATCTACAGATAAAGAAGAATAAATGTCTCTAGCTTTACCAATCAAGACACTCTGAAGAAGCATTGTAAGCTTATCTTCAGGCCATTTCATACTGTCAGCTATTTTCTCAAAATGCAGCAGAAAATACTTGTCAACTTCTTTCTCTTGAAAAGGAGGAACTAACCTAATGTTTCTACTGACATCAAAACCTCTGTTTCCTTGTAAACCCCTAAAAGTTAGATTACTTGAACTGTCTTGAGAAGCTAGCTCTAATTCTTTCATTCTAAGTTCTGTTTCAGCTTGAATTTTCTGCTTCTCTAACTCTAACATCTGATCTCTCTCAATTTCTTTTTCTCTTAACTCTCTTTCTTTGTCTATTTCTTTTTCTCTTAACTCTCTTTCTTTGTCTATTTCTTTTTCTCTTAACTCCTTTTCTATTTCTCTTTCTCTCATTTCTTTCTCTATTTGTTTCATTTTCATTTCATGTTCAAGTTCCATTTGTCTAATTTGGATTTCTGAAGTGACTGTTTCCTCTATACTATCTAATGCACTAGAGTCAAATTTGCCATTGTCAACAAAATATCTTATAATTACATTCCTAATTTCAGCTTTCCTCAAATTAGTTTTGATAGTAAGGCCTAAATGTTTACCCAATAACAGTAAATCCTTCTTACTAACTTGCAAAAGAACTTCCAGGGATGGCGCTTTAACAAACTGTTCTACCTGCATAGTAGTCATATTTATCTAGCTGTTGGTTTCAAATGTAAACTCAAAGTTTGTACACAAATTTTGAAAATTTCTTTATTAATTTTTCAAAGTTAGATTCCACAAATAAAATATCGATCCCGGACACGAGCCCCCAATTCTGTTACATTAACGAATAACAGAAAGGAGAAACCAGCAGCTAAATTCAAAACACAATTTAATTATATATACAATATTATACAGAGATGGTTTACAATATCTAAAGTAATTGGTGGTGGTACAAGAGTAATACGATGATTTAAAGTGTAACTTATCTGTATGCGAATGTCCTGGTATAATCCTTGATCCTTCCAGGTTTCAAATTCACAATAATCACAAATCCACAAGGAAATTGAATGTCCACCGATGATTTGTAAAGTTCCAGGCAATATGAATAAATCCACACAAAGTGTTGTAATAATCCACAGATAAAGTCACAATAGCTCTCCCAATAGAATCTTATATGGCGCTGTACAATTCTTGATATGTCTTATTACAGGTCTCATTACAGTTCTGATTAGCCTTGGACAGCTGGAGTATATATAGCTAAACCCTAATTCAAGAATATTGGAGAACCTTCTACTTCTAGAAATATCTAACTAAAAGCAGTAAACAAGTAAACACGCATAACTTTCTGGAAATAGATCATTCTAGATCTCTACTTAAAATCAACATGTTTACAAACATATTTGTTTATACATGATTATATTCTAGAAAGTTCTATAACCTAAATCAATGATATGACCTTTATAGGATGTATTGATAAAAAAAGCTATAGGAGTTATCTCCCTTATCTCATAACTACATGTATTTAGTGTCATACATAACAGTAGTATGTGTGATTCAAGAGAAATTGAAGACGAATACCATATTATCCTTCAATGCAACAAATATAAAAAGGTAAGAGAAAAATATATTAAGAGTTACTACTAGAAAAACCCATCTGTATTTAAATAATTGAGTTATTAAGAGTGAAAAAATATAAAGGAGTCAGTTCATTAGGAAAATATATATACGAGGCAACAAAACTAAGGCATAATCAAGGTAACGACTGATATCTAGTCTTGATAATCCATCTATTAGATAATAGTACATGTTGTAACTATACTTACTGCTTACTTCTAACTTCTCACAAAGGAAAAGTGTGACCAATAAATGTCTTGTTACCAAAGTTGACTCCACAATAATCCCCTTTCATGGCCAATCAGGATTACTTGACCATGAAAGGGTCTTATTTCCCCATTCATGGCCTATCAGAATTATTACATTACCTTGAAAGGGACTGGAAGTAAGTAAGCAGGTTATTTGTTCTCACCCTGAATTAAATCGCATAACGTTATATTTACAGCAAGGAGGAGTGTGACATAAGAGACCATTCAATAGTGAGAGACTGACAAGAGACTTCCATTTACACACATTGAAATTATGATGGGAATCAAATATACAAAAGGAGTATGAATCAATGGTACCGTTTGAGTGTTTGAAGTGAATAAATCAATTTGATACGTGTATAGATATTTACATAAATGGCGAACGTTTATTTCATAACCTCAATTGGAGTTAATAGATACCAGGATCGGTGTATTTAAGTATTTGATTCTTAACGACCTGTTACAGCTATTATTGAATTTTGCCCACGTACCAGTTTAACATTTGTAGTACTTTGACAGAGAATCTGTTAGCTACCTTTATTAAAATTCACAATGCTCCAGGGGCATGTGATAGGGCGTGTTTGACGCTGTCCATTCAGAATGTAAAAAGTGTTAAAGACATTGGTATGATATATAAAATGGAACACAATCACTTCAAACACACACAATTAGTGAAATTAAAAGGTTGATTTCGATTTTTTGTCGGTGGATAAGTCATCTTTCATGCATTAATATAGGAATAAAAGTAGCTTTAGAGAAGCGCCAACTAATATTGTTTGGAGTCGATGTTAGCAATTACTGTGACGTAATCAAAAGGCACACGAGGACCAATGTTGTCAAATTTTGAGACTTTTCGTAGTTTTTGATCTATGCAATACGATTTATCTCATCTAAAAATCGTGTCTTTTTATACAGTAGATTTTCATTATTGCAAAAAGGCTGACATGGCACTTACAATATGCAACGTAGTCATATGTGCGATTTTCTTTATTTGTCTTTACTCATTTGATTTTATTTATGTATGTTCAAATGGCGGGGTTGGGTTAAAACCATCCCAGTTTCCGAAGGCTTGATATTTCGGGGACTTCTTCATATTGGATAACAATCCAACCAAAAAACAAAACAATAATTCTGTTTGAATTAGTAAGAAATCAGGCCCATTTTGTTTATAATTTTACCATATAAAAACGGCATAATACGACAGCAGCAATGTCCATCCGTGCGTTAACATATTCTATATTTATTTTAAAACTAGAATCTATATTTGAAACGGAATTAAATGGAAAAATATTTTTTTTAAATGCTCAACGGTGTTATTCGGTAGTGTTAATTCGAATGGATAAGTTGTAAGTGTTAGGTCTATCCTGGGACTGTAACGTGTTAGGTCTATCCTGGGACTGTAACGTGTTAGGTCTATCCTGGGACTGTAACGTGTTAGGTCTATCCTGGGACTGTAACGTGTTAGGTCTATCCTGGGACTGTAACGTGTTAGGTCTATCCTGGGACTGTAACGTGTTAGGTCTATCCTGGGACTGTAACGTGTTAGGTCTATCCTGGGACTGTAACGTGTTAGGTCTATCCTTGGACTGTAACGTGTTAGGTCTATCCTGGGACTGTAACGTGTTAGGTCTATCCTGGGACTGTAACGTGTTAGGTCTATCCTTGGACTGTAACGTGTTAGGTCTATCCTGGGACTGTAACGTGTTAGGTCTATCCTGGGACTGTAACGTGTTAGGTCTATCCTGGGACTGTAACGTGTTAGGTCTATCCTTGGACTGTATCGTGTTATGTCTATCCTGGGACTGTAACGTGTTAGGTCTATCCTGGGACTGTATCGTGTTAGGTCTATCCTGGGACTGTAACGTGTTAGGTCTATCCTTGGACTGTAACGTGTTAGGTCTATCCTTGGACTGTAACATGTTAGGTCTATCCTTGGACTGTATCGTGTTAGGTCTATCCTTGGACTGTAACGTGTTAGGTCTATCCTTGGACTGTAACGTGTTAGGTCTATCCTGGGACTGTAACGTGTTAGGTCTATCCTTGGACTGTAACGTGTTAGGTCTATCCTGGGACTGTAACGTGTTAGGTCTATCCTTGGACTGTAACGTGTTAGGTCTATCCTTGGACTGTAACGTGTTAGGTCTATCCTGGGACTGTAACGTGTTAGGTCTATCCTTGGACTGTAACGTGTTAGGTCTATCCTGGGACTGTAACGTGTTAGGTCTATCCTTGGACTGTAACGTGTTAGGTCTATCCTTGGACTGTAACGTGTTAGGTCTATCCTTGGACTGTAACGTGTTAGGTCTATCCTGGGACTGTAGGTCTAACTGTAACGTGTTAGGTCTATCCTGGGACTGTAACGTGTTAGGTCTATCCTTGGACTGTAACGTGTTAGGTCTATCCTTGGGACTGTAACGTGTTAGGTCTATCCTGGGACTGTAACGTGTTAGGTCTATCCTGGGACTGTAACGTGTTAGGTCTATCCTGGGACTGTAACGTGTTAGGTCTATCCTGGGACTGTAACGTGTTAGGTCTATCCTTGGGACTGTAACGTGTTAGGTCTATCCTTGGACTGTAACGTGTTAGGTCTATCCTTGGACTGTAACGTGTTAGGTCTATCCTTGGACTGTAACGTGTTAGGTCTATCCTGGGACTGTAACGTGTTAGGTCTATCCTGGGACTGTAACGTGTTAGGTCTATCCTTGGACTGTAACGTGTTAGGTCTATCCTGGACTGTAACGTGTTAGGTCTATCCTGGACTGTAACGTGTTAGGTCTATCCTGACTGTAACGTGTTAGGTCTACTGGGACTGTAACGTGTTAGGTCTATCCTGGGACTGTAACGTGTTAGGTCTATCCTGGGACTGTAACGTGTTAGGTCTATCCTGGGACTGTAACGTGTTAGGTCTATCCTGGGACTGTTAGGTCTATCTGGACTGTAACGTGTTAGGTCTATCCTGGGACTGTAACGTGTTAGGTCTATCCTGGGACTGTAACGTGTTAGGTCTATCCTGGACTGTAACGTGTTAGGTCTATCCTGGACTGTAACGTGTTAGGTCTATCCTGGGACTGTAACGTGTTAGGTCTATCCTGGGACTGTAACGTGTTAGGTCTATCCTGGACTGTAACGTGTTAGGTCTATCCTGGGACTGTAACGTGTTAGGTCTATCCTTGGACTGTAACGTGTTAGGTCTATCTGGGACTGTAACGTGTTAGGTCTATCCTTGGACTGTAACGTGTTAGGTCTATCCTGGGACTGTAACGTGTTAGGTCTATCCTGGGACTGTAACGTGTTAGGTCTATCTGGACTGAACGTGTTAGGTCTATCCTGGACTGTAACGTGTTAGGTCTATCCTGGGACTGTAACGTGTTAGGTCTATCCTTGGACTGTAACGTGTTAGGTCTATCCTTGGACTGTAACGTGTTAGGTCTATCCTGGGACTGTAACGTGTTAGGTCTATCCTGGGACTGTAACGTGTTAGGTCTATCCTGGGACTGTAACGTGTTAGGTCTATCCTGGGACTGTAACGTGTTAGGTCTATCCTTGGACTGTAACGTGTTAGGTCTATCCTTGGACTGTAACGTGTTAGGTCTATCCTGGGACTGTAACGTGTTAGGTCTATCCTGGGACTGTAACGTGTTAGGTCTATCCTGGGACTGTAACGTGTTAGGTCTATCCTGGGACTGTAACGTGTTAGGTCTATCCTTGGACTGTAACGTGTTAGGTCTATCCTGGGACTGTAACGTGTTAGGTCTATCCTGGGACTGTATCGTGTTAGGTCTATCCTGGGACTGTAACGTGTTAGGTCTATCCTTGGACTGTAACGTGTTAGGTCTATCCTTGGACTGTAACGTGTTAGGTCTATCCTTGGACTGTAACGTGTTAGGTCTATCCTGGGACTGTAACGTGTTAGGTCTATCCTGGGACTGTAACGTGTTAGGTCTATCCTGGGACTGTAACGTGTTAGGTCTATCCTGGGACTGTAACGTTAACACCGTGTCTGATTCCCTTATTTTTAGTAGCATGGCGTTCAACTTATGTTCCAGCATGCCTTCCGGAGTATAATGAAGGTAGTTTCTTCAATCATGCTGAACGTTTGTCTGGTTGGTTGGTTAGCTGTTAATAGCATTGAAATAAACAGCAACGGTCACATAGGACGCTGCTCATTCAATGTATTTTATGGGAAGCTGCTGTATATTCGCGTTGTGTCTTCTTCTAATCGAATCATTACTGTTTAATGTAACTCTTTGGTGATCCAATATATACTCTCTATATATGTCTGTAGATGGCAATCCATCAATAAGTCTACAGTTTTAATAATGCTCAATCTCACAGTTCACGTTTTGGAAATCCAACTTTGAAATATGTAATGAATGACCGTGGTTGACGCACTGTCCCTTTGGTCGTTTATATGAAAAAGTGACTATTGTAATTTTGAAATTAAAAAAAACAACTGCACAAGTATATTAATGCCTATATCGCCTGGGAAGGTGTTAACAGAATAACACTTGACTGAAATGTGAAAAATTCGGCATCATATTAATTGGCGGTAATTCCACAATGATATGGATTTATACCGTAATGTAGATCTGAATATTTAACCATCAAAACATATATATATATTACGAACAATTATGCAAGAACAACGAACATATGATATTTCGCTATGATACTTCTGTTTGATAAATGGATCTTGCACACATTACTCTAATCTATCTACTTTTTTTACAGGTTTTCATCCAAAACTTTGAAATGTATGATCATAGCACTGATGGCATTGATGTACTGTGGGGTTGTGATGTTATTATACTCGCGGCTGTGTGCACGTGAAGAACGTACATGTTATGGAATTGTGTCCTTTTACAAAATGTCACGTCTACGAATCGAGCCAAAGGAAAACCTTTTCAATGGAACATCATATGTTTCTAAAAAGACATTAAACACTTCGTCTATCGCCAACATCAGTTACAAAGTAATAGACCGTGATATCAGAATACATTACTTTAACCCAAACCAATGGACAGAACCCTAATACCTTCAGTAAGTGTGCCCACAAATGTTCTTTAACGTTTGGAAGTGATTATAAGACTTACTCCACGAGTCAGTTTGTAATATTTGATGGGAGTAGCACTCTCCCTAGAAAACCTCCGCCTAAACCAACTTGTCAAACTTGGATTTATCATGGCATGGAACCACCATTTCTTCAGCCAAGAATACAGAAATGGAGACGTAAGTTTAACTGGACAATTTCCTACAGAAGAGATGCTGACATCACACGCATGTACGGTACTATGCTGTTTAATGAAGTTAAGGGGACGGGAGGAATCAAACTTAAAAGTAATTGGAAAGAAAAAATGCGGGGAATTGCTTGGTTTGTGTCTCATCGAAACGTATCAAGCAGACGAGACCAATTCGCCGACACATTACAGAACTTCATCAATGTGGATATTTACTCCAGAACTGGGTCTAAGAAATGTCCTTCAGACAAAATCAAAGACTGTGAAAAAATGTTAAGTGATAAATATAAATTTTATCTCTTTTTTGAGAACTCTTTATGTCGTGATTACGTCACAGAAAATGTTTTCAGATTTATTGTGCACAAGCTGACGTCATACCCGTCGTTAGGGGCGTGGAGGATTACTCACTGTTTGTTCCTCCTAATTCATTCATAGACACATCTAAATTCAATAACATTTCAAGTCTAGCGAAAAAGCAGATAGAGCTTGCAAACAATAGAACTGAATTCGAAAATTATGCTCAATGGAGGAGATACTACTATAATGAACCATCAGGTAACCGGGCATTTTGTCAGCTTTGTGCCGAGGTCCATAGAGTTCCAGTCAAACAAAGATTGTACGATGATCTGGATACCTGGCTTCAAGGCGATGAAAATAATCCAATGTGTCGTCAGGTCGTCGACATTAAATAAGCGACCATTTTCAGTTGTTACGATTGAAACTGTATTTAAGTGTCATAATTCCTGACAAATCATGTCGTATTCTTTTAAAACAATTGCCACAGCGGTACTAACCTCAACTCTTTTTTTTCTCTTCTGACTCTGGGGTAAATCTCACCAAACAGTCGTACTTTACTGACTCTGGGGTAAAATCTCACCAAACAGTCCAACTGTACTGACATAAGGGTAAAGCTCACCAAACAGTCGCACTGTACAGACATTGGGGTAAGGCTCACCAAACAGTCGCACTGATCTGATATTAGGGTAAAACTCACAAAAAAGTCGCATTTTACTGACGTTAGGATAAAACTCACCATACAGTCCCACTGTACTGACATTATGGTAAAACTCGTCAAACAGTCGTACTTTACTGACATTGGGGTAAAGCTCACCAAAAAGTCACATTTTACTGACTCTGGGGTAATGCTAACTAAACAGTCACACTGTATTGACATTAGGGTAAAACTCACCAAACAGTCGCATTTTAACTGAATCTTGGGTTAGGCTCACCAAACAGTCGCAGTGTACTGATATTAGGGTAAAACTCACCAAACAGTCGCACTGTGCTGACATTGGGTTAAAGCACACCAAACAGTCGCATTTTACTGACTCTGGGGTAAACCTCACCAAACAGTCGCATAAAACTGACATTGGGGTAAAGCTCACCAAACAGCCATACTGTAATGACATTAGGGTAAAGCTAATCCAAACAGTCGCACTTTTCTGACATCGGAGTAACGCTCATCAAACAGTAGCACTGTAAATAAATTGGAATAAAGCTCACCAAACAGTCACACTTTACTGACTCTGGGGTTAAGCTCACCAAACATCCGCACTGTACAGACATTCGGGTAAAACTCACCAAAAAGTCACATTTTACTGACTCTGGGGTAATGCTCACAAAACAGTCACACTGTGCTGACATTGGGGCAATACTCACCAAACAGTCGCATTTTACTGAATCGTGGGTTAGGCTCACCAAACAGTCGCTGTGTACTGATATTAGGGTAAAACTCACCAAACAGTCGCACTGTACTGACATTGGGTTAAAGCTCACCAAACAGTCGCATTTTACTGACTCTAGGGTAAACCTCACCAAATAGTCGCACAAAACTGACATTGGAGTGAAGTTAACCAAACAGTCGCACTTAACTGACATTTTGGTAAATCTCACCAAACAGTCGTACTTTACTGACATTTGGGTAAAGCTTACCAAACGGTCGCACTCTACTGACTTTGGGGTAAAGCTCACCAAACAGCCGTACTGTAATGGCATTAGGGTAAAGCTCATCAAACAGTAGCACTGTAATTACATTGGAGCAAAGCTCACCAAACAGTCGCACTGTAATGACATTAGGATAAAGCTCACCAAACAGTCGCACTGTAATGACATTAGGATAAAGCTCACCAAACAGTCGCACTTTTCTGACATCAGGGTAAAACTCATCAAAAAGTAGCACTGTAATCACATTGGAGTAAAGCTCACCAAAAAGTACTGTAGACATTGGAGTAAAGCTCACCAAACAGTCATACTTTACTGACTCTGGGGTTAAGCTCACCAAACATCCGCACTGTACAGACATTCGGGTAAAACTCACCAAAAAGTAACATTTTACTGACTCTAGGGTAATGCCACAAAACAGTCATACTGTGCTGACATTTAGGCAAAAATCACCAAACAGCCGTATTTTACTGAATCTTGGGTTAGGCTCATCAAACAGTCGCAGTGTACTGATATTAGGGTAAAACTCACCAAACAGTAGCACTGTACTAACATTGGGTTAAAGCTCACCAAACAGTCACACTTTACTGACTCTAGGGTAAACCTCACCAAATAGTCGCACAAAACTGACATTGGAGTGAAGTTAACCAAACAGTCGCACTTAACTGACATTTTGGTAAATCTCACCAAACAGTCGTACTTTACTGACATTTGGGTAAAGCTTACCAAACGGTCGCACTTTACTGACTTTGGGGTAAAGCTCACCAAACAGCCGTACTGTAATGGCATTAGGGTAAAGCTCATCAAACAGTAGCAGTGTAATTACATTGGAGCAAAGCTCACCAAACAGTCGCACTGTAATGACATTAGGATAAGCTCACCAAACAGTCGCACTTTTCTGACATCAGGGTAAAACTCATCAAAAAGTAGCACTGTAATCACATTGGAGTAAAGCTCACCAAAAAGTACTGTAGACATTGGAGTAAAGCTCACCAAACAGTCATACTTTACTGACTCTGGGGTTAAGCTCACCAAACATCCGCACTGTACAGACATTCGGGTAAAACTCACCAAAAAGTAACATTTTACTGACTCTAGGGTAATGCCACAAAACAGTCATACTGTGCTGACATTTAGGCAAAAATCACCAAACAGCCGTATTTTACTGAATCTTGGGTTAGGCTCATCAAACAGTCACACTTTACTGACTCTAGGGTAAACCTCACCAAATAGTCGCACAAAACTGACATTGGAGTGAAGTTAACCAAACAGTCGCACTTAACTGACATTTTGGTAAATCTCACCAAACAGTCGTACTTTACTGACATTTGGGTAAAGCTTACCAAACGGTCGCACTCTACTGACTTTGGGGTAAAGCTCACCAAACAGCCGTACTGTAATGGCATTAGGGTAAAGCTCATCAAACAGTAGCAGTGTAATTACATTGGAGCAAAGCTCACCAAACAGTCGCACTGTAATGACATTAGGATAAGCTCACCAAACAGTCGCACTGTAATGACATTAGGATAAAGCTCACCAAACAGTCGCACTTTTCTGACATCAGGGTAAAACTCATCAAAAAGTAGCACTGTAATCACATTGGAGTAAAGCTCACCAAACAGTCGCACTGTAATGACATTAGGATAAAGCTCACCAAACAGTCGCACTTTTCTGACATCAGGGTAAAACTCATCAAAAAGTAGCACTGTAATTACATTGGAGCAAAGCTCACCAAACAGTCGCACTGTAATGACATTAGGATAAAGCTCACCAAACAGTCGCACTGTAATGACATTAGGATAAAGCTCACCAAACAGTCGCACTTTTCTGACATCAGGGTAAAACTCATCAAAAAGTAGCACTGTAATCACATTGGAGTAAAGCTCACCAAAAAGTACTGTAGACATTGGAGTAAAGCTCACCAAACAGTCATACTTTACTGACTCTGGGGTTAAGCTCACCAAACATCCGCACTGTACAGACATTCGGGTAAAACTCACCAAAAAGTAACATTTTACTGACTCTAGGGTAATGCCACAAAACAGTCATACTGTGCTGACATTTAGGCAAAAATCACCAAACAGCCGTATTTTACTGAATCTTGGGTTAGGCTCATCAAACAGTCGCAGTGTACTGATATTAGGGTAAAACTCACCAAACAGTAGCACTGTACTAACATTGGGTTAAAGCTCACCAAACAGTCACACTTTACTGACTCTAGGGTAAACCTCACCAAATAGTCGCACAAAACTGACATTGGAGTGAAGTTAACCAAACAGTCGCACTTAACTGACATTTTGGTAAATCTCACCAAACAGTCGTACTTTACTGACATTTGGGTAAAGCTTACCAAACGGTCGCACTTTACTGACTTTGGGGTAAAGCTCACCAAACAGCCGTACTGTAATGGCATTAGGGTAAAGCTCATCAAACAGTAGCAGTGTAATTACATTGGAGCAAAGCTCACCAAACAGTCGCACTGTAATGACATTAGGATAAGCTCACCAAACAGTCGCACTTTTCTGACATCAGGGTAAAACTCATCAAAAAGTAGCACTGTAATCACATTGGAGTAAAGCTCACCAAAAAGTACTGTAGACATTGGAGTAAAGCTCACCAAACAGTCATACTTTACTGACTCTGGGGTTAAGCTCACCAAACATCCGCACTGTACAGACATTCGGGTAAAACTCACCAAAAAGTAAACATTTTACTGACTCTAGGGTAATGCCACAAAACAGTCATACTGTGCTGACATTTAGGCAAAAATCACCAAACAGCCGTATTTTACTGAATCTTGGGTTAGGCTCATCAAACAGTCACACTTTACTGACTCTAGGGTAAACCTCACCAAATAGTCGCACAAAACTGACATTGGAGTGAAGTTAACCAAACAGTCGCACTTAACTGACATTTTGGTAAATCTCACCAAACAGTCGTACTTTACTGACATTTGGGTAAAGCTTACCAAACGGTCGCACTTTACTGACTTTGGGGTAAAGCTCACCAAACAGCCGTACTGTAATGGCATTAGGGTAAAGCTCATCAAACAGTAGCAGTGTAATTACATTGGAGCAAAGCTCACCAAACAGTCGCACTGTAATGACATTAGGATAAGCTCACCAAACAGTCGCACTTTTCTGACATCAGGGTAAAACTCATCAAAAAGTAGCACTGTAATCACATTGGAGTAAAGCTCACCAAAAAGTACTGTAGACATTGGAGTAAAGCTCACCAAACAGTCATACTTTACTGACTCTGGGGTTAAGCTCACCAAACATCCGCACTGTACAGACATTCGGGTAAAACTCACCAAAAAGTAACATTTTACTGACTCTAGGGTAATGCCACAAAACAGTCATACTGTGCTGACATTTAGGCAAAAATCACCAAACAGCCGTATTTTACTGAATCTTGGGTTAGGCTCATCAAACAGTCGCAGTGTACTGATATTAGGGTAAAACTCACCAAACAGTAGCACTGTACTAACATTGGGTTAAAGCTCACCAAACAGTCACACTTTACTGACTCTAGGGTAAACCTCACCAAATAGTCGCACAAAACTGACATTGGAGTGAAGTTAACCAAACAGTCGCACTTAACTGACATTTTGGTAAATCTCACCAAACAGTCGTACTTTACTGACATTTGGGTAAAGCTCACCAAACAGCCGTACTGTAATGACATTAGGGTAAAGCTCACCAAACAGTCGCACTGTAACTACATTGGAGTAAAGCTCACCAAACAGTCGCACTGTAATGACAGTAGGGAAAAACTCACCATATAGTCACCTTTTAATGACATTTGGGTAAATCTTACCAGACAGTCGCACTTAACTGACATTTTGGTAAATCTCACCAAACAGTCGCATTTTTCTGACTCTAGGATAAAGCTCATCAAAAAGTCGAACAGTAATGACACATTTTACTGACATTGGAGTAGAACTCACCAAAAAGTCATATTTTACTGACTCTGGGGTAATACTCACAAAACAATCACACTGTACTGACATTTGGGCATAACTCATCAAACAGTCGCATTTTACTGACTCTGGGGTTAGGCTCACCAAACAATCGCAGTGTGTTGACATTTGGGTAAACCTCACCAAACAGTCGCACTGTACTGACATTGGAGTAAAGCTAAACAATCAGTCGCACAAAACTGACATTGGAGTGAAGCTAACCAAACAGTCGCACTTAACTGACATTTTGGTAAATCTAACCAATCAGTCGCAGATAACTGACATTTTGGTAAATGTCACCGAACAGTCGGACTTTACAGTCTCTGGGGTAAACCTCACCAAATAGTCGCACAAAATTGACATTGGGGAAAAGCTAAACAATCAGTCGTACTTTACTGACATTGGGGTAAAGCTCACCAAACAGCCGTACTGTAATGACATTAGGGTAAAGCTCACCAAACAGTCGCACTTTTCTGACATCGGGGTAACGCTCATCAAACAATAGCACTGTAATTACATTGGAGTAAAGCTCACCGAATAGCCGCACTTTACTGACATAAGGGTAAAGCTCATCAAACAGTAGCACTGTAATTACATTGGAGTATGGCTCACAAATAGTCACACATTGCAGACATTGGAGTAAAGCCCACCAAACAGTCGCACTGAAATGAAATCAGGGTTTATCTCACCAAAATCGCACTTTACTGATATTGGGGTAAAGCTCACCAAACATTCGAACTGTACAGACATAGGGGTAAGGCTCATCAAACAGTCGCACTGTACTGACATTATGGTAAAACTCACAAAAAAGTCAAATTTTACTGACTCTGGGGTAATGCTCACAAAACAGTCGCACTTTTCTGACAGTAGCACTGTAATTAAATTGGAGTAAGGCTCATCAAACAGTCGCTCTTTACTGACATAAGGGTAAAGCTCATCAAACAGTAGCACTGTAATTACATTGGAGTAAAGTTCACCAAACAGTCGCACTGTAATGACATTAAGGTAAAGCTCACCAAACAGTCGCACTTTTCTGACATCGGGGTAAAGCCCGTCAAACAGTCGCACTGTAATTACACTGGAGAAAAGCTCAGCAAACAGTCGAACTGAACTGAAATTGGGGTAAAGCTCACCAAACAGTCGCATTTTACTGACTCGGGGGTTAAGCTCACCAAATAGTCGCAGTGTGTTGACATTTGGGAAAAGCTCATCAAACAGTCGCACTTTACTGACTCTGTGATAAAGCTCACCAAAACGTCGCAAAGTAATGACATTGGGGTTAATCTCACCAAACAGTCATACTTTTGACACCGAGGTAAAACTCTCCAAACAGTCGTACTGTCTTGATATTTTGGCAAAATTCACCAAACAGTCACACTGTACTGACATTGGGGCAAAACCCAACAAAATGTCGTACTGTCCTGCCAGTACAATATACATAGCCAGAGCAATTCATTCAAGACCTTCCAAAGAAATGAAAATCTCAATTTTAATGAATAATGACACAGTTTATTATCTACTGTCTCTTGTCTGTCAGTTCTTTGAATCTACAAACATCAAATGAATGAAGACATACATTAGCTCTATGGTTATATATTTACATTTTAATTGCAGTCCCACTATGTAACCTTACCAAGCGCAGTTTGCATGCATCAGTCTATGAACTGCCATCCGCTTATTTTGACATCATTATCACTGTGACGTCATAATCTCATGCCACCAATAATGGAAGATGGCTGTTCAACTGGCTGTTCCGTCTTTGATGATCTTTAATTATTTCTTCATCTTGACACAAAATCTCTCGGGATTTCATCATAAAATTGTTATCAAATGTAAATATAAGCATTGAACGTCTTTCAGTTTGCTTTCAAAGCCAATATTAATTTGGCATTCATATTTGCTATGAATGTCAACTGAAAGACGTTAAATGCTTAAAAGTTAACATCGCCCTAGCATGTATAGCTCAATAAATAAAATTAAAGTAAAACTTAAAATCACTGCTCTCATGAACAACTGTGTGGACTTTGATGAATTCGCTCTGGAGTTTGAGCTTCTAATTTTACATCAAAATTTTAAAAAAATATTAAAAACTGTAAAAAAAATTCAGTGTCACTTTGCCCTATATGGCTGAGGTAATGATTGTGCATGCACCAAACGCAAAATGAATATTTCACATTATTTTTTGTGTAATTGGACATATATATTCTTAAATGCCAATTATTGTTAAAATGATGAGTATCATTTATGCTCTGTCGGCGGTGGAGCATCTTTAAACAATCTATATCAGTCATAAATGAATCAATCTTTTACCACAACTTGGGATATTTGGTTTTTTAATTAAAGGTGATAACAAATTTGCATCTTTCAAAACAACGTAGAATTTCTGTAACTCCGTCATTTGGCTCTTAATCTTACAATCTAGACAGGTAGATATAGAAATGTTCAAAGGAATATTAAAATAGATAATGAAGAAACTCTTCGAAATAAAAAATGAATATCATTTTTTATTTATTTATCCAAAATTTTCAGGTAAAGCCATCTGTTTACAAAGTTATTGAATTGCTTAGTACACATAACCTAAAAGATCTATATATATTGGATATTAAAGTAACAACAGTAGAATCAAATAATATGTATACTACAATTTGTCACTTTTTTATGGAAATGTACTGTTAACCCTTGTTGAGTGTATGTTATGTTGATATTCCAAGTTGTAAACTTACAGAAATAAAAGAATTGTATTGAAGTCATACAGAAAAGTTAATAAAGTAAAACTGTATTCACTTTAGTGAATAATGTCATTAGATAGTTGTAACTTATTTGTTATTATTAATGGTTTAACATTTACTAATCAAGGGCCTTTACTGAACCCATATCTAAAAGTTCTAAAAGCAATTTTGCAACTTATAATTTAGAAAACAGTCCTGCTTCAAGGATTTCAGAATTAAATCCTCACAAAACAAGTTTGAAGTTATGTTAAACAATGCCGAGTAAACAATGCAATCCTGAGCAAACTCTGTCTTTTGGAAACAGTTAAGATACAAATCAATTCAACTTAATTTTCTTGACTGGTTTGATACGTGTATGTGGTGTACTGAGAAGATTGATACGCTCCTCCAGTGGAAACTGTTTTGTATGACATCTTGAGTATCTCCGAAAGAGTTCAACTGTGTTGCACTTATGAAAATTTGATTGAATGTTGGTTTCGCATCTTTTAGTTAAAGACGGAATCATCAGAAATTGAAAGTGAATGTACATCCAGATATGAACAACAGCAGAAACTGACAGATGCCATCTGTCATCATCTGTACTAGTCCAAAGAAGAATTGGGTCAATTTTTTTCACAAGAATGTCATTTTCCGAGTCATATCCAAAAATCACTAGTTGTTTATTAGAACAGCCAAATGCAGGAATAAGGAAATTAGAAAGTCGTTTATTCTGATTCACTTGAGCAAAACTGTTGGTAATGGTTTGTGCTATTAACTGACAAAGTGGCTGTTTCATTGACATAATATCTGATGAATACGTTGAACCTGGGCTTTCGTCTGTTTCACTATCAGAACTCTCGTCACTGTCTCTATCGGGCCCAGCTGTACAAACATCTGTAACCTCCTTCCAAACATCCACTGGGATCTTATGATTCACTATGATGTCAGCAAACCCATGCCAAATTTGAACGGCACCTAAAATGTAAAAAATGTTTCAAAATATTAGGTTTATTGATAAACATCATCCCACATAAAATTTGGTTATTTTTTCCTAAAAATCATTGAATTGGTTATTTACATGTTTTGCAGAAAATTAGCTCATTCAGTGCAGAAATATATAGATAATTTGCACACACAGACATCAAATATCTTACAAGGAAAATCCCATTGAGTGAACATTTAGATATCTGTGGAAATTGGTTATTTACGATATATCTATTTCACAATATGCCAGATTTGAACTTAAAGGCCCACTACCTTTCCGAAATGGCTCTTAATTTTTAAAACGGGAATGTAAAACAAGATTGATAATTTTGTAGAGTCTTAAAAATTATTAACTTACCGTTAATACTACATTTATCATCACCTTCTGAACAATTTGATTAAAATATATAAAATATTTATTTTCATAACACGGGTCGTATTATGTTTCCTACCGTCGTCCTAAATACCGCGCGGTAGTTGATTATCACTGCTCCAGACTGCAAAACAGCAAACTAACTCTCCACTGTTTTCATATATTACGCAGGAAATCTTGCATATGTTTGGTGTCGTAACCTTATTTTAGGTCATCGGTATGCATTTTCTGATGTTATTAATGTTTTTTAAGAAACCTTTATATTTTGCTCCGGAAAGGTAATGGGCCTTTAACCATGAGATTATGCAAGAAAAAATTTTTTATAAATTTTTTTAAACTAGCACTGAGCAGTAATTAGTGCCATGGGCAATATTAACTTTCAGTTATATAACGTAAATACCTTCCCTTTTTATTTTTTTGATTATGTTACGTCACAATGTTGTTTGAATGACATTAAAAATATCGCCTCTCAGATGGGGGCAACCCTGAAAGTGCCAGCGATAAGAATCTATCTTTACCTATCTTGGGAAAATATGTTTGACATAATTTAACTTTAGCAGGATGTCAGTTTTGAAGAGAAGATAACCAATTTATTCAAAATTCAATATTCTAATCAACATTGTGCATGTGGTTATCCTACATACTCCAGGGATTAGTAGGCAATATAGAAATATTGATCATTGAAGGCAGCCCCATCATTCGTATAATTTTTAATATCCAACTATAAGGATGCGACCATTGCATTATGACTGCAATCCCATGCTTAGTTTCAGAGAAGAAGTCATTTAAATGGAAATAGCCAAATTGATCCCTTTTGACCCCGCCCCTCAGCCTCCGGTGGGGTCAGTCCCATGATTTGTACAATTTTGAATCCCCACCCTATAAGGATGGGTCCTATCCCACGCTTAGTTTTAGAGAAGAAGTCGTTTTTATGGAAGTATTGACCCCTTGGGAGGAGGGAGGGGGGGGGAGAGCCAAAATTTATACAAACTCTGTTCCCCTTTCCCAACGAATGTTTCTGGCCAAATTTGGTTTCAATCCATGCAGAACTCTAGGACAAGTAGCGATTTATAGGATTTACCTCTATAAGGGGAGGGGGGGGGGTCAGAGCCAAAATGTATACAAACTCTGTTTCCCTTCCCCAACGAATGTTTCTGGCCAAATTTGGTTTCAATCCATGCAGAACTCTAGGACTAGGACAAGTAGTGATTTATAGGATTTACCTCTATTTCCCCTATTGGGCCCCACCCCTCCTGCCCCCGGGGGGATCAGAGCCAAAATTTATACAAACTCTGTTCCCCTTCCCCCAAGGATTTTTCTAGCCAAATTTGTCCATGCAGAACTATAGGACAAGTAGCGATTTAAAGGAAATGTTGACAGGCGGACGACGGATGCAGCACCATGACATAAGCGGGAAGCAGCACCATGACATAAGCTCTCAACGGCCCTTCGGGCCAGGTGAGCTAAAAACTGACCAATCACAAGCCAGCAGAGACATTCTTTGATGATTACAGAGAAAGTGATGCCTTACTTCAAAGTAATAGTCAACCACAGTGTACCATTATATAATTCCATCAGTGTAAATCGAAATACCATTCAAATCGACTGTGTTTTTTATTGCCTCAAGTTTTACTATAGGGTGACTATATCATCAGTGATATTAACCCCTGGAGTATAAAGAGGGTGACTATATAGGATATTGTGTGAATTCGCCATAAGGGTTCGATTTTAGATATACATATATTCTATAAGTACTAAAAAGATAACTAGAATGTCAGGTAGTGTAACCGAACATAAATCTAGTCAGATAAAGGGAAAGAACTCTAGAATCTTATTCGTTCTGTCAACAAATATTTGCCAATCTGATTTATATAGATTTTTATTATCACTGCATTTGATAAAAGATCTGACAACCTCTCATTAGGGGTCATGTTCTGGTGACCTTATCAAATTGGCCAATCAAATTGTTGCGTCCAGAATCTTGGAAGAGAATGGCAGGTTATCAAATAGTTTTAAAGAGCTGTCAGGATTATTTTTGTGTATGTAGTCATCTCGCCAAAAAGATACTGGGACAAAATATTGTTTTTAATTGATTTAATTGATGTAGCTAGGTGTAGCAAATGCATTTCATCTGCAGAACAGATGGAATAAAGGTCACCAAAGTTGTGATTCCTTATGAGATGTTGTCAGATCCTCTATTAAACAGTTATTAAGATGTATGTTATAATCAGATTACATATTTGCGTGAGAATAATTTTCTTTTCAATTTTTTTTATTTTGTAGAATTTCTTCCATTGCTATCCTCAATACTCCAGGGTATACTATAACTGACGTTATATATACCCCTGGACTATCTCATAGTAAATCTGGAGGTAACAGAAGACACAGGTTCCAGCAATTTGATCCTTTGATTGTACATCAAAGGAATTGTATAATGATACACTGTGGTGGACTATGTTGCTTTGAAGTTGGGCATCACTCTTTCTGTGATTGGTCAGGTTTTTCTCCTGAACTGTCTCCAGTTTGTTTTGTTTTTTGGTGGGTTTTTTATGCCCTAAATGACCTTAGTTGTTGATGGGCCCTAAAACTCAAATAAACAAAAAAAGCCTCCAGTTCTACTATGAGATAGTTCAGGGGTGGATATAATGTCAGTGATAGTAACCCCTGCATATAGAGGATGTTTCCTTACATGTCTAACATTACAATATCCTTACCAATGCCTGTAGGTCCTTTCTGTGCTGTAGCTTTACAGCCACCAGGACAACTCTTTGACCTTGAGTGGTTATCTACGACACATGATCCACCGGTCAGAGGGCCAAACAAATGGACACCTAGAGCATAGGCTATATCAGTCTCTGAGGATGATTCTGGCAAACTTCCATCCTGTGCTTTGCAAATCCTTGATAAACATAGATCATGCTTTTCTTTTTCTGCAAGAAGAGAAAAAAATGTTTACAGTATACCGGAAAATATAGTTTTGTATCTCTTGTTAACCCTACCACTGTTACGATGACGACTGGAAACATAAGACCCATGCTATGAAAAATTAACATTTGATTTATTTCAATTGAAATGTTCAGAAGGCGACAATAAGTTTAGTATTACAGGTAAGCTAATGACTTTTGCAACTCTACAAAGTTATCAATCTAATGTTACATTCTAATTCTAAAAATTTAAAGCTGTTTGGGAAAGGTTACATGGACCTTTAAAGGGCCACTACCTTTCCGAAACGGCTTTAAATTTTTAAAATGGAAATGGAAAAAATTGATAATTTTATAGAGTCACAAAGGTTATTGACTTACAATTAATGCTACTGTGACTTACCATCACATATACTTAATAATTTAATTTTAAATAAATTAAATGTTAATTGTCATAACACAGGTTGTTTTATGTTTCCTGCTGTCGGCCTAATAATACTGTGCGTCGGTTGATTATCACTGCGCCAGACGGCAAACAGTCAAATGAATCTTCACTGTTAAAACTTAAAGGCCCACTACCTTTCCGGAGCAAAATTTAAAGGTTTCATAAAAACATTAATAACAAAAGAAAATATATATCGATGGCTTAAGATGAGGTTACAACACCAAAAATATGCAAGATTTCCTGTCTAATGTACGATAACAGTGAAGATTCATTTCGCTGTTTTGTCGTCTGGCGCAGTGATAGTCAACTACCGCGCGGCATTTAGGACGACGGCGGGAAACATAAAACGACCCGCGTTATGAAAATTAACATTTTATTTATTCTAATTAAATAGTTCTGAAGGCGATGATAAGTTTGCTAGTAAACGTATAGTTAATAACTTCTGCGACTCTACAAAATTATTGATCTCGTTTTACATTCTTATTTTAAAAATTAAAAGCCGTTTCGGAAAGGTAGTGGCCCTTTAACATAGTTTATGCATCCTCTTAGAACACTGATATACATTTTCCTATATTATAATTTTTTTTTAGAAACTTTTAATTTTTGTTTCGCAAAGGTAAGTGGGCCTTTAATTTTTTTTTTTTTTTTTAATTTATGTGATATTTTACAACACCAAGTGTGATAGTGGAATACATGTAAGGGTATTTGGCTCACATAGGAAAATATTTTATAGGGTAATGTAAATTTTTATTTGGCAGCCACAAAAACATTATGGATCTGCCAGAAATTAAGGGTCAGTCCAATAAAATATTTCTGTTACCGTGAAAAACATTTTCCTATGTGAGCCTAATAAGCTTCTGTAATGAATATTATGAACATACAGTGTTATATCATATTATTTCACTTAATATGTGCATGCATTATTACAGTATTCATTCCAGACACAAAGGTTTGTAATGAATAACAATTAAAATAACAATCCAGAGTCGAGATAAATATAAAATACATTAGATTATTGTTATTTTCATTGTAATTAGATCTAAACAGGAGTTTGACGTCATGTCAATAATATACTGTAGTATATTTGCATCAATATGTTATTAACAGAACAACAAACCCTTGTCACCTGTGGTAATTCATGTCAGACCCCTGTGTACCTCCAGGTGTACTGTACACATTCTGTATCATAGTACCCGGTTTACTACCTGTAATATAATTTATGAGGGACTTGTACGCCAACATCAAATTTGGATCCATGGTTTTATCACCAAGCGTGTCAATATTCGTTAACGCTTCTAAAATTCTCAAATCAAAAACGTCATCGAACTCGATCGTGTTTATGATCCATGGTGTTGGTGGATCCGAGGGCACGGTCTTCTCGATTCCAAAAAGCGGCATTCTGATGTTTGCATTCTTAAAATTACCTTCTGCGAAACAGTTAAATATTTCAAGATTCACCAGCTCATATGTGCTTGCTATTTTGTTTATGATCTTTCTAAATTCATTTTGGATATCGAGCACTGCACGTTGTCGCAACATTTTGTCACCGACTTCGATTCAATGCTTGTTATATTCGAAACACTTCCGAGTTTTCTTTGGTCGTACTAATTGCAGCGGGAATATTGCAGCAATATGTGCTTGATAGCGCCCGGTAGCACGGAATTTTCTATGCTAGGTCTCACAATTACGCGTTCTTTGTAGTCAAACGTAGTAAAACAAGTCACGTGATTAACCTCATTCATGCCATTGGCCGAAATAAATATGGAATTGTATTAGTGGGTAACTAGTGATCACATGAGTGCGTGTTTACTTCCTTTTGCGTATTTATACATAATTTGGCCTTATTTTTCTGTGTTATAATATGTTCTGAACCCTAAAGCAGGTAATAATATATATAAATATAAATTTTGAAATTTAGCCGGGAGTTAGCCGATCTTCGCTGATCCTAGATTAGACGGTTAGACCTATTGAATTGGTCAATTCGTATTATATCATTTATTTACAAAACGTGAAAATGGCAGTTTTACAACTCATTTCAGTTCATTATTTATAGTAAAACAGTGCATATGTGCAAGTCAAAATGATATGCATGCAATATTAATAACATTTTGGAGTCTAAATATTTTCAAATAAATCAATTTCTCCGAAGAAATGGCAAGCAAACTATCACCATATTTGGAAGTAAACACAATATCACGTGATCACTAGTTACCCATAATACAATTGTATATTCCGGCCAATGGCATGAATGAGGTATAAGCACGTGACTTTTTTTTACTACGTTTGACTACAGAGAACGCATGTTTTTACTACGAAAAATAGATGCAGATGTATCGCGAGTTGGGAGTTTAAAACCGCGTCCCTGGAGGGTTTTTAACCCAAAGGTTGAATCTGACCATTAAGACCGTAACAAAAATTCGTTGTGCCTTTATATAAGTGTATCGAGGGATGTAAATATTTATGTGTATATATATGGACAGGCCAAGCTAACAAGTAAAGCTGGTTTCCCAATGTGTATTGTGTACCTGTACTGTGACCTTTATGGCTTTTAAATTACGTAACTGGTATTTTTCGGGATTCACAAGAAAATACAACATAAAAAAAAATCTTTTATTTTATTTTTTTTTTTTTTTTTTTTCATTCATTCTTTTAATATAGTATAGTACGGTATGTACTACATGGACTTGGTACGAATGCCAATCAACAAAAACACACACACAGCTTTGAAACGAATTTTCAACCCACGGTTATATATATTAATAATTCGTTGTGCACTTCCTTAGCTCGGGCTAACAGCTACGTACACACAGGCTACAGTTTCATGGCCGGGATGTGCAGGATCACATTTTTTAAATTTTGAAATCAAATAAATAAAAACTTGAATTAACAAAATCAACGTCGATCTCTGCTGTATGACTTTTGCTGCATATACACAGTACTCTATGAAAGGGTGGCCTTTGATTTCCACTTTCAAGACCAGATGTCGACATCTTTTAGTTTAGATGTCGACATCAATAACTGACAAGTCGGTGTCACACCCGAGCATAAACACATTAATTGCCGAGTTACCGACTGTCTACATAAATATCTTGGAATCATTATGTGGGCATGTACATGTGGTAAGTCGACATATTCTTCTGTTTATGTCGACATCTTCCGATATGATGTCGACTTAATGCCTTAACGATGTCGACATTATTAAGTCGTAAGTCGGCAAATCGATGACAGAAATATGCCACCATAGTTTTAGATATGTTATGAAGGATAACAAATGGAGCAAATAACTAATGTCACGTATTTCTGTTAAACGACAACTTCCGGTTGGAAATAAGGGTGAAAGTTAAAAAGTGCATTTTTGTTTTCGAAAATAAAACCCAACAACATTAAAACCTCTTCTCAAGTTCTAGAAGGCCCAGATACCTATTATTAGGTATGTAGCATCCTGCATAAATGGCTACCATGTTTGTTAATATGAATGACCTTGATCCTCATTCAAGGTCACTTGGGCCAAAAATTCTAAAATCTTCAAATGACTTTTTGTGAAGTTCTAGAAGGCATAGATAGCTGATATTAGGTCTATAGCATGTTCACACAAATGCCTACTACATTTGTTATCATAATTGACAAAAAAAAAAAACAACAACAAAACTTAAACTGAAACCTTCATATGAATTCTTGTAAAGTTCTAGAAGGTCTAGAGACCTATTATTAGCACAGGGATCTGAGAATTAATTACATATGATATAACCCGCCTACCTTTAGCGGCTATAAAACACATTTCTAGTACATCGTCATAAAAACGGTTACTACCGTTGGAAAGAGTGATAATTTTCCTTTCAAAATCATTCTACATAACTATACAAAGTGTCGTCATTAAGACGATAAAAGCCCCATTATGACAAAAAGCTTGAACGTCAGCTAATTAAAATTTATACTGGTGGTGTGGCCGATATAATATGCATGAGCGAGGCTTCGGCTGCAATCTCATTGACCGGCTATGAAAAGTCCACAGTTGTATATATTGTAATAGTTACGGCGAAATCCATATATAGATGTACACTGTCCCGAAAAGATAGGAAAGATATGTGTACGCGCAACCGTGCGTGGTACATAACGTCATGCCTCACTTACTTTTTAAATTGAAATTTGTTTCATTTATCGCCTTTTTCTGTCACATGAGTAGTCATATTAACAGGCGAAGACGCGCGAAAATAAAGAAGGATGTCACACTTATATCAATAAATTGGAGAGAAAATGAAATCTAAATATAACTAAATGATGATATGGAATACCGGTCTATAACTTCGAATTTTCCAACAGAAGTTTATCACCTGAATTCTAATACATGTAGCAGTTTTCTCCTAGAACGAATAATCATACCCTGCCTCCACTCCGTTCACGACCATCTGTCAGATATCTTCCGTCCGTCATCGCAGCTTGTTTTCTCCCATAAAATTAACATCGAATTTTCATAACTTTGTCGATATGCTTTAAAACATATAAAATATAATATTGTAATTTCATTTCAGGAAAATCCACTTCATAAGTTGCAACAGCTTGTGGCCATCCCCACTCACAAACAAATACAGTTAAAAAACAAACCCTGATATCAAAACAGTAAGCAGCATCAGGGTAGACCCACAGGGATCTGAAAATTAGTTACAGATTATATAATACGTCTAAAATGGTCATCGGGTACTCCGGTTTGTCCATAATTATATAAACTGAAACTAATTCTCAGATAATGTGGGAGGATCAATGTAAAAACTCTAATGTATTGTTTGAAATAGGCACTGGTGATTTGATAATGCTTTATTTTTGTATGAATGTGTGTTTTTCTCGAGCTTACCGTGAATCTTGCTGACTTTGATTAATATGTGTTCAAAACAGTTCCATCACATTTTCATCTACGTAATAGATTACTTCCCTTTAATATTTCGCCGATCCATCCGATTATAGAATCGGATGAACGCCTGCTTTTAAATGGTTAGGCATTGTGTTCTTATAAATCGTTTATATCTACAATCTGATTAAAATCATATCTTGATTTCACGTCCGTCCGGTAAACCTCCTCTCTGTTGCGTCATGTCAAAAGGTATAAAGCTAATAGTACATGGTCCCTGTGATGTTGTACCACCTCGTTTATATGTTGTACATGTACACATTATATTAAGACATTTAGCATTATCGAACTTTCTTTGGGGCGAACTTCCAAAAATGTTTTTTTTTTGTTCATTAATAATGTCACTGAAGTCCAATTTATAGCCACGACATGAGTAAAAGAAGCCTTTGAAAGATGTTCTTACCTGTTCAAGACAATCTTGTTAAAATATGACATTAATGAGCTGCTAAGGTAAATATGTCTGAATGTCTGATGAAATCATGTTCATCATTTTTCCCATAGTAAAACTTTCCAACTGTCTTCATCGACCTTCATAGACACTTTTGAAAATTTTACAGTATTTATCATCACTGTTATTAACTATTGAACGACACTTGTTTTATCAACATGTATATCTTTACAAATGGTTATGTTAAGGCACGAATTACATTATATTCTGAATACACCTACACTACTAAAAGTGTCCAGAAATGCTGGGACGGGAATCCTGATTTTCAGTATTTATTTGGATTTTATTTACTGCCTAATTGTAAAATATATCAAAAGCTGAATTGTAGAAATTTGATCCGGTTTCCTGGATTGTTTGCACTGTACCAGGACAAGTTGCTGTGTAGGGTATTTGGCAGGGAATGGCATTGCATCCACATTGTTTCAACCCTTACTACGCCATCATATACCCTTACAACGCATATATATATATAAACATGAATGCTTTACTAAAAATATACTGGAATAGTTAACTAAAAGCATAAAAAAATCGGGGGGGGGGGGGGGGTGATGAAAAACTCACGGTAAACAGAAGTCTGTCATTTAAATATGCTCCATCGCCGACAGAGCATAAATGATATTCATCATTTGAACAATAATTGGTGTTTAATCGTGTATATATATGCCTAATTAACACAAAAAATAACCTAAAATGATTTATTTTGCTTTTAGTGCATGCGCAATCATTACTTCATTCCATATAAGATGCAGTGCGATTTTTTCGGGATGCAATTAATTAATTTTCATATATTTAACTTGAAGTAAAATTAGAAGCTCGAACTTTTCAATGGGGGTAATGGTGTAAAGTAAGTCACTTTTGTTACTGAAGAACAATGCTAAATCGTCTGCTCCTGTTTTTGATAGTGAAAGATTACTATTTGTCAGCGGTGGAGCATCTTTGAAAACCTTTGCAAGAGAACGCCAACAATAGCCCTATATTATTCTCTTTAAAACAAATAAGAAATTATAATTGGGATAATTATATTCAACACTTTTAGAAAGTGACATTTACGATTCTAAAATGTAAGGATATGCAAAGCAGCCTCTCGGGTAAAAGGTGCGCGTATGTTGAAAATGACAGGTAGTTAAGGCGCAAACGCTCATAAAATCAGTCAGGCGTGACGGATAAGGAATGAGAAAAGCACATGTATTTTCCACATGAACGAACAACGTGTCATTTGAAACAGATTAATCTAATCGATAAATTCCGCCACGTCAAACCTAAATATTGATCGATTTTGAATCGTGATAGACCTCATTATCTTTGTAATGGAATGATAAGTGGCGTCCGTTTTAAGAACTTGTCTATAACTAATATGTTTCCGATCAAATCAAATCCGTTTCACGGAACTAAATCTCAACACTGGAATATTTAACGAATTCCGGTATAAACAGTTGATTATACTAAATGTCTATTTCTGAAACAACAGCTACACAGTTTCTAAAGAAACCAATCAACACAATTCCATGTGTGCTATATTATTAAAACAGGCGAGAATAATTAAAGCTGAATACACTACTTTTTATTTAATAGTAAATTTGGCATATTCATTTGAAAATGTTCAAAGTTTCGATAACCTTTTATTAAACTTTGCTTTTCTTTCTGATGTAATTTTAATCAGAACAGATATGTTTAACAAGTTAATACAAAATCTAATAGATTTCCTCCATAATCCCTCGCTATCAACGATAAACCCGCGTACAGTGAAGATAATTGACGCGGTTATTGATTTTTTTTTTTTTTTTTTTTTTTTTTTGGTTATTGATGGTCAGTTCATTGTTTATTTCAGCAATTTTTAATCTAAAGTGGGTATTTAGGATTTTATAGATTTTATAGATTTTAGAGATTTACATGAGTTTGCTTCCCACCTTATATTAATGATTCAACTAAAACGAAATAACTTTTATTATTCTAAACACGATTCTTAAGACGTGTCACTATACAAATACTGCCGACCTTGACATTGAAGAGTGCAACATGTGTAAGTTCCAGCGTGAGATAAGATGCGAGTCGACGACACCAGCGCGTTACGTCTCCCTCGCTAAAAGGACGCGACCTACTTCCGGTTTTTACCACAGCTGCGCGTGAAGACGCTATATTTAGCCACGCGCACTCGTCTGTGACTCGACCTAAATGCGCGTCAACCAGCATGCGTCCTGTCAAGCGTGGGAAAATTATCATAAATGAAGTGTTTTATTCTCATGTCTGAAAGTGAGGGGAGTAAATTTAGACATTAGCTATTAAAACTGTCGCTTAAAGGAATTAGTTTCGAGGTGTTTCAATCAACGACCGCTAATAACTGTAGTGCCCTCCATGTGACGACTACACTACAACCAGGGAGGTATAAAGCCGAATCGACTTCTAGGGACAGTGTTTTGCTTTGATGGGGATATATTTTTAACTAAAAAGTTGTGCATAATTATATGAATTAATCAATATATATAATCGAACATGTGGTACAGTGATACAGAGTCAAAACTGGCTATATGGTAAAGGACGAAAACAAAAGGTTCTCTATTGATAAGTGGTCTATATATACAGGTCAAATTCTGCTTATGTGACCAGTCCACGATATACCGTGAACCTGAATACAATACACATAGCAGGTGCATTTTTAGCTCACCTGGCCCGGTTCATTCCCACTCAGCCAACATGTTATTTTTGCTATATAAACTTTACCTGAGTTTACCTGTGTAAAAGTTGGCTATAGTCTGTATCAACTATGTCGATTAATCCCAGGTGTAAAGGTAAAAAGGGAAGCAGAATTTAGCTGTATCCAATGAAAATATATTTCTTGTGAAATTATAAATTTAAAAAAATGGTGTGTACCAAATGTAAAAGTTTTTTTCTGGTTTATTTAATTAATCGGTAATTTACATTTTTTTTTATTACTTTTAATATCTTAATTAATCACAAATATATTTGAACACATATGCTTTCTTCTGTTTTCCTATTTAGGAAAGATTTTTGGTTTTGATGTATTCAAGTAATGAAACCTGTTGTCAGTTTCGGATACATTGCATATCACATTTACAATGTATATTTACAAACAAATGTACACTTTTTAGCTCATCAGTTTTCGGATAGATATACATGTGTATCCCAACGTCACTCCGACTATATATATGCTGCTTTGTCTCAATTTCCAGTTATTTTGGAGGAAGTTGACTTTATTTTTTATATTTGTTTCAAATTTTGAGAATTCATTAAAGTAAATAATGGTGTAACAATCTTTTAACATACAGTAGATTTAAGGAATCTACACCGACTGAGGGATAAATTAGATAATCATCGAAATAACACAGGCATAACAGAGATTTGTTGAACATCTCATGACTAGAAGTATCTATACCAAAGGGATATCATTCAACTCAGGAAAAAAATCGTTAATAGTTTCAATGGTATTATGGCATCTAAGTCTTAAGAGGTTTTTCTATGATGATATAGATGATCAAACGAAAACGATTCAGAAAATTATAGTTTTACTGTTGTGTTATCAAACTATCTACTTATTTGTTTCCCATGTGTAATCTAGACACTTACCGGTATATATATACATGTACATGTAAAGTGCGGTATATATATGTTCCCCGTTTTGTAAACCATTTGGCATTATTTTCTTTCATATTTTGGAAATTGGCTTAAATATATAAGTCTATATAAGATAATCATTGTTTTACTAGTATTTTACATACAATTTCTCAGCATCTGCATTTATATGAAAACCTATATATAAGAATAGGCTAATGAAAAATAACTATATTACAGCAGTATTAAAAAACAGTTTCTATCATCTAATTAAAGGGGGAAAAGTTACATTTGTTAATTTAACTATAATTTTATGTCTAAATGCTCAGAAAGCAAATATATATAGATTTCAAAATGATTGTTAGATTGCCATCAAGATGTGGAAAATTAACTATCTGTTAGTTTTGAATAAAATTATAGATCTTTACATGGTAAATGTGATTTTTATTTTAGAAAAATAATATCAGAATAAAAGTAGAGTACTAAAGTACCTACTGTGTCCTTATGGTACAAGTGTAGCACAGGTAAATACAGGTAAGTCATTTTCTAAAACAGACTATAACTTACCTGTAATTAGCCCCTATTGTTCTCTATTGTTCCTCCTCCTAATGTTAAAATAGGGTATGTTGGCTGAGTGGGAAGGGCCGGTGAGCTTATGTCATGGCGCGGCGTCCGTCGTCCGTCCGTCCGTCCGTCGTCCGTCCGTCAACATTACCTTAAAATCGCTACTAGTCATAGAGTTCTTTATGAATTCTGACCAAATTTGGCCAGAAATATCCTTTGGGGAAGGGGAATAGAGTTTGTATAAATTTTGGCTCTGACCACCCGGGGGCAGGAGGGGCGGAGCCCAATAGGGGAAATAGAGGTAAATCCTTTGAATCGCTACGAGTCCTAGAGTTTTGCATGTATTGTAACCAAATTTGGCCAGAAACATCCTTGGGGGAAAGGGAATAGAGCTTGTATAAATTTTGGCTCTGACCCCCTGGGGGCATGAGGGGCGGGGCCTAATAGGGGAAATAGAGGTAAATCTTTAAAACGCTACTAGTCATACAGTTCTACATGGCTATATAGAGGTTAATATTTAAATTCCTTTAGAAAAGAAACAATGAACCTGTATTCAGAACAAAACTTGGCAGTACAAACCAGGTGAGCGATACAGGCCCTCTGAGCCTCTTTTTATATGGAGTTGACGACGTAGCTAGGATTTTTACTGTACTGAGAGAGTAAAAAGTAATTATCATAAAATGTTCTGTAATGATTATGTCATTCTTGCATTGACCACTTTCAAACCAGATGGTTTTCAATAGATTACTGAAGAAAAATCATCATGTCAAAATTTTCGCCAAATTAATATTCCTTTCATAAGAAATGTAATGAAGCCCGTCTCGAACTTTTAATTTTAGCTCGACAAGGTTCGTTTGAAAAAATCTCATTATATGAACAAGGAATGAACACTCGTAAATATCCTTTATATCTTACCCTCACAAGAAATGCTTACCTATTTGTCGGGTTAAGAGTTAAAGAGTCACATATTTCCTAGCAACAGCGGAATAAACCTGGCAAGTACAGGAGAATCATCATAGTATCCATCATGTAATGGATCGATCATGTATCAGTATGATGTTTAGCGTGGTTGAGCACTATAACAGTTTATACTTAAAATTATTTTAATTAAGCATGGTGTTAATAAACAGGTCAATTTGTAAATATATTTTCAGAATATTATAATCTCTGAAATGTAAATACAAATTAAAATCAAATACAGTCTGGGATATTGGTAACCCATTTGCAGTTTCCATCGGCCGCATGGAAGTATAAACTCTAGTGCAAGGGAAGCAACTCCTATAAAATATCATGGCAGTCTGTTAGGATTTTTTTTTTAAATACAATTCATTTTTCGAATTAAAAAGAATTTCTGAATACATATATTTAATCATATTCTGAACGAGGTTATTCAAAACTTTTCTCAGGCAACCGAGATAGCCAAGTGTAGAATTATTTACGTAAAAATATCAGTAAAAAGGATTTTTTTTTGCATTTTTGCCAATTTAGATTTCGAGTCACGTAATGATATTTGTAACAGATAATAATTTCGTTAAATGTAATATTAGTCCTAGTTTTACTTTCAAATAACTTTTAACAATTAACAAATACGACAACTTTGTTACAAAATAAACATATAAATTCTTTATCAGGCTAACTCTATACATTGTGTATACACATTCTTCCTGTTCTACTGTTTTCATTGGCATTTCACGTTATATACGCATGTTTTGGAGGTAGAAGAAAATTAGGAGTACTCGGGGAAAAACACTTACCAACAACCATAATTCGTGTGAATTTTTAGAAATTATTTTTTTATGTGGAAATAATAAAGGCCCACTACCTTTCCGAAACGCCTTTAGATTTTTAAATTGGGAATGTAAAACAAGATCGATAATTTTGTAGAGTCGCAAAAATTATTAACTAATCGTTAATACTACATCTATCATCACCTTCAGAACGATTTGATAACGCGGGTCGTATTATGTTTCCCGCCGTCGTCCTAAATACCGGTCGGTAGTTGACTATCACTGCGCCAGACGGCAAAACAGCGAATTGACACTCCACTGTTTTCATATATTACGCAGGAAATCTTGCATATGTTTGGTGTCGTAACCTTATTTTATGTCATCAGTACGCATTTTCTGATGTTATTTATGTTTTTTAAGAAACCTTTATATTTTGCTCCGGAAAGGTAATGGGCCTTTAAAGGCCCACTACCTTTCCGGAGCAAAATTTAAAGGTTTCTTAAAAACATTAATTACAAAAGAAAATATATATCGATGGCTTAAGATGAGGTTACAACACCAAACATATGCAAGATTTCCTGTCTTATGTACGATAACAGTGGAGATTCATTTCGCTGTTTTGCCGTCTGGCGCAGTGATAGTCAACTACCGCGCGGCATTTAGGACGACGGCGGGAAACATAAAACGACCCGCGTTATGAAAATTAACATTTTATTTATTCTAATTAAACAGTTCTGAAGGTGATGATGAGTGTGCTAGTAAATGTATAGTTAATAACTTCTGCGACTCTACAAAATTATTGATCTCGTTTTACATTCCTTTTTTAAAAATTAAAAGGCGTTTCGGAAAGGTAGTGGGCCTTTAAGGCTCTAGCATATGATATCTTTATCGATTGCGAGTCAGATCAGTGTCACATTTCTTATGTTTTTGATAATATGAGGGGTGTTCCAAAATTATTGTTATTTTGGTGATTTCTCTTTGATAGAAGTAATTCTGACCATTTTACTTTGCCCTGTCCCCCGAAGTACTCCCCTTCTGCATTTATGCATCGTTTCAACCGATCGATCCACTTTTGGAAACAGTTTTCGTACTCTTGAATTGGTATACTCATAAGATACTGGTAAATGGCAGAGCCATTTTGACAAAATGTTTATATGTTAAGTACTACCTTTCCGAAACGGCTTTAGAGTTTTTTAAAATTGGGAATGTAAAACAAATCGATAATTTTGTAGAGTCGCAAAAATTATTTACTAATCGTTAACGTATTTAAATAAAATGTTTATTTTCATAACGCGGGTCGTAAATACCGGTCGGTAGTTGACTTTACACTGCGCAGACAGCAAAAACAGCGAATTGACTCTCCACTGGTTTTCATATATTACGCAGAAATCTTGCATATGTTTTGGTGTCGTAACCTTATTTTATGTCATCAGTACGCATTTTCTGATGTTATTTATGTTTTTTTAAGAAACCTTTATATTTTGCTCCGGAAAGGTAACTTTAAGGCTCTAGCATATGATATCTTTATCGATTGCGAGTCAGATCAGTGTCACATTTCTTATGTTTTTGATAATAAGAGGGGTGTTCCAAAATTATTGTTACTTTGGTGATTTCTCTTTGATAGAAGTAATTCTGACCATTTTACTTTGCCCTGTCCCCCGAAGTACTCCCCTTCTGCATTTTATGCATCGTTTCAACCGATTGATCCACTTTTGGAAACAGTTTTCGTACTCTTGAATTGTATACTCATAAGATACTGGTAAATGGCAGAGCCATTTGACAAAAATGTTTATATGTTAAGTATTTAGCTGTTAACTACACTTTTAATTGTATTGGAATGCAAGTAAATGCCCGGGCGCTAAATATGCCAAATAACAAGATTAACGAATCGGTTGCGAGATCTTGAAATTTGCAAAGCCGTAACTCGTTCATTTTTTCAATATTTTTTACACTGTTTTTGACAACGTTTATGTTAAGTATTTAGCTGTAACTTCTCTTTTTAATTGTATTGGAGTGCAAGTAAATGCCCGGGCGCTAAATATGCAAATAACAAGATTACGAATCGGTTGCGAGATCTTGAATTTTGCAAAGCCGTAACTCTTTCATTTTTCAATATTTTTACACTGTTTTTTGACAAAATGTTTATATGTTAAGTATTTAGCTGTTAACTACACTTTTAATTGTATTGGAGTGCAAGTAAATGCTCGGGCGGTAGATATATGTTCCCCGAATGGTCTAATATTTGCAAATAACAAGATTACGAATCGGTTGCGAGATCGTGAATTTTGCAAAGCCGTGACTCTTTCGTTTATAAATATTTTCATGCAATTCTTTAGATAAAGTATCTATTCGTTACGTATCTTTCTGTAGAGTATACTTTCAACGGCGTTTGAATGAAAATAAAAGCACATCGGATTTATACATATAAATAACAAGATTACGGTTCAATAGCGAGATCGCTAATTTAGCGAAGCCGTACCGTTTTCGTTTTTCTATAATTTCATACTTTTTTCGACAAAATTATCTATATGTTATGTATCTATCTGTAAACTATACTTTTAATGGTATTTTGGTACCAAGTAAAGCCCGCGCGGTAGATATATGTTCCCCGGATGGTCTAATATTTGCAAATAACAAGATTACGAATCGGTTGCGAGATCGTGAATTTTGCAAAGCCGTGACTCTTTCGTTTATAAATATTTTTCATGCAATTCTTTAGATAAAGTATCTATTCGTTACGTATCTTTCTGTAGAGTATACTTTCAACGGCGTTTGAATGAAAATAAAAGCACATCGGATTTATACATATAAATAACAAGATTACGGTTCGGTAGCGAGATCGCTAATTTAGCGAAGCCGTACTGCTTTCGTTTTTCTATAATTTTCATACTTTTTTTTTTCGACAAAATTATCTATATGTTATGTATCTATCTGTAAACTATACTTTAATGGTATTTTGGTACCAAGTAAAGCCCGCGCGGTAAAATAAAAGTTCCCCGGGCGGTCTTATATTTACAAATAAACAAGATTGCGATTCGATTGCGAGAGATCACGAATTTTGCGAAGCCACTTCTCTTTCGTTTTTAATGCTTCCATACTATATTTAGGCTGATTATTTATATATAATGTATTTATCTGTAAACTTTACTTTTGACGAAGTTTGGATGAAAATAAATGGTCTTAAACTACAAATATCAAGAATCCGGATTGCTTGCGAAGCCATACAGCTTTCTTTTTTAAATATTTTCACACTACTTTTTGGCCAAATTATTCATGTGTTAGGTAATTATATGTAAACTTTATTTATATTGGTGTTGGTATGCAAATTAAAGCCCGGGCGGTCTTATATTTACAAATAACAAGGTTACGGCTGTTCACTGTGGTTAGGTTGTGAGATCGCGAATTTCGCAAACCCGTACTTCTTTCGTTTTTCGATGTTTTCATGTTATTTTTGGTCTAAATTATTAATACGTTAGTTATCTATCTGTATACTATACTTTTAATGGTGTTTGAATGAAAATGAAAGCCCAGGCGGTCAATATGGATTCCCCGGGCGGTACCGGGCTTTGCCGGGCTCTGCCGGGCTCTGCCGGGCGGTACCGGGCAGTACCGGGCTGTAATTAGTATCACCGCCTATGATTTTGGAGGAGAAAAAACGAAAATAACCAAAGCTCGGGCTCTGGTTTTAAAGCTCGGGCTCGGGGCGGGCTACATGGTTTAGCCACCACCTACTTCTTCTTTCTCCTGCATAGGAACACCTCCTGTGTGAAGTGATGGAGTCAAAACAGCTGATGCGAGAGATCCTCCACAACTCAAGCAAGTCACCCTGCAATATTCCCACTGCAATTAGTACGACCAAAGAAAATCCGGAAGTGTCTCGAAGATGACAAGCATTGAATCGAAGTCGGTGACAGAATGTTGCTACAACATGCAGTGCTCGATATCCAAAATGAATTTAGAAAGATCATAAACAAAATAGCAAGCACATATGAACTGGTGAATCTTGAAATATTTAACTGTTTCGCAGAAGGTAATTTTAAAAATGCAAACATCAGAATGCCGCTTTTTGGAATCGAGAAGACAGTGCCCTCGGATCCACCAACACCATGGATCATAAACACGATCGAGTTCGATGACGTTTTTGATTTGAGAATTTTAGAAGCGCTAACGAAGATTGATACGCTTGACGATAAAACCATTGATCCAAATTTGATGTTGGCGTACAAGTCACTCGTAAATTATATTGCAGGTAGTAAACTATGATACAGAATGTGTATAGTACACCTGAATGTACGCAGGTCTGACCACAGGGGGTTACACTGTAATATATAATATATATTTTCATCACTGGTACGTATATCCTTGGATATAACGTACCCAGTGACTGACATGAATTACCACATGTGACAGGGTTTGATGTTCTGTTTAATAACATATTGATGCTATTATACTGCAGTATAATTATTGACATGACGTCAAATTCCTGTGAAATTACAATGAAAATAACAATAATCTAATGTATTTTATATTTATCTTGACTCTGGATTGTTATTTTAATTGTTATTCATCACAAACCTTTGTGCCTGGAACGAATACTGTAATAAGGCCAAAAAAATTTATATGCATGTTTCAGGTTACATGACTGAAAAAAAAATAGGGTAGGTCGGTCGGGATTTTTTTATTTTATTTTTTAGGAGGGGTGAGGGAGGGTCAAGTGGCTTTATAACTACATTAAAAAGTAATTTAATAATACATGTAAGTTGTCTTTCAGGCTTTAGGATGGCTAGAAGTCTTTTATTTGTCATTACAATATTCGTAATTGATCTTTATCTGGATAAACTTAAAGTATGCGTAAAAATCTAAGCTGAAAACTTCATACACAACATTTTTGTTTTGCAAAAGTGTGATAAAATAGCTAGGGTCGGAAGTAAAAACTAGGGTCGGTAGGGGTACCTGAAACATACATATTTTTTTTTTAGGCCTAATGCATGCACATATTAAGTAAAATAATGATAACACTGTATGTTCATAATATTCAATACAGAAACTTATTAGGCTTACATAGGAACATATTTTTCAGGGTAACAGACAGTGTTCTCCCTTACGGTTTTTTTCCTGTTGGTCCTAAGGACCGACTGGCTCTAAAAGTTAATGGTCCTGGTGACTGAAACTTATTGGTCCTTACAAAATTACCTTGTAGTTTATATAATTACAATTCACAAGCATATTAATAGTTTTACTAACAAAATATTTCCGCATATCCGGATTAGTATCTAATTGCGCTCTCAACAAAGTTGACTGAAAACCAGCATATTAAGAAACTTGTTTTGTACAGTTTGATCTTCAACCATTCTACAACTCCACTGCTACATTTTTGTTTAATATATCCTCTATTTGGACCAATAATTGCCGGTCAAAGGACCAGGTACATGGAAAAAGTTGTCTGCCCGACTTTAAAGTTGCCGGTTACGGACAGGCGTTAATTTCGAACGCTGGTAACAGAAATATTTTATTGGACTGACCCTTTATTTCTGGCAGATCTATAATTATTTTGTGGCTGCCAAATAAAAATTTACATTACCCTGTAAAATATTTTCCTATGTGAGCCAAATACCCTTACATATATTCCACTATCACACTTGGTGTTGTAAAATATCCCGCTTACCTGTTAAATACTAAACTTATTGTCGCCTTCTGAACATTAATTGAAATAAATCAAATGTTAATTTTTCATAGCAGGGATCTTATGTTTCCAGTCGTCATCCTAACAGTGGTAGGGTTAACAAGAGATACAAAACTATATTTTCTGGTATACTGTAAACATTTTGTTCTCTTCTTGCAGAAAAAGAAAAGCATGATCTATGTTTATCAAGGATTTGCAAAGCACAGGATGGAAGTTTGCCAGAACCATCCTCTGAGACTGACATAGCCTATGCTCTAGGTGTCCATTTGTTTGGCCCTCTGACCGGTGGATCATGTGTCGTAGATAACCACTCAAGGTCAAAGAGTTGTCCTGGTGGCTGCAAAGCTACAGCACAGAAAGGACCTACAGGCATTGGTAAGGATATTGTAATGTTAGACATGCAAGGAAACATCCTGGATACGCCAGGGGTTACTATCACTGACATTATATCCACCCCTGAACTATCTCATAGTAAAGCTGGATGTTTTTTTTTGTTTGTTTGAGTTTTATGGCCCATCAACAACTAAGTTCATTTAGGGCAAAAAAATTAAAAAACCAAACTGGAGGCAGTTCAGGAGAAAAAACCTGACCAATCACAGAAAGAGTGATGCCCAACTTCAAAGCAACATAGTCCACCGCAGTGCATCATTATACAATTCCTTTGATGTACAATCAAAGGATCAAATTGCTGGAACCTGTGCCTTCTGTTACCTCCAGATTTACTTTGAGATAGTCCAGGGGTATATATAACATCAGTTATAGTATACCCTGGAGTATTGAGGATAGCAATGGAAGAAATTCTACAAAATAAAAAAAAATTGAAAAGAAAAATATTCTCATGCAAATATGTAATCTGATGAAAACTTACATCTTAATAACTGTTTAATAGAGGATCCGACAACATCTCATAAGGAATCACAACTTTGGTGACCTTTATTCCATCTGTTCTGCAGATGAAATGCATTTGCTACACCTAGCTACATCAATTGAAAATAATATTTTGTCCCAGTATCTTTTTGGCGAGATGACTACATACACAAAAATATTTCTAACAGCTCTTTAAAACTATTTGATAATCTGTCATTCTCTTCCAAGATTCTGGAAGCAGCAATTTGATTGGCCAATTTGAAAAGGTCACCAGACCATGACCCCTAATGAGAGGTTGTCAGATCCTTTATCAAACGCAGTGATAATAAGAATCTGTATATAAATGACATTGGCAAATATTTGTTGACAGAAAGAATAAGATTCTAGAGTTCTTTCCCTTTATCTGACTAGATTTATGTTCGGTTACAATATATATACCTGACATTCCAGTTATCTTTTTTTGTACTTAAAAATATATGTATATCTAAAATTGAACCATTATGGTGAATTCACACAATATCCTATATAGCCACCCTCTCTATACTCCAGGGGTTAATATCACTGATATTATATCCACCCTATAGTAAAACTTGAAGCAATAAGAAACACAGTTGATTTGAATGGTATTTCGATTTACATCAATGGAATTATATTTTGGTACACTGTGGTTGACTGTTACTTTGAAGTAAGGCGTCACTCTCTCTGTAATCATCAAAGAAAGTCTCTGCAGGCTTGTGATTGGTCAGTTTTGTTTTTTTTATTCTAAACTGCCTTCAATGATCAATATTTCTATATTGCCTACTAATCCGAGTATGTAGGGTGATATCATATAACCACATGCACAATGTTGATTAGAATATTATATTTTGAATAAATTGGTTATCTTCTCTTCAAAACTGACATCCTGCTAAAGTTAAATTATGTCAAACATATTTTCCCAAGATAGGTAAAGATAGATTCTTATCGCTGGCACTTTCAGGGTTGACACCATCTGAAAGGCGATATTTTTAATGTCATTGAAACAACATTGTGACGTAACATAATTTAAAAAGGGAAGGTATTTATAAACTGAAAGTTAATATTTGTCCATGGCACTAATTACTGCTCAGTGCTGGTTTAAAAATTTTTATAAACATTTTTTTCCTGCATAACATGGTTAAGTTGAAAAAATTGTGAATGGTATACCGTAAATAACCAATTTCCACAGATATCTAAATGTTCACTCAATGGAATTTTCCTTGTACTAGGTAACATATTTGCTGTCTGTGTGCGCGAATTATCTATATATTTTCTGCACTGAATAAGCTAATTTTCTGTAAAACATGTAAATAACCAATTCAATGATTTTCAGGAAAAAGTAACAAAATTTTTTGTGCGATGATGTTTATATCAATAAATCTAATATTTTGAAACATTTTTTACATTTTAGGTGCCGTTCAAATTTGGCATGGGTTTGCTGACATCATAGTGAATCATAAGATCCCAGTGAAGGTTTGGAAGGAGGTTACAGATGTTTGTACAGCTGGGCTCGATAGAGACAGTGACGAGAGTTCTGATAGTGAAACAGATGAAAGTCCAGGTTCAACGTATTCATCAGATATTATGTCAATGAAACAGCCACTTTGTCAGTTAATAGCACAAACCATTACCAACAGTTTTGCTCAAGTGAATCAGAATAAACAACTTTCTAATTTCCTTATTCCTGCATTTGGCTGTTCTAATAAACAAGTAGTGATTTTTGGATATGACTCAGAAAATGACATTCTTGTGAAAAAAAATTGACCCTATTCTTCTTTGGACTAGTACAGATGATGACAGATGGCATCTGTCAGTTTCTGCTGTTGTTCATATCTGGATGTACATTCACTTTCAACTTCTGATGATTCCGTCTTTAACTAAAAGATGCGAAACCAACATTCAATCAAATTTTCATAAGTGCAACACAGTTGAACTCTTTCGGAGATACTCAAGATGTCATACAAAACAGTTTCCACTGGAGGAGCGTGTCAATCTTCTCAGTTCACCACATACACGTATCAGACCAGTCAAGAAAATTAAGTTGAATTGATTTGTCTCTTAACTGTTTCTAAAAGATGGAGTTTGCTCAGGATTGCATTGTTTACTCAAGTTTCTCGGCATTGTTTAACATAACTTCAAACTTGTGTTGTGAGGATTTAATTCTGAAATCCTTGAAGCAGGACTGTTTTCTAAATTATAAGTTGCAAAATTGCTTTTAGAACTTTTAGAGATGGATTCAGTAAAGGCCGTTGATTAGTAAATGTTAATTAAATAGAATTGTATAACAAATAAGTTACAACTATTAAAGACATTATTCACTAAAGTGAATACAGTTTTTCTGCATGACTTCAATACAATTGTTTTATTTACATATGTTTATAATTTATTGGAATATTAACATACACTCAACAAAGGTAAACAGTACATTATCATAAAAAAATTACTAATTGTAATATACATATTATTTGATTAAGTGATTCTACCATTGTTTGCCTCGATTATGTACTTATCCAATAAATTAAGATCTTTTAGGTTATATGTGTATTAAGCAATTCAATAACTTTGTAAACAGATGGCTTTACCCAAAAATAGTTTTTAATGTATTTTTCTCCAAATAACTGAAAATTTTGGATAAAAAAATAAAAAATGATATTCATTTTCTATTTCGAAGAGTCTCTTCATTATCTATTATTCCTTTGAACATTTCTATATCTTTCTGTTTCGATTGCAAGACTATGAGTCGAAAGACGGAGTTTGGTTACAGAAATTCTACGTTGTTTTGAAAGATGCAAATGTGTATTACCGTTAAAATAAAAAACCAAATATTCCAAGTTGTGGGTCTATAATGTAATATTTACAGTCACTGGTGAATTGATAGTATAAACCCCGTTGATTTCAACCAAAGGCTACTCAACTTTATTTCTCGATAGATTGAGTATGTCACGCGCAATTTGGAGCCGCGCGGATGAATTTATGGTGGTCCAAATCAGAAACTTTTGGTGTTTTCAGTACCGAACGTACGTTCGATGAACATGTAAGCTTACATGTATCAAAATAGGTTTGAACAAATATACATGTACGTGTGTAAATACAAATGTAGAAAAGTTACATTGTTTATGTTACTACCGTACCTCTTTGAGCAATGCTTCCGTGCGTATGATAAATAAACAATGTTGTACAATGTACAGTTTTGCACATTCCGATGACGTCGCAATGTTTACATGTTGTGTGTTGGTGAGTCTGTGTTGTTCGCTACAACATGTAGCCTAGATCTACATCCTATTTGTATTTTTTTAACATCTTTGGTTGTACGCGAATGGATAAGATATGTAAGGACATCATCAGTCTTTGAGTTGGATAAGTTTATAACCAAAACGACCTAGCAGGACAATGCATTTTTGTTCATCTCGGGGACAGACAAGTTTGGGTGTTTCGAAATATCAATGAAACGGAATCCTACAATTGTAGCTTTACAATACTTGTAATAGATATCTCTAATATTTATTGAAGTGTTTGAAACAACAATATAAATATAAGCTAACATTTTGAGAGCAGTAAACGTTTACAGTAGTGGGCCTACCTGTGTTTGTACATGTTCCTCGAAACGACGTCCGATACATTTGAATCTCCAAAATCCGGAAATAATGACATGGAACTATGTAAACATCTGTATTTTCAAGAAATTTCAAACGTGAACTGATTAAGTAGAACTCAAGTGATCACAAAATTGAAGAAACTCTCTGTTTGTCACACTTCCTTGACACAGGCGGTTTGAATCGGACGCCGCGTCACATCTACGTTAAATATCCTGCCACTGAAAATGTGTAAGCGTGGTGTAATCATACGAAGCATAAGATTAAAAACCAAAAATGAATACAACAGATTCATTTATGACATACCGGGAAAACCAACCAGATATGGAACTCATTTTATTGTTCATTTTAAATTTCCGCCATGCTCCAAATGCCTGTCCGAACCAAGACGATATAATTCAAAATTTAGTCTTATAAAGAGCAAAAACAGCATAAACTGTAAAGAACTGTTTCACTCTATCATCCTTAGAACCACCAGAAAGAGACCAAAATAAATGAATGGACGCTCCACTTTAACGTATACTCATCATTTCAAAATAATTGGCGTTTAATATTTAATATTTCTACCACAATAGGCGGTGTTATTCAACTCTCAGGTCATTGAAGAAACACTGCAGCTGTTGATTAACAATTTGTTGTGGTATAAACTCTGTACGCATTCTGATTGGCTGACATGGTGAACTTTGACCGAACTACTTCTTTCCCAGTGTCATGTCATCATTGTCAACGTCATCAATAATCAAATGACGTCATTCTATGTTGTGATGGCCGCTTGACTTCCAAAACTGCTGTTGGAAAGCGTATGCGCCGTGGTCATTGTGTCAAAATATGTGACGTTTTCATACATGTTAAATTGACCTTTAGTACTAATAATACATCTTGCCGGACAAGAATTTTACTGATGAGTTTCGTAGTTTTAATGTGTATGAAACGAATTTGATCTTGACGGTAATGGCTTGATGATTATCTGGCGGGAAATAGACGATGCTGTGTCGTGCGAATGCTTTTACATGTATACATGTAGTCCGACATTGAGTTTTATTAGCTCACCTGGTCCGAAGGACCGAGGTGAGCTTATGGGATACCGCAGCGTCCGGCGTGTGTCGTCCGGCGTTCGTCGTCCGGCGTCCAGCGTCCGTCAACAATCGACTTCTTCTCAATAACCGCTGGTCGGATTTCAACAAAATTTGACTGGTAGCATCCTTATGGGCTACTTACTGAAAATTATACAAATGATGGGGCTGACCCCACAGGGGCCTGAGGGGCGGGGCCAAAAGGGGTCAATTTGGCTATTTCCATATAAACGACTTCTTCTCTGAAACCAAGCATGGGATAGCACCCATAATGCAATGGTAGTATCGTTATAGGGTGGGGATTCAAAATTGTACAAATGATAGGTCTGACCCCCGGGGGGCCTAAGTGGCGGGATCAAAAGGGGTCAATTTGGCTATTTTCATATAAACAACTTCTGCTCTGAAACCAAGCATGGAATAGCACCGATAATGCAATGGTAGCATCCTTATAGGGTAGGGATTCAAAATTGTACAAATGATGGGGCTGACCCCCCGGGGGCCTGAGGGGCGGGATCGGGGCCAAAAGGAGTCAATTTGGCTTTTTTCCATATAAATGACTTCTTCTCTGAAACCAAGCATGGGATTACGATCATAATGCAATGGTAGCATCCTTATAGGGTTGGGATTCATAATTTTGCAAATGATGGTGCTGACCCCCTGGGGGCCTGAAGGGAGGGGTCAAAAGGGGTCAATTTAGTTATTTGCATATAAACGACTTCTTCTCTTATTTGCATATAAACGACTTCTTCTCTGCAACTAAGCATGGAAGAGCAATCATAATGCAATGGTAGATCCTTATAGGGTTGGGATTTGAAATTGTACAAATGATAGGGCTGACCCCCGGGGCCTGTGACGGCAATAGATGCGGGGTCAAAAAGGTCAATTAGGCTACTATTTTTTTTTGTATTTTTTATTTTTGAAGAGATTTTACATGGGTACAAAAAGCATTTACATATGATATTCAATATTCATTATTTAAATCGTAAAATTCATTTACAAACTTTGAACTTCTCTAATACTGTAAAGTTATTTACAAGGGTTGCTAGATATAATGCACTCTCAAGGTGTTCATTGAAAAAAACAAAATTTACTCTCTCTGTAGATATGTATCTATGCATTATATATATTAATTAGTTAGTATGTGTTTTCACATATATATAATACTCGACTGGATTATAAAAAAATATTTGCCGTGTAGACAAAGTGGTTTACAGTATCAGGTATTCCCTATACAATATGATAGTAATTTTCTTGATTTTTTATTGAACAATTAATGACAGAAATTTGCAAGTTGCACCCTTTTAGAAAAGCAAAAGAAGAGATTAATTAAAAAAGAAGAAAAGCAGAAAGAACTGAGAGAAGGAAGAAGTGGCAATGGACTGACAAGGCTCATTATTCTCAATGAGATTTATAAAATCATATGTAAAAAGATTAGATACCACACCAAGATCATGCAAAAAAGAAATTAAAGTATATTAAGAGAAAAAGTTTAAAAAGTGACATTTATTCTAAAAAAACTTTCCCATTTTCTCCACTCATTGACAAATTTCATAATATGTGTTTGCAATGTATGGTGGTTGCAATGTATTTTTCAGTCCTGTACATATCCTTCAAAAGATTTTTAAACGCATTCATTGATAAACCAATTTGGAGACATCTAGCACTATAAATATATTGCTTTAGTACTAAAATGACAACATTATCTGTATAATTTTTACAATTAGAGAGTCCAAAAATGAAAGATTCCTTATAAACGAAAATGGAATTAAAAAGCATCTCTAATATGGATTCAAAATTTGATAGGAATAACTGAACATGTTCACAGTCCCATAATGTATGAACTATAACTAGTCTCAATTTCAGTTTTACACTGATGACAGTAAGGAGTGTCTACAAGGCCTATTTTAAACAGATATGAATTTGTGGTTAAAATATACTGATTAATTCTAAACTGAAGCCACTGCAATTTTGTGCTTTTGGTACTGATAAAAGGAATAATGTATTTTTGTCTCCATTTTTGATTGTCAAAACCAAAAATATCATCCCATTTTTTTCTTCCTGTAGCAACAGTAGTATTCTGGCAAAGTGCCTTATAAAAATCACTTGCTCCTTTTTTATGCTTAACAAATATTTCTAATTTTTTTGGGATGAATGGGTAATTTAAAATCCTATTGGAAATTTCATCTGATGAGAAAGTTTTTTTAATGGCATTGATTACACCTTGATATGTAAGAAAATCTGTATGCATATTAAATTTCTGATTAAACTCATATAGACTGTAAAACACAACATTTTCAATATTTTTTATCATATCATTCAGGACTACAACACCCTTCTGAAACCATTCTTTATAAAAAAAAACTTTTATTGTTAATTTTTATTGATTTATTATGCCAAATAGGAACTTTAAGAACATCATCATTTTTCTTTTTAATATTTTCAGACTTTGGAGTAAGTTTACACCAACTTTTGAAAACATCTTTCCAAAACAGGTTTTTACAGTTTTGTTGACATTTTGAAATATAATCACTACCACAATGCGCTAATATGTTTTCATTACCAAACCTTTAAAGTACAAGCTCCATTTTCCCTCTGATGTATACAACCTACGTATCCATGTTAGTTTCAGAGAGTCAATAAAGGATTCTAAATGAATCATTTTAAGTCCACCCTCATGAAAATTTTTAATAGTTATATCTCTTTTTATCTTCTCAGATTAACCATTCCATAAAAAGTTATAGAGTTCTTTTAAAATAGGCTATCCGGATTTGGCAAAGCTATGAATAGGTGATTAAATTGAGATATCAAAAGAGACTTGATAATATGTATTTTGCCAACAGGTGTGAGATTTCTTCTCTTCCAGGTATTTATCAAAGATTTAAGTTTAACTAATTTTTTATCATAGTTTAGTCTGGGGATTCTATGTAAATCAACACTGAAGTCTATACCTAAAACTGTAAATTTTGTTATACCCCATTGCAAATTCCATTCTAGGAAATATATATCATCACTATATTTTTTACTACCAATCCACACAACTTGTGTTTTGCTTTTGTTTATTTTCAGACCAGATATTTTTGCAAAGTTATTAAGCTGGTTCACAGATTCCTTCAAAGATATTTTCCTATCGTCTAAAATAAGGGAAGTATCATCCGCATATTGAGAAAGAACTATTGGAATACTCTCTAAATTTATACCTTTGATATTCTTATTCTTTCTAATTCTAATCGCAAGTATTTTGACACATAAAATAAATATATAGGGAGCAATAGGGTCACCCTGATGACAGCCTCTTTTGACTTCAAAGAAGTTTGAAAGATTTCCACCTTGATTTATATAAGAAAGAGCATTAGAGTGCAAAACTTTTATCCATTTACAAATATCGGACCAAAATTAAAAAAAGAGAGAACCCTGTTAATAAATTTCCAACTAACAGAATCAAAAGCCTTTTCAAAATCTATAATTAAAAGCATACCAGGTATATTAATATCTTCTGCAAATTCCATAATGTCATAGATCAATCTAGTGTTTTCACCTATATACCTACCTGCAATAAAACCTGTCTGATCTCTACTTATCAATTTGTTTTGAAAAAATTTCAACCTACATGCAATTGAGCCAGATGCAATTTTATATACAATATTAAGCAATGAGATTGGTCTCCAGTTTTTCAAAAACTCTAGGTTTATCCCCCTTTGGTATACATGTTACAATTCCCTGCCTTTGAGTTATAGATAATTCCCCTTTATAAAACCATAATTAATTGACCTAACAATGAAGTGTCCTTATTTTCCCCAAAAACATTTAAAAAATTCTGCAGTGAAGCCATCGGAACCAGGACTTTTGTCATTCTTCATTTTCTTTAAAGTATTAGCAGCTTCCTCAATAGAAATAATTCCCTCTAACAACATAGATTCTGTCTGATTTAGTTTTGGAACATCATTATCATTATTTAAAAAATATCAAGATCAATATCTTCAATTTCATTACTGTTACTGCATATGAATTTTCATAAAATAATCTTACTTCATCTAAAATGTCTTCTTGTTTTGAAATGATTTCTCCATTATCTTTCTCTATAACTGGAATTATTTTTTGAAGTATAGTTCCGATTTTCTAGGCTTAAAAAATACTTGGTAGGTTTTTCACCTTCTTCAATCCATTTGGCTTTGGAACGTATGATATTACCCTTCAGTTTATGTTGCATTATTTTTTCTAACTCTTTCTTTTTTTCATCTAATTCTTCAAAATCATGATTGTCCTCTCTTGCCTCTAAATATCTAATAGACTCAATAAGAGTATCTTCTTCAATATTTTGTTGTTTTTTCTTGAAAGATGAAAAAGATATTGTTTTCCCTCTAATTTCAAGTAGGAGTGTTTCTAAAAAAAGTTGTTCATTGATTCGAAACTGAATATCATTATCAGAAATGTTCTCAAGAGAATCAATGTTATATGCTGGAATAGCATATTGTATTTTTACTTCTGAAATAAGCTTATTTATTGTGTCTCAGTATTCTCTATCATGCAAAAGCGAATTATTAAACTTCCATAAACCTTTACCCTTTTTAAAATCATTAAATCTAACTGATATATTTGGTGATGAATGATCTGTACGGTATCCGGTATCTATATAAGAACTAAGTATATTGCCTATCATGTTTCCTGATACTAAAAAAAAGTCAATACGTGCTTATTTTAAGGGGTTAGATCTTCTCCATGTGTATCTTCTAGTGTCTGGATGATGCTGTCGGTATATATCAATTAATCCTAGTTCTTCAATAATCTCAATAATTTTATCTCTAGCTTTTGGGTTGTTTGTCTGTTTATAACTTTGATCATAGTCAAGGTCTGGGTCTAAGACTAGATTATAGTCTCCACATATAATATGAAACTCACTATCAAAATTGAAAACAGCATCTAAAATTTTGTTATAATTTAATTAAAAATCAGGCGTGTCTGTATTTGGCCCATACACTGTAATTAAAGTTATTCTTTTCCCACTAATAGATAAGTCTAAAGCTATGAAATTCCCTTCAGTATCCCTCCTTTCCTTGACAACTTTAAATTCAAAATTATTTTTTTTATAATTGATTGCTATCCCCTCTCGAGTTTGACTTAAAAGAACTAAAGTGACATGTGTATCCCCATTCTGCCCTGACAAGATTTTCTATTTCTGGTGTGAAATGAGTGTCTTGAATACAATAGATGTTAAACTTCTTTTTTCTTAGGAATAAAAATACATCTTTTCTTCTGTTTTTATCGCCTAGCCCCTGGCAATTAGCTGATAAAATTCTTATATCTTCCATGATATCTATATTTATTATGTACATGTAATATCCATTTGAATAATTCGCCCTGTCAGACCAAAGTTCCATAGCCAAGAAAATAATAAGCAGAGATAGTAGTCAGGAGAGATGAGAGAGAAAAAAGAAAGAATATAGTGTTTAGCAGAAAACAGAACTTCAAAAGTAGGAGCAAAACAAAAAATAAAAAACACAGAGAGAGAAAAAAACATAACATGTTTCTAGACAAAAAGTAGAAAGATGTTTTGCAAAATTACCCAGGTACATGTAGCTATATATATATAACAGAGCCCGACGCCCCGCCAACAATGCATTGTAAAAATATACAAAAATTACCCTCTTAAAGTTTAATTAACATCTATATAACACAGGAGTATCAATTTAAACTTAACTGTTACGTTACACACTCACACTGCATTGTTGACAGAACGTCAAGCTCATGTATATACATCCTCGATACCCCAGGGCTTCCGATCACTTACGATCTCTACACCCCTGGACTATCTCATAGTGAAATTGAAGGCAGCTCAGCGGAAAAACAATTGACCAATCACAGGCTAGCAAAATCATTTCATTTGAAAGACAACAGTAGAGAGCGACGCCTAACATCAAGGGCACAGAGTATCAACCGCATGTGTACCGTTATAAACGGCTCTTACATCAAAAGACAAAGGGGTTTACCTGTTCAATTCTGTTGCCAATCCAGTTTTCACTATGAGATAGTGTCCCAGGGGTGTAGAGATCAGGAAGGTGATCGGGAACCCCTGGAATATCGAGGAAGATGCCGCAGGGCCTCGTTACTATGATGATAATATAGAAAGACCGTCTAAAATTTACATTACAATACATGTTGTAGTAACATAGACGTGACCTATCTTATATATAATCATCAATAGTAACGTAGGCCCATGTGGGATGATGTATCTAATGCACTCGTAGAAGATAGCGCCTAAAACGTGAACATACTTTTAATGTAATAATTGCATTCATTATATCCGAATGATAACTATAACCAGTGTTTAAACTTACATAATATCACCATATTCCACCTGTAGCTGCGTATAGCAATATAATAAAATCTTATTACAAAATGTATTGATATAAAGAAATGTGTGTGTGGGAATAGTGAAAAGTCGGACGGGTTGCCGCCAAAAGCAGCTAGTTTATAATCCGCATATAATTATCATAGCGTCTGCAATATTTACCATGATATTTATAAGTATTATGTGTTGTTTCAATCTTAATTGTAAAAAGTAACGTTCAAACATTTCCCGGATTACATTTATGTTTTCAATCAGAGTTACCATCCCTTTTTTGGAAATAAAGAAGCATCCTACCATGGATGTAAATAATACCATGTGCTAGTTATATTAGAGGATATCAGTCAATACAACATATAAATATGTAAAGTAAGCACTTTTGTATTAATATACAGATGATAATTAATATCCTTGGCACTGAAAAAAAGCCTGCAAAAAGTTCCATGTTTTGTTTTCATTCTATTTGACTGAGTTACCGTACATGTAAGGGGCCGCGGTGGCCGAGTGGTTAAGATGTCCCGACATATTACCACATGCCCTCCACCTCTGGGATGCGGGTTCGAATCCCATGTGGGGCAGTTGACAGGTACTGACCGCTGGCCGGTGGTTTTTCTCCGGGTACTCCGGCTTTCCTCCACCAACAAACCTGGCACGTCCTTACATGACCCTGGCTTGTTAATAGGACGTAAAACTAAACAAACCAAACCAAACATATGTATACATATATACATGCATATATTATAAATGTATAGTATGTCTAAGTTCAAAATTCACATATTTTACAACAATATCACCTCTTTTATAACAAGTTACTTTAATATTACAGTAATAATTGGGGATGAAAACCACACTATGTAGGTGATTTTTTTTAATTCTTAAAATACCTAAATGGGATATCATAATATTAATAATTAAATGCATGGCCCACTTTTCATGGTAAACAACACCATTTTTATGGATCAACAGCTCCACGAAACCGGTTGTTATTTAAATCTAAATAATAATGTTAATTGTTTTATAAAAACTATGTACATTATAATTGGGTTCATTGTTCATGCACACTGTCTTTAACTAATTTGTACATACTTCTGATTCACTTACAATTGTGTTCGTAATCGATAGTTTGTTACAAATTTATATGGTATAGTTAGTTGTCCGTATGGTGAGCAATAAACAAGCGCGGGCTATTTATCGGCAGCTGGATAGCAGCTTGTCCATTTCGTCATGATTTTTGACGTGTTTTATTTCATTGTCTTTAGTTTTAACTTTAATTTTCCCGTTCATTACCCACGCGCTTTGTATGTTGTCGCGACTCTGGTAAGCTCTCCCGAGGAGCTCCTGGTTCTTTCGCGTGATTTCTTCTGATATAACAATACCGGATTGTTTGAGTTTGTATCTGTTCTTTATAACCTCAAATTTAGCGCGACGTCGCACGAATTTACATATGATGGCCCTTTGTTTCCCTGGCTTAATGCCGCCTAGTCGATGGGCAGTGTCAATTTCGTCTGGGTCCATTTTCATTCCGAGTTTCATATTGCATAGCTGAATCACCTTGGAAACAGATTCCTCCACATTTTCGTTTGGATTCTTATCTTCGAGTCCCGTAATCCTTATACTATTGGCTCTGCCATGCTGCTCGAGGTCATTCAAGTTTTCACTGTTTTCCATAACCTCTTTGTTAATGGAGTATAGGTCACTAGGCTACTATTTTCATATAAATTACTTCCTCTCTGAAGCTATGTATTAGATAGCATATTTGTATGGTATCAATATATATATATATATATATATATAGCATCATTATATGGTTGTGATTCAAAATTAAACTTGGAGTCAATTTTGCTAATTTTTCTAATTGTCAGAGTCTTTGTGATAATTACTAAAAAAAAACAGGTGAGCGATACAGGCCCTCTGGGCCTCTTGTTTTCTGGAAGCAATTTTGAAGATTTGAACTCAATAAGACGTTAAATGAGTATTATTTGACCCTAAAGATGTTCCCAATTAGAAGAATTTGATATCGACAGATTCTTTACCAAACGATGACTTTTGAATATTAATTAGAGTCTTTTTGCTGATGAAAATATTACTACACCTTATTTGCATATTTCGGTAAATACACGTTACCGTATCCCTGCCGTATTTCTATCGTGCTAAAACCGAATATTATTGTGGTCACACTACTAGTAGTTGTTGAATATTGAATTTATTCCACACTTGTAAATTAGGGGGGACCCAAAGCTCTCGTGTCTTTTATAACTTTTAAAAAATAACTCACTCGTGTGGAATAAATTCAATATTCAACAACCACTCATTGTGTAACCTCTATATATGTCTAATTAACACAAAAATAATGTAAAATATTTATTTTTCTTTAGGTGCATGCACAATCATTACCTCATGCCATTTAGGACAAAGTGACAAAGACTTTTTCAGGACGCAATTACAGTTTTTAATATCTTTTTATTTTGAAGTAAAATTAGAAGCTCAAACTCAGAGCGAATTCATCAAAGTCCGCACAGTTGTTCATGTTAGCAGTTATTTTAAGTTTTAATTTAATTTTTTTATTGAGCCATACATGCTACGCAGGTGTTCACTTTTAAGCATTGGACGTCTTTCAGTTGGCATTCATAGCCAAAATGAATGCCAAATTCATATTGGCTATGAATGCTAACTGAAAGACGTTCAGTGCTTATATTTACATTTGATAACAATTTTATGATGAATTCCCAAGATATTTTGTGTCTATATTGAAGAAATAATTCAAAGACGGAACAGCCAGTTGAACAGCCATCTTCCGTTATTGGTGGCATGATGATTATGACGTCACAGTGATAATGATGTCATAATAAGCGGATGGCAGTTCATAGGCTGATGCATGCAAACTGCCTTCATTCATTTGAATGTTAGTAGATTCAAAGAAATGACAGACAAGAGACAGTAGATAATTATATCATTATTCATCGGTCTTTCCAAGTGAGTCTTAAAACTGAGATTTTTATTTCTTTGGCAGGTCTTGAATGCATTGCTCTGGCTATGTATATTGTACTGGCAGGACAGTGCTGTTTGGTGAGCTTTCTTCCAATGTCAGTACAGTACGGGTGTTTGATGAGTTTTGCCTCAAAGTCAGTATAGTGCGACTGTTTGGTGAGTTTTGCCCTAATGTCAGTACAGTACGTCTGTTTGGTGGGCGTTACCCAAATGTCAGTACAGTACGACTGTTTGGTGAGTTTTGCCCTACTGTCAGTACAGTAAGACTGTTTGGAGAGTTTTGCCCCGTTCATGTGTCAGAAGTGCGACTGTTTGGTGAGCTTAACCTCAATGTCAGCACAGTGCGACTGTTTGGTGAGCTTTACCCCAATGTCAGCACAGTGCGACTGTTTGGTGAGCTTTACCCCAATGTCAGTAAAGTGAGACTGTTTTGTGAGCTTTACCAAAGAGTCAGTCTAGAACGACTTTTTAGTAAGTTTTACTCCAATGTCAATATAGTGCGACTGTTTGGCAAGATTTGCCCTAATGTCAGTAAGGTGCGACTGTTTGGTGAGTTTTACCCTAATGTCAATAGAGTGAGACTGTTTGGTGAGCTTTACCATAAAGTCAGTGAAGTGCGACTGTTTGTTGCAACTAAATATGGTCGCTTATTTAATGTCGACGACCTGACGACACATTTGATTATTTTCATCGCCTTGCACCCAGGTATCTAGATCATCGTACAATCTTTGTTTGACTGGAACTCTATGAACCTCGGCACAAAGCTGACAAAATGCCCGGCTACCTGTTGGTTCATTATAGTAGTATCTCCTCCATTGGAAATAATTTTCAAAATCAGTTCTATTGTTTGCAAGCTCTATCTGCATTTTCGCTAGACTTGAAATGTTATTGAATTTAGATGTGTCTATGAATGAATTAGGAGGAACAAACAGTGAGTAATCCTCCACGCCCCTAACGACGGGTATGACGTCAGCTTGTGCACAATAAATCTTAAAACATTTTTCTGTGACGTAATCACGACATAAAGAGTTCTCAAAAGAGAGATAAAATTTATATTTATCACTTAACATTTTTTCACAGTCTTTGATTTTGTCTGAAGGACATTTCTTAGACCCAGTTCTGGAGTAAATATCCACATTGATGAAGTTCTGTAATGTGTCGGCGAATTGGTCTCGTCTGCTTGGTACGTTTCGATGAGACACAAACCAAGCAATTCCCCGCATTTTTTCTTCCCAGTTACTTTTAAGTTTGATTCTTTCCGTCCCCTTAACTTCCTTAAACAACATAGTAGCATACGTGTGTGTGATATCAGCATCTCTTCTGTAGGAAATTGTCCAGTTAAACTTACGTCTCCATTTCTGTATTCTTGGCTGAAGAAATGGTGGTTCCATGCCATAATGAATCCACGTTTGACCAGTTGGTTTAGGCGGAGGTTTTCTAGGGAGAGTGCTACTCCCATCAAATATTACAAACTGACTCGTGGAGTAATCCTTATAATCACTTCCAAACGTTATAGAACATTTGTGGGCACACTTACTGAAGGTATCAGGTCCTGTCCATTGGTTTGGGTTAAAGTAATGTATTCTGACATCACGGTCTATAACTTTGTAACTGATGGCGATAGACGAAATGTTTAATGTCTTTCTAGAAACATATGATGTTCCATTGAAAAGGTTTTCCTTCGGCTCGATTCGTAGACGTGACATTTCGTAAAAGGGCGTAAATCCATAACACGTACGTTCTTTACACAGCCGCGAGTATAATAACATCACAACCCCACAGTACATCAATGCCATCAGTGCTATGATCATACATTTCAAAGTTTTGGATGAAAACCTGTAAAAAAAGTAGATAGATTAGAGGAATGTGTGCAAGATCCATTTATCAAACAGAAGTATCATAGTGAAATTTCATATGTTCGTTGTTCTTGCATAATTGTTTATATATATATATATGTGTGTGTGTGTGTGTGTGTGTGTGTGTGTGTGTGTGTGTGTGTGTGTTTTGATGGTTAAATATTCAGATCTACTTTACGGTATAAATCTATATCAATGTGGAATTACCGCCAATTAATATGATGCCGAATTTTTCACATGTCACTCAAAGTGTTATTCTGTTAACACCTTACCATGCGATTTAGGCATTGCGGTAATATACTTGGGCAGTTGTTGTTTTTTTAATTTCGAAACGCATATTCTATTGCCAAGTCCTTTAATTGATGTGTAATTAATTTTACAATAGTCACTTTTTCATATAAACGACCAAAGGGACAGTACGTCAACCACGGTCATTAATTACGTATTTCAAAGTTGGATTTCCAAAACGTGAACTGTGAGAGTGAACATTATTAAAACTGTAGACTTATTGATGGATTGCCATCTGCAGACATATATAGAGTCTATATATTGGATCACCAAAGAGTTACATTAAACAGTAATGAATTCGATTAGAAGAAGACACAAAGAGAATATACAGCAGCTTCCCATAAAATATTGAATGAGCAGCGTTCTATGTGACTGTTGCTGTTTATTTCAATTTTAGCAGCCAACCAACCAACTAGACAAACATTCAGCATGATTGAAGAAACTACCTTCATTATATCAACTAAATCTTTGGATACAATTTATACTTACGGCGGTCGTTTCATGATACTATTCCTGGTGTGAAAATATTCCAGTTGTGGTATAAACATTGAAATTGGAAACCTGTTCAGGATCGTACATTGTATGTTGTTATTACGACCTTCACATCGGTCAATCGTGACCGTTGTCCGTACATGTATTGACCATTGGGCCATAGTTCAGTTCATTCAGTATATTCCTTCGATTATTATGCGGATTACCCAAGTAGAATTCTGGCAAGTATAAATACTCGTGTGTGTGTGTGTGTTTTGGTGATTAGGCTGAAACCATTGACCAATACCGACGTCGCGGTCAAGTGCCCATAACTTTCATTTAGTAGGAAACAACTGTTATTTTGTGTTTTTCACATTGGTGTATGAACGTAATTTATTTTTGACAAATATTTTAAATGACGTAAATAACCTTTTTAATTTCGGGAGGATGTTTATTGATCACCGGTTCGACAACGGCTATAAAGAAATCTGGCCAGTATTAATACTCGTGCGTGTGTGTGTTTAAGCTGAAACCATTGACCAATACCGTTGTCACGGTCAGGTGCCCATAACTTTCATTAATTAGGAAATCTTTTATTTTTGTGTTTTTCACACTTGTGTGTGAACGTCATTTTTGACAGATGTTTTAAATGACGCGCATCAGCGCGTTTTGTCTAATTTTGTTTGTTCGATTAATTAACGTCCTATTAACAGCTATGGTCAAATATCTGTGAAAAAAAAACTGACGTTCATAAACCAGTGAACAACAAGAAATAACACCTTTTTCTTATATCTACATTTACACAGGTTTAACATAGCACTTTGAATCGTTATGCCCACTCACCGTAAAGTATAAATACAAATTATGAAACAGTTGGATTATCACACTATCGAGTACAAACATGTGAATGTGTACCATATAGAGGCTGGATGGACCACGTACTTAAACCGTAAACGGTAAATGATACTCACTAAACAAAGAAAATTATAAATCAGAAACTTATTTTTGCTTTTTGTACCAAAAGAAATTTTTTCCTCAATGTATTGATAATTAATAAGGTATCATGTAATTTCTCTGATTAATGCTTATCTAATTATTTTATTATTAAAGTGGCTTGATTATATTGTAAATGTATTGCCTTTAATTTATCATAATAAGTAGATCTTAATGTTGATATATTTTGTCTACTGAATATGTATTATCATGGCGTTAAAATGAATTATTTTCTCTACTTTCTTACAGCATACATGACCAGCCTCTGTCATAGCCATGTAATCCTGAATGTTTCGTGTGCAGTGGCCTGTGGTCAATATGGCGTGACGCTCCATTGTTTACCCTATACAATGGTCAATACAATATAAATAAAGGAAATAGGTTTGTAGTTGTTTGTGTAAACTATTTACTCCTACTATTATTAATGAAAGACTAAATGGCTATGCAAACATCTTTGAACGTCTACTTTAAAACCAAGCAGGATTTCGGAAGCAACGATATTTTCGTTTATATTCTTTAATTGAGCTCATTTGAGTCAAGGCAATTCAAAAACCGTATGTACTGCGCTTTTATAGATTTGGAAAATAAAAACCTTTTGATAATATCTGGAGGTACAAATTAATATTTAGTGGTATGAATGGTAAGTGTTTTAATGTGATAATTTATATGTACAATGACGTTAAAGCGAAAGTATTTAATTGTAACTCTGGGGTGAAACAAGTTGAAAAAAGCCCCATTTTTATTTCTAATATTTTTAAATGATTTGCAAGACTTTTTAAAATCACAAGATTGTAATGCTTGTCAGCTGTATGTGGAAAACTGGAGAATGGGTTACAAGTTAACCAACAGTTTTATGTCTTACAGTACGTTGACGATACCATATTACTCGCAAACTCAGCTGAAGATTTACAAAAACAACTTAATGTATTTTATAACTATGCCAAATAGGGGTAGGCCTATTGTAAATTTAGAACATGTATGTAAAACTACCGATTGTATGTGTCGAATGGAATAAATCAATTTTGTAGTATGTGTACCTTAAACGAAATTGAAGATGTGTTCCATTGGTTATTTAACTGGACTGGTTATCAGTTATGACTATTTTGAAAGACCATATACTTCTAAATTTGATACTCTTTTCAATAATGTAGTTAGATATGAAATTATTTCACTTATAAAATTTAATTTATAATTATTATACAAGACAGATTTAATTCATACTGTTTGTAAGTTAACGAGAATAAAATCATTACCATGGGTAAGCAACGAAGCGTGGCACCAAGTGATTTTCTAGCCTTTAGTTTTCCATTGTGTGAGAAGTTAAGTATGTACTACGTAGACTGGTAGCAGTACCACACGAAGTTTAAACAAGTAGAGAAAAGATTCGGTTTTATTTATGTTACGGATTAACGATCTAAACCACCTGACGAATTCATTCACGGATTACAATACGGACTCCGGTAGGCATGCTGGGACATAAGTTGAACGCCATGCTACTAAAAATAAGGGAATCAGACACGGTGTTAACGTTACAGTCCCAGGATAGACCTAACACGTTACAGTCCCAGGATAGACCTAACACGTTACAGTCCCAGGATAGACCTAACACGTTACAGTCCAAGGATAGACCTAACACGTTACAGTCCCAGGATAGACCTAACACGTTACAGTCCCAGGATAGACCTAACACGTTACAGTCCCAGGATAGACCTAACACGTTACAGTCCCAGGATAGACCTAACACGTTACAGTCCCAGGATAGACCTAACACGTTACAGTCCCAGGATAGACCTAACACGTTACAGTCCAAGGATAGACCTAACACGTTACAGTCCCAGGATAGACCTAACACGTTACAGTCCCAGGATAGACCTAACACGTTACAGTCCCAGGATAGACCTAACACGTTACAGTCCAAGGATAGACCTAACACGTTACAGTCCCAGGATAGACCTAACACGTTACAGTCCAAGGATAGACCTAACACGTTACAGTCCAAGGATAGACCTAACACGTTACAGTCCCAGGATAGACCTAACACGTTACAGTCCAAGGATAGACCTAACACGTTACAGTCCCAGGATAGACCTAACACGTTACAGTCCCAGGATAGACCTAACACGTTACAGTCCAAGGATAGACCTAACACGTTACAGTCCCAGGATAGACATAACACGTTACAGTCCAAGGATAGACCTAACCTTAACACGTTGACAGTCCAAGGATAGACCTAACACGTTACAGTCCAAGGATAGACCTAACACGTTACAGTCCCAGGATAGACCTAACACGTTACAGTCCCAGGATAGACCTAAACGTTACAGTCCAAGGATAGACCTAACACGTTACAGTCCCAGGATAGACCTAACACGTTACAGTCCCAGGATAGACCTAACACGTTACAGTCCCAGAATAGACCTAACACGTTACAGTCCCAAGGATAGACCTAACACGTTACAGTCCAGGATAGATACGTTACACCTAACACGTTACAGTCCAAGGATAGACCTAACACGTTACAGTCCCAGGATAGACCTAACACGTTACAGTCCCAGGATAGACCTAACACGTTACAGTCCAGATAGACCAGGATAGACCTAACACGTTACAGTCCCAGGATAGACCTAACACGTTACAGTCCAAGGATAGACCTAACACGTTACAGTCCAAGGATAAACCTAACACGTTACAGTACCAGGATAGACCTAACACGTTACATTCGAATTAACACTACCGAAAACCACCGTTGAGCATTTTACATATTTTCCCATTTAATTCCGTTTCAAATATAGTTTTGAAATAAATATAGAATATGTTAACTCACGGATGGACAATGCTGCTGTCGTATTATGCCGTTTTTATATGGTAAAATTATAAACAAAATGAGCCTGATTTCTTACTAATTCAAACAGAATTTTTGTTTTGGTTTTTGGTTGGATTGTTATCCAATATGAAGAAGTCACTGAAATATCAAGCCTTCGGAAACTGGAAACTGGGGCGGTTTTAACCCAACCCCGCCATTTGAACATACATAAATAAAATCAAATGAGTAAAGACAAATAAAGAAAATACACATATGACCACGTTTCATTTTGCAAGTGCAATGTCAGCCTTTTTGCAATAATGAAAATCTACTGTATAAAAAGACACGATTTTTAAATGAGATAAATCGTATTGCATAGATCAAAAACTACGAAAAGTCTCAAAATTTGACAACATTGGTCCTCGTGTGCCTTTTGATTACGTCACAGTAATTACTAACATCGACTCTAAATAATATATATATATTTGTCAGCTGTATGTGGAAAACTGGAGAATGAGTTACAAGTTAACCAACAGTTTTATGTCTTACAGTACGTTGACGATACCATATTACTCGCAAACTCAGCTGAAGATTTACAAAAGCAACTTAATGTATTTTATAACTATGCCAAATAGGGGTAGGCCTATTGTAAATTTAGAACATGTATGTAAAACTACCGATTGTATGTGTCGAATGGAATAAATCAATTTTGTAGTATGTGTACCTTAAACGAAATTGAAGATGTGTTCCATTGGTTATTTAACTGGACTGGTTATCAGTTATGACTATTTTGAAAGACCATATACTTCTAAATTTGATACTCTTTTCAATAATGTAGTTAGATATGAAATTATTTCACTTATAAAATTTAATTTATAATTATTATACAAGACAGATTTAATTCATACAGTTTGTAAGTTAACGAGAATAAAATCATTACCATGGGTAAGCAACGAAGCGTGGCACCAAGTGATTTTCTAGCCTTTAGTTGTACTACGTAGACTGGTAGCAGTACCACACGAAGTTTAAACAAGTCGAGAAAAGATTTGGTTTTATTTATGTTACGGATTAACGATGTATACCACCTGACGAATTCATTCACGGCTTACAATACGGACTCCGGTAGGCATGCTGGGACATAAGTTGAACGCAATGCTACTAAAAATAAGGGTAATCAGACACGGTGTTAACGTTACAGTCCCAGGATAGACCTAACACGTTACAGTCCAAGGATAGACCTAACACGTTACAGTCCCAGGATAGACCTAACACGTTACAGTCCCAGGATAGATCTAACACGTTACAGTCCCAGGATAGACCTAACACGTTACAGTCCCAGGATAGATCTAACACGTTACAGTCCCAGGATAGACCTAACACATTACAGTCCAAGGATAAACCTAGCACGTTACAGTCCCAGGATAGACCTAACACGTTACAGTCCCAGGATAGACCTAACACGTTACAGTCCAAGGATAGACCTAACACGTTACAGTCCAAGGATAGACCTAACACGTTACAGTCCAAGGATAGACCTAACACGTTACAGTCCCAGGATAGACCTAACACGTTACAGTCCCAGGATAGACCTAACACGTTACAGTCCAAGGATAGACCTAACACGTTACAGTACCAGGATAGACCTAACACGTTACAGTCCAAGGATAGACCTAACACGTTACAGTCCAAGGATAGACCTAACACGTTACAGTCCAAGGATAGACCTAACACGTTACAGTCCCAGGATAGACCTAACACGTTACAGTCCCAGGATAGACCTAACACGTTACAGTCCAAGGATAGACCTAACACGTTACAGTCCCAGGATAGACCTAACACGTTACAGTCCCAGGATAGACCTAACACGTTACAGTCCCAGGATAGACCTAACACGTTACAGTCCAAGGATAGACCTAACACGTTACAGTCCCAGGATAGACCTAACACGTTACAGTCCCAGGATAGACCTAACACGTTACAGTCCAAGGATAGACCTAACACGTTACAGTCCAAGGATAGACCTAACACGTTACAGTCCAAGGATAGACCTAACACGTTACAGTCCCAGGATAGACCTAACACGTTACAGTCCCAGGATAGACCTAACACGTTACAGTCCAAGGATAGACCTAACACGTTACAGTCCCAGGATAGACCTAACACGTTACAGTCCAAGGATAGACCTAACACGTTACAGTCCCAGGATAGACCTAACACGTTACAGTCCAAGGATAGACCTAACACGTTACAGTCCCAGGATAGACCTAACACGTTACAGTCCCAGGATAGACCTAACACGTTACAGTCCCAGGATAGACCTAACACGTTACAGTCCCAGGATAGACCTAACACGTTACAGTCCCAGGATAGACCTAACACGTTACAGTCCAAGGATAGACCTAACACGTTACAGTCCAAGGATAGACCTAACACGTTACAGTCCAAGGATAGACCTAACACGTTACAGTCCAAGGATAGACCTAACACGTTACAGTCCCAGGATAGACCTAACACGTTACAGTCCCAGGATAGACCTAACACGTTACAGTCCCAGGATATACATAACACGTTACAGTACCAGGATAGACCTAACACGTTACAGTCCAAGGATAGACCTAACACGTTACAGTCCAAGGATAGACCTAACACGTTACAGTCCAAGGATAGACCTAACACGTTACAGTCCCAGGATAGACCTAACACGTTACAGTCCAAGGATAGACCTAACACGTTACAGTCCCAGGATAGACCTATCACGTTACAGTCCCAGGATAGACCTAACACGTTACAGTCCAAGGATAGACCTAACGCGTTACAGTCCAAGGATAGACCTAACACGTTACAGTTCCAGGATAGACCTAACACGTTACAGTCCCAGGATAGACCTAACACGTTACAGTCCAAGGATAGACCTAACACGTTACAGTCCAAGGATAGACCTAACACGTTACAGTCCCAGGATAGACCTAACACGTTACAGTCCAAGGATAGACCTTACACGTTACAGTCCCAGGATAGACCTAACACGTTACAGTCCAAGGATAGACCTAACACGTTACAGTCCCAGGATAGACCTAACACGTTACAGTCCAAGGATAGACCTAACACGTTACAGTCCCAGGATAGACCTAACACGTTACAGTCCCAGGATAGACCTAACACGTTACAGTCCCAGGATAGACCTAACACGTTACAGTCCCAGGATAGACCTAATCCATTCGAATTAACACTAACGAATAACACCGTTGAGCATTTTACATATTTTCCCATTTAATTCCGTTTCAAATATAGTTTTAAAATAAATATAGAATATGTTAACTCACGGATGGACATTGCTGCTGTCGTATTATGCCGTTTTTATATGGTAAAATCATAAACAAAATGGGCCTGATTTCTTACTAATTCAGACAGAATTGTTGTTTTGCTGTTATCCAATATGAAGAAGTCCCCGAAATATCAAGCCTTCGGAAACTGGAAACTGGGGCGGTTTTAACCCAACCCCGCCATTTGAACATACATAAATAAAATCAAATGAGTAAAGACAAATAAAGAAAATCGCACATATGACCACGTTTCATTTTGCAAGTGCAATGTCAGCCTTTTTGCAATAATGAAAATCTACTGTATAAAAAGACACGATTTTTAAATGAGATAAATCGTATTGCATAGATCAAAAACTACGAAAAGTCTCAAAATTTGACAACATTGGTCCTCGTGTGCCTTTTGATTACGTCACAGTAATATATTAATACGTCACAGTAATATATTAATACATGAAAGATGAATTATCCACCAACATAAAATGAAAATCAGTCTTTTAATTTCACTAATTGTGTGTGTTTTGAATTGATTGTGTTCCATTTTATATATCATACCAATTTCTGTAACACTTTTTACATTTTGAATAGACAGCGCTCAAACCTGCCCTATCACATGCCCCTGGGGCATTGTGAATTTTATTAAAGGTAGCTAACATATTCTCTGACTGTCACAGCACTACAATTACTGCATACTTCCAACGTCTAACAAAGGAAAAGTAGGGCCAATAAATGTCTTGCTACCACAGTTGACTCCACAATAACCTCCTTTCATGGCCAATCAGGAATACTTGACCATGAAAGGGGATGAATCCCCCATTTATGTAAATGTGATTCAAAAAGCTTCATTAATTATTATTTCAATTAATTATTATATGATACTTCGTATTGTAAGGAAAAGTTTTAACTCCCCATGAACCTTTATATCAACAAATGATGCATTGGTATAATACATAGGCATTTTATCAATTGAAAGCACGTATGGAATTAATTTAAAATAAAATTTACTTACATTTAAAGTTTCCGACAATTTCTTTTTTCATTAACTTATTTTTCTTGCAATCGCTGAACAGAGCTTGATAAATATCCAATTGTTTCATGCTGTACATATCTCCTAAAAACAGTTTGATGTAGCATTTTGCAGAATTGAAGTTTTTATCTCTACACATGGCAAAACTCCTTGTGCTCCTTACGATGGACAATGACAAACTGACGTATTAACATTGAGCAAAGAACTTCTAATACTGAAAAGTGCTCACAAGCATAATAGGTACAGATAAATCAAAACAGAAGACAATGGAAGAGTGGGGGTATAGGGATGGAAAGGTGTGTATATTTTCAATCAGCCTGTCTTTTTGTTCAAGGTTAAGAGGTATGCAGTCAGTTATTGCATGACTTCTCGTCACTCGGGACGTATTACCCCCTCATGCTTCGCTCGGGAGGAGTAATAAATCCCTTATTACTAGAAAGCCATGCAATAACCTTTACATGTTTAACTGGTACGTGGGCCAAATTCAATGGTAGCTGCAACAGGTCGTTAAGGAATCAAACCCTTAAATACTCCTATCCTGGTATTGATAACTCCAATTGAAATGTACACGTCTGTCCCTTGAATGTGGTTATTATGAAATAACGTTCGCCATTTATGTAAATATCTATACACATATCAAATTGATTCATTCACTACAAACACTCAAACGGTACCATTGATTCATACTCCTTTTGTATATTTGATTCCCATTATAATTTCCATATGTATAAATGGAAGTCTCTGACAGTCTCTCACTATATAATGGCCTCTTTTGTCGCACTTATATAATGTTATGCGATTTAATTGAGGGTGAGAACAAATAATCTACACTTGTATTTGAACGTTGAACCATTTATATGACCGAGACCGTCCACGTACCTTAATCAATTACATACAGGGGATTATCCGTGCATTGGGCATGCCAGAAGTTAATCCGCACTTTTAATTGAGCACCATCGGGATTTCTACTATCAAAGAGTAAAGGAATCTCGTAATCAAACAATCAAATTAATTTCAATTATTTTATTACTTTCGGCCTATCAGTCATACAAATATTGAACAGAAATTTCAGCATGACATATACAATATTTATATCATATAGAGAATGTAATATAAATGTATAGTTACAATATGTACTATTATCTAATAGGTGGATTAGATTTCCAAACTATTTCACTTATGCTCATGTTTATTTTTCATTATTCTGTGTAGTTTTTGGTTTCATATACTGGTTTGTTTTGGGTTATAGAAGGCAGGCGTTGTTGTTTTAGGTAATGTTTACTGAATAGCGGTTACTTGTTATGACAACGGAATGCTCGTTCTACTTTCGTTTTCCACTTACATTGTGCTAACATATCTATATATTTACACTTGCTAGGCTTGGTCACTATACGCTAGTACTAGCCGATTTTGTTTACCATAATTGCATGGTAACATTGAACTTTGAACTTCACGTGTTGACAGTTACGCGTCACCACAAATACATTGCATCCATCGAACACAAGTGAATTTGTTTCATGGCGATGGCGATATGGATCTAAGCGTAGATCATATAATCACATGGCTCCCAAGGATGTAATATCGTCAAGTCAGACGACATCTCAACAACATTGAGCTACTTGAAAATCGGTGTTGTGGCAACTTCGGCAAACTCATGTGTGTAAGCGTGCGTCAGCTTCGCCTCGCTGCACAATAACGGTCACAGAGTTCACACATGTGGCCGTGTACAAATCTCTTTATGTTATTACGCTATATATTAACTTTTAGCAGAATTGAATATATATTTAAAGTTCTGATCTGATTAAATAAAATTTTCTCTGAAATTTACTTTGTTTGTCATGTTTATTTTACACTAAAATATTGAACTTTTTTGTCGTCGCGGATGAATAATTCTACCTTACGTGAAGTGTCATCATTCGCTGTTCAATTGAGTAAGCTCCTCCCACTTTTGACCGACTTATATTGAATAATTACGTCACTTTCAAATGACGATTTTATTGCATAAAATATAAATAAAAAGTCGTGTGAGTGTAAATATAGGGATTGGATTTCGTTTTTATGTTAACCATGCTTGTATGGAGCAATTCCTCTAAGAATATATTCAATATGGGGCGCTAACGCGCCCCATAGAATATATTCTTAGAGGAATTGCTCCATACAAGCATGGTTAACATAAAAACGAAATCCAATCCCTATATGGTATTTCTACAATAATACACAGTCCATTGGAATGCCAAGCTCATCTACTTCCGCGTCGGGGCCAAGATGGCAAGCGTAGACGCCATCCGTGTGCTATGTATATAATTGGGGTTATCCAGCCCCTCTTCTTGATGAACTCCTATGTTCTCGCTATCAAGGCTTCTAGCTCCAACATACCAGATTGGCCCAGGATGTATCTCGCCAGAATGCTGAGTCGTATATTATGGATCCCTTAGAACCGAGTGAGGATGTTGAGCTGCAGTTATCTCCGTGGACTCCCTACTGTAGTCTAGCTAGCCAGAAAACCCTGTCATGTTTTTGAGAGCGGGAGCACATACTAGAGCCTGCTGTACCAGAGACCTTGGCAATCTCAGGTCCCACAGACTGAGGGAGATTGATAGAATCTTACATGGGTCTGTGAAGTGGACAGGGATATCTCAACCCGAGTGAAAGATTTTGGCCGGTCAACCCGAGGCTTGCCGAGGGTTGACGGCCAAAATCTTTCACGAGGGTTGAGATTTCCCTGTCCACTTCACAGACCCATGTAAGATTCTATTAATCTCCCATACTTAGTAGAAAATATGATGAAATTCCGCTTGGTTTCCAGCTTTTTCGTCGCGCCATTATCGCAGGAACGTCGTTATGCGTCAAAGTTGATGACATCATCTACAATGCTCGCCGCATGTATTGATGACGTCATGTTATTGTCTAGCGCGTGTGAGCTGTCTTACACCCCCCCCCCCTGTGTAAGATAGAGATATCTTTTCCCTAGCAACCACGGGTCCCACAGACTGAGGGAGATCAACCAATTCTTATCAGCAGAGACCTCCAAAGTCGCGGTAATTTACATTGTCAAAGCCTGAACAGAACATGGCAAAAGAACGCCGGGAACCGTTACCTGCTCGACAAGGTCGAAAGAATAGTCGTATCCCCTTAAATGGATCTAAGAAGGACTACCTGGATTTGATGGCAGTAGTAGGCCTCGAGTGGAGATACTTGATTACCTGGATCACATAAACTGATAAAGGTTGATTTCTCCGGCAACAAAAGTAAGAAAGCAAGCCATGATCACTGTATGTCTGGCCATGTGTGGAAGTTTCGATATTTTTGTATGTTGACCATGGCCATGGTGAAGTATGAGTGTATATATGAGCAAGTGATATTATAGAATGTTAAATACTTTAATTACCTGTGAATGCTTATTGTTATGTAATGAATTGTCGTGTATGTGCACGTGGCTACCGGAAGGGCCACATATCTATATATATTCTACTTTCACTTTCAGTTCTATCCTTTGTTTCTATTGGTTGTTTCTAAACTATCCTTTCATTGGACCGGGAAACTATAAAAGAGCGTGTCTCCTTCTCTTTCGTCAGTCTGTAGAAGCTTTCCTGCCTGAGCAGACTCACTCTTCTCTCTCTCTCTCTCTCTCTCTCGTTGTTGTCTCTATGTGTAGAGTGTGTGTTCGTTGTCGGGAGTAGCTATGTATTAGCTGACCTGTGAGTGGTGTATTGTGCACGTGCAATGTTGTAGTTTGCCATACGCTGTATGAGCGGGGCTTTGTGTCATGTATATATATATAATAAATATCATTCGAATGTATTTCTGTTGTTCGTTGTTATTGCTTCACGGAAACCCAAATAGAACTTGGGTAGACGAGGTCACTCCTCCTACAAATGGTGCCGTGATACGAGTTTGGGTAATCCGTGTTGCAAGTTTTATATGTTGAATGTTTGTGTTTGTCATTTGCAGTTTTGTGTCTTGAGTTTAATCTTTCTGTATTTATAAACTAATATATTTTGGATATTTTCCCAGTATGACTTCTGATAGAGAACGACGGACGTTGGGTAAAACCTTTATTGGTGATATACTCACAAGTGATAAACAGTCAGACAGACATGTAGATACTATTTCTGTCGTAGAGACTACAGAACGTATGTCAGCTTGTAATGGTGTAGGACGAGGTAGACATTTGTTTAACTTTCCCATTTCGTCCACTGTCGGTAGTAAAGGTCAAAGGTCATACGAGGTCCCGATTAAGCGTAGTGTTAGCGATATCGATGGAAATAGTGACCGCGTGTTTTCAGCTGTTGTTTCTCCCGAGCGTGAGGTTTTATATCAAGCTATTGTCAGACCTTCAGTGGCCAATAGTGTTCCTGTTTCCTGTACTAGTGGCCTTAGTTCTCAGTATTGTGGAATAAAAAATACAGATGTTTTACGGGTAGGAGAGGAACAGAATTTTGATTATCAATGCAGTGTGCCACATTGTCCAACACAGTCACTATCTGTCAGTACTACAGGGTTTACACCCATGTATTCGACCTCTATGGGAATGTCTAGTACGAATGTTACAAATTCAGTGTCAACAATATCATCATGTTGTAGTAGTTTGTCCAGTTCTGTGATTAGGCCTCAATCTAGTAAAGGTCTCAGTGCTGTAAAAAGGGAAGAAAAGGATCCTCATAATTTCGACGGAACGACTAGTTTTCAGGATTTCTTGGTACATTTTGAGCATACATCTAATTGGAATAAGTGGACAGATTTAGAGAAAGCCCAACAATTAATTATGTGTTTACGGGGATCAGCACAACAGCTTTTATCATAGTTAAAACCCTTAGAAATGACTTGTTTTGAAACAATAAAAGTGAAATTAACGAATAGATTTGATCCACCAGGTAGAGATGTTGTATATAAGACAGATTTCAGAAATCGTCATAGGGAGGAAGGCGAGAGTTTGGTTGCCTATGCAGAAGCTTTAAGATCAGCTGCCCGTAAGGCCTACCCAAACAAACCTGTGGACGTTCTAGAAGGTTATATGGTTGATAGATTTATAGATGGTTTAAACAGTTACGAACTTGGTAGGCATGTACAGTTTTGTCATGCTAAAACGTTAGAGGAGTCGGTTACTGCTGCTTTGGAATTCGAATCTTTTAGTTCGAGACGTATAGGGCAGATTCCAACAGTAAAAAAGCCGCTAAATTCAAAACCGGAAGTTTCAAGTTTTGTCCAGGCTATTTCTAATGACTCTATCAGAACCGTAGTAAAAGGTGAATCAGGGTCAGATTTAGCTTCTTTAATATTAGGAGAGTGTCAGAAGTTAAACAGGAAATTGAACTCTATGAATAGAAATCATAGGGCTAGGAATAGTAAAAGACTTTCTCAACGACAGTGTTATATATGTGGTGAGTTTGGTCATGTGTCTTATGAGTGTTCATTTAAACAGGGAGCTAAAACTTTGTAAAAATAGTCAGAGACATTATATCAAGTGTTGTCAGGGTTTGAATTTAGTTCCTTTTTATAGAGTGAAAGGTCGTTTGTTTGCTGGTCATGGTGTTTATGGGTTGGTTGCTAGTTTGTTTTAGTGGACTCAGGATTGTTTGTTCTGTTAGTTGACTTATGCAGTCAATTTTTATATATGGAGAGAAGGTATATGCCTGAGTTAAAAGAACTGGTGAGTTAAGCTAACAACAGCGTCTGGTAGTAAGTTAGTGGTGTTTGACAAAGCAGATTTCTTTTTAAAGTTTGGTGACCGTAGTTTCGTGTGTGAAACTATTGTGGTGATACTTCAGGGGCTCAAACTCGATACCTTGTGTATCGATTTTCTCTAATGGCGTGAGAGAAATAAAGTTTGGTGATTTAGTGAAGAGTCTGAAGTTTGGTGACCACTGGGTATTACTTTATACGGAACCTGCTAGTTAATGTGCTCACGTAGAGTTTAGGGTACTGTTTCTATACCGGAAACTGATTCAGAGTGTTACTACCCAGAATATTGTTGATAAGGGATGTTGTTAGAGATGGTGTAACAAACGGGTGATCAGTTAAGATATGTATACATAAGGCAAAAGCGAAGGAAATAGGAACTGTATTTTTGATTAAATGTTTCCAGGACATTGTGCTTTTATTCAAACTATTTTGGGGATAATTAAGTTATTACTGAGTGATGTATGGGTCACTATGTCGAAGTTGAAAGTAATTATAATCCTCAGATAGAAGGCGTTAATTTATACGAAAGCAGCCTGACTTATCTGATATGAGACTGGTGCAGAAAAAGTGATATTTTGAGCACACAAATACATTGTCAATGTGATAGTGTATGTCTTTGTCGTGTGTTGTCCCTTATCGATGTATTGTGATAATTCAGGTTTTACTTTACAGCTTTCATGAAATTGGAGTGTTTCAACCTTATTTAAAGAAGGAGAAGAGGATATAATGTAATCATTATACATGTATATATAGTTTTAGAACGAAGGAAGCTTTAATGCTGTCGTTAATGTATGTTCCGTGGTGAAGGCTATAGCCTGAATATGGGAAATGTTGTGTATAAATGTTTTTGTTATTTTCTTTGAAGCTCTATTGCTTGTGTAATTTTTGGATGAAGATTTTTTATTCTGTGTCATTTGAATTATGATAAGAACAAAGATTTCTGTTTTGAATTGAAAGGTATGTATATGTATTATGAATTATTCCTCGTTGTAGATAATGAATAATTTGTTGTAAGAAAAATACTACTTAAAATTATGATTTTTCTTAAAAAGAAAGGGAAGTGTGTGGAAGTTTCGATATTTTTGTATGTTGACCATGGCCATGGTGAAGTATGAGTGTATATATGAGCGAGTGATATTATAGAATGTTAAATACTTTAATTACCTGTGAATGCTTATTGTTTTGTAATGAATTGTCGTGTATGTGCACGTGGCTACCGGAAGGGCCACATATCTATATATATTCTACTTTCACTTTCAGTTCTATCCTTTGTTTCTATTGGTTGTTTCTAAACTATCCTTTCATTGGACCGGGAAACTATAAAAGAGCGTGTCTCCTTCTATTTCGTCAGTCTGTAGAAGCTTTCCTGCCTGAGCAGACTCACTCTTCTCTCTCTCTCTCTCTCTCTCTCTCTCTCTCTCTCTCTCTCTCTCTCTCTCTCTCTCTCTCTCTCTCTCTCTCTCTCTCGTTGTTGTCTCTATGTGTAGAGTGTGTGTTCGTTGTCGGGAGTAGCTATGTATTAGCTGACCTGTGAGTGGTGTATTGTGCACGTGCAATGTTGTAGTTTGCCATACGCTGTATGAGCGGGGCTTTGTGTCATGTATATATATATAATAAATATCATTCGAATGTATTTCTGTTGTTCGTTGTTATTGCTTCACGGAAACCCAAATAGAACTTGGGTAGACGAGGTCACTGTGGCCATGGAAGCACCAATACCTGATCGGGTCATACAGGACTTGGTGAATAGTGCATAGGCCCTAATGCGCTGACAATGCTTGACAGTGAAAGCCACAGCTGAGCCTAATATTACAGTATCAGAACTGAGGGAGACTTAAGGGCCAAACATCCCTCAGTCAGTCCGTTTATTGTCAGGAAACGATGACATGTCTTCCTACCCTGGATATGGTGGGGTATCATCAGAAGAGGGACTGGAAGAAGAGCATCTACTATGTGACATCCTTTTCCTCTAGAAAAGATCCATGGCAGACTTTGGTTACCAGAAACAACGTGATTTCATTCATACGCCAAAGGCTGGGTACCACCTGAGAGTGTTGGAAGGGGTATCAGTATTTTGTGACCATGACACTTACCCTACCAAAGTCGAAATCAGCCAGACCAACAGGAAATGTTTCTACATGGCCGTAGAAACTTACCTGAAGAGCCCTTTGCATCAGAGGGCAATCACTCTTTCCTGAGGCTGATATAGAAACCGGAGGTTAAAGTCACAAGTGAAGTCGCCATCGGCCTAGCAGTGACTTTCCCGGATCTCCTGTATAAGAGGGAACGCAAACCACAGGAACTATTACCCCCATCCAGTCCTACCAGGCTGCGGGTTTGCACCTCCCGGTAATATGTGACCCACCACAATGGTGCATGCATGGAGCTGTTTGAAACTATACATAACACACGGATGGCGTCTACGCTTGCCGTCCTGTCCCGGCGCGGAAGTAGGTGAGCTAGGCATTCCAATGGACTGTGTGACATTGTAGAAATGTTAGTAGAAACAAGTGGAAAACGAAAGTAGAACGAGCATTCCGTTGTCATAACAAGTTACCGCTATTCAGCAAACATTACCTAAAACAACAAAGCCTGCCTTCTATAACCCAAAACAAACCAGTATATGAAACCCTAAACTACACAGAATAAAGAAAAATAGTTTGGAAATCTTTTTTCCCCAATAATTGTGTTAGAAGTGAAGTATCGAATGGAAATGGTCGTATTCCACTAGAATACGTACAATACACGTACTATCGGGTACTATATCAAATGCTGACAACATTAATTTTATTTATTTTCAATTAAATGACTAAAATATTATGTCAACAGAAACATATTTATCATATAACTGGCCCATCCTGCCATGTCGTACGGCAATGTCATTTACGCATTGAACGGTTTTTAGTTGGATATACTAAAACCCGTAATGATGGCTTGATGCCGTGACAACCGTGACGACTATCTTTTATCCGTGACCATCAGTGATGCCGTAATGACAATAATGATAAAAAAATAACAAACCTCTGAATTTCGATTCAATGGCTACTTATATTGATCTATGATGATGTAATAGGAGAAGTGTTTCCTTTTCTAGACACCGACACACGTGGCCCGAGGGGGTGATCTGACTGTAAATCCCGTTATATATAAAATAAGCGATTTTGACAATTAAAATTTTTCGTTACAGTGACCCTTATACCTTTATTTGCCAGTACCACTGTTTTGCAATATATATTTTATGGGGTGTTCTCTGAACGCCTACATATTTAGAAAACAATAGGAAGGCAGTTACTGTTTTTATACTGTTTCATATAAGCTGTCTTTATTTTCACCTGTAAAGTCACCAGAGATTTACCTGTATTTCAATCAGTATCATAGGTAACACTGGTGGGTTTTGGAAATAATTCCTTCAATTTATTCATTTCAATATACAATGCATATTATGTAATGTAATATATATATATGTAATGCAGAAAATTATTAATTAAAGATAATCGGTGCTTTAATATGCTAAGAATTAATAAGGAGCTACATGCGGATTATCAAGAACAATGCGTTTTGGGTTCCAGGTGAAATATTTTTTTTACAAATCATATCTCAATTTTATCAGAAAAACAGGATTCTTGAATAGTGTATCTTTTAATGTAACAGTATTTTGTATTGACATTCGCCAGGGCTACATTCTTAGCCAACATTCATTTCTTGTGACCGTTCATAGTTGATTTCTTTTATCGCATAGACGTACACCTTTTTTAAGTATTTGGTTAGAAAATGAGTGGAGAAAAACAATATCATAAAGTTTAAATTAATTTTGTCGAAAAGTTTGACCTATTGATTATAATTTAAGTTGGTAATCTATTGAAGCCGACACAAACACACATATATGATGTTTTCTAAACATTGGTAATGATATATCATTGGGTTTCAATGCTCTATATGTATTTTAGATACAAAATATTTTTAGAAGTCGCTTAATAATGTAGGAATACTAAATGAAATGAGATTGAAGACTGTTACTTAGGGTCTTAACCATATTCATTTTAATACACATTATAGATGTTAATGGTGCAATACTGGCAAAATTATTTCAAGTCCATATGTTGTAGGTCTTGTAATTCTCAAAATGTTGTTAACAAGAATGAATCTCTTTATAGTGAATCAGGTTTAGAATTACTAAGTGATAGGAGAGCAAGAAGAAAACTTAAATTATTACATAGATGAAAACTCCTAACTTTCTTTCAAATCTATTACCTCACACAGTTGGTGAAAATAATCAATATACTCTATGAAACAATAACGACTTTTGTATTCCAAGCTATGGACTATCCTCCACTCTCAAGTCTTTCTTACCTTCTACTTTAAGAAACTGGAATAATTTAGATAATGATATTAAGTCATTACCCATTTCGTCTTTTTAGACTGCTTTTCCCAATAAATTAGTCTCTCATCGACCAATTTATTTTAGCTATGGTGACAGAAAATTAAATATTTCTCACACCAGATTGAGGCACAAATATAGCACTCTAAATGACGATCTTTTCCGTTCAGTCGAAAATTCTCGTGGTACAAAATGTGGAAATCATTGTGAAAATGCTTATCAATATTTCTTAGAATGTCCAAATTATTTAGATGCTCGTACAAAGTTAATTAGCGAAATTAATGAGAAAAATCTGGAAATACATCTTAATTTGCTGCATACTAAAGCTTTTACTACACAATTATTATTAAATGTATTTAAAGCAAGATTATTTGATTTGTTTAATCTGTATAAGATATCTAAGTCATCATGTATAATATGTTAATTGTGGTATAATGTTAGGAGACGGCTGTTTCAGTTGGAATAACTTGTGCCTGGTCCTTTTGTGTTTCACAATATGTTTAAAAGTAAAGTAAGATAAATCCTTTTTGGATTTTTTCTCTTTGATATTACTGAATGGGAAAGTTACTTCCATGTGAAATAGGTTTCAAAGCATTTTGCTTGATTTTAGTATCAATCTATTGAAAAATTAATGAGATTTTAGATATATCAAGGAAATCTTTAAAATTCTTGAAATAAATCATTGTGTATTTAATCTAATTTCATTCATAAATTATATTATTATATATGCATAGATATTAACAGAAACATATATTATGCATGTATGTTTCTGATATTAATTTTGAACACTTATTGAAGAAAAAAAACCAATGTAAGATAATCATTATACATTTAGATAAGTATCATTTACCTGTTGGCATTGGGACTCTATTTAGAAAAAAGACTATAACCACTGTCACAACAAACTACCCTACAGGTAAATCCAAAATGTTGGCGTTCAGAGATATAACCCTATTTTATAATATACCAGAAATTTAGAGAGTATATATAAATCTCTGTATATATTAACGAAAGTCTCATTGTACAGAATCAACAGGGAAATGTTTCATACACTGTGGCCATAACCGGTCCGATACATTGTGGCCATAACCGGTCCGATATATATATATAAATAATTAACCAGAAATCATAACGTATCGACCCAACCCAAAACACTTTATTATAGCTGTATATTTTCTCTCCCATTATCTCATGACCTGGAGCCTATCCGGTAATTTTGCGATAGGATATATTAATCAGAGTCTCGTTGAAAATGACGATGTGATATGTTTGGTGAGGATTAACGCATTGTAACCACCAAATTTCATGTAGAACTAAAGAGGTCATCGCCATTAGAATCAAAATATGTTTTGGCCGAATGTCATATTTTTGTGTAAAAAATGGATGTCTTTTTTGTTGACAATGTGCACTCGACCATGAAGGACATTGTTATCTTCAGCTCCAATTCAGGATAGATTTTGACCCCATCATACATTGCATTTAAAGATAAAAAAGGACTTATGATGGTAGAACTAGTAAAGTTGTGATGACGAGTGATCCGGAAAAATTGTAAAATTGTCAATTCAAGACTGATATAGGGCGATTCCTCTGGACGAAGACTGATGCAAGTGGGTAATCGCACTATATATTACAAAATTGTAACATTCTGCTGCATATATGTGCCAATGATAAAAAACGTAAGATTACTTACTGTCGTAGACTATGGTAAATTGCATCTAGTTCAGTACGCTCCGCACTCAACCCTACCATGTCCACCCTCTAATATCAGCTAGGTTTAAAAACCTGACACTTGTAGTATTACAGAAATTGAAATTAGATATGGTAAAATCGAAACACCAATCGGTGGTGATCACCCAAAGCGAACGCAAGGAGGGACCGGAGTTAACCAACTGTTTAATTGCGAGTATGAAAAAGACATGGCCACATGATCTGGGGCGAAAGCTATGAACTACGGGAAGGTATATTAGAATTGCAAACAAGGTCCATGAAGGAGAAACCGGGCAAAATGAAAACGCTGAACTAGAAATTTTATAAAAGCTTAGTTACTGATTAGGTTTGCTTGTTTGTTTGTTTGATTAATGAACGTCCTATAAACAGCCAGGATCATAGAAGGACGGCCTCCCATGTATACGGTGTATTGCGTGTATGTGTGTGAGGTGCGTGTTTTGGGAGACTTCGGTATATTCGTGTTGTGTCATCTTGTATAGTGGAACTGCTGTTCCTTTTATATTGCTATATCACTAATGCATGCCACCGAAGATACAAAGCACCACACCCCATCCAGTCAAATTATACTAGCAACAGACGAACCAGTCGTCCTACTTTCATTTCAACAAATTTTATTGCAAATAATATGCAAATGGATTTGGCAACAGGCAAAGCCTATATTAGCCATCTCCAAACAAATCCGGTATAGTACAATTATCAACAAAATATTTTAACATTTAACATTACATTATGAATGAATATTATTATTAGTGTATCTCCCCAACCTATCATAGTAGAAAAATCTAAAAAAATCTTTTAGTTTCAGATATATATTCTGATATGCATTGCAATAAATATGTATTTTTTTCTTCATCACAATTGTCACAGCCATGCAGTAGAGTTTTTGCGTTAAAATGCGAGTGGGGGATATTAGAGTTATGTATTTTGGTTCTGAGTGATGATCTTTGTTCATTAAATAAAGGACATATGAAAAGATAGTGTTCGGCTGTTTCATTACCAAGGCCACAAGAACAAATTGGAGAATCTCTCAAATGATCGCAAAATAGGTCAGAATTTAGATTGCTAGAGGAATTTCTGAGCTGGCACAGAGTAATATTTATAATTCGAGAACCTTTGTTTATAAAGGTATTTGTTATATCAGGTTCCATTTTATTAATGTTAAAAAGGAGTGTTTTAAATTGTGCAACAGTATTAACATTCGATAAGTCAAAGTTTAAAGCGAAAGAATTAAATTCTCTAAAGGTACTTGGAAAAAAACTAGTATAGTAACTTGCAGTTCTGCACATAGGAATATTAAAATATCTTGTCATCCTTAGTGGATATCTCTCATTTTCAGGCTGATATAAAAATGGTTGTACAATTTCAACCAAATGCTGTGGAGCAAATCCACGGAGTATCTTAAACATAAGAATAAGTTTGTGTTTTTGACGCCGATCAGAAAGAGATTCCCAAGCTAGTTCTTTATAAAGTATATCATGGGAGGTACCTCTGCGCAATCCCGTTATAATCCTAGCGGCTTCTAAGTGGACAGACTCTAACAGAAGTTTACATTGTTCAGTACAGTTATCCCATAAAACATCAGCATATTCTAAAATAGGTAAAATATAACTTTTATAAATGTTTAAAAGAGTTTTACGTGACACTCTTTTTTTTAATGTTTTTAAAATATTTATCCTTTTAAATGCTTTCTGGTATACATAATCTATGTGGTGAGTCCATTTACAGTCGTCAGAAAGTAGAACTCCTAAATGTATATGTGTGCTAGCTGTATGAACCGTGTTATTGTCAAAGTATATATCGGGATGAATGACGTTTCGTTTCCTTGAAAATATTAATGATTCAGTTTTAGTGGGGTTAAACTTTATGTCCCATTTCAGAGCCCAGGTACTTATATTCGAAAGATTTTGTGAAAGTGTATGGGCAGCATAGATTTGGTTATTATCAATTACTTCACTAATCGAAGTGTCATCTGCAAACAATTTGCAATCACTAGTAACAATATTAGTTATGTCGTTAATATATAATAGAAATAAAAAAAGGGCCTAAGACAGATCCCTGAGGGACTCCAGCGTTAACAGTTTTAAATGTAGAGAAAATGCCTTCAGTTAAAACACGTTGCTTCCTATCAGTAAGATAATTTCTAAACCACCCTAATAATTTCCCTTTAAAACCATAAGATTCTAATTTAAATAATAGTCCATCATGCCACACTCTATCAAAGGCTTTACTTATATCACAGAAAACAGACCGGACTTCTTTTCCTTTGTCTAATGAGTTAGTGATATTATTGTATATCGAAAGAAGTTGGTTCACAGTTGAATCACCGGGAATGAAGCCGGACTGATGTTTGGTGATTACTTCACAGTCACGTAGGTAATTATAGAGATACTTAAAAATTACTTTTTCTATTATTTTACTGAAGCAAGAGGTGATAGAAATGGGTCGATAGTTGGAAATATCATTTACATCACCTTTCCCTTTGTATATGGCATTAATGTTAGCAGCTTTCCATGGCAAGGGAATACAACCGGTTTCCATAGTTTTATTGCAGAGAAGGGTAAGAGGAATAGAAATAGAGGGTGTCAATAGTTTTATGAATTTTGGGACAATACCATCAGGTCCTGCAGGTTTCTTTTCATTAAGATTAGAAAGCTGATCTTTGATATCCTGTTCAGTAAATACAATATTGTCAATCTTAAAAGGAAACTCGGGAGGAGGGGGAAGAGGATCAAGATCATTAGAAGAAGTGGAGATTGAAGAGAAGTATGTATTTAGGTGTTCCGCTTTTTCAAAAGGATGTTGGAGAAAAGACTCATTGTGTTTTAGAGGGGGGATAGACGTTTGCTTATTATCAATTTTTAACAAAGATTTAGCAATTTTCCACCATTTATCTGGAGACAAGCTATTATTATTTAACGATGATTCAAGTTTCATGAAATAATTTTGTTTTGTTTCTCTAATTAGGTTAATAGTTTCATTTCGAACTAATCTGTACCTTTCCCATTGAGTAGGGGAGTTTGAATTAATAGCTTTTTTGTGAATGCGGTTCCTCTGTCTAATTTTTAATCTAATTGTGTTTGTAAACCAAGGCTTATCATTCGGTCGCACTGTAACTATTTTTTGTGGTACATGGTCATTTATTTGTGTGTTAATTGTTTCAACTAGAATATTATTAAATTCGTTTACATTATTATTTTGTGAGATAGATATCCAGTCAATATTACTAATATTATCATTAATCCTATCAATATCAGCACCATCATATTCATATATCGGTTTCTTATATGCAGTTTGTCTATATACTGAATATGATATACAGAAGTTAATAAGACAATGGTCACTGCAAATCGGAGCAAGAACATTTGTATCCCTTATAAGGTGATTGTTGTTAGATAGAACAATGTCAATAGAAGAAGAAGAAGTAGGAGTAATGCGAGTGGGTTCTTTAATAAAACTGTTCAGATTATATTTTGTAAGTAATCGGCCTAGATGAGAGTGTGGCTGAAGGTTTGACATATCAACATTTATATCACCAGTTATAACTACATCATCATTATTATCATCAAAAACAATATTAAACATGTCATCTAATTTTCGCCAGTATTCTACATTAGATTCTGGTCTATATATACACCCTAGTAAAAACTTATGGCTATCTACTAAAACTTCTAACCAAATAATTTCAATATTGTTAGACTCCAAATCTCTTCTTCGCTTACAGATTACAGTATCTCTTGTATATATAATAATGCCACCACCAAATCCTACCTGCCTATCCCTTCGATGAAAACTACTAAAACTGTCTAAAACAAGGTCAGAGTCCGGAACTAACGGGTCAAGATGTGTTTCAGTAAGACATATTATATCATTTTCAGTCAGCTCACTATCTATTATATCTAATTTATTTCTAAGTGATCTTACATTAACATGTGAAATTTGGAGAGTGCGCAGAGGACCGGGATTTTGTTCGATATCATTACACAATAATAGAAACTTTATAAGAAATAATTTGAATGCCAAATTTTTTCCAACAAAAGAAAAAATATGAATATAAAGTATATCAGAATAAAATTGCTTGAATGTTAGATATGATTTGTAACTTCCATGCATATCATGTGCCCATAGCTTGATAGAAATTTTACAATCCATTAACCGGTATCAAGAAAGTATGGCGCTATGTGGTACATGAAATACATGGAAGAAAAGGTATTGCAAAATAGACAGGTCATGGGGAGGAGATACACCATCAACAACATAACATAAACAAATATATACAAAACTAAGATTAACATGAGAAAGGTTTTTTTTTTACCTGTATGGGGTAGAGTTAAGATTTCATTTACATGTTGTTGTTTTTTTTTCTTTTTCAAGGAGATAATGAATATACTTTCATCAAATTAGCAGGTCTATTTAAGGATTAACTTGAATATATTTTTTATGTTATGGAGATATAACACAAAAATCTGAGTGTACTCTAAATAAACCGCGAAGCGGTTTATGATGAGAGTACACTCAGATTTTTGTGTTATATCTCCATAACATAAAAAATATATTCAAATTAATCCTTATAATTCAATTTACTAAAGATAATCTCTTCAATATTCAAAAATCATTTTGGGACTCTTTTGTCTATGAAATCATTACGCCGTCACCTTAGCCAATCAGAAGCAACGTTATAAACGGCGACGCCATTTTTTCCTTTATGGGCTGATAAAGTAAATTTTTAAGCCAATGAAAATGCTCGTAACAAGCAAAATTGAATTATATACTTATAGTAACCACATGGTTAGGTGGAGAACGAGATATTATTAATCCAAAATAAAATTTCGCGTGTCAGCGTTTGCCATCACAGTAAAATTTCCTGCGCAATTAACAAAAAACCAGGCGATTCCATTTTGAGAAGGTAAGATAGCTTGTGTAATGCTAGCGTATAATTATGAAACCGACCGTGACGGCATACCCATGTGTTTACTATAGATACATAGTCCTACTTCTTGTATGCTGAGCGTTAAGCAGGAGCAGAAGCTACCAATTTTATGGATTATGGTGTGTCCTGGCTAGGGGACAAAACCAAGTACCTACTTCACAGGGGCGAGCGTTCATTTGAATTCCAAAAGTGAGGCGGTGTCAAGGGAGACGATAGGAAATATAATAAGAAAGAAAGAAGAGAAAAGATAAGATCCTAAATTATGTCCCCTTTTACGATCATGCAATAGGGGCAGCAGGTACAATTCTAACGCTCTATCTGATAGGCCGAGGCAATAATTCAATAGCAATCCCAAGATTTGTCGGCATATATTAAGCAAACTTTATGAGCCGTGTACATCACTGGGACATACTTTATATCAATGCATTATGTGATTATTTTGAAAACTTTAATAACAGTCCATCAACGATGAAGATGTGTTACAATATGCAAGACGATCAAAACTAGAAATTGTCATAGACAATTTGGCGGGCTTTTCACTATATCAAGTTTACAATACCGTCATTGCCAAGTAAGTTAAGAACTAGGTAATGCATGGGTTTTGAAGTTATAACCAATAATGACCTTGACTTTCAACCCTGAATAAAAGTGTTTTAGTGAAGATCTGCATGACGTTTGATCAGATTTACTTATGATATGTGTATTTGACCCATGTGAACTTGAATATGGGTCAAGGTCATCCCTAGTATAAGACTTTATAGCCCATCCCCTGGGCATCTTATATATGAAATATGAAGATCCTAGACCTTACAGAACTTCAGGAGAAAAGTTTTCAAGTTTATTGTTAAAAACAGGACCTTTAACATTTGACCCTTACCGAAAACCGGAAGTTGCCATTTTTTGTAATAACATATAGAGAGAAAAAGTTTACGCTTAAGATTATCTGCAAAAAATACTATTGGATGAAATCTATGAAAAGAACTTTTAGTGAGTTATAAGCATTTTTATATTTTAAGATATGACGTCATAGCGGCCATTTTGTTTTTTTGAAAATGATGAAAATCATATCAAACGTTAGAGAACATTAGAGGGGTCTTTTCTATAGCAATTGCAGACTATATTAGTCATTCAGTTCGACAATATATAATGTTAAACATTTTGGCGGGAATTTAGCAAAGATCAAAGGATTGTTCAAAATGGCATACAGCATTAACCGGAAGTGCTACCGAAAAATAAAAGACACCAAATTCATCAGAATGACATTCTGCATCGATATATAAAAAGAAATTTCGCAAAATCAAAAAAATAAAAATTCGTGAACTTTGACCCCATAGCGAACTTTTTTGTTTGACCTTTGACCTAATTGCTGTACTTGAATAAAAGTTAGTCTTTTATATGATCTACATAAAACATCAAAAAGATTTGCTGTATCTTGAACGGTTTTAGAGTTATGGCTGTTTTAAACTTTTTAGGTATAAGGTCATGGCGGCCATCTTGGATTTTTGACCTACTTAAAAATGTTGCGGTCACCCCTTCAACTCATGCCATACAATATAACAATAAGACCATTGGCATATCTCTTACCATTTTGAAGATCTTTTGGACACAAAAAAGTGTAGAATAATAATAATAATAATAATAATAAAAAACAGAACAAAAACAATAGGTCTTTTCACCACATGGTGAAAAGCCCTAATAATAATAAAAAACAGAACGAAAACAATAGGTCTTTTCACCAAATTGGTGAAAAGCCCTAATGATAAAAAACAGAACAAAAACAATAGGTCTTTTCACCACATGGTGAAAAGCCCTGATAATAAAAAACAGAACAAAAACAATAGGTCTTTTCACCGAAATGGTGAAAAGCCCTAAAAACAGAACAAAAACAATAGGTCTTTTCACCATGTGGTGAAAAGCCCTAACGAGAAATTGTCATAGACAATTTGGCGGGCTTTTCACTATATTTAGTTTACAATACCGTCATTGCTAGGTAAGTTAAGAACTAGGTAATGCATGGGTTTTGAAGTTGTAACCAATAAATGACCTTGACCTTCAGCCCTGAATAAAAGTGTTTTAGTGAAGATCTGCATGAAGTTTGATCAGCCGAAGAGAACTCTCTGCAAAAAATATTATTGGATGAAATCTGTGAAAAGAACTGTTAGTGATTTATAAGCATTTTTAAAATTTTAAGATATGACGTCATAGCGGCCAATTTTTTTTTTTTTTTTTTTTGACGAATATGAAAATCATATCAAACGTTAGAGAACATTAGAGGGGTCTTTTCTATAGAAATTACAGACTATATTAGTCATTCAGTTCGACAATTTGGCGAGAATTTAGCAAAGATCAAAGGATTGTTTTTCAAAATAGCATACAGCATTAACCGGAAGTGCTACCGAAAAATAAAAGACACCAAAATCATCAGAATGATATTCTGCATCGATATGTAAAAAGAAATTTCGCAAAATCAAAAAAAATAAAAATTCGCGAACGTTGACCCCATAGCGAACTTTTTTATTTGACCTCTGACCTAATTGCTGTTCTGGAATAAAAGTTAGTCTTTTATACGATCTACATAAAACATCAAAAATATTTGCTGTATCTTAAACGATTTTTGAGTTATGGCTGTTTTAGACTTTTTAGGTATGACGTCATGGCGGCCATCTTGGATTTTTGACCTACTTAAAATGTTGCGGTCACCCCTTCAACTCATGCCATACAATATAACAATAAGGCCATTGGCATACCTCTTACCATTTTGAAGATCTTTTGGACACAAAAAAAGTGTAGAAGAATAATTATAACTAGAAATTGTCACCGGGACAATTTGACGGGCTTTTCACCTCAAAGGTATTACGGTCAAGATCATTTATATTAACAAACTTGACAGCCCTTTAAAACATTGCCCTGTAGATTATCTTCAAATAATATAATAGCATGAAAGCTGTAAAAAACCAACGATAAGTTAGTTATGACCATTTTAAACAATTTATTTATGATATGTGTATTTGACCCCTGTGAACTTGAATATGGGTCAAGGTCATTCATAGTATCTGACTTTATAGCCCATCCCCTGGACCAAAATGGTGAAAAGCCCTAATAATAATAATAATAAAAAACAGAACAAAAACAAAAGGTCTTTTCACCAAAATGGTGAAAAGCCCTAACAAGAGGCCCAAAGGGCCTGTATCGCTCACCTGTTTTTTTTGTAATTATCACAAAAACTTTTACAATGAGAAAAATTTGTACAATTGACTCCAAAATTTGTTTAAATTTGAAACACAACCATATAATGATGCTATAGATACCATACAAATATGCTATCCAATACAAAGGTTCAGAGAGGAAGTAATTTATATGAAAATAGTAGCCTAATTGACCTTTTTGGCCCCGCGTCTAAGGCCCCAGGGAGTCAGCCCTATACTTTGTACAATTTTAAATCCCAATCCTATAAGGATGCTACTATTGCATTATGAGTGCTCTTCCATGCTGAGTTGCAGAGAAGAAGTCGTTTATATGATAACAGCAAATATTGCTCCCTTTCGATCCCGCCCCTCAGCCCTCCCGGGGGGGGGGGGGGGGCGGTAAGTCCTATCCTTTGTACAATTTTGAATCCTCACCCTATAAGGATGCTACCATTGCATTATGAGTGTAATGCCATGTTTAGGTACAGAGAAAAGGTTGTTTATATGGAAATAGCCAAATTGACCCCTTTTGACACCACCCCTCAGGCCCCCGGTGGGTCCGCCCATCATTTGTACAACTTTGAATCCCCATCCTATAACGATGCTACCATTGCATTATGGTTGCTATTCCATGCCAGGCGCGGATCCAAGGGGGGGCGGACCCGGCGTACGCCCCCCCCCCTAAAATAGGAGAGAGAGAAAAAAGAAAAAGGAAAAAGAAGGGAAAAAGAAAGAGGGGAAGGAAGGAAAAGAAGGAAGAAAGAAAAAAAGAGGGAGAAAGGGAAAAAATTAAGGAATTAGATAAAGAGTGAGAATTAGACAGAAAACTCCATTTCCTACCTTTACCGTTTGATGTTATCATTTTAAAATCTAAATGTATTCGACTTTGTGGTACATACATGCATGAACATACTTGTATCCAGGCACAATGGAATAATTATATTTTTTTTCGTGTAAGTTAAGGTTTTATCTCCATCGCTTAAAAGGTACAATGTAAATACCTTCAAGTATTTACTTTTTTCAAAAAAAAAAAACCCGATAAAATCCCAATATATTAGATAATTTATTGTCATTAATATTCAATATTGACAGGTTATATCTCGATATGCTTAGCAATAAAAGAAAAGGGGGAGGGGGTGGGTGGAAGGAATTGTAGCTGGCCATGAGTCTTCGCTGGTTGACTATATACCATGCCCTTCGTTTTCCAGGTTGTAAATGATATATTTCACATTTTTGAATCAGCATTAAAGTCCTGTATTAAATCCGACTATCAATTCACAAATGTGTGCGTACTTTCAAAACGCCAGTTACAAGATCACTACTGACGCCGAATGCTTCTAGAAGCATTTTATTTGTCCTAAGAAAATGTGTGTAAAGAAAAAAAGTGGAATGCGACAGAAAATGAGAGCTTCTAGGGTCTGGGTGCACCCCATGGCCAGATGCCTTCGTTTTTTGTTTCAATAAAAACATATCTTAACGATAATGTTACAAGATAGGCAAACGATGTTAAAAAAATTAATGCACATGACAAAAGGCTCCCTATTAGAAAACAGGATGATAGCAATGGTTCCTGGCACCGTATGGCCATAGACAAGACCACTAGCCTTCTTTTCTTTCGTTGTCCAATACACGAATAATGAAGATTGTGTGTAAGTTAGGGAAATGAATTATCTAATCTGACAGATAATGTATAAAAATAAAAGCTTATATCGTTAAAAAGTTCACATACACTTTCATTAGTCCTATAAAAACCTTCAATAGGCGACCCCTAGCTGCAATATTGTAGCTCAAAAGACTTTTAGACTGAAAATGGTGTCTTCTTTAGAGCTACAATTGTTCCCTATTACTTCAAAACCTTCAAAAAAGTATGAAAAACTGTGCCCGAGTGATTTTCGGAGGCAGTGCTCCACTACGATACATAGGGACCAATTCGTACCCGGCCTAAAGGCATTGTAGGCCGGGTACGTATATTCGTTTTAGGCGGCCCCCCAGACCCCCATCCTTTTCTTTGCTTCGTGCCTCTATGAAAAGATATTATGATTTTAGGCAGTGCAATTCTGTAACTTTATATTCAAAATCTGACATTAGACGTCAAAAATAATAAACGAACATTTTTACATGGCTTCAATTATTTTTTGGAAAAAGTGTACATTTATTCGAGGGCTTCTGGGGGCCTAGGCGGCCCCCACCCAGACCCCCGCCCTTCTTCGCTTTATGTCCATATAAATATTAAGATTTTGATGTTGCAATTCTGTAAGTAAAAAAATAAATCAAAACTTCAAATAAAAAATATGACACTTGACACGAAAACTATAAATAAACATCCTTAAATGGCTTCAATTATTTTCTGGAAAATGTGTTCATGAAATCCTCAGAATGCAGGATTTTGCACCATTTATTCGAGAGCTTCTGGGGGCCTAGGCGGCCCCCAGACCCCTCGCCTGATTTGCTTTGTCCCACGCCCCCTCTAACCTCAAAACCTAAATCCGCCCCTGCATGCTTAGTTTCAGAGAAGAAGTCGTTTATATGGAAATAGCCAAATTGACCCCTTTTTGACCCCGCCCCTCAGGCCCCCAGGGGGTCAGCCCTGTCATTTGTACAATTTTGAATCCCCACCCTATAAGGATGCTACCATTGCATTTTGGGTGTTATCCCATGCTTAGTTTCAGAGAAGAAGTCGTTTAAATGGAAATAGCCAAATTGACCCCTTTTGGCCCCGCCCCTCAGGCCCCTGGGGGGTCAGCCCCATCATTTGTACAATTTTCAGTTAGTAGCCCAAAAGGATGCTACCAGTCAAATTTTGTTGAAATCCGACCAGCGGTTATAGAGAAGAAGTCGATTGTTGACGGACGGACGGACGGACGACAGACGACGGACGCCGCGGTATGGCATAAGCTCACCTTGGTCCTTCGGACCAGGTGAGTTAAAAAACAGAACAAAAACAATAGGCCTTTTCACCACATGGTGAAAAGCTCTAATTATGACTCGAGATATCAAAATATGACCAAAAAAGCTGTAACAAACCAATTGTGCTGAAATTCCCACCGGGAATCGAACCCGGGTCTCCTGCCACATAGTGACAATTGTGATAACCACTTCACCATAGGAATTGCTTTCAACACTACATGGTCTTTCATAGTGTTTGTTGTTTTTTTAAATGAAAAGAAAAAATGATGCAAATTTCACATACAATTACGCAATTTAATTTGCAAAATGAACCCAAAATGAAAATATCATATACAATTACACAATTTAATTCGCAACATGAACCAAGAATTTTATCTTTGAATGATTCTTCATATAGTTATGACTCGAGATATCAAAATATGACCAAAAAAGCTGTAACAAACCAATTGTGCTGAAATTCCCACCAGGAATCGAACCCGGGTCTCCTGCCACATAGTGACAATTGTAATAGCCACTTCACCATAGGAATTGCTATCGACACTACACGATTTATCACAGTGTTTGTTGGGTTTTTTTTCAGTGAATACAAATATTTCCCCTCTGCTTTTTCAAGGGCTTGGGACCTTCTAGCAATGTTGCTAGGCAGCATTAAAATATTTATATCCCCCTCGTGCCTTGTTGTTCAGCACTTGGTATATGTAAACGGGAGATCAGGGATCCCTTAATCTTGGGATTTCTCTGGTGGTGTAGCTTCTAGCCTTCATCATCTCTGTCCATTCTTCAAATGATAATATTGCAGTCCTCACAACCCTGCCTTTCTCGACCTCTTCGTTTTGACGTTTGTAGTACGAGTTGCAGCTTCGCGATGGGCCAGGGCTGGATGGTGACGGACGAAGTGGTGATGGTAGACGCGACATCGTGGATTCCTGTGATACAATCGAGACAAACTGCTGTGATGGAGTGGTGCTTTGAGGAACCACTTGAACAGGACTTGGTAGAGGAGGGGATGGCAGTATCTGTATAGGGACGAACTGCTGAGTCGGAATGGTGCCTTGAGGAACCACCTGGACAGGACTTGGTAGAGTGAGGAGGATGGCTGCACAGTAATCTGCGTATAGGGGACGAACTGCTGAGTCGGTCAAATGGTGCCTTTGCAGGAAAACACCTGGACTGGACTTGGTAGAGGAGGGGATGGCCAGTATTATGTATAAGGGCACGAATCAGTGCTTAGAGTCGGTGATGGTCGCCTTGAGGAAAACACACTGGACACGGGACTTGGCTAGAGGATAGGGATGACAGTATCTGTATAGGGACGTCAACTGCGAGTTCGGAATAGCGCATCTTTGAGGAACCATCCTGGACAGTGACTTTTGTTGAGGCGTGTGATGGCTGTATTGGTTCGGAACAAACTGCTGACCTGGATAGGTATCTGTATAGAAGAGAACAGTCATCGAAGGGGGGCACAGACCCAACAAGTATATCTGGTATGGCCCTTGAGGCTAATCGCTGGCCAAAGGGAGCGGAAACAGAAGTAACAGAAACCGGCGCAGAGACAACGGTCGTGGTATTTTGATATTTAAAGTCGATTCAAGATCAATAAGTTGAATAACGTGTTTTCCTGAAATAACTGACGTAAATTTATTTCAAATTTCCTATTTCTGAAATAACAATTTCAACACAAATAAATCCAGTAAAAATCTAAGTGCCGTTTCTTAATCAAATTAATCATTTCTATATTCATATATTAATTACTAAAATTACCAATGTCTCTTCAAAGAAAAAAAAAATAAAATAAAAAAGTAAATATATCCATATCTTAATGTTTACTTATATTTGAGAAAATTTTCGAAAAAAAATAACATAGAGAAGTATTACCATTTCCTTTTTAGAAAACCAACATGGCTGCTTACATGTGTATCACTTTGATTTGCCGTTTTTTTGACTTATAAATCATGGGCCAGATACTTTTGCCAAAAAAAAAGTCACACTAATTGGTGTTATTATAACACTTTTTATGAAAATCAGGTCCAATCCGTGTCAGAAATCAGCTTTGATTGGAAGGCGCGGACCAAGTCCCAAAATACAACGTCTGCCCGTTGGACGATTAATTCCTGCCTGTTTGGAAGAACAGAAATTTACTTGGGAACCTGTGAAATATCCACTCATTTCCAAAAAAAGACCGTTAGCGTCCTGTTCATGTTCATTTGTAACCATTTTTCAAAAATAACGGTTCCAGTTTTGTTCAGATATTACTTTTAATGTTTGTAAAATATCAATTTGTTCAACTATGTAGCAGTTTTTTTTGTTTTTGCTAGAGAAACTAATTAAACAGTAAAACTAGCGATTTGAAAAATGATATGTAAATGGTCGAACTTTTGTTTGCCTGTCTAGCTCTCCCTGTTCTTTACCCAAAATTGCTTCCCTCCCTCAAAGTGAATTTTCCGCAGAGTAGTACCGACCAGATGGACAGACGAGTTCAGAACCCAGACTCAGTTTGCATGACTCAGAACAGAGTCAACTCATCTATCCTCAGGTAGTCGTTTAGATTCACGCAGGATCTTAAGGAATTCTACTGTAAACTTTAAAAATATCGTTACAAAGAATCGTGTCAGTTTATCCTTATTAACTTGCGGTGGCGGTTATAAGCGTTGGGCGTTGTTGGTAGGTATACGTTTGTAGTCGTGTTAAGACAGTGATAACTCTGTGTTACTCGACACCTTACGTCTCTCCATTTCATACTAGCGCGGGGCAGGCGACACACGAAGGAACGCTACGTCAGTGTCGCAGATTAAATGAAGTAAGACTTGTGAAAGGGAGGATAACTCCTTGAGCGCAGTTTTCATTATTCATTATGAGAGTTAGGAAATCATATCCCAGTTTCAAGAAAAAATTAAAGTAAAGGTACTAATGTCACAGTTGAAATGAAGGGAAACGAGCTATAATGTACAGATCCGAGTCAAAAAAATACATTTTATATTGAAAATTGAAGAAGACTATTTTATGGAGATTAGCCACTTGACAAAAAACGCGCGCTACAGACAATCTGTATCGGTCTCTAATATGTCCACGTTTGTTTCCAGGTGCGCCACGTGGAGGCCCTCCAATTGCACCCTATGTTTATGTGTGTGTTTGTTGCGATGATTGTACAGGTTAAAATTGTGCCAGAATATAAAATCGGTATAGTAGTATTTAAGTCAAAAGATTTACACTTATGAGTGTTGTCGTGTGGGTGATATAAAAGGTACTATTGACTGACAGAACGCCAGCAAACCTCAATTAAGATCTTTTCACATCAAAACACAAATACATATATCGGAAGATTAAGCAATTAATATCATACACAGCAGCATGAGAGAGCCACTCATGCAATTGGCCTCTCGGCAGTCAGGGTACACAGGATTGGTACGAATATCAAATCTAATTTAGCATGTCATCATGTCATTTGGGTCATTTAACAGCGATACTCATATAGGTATTGTTATGTCCATGTTAGTATAAGTAGCAGAAGTATAATTATATGTAATAAAGGACAGTTTCTAGATAGATTAATTCCTTATTATATTTGAATCGGCAAAAAATAAACCTATAGAAAAACACGAATTAATTTGAATGCATCATCTTGCAATGTATATTATTACAGGCTTACAGAAAATGGGCTCTCCCCCTCATTAGTTACGAAGGACAAAATATGTTAATCGTAAGCGTTTGTGTGGTTAGCTGCATGTACTTATATTTTAGGTATGTTAAAAGTGAGAAGAGTATTGGTGCAATGTTAGCAGCTGTTAGTAGGAGTTGGGGAAAATTGTCTCGTCTCCATCATTTAAAAAAATGAACAAAAACCTGTCACTGCTATTGAGTTCAGTCTGTTGATTTTTTTTCAATCCAACAATAGCAATATTTAATTAAGAATTTTAATGGAAATGAAAAACAATATTCAATTGATGAAAAGATGAAAAATGAACATATTACGTTAAACTGACACATATTCAACCTGTTATTTTTGGTGTGTTACAAATGTAGTGTACTGTCTATTGTATGCGTGCAGAAACTGTTAGACATCTGTCTATCTCGTAAATGATATACATGATAAGTAGTAGATACATGAATTTTGTAGTAGAGTATGCTGTATATATTGGCCATATTGCAAAATGACAATCAGCAATTAAGCGCATATCAAGATTCAATAAACAATGTATGGTTATATCAGCCCTCCGCTGGTCCATAACCATTTTTATTTATGTACTCCTCATATGTTATATTCCAATGTGTTTATTAGTATCCATATCATAACTTTCGCGATGGTTATGTCAGCCCTCCACTGGTCCATAACCATTTTTATTTATATACTCATCATATGTTATTATAGCTCCAAGTGGGTTTATTACTCCCCATGTATCCAATAATAACATTCGCGATGGTTATGTCAGCCCTCCACTGTTCCATAAACCATTTTTATTTATGTCCAAAACCATTTTTATTTATTATTCATCATGTGATATGTTAATTCGCCATGTGTTTTATTACGTATCCAATGCATAACATTCGCGATGGTTATCGTCAGCCCTCGCACTGGTCCATAACCATTTTTATTTATGTATTCCATGTTGTTTTATTACGTATCCAATATACCATCGATGGTTATGTCAGCCGCCCTGTTGTATTTATTCCATGTGTTTAATTACGTATCCAATCATAACTTCGCGTTGGTTATGTCAGCCAGCCCCCTGGTCCATTAACCATTTTTATTTATGTACTCCTCCCATGTTATATTCATGTGATTTTATTACGTATCCAATCATAACTTCGCGATGGTTATGTCAGCCCGCCCCTGGTCCATAACCATTTTTATTTATGTACTCATCATATATTATGCTCCAAGTGTTTATTACGTATACAATCATAACTTCACGCGATGGTTATGTCAGTCCCTGGGGGGCCACTGGTCCATAACCATTTTTATTTATGTACTCCTCATATGTTTATTTCCATGTGTTTATTACGATATCCAATCATAACTTCGCGTATGGTTATGTCAGACCAGCCCCTGGTCCAATATATCATTTTTATTTATGTACTTCTCATATGTTATATTCCCTGTGTTTATTACGAATCCAATCATAACTTCGCGTATGGTTATGTCAGCCCTCCACTGGTCCATAACCATTTTTATTTTATGTACTCTCATATGTTTATATTCCCATGTGTTTATTACGTATATACCAATCATAACCTTCGCGATGGTTATGTCAAGCCCGCCCACTGGTCCATAACCTTTTTATTTTATGTACTCCTCATATATTATGATTCCAAGTGTTTAGATTACGTATCCAATCATAACTTCGCGATGGTTATGTCAGCCCTGCCACTGGTCCATAACCATTTTTATTTATGTACTCCTCATAATGTTATATTCCATGTGTTTATTACGTATCCATTCATAACTTCGCGATGGTTATTGGTCAGCCGCCCCTGGTCCATAACCATTTTTATTTATGTACTTCCTCATATCATATATTATGCTCCAAGTGTTTATTACGTATTCAATCATAACTTCGCGATGGTTATGTCAGCCCTCCACTGGTCCATAACCATTTTTATTTAAGTACTCTCCTCATAGTTATATTCCCTGTGTTTATTACGAATCCAATCATAACTTCGCGATGGTTATGTCAGCACCTACCACTGGTCCATAACCATTTTTATTTAAGTACTCCTCTCATATGTTATATTCCATGTGTTTATTACGTATCCAATCATAACTTCGCGATGGTTATGTCAGCCCGCCCACGTTGGTCCATAACCATTTTTATTTAAGTTACTCCTCATATGTTTATATTTCACTTCGCGTGTTTATTACATTTTTATTTAAGTACTCCTTCAAATGTTATATTCCCTATGTAATTATATCCAATCATAACTTCGCGATGGTTATGTCAGCCCTCCACTGGTCCCATAACCATTTTTATTTAAGTACTCCTCATATGTTATATTCCCTGTGTTTATTACGAATCCAATCATAACTTCGCGATGGTTATGTCAGCCCTCCACTGGTCCATAACCATTTTTATTTATGTACTTCTCATATGTTATATTCCATGTGTTTATTACGTATCCAATCATAACTTCGCCGGGATGGTTATGTCAGCCCGCCCCTGGTCCATAACCATTTTTATATTAAGTACTCCTCATTTTTTATTCCCCCCTGTTTATTACAATCATACTCTTCATTATCGAAAGTTGTTAACCATTTTTATATTCCCAATGTGTTTATAAGAGCAACTATTCACCCCACTGAAATTCCATTCAATAAATGCAGGTTGGTAGTTTTTCACGCATTTACCATGGATGAGTCCACCACATCCAAGTGGTGCTTACCATGTAGCCCTTCCTCCACTGGTCAGAAACTGAAACATATATAACCATTTTTATTTATTAGTGTTCATCCTTGCGTTGCAGGCGACACAAAAAGGCAATGGCACAATAATCACTGACCGTAAAGAAATCTTAAATGAAACTAAACATATTTATGAAAATTAATACAAAGTAATATCAAGACTCAAGATGTTGACTTAGAAGATTTGCTACACTAGTTTGAGATCCCTAAGTTATCTCCCCTTGAATATTTATCCTATGAAGGACCTATCACTGTGTACTATTATCATTATGATAAACAGTTCTTTTGCAGAACACAATGTAAGGTATTTCATTAAAAACACTTTTCAATACTTTCTGATTTTTTTTACTTGAAAATAATGTAACAAATGTACATGTCAGAGACATCATAATACTTCTCTTTCATGTGTTTAAATATGCAAGTATGCTCCACTGTGAGGAGATCATCTCCGCTCAATAGATAGCAATGTATAAAATATGTGTGTCTAGTTCGGAGCCGAGAAGAACAACTTCCTCTCGTCGGTCTCTCCGACTGGATAGTTTAAGATTAAGTGTAGGTTGTATTTTAAACAGTTTATTGTTTGTTTCGGTAGACCATCTTCGTTGCCAATAGTGTTTTTATTTTAGATTTGATGTCAGTGTATGGTAGTTTCAAATCTGTTTTTATAGGTGAAGAGCAGTATTATCTGCTATATCGACCGTTCCCTTTAAGCATTAAACTATCTCCTTATGGCATCTATGGTCTATATCTTCATAATGCGTACTAGCGCATTATGAGAAGATTGTCTGCAAAGCTCTGGCATCTATATAGACCATAGATGCCATAGGAAGATAGTTTAATGCTTATATTTACATTGTCAGCTCATTTTAGGCTCTCTGCATTCACATTGTCTAAGCTAGACCAAGAAAAGCGTTTATCAACGACGATTTAATCCACAGGATGGAACAGCCATTTGACGGTGATCAGTTGACGTCACCATGTCAACTTTAGTGACGTCATAATGGTCACGTTTTGGATGTCAGTTATACCGTTATATCCTTCACTTTGCCTTGGTTAATTTATATAGTAGAAGTGACATGGAAATGTAAATATTCCCTTTTATACCAACATAACTGGGAATCCAGAGATAAGTAATTTGAGCTTTAGGAGATTAAGATATTTTGATTAGAGTGTCTCTAGGGTTTCTTGATTTCAAAGCCTGAAGAGTAGAACCGAAAGAGAGTCGGAACAGATAATTGCCTTTTCAATGTTCATCGATGTGGTCTAGAGCGAGATCGATAGAACATGCTTCTGCAGAGAAAATGGAGACAACATCTGGAAGTCGGATAGAGGAACAGTGATTAGATACATCTATTACGTATTTCTAATGTTGAATTGTATTATTCATAAATGCATTAGAATATAATTGCATTATGCTTATAATCATTATGCACTATTTTGCCATTCATTTCACCAACGTAATTTTTAGTTTATTGCATTCAATTATTACGATTCTTGAAAATCAATCAGAGATTTTAAGAGCTGCTTTGTAAAGTTGTATCAATGTTGGATTTGTAATACCTTGTTGTTTCGATAGCACATTGGACGTGTGGTGTCATTTACATTTTGAATTTATTGTAAGAAAGTATGTTCTTCATCTGTAGTCGTCTCCCTGTGATATAGGTTCTGTGTTCTGTCCCCGAGACTCACAAAAGCATATAAATTCAATTATTCTGCAAAGCGCTTAGCTTTAAGGAAGCATGATGACAAAATTTAGTCAGACCAGACATCTAAAAACTCGCTCTACAGTTCATAAAATGTCAATCTACTTAATATTATTGTTAAAATACATATCCTTATATCCACTCCGTTCAATAGAGGATATGAGAACATCATATAATACGATGTTGTCAGATCCTTCATATGCAGTCAGTACACTATAACAGGTTTTAGAAAGAAATGTTCTTATTCATGCACCAAATGGGTTTAATCCAAGAACCATGTTTCCTGATGTTATTTCTTTTCCTCCAACTCGAAACATTTGGCAGGTCAATGCATGACCCTGGCTGTAAAAGTAAAGCTGTGTATAATTAATAGGTGGACCTCAACCATCAAATATCATATTTGTATTCCACATACAAATACATACATTTGTAAATGTGAAATTTTTATTTCTTTGTACATAGTTTGATTTTTTAACATTTTGACCCTATTTTTCTTTATTTCAGGTATATTTGAAAGATTAAAAATCCCAGGTACTTGCAATCGCTGCAAGACTGTAAGACTGATTACGGATTGATAAGGAGTCAACATAACAGCTCTCAGATTTTACCCTGGGGAAGAGGTCAAATCTATTATAGTTTTTATAGGAAAAACATTTATGAACATTATTTGCTTAGTTTTCATAGGAAATTAGTCAAACTGGGTTAGACTTATTAGCCTAAGATAGCATTTAAACATCATATCCATATTGGTCCTGGCCGACCCCCAGGGGCCAGAGGGGCGGGGCCAAAAGGGGTCAAAATGGCTAAAATTAAAAAAAAATCTTCTTCTTAATTTACAAATTTGATGGAACCAAATAATCTTCATAGATTAAAAAGTCAAATTTATAAAATCACTGACTGACTTCAAGGGTGTGATGAGCCAATATATAGTGTTTATCTGCTTTATTCTTTATCCGAACTCAGGTGACCGTTAAGGCCCATCGGCCTCTTGTTTATCCATTGGTAAAATCTATTTCTTTTTGCTTATATCTCGGACATTGGACATTATAAGATATCAAGTGTAGATCCATAAGCTTAATATAGATTTATCTATATATTTGCTCTTTTTATTTATTTTTGTCTTTATTACTATTAACTTTGTTTTCTCTGTATGTGTCATAAAAAAGTATGTCTGACCATGTCCAAATATTGGGTTATTAACGTCATATCCTACATATAATGTGCATGCATACATAAAGATATAAATCAGTGCATGATTGGTTAGATATTAGTAGTTTAGTATTTTATCTGATACATATACATATATAACTGTATTCGTGTCTGTATTTCTGCACGTCTGTAGAAGTGATTAATATATTGCTTGAATTCTAAGTCGGTGACTTTTTTCCTTTCTCATGCATTCGTTTTTGCTCATTATTTAGGACCTCTGCAGGTGTAGGGTATACTGTTTTATACGACTTGATACCTTCGCCTCAGACTTTGGTGTGAGTGTTTCCTTACGCAGCTCTTTGGGTAGGCTTTGTATGTCTAGATTGATGGGATAAATCGTTGATACGTTTGATATCATATTGCAATGGCGTAAAATGATTGTGAGAACACCGCAAATGTAATAAAACACAAGTTATGATACATTTCAATAAATCATGAAGTTTATGACATTATGCCATGGTGAGAAAACAGAAAAAGGGTATACATTTATAATACAAAGTATTAGATTCTATTTACATTTACTTGTCACTTCTACTATATAAACTAAGAAAGGCAAAGTTAAGTATATGGCGGTATAACTGACACCCAAAACGTGACCATTGTGATTTTGTGACGTAAACTGATCACCGTCAAAATGGCTGTTCCATCTTGCGGTTTTCCTGGTCTAGCTTAAACAATGATAATGTAGAAACCCTAAAATGAGTTGATATTTTAATAGAGCGCATTACGAAGTTGTCTACAAAGCTCTGGCATCTATATAGACCATAGACGTCACAGGCAGATACTTTAATACTTAATTAAACTACAGTTGAATGCAAGCCAATCTTTACACCCTAGTGCAGTGCACTACATTAAAACTACAGGTAGAGCACTACGTCTAGTCAGGTGTGATCAGTAAAACCCCATACAGGTAATGGGCGTTGCCATTGGGCACCTGTAATAGATACCTGTTGTTATAAAACATAACTCTGGGTCTTTTTGTTTAGTTGATAATTTATTCCTGGGTTCATGATCGTATAGTGTTTATAAAATATTCATTCTCTCGCTGTCTTTGGTATATCCAATTTCCTCCTTGCTATATTAAATTCATTCTCCGGACTCTTCCTGATGGTCTCTATCTCGTCTCTGTCCGGTCTCTCTCTCCTAACCCCTGCACCTCTATTTATCCCCAAACTTCCCACGATTCTGAGAAGACTCCAGAACCCTTTTACCTTATTTGGCCCCATGTCCAGTATAAACCGCTTGACCAGCGTTTTACTCCTACCACTAAGTCTAGGCTCTTTACGTAGGTAACGGTATCTAATTAACAATATATGTGTACTTTTAATTAGCTTCGGACATGTATTGAACCCCATTACTCATAATGACCTCTCGCTATGTGTACTACATCTGTAATGTCAACACCTCCCCTGATGATATATATACTAGTTATAACTTCCCTCTGTATAATTATCTATCAATATATGTTATTACATATTTAAGACCTTTTTGTAACACACCTCCCATACTTAAGGAATATTTGTAGTTATGTTAAATCGACAAATGTTCCCAGACAATTACTTACAAAAAGCTTAATCATTACTCCAATTACTAATATTCAATTAACACCCAGCTTTTTGGTTCGTTAAATATAGAGTTCCGGAACAGCACCCTCTCACCTCTCTTACCACTTCATTCAAATTATAAGCTTATCACTTAGAAATCAAACAATACGCATAACGCCTAGAATTATAATTAAGGCGCATAATACTTATTAATTGCATTGGTTTGCACAGTTCATAACTTCCACGTCTATAAAATAAATATTTGGTTAGCACAGTTTATAACTTTCACGTCTATAAAATAAATATTTGGTTAGCACAATCCATAACTTCATAATCCCATGTCTTTAAGTAGTATAATCCACAGGCAGTAGTAATCCTCGTATGTTAATTAATTAATTTATAAGGTCCACGCATAGTATACACATAGTTCACATAGTTCACGTAATTAATAATCCAAGATTCACAATGAAGCGGAACGACCTCTTTTGTATATAGTTAATAATCCACTGAAGAAATTCACACCACAGCGTCAATAAATATAAGGTTCACACGTCCATAAATATAAGGATCACACGAAGACATTTTCATCAATATTGTCACAAAGTTGTAATCAATTAATAATTATTACTCATTGTTTGTATTGTATATGGTTAATAATCCACTGAAGAAATTCACACCACTGCGTCAATAATATAAGGTTCACACGAAGAGTTTTAATCAATATTGACATAAACTTATGTCAAATAATAAATATTAATCACTGCTGGAAAGTAGTGATCATCCTTGTATAAAAATTGTTGCCACGCAATGTTCGCACTGTATTGCACGTTATGGTTACAACGTAATATGTAAAGTTAAATAACACAAAATATCCACAATTACTAAGAACATCATTGTTTACATTGTGGATCGAGTTGGATCCGATATTGGGTTTAATAACCCACTCATGGGGGATCCAGAAACATTTTCTGTGGACGTAGCATTATCATTAATGCTAGCCCCACTATCTGTAGGGACCCGATTACTGGGCGTCCGTGTTGGTGCATTCAAACGTTGGAGCAATTCCAGGGATCGTTGGAATCGGACAGGTTGGAAGGTCGGAGGATCTCTGGTGGGTACTCTAAATCGTAACATGTCCAAATGTTGTTGAGGAGAAGCCGGAGGTGGTGCCGCAAAGCGTAGATGTGCTCTCCTAACGTCCCAAACTGGCGTGGCTGAAGGTCGTTGAGCAGGAGGTGAACTATTAAGCATCGACAATTCCCTTCGGAGAAGTGTAGGTGAAGGCGTAGTGGATGTGTATGTGGTGGACACTGGGACGGAAGTCAAGGGTCGGACAAGTGCAACTGGCCGAGATTTTGTACAATTTTGTAATTTTGCACGGTAGTACCATATGCATGCGATAGCCGAACATATAACTGAGAAAATTGTTATAACTACTGTGGTGAGCACAACTTTCCAAGTAGGCCAGCGATGTACATGTCCTAACTGTTGTTTAATTCTACGTCTACCCCTTAATTCACTGATGAGTTGGTTCATTGGAATGTGGTCTATTTCCCGTAATCTTTTAGGTACCTCCAATGGACTAAATTCGGGTAGTTGCTTATGGAAGGGATCCCACAATTTCCCCGTTATGGTTTCATTAATCTCTTTTAGAACTTAAATGACTAAGTATTACTATAATATTTTATTCTCACACCCCACAAAAACAATTAATAAATACAATAATATACATTATGTCAAAGCTCGAAACCTACTAATTTATCTAACACTCTTAACAGGCCTGCCTTATATTCTTGTTTACTTTGGTATCTATTCTGTCGTTTTCTAACATCTCGTCGTTTTTTAGATTTTCTGTGTTTCATATTTACCAAGTCAATAGTCATTTGTTGATCACTACTTGTATAACTTTTGTCTGTGTTATTGTCATTGTCACTGTCGGTAGCTACGTCCGCCTCAAATCCCTGATCCATCTCAACATCTATGTCATGTCCTATATCTTTTTCAGAGTCAGATTCTTCTGAATCTGAACTCCTCGTTACATTTTTTAATAATTTTTGATTGCGCTGTCGCTCTTTGAGTCGTTTGGCTAATTCCATTAAGGGAATATCATCTTCATAAGCAGATGTGGTACGTGCTTTACGAGTTCTATTATACAATCGACCTACTAATTGATCATTATCCTCATTATGTTCACTGTTACTACTATCAGATTCAGATGGATTTACTACATATCTCTGCGTTCTTAACGATCGAGCTCTAGTGTTGTTTTGATTTTGACCTTGTGGTATGTCCCATTCATCTATTTTAGCTAGTCGTAGATGTTCAGCATGAGCTTTAGTTACTGCACCAGTAAGTTGGTTTCGAATTTTAAATGAAACAGGAGACGTTTGACCAATAATTCTAAAATAGGGTTTCCATTTACTTTCTAATTTATTTCTACGAAGGTGATTTCGATAATAGACTGGATCTCCAACTTCAAATTCTACAGGCTTACTGCGTTTTTCTGCATATTTTTCTTGTTTTCTTTTAGCTTTTTTCATATTTTTATGAACCGTTAAAAAGGCTTTATGCTGTTCTTCCATAGCTATCTTATGAGTTTCTTCACCCATATATTTCCGACGTGGTTGCAATAGGTTATCAAGCGGTAACACTACATCACGGTTATACAATAAGAAGAATGGCGAAAATTTAGATGATTCACTAATATTACATCTAATAGCAGCTAATGTCTGATTTAAATAAACATCCCAGGCAGATGTGTCATTATTTATTTTCTTTGCCAATACATCATGCATAGTTCGATGAAATCTTTCAACCCTAGCATTACTTTGGGGGTGATAGAAAGAGGTTGTTATATGTTTAATATTTAAGTGTTCACGAGTTTCTCTTACCATTCGATTGACAAATTCTGTACCATTATCAGTTACAATAGATGATGGAGTACCAAACCTTGGAATGATGTCATCTAATAACACATGTACTATATTTTGTGCACTTTTATCGGGTAATGGTATAGCCTCAGGCCAACCGCTGTACCAATCAACAATAGTGAGAAGATATTTATTTCCCGATAGAGATTTTGGATATGGGCCAGAAATATCCATACTGATTTTCTCAAACGCGTAATTTGGTATATCTGTTTCTTGAATAGGTGCTCTACGTTTTTGTAAACTCTGTTGTTGACATGTAACACAGGTTGAGATGTAATCATATAGTTCTTTATATAATTTTTGGCCAAAAGTATTTCTGACGAATTGCAGCGTAAGTTTTATCAATACCCATGTGTCCATTACCATCATGATATTGTTTTATAACCTCACTTCTTAGTTGTAACGGAACATACAGACGTGGCTTAACGTCTTCGTCAGCATTTTGCAGATAATAAAGGACATCATCTATTAACATAAACCTAGTTTGATCCCTAGTACTGGCTGTATTGTTATTAATTTGGTCAATCATCTTGGAAAGTTCAACATCTAATGATTGTTCTACCTTCATATCTATATTAGGTAAGTTTGGTAATTCCTTTTCACTATGTTCCTGATCACTTTCACTATCCGTTCTTGGTTGTAAGTCAAATTTATTGGAATTGAAAACAGCAATTTCATAAGTTTTACCCGAAATATCTGGAAGGACATCTTCATCACCTGTTTGGTCCACTGTATCTCCTGTATTAGGGTGAACTTTATCTGGTGTTCTTGACAATAAGTCTGCACAAGTATTTTCAGTTCCTGGTATATATTCAATTTTACAACGATAGCCTGAAATATTTAATGCCCATAATTGAATTTTACGATTTTGCATTGGAGCTTCTAGTAGATATTTTAAAGGTTTATGGTCGGTTTTGATTACAAAATCTGCCTGATGTAAGTAATGATCTAGTTTTTGTAATGCATAGTGAATTGCATACGCTTCTTTTTCAATAGTTGACCAGCGACATTGTGTTTCACTTAGTTTATGCGACAAAAAGTATATTGGACGCTCATTTTTAACATTTGGAATAGAATCTTCAGTATTGTCCGATCTTTGTGTTAAACATGCTCCTATACACTTATCACTAGCGTCAGTGTATAATACGTATATTATATTATACGTTTATTTACGTCTGGATACGCAAGTTGGGGTATTGCAGTTAAACTTTCTTTGAGATACTCAAATGCTTTTTGACATGACGGAGTCCATTTAAATTTTGCCCTTTTTCTTGTTAATGCTATGATAGGTTCAGCAATTTCTGAGAAATTTGGTACAAATCGTCTATAATAACTGACACAACCGATAAATCCTCTAACTTCTCTTACATTAGTGGGTTCACCCATGGATCTAATGGCCTTTACTTTGTCCATTTCTGGTTTAATTCCATTCCTATTAATTACAAACCCCAAATACTTTGTTTCCTCTTTAACAAAATTACATTTCTTCCTTTTTAATTTTAAATTATGTTGTCTCAATCTATCAAAAACTGTTTGAACATCTTTAATGTGGTCTTCAATGGTTTTTGAAAATATTAAAATATCATCTAAATAAGCTATAGCCATGTGATCTAACCCTTCTAGTACTATTGACATTAATTCACTAAAAACTGCTGGAGCAGAAGTTAACCCAAAAGGCATTACAAGAAATTCAAAGAGTCCTCTATGACAAACAAAGGCTGTTTTAGGTCTATCTTTTTCATCTACCAATACTTGCCAATACCCACTTTTAAGGTCTAAACACGTAAAATATTTTGCTTGGTCTAACCTGGCTAAAATATCATCAATTACAGGTAACGCAAATGAAAATGGTTTAGTGATTTTGTTTAATTGCCTGAAATCAACACAAAACCTTTTTGTTCCATCTTTCTTATCAACTATTACTACATGAAAAGAAAATGGTGATTGTGATCTTTTGATGATTTTAGCATCCAACATTTCATCAATGGCCTTATCGACTATTTCACGTTTGTTTAACGGAGTTCTATACGGTTTCATTTTTATTGGCGGACTATTACCAATATCAATTCTAATTTTTACCGTGTCAGTATGAGTTAAATCTTTATCATGTTCTACAAACAAATCTTCATTTTTCTTTACAAGTTCCTGTATTAGTTTATCATGCATTGACGGATTTTCAGTATTCGTTTCATCTTTTGTCTCTACACTTTTATCTCCTAAGCGACATGATGTTTGATTTATTTCTTTTTCATTTACTGATTCAATTTTTGCGATAATACAACCCTTCTTAAGATGGTATGTTTTATTAGTACAGTTAATTAATAGTAACGGTAGATTACCATGTTTTGATATCTTTGCTATTGAGTGACTTACCATTAGGCCTGGTTCTGACCCTATAAAACCTGAATCCACAGGTTTGGTTTGAACTATCCCTACATTATTTCTCATATGGGACTTAACTTTAGTTACACATAAAACAGACGTTTGAGGCTTTACTTTTATACCTTGTTGTAAACGTAATAATGAACTAATATGTATATCCTCCTCTAATGGAACATAGGTACTCCCTATTCTCAATTTCTTGAGGTCAAAATAAAGTCTCACGCCGTGTTCTGTCAGAAAGTCACGACCTAATAGCAAATTCCTATTCATTTCATTTACAATTTGGAAGCATTGTTTCACAGTCACGTCACCTAGCTTAAATGTCAATATAGCACGACCTAACGTGTCCATAGTATTACCATTTACTGCTTGTAACTTAATACTACTTTTTAAAAGTTTCGTTTTTGGCTGCAATAAGTCAAATACTCGTTTATGCATAAGTGATACTTGAGCTCCTGAATCTACAAATGATCTAAATTTCTGTTTACCAAAAGTTAACAATACTGAACTTGGCGAGCCTGCTAAGGGTATTTCATAAATCATTGTTTTATTGCCCTGCCTACCGGTTTCATTGTAAGGAGAGCGTCTTAGTTTAACCTTTTTCTAGGGTTCCTATTCCTTAATTTCGGGCACAGCCTCTGAGGGTGACCTGTTTGGTTGCACTCCCAGCATACCAATTCCCTATTTCGTACCCTATTCTGACCTATTTCCATAGGTTCAGGCCCATGCGCAGGGATTGAAGGACCAGAACGCTGCGGCATTCTTAGCGCGAATCTTTTCCGCAGATTTTGTTCTGTCATTGCGCAGGTTACTGCGCCTTGAAAGGTTTGTGGGTTATCCCTCATGACCTTTAACCTTAATTGGTCATTTACTAACCCATCTGTAAAGAAACCTATCATCTGCCTTTCAATGGCAGGATTCCCTTGTTGCATCCCTACGTATGCATCTTCTGCCAGAGTAAGGAATCTCTCAGCATACACTTGAACACTTTCATGTTCTTTTTGACGTGTTTTTCTTAACACGACAAAAGCATGCTGAGGGTCGCTTACATCTGAGAAACGTCCTCTTAATTCTTGTTTTAATTCCGCCCACGTGCCACCGTGTGCTTCAGCTAAAAATCTTTTTATATACTCACTTACTGCCCCCCTGCTTGTTTGGTACGCAATTAATTTAGTCCTATCGGGCCCTATTTGTGTTAATGTGGCTACCTTATCTATAGCACTGAGCCATTCTCTACATTTTTTTGTATCCCGATCATAAGGAGGTATAGAACCAACAACCCCTTGGACATTGATTGCTGACGTTAACCCGGTAAGTTGTTGCCCTAAGTTGCCAAATAGAAGCCCTACATTTTCGGCCATGTTACATTCTTGTCACTCACCTTTTATGCCCATTTCTTGCGTTCCATGTCCAAGTTCGTCATCCTGGTCACGGCACCAGAAAAGACCCCATGTTATAAAACATAACTCTGGGTCTTTTTGTTTAGTTGATAATTTATTCCTGGGTTCATGATCGTATAGTGTTTATAAAATATTCATTCTCTCACTGTCTTTGGTATATCCAATTTCCTCCTTGCTATATTAAATTCATTCTCCGGACTCTTCCTGATGGTCTCTCTCTCGTCTCTGTCCGGTCTCTCTCTCCTAACCCCCGCACCTCTATTTATCCCCAAACTTCCTACGATTCTGAGAAGACTCCAGAACCCTTTTACCTTATTTGGCCCCATGTCCAGTATAAACCGCTTGACCAGCGTTTTACTCCTACCACTAAGTCTAGGCTCTTTACGTAGGTAACGGTATCTAATTAACAATATATGTGTACTTTTAATTAGCTTCGGACATGTATTGAACCCCATTACTCATAATGACCTCTCGCTATGTGTACTACATCTGTAATGTCAACACCTCCCCTGATGATATATATACTAGTTAAAACTTCCCTCTGTATAATTATCTATCAATATATGTTATTACATATTTAAGACCTTTTTGTAACACTGTACCTGTAATTTTTAGTCTCATTATATTAAATTCGTCTGTTATTATTATAGTGAAATATTTATATCTAGGAGTGGTAGTTCAGTTATACTCGAAATAGTAATTGAATTATCTGTAAGTAATTGCTCTAACAAAATTAATGATTTAATGACATCAATATTTCTCTTTTGCATATCTATCATTTTATTGGGTTTTTTCTCAATAACTAATTAGGAATAATAGTTCACACTTTGGAACCATTTTTGCTGCGTTAAGCTGAATATGACAAATTTGCTGAAAAATTACCATTTTAAGCTTAATTTTTTTTTCATTTCCAGCCTTCAAATCACAACATAATTTGGAATATTCAGTCCTGATATATAATTATTGCTCTATTGTGGTCATTTCGATACCAAATTGTCCAATTCGGTTGAAAACTGTGTTATGTATGACACTAAATACATGTAGTTATTAGATAGGTGAGATAACTCCTATAGCTATATTATCAATACATCCTATAAAGTTCACATGATTAATTTAGGTTATAGAACTTTCTAGAATAGTATCATCATATAAACAAATATGTTTGTAAACATATTGATTATAAGTAGATATCTAGAATGATCTATTTCCAGAAAGTTCTGTGTGTTTACTTGTTTACTGTTTCTAGTTAGATATTTCTAGAAGTAGAAGGTTCTCCAATATTCTTGAATTAGGGTTAAGCTATATATACTCCAGCTGCCCAAGGCTAATCAGAACTGTAATGAGACCTGTAATAAGACATATCAAGAATTATACAGCGCCATATAAGATTTTATTGGGAGAGTTATTGTGACTTTATCTGTGGATTATTACAACACTTTGTGTGGATTTATTCATATTGCCTGGAACTTTACAAATCATCGGTGGACATTCAATTTCGTTGTGGATTTGTGATTATTGTTAATTTGAAACCTGGAAGGATCAAGGATTATACCAGGACATTCGCATACAGATAAGTAACACTTTAAATCATCGTACTACTCTTGTACCACCACCAATTACTTTAGACATTGTAAACCATCTCTGTATAATATTGTATATATAATTAAATTGTGTTTTGAATTTAGCTGCTGGTTTCTCATTTCTGTTATTCGTTCATGTAACAATTGTCAAAAGCTATTTCACTTTTGAGGGAAATTCGAGATGGCGGCCATCTTGATGACATCATAACCGGATATTCATCCCAACTTATGCATTTTGATTTGTGATCAGCGGGTCATAAGAGTTCAGAAAGTTAATGGTTCGGAGGCTTGGGGTGCATGTGGGACCCTCCTAGCCCATGGCTTATAGGGAAGGGCAGACAGTTGACAGATTACGGGTGGTGTGAAGTGACAAACATATAAATACTCATAAGCGTATTAAACTATTCATGATGTCAAGCTGACAATGAGAGCCAACACGTTAATTATATTTTTAAAAGAAAGTTCGTCAAAATATGTGGATTCATTTGTAAGTAATGTGTATATGTGTATCATAGGCGTTAGGATTACAAATTCATAAACTGGCACAAGTATCATGGAGCAAACATCATCGGGCAAGAACTTCACGATCACGTAAGTATATATTATCTAGCATTAGCTTCCAAAGGGATAGGCTAGCATACAGCACATCATACAGAAATATTTTCATCTCTCAATCGTCCAACCCCTGCTTTTCGTTCAATTTGTACAAGTATATTTTATGAACATTGCGTATGTAGATGTCTACATCTATCATGTTTAGTAAATATGATCTTCAATAAACATGAATAATAAAATATTACGATATAACGAAATGTGAACCACTTGGCCAGACTATGGCCCGCTCGTGCATGACTTCACGCAAACCAAAACCCATAGTTTGGCGAAATTAATCATATTAATAATTAGCAAAACATATCTCAAAGTACTTAAAGATACATTTTTCGTTCTTAACCATGTAAATGTTATTTTAAAGGAATGCTCTTGTATGGTAACAAAATTACGAATAGTAAACCACTGTACGTGTCACACGTACAGTCACGTACGGCTGCATACCTCGGAAAATAAAATGGTGAAATCGTTCAGTTCATACTGTATTTATTTTTTTTTAATTTTCAGTCGCTTTTATTCCTTGTGCCATTATATGAAGTCTCAAATTGGAGTGATACAACTTTTAAATAATTTCAATACACATTTAGTAGGCTACATTTAGATTTATGAATACAGATCGTACTGTAAATGATAATACTGTACCAGGACATATTGCGCACGGCTTCAATAATCCTAAAACACTCAAAGTTTTGTTTAAGAATACGATAAACATTAACTATAAACTAAATGATTTGTATGTCAAAAACTAAGTTAAAAAAATTCAGACAAATAAGTTATCAAGAATACTCTAAAAATGAACGAAATTCGGAATCTCGGCAGTACTGTAATGGCTGCTGTTAGCTTGAGGTAATCTTTAATGCAAATGTTTAATTTGGTCATAATCACACATTGTTAGGTGTAAAACCGGGTAAGACGTAGAAAACAATAATCGCTGATCAAAGTATCAGTATGATATTTTCGGGAAATTTAAATTGTTATTCCAAGCTGATATTGCAATATTCTGTCAACGTAATGGCGACCGTCGACCGTGTTTTTCTCGTGGCGGTCGCAATGGAGTATAAACAGTGAGAGTAATTAAACTTTACAAATCATCGGTGGACATTCAATTTCGTTGTGGATTTGTGATTATTGTTAATTTGAAACCTGGAAGGATCAAGGATTATACCAGGACATTCGCATACAGATAAGTAACACTTTAAATCATCGTACTACTCTTGTACCACCACCAATTACTTTAGACATTGTAAACCATCTCTGTATAATATTGTATATATAATTAAATTGTGTTTTGAATTTAGCTGCTGGTTTCTCATTTCTGTTATTCGTTCATGTAACAATTGTCAAAAGCTATTTCACTTTTGAGGGAAATTCGAGATGGCGGCCATCTTGATGACATCATAACCGGATATTCATCCCAACTTATGCATTTTGATTTGTGATCAGCGGGTCATAAGAGTTCAGAAAGTTAATGGTTCGGAGGCTTGGGGTGCATGTGGGACCCTCCTAGCCCATGGCTTATAGGGAAGGGCAGACAGTTGACAGATTACGGGTGGTGTGAAGTGACAAACATATAAATACTCATAAGCGTATTAAACTATTCATGATGTCAAGCTGACAATGAGAGCCAACACGTTAATTATACTAGTGGGGCAACACCTTAAGGAATGTTGCAGATGAAATGAGAGACGAAAAGGACCATGATAACTCGTGATAATTCTCCAAAATATGCGCTATGCATATAAATGTACATGTATACGGTGCATACATGTATGGAAATTAAATGAAAAATAACGCACAAGGGTTCATGTTACATGTACATATCTCTGATCTATTTTGTCTGTATGAAGGAGTGTCGCAAAAGGGATATAACTCTTGCTTTTACTCTTAAAAGAGATCGGTTTCATAAGCTTAGGAAAACAATATCCAACAATTCAAAGTCATTTTACAATTGTAGTCTATTTGACCCCTGTGGCTGTGACTTTGAATGAAGGTCAAGGTCATTCTTTTGATCAAAATCGTAATTGGTAGCCCTTCAGCCCAACATGCTGCAAACGTAATACATGTAGCATGCATATGACTACATCAGACCAGTCAATAATTGATAGAGGAGTCATTTAAAGATTTAAGCTCATTTGACACTGTGACCTTAAATTAAGGTCAAGTCCATTTATTTTAACAAACTCTGTAGCCTTCCATTTGATTGCAGCATGTTACAGGCACTTCGAATTCAAAGTGGTAGTTTGATTCTTTTAAGACTTATCCTAACCTTGGGAAGATAGTCCGATTCTATTACAACTTACCAATTCTTCGGAAGGTAGCCTATTCTTTCACGTCTCAACCTAATCTTCGAAAAATATCTTAATTTCCTAACAAAAAGCACCTGAATGTACACATTCACATACCTTTTTGGTGAATAATGTATTTACTTGTTATGATAAGATGCATTATTTTGTCTTAAGGCTACTTTCCCTAATAAAAGTAGCATTAGAATGACTATTTTAATGTTTTGTATTCCTATGAAAATCTGCCTTGGGTATGGGTCTACCAAATTATTTTTCATCAATTTCTACATACACTACTGTACATTTATGGACCCTTTGACAGTGTGATATGAAGGGTTTATTTATCTGAAGATGAAATATTTACTGAGGAATATAACATCTTAGGGTAAATTAACCTTCATATCACACTGTCTCCGGGGGACAAACATTTTAGTATATAACTCAGTGAAAGAGGAGCGGTTATACTAGAATTAAGATATTTAGCATTATGCTTGGAAGTTTTGTGTTCTTACATGTACCCTGAAAATATGCATGTTCATGAATAATCATGAAAAAACTCCCCTATATCCATTTTATCAAAAAGAAACTGTTTTTCCTCATATAAATAAGAAAATGAAATTGGTAATAATAAACAATATCGTCCTCGTCGAACACTCAATCAAATTGGTAAAAATAAATAATATCGTCCTCGTCGAACACTCAATCCCTTACAAATACATACATTTTAGAGAACAAGATTAAACTGTTTAACAGTGTTTTTTTATATCATATAATAGAGAATCACATAATTACACTGTAATGCTACACATTAAATTAATATCCAGAATTCATGTAATATGGATTGTATGACACCAACAAGTTATTAAGATGGTGGTACCAGGAAGTTTTGCAATGATATGTTAGCTGAATGCATGAAAGTGATCAATCAGCCAATTACCTCCCCTTTCCTATTCCAGATGAAAATCTTATTTTATACCTGCAATTTTAACCACTCAGTACCCACAGCCCCTAACAGGATACTCCATCTTTTTCACCTTCTTAATAATTTAAAACAGTGCGTTCTAATATACGTGACCAATACTGATGAAAGGACGGCAAAGAAAATTAATCAGAAAGTTGAAATTAAAGTGATCATAAGACAAATATTATGCAATCATTGTGTGTTTGACTTAAGCGGTGTCTTGACATATTTACCACCAGCCCACTACCTTTGGGTTACGAGTTTGAATCCCATGTGTGGTAGATACCAGGTATTGACTGCTGGTCAGTGATTTTTCTCTGGGTACTCCAACTTTCCTCTATCATCTCCTTAAATGACCTTGCTATTAATACTGATTCTGATATTCAATTTAGATATTAAAATGGCATGACATTAGCGATTTTGAAATGTCTTGAATATAAGGGGGCCGCGGTGGCCAAGTGGTTAAGATGTCTCGACATATTACCACAAGTCCTCCACCACTGGGTCACGAATTCGAACCCCATGTGGGGCAGTTGCCAGGTACTGACCGCTGGTCGGTGTTTTTTCTCCGGGTACTCCGGCTTTCTCCACCAACAAACCTGGCACGTCCTTACATGGTCGTGGCTGTTAATACGACATTAAACAAATAAACCAATCTTGAATATTATAACCATGTAAAAGTCTGGGCCACGGTGGCCAAGTGGTTAAGAAGTAAAGACATAATTATTACCACAAGCCTATAGCTAGCTCCACCTCTGAGTCGCGAGTTCAAATCCCATTTGGGGCAGTTGCCAGGTACTGATCACTGGTCGGTGGTTTTTCTCCCGAGTATTTTTGGCTTTCCTCCACCAACAAACCTCACATCCTTACATGACCCTGGCCGTTAATAGGACATTAAACTAATACTCATGTAAAAGTCTCCGCTATCCCTATTTCATCAAAAAGAAACTTTTTTTTTCCTCATATGAATAAGAGAATGGTAATAATAGACAATATCGGTCTGGCTAAACAAGAAATATGTTACCAATTACATAAATTTCCATATTTTGCCTATTCTTTTAATTGTATTAAGCATTATGCTAGAAAATGAACAAATAGACAAATTACCTCCCTTTATTCAATCCCAGTATTAAAAGACTTTTTATGTGAACATGTAAGAAAGAATGAAGTATTTAAATTGTAAGCAAACCTTTTCAAAGTCAGCTGTCATTTTTCATACCTTGAATGTATACATGCATCAGATTACAGCAGATATTGTCAGAATACACTTGTAATTGATAAGATGTATAATTATAATGCTACTGAAAAAATTCTGAGGTGGGCATGGCTAGGTGTCCATCTTTCTAATTTTGTTCTTTCCCCTCTCTAACATGACATTTACGAGACCGCATTTCCAAGCGCCTGACTGTTGGTTAGTGGGTTTTTTTCTGTAGGACCTCTTTTGTACATCCGAATTCGAAACTCATAGATATTATTGTCAAGGATATGAAAATCAATTAACAAAATTCTTGGTACATAAGACACAGAAATGAACTATTTTGATACTTTTTTTTTATCATTATTTAGCCTTATTATTTTAGCCTCTACATGTTCAGGGGTCGATACTTACAGAAGCCTGACAGCCCGGGGCTGATGAAAAAAAATCAGGCTGCCAAAATGTCAAAGTACAGTAGCCCTGTTATATTTCAGACATGTACTACATATTTAGTTGAGGAAGATAAAATGGATGCTTTTAGATCTGCAAATTCAGTACCAAAATTCATTAGAATGCCGGAAATTGACTATAGAAATTGTTCCTCGTCCCGGAGGAGAATCACCCCAACCTACTCCTTTATATGCCTTTTTACTCATTTTTTATAATTATTTTTTATATATAAAAAAATCAGTTAGCCTAAAAAATTTAGTTGGTTTCTGAAATGCTCGAAACTGAAGAGGCTGTTGAATGTTTGACATTCAGTACAATTAATTAAAAAAAAAACCTGTTGTTAACTATGCCCCCACCCCTCCCTCTATTCTAAGTGAACAGTAACTTACAAGGTAATGTACATACATGTAGGGTACGTGTCATACTGAAGTGCATATTATGTTAATCATATCCATTGTCAAACTACCAGATTTTTCAGGTTTATCTTCTTTAGTTGTCACTTTATATGCCTGTATTCATGATATTTGGTTTACAGTTATCTCTTGCCTGACATTGTTGCATGGACGTGTCATATGCTCGCGCGATCGGTAAGTCTATTTTAGACTGCAGACGAAAACAGCTGACAACAAATCATGTGTCATCTTAACTATATTAGCAGTAGGTAGCAAATTAAAACATTTATAATCAAGCAATATATTAGGAGAAACATATTCAAACAGTATCTGTCTCAGAGTCTACACAATAGACTGTCAATTTACGAGTTATTTTTTTATTAATATCTAACTGTTGCACGTTTGATTCAGTCGCTGTCATGATCAGACTCGGTAGGCCTACGCAAAAACAATTATAACGGACAACAGCAAACCTCAAATATAATATAAAGATACTAACATCCGTCGATCGTGATATAGCCTAACAAGTAAAATACACAACTAGGCCTACTTACCTGATATTGACGATTGTAACTTGAAAAGCGAGGCGGCTTTCAACATCAACACAAACCGGTTCAAACCGGATACACAAGTGACACACACATTCCTCCTACCAGTTGTCGCTTGCCGTTGGCATTTCTTTGTGCGACGGTTTGAATGCCAATTTACAACACACACTTCCCAAAACATTATCACGCAATCCCCACATATATCGACTTTGACGATATCTTTGCAAGAAGACATGTGTATATCGCTTTATAATATTTAAGTATTTATTTCAATAATACATAAACAGAATTTTTTCATATTAATTCGCATCCCATTGTGTGAATGGTTCACTCGTCACGATTCAATCTGGTCCAGAATAGCTAATTGAAGGAAGGCACGGCAAGTCACCAAAAATATCTCGTCTGCCATAGAGAATATTTACTGATGAACCTGTCTGTACAATACCACCAATTTCCAAGAAACATGTCTTGATTGTGTCGTTTTTTATAACTTTTTCCATAAAATCATAAATATTTACCGTTTTGTTCTGAGATTAACTTGTACTAATTATTTGTGTAATAATCTCATTTTGTCAACTTTGTGCGTTTCGATTTCTAGGACCGAAATTTATCAGAACACTTGCCGTTGAAAAATTGTAGATTTTTGGACTGTTTGTCACCTAATATTTCTCACCTCAAATGAATTTTCGCCCAGACGTCAACTCAACTATCCTTCAAGTTAGTTTGATCTCGCCCTGAATTTTCTGTTAACTGTATATTGTCATTAATATTACTTTCGGTCAATTTGTCTCTTACTTACCACAACTTTGCGCGTTTTGATAGCGTGTTGAGGTTTTTACACATACGTTAGTGGTTGGTCAAAACATCGTTCCGAAGGTATCGATAACTATGATTATCTGCACCTTGTCGACTCGCTCATTTCTAGTACAGTGCAGTACGCTGCATACTCTCGAAAAATAAATTGGTGAATTCGTTTAGTTCATACTGTACTAGTGGGGCAACACCTTAAGGGGTGTTGCGAATGAAATGAGAGACGCTAAGGACCATGAATTGATAACTCATGGCAATTCTCCGAAAGAAATGCAAGCTTAAGTATCCACATATGCATACAAATGAACATGTATACAGTGCATATGTGTATGGAAATTGAATGAAGTATAACGCACAAAGGACCATGTTACAGATCTTGGATCTATTTTGTCGATTAAACTACTATAGTGGGCGACACCTGTATGGAGGATTGTCGCGAAAAGAGCGGTTCAGCTTCGGAAACAATATCGCACGATTAATGTCATTTTACGATTTTAGTCTATTTGACCCTTGTGACTGTGACCTTGAATAAAGGTCAAGGTCATTCATTTGATCAAACTTACAATTAGTAGCCCTTCATCCCAGCATGCTACAAACATAATGCATGTACCATGCACATGGCTACAGGCCAGTCAATTATTGATAGAGTAGTCATTTGAAGAATTTAATCCATTTGACACTGTGGCCGTAATTAAGGTAAAGTCCATTTATTTGAACAAACTCTGTAGCCTTCCATTTCAGCATGTTACAGACCTAACACCAGGAATACAAAAATCAGGTCTGCATGACTATTGACAAAAAATTATTGCAAGTGAATAAAACTAGCACTCCCAATTAACTGGTAGGTTAATTCTCTTACGACTTATCCTAAATGTCGGAAGGTAGTTCGATTTACAACTTATCTTATCTTCGGAAGGTAGGCCTATTCTTTTACCTATTGGAGGTGAAATAAAACTAGCACTCCCAATTCAAACCTGGTAGTTTGATTCTTTGATGACTCATCTTAATCTTCGGAAGGTAGCTTATTCTTTTACAACTTATATTGATCTTCGGAAGATAGTCCTATTCTTTTACATCTCAACCAAATCTTCGGAAGTATATTTTAATTACCAAACAAAAATTCCCTGAATGTACACATTAACACACCTTTATGGTGAACAAAATAGGTTACAAGATTTTAAATAAAAATGTATAGTAATAAGCTTCTCCAATGAAATGAAGAAAAAATCATGTCATGATTACATATTTCAATTTGATCCTGACCTATGGCTTCATATTCACTCAAAAGTGACAATTCTGATTATGCATTCAAGTGTTAAGAATTTCTAGTTAAAGTATATACAGGGCTTTTTCTCACTGCTTTGGGAATGGGGCCTGAGGCTTTGAATTTGGGGAAAATAACGAATAAGATTTTTTATTTTCAATGTAGTTTATGTACTTTTCTGAAGCCAGTTCACAAATATTTAAAGTCTTGACCAAAGTTCTATGTTCATGTAATATTTTTGCATAGTTTTCAAGAAATTTTGATTTTGGGAAATTTAAGGCTTGAATTGGGAAAAATTTAGAGGTTTTGCCATGGGGAATGGGGCCGATTTTCGAGTATTTTTTTATGACCCATGTAATATCAGGTGTCTAGGCCTCTAGGTAATCTATTTGAATCATGTGAATTAAGGTCAAGGTCATTCATTTAAAGTGACCCATCAAACTTAGTAGCCCTTCATCCTAGCATATCAAACATACATTGGTATGTGAGTTATACAATTAAAGATTGATATCAGAAAGAAATAGATGATTTCACGTATCGGTGACTGTAAAGAGCTTGTGTGATTTATTTGTATCTATTAATAAATTACTTTCATCAAAAATAAAACAATTACAAAAAAAGTCAAGTCTTGTATTTTTACCGTTTTACGCGACGGTTAAGTCGGTTAGTGCACCCCTTTTCTCAAATTACAAAGGATGAAATTAGCATTTATTCTGAGTTAATGACATGAAAACTAATATGTTAGTGCAATTTTTAAAATGTCTCGATACATAAATATGATAGCTGTCTAGTAGCAATGCCTTAGATAGGTAACCTGGTAAACACTTATTTACTTTTATCTACATTGTATACATGTTTTTTTTTTCGAATGCGATTCAATCTACTGGTGATTCTTCGTAATATTAAGATGATTGTTTCTGCTTTCTCCAGTGAACTAAACTACCAAAGAGACTCAAACATGTTGCGAAGCCAAGGCTGCCGGACAGTCCATAAAATGCCTTCCAATAGGATCCAGTCAGATCGATTAACATACCTACAAAGGAAGCACACAAACATCAAAATTATAAGAGAGATAAACACAACACCAATAACATACTAATTCTTTTGAGAAACTAGACTTGTGTGACTGCAGTTGACAATGCAAGTTAAAAATTATTAAATTACGGGATCTAGGTGATAATATTTCTTCAATAAAAACTTGTCGGGTGAGTGCAATGTTTATTTTCAGTTTGACAATGGTTTCTGCTATAATAATTTTTTAAAGTTATAATCAACATGGATCTCGCAAGTGGAAAAAGTATGTATTCATTCATAATTGTCATGAGACTGCATATATAACCATTTTATTCTGATGGCACAGCCTCAGGTTAAACGTAAATACGTTTTGGGTATATTGTACAGCCGGTCACAGCGAACGGTTGTGTGGTTCATGCGCTTTATATATCGGTCTGTAGAAAGTGTCGTACAAACAGTTAAAACAAAATGGCTTACGCACTTCCTTAGAAACGCAAGGGGTTGTCTCAGAAACAAGTTTTAAAAAAAACTTTTTTTTTGGTTTTAATATCAAATACATAGATTTTAACTTGCATTGTCAGCTTTAAGATACAAACAATATAACTTGCGTTGAAAATATCACGCATTTTTCGTGTATGGAGAATTGCCTTGCAGTCGCTGTTTTTTCGAACATATTAAAAAATGGCGTCATATGACAGTTGTAAAATTGTACTAAAAGGTAAAGGAATGGGAGAAAAACATCATATGTGGATATTGCTTGCTAAGGAAGACATTTTAAGAAATTATGAGGAGCAATGTATTGGTCCTAATTCAATGCAAAGCAGAGCTGAATCATATGACAGAAATAAAACTTGCTTGTTTGTTTGCTTGATTATTTTAACATCCTGTGTAATCATACCGATGTTAGTTATCTGCTACCATTGATTTATAACTTGAAACTTGCACGTTACACCATAGGCCTAATTTCTAGGTAAAATTGAAAACAATGAATAGTTTACATAATACAATTTTATTTACCTGTTAATGGGCCTGCAATACTGTTAACGACACCAATGACTGTCATTAGCACCCCGAGTCCTGCACTATAATCATACATTCCAACCACTTCCATCGTTGTCATAGAAATTGTAGTTATACTAACCCCTAGTGATATTCCTAGACAGCTCATCAGGACCACATAATGGGAATAAGTTTCTGCACTAGGGAATAAACCAAATGTAACTGTTCCGACAATTAGAAAAAAATGTAGGGATGTGAAATACGTTGGAGTGCGATGTACACTTGTTCAACAATCCAGGTAAAAGTGCACCGAATGCAGTCCCTACTTGTAAATAAAGGAATAGTTCAACAACTTGTGGACTTGAAACCGTTAGTATTCAGATAATCAATGATGAAGATTTTTGATGAGTTGATGGCTGGTATTGTGAAACATACTCTTATTACGTGTATTATATAAACTGCATTGGTGACAAGTGATTTTAGCGAATTCACAAAAGGCCTATGCGAGGAGGTTTCATTTTCGCTGTCCTGTGTAGTTGAAATACCAATCATAATGGGTTTGCAGACAGCAAAAAAACATATCATATGTGTCATAAGTCCACCCATCAGGAGTAGACTTCCTTTCCAGCCATACTCGTTAATAAGCATGTCAAGGATAAATGGAACTAGTATACCACCGCATCCTGATCCAAATGTAATGAATGCCAACGCCATCAGTTTAGATTTATCTTCAAAGTATTCTCCGACACTGGTTAACGAGGATACAAAGACTGCGGAAAAGCCAAACCCTAAAAAACAAAATTATCGTGGAATATATATCAATCATACATATGTTTTACATGTAGATTTCATACACGGAATCGTTTTGGTGAAATTTGCATATATTAAACAAAGAAGAAAAAGAATAAGATAGTCATTTTAGTATCAGTTTTGATATTTAGCTATTTTACACATTTTTAAATATATAAATAGGTTTATTTACCTGAGATAATGCCCAGTGTTACAACAAGATGTGGGATTCTTGTTGAGAAAAATGAACAGACCAGGCCGATTGTGACGAGTAGACTTCCAGCAATTCCAGTAACTCTTGCTCCATATTTTGACACAGACTTGCCACATGGAGTTCCTGTAGTGGGAAACACATTTTCATTTTTAATATATTAATAGTTTCAATATAAAGACGTTGTTTCATTGATTGATTATGCTTAAAGTAATACCTGATATTACCTTTTATAATTAGTACAAACAAAGGAAATAAACTTCTTTTTTATTATTGATATGCGTCATTAGTATTCAATCAACCTGAATTGATAAAAGAAAGTTTTTATTCAGTAGGTCCCACCGGAATGTGATAGCAAAATATCACACTCACAATTATGAAGGTGAATAACAACAGTTTTGATAAAATAGGGGTGTCAATTCGGAGTGTCTTTTGGCCTTCACTGACAAGTTTGCCTCTAAGGTAGAGGTGCATAGAGATATTTAAACGTTGGATGTTGGTATTACATATAATTTATAATTAATACCTTAGTTATAAAGGGGGGGGTGTGTGTGTAAAATGTGGAATTAAAGTCCGTCCTATTTTCACATATTCTTAGGTAAGAACAAGATCTAATTGTGACGGATGCTATCACATAAAGTTACCCTAGCCTCCACACCACAGAGCCTAATGTGACAAGAGTGACCTCCCCTGAATGATTACATGTCATTGTTTAACCGGTAAATAAATTTAATTTCGCAGAAGAAAAATGCTTTTCGAAAAGTCATATCAATTAAAGTAAATATTATATTAGATTTGTGTTCTCAACCATGTTCCTTTTTGTTCCAAGTTGCATACCGTGGCAGCCATTTTGATTCCTGGTCTGCAAAAGTTGCGCAAAAAATGACCTCAAAATAGTTTTATGTCACTAGTAACAGTATAATCTAATGATCTAAAACTTAAAAATACAACAATAAAAATGGATGTTGGTCGGAAAAATGAAACCGGTCCACACATCTGCAGGTCACCAGAAATGACCTCACAAAATTCCATGGCAATCCTGCGTATAGGTTTTGAGTAATAGGTCGGATAAAGTCGCGGCGAAAAAAGAAGCACCAGAAAACAGAAGAAGATACGGAGCAAACACATTAAGTTCCCCACTCCGTTGGGGGGACTTAATAATATCTTGATAAAATTTCTTCTTTATTACGATGCTATACAAAATTTGAAAAATTGCAGATTAGTAAAAGATAACGAACGGTAATTCATATTAGCGTGACCATATTTTATTATTCTCCATTTAATGCCTTGCCCCGATTTATATTTAAAATATCTGTTAGGAATAAAACAATAATCATACCATTGTATTTTTTAACAAACATGTTTTGAAATATCGTAGAAAATTTGTTAAAAATAGATAATACCAGTGATAAGTGTTTGTTGGATACCATATACCTTTTATTCTCTCATACCTATGGGTTTAATACTGGATTATCCCATGCAATACACTCATGTCGTCTGAGGCTGTATCACATGGCTACCCATGCAATACAAGCTCGTGATATCACTGCGTCAACAAAATTGGAAAAGATAATCTACACAAAGGTCAAAATTATGCATTTGAGCGGATAATACTCCACGAAGCGTGCGGATATCGACACACATTATTCACAAGAGTACCATATATGCAAAACAATGTCATAATGATAATATTTTGCAATCAATTAATGAAACTTAAAAATATTTGAGTAGGAACAACTCAAAATGGTCTTCTACCACACCTTGATTTCAATCAATACCGTGAACACTGAACTTCCCTTAATTAGTAATCATAGAAATGACTCATCTGTGAAGGACACCAGATGGCTCAAAATTGTATCCATTAAAATTAAACTCTATAATTAAATAGATAGATACAAAAGATACAAAAATAGTATGAAAAAAAAGAAGCTCCTTATGCAGTGATTGATTCATTATTATTAAATTAAATCTTTGGATCGAATTCTTTTGAAAAGATGGAACTGAGTGAAACAAAATTTCTTTTATTTTCAAAGACATCTCATTGCAATGCTATAAAACAACTAAACATATACAAAAAATATATTGTTTTGCAATTATTTATCCACTCTTTCACAAACAAGAAACAAACAAATATTAAAAATCTTGTAATTGACTGTTTGCTTTGCACTAGAAATATATTGTACTAGAAATCTGTCTATTAGACATTAAGTGCTCGCTAACTTCTTCCTAAAACCTTAATTTTCAGTACAATATGCGTCTATAAAGACCCCGCTCTGAAATATTTTGTACGTACAAAAATGAAACAAATAATTAATAAATAGCCCGCAGATATATACCCACAAGCCTAAGTTTAGATAAAATCATCCTTGGCAATAGGTGAACGTCGCACTATCGCTCATTAGCTCTTGAGACTATGACGGTTTACGTCCTTGATGTAATAATACTTTCTTTAACTTCATCAGATCTTAAAATGTGAAATTACTTTGAACTTTGTTGATTGATACTTAGTTACATAGAAGTTTGGTTGATTATTTTATCGATATACTTGTTTCGCTCCTTGAAATAGTCGTCCACTATAGCACTGTGCAGTCTCTGTACAGGTGGTGGCTTACCTGTGTCACGCTTGAATGCCTCTGGGGTACTAGATACTGTATAGTGTTGTTTCTTTCTCTTTCTTACGCAAGACTGGGTAATTTTATAAAATATATAAGAAGCGCAGCAAATGCGGTCTATGGTCACGGGTTAGTTAGCAATAGTGCAACGTACACGTAGGACCTAGGATGATGTGAAATGAATTAAATATAATATGCTACATAACGCTGTAAATATCTTTGACCGGTGCTAAAAGTTATCCGTTTCGTGACGTTATTTATTGACTATAACAACCGGATTTGCATTGTATTATTCCGGAAGCTTCCAAAGTCGATCAGATGCTTAGAATAAAGTGTGTATGATACATACCCCGCTTAAAATTGACACAAAACGAATGCGGTTAGATAAGAAATTATACGGATGCAGGCTCCTATGGAGAATTATCATTACTAGAAACAGGCCATTTCAACCTTGCATAACTAGTATTTCAAATCACAATTGAACACTAAATATACCTTTTTTTCTATGAATAAATATGTTTACTGTTCCCCACTCAACCTGAAAACCAATAACAACAAATTGAACAAATAATGACCATATTTGTGTTCTATAAATTAATCAAACATTGCAGTTAAGATCGCCCTTACATCATGATGGAATCTAATAACGTGAGGTATAAAACTCACACTTACGGCAAAGACTGTGAGAAGTCTTTGATTTTAGTATAACTGGAACATTTGTAAACGATAAATATGTTCCTGGAATATTATTACTAGTCTGAAGTCTATATTGACAAATACTCACAACATACAAACAGTCGTCCTATTGCATTTATGCTGTTGAAACATTCCTTTTTATAGACTATTGTGATTTTATTGAAAAACATATGTGGCATATTTCACCCGAGTAACTAAATTTTGACCAATCAGAATATAGCATTTACAGTGAAATTGTTGTTTGGTCTTTTTTGAAACATCAAATCAAAATGTAATAGTGCATATTTCTATCTTTAAAACGCATTATTGACAAGGCAAATTTTCAAGAACTGTCCCGAAAACTTAACACATACTGGCAAGATAGTTTTTGGAGTGTGAAGATGATGTGGAATAGGAATTGTCAAAATTTAAAGAGATACTGGAAAACTCATTCTGGGACACAAATTTTTGAAATTTTTACGATTGATTTGAAAATGTATGAACAGCATTCAAGGTTGTGTGTGAGAAAGCTGTCTTTTACACAGAGTCGTGAATGCTTGGATTAGTGTCACATCAAATGTTGTTCACTCTAGAACAGTTAAACAATTTTAATATGAACTTGATTCATTTTGGAAAAATTAGTCACAGATGTATTCTTACACTGAGAAAATAATTCTGTAAAAATGAAAAGTTAACTATTATAGGATTATAAATCATATACATGTTTCAATATCTGTGAAACTATGTGTAATAGTATCAGGGGACGTAGAAATGTAATAGATATCCAACTCGCGAGACTATCCTTTATTTCTACCACAACTGGTGGGTATCATCAGGGTATCAAATAAGCGTTGCAACTGTCGATTAGTTTGTTTCTATCACACCTGATATCAACTCTGGGTGAACTCTGACTGAATTACGTATACTATTTCCTCAGCGTATGTCATCATGTGATCGCAACTTCGCGTCCAAATTGTTGTTGGAAAGCGAAAGTATCGTGATCACAATACCCCTGCTTGAATCGTTCTAAAAAGCGGCTACCGGCGTACGCCGGTCACGTGACATGGCAATCTGGCAAAAAAAGCATAATCGGTGTATTCCATCATGGCGGACATTTCTGTAGAGCTTCAGTAACATTTTGATTTCTGCATCAAACACAATCAAAGACTGAATTGAAGTTGATCTAATAGATAGCATGATATTCTAATTTGGTTAATATTATGTTATGGTAAACATTAATTACGCTAAACTTACCGTTAGCACGAGTAAGAAAAATACTTCTACATGTATGTTTACAACTTTTCTTTTTGAAAAATTAAAAGCGATTGAATAGTCGACGCATGTGCGTGGTTGTCTCTGTTTGGTAATTACTGAATGATTGTTATTCAGATAGTAATGCTAGATTTAAAAATATAATGTGTATTTGGGAAAAAAGCGATATTACCAAAAAGAAATTTAGCTTTCAAATATTCGTATATTTCATTACCGGGCCAAGAACTTTAAGAAATTCATAAATCATTAGAGTTTAGTATCAATAGGATATCATGACTGGCTAATGTAATTTTGTTGTTTCGCGTTTTTTGGAAACCCTCCCCCGTTCATGCTGCACTGTATAATATACACGTGTATACTGTTTTATTCAAAAGAAGAAATATAAGAAAGTTTATCATACTGTATTAATCTCTTGTGTTGAATTTTCTTATGAAATAAATAAAAAAAACCATATATGGCGGCTTATTTCGGATATGTCGCATTGTCGCTCCTCACAAAATCGCTCCGCGTGTTCCAGTTGTAATACAAATGTGATGTAATGTATTGTGCATTGTAATTGGTATTGTAGAATTATATACATATAACACCGGGGTAATCGTGGTACAATGGTTTTTTTTAATTCCGTCAGAGTGGTAAAACGGTATTTCAATTCCGTCAGAGTAAAATGGTGGCTACAAATTCCGTCAGAGCAAAATGTGAGACATATGTGACTTTAACGACATGTAGAAAGATTACTATTGTGTACTATGCTTCGATTATTGCGGTATGTCACAACATCACTATTTCGAACACTTTATTATCTGATGTTTGGCGAGTGTGAATATATAACTCCAGATAAATGCATATTTGTATAGGAAATTTGTCAATTAGTTGAAATTTTTGGATACATAAAAGAGTTCTAAAAAGTATTTTGTTAACCAAACAGTATAAGGATATGGTCATTTGATCATTATGATAGATTAAAGCCGACGAAAAAGAAATTTCATGGCAGTTTGCTTTGATCGAAATAAAGTATTTGGAACAATGATACAATTTCCGTTACCTATTGATACAATTTCCGTTACCTACTGATTGAGACATAATAGAATTCCGTTCATCGTCAATTAGGAAATGAAAAGTTTTATTACTATTTTAATTGGGGAAATGTACATAAAGTACGTATGCAAAGCATAATAAACATCCACACTAGATGAAATATCATTGGTATTCATCAAGAAACAAGGAATATTCTATTTATTACAAAAATGTACATTTTTTCTCTCGCTCTCATCTACAAAAAACCATCACTACTAGTTTCGCCAAAGGTTATTCTGTCATTGCATTTTAAAAGTTATTTACCTATTCGATTATTAATTATAAACTAATGACGTAGCAACCTAAGTGACATTTTCACTGGCAATGCTGCATTCATATTGGTGAAAAGCGAGTGAACACATAACAATTGATATTTTCACTGGAGTGAAGTATATCGTTTTTATCTTCACCTTATATTTTACTGCGAAAAATACACTAAAATTGTCTAATACCTTTTAAATTAAAAGTCAATGAAAAGTATCAATATATGCTGCCAATGGAAATAATAGACATTGCTGTGCAGGAAGAAGAAGTACCAGGTGTGTTAAGATGCATTTAACATAGTGTTCTAACACAGAAACATAAAGCACAAAGACGGCAGTCGAAGCTAGGTGGAGCATGGTATCGAAGAAAGGGAAGTTTACCAACATACATTTGAAATAGAAGAAGACACTATTCCAACTGTGTCCACGAAGCCAATGAAATGCCTTGGTAAATAAATACTACAACGGCTCATTGAGTGACACCAAGAATATGAGTGAAACGAAACAGCTGAAGAAGTGGATGGACACAATAGAAAGAAGCGGTCTACTTGGGAAATACAAGCCCTGAATTTATCAACACGACGTACGCGTGCTACCTCGAATCATTTGGCCTCTACTAGTGTACGGAATGAAAATGACGGCAGTCGGCTGGCAGTTCAGAAAAAAGTTACAACTTTCCCTGATATCACTAACAGAGGAGTACAAGATCACCAACGTCAGACAGCTACTAATGTTAAGGGACAGCAGAGATGCTAAGGTGAGAGGAGCGAAGGAGGACATCACATCTGGGAGAAAATGGTGAGCAAAGAGGACAGTGAATGGAGTGTAACAACTAGCGAAGTGTGGCAGTGGGCAGGCAGCACTGGAGTGTAACAACTAGCGCAAGATGGGGAACAGCTACGGATGAGAAGAGACAGCTTGCACAGAAGGAAGTCCGCCAGATGGAGGAACACACAAGAACTTAGCTGCAATATTGTAGCTCAAAAGACTTTTAGACAGAAAACGGTGTCGTCTCTAGAGCTACAATTGGTGCATATTACTGCGAAAGGAGCAAAGTAATGATTATGCAAACCATTATAAAACGTTTCTTTGCATTTTATCATACTTGTTTGATATCGCTTACCTACTAGGGAATAAAACTGAACTACATCAAATATCAAATTCTCATCGAGGCATTATTTTTTACATGATATATATGAAGGTCTTTTTGAAGTGAATTTATACGGCAAGTCCACCAATTGTTAATTTGACGTCTTGTAAGCGGAACGGTAGATATTAAGAATGGTAGTTATGTTTGTTTTGGACAAAAAAATATGTAAATGCATACATACTCATAAAATAATCGGAAACCTACACAAAAGTATAGAAAACTGTGCCCGAGTGATTTTAGGAGGCAGTGCTCCACTACGACACATGGGGACCAATTGGTACAAAGGTATAGTAGGCCGGGTACGTATAGTTGTTCTAACAAGAACGGTCCGGGCAACAAGCTTGACGCATCAGGGCAGTTGGTTAAATTGGGAAGGTACTCGTCAAAAGAAGTTAACATGGAGCGATATCTGGTCTGCAGTTCCAGCAAGTCCGTATATGATGTTTTGCCCTCGCCAACAATCTTCGTAATATGGGATATAAGAGGAACCCAATTGCAAGCCCTCAAACCAGCAAATTTAAAGCACATCCTGTCTTCATGCTCAGTTACGTTGGCGGATGGACGATATGTATGGCGTCACAGCAAGGTTATATCTGTTCTTACGAATGCATTAGAGAAGAACAGGAAAAAGCCAGAGAAGGGCAAAAGGGTATGGAATTTGTCAGATTTGTCCGAACAGGAGAGCAGATTACGAAAAGCGGTGTGTAAGGAAGTGCGCTACTTTGCGAGCAAATCTAGAATGCCGAATGCAGTTTCCACCACAGATAACAACAACAAATCAAAGACCAGGTATTGTCATATGGTCTACCAAACAGGTTTTCTTGGTGGAGTGGGAAAAACGCGTATAAAAGAAAGAGATCCAAATACCAGGATCTAGAAGCAGACTGTCAGCAAAGAGAATGGAAAATGGAAGGTATGATGCATTCCAGTGGAGATGCGAATCATTGGTGCCACCTGAGCAGAGAGGAAGAAGTTGACCGGATGTGTGTGCCGGGAGACAGAAATGGCTTCATTATGGCTGTGGGGAAACGAGAGGAGCTGTTGAAATTGCTACACAAGTAAGACCTACTGTGTATGATCATTCCTCCGAAATACACCAACTGATTGCAGCCATTCTAGATTGTCGGATAGCTGAGTGTTCCCGGGCTGGGACTTGATCATCCCACTCGGCGTACTTCTTCAGATTGTAGTGGACAGCGCTGAAACAATCGCGGAAGGAGGATCCATTATTATCGTCGATACTCTCTGAATCAGGTGTTTACTTATTTGGAAACGGATATTTATAAATTCTTCCTATACCTGTTATTCAGTAGTTATATCCAGTCAAATCAGTGGGCAGTACTGTTTGTTCATGTAATACAAGTGTGAGTATGTATTGTTTTCTGACAAAGGATTTGTGAATTTCTTGTACATGTAAGAGTGAGAGTAAACAAGTTGATAGTCATGATAATTTGTTATTTTATTGTGGGGAAAAATAAGGAATATTCCAATAAAATAGTACCATATTTGTGTTCTAGTTTTAATAGCAGCATGATGTTACCGGACATTGTGAATTTAATGCATTCTAATATACATGGTTATTCCGTGTCTCTTGGTGAATGATAGTGATGGTTCATCCGCTGTGGTTGAGTTGCGAAAAACTATTTTATTCAGTTTACTATTAATTACATATTCTTGCTTCCTTTCACCGATTTCATCAAATGCAAACTCTCAATCTACCAGAGTTACTAACAATCCCTAATTGAGCTATCATTCCTTGCGGGTAGGTACCGGTTAATACGTCTTATGTTTGTCATATTGAGAGACCGAAAAAACCCTGGAAATAACATAATTTTTGCACATAAATTTAGGACGTGCGTAACAATCAATGCTTTCCTTCTAGGATATAACAATACTGAATATTTTCACAGCAAATACCGCATTCTGACCAGTAAAAGGCGATTTACGATATCAACACTATGTCTTGGTAATTAAAAAAGGTACATAAATATATGTGTATATATATACAGAAATTTGTACATACACTTTGCGTGTAGATCAGTATACGTGTATTACTGAAAAAGACTAATTACAACCAAGACAACCACAATACTACTGTAATACAATGGTAAATTATCGTGCTTGTTTTGAATTTTGTCTTCAAAACAAGAAAACTGAACCTGAAATGGTCTTCTAATGAACAAAACAGATATAATTAGCTTTGTCACAACAAAATAAAACGATTGGAATAAAAAATACAGATATATAAGCTACAAATGTCTTCATTGATGTAAATGAGATATCTAAAGACATGAACGGAAATTGTATCGTATTTCAACGGAATTTGTATCATCCTACATTTTTAACTTGACGGATTGTATCATTGAACTTTACATACAGTGAAAAAAATCATGATTTTATTTACCTAAAGGTCACTAATTACACAAATATAATGATTATCTTGATAATTACTTCTATAATGATCTATGGACAATACGAAATACATCAAAAAACACACAAAAAAGCAATTTCAAGGCAATCGTGATATAATTCCATAAAAAACTATCAATAGATATGTATTACCTAGCTAGTTATGATTCTATTTGCATTGAACATAGCTAGACGAAATATTCATATTTCGCAAGTAAAAAAATGGGGTTTTTAATCACACTTGTCTTTTTCTGCTTCAAAGTGCCAGTGTATGACATTTTTTCCTCTGACGGAATTTGTAGCTAACATTTTGCTCTGACGGAATTGAAATACCATTGTACCACTCTGACGGAATTGAAAAACCGATGTACCTTGATTACCCCCGTGTATAATATGAGATAATTTTCAGCATTTCAGCTTGGGATATAATAACATATCGGCATAAAACAATACGCGATGCAACAATGCGATAAAGCGCGGATTGACACTGGAACAAAAATGCGCTGGTGGACTCGATGCGACAAATTTTATTTTCTCGCTAATGCGACAGAGCGACATGATTGTTTTATCGCACAGTCACGTGATATCTGCAGGATATTTTTGTCGCTCCAGGCACTGTCGCTCTATGAATTGTTGCAATGGGGCCCACGCCAATGATTATTTGTTCTAACTAAAATTCAAGAGATCGCTGAAGCACCAATTAGTAAAGCATGATTTATCTAAATAAACTGGGATTAAATTGATACCCTGGTGTGGCAATGGTACGTACTCAAAATCATGTAAACTATTTTATTAATTCATTTCTTACTACATGTCACCAGTAGAATTCTTTCCCTCATGTCTTGACATAGGAATTAACAGACAATCATACTCACTTTTGAGCATTCTTCTAAATTATGTATTTACAATATACATGTAGGTATAATACTGTACATGTAAATCTATTTTCTTATATTACACTCTAAATTACATGTGTTTGACAAAAACGATTCATTGGAACTTTAAATGTGTTGTTTTCGAAAGTGTAAAACCTCAGAATAAACCTTAAAAATCTGTTTTTATTGTTATTGATAAACAGTCCAAGAGAAGTCATTGAAATTTTATATACTTGGAATAAAACATTAAATTTTATATACATTAGATTTACAAATTTTATTATGAACAGACTATGTAATAGAATGTACATACACAGCCATTTGGTTCTATCAAATGCTGTGACACCGTACGTATTATATTATATAGAGAAAAATATCTATAGAGCCAAACGCATGGGCTACATATTTTACGCTATATTAAAGCGTTACTTGGTTAAATTGACTAGCTACCTACATTTTTTTTCAAAAACTCTCGCTCATCTGTGTGTTATTCTTTCGAACTAACACATCCCTGAAAGCTAGCACACACCCGGACTCGGCTATTTCCTTTTAACTAATCAGCTTCTAGATTCAAAATTTGACTCTAGTGCATTAGATAGTATATAGGAAACAGTCACTTCAGAAATCCAAATTAGATAAATGGAACTTGAACATTTGTTAGAAACAGTTCTCAAGACAAAAACAGTACCACAGGTACTTGTAAATTTGGTCAGCCTAGGAACCCAACCTTTAGTGGCCCTTCTAACGACAAACCTAAATCAAAGTCTGATTTTAAAACAGATGATATGGCAGGTGTGGGTCTCCTTCTGGTCCTGTTTGTAATTACTGCAAGAAAGTAGGGCATGTTATGTCTGAATGCTATTCTCTCCAGCGTAAGGAGCAATGGCGTAAACAGTCAGTTCCTTTTGTGTTAGCTATATCAAAGCCTAGTCAGAAAAGTGATATTGTGGAAGATTCTAAAGTGTCTGTTGAGATTAAAAGCTCAGAGTCTGATAGTGTCTTGGAGAAGTACCCTCCCTTCATTTCTGAAGGTTTTGTTCACTTGCTAGTGATATTACCAACTTGAAACCTGTGAAGATTTTGTGAGATACTGGGGCTTCTCATTCTTTGATATTAGATGACGTAGTGCCTTTGTCTGAGGAGACCTCATGTGGTAGTAGTGTTTTGCTTCAAGGTGTAGAGTTAGGTTTTGTTAATGTTCCTCTCCATTGTGCTTATTTAAAGTCAGACTTGGTACCTGGGCCTGCCACCATTGGTGTTAGACCGGAACTTCCCATAGAGGGCGTGTCGCTCATTTTAGGCAATAACTTGGCTGGAGAGAATGTTAGGGTAGATCCCTTAGTGTCCTGTGATAATTCAACAGGAATTTCCTAGTATTTTCCCTTCTTGTGCTGTAACTCGTTCAACGAGTAAGAAAGTTTCCGATGTTGCAGTAGCTGAGGATCATTATTGTCAAGGGTTAGGTGACACATTCTTGGCTCATGATATAGAGGATGTCGGGAGCAATTGTGATCTTTTGAGCAATCCTGTAGACTTTGATTGTGATAGAGTTGTTCCTAACAAGGATACTTCTTTGTCTGACATGATGAGTAAATCATCTTTGTCTAGAGAGGAGCTTATAGTAGAACAGGAAAAAGATCCTGAAATCTCCTTATTGTGTAATCGAGCTTTTAGTGAGGAAGAGGCTGAGAAAGTCACGGTTTGTTACTTCCGTAGATCAGATGTGTTGATGCGCAAGTGATGTGTCTCCCGAGGAGGACTGAAGGTTGTCAATCAAATAGTTGTTCCATCAAGATATTCTGAGTTTGTCTCATGATGTACCTATGGCAGGGCATCTAGGTGTGACCAAGACTTATAACAGGATCTTTGATCACTTCTTTTGGCCCAAGTTGAAACGGGACGTGGCTGATTTTTGTAGGTCTTGTCACACTTGTCAGGTGGTAGGAAAACCTAATCAGAAAATCCCTGTTGCACCTTCGCACCCCATTCCAGCATTTGAGGAACCATTTAGTAGAGTCATTATAGACTGTATAGGTCCTCTACCCAAAACTAAGTCTGGGAATGAGTATCTTTTAACTATTATGTGTGCTTCCACACGCTTCCTGAAACCATTCCACTCAGAAATATTAAGGCCCCTAATATCGTCAAGGCTTTGGTTAAATTCTTTACACTGATTGGTCTTCCAAAAGCTGTTCAATCGGACCAAGGTTCGAATTTCATGTCTGGTATTTTTCAACAAGTCATGTACCAGCTCCAGATCAAGCAGTATAAGTCTAGTGCTTACCATCCAGAGTCTCAGGGTGCTTTAGAACGTTTTCATCAGACATTGAAGAATATGATGAGATCTTTTTGTTTTGAAAACAAAAGAAATTTGGACGAATGGTATAAACATGTTGTTGTTTGGCAAGTATCTCTTAGCTTCAGTCCCTTTGAACTTGTGTTTGGACATACTGTACGTGGTCCTTTGAAAATTTTGAAAGACCAAATTTGGGACGAAGATTCTAAAGTGAATCTCTTAGAGTATGTGTCTAAATTTAAGCAGAGGTTTACAAGGGCATGTGAATTGGCAAAAGAAATTTGGCCGTTAATCAAACCAAAATGAAAACATGGTATGATAAAGATGCTCGTGCAAGAAGTTTTGATCCAGGTGACAAATTTTGGCTCTATTACCAATACCGGGTCAGCCTTTGCAAGCTAGATATTTTGGACCTTATGTTGTTGAGATAAAGGTCGATGATGTTTACTACATTGTACAAACTCCAGGGAGGCGCAAGAAAACTCAATTATGTCATGTAAATATGCTTAAGAAATATGTAGATAGAGAAAAGAGCAAGACCTCTCAACCTATTGCTACTTTGGCGTCTGTACCATCACAAAGTGAAAATACAGCTGATATTTGTATATTAGACTTAGATGGTGGTGTACAAGATGTAGGTTTAGACTGTGATTTTAAGTTACGGAACTCAGATGTGCTCGCGAACTTGGACAAGAAACTATGTCATCTATCGGAAAAGAAACGAAATGAACTGAAAGATTTGATACTTGAGTATATACATTTATTTCCAGATACACCAGGCAAAACAGATGCTATCTATTACGACGTGGATGTAGGCGGTGCGCCACCTGTCAAGCAACATCCTTACCGTGTCAATCCTTTGAAAGAAGAACATTTAAAGAAAGAAATTCAATACATGTTGGACAATGATATTATTGAACCAAGCAAAAGTGAATGGAGCTCTCCATGTGTTCTGGTGCCAAAGCCAGACAAAACATACAGATTCTGTACTGACTTCAGAAAAGTTAACTCTGTCAGTAAAACAGACTCTTATCCAATTCCAAGGATTGACTCGTGTATTGACAAAGTTGGCAAAGCCAAGTATGTAAGCAAGTTTGACCTGTTGAAAGGATATTGGCAAGTGCCATTAACAGAAAGAGCTAAAGCAGTATCGGCATTTGTAACTTCGCAAGGTTTGTACCAATACAAAGTTATGCCGTTTTGTATGAAAAATGCCACGGCAACATTTCAACGTCTTCTCAACAGCATGATATCAGACCTGGAAGGCCGCGATGGATACATTGATGACGTCATCAACTGCCACGACACGTGGGAAGACCATCTACGCGGGATTCGCGAATTCTTCGAAAGACTCACTGAAATGTAAATTTTGTCATGCAACTGTTGAATTTTTATGCCATGTTGTAGGAAAGGGGCAGGTAAAACCCGTTCAGGCCAAAGTAGAATCAATAATAGATTTTCAAACTCCTGGAAGCAAGAGAGAGATGATGAGATTTCTTGGAATGGCTGGATACTACAGAAAATTTTGTCAGAATTTCTCTGTTATAGCAACTCCACTTACTGCTTTGCTAAAACAAAATGTCAAATTTGTCTGGTCAGACGAATGTAAATCTGCATTTGAAAAATTGAAAGCCATACTATCAAACTCACCAGTTCTGACTGCTCCAGATTTTAATAATCTATTTGTTGATACCAGGGATGTAGGTGTTGGTGCTGTTTTGATGCAAGAAGGTTCTGAACAAATTGACCATCCAATTTGTTATTTCGCGAAAAAAATTGACAAACACCAGAGAAATTATTCCACCATTGAGAAAGAAGTCTTAGCGTTGATTTTGGCCTTGAACCAATTTGATGTGTATCTCTGCACTACAGTTGTGCCTGTGTTGGTCTTCATCGACCACAACCCTTTAACATTCTTTGGGAAAATGAAAAACAAAAATCAAAGAATTCTCAGGTGGAGTTTGACTTTGCAAGAGTACAATCTTGACATCAAAATTATAAAAGGGAAAGACAATATTCTGGCTGATACTTAATCAAGGATTTAAACGTTACTTGATATTTCAAGAAAGTTTACTTTTCAAGAAAACTTCCTTTCTTTAAGGAGGGGTGTGTTATGTATGACACTAAATACATGTAGTTATTAGATAAGGGAGATAACTCCCATAGCTATATCATCAATACATCTAATTATATATATAGGTCATATCATTAATTTCGGTTATATAACTTTCTAAAATAGTATAATGTATAAACATACATGTTTGTAAACATGTTGATTATAAGTAGGGATCTAGAATGATCTATTTTCAGAAAGTTCTGTGTGTTTATTTGTTTACTGTTTTTAGTTAGCTATTTCTAGAAGTAGAAGGTTCTCCAATATTCTTGAATTAGGGTTTAGCTATATATACTCCACCTGTCAACCGCTAATCAGAACTGTAATGAGACCTGTAATAAGACATGTCGAGAATTGTACAGCGTCATATTAGATTCTAGTGGTAGAGCTATTGTGACTATCTGTGGAGTGTTACAATGCATTGTGGGGATTTTTTCATATTGCCTGGAATTTTACAAATACCTGTGGACATTAATTTCTTTCGTGGATTTGTGATTATTGTTAATTCGGAACCTGGAAGAATCAAGGATTATACCAGGACATTTACATACAGATAAGTAATATTTGGTACATTACATACAGATAAGTAACACTTTAAATTCTCGTATTACTATTGAACCACCACCAATTACTTTAGATATTGTAAACCATCTCTGTATATTTACACTTGCTAGGCTTGGTCACTATACTCTAATACTAGCGGATTTTGTTTACCATAACTGCATGGTAACATTGAACTTTGAACTTGCGTATGAAAATGTTCTGTGTAACGTAAAAGGACTACTTTATAAAAAAAAAAGAGAAACACATGGCTTTGTTTACATTTTGACGCAACATTACGTGTATATTGTTGTTTTTCATAGAATTTTGGAAAATCTAAACAATATATACATGTTTTATATTTATATATGATTCAAACAATTGTTAAATTAACAATTGTATAAAGAAACGGAAAAATATCCCGACCGGGCCGACGTGCTTTCATTTTTGTTAAAAATGATGGGTGTCAAATGTAAACATTACCTCTGTGCCTATGTTCGTCCTACGATCGAGTCTTTGGGGTGGACGGGCGTGAGACCCTCTGATAGAGGTCAGTTATAAACATATCCTCTTATCTTTGTTCTTTGAGAATTTAATCATGTGTATTATAAAACATGCACCGCTAGTAATCCACGTGTTGACAGTTACGCGTCACCACAAATACATACAAGTGAAGTTGTTCCATGGAGAGATGGCGATGGATCTAAGCGTATATTATATAATCACATGGCTCCGAAGGATGTAATATCGTCAAGTCAGACGACAATCTCAAACAAATTTAGCTACTTGAACACTGTTGTTTTGACAACTTCGGAAAACTCCAGTGTGTAAGCGTGCGTCAGCCTCGCCTCGCTGCACAATAACGGTCACCGAGTTCACACATGTGGCCGTGAACAAATACTTTATGTTATTACGCTATATATGAACTTATAGCAAAATTGAATACCTATTTAAAGTTCTGATCTGATTAAATAAAATTATCTCTGAAATTTACTTTGTTTGTCATGTTTATTTTACACTAAAATATTGCACTTTTTTGTCGTCGCGGATGAATAATTCTACCTTACGTGAAGCGTCATCATTCGCTGTTCAATTGAGTAAGCTCCTCCCACTTTTGACCGACTTTTATTGAATAATTACGTCACTTTCAAATGACAATTTTATTGCATGAAATATTAATAAAAAGTCGTGTGAGTGTAAATATAGGGATTGGATTTCGTTTTTATGTTAACCATGCTTGTATGGAGCAATTCCTCTAAGAATATATTCAATATGGGGCGCTAACGCGCCCCATAGAATATATTCTTAGAGGAATTGCTCCATACAAGCATGGTTAACATAAAAACGAAATCCAATCCCTATATATAATACATTGCATATATATAATTAAATTGTGTTTTGAATTTAGCTGCTGGTTTCTCATTTCTGTTATTCTTAGTCGTAACAACAGTATCAGAATATATGAATTTTTATGCGTGATGTAAAGTCTTCAATTTAGAGGATGATAAAGCAAAAATAATGATATGCGTGTTGTCAGAATAAATCTATGTATCATGATACAAGTACAAGTCATTGAAATGTCAAATAAAAATATTCGAACATATATCAAACATCTGAAGGATAAGTGCTCGAAGGCGCTGAACATTCTACTAGTTCTTTCCCATACTGATTGGGGTGCAGACCGTGAAATGCTTCTACGTATCTATCGGGCACTTATTAGATCAAAAATTGACTATGGCTCTATTGTCTATGGATCGGCTCGCAGCTCCTATCTACAGATGCTTGACCCTATACAGAATCAGGGACTGCGTCTCGCACTTGGAGCTTTTCGAACAACACCTGTGAAGAGTCTCCATGTGGAAGCTAATGAGCCATCTCTAGACGATCGACGAAAGAAATTATCCTTACAGAATGCTGCTCAACTGAAATCCAACCCCAAAAATCCCGCATTTAACCTTGTATTCAATCCACATCAAGAAATATTTACACAAAATCAAAAGCTCGACCCAACATTTGGCATTAAAATTTCAAAATTTTTGCTGGAACTAAATATAAATTTCGACAACATTGACGAGTACACCTTATCGGATGTACCACCATGGCTCATTCAAACACCTGATATCAATTTATCTCTACATGAGAGGGCAAAATCCAGTGCATTACCCGAAGAACACAAATCCTCCTTTAGGGAGTGCATTAGGGCTTTCCCCGACCATGTTCAGATCTACACTGACGGATCAAAAGATGGTGATCATGTTGCGGCAGCATGCTGTACATCTAATCACTGCTCCTCTATCCGACTCCCGGATGTTGCCTCCATTTTCTCTGCGGAAGCATGTGCTATCGGTCTGGCGCTTGACCATATTGAAGTACACAGCATTGAAAAGGCAATCATCTGTTCCGACTCTCTTTCGATTCTTCAGGATTTGAAATCAAGAAACCCTAGAAACACATTAATCTAAAATCTTTTGATCCGAACATTTCGATTGTCTTCTAAAACTCAAATTACTTATCTCTGGATTCCCAGCCATGTGGGCATAAAGGGAAATGAAAAGGCCGATAAAGCAGCTAAGACTGCACTTCGTCTAGCACAAACACATTTGAAACTACCTTACACCGACATCAAACCTTCAATTCAGTCAGCCATCAAACACCATTGTCAACAAAGGTGGTCTACCGAAACAAACAATAAACTGTTTAAAATACAACCTACACTTAATCCTAATCTGTCCAGTCGGAGAGACCGCAGAGAGGAAGTTGTTCTCTCTCGGCTCCGAATTGGACACACATATTTTACACATTCCTATCTCCTCTCACAGTGGATCATGTTTTATTGCATTGTATTGATTTTAAACACATACGAGATAAGTACTATGATGTCTCCGACATGTACACTTTGTTTCATGCCGTGAGACATAATCGTTTTTTCAATTATCTCAAAGAGATCGGCATTTTCAACAAAATTTGAACGTTTTCTCATCTCATCTTCTAATCATATCAACACAACACTCATCGTTTCGTAAACATTTTGCATGAATTTTCTCATGCGTTTTAGCCAAAATTATTTTATCCTATGTACTTCTTTTTATTAAATCAACATTTACAATTTTGTTTTAGTTTTTGCTTGCCTTTTTCTTATCCTGATCTTTTAGATACAGTCCTTATTTATATCCTGGTAATAATGACTGCCCTGTAGTTTGGCCCTAAATTACCTTAGTTGTCGATGGGCCGAAATACTCAAACAAACAAACAAACAAAAATATTTGTCTGTTTCGTAACTTAATATCTACATATTTAATAGGATATTTGATTCTACAAAAGCCTGGTGCAATGTGTTAGAAAAAAAATTGTTAGATTATTTTACGGAGACAAGATGATAGGAAAAACGATTCGAATAGTTATGCCTTGAGACTCACTTACCTCCAATGTTAAGCATCCCTGCTGTGATTGACTGGACTAAGGCTGTCTCCGCTTTGCTCTTCCCATAAGAGGAAAAGAGTTCAGGAATGAGTACGGCTAAATTGAAGGCAAATCCAGTAGCAAGGAACATGACGAAAAACCCTGTTGCCAAAACTAACCACCTTCTGAACGACGGAGGTTCGGTTCCTTTAACTTCTTCCTGTGAACTGCAATTGGTAACAAATTAACAGTAGACTTATCATAAATGAATTACCAAGGTTGCTGTAGTGTTGTATTATGTATATTCATTTGAATCAATTATATAGATTTATTTCCCTGGCAGTAGGGAGACATGACGCTTTGTTTACCTAAGGCATGTCATATTTCCCGAGGGCGTAGCCCGAGGTAGGGAGACATGACGCTTTGTTTACCCAAGGCAAGTCATATTTCCCGAGGGCGTAGCCTGAGGTAGGGAGACATGACGCTTTGTTTACCCAAGGCATGTCATATATCCCGAGGGCGTAGCCCGAGGTAGGGAGACATGACGCTTTGTTTACCTAAGGTATGTCATATTTCCCGAGGGCGTAGCCTGAGGTAGGGAGACATGACGCTTTGTTTACCTAAGGCATGTCATATATCCCGAGGGCGTAGCCTGAGGTAGGGAGACATGACGCTTTGTTTACCCAAGGCATGTCATATTTCCCGAGGGCGTAGCCTGAGGTAGGGAGACATGACGCTTTGTTTACCTAAGGCATGTCATATATCCCGAGGGCGTAGCCCGAGGTAGGGAGACATGACGCTTTGTTTACCTAAGGCATGTCATATTTCCCGAGGGCGTAGCCCGAGGTAGGGAGAGAATGCGCTTGTTTCAGGCATGTCATATTTCCGAGGGCGTAGCCCGAGGTAGGGAGACATGACGCTTTGTTTACCCAAGGCATGTCATATTTCCCGAGGGCGTAGCCCGAGGTAGGGAGACATGACGCTTTGTTTACCCAAGGCATGTCATATTTCCCGAGGGCGTAGCCCGAGGTAGGGAGACATGACGCTTTGTTTACCCAAGGCATGTCATATTTCCCGAGGGCGTAGCCCGAGGTAGGGAGACATGACGCTTTGTTTACCCAAGGCATGTCATATTTCCCGAGGGCGTAGCCTGAGGTAGGGAGACATGAGACATGACGCTTTGTTTACCCAAGGCATGTCATATTTCCCGAGGGCGTAGCCCGAGGTAGGGAGACATGACGCTTTGTTTACCTAAGGCATGTCATATTTCCCGAGGGCGTAGCCCGAGGTAGGGAGACATGACGCTTTGTTTACCTAAGGCATGTCATATTTCCCGAGGGCGTAGCCCGAGGTAGGGAGACATGACGCTTTGTTTACCTAAGGCATGTCATATTTCCCGAGGGCGTAGCCCGAGGTAGGGAGACATGACGCTTTGTTTACCTAAGGCATGTCATATTTCCCGAGGGCGTAGCCTGAGGTAGGGAGACATGACGCTTTGTTTACCTAAGGCATGTCATATTTCCCGAGGGCGTAGCCTGAGGTAGGGAGACATGACGCTTTGTTTACCTAAGGCATGTCATATTTCCCGAGGGCGTAGCCTGAGGTAGGGAGACATGACGCTTTGTTTACCTAAGGCATGTCATATTTCCCGAGGGCGTAGCCTGAGGTAGGGAGACATGACGCTTTGTTTACCTAAGGCATGTCATAATTCCCGAGGGCGTAGCCTGAGGGGAATATGACTTGCCGCGGGTAATCTAAGCGTGATGTCTCCCTACTGTCAGGGCAATAAATTGTTTATTATACCGAAAAAAAAGTTCTTTTCGCGCCAAAATACAAGTCAAACGCAATTGTTAGATTTTTACTTGTTTGCCCAAACACTGTTGGGCTAAAGTTACAGTTATATGTTAAATCATAAGTTAGACCTACCGTATCTTTCAGCCCAAATCAACTCCCTTTAGCATGTTACATCATATAAACATTACATCGAGTGTAATTGTGTTATCTGTATCTTTTATCATAAGAATATCACTAATTCCCTCGGTCAAAGGCAGACGGAAGCGTCGTCTGCCATCCATTTTGTTTGTTATCGGAATACCTCGGAGAGTTCCTTTACACGAACGGCAACTCTTATTAAATGTACGAGGGGATCCGCATGTATTACACTAGTGACATACGCAAAAATATTACACGGACGAAATCACAGGATATCAATCGATTTATGTATAAATGTATATAAATATATATAAAGATTGAACTGTGCTTTGATTGCGTAAAAGGTGGTATGAACGCAATGGGATACAGACATATTCAATGTAGTTCCGTTAGGTTGAAATCAAGGAACACACCATCAAATTCTGTAAAGAGCAAGCAAAACTTAAGAAAAACTATTTAGTAGAAATGAAAGAGAAACTTCAAGCTTTACAATCTGATTAAGATAAAAAAGCAAACATCATAAACACTGAAATTTTCAGTCTAGCTGATCTACAAAATAAAATAGAATCAGCCTATGATTGTAACGTACCGAGCGAGAGATCTTTATTATTTTTGTGATTTATCTTTTTTATGATTATCTTTTTATTCAGGATTTTCATTCAGTACAATATACAAATACACTCAATAGACTCTCAAACACATACACACATACTTAAAAAACATATACTATATATATTTAACACATGCATATACATTCTCATACATACAATTGCTACAAAATACGAAGCTTAAATTTCTAGTCCAGGAGGAAAATGATACAAATTAGGAGTTTGGAGACGAAAAAAAAACAATTATATTGCACTGAATATTAAAGAAAGGAATCAACGACAAGATTAGAGGAAAAAGAAAAGAGTGATAGAGTTATAAAGAAAGAAAAATAAATATGAGAAAAAAGTTGAAAGAGTCTAGGTAGGATGAAGACGGATGACGGGCGGAAGATATAATTGGGTCCCTGTTATGAATCACTATACTACAGCAGCTAATATATATTGATAAGCTAGGTTTTCAGAGATTTCAGAAAAGATGGCGATAACGTAGCATAAAGGTACTTCCGGGAGAAAAGATGGCGATAACGTCGCAACAAGGTACTTCCGGGAGAAAAGATGGCGATAAGGATAACGTCGCACAAAGGTACTTCCGGGAGAAAAAATGGCGGTAAGGATAACGTCGCACAAAGGTACTTCCGGGAGAAAAGATGGCGATAACGTCGCACAAAGGTACCTCCGGGCGCTCAAAGGTACACCAGCGTATATCTCTACACATAAACATGGTGAGAACACAGCCGCTTGCGATGTTTGTTTACATTTTACTGTGATAAATACTATGCAATCCGAGATATATATTATACAAATATTTCATGGGTTACTGTGCTCTAGTTCATAATATTTAACCCGAGGTGATGGTAATCAACAAATGTTATATTGCACGAGGCCAAAGGCCGAGTGCAATATAACATTTGTTGATTACCATCACCGAGGGGTAAATATTATGAACTAGAGCACAGTAACCATGGAATATTTGTTTTATTACATAATCACCAGTTTTTCAGTTGAATATTTTTTATAAAACGAATACGGCAATCACTTAAAAAAATCAACACCGTACCGTACGGAAAAAAACCTTAATATCCTATTGAAGATTGACGTATAGCCCACGTGCGTCACGTTGTAACTCCGGTTTGGATGTCTTATTGTCTGTTTTCACATTATTAGACCTGCTTGCAGCCTTTTGATCTAATACATTCATCGTGTCCGTCCTTTACTCGGTACAGTAAACGTCTACATGACGTGCTTGATTCGAGATCTAAAAATCCAACGCGAAATTGAGCGTGACCCTTTGTGACGTCATAATAACGTAACACACTATTAAGTACTCGTAATTCCTCGGAAGTTTTCTACAAAACTAGACAACAACAGCGAGGTGTTCCTAAAGCCGTGCAATATAACATCTCGAACCGTGCAATATAACGTTTCCATGGAAGCGTGCAATATAACTTCGAACCGTGCAATATAACAAGGTTTTATTGAACGGTCGGTGTAATAGTTGAAAATATCATATTTCTTCATATATAGATTGGTGTAAACAAATTATGTAATAATATACAAATATTTCATGGCCTACTGTGCTCTAGTTCATAATATTTAACCCGAGGTGATGGTAATCAACAAATGTTATATTGCACGAGGCCAAAGGCCGAGTGCAATATAACATTTGTTGATTACCATCACCGAGGGGTAAATATTATGAACTAGAGCACAGTAACCATGGAATATTTGTTTTATTACATAATCACCAGTTTTTCAGTTGAATATTTTTTATAAAACGAATACGGCAATCACTTAACAAAATCAACACCGTACCGTACGGAAAAAACCTTAATATCCTATTGAAGATTGACGTATAGCCCACGTGCGTCACGTTGTAACTCCGGTTTGGATGTCTTATTGTCTGTTTTCACATTATTAGACCTGCTTGCAGCCTTTTGATCTAATACATTCATCGTGTCCGTCCTTTACTCGGTACTGTAAACGTCTACATGACGTGCTTGATTCGAGATCTAAAAATCCAACGCGAAATTGAGCGTGACCCTTTGTGACGTCATAATAACGTAACACACTGTTACTCGCAATTCCTCGGAAGTTTTCTACAAAACTAGACAACAACAGCGAGGTGTTCCTAAAGCCGTGCAATATAACATCTCGAACCGTGCAATATAACGTTTCCATGGAAGCGTGCAATATAACTTCGAACCGTGCAATATAACAAGGTTTTATTGAACGGTCGGTGTAATAGTTGAAAATATTATATTTCTTCATATATAGATTGGTGTAAACAAATTATGTAATAAATATATATATATATATATATCTGATATATTCGAATTTTCATAAGTTAAGATGTGCATAATATTATACAAATATTTCATGGCCTACTGTGCTCTAGTTCATAATATTTAACCCGAGGTGGTGGTAATCAACAAATGTTATATTGCACGAGGCCGAAGGCCGAGTGCAATATAATATTTGTTGATTACCATCACCGAGGGGTAAATATTATGAACTAGAGCACAGTAACCCATGAAATATTTGTTTTATTACATAATCACCAGTTTTTCAGTTGAATATTATTATAAAATGAATACGACAATCACTTAACAAAATCATCAGCACCGTACAGTACGGAAAAGCTTCAAATCCTATTGAAGATTGACGTATAAACCACGTACGTCACGTTGTAACTCCGGTTTGGATGTCTTATTGTCTTCTTTAACGATATTAGACCTGGATGCAGCCTTTTGATCTAATACATCCGCCGTGTCCGTCCTCTATTCGATAAACGTCTACATGACGTGCTTGTTTCGAGATCTATAAAGCTAGCGCGAAATTGAACGTGAACCTTTGTGACGTCATAATAACGTAACTCACTGTTACGCGCGATTCCTTGGAGGTTTTCTACAAAACTAGACAACAACAGCGAGGTGTTCCTAAAGCCGTGCAATATAACATCTCGAACCGTGCAATATAACGTTTCCATGGGAGCGTGCAATATAACTTCGAACCGTGCAATATAACAAGGTTTTATTGAACGGTCGGTGTAATAGTTGAAAATATCATATTACGTCATATATAGATTGGTGTAAACAAAGTATGTAATAAACAACAATAATATATAGATATAAATATATGATATTCAGATATTTTAATTACTCACACTGTTTATACTCCATTGCGACAGCCATTACAGTACTGCCGAGATTCCGCATTTCGTTCATTTTTAGAGTATTCTTGATAACTTAATTTGTCTGAATTTTTTTAACTTAGTTTTTGACATACAAATCATTTAGTTTATAGTTAATGTTTATCGTATTCTTAAACAAAACTTTGAGTATTTTAGGATTATTGAAGCCGTGCGCAATATGTCCTGGTACAGTATTATCATTTACAGTACGATCTGTATTCATAAATCTAAATGTAGCCTACTAAATGTGTATTGAAATTATTTAAAAGTTGTATCACTCCAATTTGAGACTTCATATAATGGCACAAGGAATAAAAGCGACTGAAAATTAAAAAAAAATAAATACAGTATGAACTGAACGATTTCACCATTTTATTTTTCGAGGTATGCAGCCGTACGTGACTGTACGTGTGACACGTACAGTGGTTTACTATTCGTAATTTTGTTACCATACAAGAGCATTCCTTTAAAATAACATTTACATGGTTAAGAACGAAATATGTATCTTTAAGTACTTTGAGATATGTTTTGCTAATTATTAATATGATTAATTTCGCCAAACTATGGGTTTTGGTTTGCGTGAAGTCATGCACGAGCGGGCCATAGTCTGGCCAAGTGGTTCACATTTCGTTATATTATAATATTTTATTATTCATGTTTATTGAAGATCATATTTATTAAACATGATAGATGTAGACATCTACATACGCAATGTTCATAAAATATACTTGTACAAATTGAACGAAAAGCAGGGGTTGGACGATTGAGAGATGAAAATATTTCTGTATCATGTGCTGTATGCTAGCCTATCCCTTTGGAAGCTAATGCTACATCGGGCAAGAACTTCACGTGATCGTGAAGTTCTTGCCCGATGATGTTTGCTCCATGATACTTGCGCCAGTTTATGAATTTGTAATCCTAACGCCTATGATACACATATACACATTACTTACAAATGAATCCACATATTTTGACGAACTTAAAACAGGTCGAAAGGGTGATTTTTCTTTTAAAAATATAATTAACGTGTTGGCTCTCATTGTCAGCTTGACATCATGAATAGTTTAATACGCTTATGAGTATTTATATGTTTGTCACTTCACACCACCCGTAATCTGTCAACTGTCTGCCCTTCCCTATAAGCCATGGGCTAGGAGGGTCCCACATGCACCCCAAGCCTCCGAACCATTAACTTTCTGAACTCTTATGACCCGCTGATCACAAATCAAAATGCATAAGTTGGGATGAATATCCGGTTATGCTGTCATCAAGATGGCCGCCATCTCGAATTTCCCTCAAAAGTGAAATAGCTTTTGACAATTGTTACATGAACGAATAACAGAAATGAGAAACCTTCAGCTAAATTCAAAACACAATTTAATTATATATACAATATTATACAGAGATGGTTTACAATGTCTAAAGTAATTGGTGGTGGTACAAGAGTAGTACGATGATTTAAAGTGTTATTTATCTGTATGCGAATGTCCTGGTATAATCCTTGATCCTTCCAGGTTTCAAATTAACAATAATCACAAATCCACAAGGAAATTGAATGTCCACCGATGATTTGTAAAGTTCCAGGCAATATGAATAAATCCACACAAAGTGTTGTAATAATCCACAGATAAAGTCACAATCCTCTCCCAATAGAATCTTATATGGCGCTGTATAATTCTTGATATGTCTTATTACAGGTCTCATTACAGTTCTGATTAGCCTTGGGCAGCTGGAGTATATATAGCTTAACCCTAATTCAAGAATATTGGAGAACCTTCTACTTCTAGAAATATTTAACTAAAAACAGTAAACAAGTAAACACACAGAACTTTCTGGAAATAGATCATTCTAGATCTCTACTTATAATCAATATGTTTACAAACATATTTGTTTATACGATGATAATATTCTAGAAAGTTCTATAACCTAAATTAATTATGTGAACTTTATAGGATGTATTGATAATATAGCTATAGGAGTTATCTCCCCTATCTAATAACTACATGTATTTAGTGTCATACATAACACAGTTTTCAACCGAATTGGACAATTTGGTATCGAAATGACCACAATAGAGCAATAATTATATATCAGGACTGAATAATCCAAATTATGTTGTGATTTGAACGCTGGAAATGAAAAAAAAATTAAGCTTAAAATGGTAATTTTTCAGCAAATTTGTCATATTCAGCTTAACGCAGCAAAAATGGTTCCAAAGTGTGAACTATTATTCCTAATTAGTTATTGAAAAAAAAAAAACGCAATAAAATGATAGATATGCAAAAGAGAATTATTGATGTCATTAAATCATTAATTTTGTTAGAGCAATTACTTACAGAGAATTCAATTACTATTTCGAGTATAACTGAACTACCACTCCTAGATATAAATATTTCACTATAATAATATCAGACGAATTTAATATAATGAGACTAAAAATTACAGGTACAGGTATCTATTACAGGTGCCCAATGGCACCGCCCATTACCTGTATGGGGGTTTTACTGATCACACCTGACTAGACGTAGTGCTCTACCTGTAGTTTTAATGTAGTGCACTGCACTAGGGTGTAAAGATTGGCTTGCATTCAACTGTAGTTTAATTAAGTATTAAAGTATCTGCCTGTGACGTCTATGGTCTATATAGATGCCAGAGCTTTGTAGACAACTTCGTAATGCGCTCTATTAAAATATCAACTCATTTTAGGGTTTCTACATTATCATTGTTTAAGCTAGACCAGGAAAACCGCAAGATGGAACAGCCATTTTGACGGTGATCAGTTTACGTCACAAAATCACAATGGTCACGTTTTGGGTGTCAGTTATACCGCCATATACTTAACTTTGCCTTTCTTAGTTTATATAGTAGAAGTGACAAGTAAATGTAAATAGAATCTAATACTTTGTATTATAAATGTATACCCTTTTTCTGTTTTCTCACCATGGCATAATGTCATAAACTTCATGATTTATTGAAATGTATCATAACTTGTGTTTTATTACATTTGCGGTGTTCTCACAATCATTTTACGCCATTGCAATATGATATCAAACGTATCAACGATTTATCCCATCAATCTAGACATACAAAGCCTACCCAAACAGCTGCGTAAGGAAACACTCACACCAAAGTCTGAGGCGAAGGTATCAAGTCGTATAAAACAGTATACCCTACACCTGCAGAGGTCCTAAATAATGAGCAAAAACGAATGCATGAGAAAGGAAAAAAGTCACCGACTTAGAATTCAAGCAATATATTAGTCACTTCTACAGACGTGCAGAAATACAGACACGAATACAGTTATATATGTATATGTATCAGATAAAATACTAAACTACTAATATCTAACCAATCATGCACTGATTTATATCTTTATGTATGCATGCACATTATATGTAGGATATGACGTTAATAACCCAATATTTGGACATGGTCAGATATACTTTTTTATGACACATACAGAGAAAACAAAGTTAATAGTAATAAAGACAAAAATAAATAAAAAGAGCAAATATATAGATAAATCTATATTAAGCTTATGGATCTACACTTGATATCTTATAATGTCCAATGTCCGAGATATAAGCAAAAAGAAATAGATTTTACCAATGGATAAACAAGAGGCCGATGGGCCTTAACGGTCACCTGAGTTCGGATAAAGAATAAAGCAGATAAACACTATATATTGGCTCATCACACCCTTGAAGTCAGTCAGTGATTTTATAAATTTGACTTTTTAATCTATGAAGATTATTTGGTTCCATCAAATTTGTAAATTAAGAAGAAGATTTTTTTTTAATTTTAGCCATTTTGACCCCTTTTGGCCCCGCCCCTCTGGCCCCTGGGGGTCGGCCAGGACCAATATGGATATGATGTTTAAATGCTATCTTAGGCTAATAAGTCTAACCCAGTTTGACTAATTTCCTATGAAAACTAAGCAAATAATGTTCATAAATGTTTTTCCTATAAAAACTATAATAGATTTGACCTCTTCCCCAGGGTAAAATCTGAGAGCTGTTATGTTGACTCCTTATCAATCCGTAATCAGTCTTACAGTCTTGCAGCGATTGCAAGTACCTGGGATTTTTAATCTTTCAAATAGACCTGAAATAAAGAAAAATAGGGTCAAAATGTTAAAAAATCAAACTATGTACAAAGAAATAAAAATTTCACATTTATGTATTTGTATGTGGAATACAAATATGATATTTGATGGTTGAGGTCCACCTATTAATTATACACAGCTTTACTTTTACAGCCAGGGTCATGCATTGACCTGCCAAATGTTTCGAGTTGGAGGAAAAGAAATAACATCAGGAAACATGGTTCTTGGATTAAACCCATTTGGTGCATGAATAAGAACATTTCTTTCTAAAACCTGTTATAGTGTACTGACTGCATATGAAGGATCTGACAACATCGTATTATATGATGTTCTCATATCCTCTATTGAACGGAGTGGATATAAGGATATGTATTTTAACAATAATATTAACTAGATTGACATTTTATGAACTGTAGAGCGAGTTTTTAGATGTCTGGTCTGACTAAATTTTGTCATCATGCTTCCTTAAAGCTAAGCGCTTTGCAGAATAATTGATATTATATGCTTTTGTGAGTCTCGGGGACAGAACACAGAACCTATATCACAGGGAGACGACTACAGATGAAGAACATACTTTCTTACAATAAATTCAAAATGTAAATGACACCACACGTCCAATGTGCTATCGAAACAACAAGGTATTACAAATCCAACATTGATACTCTGATTGATTTTCAAGAATCGTAATAATTGAATGCAATAAACTAAAAATTACGTTGGTGAAATGAATGGCAAAATAGTGCATAATGATTATAAGCATAATGCAATTATATTCTAATGCATTTATGAATAATACAATTCAACATTAGAAATACGTAATAGATGTATCTAATCACTGTTCCTCTATCCGACTTCCAGATGTTGTCTCCATTTTCTCTGCAGAAGCATGTTCTATCGATCTCGCTCTAGACCACATCGATGAACATTGAGAAGGCAATTATCTGTTCCGACTCTCTTTCGGTTCTACTCTTCAGGCTTTGAAATCAAGAAACCCTAGAGACACTCTAATCAAAATATCTTAATCTCCTAAAGCTCAAATTACTTATCTCTGGATTCCCAGTTATGTTGGTATAAAAGGGAATATTTACATTTCCATGTCACTTCTACTATATAAATTAACCAAGGCAAAGTGAAGGATATAACGGTATAACTGACATCCAAAACGTGACCATTATGACGTCACTAAAGTTGACATGGTGACGTCAACTGATCACCGTCAAATGGCTGTTCCATCCTGTGGATTAAATCGTCGTTGATAAACGCTTTTCTTGGTCTAGCTTAGACAATGTGAATGCAGAGAGCCTAAAATGAGCTGACAATGTAAATATAAGCATTAAACTATCTTCCTATGGCATCTATGGTCTATATAGATGCCAGAGCTTTGCAGACAATCTTCTCATAATGCGCTAGTACGCATTATGAAGATATAGACCATAGATGCCATAAGGAGATAGTTTAATGCTTAAAGGGAACGGTCGATATAGCAGATAATACTGCTCTTCACCTATAAAAACAGATTTGAAACTACCATACACTGACATCAAATCTAAAATAAAAACACTATTGGCAACGAAGATGGTCTACCGAAACAAACAATAAACTGTTTAAAATACAACCTACACTTAATCTTAAACTATCCAGTCGGAGAGACCGACGAGAGGAAGTTGTTCTTTCTCGGCTCCGAACTGGACACACATATTTTATACATTGCTATCTATTGAGAGGAGAGGATCTCCTCACAGTGGAGCATACTTGCATATTTAAACACATGAAAGAGAAGTATTATGATGTCTCTGACATGTACATTTGTTACATTATTTTCAAGTAAAAAAAATCAGAAAGTATTGAAAAGTGTTTTTAATGAAATACCTTACATTGTGTTCTGCAAAAGAACTGTTTATCATAATGATAATAGTACACAGTGATAGGTCCTTCATAGGATAAATATTCAAGGGGAGATAACTTAGGGATCTCAAACTAGTGTAGCAAATCTTCTAAGTCAACATCTTGAGTCTTGATATTACTTTGTATTAATTTTCATAAATATGTTTAGTTTCATTTAAGATTTCTTTACGGTCAGTGATTATTGTGCCATTGCCTTTTTGTGTCGCCTGCAACGCAAGGATGACTCTTAGGTATCACTATGTCGGCATCGGCGTCCAGAAAACACTTTCCGTGCGATAACTTAAGTATTTACTTACTGACCATTTCATCCAAATTTGGCAAATTGCTTTATATCATTGAGATCTTAGATGAGTTCGATAATTGTCAAAACCCGTCAACATTAAGTAAGAGTAACGGGACTTTAAAATCGTCAAAACAGATAAATCCATAGTTTCCGTTCGATAACTTAAATATTTATTGTCTAATTTCAACCAAATATTATGAATTGTTTTATATGAATGAGATCTCGGATGAGTTCAATAATGGTCAAAATTCGTCAATACTTGCATGAAAAGCGGGACTTTAAAATCGTCAAAACAGATAAATCCATGGTTTCCGCTCGATAACTTAAAGTTATTGTCCGATTTTAACAAAATCCGGTATATTGTTTTATAGCAATGAGATCTTAGATGGGTTTGATACTGGTCAAAATCCATCAATATTTGCGTGAGTTACGGGACTTAAAAATCGTCAAAACAGACAAAAACTTTAGAATTTATTGTCTGATTTTAACGAAATTTGGTGTATTGATTTGTATCAACAAGATCTGAAATGGGTTCGATATTGGTCAAAGGCCATCAATAATTACAAGAGTTACGGGCCTTAATAACTTCACCTAATTATTTTTAACTGTAAATAACTATTTTTGTGATGCTGTGTATGCGACTTCCGTGGAATTCTTGTCTATCCGAGGCGACGTATCCTTTTCCGTGGAATTCTTGTTACCACAGGAGACCGATGCTCCGTCAACATTACCTTGCACAACTATACAAAAATTGCCTTTATAGAATAATAGCCTATACATGTATATGTATAGGCTGAAACATAACTGCAGGATTGTAATAATTGTATGCAATAAACTTATCATCATTATGATGAAATGGATTGTAAAATAGTTCATGATGACCTTATGCAGAATACAATGATTATACTAATGCATTTATGGATAATGCAATTCAACATTAGAAAAATGCATAACAGATGTCAACATCACATCAGTTGTTAATAACATTTAATACAATGTGTTCTGCAAAAGGAATGTTTGTCATCATCATATAAGAACACCATGTTTTATTTTTCAATACTAAATGTAATTGGTTGGTTACGCTGAAAATAATGCCATGTAATTTGTAAAGCGTTTTGTCTGAGCAAGTAAATGCATGGTAAATAAAACCGAAACATGAGTAAAAATTACCCAAGGTAAAATACACATTAACGCATAACATATTCCGTCACCAAAAATACGCAGCTAAGCATTAGAAAGTATTCGTATTATATTGGTAGCATTATTTGATGCGGATTCAAGATTGTACAAATAGTTTGCCTGTCTCTTCTGGGTTCTGAAGGCCAGGACTAAAATAGTTGGGCTATTTCCATATAAATTATTTCCTCCCACAAATCGCTTGGATAGCACTGATATTGCATGGGTGGCATAATTACACAAATATCATAGTGCTATATCACTGAAGCATGCTGCCGAAGACACCAAGCTGAACACCCCACCCGGTCACATTATACTGACAACGGGCGAACCAGTCGTCCCACTACATTAATGCTGAGCGCTAAGCAGGAACATAAACTATACCACGTTTATAGACTTTGGTGCGTCTCGGCCATGGGACCGGTACGGCCTACTGACATGGGAAAATTGTCATAGAGAGACGACTAGAGATTAAGGAAAATCTTTTCTAACTTAGAGTAATTTTAAAATGCAAATTCACCATTAAATTTTAATTTGCTGTCAGTAATAACAGGTAATAACAGCGAACAGGTAAGAAATAGAATGTATTAGATACTTTAGAAAAGCAGAAATCCAATATTGTAATAATTGTATGCAATAATTATAATGGTGAAATTATTGTTATATAGTGGATAATGATTTTATGTAAAATTCAATTAATTATCCAAATGTAGGTATGAATAACATAATACAACATTACAAATATATAACAGATGTCTAAAATACATCAGTCGTTAATGAAATATTATACATTGTGTTCTTGAAAAGAAATGTTTGTCATCACGATAATAGAACATTTGATTTTATTATTTAATACCAATTATAATTGGTTGGTTGTGCTGAAAACGCTATTTCGTCCCAGTATATATATCCAGTTAGCTTTTTTGTGTTTTTTTTGGGCGAGATGACTAAACGAAAATGATTCTGGCAGATTTTTCAAACAGTTTCATCATAAGTCAAGATTCTGATAGCAACAATTTTATTGGCCATTTCCAAAGGTCACCTGGTTGTGACCCCTAATGGGATGTTGTCAGATCCTCTCATCAAACATTGTAATAGTGATTGATAATAATGGTATGTGGGTTACGCCAAAGGCAGCCAACGACATTGTAGCGGAGGTGTAGCTCATGCATAATGCAAGAGAAAACATAATTAAAATACCATGATGATTTTTGCCAGACGCACCAACGTCATTTAAAGTGGTAGTTTCTACTGCTTAGCACTCATAATATCGGGAGTGTGACGACTGCTTCGCCTGTTGTCAGTGTAATGTGATCGTGTGAGGTGTGTTGCATGGTGTCTCATGCGGCATGCTTCAGTGATAAAGCACAATAAAAAGGCCAATAGTTCCACTAAACAGGAAAACACAAAACGAACTTACTGCAGTCTCCCAAAACACACCTCACTTCACACACGCTACACACCGCCTACATGGGAGGACATCAATACATGACCCTGGCCTTTTAATAGGACGTTAATTAATCAAACAATCAAACATGTCGAGTTGACAGACTGACAGACCTACCGGATTGACAACCTTATTTCAAGGGGTATAATAACGCCATTTAATTTTAACTTGCTGTTGAAGCGACCAGGTAATGTAAATAATATCTAAATACAACTCTCAAAATTTTGTAAAATTGTCTTCTTCTAACACACTGAATATCAAGGATTCTCAAAAGAGGGTAGATATACCATACAATTAGACAAGAAAAGGTAAAAAGTCAGGATAACATTCAATTTGGGGAATATATGGAACTCAAGCAAATTCAGGAGGGATACTAAGTTCAGACTCGCTTTTACGAACTGTATTTGTGTATGCACAAAACAGACGAGAAGGTATACATACATCATTATATTTAAGAAAAGCATTAAAAATCTTGGAATTTATTAGAATAAATATTTTATGAACAATATACTCTGTTGACAAGGACATTGGGGAGTGAGGCTGAAGCTGGTTCCTAATTCCGAGCTCCGTTTAAGGATTTTTTTTTTTTAAATAAAAATTAAAAATTTCAGTTTATGTAATTTGAACATATTACAAATGCTCTCTGTTGTGTTTTGTCATGGATAATGTGTGATGCAGCTAGTTTAATTACGTTTTCAAATAACATCTACTTACGTTTATGTAACCAGTTCCGAGTTCCGTTTAAGGACATTTACTGTCATTTTAGATAAATTCATTCTATATGCCTAAGACATATGAGAAATGTTGCCTGCTGTCTTTTCTCATAGGTTACTAGTGATGAATCAACTTTAATTTAGTTTTCGATCAATTCCTATTTCCGATTTCCGTTTAAGTATAACGGAACTCTGAACTGGTTCCGAGTTTTTTTTTCCGAGTTCCGTTTTTCTTAAACGAAATAGGAAATGGGAGTAGATCGAAAACTAAATTAAAGTGGATTTACCAATATTAATCCATTAAAAAAGCCAACAGGCAACATTTCTAATATGTCCAAAGCACATTGACAACTTTTATCTAAAATGATAGAGAATTTCCTTAAACGGAACTCGGAACTGGTTCCGAGTTCCGTTTTCCTTAAACGGAAGTAGGAAAGGGGAGCTGATCGAAAACTAAATTAAAGTGGATTTACCAATATTAATCCATCAAAAAAGCCAACAGGCAACATTTCTAATATGTCCAAAGCACATTGGCTGTTTTCATCTAAAATGATAGAGAATTTCCTGAAACGGATGGTTTCGAGTTCCGTTTTACATATACGGAAATAGATGTTATTAGAAAACGTATTTAAACTAGCTCTATCACAAATTATCCATGATAAAACACAACAGAGAACATTTGTGATATGTTCCAATTACATACACTGAATTTTTTAAATTTTATTTTAAATAACAAAATCCTTAAACGGACCTCGGAACTGGTTCTGAGTTCCGTTTAGCTTAAACGGAACTCGGAACTCGGAACCAACTTCAGTCTCCTTCTTGGACGTAAAAGCAGAAAACGTGTCGCATCAGCAAAGAATTCTTTATTTGCTGAAAGTTAACAGTCAATTCAGTCAAGTGCTTCGCAAAGAACACGCAAAAGTTTATTAAAACCAAAACAATGAACACCATAAATAGACTTACACCAAGCCTTATTCATTACCGGTATCATACAACTATGAACTAGTGCCTGCAAAACATACCTTCTGCCATGGAAAAAACCCAATTTAATTCTAGGTACATCTAATCTCCCCTCTTACCATATTTGCACATATATAGGCCATAGCAATGTCAGGAAGGATCCTAAGAACACGGAACTGACCGCCTGTGTATAACATACATTTAATGACACATCAGCACTCCTTGTATCTATATACATGTATCATATTATATAGATATTCCATCTATAAATATGTTGCTGTCCCCTGGATAATCATATAACATAAGATTTTTCCATGGTGAACAAGAACTCCCCAGTGGTAATTAACACCAGTGAAGTGCATAGGTCGTCCCACCAGGTGCCTCAGGAATGAACTAATTTTAGTTTTAAACCAAAAGTCTTATCTCCCCACGCGTACGGTAAACATGGATGAGACCTGACAGAGCCTAGCATGTCCCACCCGGTTTTCCTCGGGAGTGAACTAAAATTCCTGCGCCCCCACCACCACCCCCCACCCCCACCCCCATGGTAAATCATGGATGAGACCTAACCTAGAACTAGATTGAAGTCAGATTTGATTGCATGCGAGTCCGAATCCCTAGGATCCTGCCACAAGAGACGATCTATACCGACTCTCCCAATGCAATCAAGGCCTCCTATTTCACGGACCCCCTCCCCTTTTCTAGGAATCCTAACTTACTATGTTAGCTTCAACCGAACCCTCAAACCTTTTAGTTGTATTGTCTGAAGTTATTATCGCAGCAAATATGTTATTCTGAAAGTATTTTTTAAATTGGGTAGTGATTTCTTTAAAATTTCAGGGTCCTGTGTCACTTGCTAAGGGCAAACCCAGTCAGTACTTAATACTGTTAGTGATGCTAGTTATTAGTTACAATATTATAGGTACAAATATATATGTATGCAATCTAAACTCTTGTATCCAAATATTAAAATATTAGTACAGTTTCCTTAAGGGGCTGAACACATTAGCAAAACAAATGCAATGTTTATGTTTCCAGCTGTGCTATCTACAGAATCGACACATCTTTAAAGGGACAATTCAGTCTAAGAGTACATTAAAATTTGCACAAATTTCGGAAACAAATCGGTTCTAATAGAAATTAGATTAGTTGGTTTTACTGTGATATGTCAGAAAAGCTCGCTGTAGTGAAATGAATCTGAAATGTTCAAACTCGCTTACTGTCCGCCATTACACGTTGTGGTCGGACATCTTGTATGTCGAACCCTGACCCTTGCTAGTGTAGTAAAGCAATTTTTGGCTAGAACTACTCAAATCCCTCTTATAGTAGGGTGTTTACCTTATTAGATGCATGTGCTTGTTTAAAAATAATTTCGTCAACTCCTCATTGGTGATGTATTGCATTTGCTTAACGTGTGTGACTTTGGCTCGTGGTAGGGGTACAGCGTTCATGTTGTACCTGCTTAATCGTATTGATCAACGATTTTAAATTTCAACGGTGTCAATCAAAATACTTAACAATGTCGTGAAATTTTTCAATATTTCTTGTTATATGTTTCATCAGGAATTTAGAACAATACATTTATGTCATATTTTGCTTCATGATTATGTAACAAATTAGCCTTATTGCATTGTCCCTTTAAAAGGTTTAATTTGATTATAGATATACATGTATATACCACAAATTCTAGACTTTTCTACAGTTTTGACAACTAACTTACAAAATGAACACCATGATATACCAGTGATCATTTAAGTTTTACATGCCTTTATTCTAACACTGCGACTGATCAGCACTATTTCTTTGTTGCACCTACATGCATGAATATGTGTTAAACAGACTCATAAAATGTAAGTAAAATGACAGCAAAATTGAATCACACAGAATATTACTTTACCTTATAATTTTAATTGACCTTTTAATAATTAGTTATCCAACTGAGAAATCATTTATTGAGATCAATGTACCTGTATAGCATTATTATTTATTATGGAAATACTTAACTTGCCATCTAAATATGATAATCACTTTAACATATGATTCTTATCACATGAGAGTAACTATGTCCTAGTAAGTGTTTAACACAACTGCCCTAATATTGAGAATAAATTAATGAAATCTCTAAGAACATAAAATTATATAATTATTAAAAAGGGTTGACTTATATGATTACTTCATTTGGAGTTGAAATGTCTGTTAATGGTGTCATGCATTAGCTTGTAAGAGAGTTGTAACAGGAACATAAATAGTTCCAGTCTTATAAACTGTGAGGCAAAAAAACTGATTTAATTTTAAACTATTAATTCTTTACCTGTAGAATAATGTTCCTTGAAACAGAAGATATCAAACTATGACTTCAATGACTACATATTTAATATTCATAATTACATATTATAGCTATACATATATATATACAATACAATTAATACAATTCCTTCGTTTTAACTATATATTAATAAGGTACTGCACATTTTAAAATAAATGTATATGATGTACACAATGTCTAGTTCCTGGCATCATTGCTAATAATTTGCCAGAATTTTTACTTGATTATCCCATATCGGAATTTATTTCGGTACTTTATTTAATTGTAGAATTGAGTAATTTTGCACCATTAGTGCATAGTAAACGGTGTTCCCTTTAGCGGAGATATAAATTAGTCAGTGATTTGGAGTATCACTTTTTATATTCGTATCATGATATTTTTTTGGACCTTCATTAAATCGTTTAAATTGTGTTTAATATTACTCGTTGATGGGAGTTGCTGCCCTTTGTTCATGTTTAAGTGTTGTGAACTTAAGCTAGCCTAGGTCTATTGTCATCCTCGATGACCCGGGCGTTTAAATGCTAACGCTGATAGGTAAATTTCCAATAAAGAGTTACCAAGGATGCAATGGCATGTTTGTATGTCGGATTGTGTCGATTTGTTCAATATGTCCTTATTTGAGTTTCAGTCATGCGTGGTAAGGGAAAGCGACCATCGAGGCTTTCTACCAGCCCCTATGCTAAGAACAGAAGTGGTTCCAGGACGTCCAGTGCAGCCAGTCAGAGCCAGAGTGCCCCCTGTACTTCAAGGGTAACAGCTCCAGCAGTAGCCAGTGGGGGTAACGGGGAACAGGGTCCTTTATCAGCGGATCAGCTGGAGGCGGTTGTCGAGCAGGTGTCAGCCAGGGTTGCCCCACAGCTAGTTTAAGCGATTCATCAGGCAATTGAGCCTGTTCACATTACGCCCCAACCTGAAGGTAATAGTACAATTCCGAATTCTTTACAATCTTCTGCGTTAGATGTAAACCATTTTAACCCAATGCTACATCAGGTTCAAAGCGTTTGTGACGATTTGGGTGTTTCAGTTTCATGCACTCTAAGGCAAAAGATAATCAATAAGGAATTTGTTGACCTTGGGCAGCTTTTGTCAAAACCTGCCCAAATCGTTGAAGATAAACATTTTTCTGTTGTTAACGGGCAGTAGGTAATGAAAGAAAAACAAAAGACTATGAAAATCAATGACATTGATATGTGGACGGATGCTTTTACTATTTTCATTTCTGTGTATTCATCTGCCCATCCTGAGGATACTTCTGGGTTGTTGAAGTATATGCATACAGTTAGGTTAGGGGCCAGGAGAACTGGGGGTCTGTCATGGAAATCTTATAATGAACAGTTTCGCCTTAAAAAGGCTCGTCACAATTCGTTGACATGGAATCAGGTGGACCAGGAGTAGTGGCTTCTCTATATGTATGGAAATTCTGGAGTAGTTGTAAGTAATAAGTCTGGTCACAAACAAACAGATGTCGGTAAATCTAATGCAATTATCAAAAAGTGCTACGATTTTAATAATGGTTCATGCAATAGAAACCCATGTTTTTTCCGTCACCTGTGTTTAATTTGTGGGGGTGGTCACAAGAGGTTAAATTGTGTCAAAGCGCAGCAGTCTGACTCGAGTGTAATTCTGCTTTTAGGTCAGATGGTGTTCAACAACTTGGTAGTTACTCAGGCCTCAAATAACAGACACGCGGAAACTTCCAATCTAAGAGTTCTCGGCCAAACTCCAATTAATAATGTTCTTTTAGAAAAAATATCTTGAGTCGCATCCTAATAGGGAGTTAGTTAACACGGTTGTCTCAGGGTTTCGTTCAGGTTTTTCTTTACATTACAAAGGGCCACGTGGCCATATGTCTTGCAAGAATCTTAAATCTGTTTTTGGTAACGAGGAGGCGGCAGGTAGCAGGTCATTTTGATTATCTCCCTTTACCATCTTTAAGGGTCTCCCCTATATGTTTAGTTCTAAAGAAAGATGGGACTTGGCGACTTATTCACAATTTATCCTATCCTCTTGGGCAGGGCATTAACTTTTTTATCGATGAGAGCTTGTGCAAAGTTCATTATATGGGTTTTGAAAATATTATTGATATTGTTAATAAGCTAGGTCCTAAGACTTTGATGGGCAAGATGGACATTAAGTTAGCTTTCAGAGTTTTACCTATTGATCCTTCGGATTTTGAGTTATTGGGGTTTAAATTAGGTGAGCAGTATTTTGTTGACAAATGTTTACCAATGGATTGTGCAATATCTTGCTCCTTGTTTGAGAAGTTCTCCTCCATCATAGAATGGTTAGTCAGGGATAGAACTCAGGGTGTGCATGAAGCTGGGCTGGATCATTACTTAGGTGATTTTTTCTTTGCTGGTAGGGAAGATACTTCAGTTTGTGTCAATATTATGTACAACTTTGAACAATTGTGTAAAGAGTAAGGCGTGCCTATTGCAGAAGATAAGACAGTACTTCCAACACCAGTTTTAGTTTTCCTAGGTTTGGAAAGAGATTCAATTCTAATACAAATTCGCATTCCGCAAGAGAAGTTGAGTTCATTGAGAGAATTATTACTTGAGGTATATTCGAAGAGCAAAGTTACGCTTCGCAAACTTCAGTCGTTAACTGGGGTTTTGAATTTTTATGTTAGGGCAATCCCGTCAGCTCGTGCTTTTATTCGGCGTTTTTATGACGCTATGTCGGGTATTCGTAAGTGTCATCACTTTGTTAGGGTCTCCAGTGGTATGAAACAAGATATCCAAATGTGGTTACATTTTTTTAGATCAGTTCAATGGTTATTGTAGTTTTCCAGAGAGGTTCTGGATCAACAACTGTGAGTTACAGCTTTTCACTGACAGTGCTGGTGGCGATTGTTCCAAAGGTGGGGGTGCCTTCTTTCAAGGGATGTGGGCATTTTTCTCCTGGCCCAGTGAATGGACTAATTGTGAGGTTATTCGTGATATTATTTTCCTGGAGCTAATTCCAATTGTCATGGCTTTGTTTATTTGGGGTTCTGATTTGAGGAATAAAAAGATTTTTCTGCGTACAGATAACGAGGCTTTGGTTGCTATTCTAGGTAAGAAGACGTCTAGATCTAGTAGGGTTATGGAGTTAATTAGGTCATTCGTGCTCCGCTGTATGCTTCTCAACATTCAGTGTAAAGCGGTCCATATTGATGGTCTTGATAATGGTATTGCCGATGCTATCTCTCGACAGCAGTGGGTGCGTTTCCGTATGTTGGCGCCTCAAGCAGCGTTGGAACCTTCAGTGATCCCAGAGGCATTTGTTCAGTAAGTGTCCAGGCTGAAGTTAGCAGACTTTTGAATGCATCGGTGTCAGTGGCCACGAAGAGGATCTATGATACAGGACTTGGCCGTTCTGAAGACTTTTGCAGGTGTTTTAATGCTGGAAGTGACTGGCCGCCCACCCTGCGCAGTGTTGTAGAATTTGTAGCTTATTTGTCTACCCAAGAAATGGTGCCTTCAACAGTAAAATCCTATTGATCTGGCATTAGTTTTAAGTGTAAGCTTAATGGTTTTGCTGATGTTACCCAGTTTTTTATCGTTAATAAAATGATAAGTGGTTTGTCAAGACTAAATGATAGAGTTAATAGCCGTCTTCCCATCTCACCAGAGTTGTTAGTTAAGATAATACAGACATTACCATTGATTTGTAGTTCATCTTATGAGTCAGCATTATTTTCAGCTCTTTGTTCAGTGGCTTACTACGGCTTTCTACGTGTTGGTGAGTTGGTGGTGGTCAACAAGTCTGAGTTTGGTCATACTTTATTGGCTCATAATGTCTCAGTTTGTGATAGACAGGACATGGTGCAAATAAAGCTCCCTCATTCTAAAACCGATCAAATGGGAAAGGGTGTGTTTATCTCTTTGACTAGCAATGGGTCGCTTACATGTCCAGTGTATATATTGAAACAATATCTGTCTTTACGTAAGAAGCTCCCTGGTGTGTCTTTCTGCCATGTAAATAGTTCCCCTTTTACTAGATTTCAATTTTCTTCCGTTTTACGAAAGTCTTTGAATGCTGTGGGGGTAAGGTCAGAACGTTACATGTCTCACTCGTTTAGAGTAGGTGCGGCAACTTTTGCCGCCATGCAAGGTTTCTCTGAGTAGAAAATTAAAGAATTGGGTCGCTGGGAATCTAGGCCATTTAAGAATTATATTCGAATTCCTACTAACGAGCTTCTTTAAGTATGATTTTTCCACGTATGGCTTACCTTAAGCTTAAGTTGCAGATGCCAGATCTACCATATGGATAGTTGGGTCTTCCATCATCAGGCGAGCGGTGAGTTAAGGCATATGATGATCAAGGTTATTGACAAAATACAGGATATGTTCCATAACACTAGACGGTGTGGTCAGCCATTTTAAATCGCATTAATTGGCGGGGTGAGCAAAGTCATTCTACAGTTAAACAGATTCCGGTGAGAATCAATAGCCAGATTGGGTCTTACATTGTTAGGCAGTAATCTGTTTTTGTATCGTTTGCAGCAAGCATTGCAGGCATTTGTAACTAGCGCAGAGAGAGTTTCTCCCCTTTTGGCGAATTCGGCTCTTGGGCTTGGTTGCTTTAGTTTTAAGCAAATACGATGGTTAATTGTTTGGTGCACGTTTAGTTCAGTTTATGCTTGCAGTCAGGACAGTAATAAATAACAAATATTCATTTTTTTAACAAAATTTATTGATTGATTTTGTTTTGTTATGCTGCATTAATTTGTGTATTTTTGAGGAAGAGTTTGATATTACTGGTTTTATTTGTGGTCGCCCTAATACGCCCAAATTTTGGTTGGGTCGGTGTCCTCTTTTATGCGATTTGCATAATTTTTGTGCGTACATTTGTTTGGTTATACGCTTCCAGCAGAGCAATTGGCTCATTTTGACATCTGCTCTTCCTCATATTTGTTATTTTGGCACTTATTTGTATGGTGCATCTTGTTATTTTAGCATTTCATATTGAGCCATTTTTATATGGCTTTGCCCTTGCAGCAAATTTATTTATATTTTGGCCATTTTTACTTGGAATTGTCCTGATTGTAAAACATTTCTGTTGGCAGTGACAACCTCTAATGTTGTCATTTGGCGGTGTTTCACTTGGAGCAACAGAAAATGCCGATATATAATTTCTAAGTCTATCATATACAACAGCTTCTATTTGATGGAATTTCCTGTTCCCAGTTTCCATTTTAATATTAGCTGTTTTTAATTCTCATGTTGAAGCCTTGGCCAACTTCTGCCATTCTTAGTAGGTTAAAAGTATTCAGATATAGTTTAATATTCCATTTAAGGCTAAGTATTCAAATGTAGGTTTTGTTATTGATTGAATATTGATTGAATATTTTCAATTAAAATTTAGTCTTGGTAAATATCAATTTTGTGTTTGTCTTCTATTTGATAATAAGAACTAATGGTCTCTCAATTAGTTCAATTTATCGGATGAAGACATTAGAGTTATGCCCCCTGTCCTTCTATAGCTGTGGAACTCTCCAGTTAGGAGGTGGATAAAATCCTTTCTAATCTATTTTACGTACAGGGAAGGTGCACAATATTTGATCCCATAGATTGTTTGGAGAAAAACCCACCCTTCCCACCCGTTTATCTAGTGCTAGCGTGCTGATTATTATCTTGCATTTCTGCTGTCGGTTTTTTAATTTGCATTTTCAGCTCATCACTTCCTGTGTTAAGATTCGTCGTCGAGGCTTCAGCATGTCCCAGAGTACAGTGATAATTATTCCAGGGCATCAGCGATTGGTTTGTGACAGATTGTGGTAGCAATGATTATCTGAACTTTGTCGTGGAATTAATTGTTCCGTGTAAATTCCATTTGGCGGTGTTTCACTTGGAGCAATTTCTAAGTCTATCATATACAACAGCTTCTATTTGATGGAATTTTCTGTTCCCAGTTTCCATTTTAATATTAGCTGTTTTTAATTCTCATGTTGAAGCCTTGAAATAACAGTTTGAGAACGAAAATTAACAGAATAGGGCTACCAGTGTATATGGTAGCGTTGAAATTTTCAATGAAACTCTTTTATTACATTGTTATGCCATATTCATGTACATTTATCTTATATTAGTTTTTGCCGTTACGTTTAAGATTTTATTTTAATTGAAACATTTAGAATACCAAAAAACCCAATAAAACATCAGTATTTATACCATCATCACGCATCGAAACTAGTCATGTAATTAGCTTTTCCCCACAAAATAATTGTATTTAAAAAAATAACAAATATTTAAATGATATGGTAACGAAATACACATATGTTGCAAATAAGTTCTATATAAGTAAATTCACATTCACACGCTATCATCCCATTGTTACTGAAACAAAATAATAGAAAAAAACAGATTATGCAAAATGTAACTAAAACTATACTCACGATTGGTTAAACGGAAGCATTGGATCACACAGTTCTCTCTTCTCTTACATAAAAATGAAACTTTTGACGTTAAAGTGCATTATTTATCTAAGACTTACATTCATTGCCCCGATACACTCACAAAAGTGTTTTTTTTTCAAAATTGCGTTTACGGAATTGGATAGACAATAAAAAAAATTGTGCTTTTGTATGGCTCTTTAATGTTAGTTTTAAAGAAAGACTTAATATTTTCAAAAACTTTAACAAACTTATAATAAGTCCAAAACAGAGAATATCTTATTGAATTGAGAATCAAAACATCTGCCTTCGCAAAAAGATCTATAAGAGTAACCAGATAATGATTGTTCCGTACAATAAGGACATAGGTCAGTAAAACACATATTATAACGAAAAATTTATCTCCTGTGAATGTGACATTGTTAACAACTTGTACATAAATGTAATTACTTAGGTAATGGCTGGAGCCTGATTAACATTGGATCAGTGAAATCACGTCGCACGAGTGCCTTGTAGATCTCAATAGTTGATGACGGAACAAACCGCGTGCATCACTTGTTTTTCATCAGAAGAAGGGTTGTATACCGTTATTCAAAAATTCTCTCTCAATATTTATCCACTTCTGTTACACTACATCTAATGATATCAAGTAAGACCATATCACTGAAGACTGTCATGTCGGAGATTCCTTCTTTAAGTTTCAAAACAGCACCTTTGTAAATTAACATGGTTAGCTGATTTATTTGACATAAAACGCAAATCCTCTTGCCTTGCGACCTAGGGTATAACCGCAGTGTGGTCGAGATAATACACTGTGGTTTCCGAGGGTGTTAAAAAACTTATTGTTTCGAAAAGTAAATTGCAGAGAAACAAAACACATTAAGTACATGTGACCACAACACATTGAAAGAATATAACGTTTCATATTTGATATTTTAAATCATCCTCAATATTCCAGTGGTTATTGTCTCTTTCGCCACATCTGCCCCTGGGCTATGCCATGGCAAACATGGAACTCTGCGACAACATACAGTGTGCTGCAATTAGTGTGATCCTTTATTATTAAGCATTGAATCCAATATTTCATTGAAGCTGGGTGTCGCCTTCAACGTAGGTCTCTGTAGGCCTATGATTGGGTTAGAAATTTTTCCTGAAATGCCTTCAGTTTTCCTTCCTATGATATATTCCAGGGGCGGATATCACGATAGTATACTACATTATTGGATTCTGGCTTTTCTCGAATAACCGTATATAATATGAAATATCTGGTCTGCATAGCTCCGTCTAGTGTTAATGTAACGGAAGTTTAATTATAATAAATTGTAGCGTTTGTTACGATGGAATACCAATGTCGTCGTATTCGGGACGAGGCTTCTAGTTTTATGAGTAGCAATGGTCGGAAAATAATTATCATCCAGGTCTTCGGCAGACTAGAGTCAGATTATTGAAACAGATCGATGGTAACACTATGCAAAGTTTTATTTATTAATCTATTTATTTATTTTCAAATATTTACATTTCTGTTTTCTTTTTGCAATATAACCTACCAACTGCGAAATCGTTTACACTTGGGTATATAAATGTCGCGCAAGAATACATACACAGAACACTGACTTCCGCAAGCAGTGTTAATGCGCATCAGATTTGGCCAGTATGGTTTCTGTATTTTCTGTCTAAAATTGTATTCCAGAAAAAGAAATATTTGAGAAATATTGCACCATAGGAATGAAAAAGACAGTGTTGTTGAACTATAGTTAGTGTATTTTCGGAACTTGGCAACATTCCCCGCCAAATTGGAGCCACATTCCGGGATTTCATCAAGTTTTATTTTATCGCAACGTTAACTTCTAAAGCAATCGTCGGTTGAAATATAAATATAAGAAATTAAAATATTTGTCCAAAAAATGCAGCGTAAACACCAGTAAACAAACCAAAAAATACCCCATTCCTTAAATCTTTACTTTAATATCGAGATGAGAAGTTTTGTCAGTTTCCCTAAACGGGTCCAAGATTTTATAAGGCTGACTCCTCATAAAAAAGTTTCTTTATTATTCACAAATTAATTTGTTCAGCTAACTGTTATGGCGATTGGCAAAATCAATGTCTCTATCTGCTCGTGGGGGCAATTTGTTGCTCAGTCAACTGAGCCTTAGTCTTTCGCATGATTTAATGTAAACATCATAATAAAAATCCTTTATGGGGTTACATGTGTAAAACACTTATTTTCAAATGTCATATTGTTTGTCAAAGTGCTAATATTCATGGGCAATCAAATCAGAGATAATGAAAATGTAATAAAATAAAAGGTACGTTTTATAATACAGAAAACATACGTTAATGATACTAGATTTTATGGAGATGATTACTTGCCGATCTCTATCAGCTAGTTGTTGATGACAACCTTTGATCTGAAACATTATTTTTTATGCAAATGTGATTATCATCTTCCGGATTACCCGGCGCAAATGATTATCTGAGCCCTAATAAAATAATGTTGTTCAGGGATTTTTTTTTTAAATAATTAGGATATCTCAACGTAGAGAAATATTTTGGTTGAATGTCAATGACCTTAATTTCAAAAGGGGCTATGGCAGCAAAGTCCATGACGCATGCGTTGTACATTTTCTGTATTGACGTATAATCTTATTAACCTTTCTCGGACCTATAAACATTCTGATTTCTAAAAGTAAGAAGAATTAATTTTTGTTTCTTTTGTTGTTGTTGTTGTTGTTGTTGTAATTTGCTAAAGAATGTATATCAAAAAGAAAGGTTTACAGAATGGCTGGGAGTTTACATTATGCAGTCAATATCCACCATTAATAGATTTGAAAGACAACGCAATCAAGTTTGTAAGATGAAGAGCATGCATAATGGAGACTTCTAGAAACGAAGATCTAAACTTTCTAGAAACCATGAAATTATGCAACCATGATGTTACGGGAAATGCAGAATAATATGACTATGTAAAAGCGTATATATTACCGACAAATGCTGTTCAATTTCCACGATGTTGAGTTTTCAAACAGAATATGTTTTAGATTATATTGTTCATGTGTTATAGTAATGATTTGCGATATTTTCAAATTACATAAAAAGCCATTGGCTTTTCTATATATTACGTCATTAAAATTTACTAGATTTTAGGGAAACAGGCATTATTTTAGCCCTATTCAAAATACGCAATTTTCACGCGGTGTCTTGTTTTATGAGGGTCTTTTGTCTACAATTTCTGTCTTGGAAATTCGAATTTTTTTATGAAACACAGTCTAGTTTTATGGTGAAGCATTCCACCATTCAATAAGTAATTCATATAAAACTATTTTTTGTTAGGCCAATTCTGTAAACAACGTTACATTTTCAATTATCTTTCCTGTATTTTCGTTGTCTTCCTATCTCTACTTTTCCCTCTACCAGAACATATTATTGTATTTTAAGATTGCTCGGTTTGATATTGTATCACCAAGTGTTGTAGATAAGGCATCAAACGGTCGATTAGTCATGGTAATAAAACATCTTTAATAGAAAATATTCGTGTAACTAGGCACAACCTCAGCCTTCTCTAAATTATTGTCGTTATTATGTGGTTTTCTCCTGGAACGTTAGTGTTTTTCCCTCGTTAAAATAAATCAATATTAATCAATAGAGGAAAAAAGGTATTAACGAATATCAGGGGACCAATGAAACCAATTCGTTATAAGCATAGTTCGTCATACATATTTTATATACATCTTATAGGAACCTAGTCATGGAATTAAAATTACTACGTTATAACTAAGAGTTCGTTGTAAGCCTATAGAATGGGCCAATTAATATGCGTAATAAAAGGCTGTGTTCAACTCCCGACTACGTTTTCTTTAATAAATTTTAACATATTATGATTTAGTCAGAAGAATAGCACAAAAACAATAACACAAATAACCTCTTTTAATCCATGCATTTTGTAAGTTCCGGAAAAAAATGGATATTAATGAAAGAAAATATGTATCTGTATGCAGTACATGTACACAATGTGATATACAATATATATGGAGTCGTGGAAAAACACCTGATTGAGAATATAAGCTATAATTAATATTTTTCTTTTAACAATGTTTTAAGAACATAATGTGTACTTGGTATATTAATGCAAACACAGTGCACTTAGATAAAGCTAAATGAGATGGAAGCTATAAAACATCTTAATTCAACACGAAACATTTCAAACCAACAGTTTGCAAAGGTATGTGCGGTATAGGTTTGGTAAACATTAAGTCTGTCCTTATTTACATTATAAAACTTTACAAAAACATAATTAGTTCTTTTTATACTCTACTCTTCACAGCAACCAAGAAAATGATGTTTCTGTGCAAAGAAAAGGTCATGTTATAAAATGAAAAGTTCGATTCTATCAGAATACATCAAAATGACACAAAGAATTACACATGTATCATTGTAAAACACAAAAACACGGGCACTCACTTAAAACATTACTTCAGTAAAGAATTGATCTCAAATTGTTTATGTTAAATTCAAATTAAAAATGGTGACATCAACGCCAAAAACAGGGAACAGAATGTACAATTAAGTATATCATGAAATGGAACTTGATATTAGGAGGCCGAATATCATCATTATATAGCATTAACTAGTAGCTAATATACAACTTGATAATAATATTATCAAAACGTTTGTCTTCCATATAATACTATTTGAAAGTAATAAGATTATTACACAATTTCGTTTAACTAATTAATTTACTTTTCGATGACTTATATCTTGGTTCCTTCCAACGTGTCTCGTGACAGAAATTAGATATGCGCGTAATGCACGAAAAACCAAGAGCAAGAAAAGTTCTTTGAATACTGACTATATATTCACTGATGACCAGGAACATATCAATTTGAATAAATACAGCAATTAGTCCAATAATTAAGCTAAATCCCAACAATGACGAAATCTTCAGCAAATAATAAAAAAAAATTAATGATTAATAAAAAGAAGTGTTGCGAGCTGTTGCGGTCGTACGTATATGATACAAAAATATGTAAAACAATATGATATTTCCGCATTCCAAAATAAATAATAAGCATAACAAATGCTACCATCAGCACACTCCATACCAGTTTGCTGTTGGTGCCAAAAGCAACAACTGCATTTAACACTATTCCAAACAAGATATACATACCTGTTTAGGAGTTCATGTTGATTTACTAATGATGTTCAAGTTTCTGTTTTCAGTTTGGAGGCGTAAAGAGCAAAGAAACATATGAACAAATCTACCAATCTACCAATACATATATCTTGTGGAAGTGAGTTATAAGACAATAGTTAAAAAGGCTATTTGGATATATAGTAGATAGAGCATTAGAAGAAACAAAAGTTCAGACTTGTGCTATCGTAGAAATAGAATAAAACAGTACTGAAACAGTAAGTAGATCAGCGATATTATAGATGGACTTGTACAGACTATATTAGTGACATATCTAATATAAATTAGGCTATTAGCATTTTTATTTACGTTTTGGTATTTAATTGGAATGTTTCTGCACAAATGAAATAGTTTCCAAATACTTGTAAAATATTTTCTGTTCAAATATAATTCCATTTAAAACAAAGTATTGGTGATATGATGTCACATTGCCTAAATAGGTTTCTGTTTGGTTTGAATAATAATCGTCCCTGTATACTTTAATGGCTGGACAAGGCACTGTAGTATCGTGTAGAAATTAAACTAAAACGTATAACGGACTTTTAATTGATATGCACTCACAAAAAGATTTCCCAACATCATCTGAATGCTTGATATAGACTCCATTTGATATCTTTAATGACACGTTTTAATAACAGTTTATTGATAAAAACAAAAGTTGCCGCATGGTTTTTTCCTTTCTTGTAAAATAAGTTGGAAGCATTTATAGAACACCGTATCATAGAGTCGATGTGAAATCCCGATAATCTCTTGTTTAACTGGAGGAAGGTTACGAAATTGGGAGTTGTCGGTGGAATAAAAACTTTGTTTAGTTTGAACGATACGAAATAGTACAACGTAGTAATCATTCAGATCACAAGTTATTCCAAACAACATATCTAATACGATGTCTTCCTTTTTGTATTTCACAGGGACCCACCTACCACTAACGGGTTCACTGTCATTAGGGCAGTACAAAGTCTGGCATCCAATCTAAAATATAAACACTTGTGTAAAAAAAGCTATTTACCATGAGGAATTTAAATGAATTTAAAGAATGAGTTATATCAGTAATATACCAATACAGAAGTGGTTTTAGGCCATGAGTTACAAGGATTGAGTGGTTATATAAGATGGCAAATCCTTCCACTTCAGGCATAGTTTCCAGGCAATACTGCCTCGAAAGTATGCCTGAAGTGGAAGGATGGCATGCCTGGAAAATATGCCTGACGTGGAAGGATGGCATGCCTGGAAAATATGCCTGAAGTGGAAGGATGGCATGCCTGGAAAATATGCCTGAAGTGGAAGGATGGCATACCTGGAAAATATGCCTGAAGTGGAAGGATTTGCCATCTTTCTGTGAAACATCTTTTTGAGTCACGCGAGACTTCGCCTTTGAAATATCAGCCATGACTTATTATCACGATTTTGTGGTATTCGAGGACACTAGTGGAAAAAATGACGTCATAAGATGTTCTAATATGATTAGAGAGGTGATTTTCTGTTTCATTACACTGTATCTTGTCTTGTTTATGGAACAGAGAAGAAACATCAATCAATTTGCCGATGGTAATATTCAATGGTTCGTTAGTCTTGATGGCTCCAACGCATATCCAGTTAACATTTGTCATAGGGCGTGTACCATGTTGCTCGATATAGCATTGCAACTTTCTGTTTTTGCATATTGACATCGTCAAAATATTTTCTGTATATAAAACGAACTTAAAATGCTATTGTTACAAGACGTGGGATTTATATCTTTCTTGACTAACCAAAGCTCGTACCTATGTCTACAATAACAATATCGAGAATTTGTATAATTGGAAGGTATAAGTCTATAACTGCAGTGCTTACTATTTATCTAAAGCATAACCGCATGTTTAAATTGTGGCATTTTTTATTCAGGAACCATGGTGTGAAGCTATTTATATCATGACAAATCGCATATTGTCTATTCTTGAAAGTTATACTGGTGTTTCTGTGGAACAAGGGAATAAGGTCGAGATAGACTTCATTGGTGTTATTTTTACATTTAGTCTTTATTGATTTGTCCCCTATCCATGCCGCTGAACAAGATGAAACCATGAATGCCCCTTAATTATTCACGCGTTGCTTTGTATGATGCAGTATTTTTTTCACAAGTTGGGTCCTCTACAAATGTAATTTTCTTCCCTTCTTATGACATGCTCGATTTATCCTCCGCTATATCATGTCCTGGTATTTCGTCAGCATCAAAACAGCAATCGTCGTAATATGTACATAATCGATCACACTGGCATATATTCTTTTGCTCACTTTTACATGAATGACATACGACATGGAAGGTATCCATAAGGAATTGAGGTTTTGATGAGTTATTTATTCCTGTCATTAGATACAGAGTAATGAAAAAGAATATAAACAGTTTGTAGATGAAAATGTACCGTACTTTATCCGTAGATTATTGTATAATCTGGAATCCAAGAACAAGTTTAACGTTTGAAGGAGAACGGAAAATGTTTCAAATAATAAGTATAATCCATGAAATGCAGGAACTCAAAGCACTGTATTTAAATGACCGGTGTAAAAACAGAAGTAGTATTTTAGTTAGATTTTGATCGATGGTAATCGTTTTACCAAATTCGAGTATAATTGGCAAAGGAAAACTTGATTCGTTGAGATCAGAGCACAGGCTGTTATGGTAGGCTATTTTAAAACACAAATCAGATGAACCATGCGTGTAAATTTATATGAGGAAAACGGAAACAAAATGTAGAAATGCTTTTATTTTGTTTTTTATTATGGAGAACAATAAAAATATTATTTATGCTTATGCTTATGTCTACGTGTTGTTCGATTTTATTCTGCTACATATTTCTATTTTATTTTTTGTTTTGGTCATTTTACAAGACTTTTCTATACTATAATTCCATTATATACTCAGCAATGATTTCTGATTATCGATATTCATCTACTTTGCAATATCACATATCATTATTTGTGTATATCGCCCGAAGTAATATCAATTAAAACAATACTCAAATCAGAAATGTGTGTTCATATTAAACAATGTTAATTGTAAGACATTTCTAAAGTGTGTCCAGGTTACCTTGAGACAGACTCAAAAAAGGACATAACTGTACTTCAAAATTATAATTATTTCCATCCCACTGTGAAGTATATCACTTATAATAGTTTATTTAACCCTTTCCGTGCCAAGGCAAATTCCCAACGTCGCGGTGATTGTAACATCGTAAGTTGGCGTCAGAGAAAGATTGACGTAGCGTTGGTGACTTTTGACGTCGTGAAAACTGTACTGTATTTTAGCGTGTGGTGGCGTGAACGTTCTATGCTTTATTAAGTTGGTTTCTTGATAGAATACAGCCGAATTTCTCTATCATCATTTTGCTGACATGAGAAGTAAAATTCGTACGTAAATGTTAGGTTAGTTGCATGTCTTTGTAGGTAATTTTATTACACAACATAACAACAACTTTTCAACTTTTTATGAATTCAGTCCCTTTTTCTGACTTCGCATCTTTGTTAATCATCGTAATTTTCTGTTATAGCTGCACCAACGTCTTTTTTTCAATTTTTCGAAATTTATCGATACAATTATGGTTTAATTTGCTGTAATATACGATTAACTTAAATGATTGAATGTTAGCTGCAAAGGGATTATAATTCAACCATCATCCGTTTTCTAGATCTTGAATTAGTATCGCATGTCGACTTTGTATATCAAAATACACTTTACTGAATTTTGTATTCAGGCGGATGCATATAGCATGATAATGAAACAATATTAAACCATTTGACTTCGAACTTGATTTTTGACGATTGTGTACAGTAAGCATGCTATCTTACATTTTATGTAAGTTGTAAGATGACACCTACGTAAATTGTATGGAGAGCAGGGTTGTTATTTAGCGAATCTCACTCTTTGCTACACATTTTTACATAATACAGTACAACGACGAACGTTGTACATACACGAATGCTTCAGCAATTTACTATAACTGATAGGATTTGTGTACTTTTTGATAATAAAAAAGATACATGTATATGTAACCGAAAATACATAGAAACATTATTATAGTTCAAGGTTCAAGTTTTATTTACTTTGTGTCTGCTGATATACATACATACATTAATGCATTGCATTCAAATGGATCATATAATACATATTGTACAGAGATACATGTAGACAGTTCTACATTCGGAAGAGTATAACTAATTGATTAATAGAGATCGTTTTGCGTTCGTAGCATTATAGATGGCATTGTGAAAAGCTGATATTCTTACGCAAGTCCTGTGGTGTTTAGACAAAGATACATGTGTACGTAATAATGTTTGTTCATCCTCCATACTCCAAGAGTTCCGCTTTACACATACGATCTCTAGATCCATTTGTGGTATCGATGGGATGCTTTTGTAGATGGCGCCAACGTGTTTTGTCATTTTAACTCAAATAATCCATACGTGCATGGGCAAGAGTTTGTAGACAAATAGTAAATATAGTCACAAATCTAATCTGGAGTACAAATGTTTTTAGATGGCGAAACTAATAACTTAAACAATCTAAACGGTCCGTGGTAATATTTTACATGCTAACATATAAGACAATCCCGCAATCGATTAATAATCCTATATTGCATGTATTTCTGACATCGAAAACAACGTAGAAAATAATTGAACCTTGGACTTATTTTGGTGCTCATGCTAAGTTTCATACAGTTCATGTACATGTATGCTTGTTCAAATTGTATGTACATAAACAGTATAAGAAGCAAAGTTGTAAACATACTCAGTGAATAATCAAATAGGATGAATCGAACTAATGAACTTAGCTAAGCGTTTGATTTACGAACTGTTCACCAGTTAGTGAAAGATGTACGTGATGTTATAACAATGGTCGACACGAATTGTTAGACCGATAAAAACCGGTCGTTTCTGAAATATATTTTTTTTTTTTTTTTTTTTTTTGTTTTGTTCTAAAATGAACAACCTGTATGATATGTATGTAGTACGGCTGTAGGCAAGCAATTTACTTAAAGCAACCTAACTCGATATCATTATAGCATCACTCGATCTTTTCATTGACCGAGATGCATACAAGCATTTGTACAAGTTACAATTTATCACAACCAAATGGAAGTAGCTATTCTGTGGTTTGGTCATTTTGTTATTTTATAGCTATGTAGAAGAATTACTAGTCAATCACTTTATTAATCCTCTTCATTCAACATAATACAGTAATGTTTTATTGTATACAAGGATATCCATAGATAAATTGTTTATAGATAAACTGAATATAAATTTTGTCTTAATATATTAAATTGCTCTTTTTCCGATAAGAAAATACTTAACCTAAAGCAAAACAAAAATGTGCACGTATTTAGAAAGGCGACTCCATGTTTTTTTTCCAATAATAGCCGATTCGTGGTGAGATAAAAACAAATCGGATCTCTTTCAACTACCATGATATAGCAAGGTTATTTTCATAATTTCATACTTAAATTTTTGCGATTTTAATATTTCGCGACTTGTCTTTACTTTCTTAATGTTTGGCGATCCTAATTTTTCCGACCTTAGCAATGTCCCGCGAATTTCGCAAAAATATCCTCCTTAAAAAAATAATAGGGTATACGGTATTTCTGGAACCGCTCCTGCATCACTACACACTTTTTCATATCTTTATAAGAATATTTTGTATTTTGTATCAAATGAATAGACCATATATGTGTTTGTGCCAAATATAAGGACGTGTTCACTACTGGCACAGATATGCAAATTAGGATATTGAAATCCCCCGACCCGCCATTTTACGTCAGGTAAGAATCTTCCAGAATATGTGTTTTTTGTTTTATGTCCATTTCTTATTAAGTATCACCTCCTGTTTGTAAAGTTGCTCTGTTCCTATCCCTATCCGAGTTATAGATTCTAACAAAAGCTCGTCATTTGAATTCAATGTAATGCATACACTATTAAAGACTAAACTGCCATCGAATTAACATTTTCCAGGCACATAAAACTCCCTTGAATCAAAATAACCATTTTTGTCCATAGGTGAATATCAGACGTTCTTGGCCATATAACGTCTGATATTAACGATTGAACACTTTAGATCACAGGCGTTTGGCTCTATAGACATTTTTCTCTCTATACATATGTTATACTGTGTCGACACAGTATTTCACACAGAGGGGAAATGTCTATAGAGCCAAACGCCTGTGATTAGATGTTAATGCATTCTCACGTCCCTGTGTTAGTAAGCAGAATGGAAACAAATATCGGAGTATTCGCTACATAATAAGCAATGCGTTGCGATATCTCAAATCAAGCGAACTTTTTCTATGATAAATTTATCCAAAGTATTGCATTCAAATCTGCTGTGGGAAGATCGATTCTAACTACTAGAATACCAATAACGTGTCGTTATGCACGTAAGTCATACAGCCTCTATCTTTGGGAAAAACACACTTCTATTTCCTTTATTTTTGTTATAAAAATAAAGACAGATTCCTTAATTTGTTTATTATTTGATCCTCATATTTGTTCTGAAATAAATCTTCTCCTTTTACAACCGATTTGTATGCAGTAATATGTTTCTACAAGTGTAATGGTGACAGTTTCTGAACAAATCTTATTTTGAAAAATCCGAGAAAAGCTTTTTATCCGACTCCTTCTCAATATTGTACATACCTTTGGAGCCATTTTGATAAAAGCAAGAAAGCTTTTAACTCAACCCATTTGCCATTATTGTTTGGAACACGTACAATGCTAGATCGCTGTATTTCTATTTAATCTGTTATCCTCATTTTTGAAAAACATGCATATCATTTGCATGTGTCTGTATCTGTTACAATGCACTATACATATCTTTACTGCAAGGTAGAGTGGCAATGGAAAGTGCGCGATATCATTGTACTGTAGCTTAGAAGGCTGATATCCACACGCAAGAATGACATTGTGTTCAACGTGATATTTTTACGACAGCTTCTAAAAGTTCATGACGTCATTCTTAAGTGTAGTGACGTCATTTTACAAGATATGACGTCAAAAAAGGTATTTTTGGGGGAGATACCACGCTACCGAATAGTTATGCATAAAATTAGAAAATACGATGTCGATTTTTGAAGCATCTGCATCGGCTCAAAATCGGCTTTTGGGCACTGAACGTAGATGTTCAATCGGCTCAATATCGGCTCTTTGGCACAGAACGCAAACCAATAACATATGTTTTACATATTTGTTAAAGGGACCATTCAGTCTAAGAGTGCATTGAAATTTGCACATATATGGGTAACAAACTAGTTTAATTAGAAATGAAATAAGTTTGTTTTACTGTTATATGCCAGAAAGACCAATTGTAGTGAATTGTATGTGAAATTTTCACACTCGCATACTGTCCGCCATTATAGATAGTGGTCGGATGACTTGTATGCCGAACCCTGACCCTTGCTAGTGTTGTAAAGAAATGTTTGTCTATAACTACTGAAATCGCTCTTACAGTAATGTGTTTATCTTATTTAATGCATGTTCTTGTCTAAAATAATTCCATCAACTCCTCAGTGGTTTTGTATTGCGCTTATTTAACGTGCGTGACTTTGGTTCGGGTATGGGTACAGCATACATGTTGTACCTGCTTAATCGATGATTTTGAATTTCAACAGTATCAATCAAAATACTTAACAATGTCGTGGAATTGTCATTTTTTCTTGTTATATATTTCATAAGGAATGTAGAACAATACATTGTCGTCCCTTTAAAATGGTTATAGATGAATATATATTTACCGATTTACACACGTATCCACTCCATCATTATATAAAATACGTAATTATTCAATAGAAAAATAGCAGACACTGTGATTGTATTTAATTACGACAAAGACGCTATGAACACGAATGGATGTACTTAATTATGATAATACCTTTAACCTTTACACTCTGATCGTCTGGGGACAAATCGTCATATTAAAATACGTAAATATATGTACGTCACCCCAAAATATGAAACGGATCGTTGTTTGAATTCTGAACGCTGTACCGACTCCGTCAAGAGGACTTATTTGATTTTTTTTATTACGCTACATAAAAATGCAATATAAAATGTACATAGAACAAATATGCACATGTTTTGTTTTACAATTGTCACAATTACTATACACGTACGAACTACTTATCAAACAGAAATGAAGTACACATAACGATATTAACTACATTTCAATAGGATGTCATCAGATTACATCAAGTAATACCATGTACGGTATATCACCACACACTTGACTTACCGAGTTATGCTACATGTACAAGTATTTACAGTAAAACCTTTCTACCTCAAACTACAGGGATCCCGGTTTATAGTTCGAGTCTCAATTTTTTTTTCGAGTTTCGAGTAAGTTTTTTCGAGTTTCTATTTAATTTTTTCGTGAAACGCTATGATATCAAATTATGACAAACCGTGCATTATGCAATATTTTCTTATAAAAATGACTTAAAAACCGTTATAATAATAACATTGGATAGAAAATGATCGATTGCATATTCCAAATGATGTAGATGGAACAAAGTCTAAACGACAAAACATTTGATGGTTTAATTACATGTACTTTTTAAGAAAAGGGGACTGGTGGAAAAGGGGTATTCGACGATAAGCAGATTTAGTTAAACGGGATTTTGTTCCATGACACAGGGGATTGGCTGGGACCATATGCAATCAGGTCGACAAATTTGGTGTATTCGAAGAATGCGAGTTCGAGTTAGAGGAGTTACATAGTGTTTTATTTCGACAACATTTACTTCGTTTATATACCATACATTTCTCGCAGTAAAAGCTATAAACGCGAGTATTATACGAAAAGCTTAGTACGAGGAAGAATCCATGCATGCCGGATAAATTTTCAAAAATAATAATAAGAAAGTCAGACTGTACAAATATAGCGATGATGCTAAGAAGCCAGCTAAAACCCATCATCGATGAAATTTGAATAAAAATCAAGTTTAATGAATTGTAAGCACTTGAGCGGCTTGTTATAGCTGCAATTTGTATATAGTGAAATATAAGAATAAATAAAATGATGTTTCCGCACTGAAACAGCAACACAGGAATGACAAAGGATACAAGAAACACAATAGGTTTTGTAATGAAACATATCTGTCCACCATCCCAGCTTTCTGTAGGTGACAAAAGCAAATTCAACATTTTGGTGAATAAACCAACGGAAACATTTAAAACCATTCCAAACAAGATATACCTACCTATTTGAGAGTTCCTTTCTGATCTACTTATGCTTGTTAAGCTTTTCATTTCAGAATAAAGGCGGAAAGAGCAAAGAAACATAAGAATAAATGTGCCATTCTATACAAAATGATGTAGCATTCCAATCCATTCACACATATGTTTTGCGATAGTAATATGAGAAAACATAGAGAAGGCCATTTGGCCTATCAGTAAATACAACATCAAAAGAAACAAAAGTTCAGACTTGCCCTGTCGTAGAAATGGAATAAAACAGTACTGAAACAGTGAGTAGATCAGCGATATTATAGATAGACTTGTACAGACTATATTGGTAACGTATCTTATATAAATCAAGCTATTAGCATTGTTATTGACGATTTGGTATTTTGGTTGGAATGTATCTACACAAAGAAAGTATTTTCCGTCAAATAGTAAAACATCTTCTGGTTTTATTATAGTTCCATTTAAATATAGTAATTTCCATTTGCTGCTTCAGTTATGAACAAGGGATCCAGTTATGAACATCATGGCAAAACGCGCAATGTTGATTCTTGAAAGTGACATTGGAACTTTTGTCAAATACAGGAATCAGGTCGAGAAAGTCTTCTTTGATATTATCCTGACATTTTGTTTTCACGGTAATATCTCCTCTCCACGTTGCTGGACACGATGACACCATGAAAACACCGTGTATACTAGGTCGTTTCGAGTTATGCCAAGTTTTATCGCATGTTGTTTCACCTACAAACGGTACAGTTTCTTCGGTGGAAAAGATGATCGATTGACTCATTCATTCATCTAATACTTTTGCATCAAAGCAACAATCGTGATAAAATTTACAATATTTATCACAGCGGCATATTTTGTCTCCTTTACCGGTACACGAGTAATACCCAACATTACATGGTGCATACAAAGATTGAGACTCCATGTTTGCGTTAGCATTAAATCCTGATGCGATATAAAGGGCTATGAAGAAGAAGACAACCATCGCAGTACACGAAACAGGCTTTCAACCTTTATAACTGTCTTGTATTGTACTTGGTCTTAAATCAGCGACTAATCTATGAGTATGAAAAATTATCACAATATATAATATAAGTAAACACTCATGTTTACAGAATACATTAATCCGCACATAATACAACAGCACGATTTACCAAATGAAGATTGAAATCAGAAAAAATGGTGTTATCCACTTTATTAAACATAAAGACTGCACACGGTTTTTTTTATTATATTGCTTTTCATATTCATTAGAACGTATCGTTACGATATAAATCCAATAGAAAAGGCTGCCATCAACACGTGACTACCATAAATTACTTGATGACTATCCACGTCGATGAATTCGAAATTAATGTGAAAGAACATTGTAATGAAACGTTTTATCATATACATCATGGTCACATTGTGGTAGGTTTGCATATTAAAACGAATTACGATGGTATATGTCGGTTAGGTATTGATTATCATAATTCTATTTTATCTACTTATTTTGACAATTTCAGCAATATATTTATCAGAATTATCTGGAGTAAATGCTTGCATGTAGATACTACAATGCCACCCCAGATATTTTGATATTTTACATATCCATAAGTAGCAACCGTAATTATGAAGGTATGTTTCGATAGAATATATTTATATACTAAAGTGGATCAACATATCTCCATCAATCAAGTCAGAAACCTCCTTATTGATTTCCTTTTCATACCTGTTTTTGACATTAATAAATACAAGACTTTTGAATAAACATCAGAGACAAGACACGTATACCTGTTTGTAATCAGTAAACTGTTTATAAAAAAGATATATTGCAATTTACACTGGAGTTTGCTTATGGATTCGCAGAATCAATCAAATCTTTAGTACCGCTTGTAAGTATTGTGCGGACATTTTTTGATAAAATAAGCAAGATAAAGTTGGACAGTTATTTGTTATTCGTTATTCGTTATTCGAATAACGAATAACTGTCTAACTTTACTTCTGGCCGGGTAAAGTAAAGTTAGACAGTTATTCGTTATTCAAGTGTCACCTGTTTTGACGGATGCAGCGAAATTATATATAGTCATTTTTTTGTTTAATTCTTTGGAATAACTGTAATCTTTCGGAGTTTTCACGTACATATCTACAGCACACATCTTTATAAGCCATCTGAGAGCTTTACTGTCGATTATAATTTATTTTACTGATACCATATCTTCAGTTGCGCTCATATTTATTTACTTTTTATCTGCGATGCATCAGAGGTGAAAATTAAGAATTTAACACTTATATAATTCATTTGAAACATATAACTAACTCGGGGAACGAGCCCTGAGCTTCAGCTCGGAAACCGGATCTTCGGGTCAAATAACACATATTACATACATTATCAGCCGTATACGGTCCCAGGCAGTGGGAAGACGTATTCGTGCACGACTTTTGAAGGTGGCTGCCATCTCAGTGGTTTCCATGGAACATCCCATAGCAATCTAATTAGGATTGAAAGAGGAACGAACCTTCAGCACTCTGGGGGAGAGTGGATCCCTTACCAAAAAACCCATCTTATATACATTATCAGCCGTATACGGTCCCAGGCAGTGGGAAGACGTGCTTGTGCACGACTTTTGAAGGTGGCTGCCATCTCAGTGGTTCCCATGGAACATTCCATAGCAATCTAATTAGGATTGAAATAGGAACGAACCTTCAGCACTCTGGGGGAGAGTGGATCCCTTACCAAAAACCCCATCTTATATACATTATCAGCCGTATACGGTCCCAGGCAGTGGGAAGACGTGCTTGTGCACGACTTTTGAAGGTGGCTGCCATCTCAGTGGTTCCCATGGAACATTCCATAGCAATCTAATTAGGATTGAAATAGGAACGAACCTTCAGCACTCTGGGGGAGAGTGGATCCCTTACCAAAAACCCCATCTTATATACATTATCAGCCGTATACGGTCCCAGGCAGTGGGAAGACGTGCTTGTGCACGACTTTTGAAGGTGGCTGCCATCTCAGTGGTTCCCATGGAACATTCCATAGCAATCTAATTAGGATTGAAATAGGAACGAACCTTCAGCACTCTGGGGGAGAGTGGATCCCTTACCAAAAAACCCCATCTTATATACATTATCAGCCGTATACGGTCCCAGGCAGTGGGAAGACGTGCTTGTGCACGACTTTTGAAGGTGGCTGCCATCTCAGTGGTTCCCATGGAACATTCCATAGCAATCTAATTAGGATTGAAATAGGAACGAACCTTCAGCACTCTGGGGGAGAGTGGATCCCTTACCAAAAACCCCATCTTATATACATTATCAGCCGTATACGGTCCCAGGCAGTGGGAAGACGTGCTTGTGCACGACTTTTGAAGGTGGCTGCCATCTCAGTGGTTCCCATGGAACATTCCATAGCAATCTAATTAGGATTGAAATAGGAACGAACCTTCAGCACTCTGGGGGAGAGTGGATCCCTTACCAAAAACCCCATCTTATATACATTATCAGCCGTATACGGTCCCAGGCAGTGGGAAGACGTGCTTGTGCACGACTTTTGAAGGTGGCTGCCATCTCAGTGGTTCCCATGGAACATTCCATAGCAATCTAATTAGGATTGAAATAGGAACGAACCTTCAGCACTCTGGGGGAGAGTGGATCCCTTACCAAAAACCCCATCTTATATACATTATCAGCCGTATACGGTCCCAGGCAGTGGGAAGACGTGCTTGTGCACGACTTTTGAAGGTGGCTGCCATCTCAGTGGTTCCCATGGAACATTCCATAGCAATCTAATTAGGATTGAAATAGGAACGAACCTTCAGCACTCTGGGGGAGAGTGGATCCCTTACCAAAAACCCCATCTAATATACATTATCAGCCGTATACGGTCCCAGGCAGTGGGAAGACGTGCTTGTGCACGACTTTTGAAGGTGGCTGCCATCTCAGTGGTTCCCATGGAACATTCCATAGCAATCTAATTAGGATTGAAATAGGAAAGAACCTTCAGCACTCTGGGGGAGAGTGGATCCCTTACCAAAAACCCCATCTTATATACATTATCAGCCGTATACGGTCCCAGGCAGTGGGAAGACGTGCTTGTGCACGACTTTTGAAGGTGGCTGCCATCTCAGTGGTTCCCATGGAACATTCCATAGCAATCTAATTAGGATTGAAATAGGAACGAACCTTCAGCACTCTGGGGGAGAGTGGATCCCTTACCAAAAACCCCATCTTATATACATTATCAGCCGTATACGGTCCCAGGCAGTGGGAAGACGTGCTTGTGCACGACTTTTGAAGGTGGCTGCCATCTCAGTGGTTCCCATGGAACATTCCATAGCAATCTAATTAGGATTGAAATAGGAACGAACCTTCAGCACTCTGGGGGAGAGTGGATCCCTTACCAAAAACCCCATCTTATATACATTATCAGCCGTATACGGTCCCAGGCAGTGGGAAGACGTGCTTGTGCACGACTTTTGAAGGTGGCTGCCATCTCAGTGGTTCCCATGGAACATTCCATAGCAATCTAATTAGGATTGAAATAGGAACGAACCTTCAGCACTCTGGGGGAGAGTGGATCCCTTACCAAAAACCCCATCTTATATACATTATCAGCCGTATACGGTCCCAGGCAGTGGGAAGACGTGCTTGTGCACGACTTTTGAAGGTGGCTGCCATCTCAGTGGTTCCCATGGAACATTCCATAGCAATCTAATTAGGATTGAAATAGGAACGAACCTTCAGCACTCTGGGGGAGAGTGGATCCCTTACCAAAAACCCCATCTTATATACATTATCAGCCGTATACGGTCCCAGGCAGTGGGAAGACGTGCTTGTGCACGACTTTTGAAGGTGGCTGCCATCTCAGTGGTTCCCATGGAACATTCCATAGCAATCTAATTAGGATTGAAATAGGAACGAACCTTCAGCACTCTGGGGGAGAGTGGATCCCTTACCAAAAACCCCATCTTATATACATTATCAGCCGTATACGGTCCCAGGCAGTGGGAAGACGTGCTTGTGCACGACTTTTGAAGGTGGCTGCCATCTCAGTGGTTCCCATGGAACATTCCATAGCAATCTAATTAGGATTGAAATAGGAACGAACCTTCAGCACTCTGGGGGAGAGTGGATCCCTTACCAAAAACCCCATCTTATATACATTATCAGCCGTATACGGTCCCAGGCAGTGGGAAGACGTGCTTGTGCACGACTTTTGAAGGTGGCTGCCATCTCAGTGGTTCCCATGGAACATTCCATAGCAATCTAATTAGGATTGAAATAGGAACGAACCTTCAGCACTCTGGGGGAGAGTGGATCCCTTACCAAAAACCCCATCTTATATACATTATCAGCCGTATACGGTCCCAGGCAGTGGGAAGACGTGCTTGTGCACGACTTTTGAAGGTGGCTGCCATCTCAGTGGTTCCCATGGAACATTCCATAGCAATCTAATTAGGATTGAAATAGGAAAGGAACGAACCTTCAGCACTCTGGGGGGAGAGTGGATCCCTTACCAAAAACCCCATCTTATATACATTATCAGCCGTATAACGGTCCCAGGCAGTGGGAAGACGTGCTTGTGCACGACTTTTGAAGGTGGCTGCCATCTCAGTGGTTCCCATGGAACATTCCTAGCAATCTAATTAGGATTGAAATAGGAACGAACCTTCAGCACTCTGGGGGGAGAGTGGATCCCTTACAACCAAAAACCCCATCTTATATACATTATCAGCCGTATACGGTCCCAGGCAGTGGGAAGACGTGCTTGTGCACGACTTTTGAAGGTGGCTGCCATCTCAGTGGTTCCCATGAAACATTCCATAGCAATCTAATTAGGATTGAAATAGGAACGAACCTTCAGCACTCTGGGGGAGAGTGGATCCCTTACCAAAAAACCATCTTATATACATTATCAGCCGTATACGGTCCCAGGCAGTGGGAAGACGTGCTTGTGCACGACTTTTGAAGGTGGCTGCCATCTCAGTGGTTCCCATGAAACATTCCATAGCAATCTAATTAGGATTGAAATAGGAACGAACCTTCAGCACTCTGGGGGAGAGTGGATCCCTTACCAAAAACCCCATCTTATATACATTATCAGCCGTATACGGTCCCAGGCAGTGGGAAGACGTGCTTGTGCACGACTTTTGAAGGTGGCTGCCATCTCAGTGGTTCCCATGGAACATTCCATAGCAATCTAATTAGGATTGAAATAGGAACGAACCTTCAGCACTCTGGGGGAGAGTGGATCCCTTACCAAAAACCCCATCTTATATACATTATCAGCCGTATACGGTCCCAGGCAGTGGGAAGACGTGCTTGTGCACGACTTTTGAAGGTGGCTGCCATCTCAGTGGTTCCCATGGAACATTCCATAGCAATCTAATTAGGATTGAAATAGGAACGAACCTTCAGCACTCTGGGGGAGAGTGGATCCCTTACCAAAAAACCCCATCTTATATACATTATCAGCCGTATACGGTCCCAGGCAGTGGGAAGACGTGCTTGTGCACGACTTTTGAAGGTGGCTGCCATCTCAGTGGTTCCCATGGAACATTCCATAGCAATCTAATTAGGATTGAAATAGGAACGAACCTTCAGCACTCTGGGGGAGAGTGGATCCCTTACCAAAAACCCCATCTTATATACATTATCAGCCGTATACGGTCCCAGGCAGTGGGAAGACGTGCTTGTGCACGACTTTTGAAGGTGGCTGCCATCTCAGTGGTTCCCATGGAACATTCCATAGCAATCTAATTAGGATTGAAATAGGAACGAACCTTCAGCACTCTGGGGGAGAGTGGATCCCTTACCAAAAACCCCATCTTATATACATTATCAGCCGTATACGGTCCCAGGCAGTGGGAAGACGTGCTTGTGCACGACTTTTGAAGGTGGCTGCCATCTCAGTGGTTCCCATGGAACATTCCATAGCAATCTCTAATTAGGATTGAAATAGGAACGAACCTTCAGCACTCTGGGGGAGAGTGGATCCCTTACCAAAAACCCCATCTTATATACATTATCAGCCGTATACGGTCCCAGGCAGTGGGAAGACGTGCTTGTGCACGACTTTTGAAGGTGGCTGCCATCTCAGTGGTTCCCATGGAACATTCCATAGCAATCTAATTAGGATTGAAATAGGAACGAACCTTCAGCACTCTGGGGGAGAGTGGATCCCTTACCAAAAACCCCATCTTATATACATTATCAGCCGTATACGGTCCCAGGCAGTGGGAAGACGTGCTTGTGCACGACTTTTGAAGGTGGCTGCCATCTCAGTGGTTCCCATGGAACATTCCATAGCAATCTAATTAGGATTGAAATAGGAACGAACCTTCAGCACTCTGGGGGAGAGTGGATCCCTTACCAAAAACCCCATCTTATATACATTATCAGCCGTATACGGTCCCAGGCAGTGGGAAGACGTGCTTGTGCACGACTTTTGAAGGTGGCTGCCATCTCAGTGGTTCCCATGGAACATTCCATAGCAATCTAATTAGGATTGAAATAGGAACGAACCTTCAGCACTCTGGGGGAGAGTGGATCCCTTACCAAAAACCCCATCTTATATACATTATCAGCCGTATACGGTCCCAGGCAGTGGGAAGACGTGCTTGTGCACGACTTTTGAAGGTGGCTGCCATCTCAGTGGTTCCCATGGAACATTCCATAGCAATCTAATTAGGATTGAAATAGGAACGAACCTTCAGCACTCTGGGGGAGAGTGGATCCCTTACCAAAAACCCCATCTTTATATACATTATCAGCCGTATACGGTCCCAGGCAGTGGGAAGACGTGCTTGTGCACGACTTTTGAAGGTGGCTGCCATCTCAGTGGTTCCCATGGAACATTCCATAGCAATCTAATTAGGATTGAAATAGGAACGAACCTTCAGCACTCTGGGGGAGAGTGGATCCCTTACCAAAAACCCCATCTTATATACATTATCAGCCGTATACGGTCCCAGGCAGTGGGAAGACGTGCTTGTGCACGACTTTTGAAGGTGGCTGCCATCTCAGTGGTTCCCATGGAACATTCCATAGCAATCTAATTAGGATTGAAATAGGAACGAACCTTCAGCACTCTGGGGGAGAGTGGATCCCTTACCAAAAACCCCATCTTATATACATTATCAGCCGTATACGGTCCCAGGCAGTGGGAAGACGTGCTTGTGCACGACTTTTGAAGGTGGCTGCCATCTCAGTGGTTCCCATGGAACATTCCATAGCAATCTAATTAGGATTGAAATAGGAAAGGAACGAACCTTCAGCACTCTGGGGAAGAGTGGATCCCTTACCAAAAACCCCATCTAATATACATTATCAGCCGTATACGGTCCCAGGCAGTGGGAAGACGTGCTTGTGCACGACTTTTGAAGGTGGCTGCCATCTCAGTGGTTCCCATGGAACATTCCATAGCAATCTAATTAGGATTGAAATAGGAAAGGAACGAACCTTCAGCACTCTGGGGGAGAGTGGATCCCTTACCAAAAACCCCATCTTATATACATTATCAGCCGTATACGGTCCCAGGCAGTGGGAAGACGTGCTTGTGCACGACTTTTGAAGGTGGCTGCCATCTCAGTGGTTCCCATGGAACATTCCATAGCAATCTAATTAGGATTGAAATAGGAACGAACCTTCAGCACTCTGGGGGAGAGTGGATCCCTTACCAAAAACCCCATCTTATATACATTATCAGCCGTATACGGTCCCAGGCAGTGGGAAGACGTGCTTGTGCACGACTTTTGAAGGTGGCTGCCATCTCAGTGGTTCCCATGGAACATTCCATAGCAATCTAATTAGGATTGAAATAGGAACGAACCTTCAGCACTCTGGGGGAGAGTGGATCCCTTACCAAAAACCCCATCTTATATACATTATCAGCCGTATACGGTCCCAGGCAGTGGGAAGACGTGCTTGTGCACGACTTTTGAAGGTGGCTGCCATCTCAGTGGTTCCCATGGAACATTCCATAGCAATCTAATTAGGATTGAAATAGGAACGAACCTTCAGCACTCTGGGGGAGAGTGGATCCCTTACCAAAAACCCCATCTTATATACATTATCAGCCGTATACGGTCCCAGGCAGTGGGAAGACGTGCTTGTGCACGACTTTTGAAGGTGGCTGCCATCTCAGTGGTTCCCATGGAACATTCCATAGCAATCTAATTAGGATTGAAATAGGAACGAACCTTCAGCACTCTGGGGGAGAGTGGATCCCTTACCAAAAACCCCATCTTATATACATTATCAGCCGTATACGGTCCCAGGCAGTGGGAAGACGTGCTTGTGCACGACTTTTGAAGGTGGCTGCCATCTCAGTGGTTCCCATGGAACATTCCATAGCAATCTAATTAGGATTGAAATAGGAACGAACCTTCAGCACTCTGGGGGAGAGTGGATCCCTTACCAAAAACCCCATCTTATATACATTATCAGCCGTATACGGTCCCAGGCAGTGGGAAGACGTGCTTGTGCACGACTTTTGAAGGTGGCTGCCATCTCAGTGGTTCCCATGGAACATTCCATAGCAATCTAATTAGGATTGAAATAGGAACGAACCTTCAGCACTCTGGGGGAGAGTGGATCCCTTACCAAAAACCCCATCTTATATACATTATCAGCCGTATACGGTCCCAGGCAGTGGGAAGACGTGCTTGTGCACGACTTTTGAAGGTGGCTGCCATCTCAGTGGTTCCCATGGAACATTCCATAGCAATCTAATTAGGATTGAAATAGGAACGAACCTTCAGCACTCTGGGGGAGAGTGGATCCCTTACCAAAAACCCCATCTTATATACATTATCAGCCGTATACGGTCCCAGGCAGTGGGAAGACGTGCTTGTGCACGACTTTTGAAGGTGGCTGCCATCTCAGTGGTTCCCATGGAACATTCCATAGCAATCTAATTAGGATTGAAATATATAGGAACGAACCTTCAGCACTCTGGGGGAGAGTGGATCCCTTACCAAAAACCCCATCTTATATATACATTATCAGCCGTATACGGTCCCAGGCAGTGGGAAGACGTGCTTGTGCACGACTTTTGAAGGTGGCTGCCATCTCAGTGGTTCCCATGGAACATTCCATAGCAATCTAATTAGGATTGAAATAGGAACGAACCTTCAGCACTCTGGGGGAGAGTGGATCCCTTACCAAAAACCCCATCTTATATACATTATCAGCCGTATACGGTCCCAGGCAGTGGGAAGACGTGCTTGTGCACGACTTTTGAAGGTGGCTGCCATCTCAGTGGTTCCCATGGAACATTCCATAGCAATCTAATTAGGATTGAAATAGGAACGAACCTTCAGCACTCTGGGGGAGAGTGGATCCCTTACCAAAAACCCCATCTTATATACATTATCAGCCGTATACGGTCCCAGGCAGTGGGAAGACGTGCTTGTGCACGACTTTTGAAGGTGGCTGCCATCTCAGTGGTTCCCATGGAACATTCCATAGCAATCTAATTAGGATTGAAATAGGAACGAACCTTCAGCACTCTGGGGGAGAGTGGATCCCTTACCAAAAACCCCATCTTATATACATTATCAGCCGTATACGGTCCCAGGCAGTGGGAAGACGTGCTTGTGCACGACTTTTGAAGGTGGCTGCCATCTCAGTGGTTCCCATGGAACATTCCATAGCAATCTAATTAGGATTGAAATAGGAACGAACCTTCAGCACTCTGGGGGAGAGTGGATCCCTTACCAAAAACCCCATCTTATATACATTATCAGCCGTATACGGTCCCAGGCAGTGGGAAGACGTGCTTGTGCACGACTTTTGAAGGTGGCTGCCATCTCAGTGGTTCCCATGGAACATTCCATAGCAATCTAATTAGGATTGAAATAGGAACGAACCTTCAGCACTCTGGGGGGGAGTGGATCCCTTACCAAAAACCCCATCTCAAATACATTATCAGCCGTATACGGTCCCATGCAGTGGGAAGACGTGCTCATGCACGACTTTTGAAGGTGGCTGCCATCTCAGTTGTTCCCATGGAATATTCCATAGCAATCTAATAAGGATTGAAAGAGGAACGAACCTTCAGCACTCTGGGGGAGAGTGGATCCCTTACCAAAAACCCCATCTTATATACATTATCAGCCGTATACGGTCCCAGGCAGTGGGAAGACGTGCTTGTGCACGACTTTTGAAGGTGGCTGCCATCTCAGTGGTTCCCATGGAACATTCCATAGCAATCTAATTAGGATTGAAATAGGAACGAACCTTCAGCACTCTGGGGGAGAGTGGATCCCTTACCAAAAACCCCATCTTATATACATTATCAGCCGTATACGGTCCCAGGCAGTGGGAAGACGTGCTTGTGCACGACTTATGAAGGTGGCTGCCATCTCAGTGGTTCCCATGGAACATTCCATAGCAATCTAAATAGGATTGAAATAGGAACGAACCTTCAGCACTCTGGGGGAGAGTGGATCCCTTACCAAAAACCCCATCTTATATACATTATCAGCCGTATACGGTCCCAGGCAGTGGGAAGACGTGCTTGTGCACGACTTTTGAAGGTGGCTGCCATCTCAGTGGTTCCCATGGAACATTCCATAGCAATCTAATTAGGATTGAAATAGGAACGAACCTTCAGCACTCTGGGGGAGAGTGGATCCCTTACCAAAAACCCCATCTTATATACATTATCAGCCGTATACGGTCCCAGGCAGTGGGAAGACGTGCTTGTGCACGACTTTTGAAGGTGGCTGCCATCTCAGTGGTTCCCATGGAACATTCCATAGCAATCTAATTAGGATTGAAATAGGAACGAACCTTCAGCACTCTGGGGGAGAGTGGATCCCTTACCAAAAACCCCATCTTATATACATTATCAGCCGTATACGGTCCCAGGCAGTGGGAAGACGTGCTTGTGCACGACTTTTGAAGGTGGCTGCCATCTCAGTGGTTCCCATGGAACATTCCATAGCAATCTAATTAGGATTGAAATAGGAACGAACCTTCAGCACTCTGGGGGAGAGTGGATCCCTTACCAAAAACCCCATCTTATATACATTATCAGCCGTATACGGTCCCAGGCAGTGGGAAGACGTGCTTGTGCACGACTTTTGAAGGTGGCTGCCATCTCAGTGGTTCCCATGGAACATTCCATAGCAATCTAATTAGGATTGAAATAGGAACGAACCTTCAGCACTCTGGGGGAGAGTGGATCCCTTACCAAAAACCCCATCTTATATACATTATCAGCCGTATACGGTCCCAGGCAGTGGGAAGACGTGCTTGTGCACGACTTTTGAAGGTGGCTGCCATCTCAGTGGTTCCCATGGAACATTCCATAGCAATCTAATTAGGATTGAAATATAGAACGAACCTTCAGCACTCTGGGGGAGAGTGGATCCCTTACCAAAAACCCCATCTTATATACATTATCAGCCGTATACGGTCCCAGGCAGTGGGAAGACGTGCTTGTGCACGACTTTTGAAGGTGGCTGCCATCTCAGTGGTTCCCATGGAACATTCCATAGCAATCTAATTAGGATTGAAATAGGAACGAACCTTCAGCACTCTGGGGGAGAGTGGATCCCTTACCAAAAACCCCATCTTATATACATTATCAGCCGTATACGGTCCCAGGCAGTGGGAAGACGTGCTTGTGCACGACTTTTGAAGGTGGCTGCCATCTCAGTGGTTCCCATGGAACATTCCATAGCAATCTAATTAGGATTGAAATAGGAACGAACCTTCAGCACTCTGGGGGAGAGTGGATCCCTTACCAAAAACCCCATCTTATATACATTATCAGCCGTATACGGTCCCAGGCAGTGGGAAGACGTGCTTGTGCACGACTTTTGAAGGTGGCTGCCATCTCAGTGGTTCCCATGGAACATTCCATAGCAATCTAATTAGGATTGAAATAGGAACGAACCTTCAGCACTCTGGGGGAGAGTGGATCCCTTGCCAAAAAAACACTTCTTTTATACATTATCAGCCGTATACGGTCCCAGGCAGTGGGAAGACGTGCTCGTGCACGACTTTTGAAGGTGGCTGCCATCTCAGTGGTTTCCATGGAACATTCCATAGCAATCTAATTAGGATTTAACGAGGAACGAACCTTCAGCACTCTGGGGGAGAGTGGATCCCTTACCAAAAACCCCATCTAATATACATTATCAGCCGTATACGGTCCCAGGCAGTGGGAAGACGTGCTTGTGCACGACTTTTGAAGGTGGCTGCCATCTCAGTGGTTCCCATGGAACATTCCATAGCAATCTAATTAGGATTGAAATAGGAACGAACCTTCAGCACTCTGGGGGAGAGTGGATCCCTTACCAAAAACCCCATCTTATATACATTATCAGCCGTATACGGTCCCAGGCAGTGGGAAGACGTGCTTGTGCACGACTTTTGAAGGTGGCTGCCATCTCAGTGGTTCCCATGGAACATTCCATAGCAATCTAATTAGGATTGAAATAGGAACGAACCTTCAGCACTCTGGGGGAGAGTGGATCCCTTACCAAAAACCCCATCTTATATACATTATCAGCCGTATACGGTCCCAGGCAGTGGGAAGACGTGCTTGTGCACGACTTTTGAAGGTGGCTGCCATCTCAGTGGTTCCCATGGAACATTCCATAGCAATCTAATTAGGATTGAAATAGGAACGAACCTTCAGCACTCTGGGGGAGAGTGGATCCCTTACCAAAAACCCCATCTTATATACATTATCAGCCGTATACGGTCCCAGGCAGTGGGAAGACGTGCTTGTGCACGACTTTTGAAGGTGGCTGCCATCTCAGTGGTTCCCATGGAACATTCCATAGCAATCTAATTAGGATTGAAATAGGAACGAACCTTCAGCACTCTGGGGGAGAGTGGATCCCTTACCAAAAACCCCATCTTATATACATTATCAGCCGTATACGGTCCCAGGCAGTGGGAAGACGTGCTTGTGCACGACTTTTGAAGGTGGCTGCCATCTCAGTGGTTCCCATGGAACATTCCATAGCAATCTAATTAGGATTGAAATAGGAACGAACCTTCAGCACTCTGGGGGAGAGTGGATCCCTTACCAAAAACCCCATCTTATATACATTATCAGCCGTATACGGTCCCAGGCAGTGGGAAGACGTGCTTGTGCACGACTTTTGAAGGTGGCTGCCATCTCAGTGGTTCCCATGGAACATTCCATAGCAATCTAATTAGGATTGAAATAGGAACGAACCTTCAGCACTCTGGGGGAGAGTGGATCCCTTACCAAAAACCCCATCTTATATACATTATCAGCCGTATACGGTCCCAGGCAGTGGGAAGACGTGCTTGTGCACGACTTTTGAAGGTGGCTGCCATCTCAGTGGTTCCCATGGAACATTCCATAGCAATCTAATTAGGATTGAAATAGGAACGAACCTTCAGCACTCTGGGGAGAGTGGATCCCTTACCAAAAACCCCATCTTATATACATTATCAGCCGTATACGGTCCCAGGCAGTGGGAAGACGTGCTTGTGCACGACTTTTGAAGGTGGCTGCCATCTCAGTGGTTCCCATGGAACATTCCATAGCAATCTAATTAGGATTGAAATAGGAACGAACCTTCAGCACTCTGGGGGAGAGTGGATCCCTTACCAAAAACCCCATCTTATATACATTATCAGCCGTATACGGTCCCAGGCAGTGGGAAGACGTGCTTGTGCACGACTTTTGAAGGTGGCTGCCATCTCAGTGGTTCCCATGGAAACATTCCGTAGCAATCTAATTAGGATTGAAATAGGAACGAACCTTCAGCACTCTGGGCGAGAGTGGATCCCTTACCAAAAACCCCATCTTATATACATTATCAGCCGTATACGGTCCCAGGCAGTGGGAAGACGTGCTTGTGCACGACTTTTGAAGGTGGCTGCCATCTCAGTGGTTCCCATGGAACATTCCGTAGCAATCTAATTAGGATTGAAATAGGAACGAACCTTCAGCACTCTGGGCGAGAGTGGATCCCTTACCAAAAACCCCATCTTATATACATTATCAGCCGTATACGGTCCCAGGCAGTGGGAAGACGTGCTTGTGCACGACTTTTGAAGGTGGCTGCCATCTCAGTGGTTCCCATGGAACATTCCATAGCAATCTAATTAGGATTGAAATAGGAACGAACCTTCAGCACTCTGGGGGAGAGTGGATCCCTTACCAAAAACCCCATCTTATATACATTATCAGCCGTATACGGTCCCAGGCAGTGGGAAGACGTGCTTGTGCACGACTTTTGAAGGTGGCTGCCATCTCAGTGGTTCCCATGGAACATTCCATAGCAATCTAATTAGGATTGAAATAGGAACGAACCTTCAGCACTCTGGGGGAGAGTGGATCCCTTACCAAAAACCCCATCTTATATACATTATCAGCCGTATACGGTCCCAGGCAGTGGGAAGACGTGCTTGTGCACGACTTTTGAAGGTGGCTGCCATCTCAGTGGTTCCCATGGAACATTCCATAGCAATCTAATTAGGATTGAAATAGGAACGAACCTTCAGCACTCTGGGGGAGAGTGGATCCCTTACCAAAAACCCCATCTTATATACATTATCAGCCGTATACGGTCCCAGGCAGTGGGAAGACGTGCTTGTGCACGACTTTTGAAGGTGGCTGCCATCTCAGTGGTTCCCATGGAACATTCCATAGCAATCTAATTAGGATTGAAATAGGAACGAACCTTCAGCACTCTGGGGGAGAGTGGATCCCTTACCAAAAACCCCATCTTATATACATTATCAGCCGTATACGGTCCCAGGCAGTGGGAAGACGTGCTTGTGCACGACTTTTGAAGGTGGCTGCCATCTCAGTGGTTCCCATGGAACATTCCATAGCAATCTAATTAGGATTGAAATAGGAACGAACCTTCAGCACTCTGGGGGAGAGTGGATCCCTTACCAAAAACCCCATCTTATATACATTATCAGCCGTATACGGTCCCAGGCAGTGGGAAGACGTGCTTGTGCACGACTTTTGAAGGTGGCTGCCATCTCAGTGGTTCCCATGGAACATTCCATAGCAATCTAATTAGGATTGAAATAGGAACGAACCTTCAGCACTCTGGGGGAGAGTGGATCCCTTACCAAAAACCCCATCTTATATACATTATCAGCCGTATACGGTCCCAGGCAGTGGGAAGACGTGCTTGTGCACGACTTTTGAAGGTGGCTGCCATCTCAGTGGTTCCCATGGAACATTCCATAGCAATCTAATTAGGATTGAAATAGGAACGAACCTTCAGCACTCTGGGGGAGAGTGGATCCCTTACCAAAAACCCCATCTTATATACATTATCAGCCGTATACGGTCCCAGGCAGTGGGAAGACGTGCTTGTGCACGACTTTTGAAGGTGGCTGCCATCTCAGTGGTTCCCATGGAACATTCCATAGCAATCTAATTAGGATTGAAATAGGAACGAACCTTCAGCACTCTGGGGGAGAGTGGATCCCTTACCAAAAACCCCATCTTATATACATTATCAGCCGTATACGGTCCCAGGCAGTGGGAAGACGTGCTTGTGCACGACTTTTGAAGGTGGCTGCCATCTCAGTGGTTCCCATGGAACATTCCATAGCAATCTAATTAGGATTGAAATAGGAACGAACCTTCAGCACTCTGGGGGAGAGTGGATCCCTTACCAAAAACCCCATCTTATATACATTATCAGCCGTATACGGTCCCAGGCAGTGGGAAGACGTGCTTGTGCACGACTTTTGAAGGTGGCTGCCATCTCAGTGGTTCCCATGGAACATTCCATAGCAATCTAATTAGGATTGAAATAGGAACGAACCTTCAGCACTCTGGGGGAGAGTGGATCCCTTACCAAAAACCAACCCCATCCCTGGGACCGTATACGGCTGATAATGTATATAAGATGGGGTTTTTGGTAAGGGATCCACTCTCCCCAGAGTGCTGAAGGTTCGTTCCTATTTCAATCCTAATTAGATTGCTATGGAATGTTCCATGGGAACCACTGAGATGGCAGCCACCTTCAAAAGTCGTGCACAAGCACGTCTTCCCACTGCCTGGGACCGTATACGGCTGATAATGTATATAAGATGGGGTTTTTGGTAAGGGATCCACTCTCCCCAGAGTGCTGAAGGTTCGTTCCTATTTCAATCCTAATTAGATTGCTATGGAATGTTCCATGGGAACCACTGAGATGGCAGCCACCTTCAAAAGTCGTGCACAAGCACGTCTTCCCACTGCCTGGGACCGTATACGGCTGATAATGTATATAAGATGGGTTTTTGGTAAGGGATCCACTCTCCCCCAGAGTGCTGAAGGTTCGTTCCTATTTCAATCCTAATTAGATTGCTATGGAATGTTCCATGGGAACCACTGAGATGGCAGCCACCTTCAAAAGTCGTGCACAAGCACGTCTTCCCACTGCCTGGGACCGTATACGGCTGATAATGTATATAAGATGGGGTTTTTGGTAAGGGATCCACTCTCCCCCAGAGTGCTGAAGGTTCGTTCCTATTTCAATCCTAATTAGATTGCTATGGAATGTTCCATGGGAACCACTGAGATGGCAGCCACCTTCAAAAGTCGTGCACAAGCACGTCTTCCCACTGCCTGGGACCGTATACGGCTGATAATGTATATAAGATGGGGTTTTTGGTAAGGGATCCACTCTCCCCCAGAGTGCTGAAGGTTCGTTCCTATTTCAATCCTAATTAGATTGCTATGGAATGTTCCATGGGAACCACTGAGATGGCAGCCACCTTCAAAAGTCGTGCACAAGCACGTCTTCCCACTGCCTGGGACCGTATACGGCTGATAATGTATATAAGATGGGGTTTTTGGTAAGGGATCCACTCTCCCCCAGAGTGCTGAAGGTTCGTTCCTATTTCAATCCTAATTAGATTGCTATGGAATGTTCCATGGGGAACCACTGAGATGGCTGCAGCCACCTTCAAAAGTCGTGCACAAGCACGTCTTCTTCCCACTTGCCTGGGACCGTATATACGGCTGATATGTGTATATAATGATGGGGTTTTTGGTAAGGGATGCACTCTCCCCCAGAGTGCTGAAGGTTCGATTTCCTATTTCAATCCTAATTTAGATTGCTATGGAATGTTCCATGGGAACCACTGAGATGGCAGCCACCTTCTAAAAGTCGTGCACAAGCACGTCTTCCACACTGCCTGGGACACGTATACGGCTGATAATGTATATAAGATGGGGTTTTTGGTAAGGGATCCACTCTCCCCCAGAGTGCTGAAGGTTCGTTCCTATTTCAATCCTAATTAGATTGCTATGGAATGTTCCATGGGAACCACTGAGATGGCAGCCACCTTCAAAAGTCGTGCACAAGCACGTCTTCCCACTGCCTGGGACCGTATACGGCTGATAATGTATATAAGATGGGGTTTTTGGTAAGGGATCCACTCTCCCCCAGAGTGCTGAAGGTTCGTTCCTATTTCAATCCTAATTAGATTGCTATGGAATGTTCCATGGGAACCACTGAGATGGCAGCCACCTTCAAAAGTCGTGCACAGCAAGCACGTCTTCCCACTGCCTGGGACCGTATACGGCTGATAATGTATATAAGATGGGGTTTTTGGTAAGGGATCCACTCTCCCCCAGAGTGCTGAAGGTTCGTTCCTATTTCAATCCTAATTAGATTGCTATGGAATGTTCCATGGGAACCACTGAGATGGCAGCCACCTTCAAAAGTCGTGCACAAGCACGTCTTCCCACTGCCTGGGACCGTATACGGCTGATAATGTATATAAGATGGGGTTTTTGGTAAGGGATCCACTCTCCCCCAGAGTGCTGAAGGTTCGTTCCTATTTCAATCCTAATTAGATTGCTATGGAATGTTCCATGGGAACCACTGAGATGGCAGCCACCTTCAAAAGTCGTGCACAAGCACGTCTTCCCACTGCCTGGGACCGTATACGGCTGATAATGTATATAAGATGGGGTTTTTGGTAAGGGATCCACTCTCCCCCAGAGTGCTGAAGGTTCGTTCCTATTTCAATCCTAATTAGATTGCTATGGAATGTTCCATGGGAACCACTGAGATGGCAGCCACCTTCAAAAGTCGTGCACAAGCACGTCTTCCCACTGCCTGGGACCGTATACGGCTGATAATGTATATAAGATGGGGTTTTTGGTAAGGGATCCACTCTCCCCAGAGTGCTGAAGGTTCGTTCCTATTTCAATCCTAATTAGATTGCTATGGAATGTTCCATGGGAACCACTGAGATGGCAGCCACCTTCAAAAGTCGTGCACAAGCACGTCTTCCCACTGCCTGGGACCGTATACGGCTGATAATGTATATAAGATGGGGTTTTTGGTAAGGGATCCACTCTCCCCCAGAGTGCTGAAGGTTCGTTCCTATTTCAATCCTAATTAGATTGCTATGGAATGTTCCATGGGAACCACTGAGATGGCAGCCACCTTCAAAAGTCGTGCACAAGCACGTCTTCCCACTGCCTGGGACCGTATACGGCTGATAATGTATATAAGATGGGGTTTTTGGTAAGGGATCCACTCTCCCCCAGAGTGCTGAAGGTTCGTTCCTATTTCAATCCTAATTAGATTGCTATGGAATGTTCCATGGGAACCACTGAGATGGCAGCCACCTTCAAAAGTCGTGCACAAGCACGTCTTCCCACTGCCTGGGACCGTATACGGCTGATAATGTATATAAGATGGGGTTTTTGGTAAGGGATCCACTCTCCCCCAGAGTGCTGAAGGTTCGTTCCTATTTCAATCCTAATTAGATTGCTATGGAATGTTCCATGGGAACCACTGAGATGGCAGCCACCTTCAAAAGTCGTGCACAAGCACGTCTTCCCACTGCCTGGGACCGTATACGGCTGATAATGTATATAAGATGGGGTTTTTGGTAAGGGATCCACTCTCCCCCAGAGTGCTGAAGGTTCGTTCCTATTTCAATCCTAATTAGATTGCTATGGAATGTTCCATGGGAACCACTGAGATGGCAGCCACCTTCAAAAGTCGTGCACAAGCACGTCTTCCCACTGCCTGGGACCGTATACGGCTGATAATGTATATAAGATGGGGTTTTTGGTAAGGGATCCACTCTCCCCCAGAGTGCTGAAGGTTCGTTCCTATTTCAATCCTAATTAGATTGCTATGGAATGTTCCATGGGAACCACTGAGATGGCAGCCACCTTCAAAAGTCGTGCACAAGCACGTCTTCCCACTGCCTGGGACCGTATACGGCTGATAATGTATATAAGATGGGGTTTTTGGTAAGGGATCCACTCTCCCCCAGAGTGCTGAAGGTTCGTTCCTATTTCAATCCTAATTAGATTGCTATGGAATGTTCCATGGGAACCACTGAGATGGCAGCCACCTTCAAAAGTCGTGCACAAGCACGTCTTCCCACTGCCTGGGACCGTATACGGCTGATAATGTATATAAGATGGGGTTTTTGGTAAGGGATCCACTCTCCCCCAGAGTGCTGAAGGTTCGTTCCTATTTCAATCCTAATTAGATTGCTATGGAATGTTCCATGGGAACCACTGAGATGGCAGCCACCTTCAAAAGTCGTGCACAAGCACGTCTTCCCACTGCCTGGGACCGTATACGGCTGATAATGTATATAAGATGGGGTTTTTGGTAAGGGATCCACTCTCCCCAGAGTGCTGAAGGTTCGTTCCTATTTCAATCCTAATTAGATTGCTATGGAATGTTCCATGGGAACCACTGAGATGGCAGCCACCTTCAAAAGTCGTGCACAAGCACGTCTTCCCACTGCCTGGGACCGTATACGGCTGATAATGTATATAAGATGGGGTTTTTGGTAAGGGATCCACTCTCCCCCAGAGTGCTGAAGGTTCGTTCCTATTTCAATCCTAATTAGATTGCTATGGAATGTTCCATGGGAACCACTGAGATGGCAGCCACCTTCAAAAGTCGTGCACAAGCACGTCTTCCCACTGCCTGGGACCGTATACGGCTGATAATGTATATAAGATGGGGTTTTTGGTAAGGGATCCACTCTCTCCCCAGAGTGCTGAAGGTTCGTTCCTATTTCAATCCTAATTAGATTGCTATGGAATGTTCCATGGGAACCACTGAGATGGCAGCCACCTTCAAAAGTCGTGCACAAGCACGTCTTCCCACTGCCTGGGACCGTATACGGCTGATAATGTATATAAGATGGGGTTTTTGGTAAGGGATCCACTCTCCCCCAGAGTGCTGAAGGTTCGTTCCTATTTCAATCCTAATTAGATTGCTATGGAATGTTCCATGGGAACCACTGAGATGGCAGCCACCTTCAAAAGTCGTGCACAAGCACGTCTTCCCACTGCCTGGGACCGTATACGGCTGATAATGTATATAAGATGGGTTTTTGGTAAGGGATCCACTCTCCCCCAGAGTGCTGAAGGTTCGTTCCTATTTCAATCCTAATTAGATTGAGCTATGGAATGTTCCATGGGAACCACTGAGATGGCAGCCACCTTCAAAAGTCGTGCACAAGCACGTCTTCCCACTGCCTGGGACCGTATACGGCTGATAATGTATATAAGATGGGGTTTTTGGTAAGGGATCCACTCTCCCCCAGAGTGCTGAAGGTTCGTTCCTATTTCAATCCTAATTAGATTGCTATGGAATGTTCCATGGGAACCACTGAGATGGCAGCCACCTTCAAAAGTCGTGCACAAGCACGTCTTCCCACTGCCTGGGACCGTATACGGCTGATAATGTATATAAGATGGGGTTTTTGGTAAGGGATCCACTCTCCCCAGAGTGCTGAAGGTTCGTTCCTATTTCAATCCTAATTAGATTGCTATGGAATGTTCCATGGGAACCACTGAGATGGCAGCCACCTTCAAAAGTCGTGCACAAGCACGTCTTCCCACTGCCTGGGACCGTATACGGCTGATAATGTATATAAGATGGGGTTTTTGGTAAGGGATCCACTCTCCCCCAGAGTGCTGAAGGTTCGTTCCTATTTCAATCCTAATTAGATTGCTATGGAATGTTCCATGGGAACCACTGAGATGGCAGCCACCTTCAAAAGTCGTGCACAAGCACGTCTTCCCACTGCCTGGGACCGTATACGGCTGATAATGTATATAAGATGGGGTTTTTGGTAAGGGATCCACTCTCCCCCAGAGTGCTGAAGGTTCGTTCCTATTTCAATCCTAATTAGATTGCTATGGAATGTTCCATGGGAACCACTGAGATGGCAGCCACCTTCAAAAGTCGTGCACAAGCACGTCTTCCCACTGCCTGGGACCGTATACGGCTGATAATGTATATAAGATGGGGTTTTTGGTAAGGGATCCACTCTCCCCCAGAGTGCTGAAGGTTCGTTCCTATTTCAATCCTAATTAGATTGCTATGGAATGTTCCATGGGAACCACTGAGATGGCAGCCACCTTCAAAAGTCGTGCACAAGCACGTCTTCCCACTGCCTGGGACCGTATACGGCTGATAATGTATATAAGATGGGGTTTTTGGTAAGGGATCCACTCTCCCCAGAGTGCTGAAGGTTCGTTCCTATTTCAATCCTAATTAGATTGCTATGGAATGTTCCATGGGAACCACTGAGATGGCAGCCACCTTCAAAAGTCGTGCACAAGCACGTCTTCCCACTGCCTGGGACCGTATACGGCTGATAATGTATATAAGATGGGGTTTTTGGTAAGGGATCCACTCTCCCCCAGAGTGCTGAAGGTTCGTTCCTATTTCAATCCTAATTCAAGATTGATGCTATGGAATGTTCCATGGGAACCACTGAGATGGCAGCCACCTTCAAAAGTCGTGCACAAGCACGTCTTCCCACTGCCTGGGACCGTATACGGCTGATAATGTATATAAGATGGGGTTTTTGGTAAGGGATCCACTCTCCCCCAGAGTGCTGAAGGTTCGTTCCTATTTCAATCCTAATTAGATTGCTATGGAATGTTCCATGGGAACCACTGAGATGGCAGCCACCTTCAAAAGTCGTGCACAAGCACGTCTTCCCACTGCCTGGGACCGTATACGGCTGATAATGTATATAAGATGGGGTTTTTGGTAAGGGATCCACTCTCCCCCAGAGTGCTGAAGGTTCGTTCCTATTTCAATCCTAATTAGATTGCTATGGAATGTTCCATGGGAACCACTGAGATGGCAGCCACCTTCAAAAGTCGTGCACAAGCACGTCTTCCCACTGCCTGGGACCGTATACGGCTGATAATGTATATAAGATGGGGTTTTTGGTAAGGGATCCACTCTCCCCCAGAGTGCTGAAGGTTCGTTCCTATTTCAATCCTAATTAGATTGCTATGGAATGTTCCATGGGAACCACTGAGATGGCAGCCACCTTCAAAAGTCGTGCACAAGCACGTCTTCCCACTGCCTGGGACCGTATACGGCTGATAATGTATATAAGATGGGGTTTTTGGTAAGGGATCCACTCTCCCCAGAGTGCTGAAGGTTCGTTCCTATTTCAATCCTAATTAGATTGCTATGGAATGTTCCATGGGAACCACTGAGATGGCAGCCACCTTCAAAAGTCGTGCACAAGCACGTCTTCCCACTGCCTGGGACCGTATACGGCTGATAATGTATATAAGATGGGGTTTTTGGTAAGGGATCCACTCTCCCCCAGAGTGCTGAAGGTTCGTTCCTATTTCAATCCTAATTAGATTGCTATGGAATGTTCCATGGGAACCACTGAGATGGCAGCCACCTTCAAAAGTCGTGCACAAGCACGTCTTCCCACTGCCTGGGACCGTATACGGCTGATAATGTATATAAGATGGGGTTTTTGGTAAGGGATCCACTCTCCCCCAGAGTGCTGAAGGTTCGTTCCTATTTCAATCCTAATTAGATTGCTATGGAATGTTCCATGGGAACCACTGAGATGGCAGCCACCTTCAAAAGTCGTGCACAAGCACGTCTTCCCACTGCCTGGGACCGTATACGGCTGATAATGTATATAAGATGGGGTTTTTGGTAAGGGATCCACTCTCCCCCAGAGTGCTGAAGGTTCGTTCCTATTTCAATCCTAATTAGATTGCTATGGAATGTTCCATGGGAACCACTGAGATGGCAGCCACCTTCAAAAGTCGTGCACAAGCACGTCTTCCCACTGCCTGGGACCGTATACGGCTGATAATGTATATAAGATGGGGTTTTTGGTAAGGGATCCACTCTCCCCCAGAGTGCTGAAGGTTCGTTCCTATTTCAATCCTAATTAGATTGCTATGGAATGTTCCATGGGAACCACTGAGATGGCAGCCACCTTCAAAAGTCGTGCACAAGCACGTCTTCCCACTGCCTGGGACCGTATACGGCTGATAATGTATATAAGATGGGGTTTTTGGTAAGGGATCCACTCTCCCCCAGAGTGCTGAAGGTTCGTTCCTATTTCAATCCTAATTAGATTGCTATGGAATGTTCCATGGGAACCACTGAGATGGCAGCCACCTTCAAAAGTCGTGCACAAGCACGTCTTCCCACTGCCTGGGACCGTATACGGCTGATAATGTATATAAGATGGGGTTTTTGGTAAGGGATCCACTCTCCCCCAGAGTGCTGAAGGTTCGTTCCTATTTCAATCCTAATTAGATTGCTATGGAATGTTCCATGGGAACCACTGAGATGGCAGCCACCTTCAAAAGTCGTGCACAAGCACGTCTTCCCACTGCCTGGGACCGTATACGGCTGATAATGTATATAAGATGGGGTTTTTGGTAAGGGATCCACTCTCCCCCAGAGTGCTGAAGGTTCGTTCCTATTTCAATCCTAATTAGATTGCTATGGAATGTTCCATGGGAACCACTGAGATGGCAGCCACCTTCAAAAGTCGTGCACAAGCACGTCTTCCCACTGCCTGGGACCGTATACGGCTGATAATGTATATAAGATGGGGTTTTTGGTAAGGGATCCACTCTCCCCCAGAGTGCTGAAGGTTCGTTCCTATTTCAATCCTAATTAGATTGCTATGGAATGTTCCATGGGAACCACTGAGATGGCAGCCACCTTCAAAAGTCGTGCACAAGCACGTCTTCCCACTGCCTGGGACCGTATACGGCTGATAATGTATATAAGATGGGGTTTTTGGTAAGGGATCCACTCTCCCCCAGAGTGCTGAAGGTTCGTTCCTATTTCAATCCTAATTAGATTGCTATGGAATGTTCCATGGGAACCACTGAGATGGCAGCCACCTTCAAAAGTCGTGCACAAGCACGTCTTCCCACTGCCTGGGACCGTATACGGCTGATAATGTATATAAGATGGGGTTTTTGGTAAGGGATCCACTCTCCCCCAGAGTGCTGAAGGTTCGTTCCTATTTCAATCCTAATTAGATTGCTATGGAATGTTCCATGGGAACCACTGAGATGGCAGCCACCTTCAAAAGTCGTGCACAAGCACGTCTTCCCACTGCCTGGGACCGTATACGGCTGATAATGTATATAAGATGGGGTTTTTGGTAAGGGATCCACTCTCCCCCAGAGTGCTGAAGGTTCGTTCCTATTTCAATCCTAATTAGATTGCTATGGAATGTTCCATGGGAACCACTGAGATGGCAGCCACCTTCAAAAGTCGTGCACAAGCACGTCTTCCCACTGCCTGGGACCGTATACGGCTGATAATGTATATAAGATGGGGTTTTTGGTAAGGGATCCACTCTCCCCCAGAGTGCTGAAGGTTCGTTCCTATTTCAATCCTAATTAGATTGCTATGGAATGTTCCATGGGAACCACTGAGATGGCAGCCACCTTCAAAAGTCGTGCACAAGCACGTCTTCCCACTGCCTGGGACCGTATACGGCTGATAATGTATATAAGATGGGGTTTTTGGTAAGGGATCCACTCTCCCCAGAGTGCTGAAGGTTCGTTCCTATTTCAATCCTAATTAGATTGCTATGGAATGTTCCATGGGAACCACTGAGATGGCAGCCACCTTCAAAAGTCGTGCACAAGCACGTCTTCCCACTGCCTGGGACCGTATACGGCTGATAATGTATATTAGATGGGGTTTTTGGTAAGGGATCCACTCTCCCCCAGAGTGCTGAAGGTTCGTTCCTATTTCAATCCTAATTAGATTGCTATGGAATGTTCCATGGGAACCACTGAGATGGCAGCCACCTTCAAAAGTCGTGCACAAGCACGTCTTCCCACTGCCTGGGACCGTATACGGCTGATAATGTATATAAGATGGGGTTTTTGGTAAGGGATCCACTCTCCCCCAGAGTGCTGAAGGTTCGTTCCTATTTCAATCCTAATTAGATTGCTATGGAATGTTCCATGGGAACCACTGAGATGGCAGCCACCTTCAAAAGTCGTGCACAAGCACGTCTTCCCACTGCCTGGGACCGTATACGGCTGATAATGTATATAAGATGGGGTTTTTGGTAAGGGATCCACTCTCCCCCAGAGTGCTGAAGGTTCGTTCCTATTTCAATCCTAATTAGATTGCTATGGAATGTTCCATGGGAACCACTGAGATGGCAGCCACCTTCAAAAGTCGTGCACAAGCACGTCTTCCCACTGCCTGGGACCGTATACGGCTGATAATGTATATAAGATGGGGTTTTTGGTAAGGGATCCACTCTCCCCCAGAGTGCTGAAGGTTCGAGATCCTTTCTCTATTTCAATCCTAATTAGATTGCTATGGAATGTTCCATGGGAACCACTGAGATGGCAGCCACCTTCAAAAGTCGTGCACAAGCACGTCTTCCCACTGCCTGGGACCGTATACGGCTGATAATGTATATAAGATGGGGTTTTTGGTAAGGGATCCACTCTCCCCCAGAGTGCTGAAGGTTCGTTCCTATTTCAATCCTAATTAGATTGCTATGGAATGTTCCATGGGAACCACTGAGATGGCAGCCACCTTCAAAAGTCGTGCACGAGCACGTCTTCCCACTGCCTGGGACCGGATACGGCTGATAATGTATATAAGATGGGTTTTTTTTGTAAGGGATCCACTCTCCCCCAGAGTGCTGAAGGTTCGTTCCTATTTCAATCCTAATTAGATTGCTATGGAATGTTCCATGGGAACCACTGAGATGGCAGCCACCTTCAAAAGTCGTGCACAAGCACGTCTTCCCACTGCCTGGGACCGTATACGGCTGATAATGTATATAAGATGGGGGTTTTTGGTAAGGGATCCACTCTCCCCCAGAGTGCTGAAGGTTCGTTCCTATTTCAATCCTAATTAGATTGCTATGGAATGTTCCATGGGAACCACTGAGATGGCAGCCACCTTCAAAAGTCGTGCACATGAGCACGTCTTCCCACTTGCCTGGGACCGTATACGGCTGATAATGTATGTAATATGTGTTATTTGACCCGAAGATCCCGTTTCCGAGCTGAAGCTCAGGGCTCGTTCCCCGAGTTAGTTATATGCTTCAAATGAATTATTTAAGTGTTAAATTCTTAATTTTCACCTCTGATGCATCGCAGATATAAGGTAAATAAATATGAGCGCAACTGAAGATATGGTATCAGTAAAATAAATATAATCGACAGTAAAGCTCTCAGTTATGGCTTATAAAGATGTGTGCTGTAGATATGTACGTGAAAACTCCGAAAGATTACAGTTATTCCAAAGAATTAAACAAAAAAAAATGACTATAAAAATTTCGCTGCATCCGTCAAAACAGGTGACACTTGAATTAGACTTCTAAGGAAATCAATTGAAGAATGTACCTCCCTTTCTCTGACCAAGTTAAAAGGTGAAGTTTCCTAAAAAAAAAAAATTGGTTATTTGCCCAGTTTAACTGTTATAGAAGAAAATTTATCTTAAATTCCATTATGTTTGTATTTTCCTTATTGGAACAATATTCCTGCATTATATTTCTTTTAAAATCCATGTTTCTTTCCAATTTGTTTCAAAATTTTTCCGTAAATCTTATTTAGAATGTGGATTAATGCGTGTATGTTGGCAATGGAAGTGTTGAAGGAGTTTAAAATTCCAAAAATTGATGCATAAATATTACTTCAAAAGGTTAATTATTAATATTTCTTTGATACATTTTGTAAAAAAATTCCATTTAAAAAAATTCAGCCTTATTACAATTACATGTCCATTCGATATACGTGCATCGTTAATGTGCATAAATTATAATGTAAATTATTTGTGGGGGTTAGCTAAAAAAATAAGTAGTCATTGGTTCCCATGCGTGTGTGTATAAACTAAATTTTGAATAAAATTATTTTGTGGGGGAAAGCACTAATAATATGACTGGGTTCGATGCGTGATGACGGTATACATACTATTTTTTTTATTGTTTTTTTTTTTTTTTTTTTTTTTTTTTTATTTTCAATTAAAATAAAAAAGTCTTAAACGTAACGGAAAATCCGAATATAATATATATATACATAAATATGGTATATGATTGTAACAAATTAGTTTCATTGAACATTTCAACGCTACCGTGAATTCAGCACTTTGATTATGTTTATTATTGCGATTCTGAAGAGACTTTATTCGGGAACGTAACCCTTGTTAAAATATCACACCGCAACGTAGTGTGGAGCGGATAACGTGGCTAACCGACGATTGGTATAACATAGAAAATTTATGACAATACGTGTTGCGTAATAAGATTTTTATTGTTTTCTATAATTGGAAAAAATAACAATTGATATCATATCATCTAATACAAAACATAAAAGTGCTGGCATTCCTTCTCATCATATAAATTGACACGCTTAGTTCATCGGGCTCGTTTTTCAGAACAAGCCTTCTAAAGTCTGATCTTATCTACACGAATCAAGTTTTCTATTGCCAGAAATACTCGAATTTGTTAAAACGAATATCATGAATCAAACTTTTACTGAAATATAACGTATGTGTTTACGCCGACATTTTAATACAGTGCTTTGAGTTCCTGCATTTCATGGACAACACTGATTATTTGTAAGATTTGTTCCGCCGCTCCTTCAAACGTGAAACGTTTTCTTGGATTCCAGATTAAACAGTACTCTACGGATACCGTGTGATACATTTTGCAAAATGTATATATTATTTATTATTACACTGTACCTTATGCCAGGAATAAATACCTTATCAAAAACAGGATCGCAATTTCTTATGGATACATGCCATTCTAAATATAATTCGTGTAAAAATGAGAAACAGGAAATTTGCCAGTGTGACCAATTGTGTGCATATTACGACGATTGCTGCTTTGATGCTGACGTTATACCAGGAGATGGCACACCGGGTGATACATCAAAGATTTTCTTAGAAGGGGAGACAGTTCAATTCCTAGCAGAGACAACTTGTGAACCAATATTACATCATACAAACAAACGCTTGAATAATAAAGGGGCATTCATGGTGTCATCTTGTCCAGCGACATGGAAAGGGGACAAAACAATAAAAACTAAATGTGAAAATAACACCAATGATGTCTATCTCGACCTTATTCCCGTGTTCGACAGAAACACTAATATAACTTTCAAGAATAGACAATGTGCGACTTGTCATGATATAAGTTCCTTCATACCATGGTTTCTGAATATAACTTGCACCAAATTTTTGTATGCAAACGAGTATAAATCAACAGCCACATTTAAAGACGCAGTTATGCTTATGATAAATAGCAAGCACTGCAGTTACAGTCTTATACCTTCCAGGTATTCCAAACCTCGATATTGTTCCTTTAGATACGAGTACGAACTTTGGGACGTCAAGAAAGAGGTCAATCGCACATCTTGTAACAATCGTGTTTTAAGTCCGTTTATGTACAGAAAAACATATAACGACGGCATGCACATTTACAGAAATTTGCAATGCTATATAGATAAACACGGCACACTGCCCTTGGACAATGGTACTTTGATATGCGATGAAGCCATCAAAACTAACAATCCATTAGATATAACCGTCAGTAAATTGATAGATGTTTCTTCTCTGTTCCATAAACAGCAAGACAAGATACAGTGTAGTGAAACACAAATTCGAATTTCAGATCAGGTAAGAGCATTTTATTACGTTATGTCCACCGGTACACTCGAATATCATGACATCTCGATGATAAGCCTCGGTTAATACCCTCCGCAGTGCAGGATCACGTGATTCAAAAAGATGTTTCACGGAAAGATGACGACAAATCCTTCCTCTTCAGGCATATTTTGGAGAAATGGAATATTATATTTGCAAAGAATCACTGAAATTCATATAATAAAACCAGCTCTATATTGTATTTATTTACAAATCAATATTACCTTTACTGGTTACATTAGTTCACGCGTATTACACTTTTTGTTACTGAGACATAAGAAACAGAGTTTTCGTACATGATCGTAAATGTACATTAAATGTAAGCTATGTATAAATGTGATTCATATATGTTTCATGGACCAAATTTTTATGATATGATTCACAGACAAAATTATAAAGTTCATTATATTTCTTAGTTTTTAAATAATATTTGTGTTATATCGTTTGATTTCAAAACAAGCCGTTAATATGAACATAGAACATAACACATAAAGCCATACCAAACGTTTTAGAGTTCTATGCGGATACTACAATGAATCAAAACATTTACTTTTGACCAAGAAAATAAGCTCGTTGCGAATATGCTTCAATAAAGGGAATTATCATTTTGTGCGATTATATTCCATAATTCAAGACATAACAAGAGGCAAGTACTAAAGCCAAGATAACCTATATCTCTCACATGGTTAATTAAAAAAAAAATCACAAATGCTAAGGTTTACAATTTGAATTCCTCATCATAACACATAGGGTATCCTCGATATTCTCTGAGTTATATCTATCCATGTCTTTATATCAACCTCTTGATCATGTCAAAGCAAAACTGAAGGATCTGTGACAACAGATGAACAGTTGATTTTTTTTCCTTTAACGTACAATAAAATCGGATAACAGTACATTGTAAATGACCTTGGGACTTTGAAATTAGGCGTTGCTCTCTGTCGTCTTCAAAGGAAGGTGCTTATATGAAGAAGAAGAAGTCATTTGTTGACGGATGGATTCCGGATTCCATGGTAAGGTATAAGGTCATAGGTTTACTGGTACAGGTGAAAAACAAAATGATAAATGGAACTTTGTCAGGCTATGATAATGCTTTTATTAGTTATTACATATTACAAATGTTGCCTCTTGGCTTTTTTAATGGATTAATATTGGTAAATATTATAAATTATTTTATATGATAGAGAATTTCCTTAAACGGAACTCGGAACCAACTTCAGCCTCCCCTGACGGTTAACTTTCAGTAAATATAGGCATCATTTTCTGATGCGACACATTTTCTTCTTTTACGTCCAAGATGAAATTTGGTCCTCATTTGGAATATTTCGATCTGCAACACATAAGTGTTTGCCCGTGATTCATATAATACAATTTTGGTCCATGTGAAGCTTATCCGAATCACATCTATGCATCGTTTACATTTATCTGCTTAAAGAAAATGTAAAACAACTTTGTTTTGCAATGGAATCCTACATTGCATTGGCAGATGGTGTGATGCAGGTGAAATAATCTGAAATATCAAGGAATTTGTAAATACATTTTCCAGTGTCATGAATCATCTTCGAGCTACAATTGCCGATCGCAATAATTGTATGGCAGAATGTTCTTATGATACAATATTAAACAGTAAAACATATACCAATGGAGATATTGTTCAGGCTATGAATTACAAGAATTGAGTGGAAATACAAGCTGTGATGCCTGTGAGTTATAAACCTGAAGTGGCAGAATATGTCGCGATCTTTCCGAAAAACATGTATTTTTTAGGTCACGTGACCATCTACCGTGATCGTTAGTATATCTCATGCTTATTTTCAAAACTGGCCTAATTTCAATTCTGTCTTATATTCGAAGTCATATATCCTGTATGACATTTCCAGTCCATCTTATTTTCGAGACCTTTCATCGGTCTTAAAAATTAAAACAAAAATAGATAAAATACCGTCTAAACTTTATGATGTTACTAATTTTACAAGGATTCCAAAGCTTACTGTCAAGTGTAGGTTATTTTCAAAGCCGGGATATATTCAAAATATTTTTCAGCATTAGTCTCAATACTCTTAGGGTTTATTCAGTCATATACAAAAATGGAAGAATATTCTTCATACGCTACCGACGAATCAAGGTCACAGTGGTCAGATAGGCTAAAATTTAAATGACTTTCTCTTAATTGCCAAGAGGCCTACGGACCTGATATTTGTCTTATAACATGATGGGATGAAAGACTAACATGTTTGTTCTAATGAATGACCTTGACCTCCATGCAAGGTAGGTCACAGGGGTCAAATAAGTTAAAATTTGTTAACGACTTCTTCTTAATAACCAAGAGGCCTGGAGACCTGTTATTGGGCCTTTGACATGCTGCGAAGAAGGGCTACCAAGCTTGCTCAAATTGATGACATTGGCATTCATTCAAGATTATTGGGATAATATAGGCTAAAATCTTCAAACGATAACCAAGAAACCAAGAGAACTCATTTTGGGCGCGAAGGGCTACAAAGACCCTTCAAATGAATTACAATGACATTCATGCAAGGACATAGGTCATATAAACTAATATGCCCGTTGGGCTCTTGTTACAATATGAATGATTACGGGTTAGTAATTTTTACACAACATGTTTATATTTTAGATTGGATGCCAGACGCTGTACTGTCCTAACGACAAGGAACCAATTGATGGTACGTGTGTTCTTGTGAAATACAAAAACAATGGCATCTTGTTAGATTTGTTGTTTGAAATAACTGATGCTCTGACAGATCACAGTGAAGTATTTGGTGTAGTTTTTGAAATCATTGCTAAGAAACTAAACCAAAATTTAATTCCACCTCAGCATGGCTCTTTTCGACAATTCCTCAAGATGAACAAGATAGTATCGGGATTTTATATGGACTCTATGTTACCGTGTACTATAATGACATTCCGACTTATATTACATAAAAGACAAAACAGTACGGCAACTGTTGATTCTATAAGAACAAGAATTAAAAACGCGTTTATAAATCATCAACAAAATTTGTCGAATGGAGTTTATATTAAACATTTAGATGATGTTGGCAAATCTTTTTGCGTGTGCAATGAATCAAATAAAAGTCCGTTATACGTTTTAGATTCATGCGATACTGCACTACCTTGTCCAGCCGTTAAAATATATAAGGGCGCAAATTATTCAAACCATTCAGAAGATACCTACTTAGGTAATTCGTCATCATATCACCAATATTTCTTTTTAAATGGAACTATATTGGACCCAAAAGATATTTTACAAGTCTCTGGAAACTATTTCATTTGTGTAGAAACACTCCTATCAAAATACCAAAACGTCAATAACAATACTAATAGCCTGTCTTATATTAGATACGTCACTAATATAGTCTGTACAAGTCTATCTATAATATCGCTGATCTACTCACTGTTTCAGTACTGTAATATTCCATTTCTACGACAGGGCAAGTCTGAACTTTTGTTTCTTCTTAAGCTTTATCTACTATTTTCCCAAATTGCCTTCTTATTACTGTCTCATATAACTTTATCAGTACACATGTGTGAATGGGTCGGGGTATTACATCATTTTGTATGGATTGGTACATTTATTCTTATGTTTCTTTGCCCTTTCCGCCTTCAATCTGAAATGAGAAGCTTAACAATAATAAGTAGATCAAAACGGAACTCAGAAACAGGTAAATATATTTTGACTGGAATGGTTTTAAATATAGCTGTTGTTTTAATCACCAAATTATTCAATTTGCTTTTGGCACCAACAACAAACTGGTATGGAGGACAAATATGTTTCATTTCAAATGTAGGTGTTTTGATGTTAGCATTCGTCGTGCCTATATCAATTTTGCAATGCGGAAATATTATGTTGTTTTTCGTAATTGTGTATTATATACGTACGACTGCAACAACCAGCAACACTTGTTTTTACAAATCATTAAATGTTATTTTGCTGAAGATTTCGTCATTGATGGGTTTTAGCTGGATTATTGCACTAATTGCTGTATTTCTTCAAATTGATTTGTTCCTGGTCATCAGTGAAAATATAGTAAGTCTTCAAGGAACTTTTCTTGCTCTTAGTTTTTCGTGCAATACACGCATTTTAAATTTTTACCTCGAGAAACGTTGGAAAAAACAAAGCTTTCAGTCATCGAAAAGTAATTCGACAAGTTAAACTAATAAACTTAGTATTTTAAAATATTATCATATTGAAGACTTACTTTTGATAATATTATTATGAGCTGTCTATAATTTGCTACCAATCATAACTGCATGTATATAATGAAAATGTTGGCCTCCTAGTATCAAGTTCCTGTTCCCTATTCTATATGGTGTTGATGCCACCATTTGTAATTTCAATTCTACACATAAAGTTTCATATAATTACTGAAACAATGTTTTAATTAAGTTCGTGTATTTTTGTGTTTGCAATGATTGGTGTGTAGTACTTTGTGTCATTTTGATGTAGTCTAATAGAATCGAGCTTCTCACTGTATAACATGAACTCGTTGTTGTGTAGAAACCTCATTATTTCTTTGGTTTCTGTGAAATGACGTCATAATATAGATGATAACAGGTCCATAAAGAATCGTTGATAAGTAAATAAAACTGCAGAAATTAATTCAATCATTGAAGTTACCAACCGTTTTTAAATAAAAAAACAAACGTTTGAATCCATATGAAGTTAAAATTAGTAGCATTGATACTTACAGAAGGTTAACTGACTCGAACCTAAAAAAAATAACCTGAAAATGATGAAAAAAACACAACAAGAAAAGACCCTAAAGGGACCTTGACACCCACCATTAAATTATCTCTGTTTTCCCATTCTTTCCTTTTTTCTGTTGAAAAGTTGTTGTCCTATGTAACATCTGACCTAGGACAGCCAATACACAGGTATGGACATGAAAACATTATTATATAAATGAAATCGAGTTAGTGGTACCGTTAAAAGAAACGAATTTCGCTTTAAAAAATTGTCGTTCTAAATTGAACGAAAATCGTGATTGAGATACATCCTAACAACTTGACACCTTGTAATATTTTAGAATGTAATATTTACAGCTTGCACTGACTTCGACCTGTTTTCTGGTATTATCATAATCAGTGTATAATGATAGTTCAACACGAGCGGCGATTATGTTTTAACGGGAATAGTCGCTGGCGTAGCAAAGTAGGGTCATGACCCCACTTTTAGGGTTATTTACAATAAACGGTATGCGTAAACGCATAATTATACCGATACATATTTGAAGGGGAACAATCATTATTTGTATTTTTTTCTAGATTTAAAATTAGACTAATATTATCGTAATTCATTTTGGTTGGATATGATTGCTTGTGAATATCTGTATTATTCAATTTAGTATCTTCACAGGATAGCTACCTGCTTGAACTAGAATGCACTATCATTATATGGCACGAATGTGTACCTGGGTCAATGTGTACATGTATGTACGCTAGTAATTGGTGAGGTTGATTTCGGTCATGTCACTTGATAAGCCTGCGACAGTGTGCCAAGCGAAGAGCGACAGCGCGACAATGCGTGAAGCGAAGAGCAACAATGAGCGTTGCGACAAACACACCGTCGCATGACGCATTATCGCTCTTCGAATGGCGCACTGTCGCATGGCGCTTTGTAGTCATTCGCGACCCCGCCATGCAACAGTGTGATAATGCGCCATGCGAGGAGCGATGCAACAACTATGCGACAATGCGCCATGCGAGGAGCGATACAACAACAGTGCATCAAACCAAGCGCGACAATTGTGGAAATTACTCGTATCCGGAAACGATGACGTGACTGTACGTTAAACCCACTCAACTTGACAGTGCGACAATCGCCAAGCACCAGTGGGACAATGCTGTAAGCAAAATAGAGGACAGTGGGATAATGGCGAATTGTTGCACTATCGCTCTTCACTCATTGCATTGTTACATGACCTATTGTCGGAATGTCGCATAGCGCATCGTCGTACTGTTGAATGGTAGGTTTGCAACTGACAACAAAGCCCAATGACAGTGTGTTTATCACATGGCGCATTATCCCATGACGCTTGGTGCATTGTCGCATCAACCACAATAATATTCGGTTCGACGAACCACACTAATGACTAGAGTACAGTTCCGCTAATTAGGGCTTTTCACCATGTTGGTGAAAAGACCTATTGTTTTTGTTCTGTTTTTTATTATTATTATTATTACAAGCTAACCGATACTTACATTATATATATCATTGGCTTCTTAGGTAAAATATATGTTTTCGTTTAAATATCACATACAGTGTATATAACAATAATGACAATAAAAAAGCTAACCGAGTTTTATAATTTGCGTGCCCTTGTGTTTTGGCTGAGGTGACCAAGATTGTATTTTATGGTCTCGGAATAGCAGTTCCGACTGCTTGTTTTACACATGTTCATAGAAATTTAACTGTTGAAAACAGATATATCTAGATTTAATATCCCATAAAAAGTTGCATAATATAAGACCACGATCGAGAGCATCGTGGGTAGCGATAGGCCAAGGACATCTCCTTGCAGGCGGTGTATGGGAATTTGCAAATTATTTAGTCTAGATGAAATAAATGTTTATTCTTATTACTGGTTTATGTAAATAATGAATGTTCTTGCAATATTTCAAACGTTGGACATTTTTATTTTGCTAAAATTAATATCGATGCTGCTATCGTTTATGCGAGGAGATGAGATGAAGAGGTTTTGCCGAGTCATCTCGGTTTTCCCTGTCGACACCAAAATAAAACTTGTATTGTAAGATAGTGACTGTGTATTCTGTTTATCCTGCAACTTTTTCATTATATATACAGAAGATGGTATTCAAAACGAAAGCAAATTGCCTGTTATTTCCACGATTTCACTCAAAGCGAAACGCTTCTTTGATGATCAAGAAAAGATGCATTCACTAAACCGAATGAGTGTGTACTCCTTTTGACTACCGTGGGAAATATGTAAGCGACGTCATTCCGGTGATTGTGACGTCACTGTTTGGCGGGACTGACTGCCGTTTCATTCACTCCTACTAAAAGTGACGTCACTGGAATGTTCGGGATCAAGTCATCAAATTTAGAAATTGAATCAAACGAAAGAAATTAAACATTTATTTACTGACATCGTAAGATTTTCCTATTGCATATATTACAGGAAATTCTTATAATCCGGTATCGAGTTCTGTGCCCGACTAATGTCGATATTAGTGCTGAAAATGCATTGTTTCTTGATATTGTTCCGCTTCTTTTGTTGACTTTAAATTCGTAAAATGAACTTAACCCACGAAGGGCGTCAGAACGCTTGTTTTCAACGGGAATAAACACCGTAGTGATAAAGACCTTCCAAGTATGGCAAAACTGAATATATGGATCGGGGAAATAGGGACACAAAAAGTCGATTTTCTCCAAAAGTAAGTAAGTTACACTACATTGATTTTGCTGGAACACTTAAAAAATCGTTCTGATTTCAGAACAATTGGAATTATGAAGAAACCTCTTACAGTATTATTATTATTATTATTATATATAATGTAAGTTAATTATTATTCTTCTACACTTTTTTTGTGTCCAAAAGATCTTCAAAATGGTAAGAGGTATGTCAATGGCCTTATTGTTATATTATATGGCATGAGTTGAAGGGATGACAGCAACATTTTTAAGTAGGTCAGAAATCCAAGATGGCCGCCATGACGTCATACCTAAAAAGTTTAAAACAGCCATAACTCAAAAATCGTTTAAGATACAGCAAATATTTTTGATGTTTTATGTAGATCGTATAAAAGACTAACTTTCATTCAACAACAGCAATTAGGTCAAAGGTCAAACAAAAAAGTTCGCTATGGGGTCAAAGTTCGCGAATTTTGATTTTTTTGATTTTGCAAATTTTCATTTTACATATCGATGCCGAATGTCATTCTGATGAATTTGGTGTCTTTTATTTTTCGGCAGCACTTCCGGTTAATGCTGTATATCATTTTGAACAATCCTTTGCTAAATTCCCGCCAAAATGCTTAACATTAGATATTGTCGAACCCTATGACTAATATAGTCTGCAATTGCTATAGAAAAGATCCCTCTAATGTTATCTAACGTTTGATATGATTTTCATCTTCATCAAAAAAACAAAATGGCCGCTATGACGTCATATCTTAAAATTTAAAAACGCTTATAACTCACTAACAGTTCTTTTCACAGATTTCATCCAATAATATATTTTGCAGATAATCTTAAGCGTAAATTTTTTCTCTCTACATGTAATTACAAAAAAAATGGCAACTTCCGGTTTTCGGTAAGGGTCAAATGTTAAATGTCCTGTTTTTAACAATAAACTTGAAAACCTTTCTCCTGAAGTTCTGTAAGGTCTAGGATCTTCATATTTCATATATAAGATGTCCAGGGGATGGGCTATAAAGTCAGATACTAGGAATGACCTTGACCCATATTCAAGGTCACAGGGATCAAATACACATATCATAAATAAATTGTTTAAATTGCCATAACTAACTTATCGTTGGTTTTACGGCTTTCATGCAATTATGTAATTTGAAGATAATCTACAGAGCAATATTTTTCTAATAATAAGTTGTTATAACAAGAGATCCCAGAGGGATCTTGGCGCCCACCATTGAGTGAACTTTATTGGATCTTTGTAAGACTGATCTTTTCTCTGCTTTTCCTTCCTCCACCTGTCGGCCATGTTGTTTTCCGATTGGTCCCAAAATGCAATATGCATAACTAGGGACCAAGGGGAACCTACAAATGAAATTTCAGAAAGATCCCTTTAGTACGTTCTGAGAAATAGCGATAAGAAACTTCAAATGACAAAATCCAAGATGACGTTAAGGCGTATTCGATCTCGTTATCATTTGCTCGAACGAATTTGGAAATACATGTATGAATTGGATTAAGATGAGAGTTCTCTTCGGCTGATCAAACTTCATGCAGATCTTCACTAAAACACTTTTATTCAGGGCTGAAAGTCAAGGTCATTAATTGGTTACAACTTCAAAATCCATGTTTTACCTAGTTCTTAACTTACCTGGCAATGACGGTATTGTAAACTAAATATAGTGAAAAGCCCGCCAAATTGTCTATGACAATTTCTAGTTAAAATTGTATTTCTTGTAATTTGCACCTTCAAGAACTCTAATAAAACATACAATGTGTGATTAATGACGCTTATATATGATGGTTCAGATCCATGAAAGAACAAACAGGAAGCTATCCACAGACTACACTGAACAATACACGTTAAGACATTTACAACCAATGAAATACAACCAAAATAAATTACGATATCATTACTCCAATAATTGATTTAGAAAACTCATAAGAAATAATAATTGCTCCCCTTCAAATTCGTATGCGCATACGTATACCGTTTATTGTAAATAACCCTTTTGGTGGAAACTTATGAATTATTCGACTTTAAGTAGCTGTTTAATCAAATTCGTTGACGATGAGGGGAAAGAAAAAATATGGCTATTTTTTATAAAAATGTGGAACTATCGCGAGAATAAATAACACTAATTTGTGTGAAAAATTGTAAATTATTATATTTACAATATGGTCAGTACACAACGCACATATATGTGTAGACACTGCAGAGTACCTACAATATGGTCAGTACATAAGACAAATATATCTGTTGACACTGCAGTGTATCTACAATATGGTCAAGACATAACACACATATATCTGTTGACACTGCAGTGTATCTACAATATGGTCAAGACATAACACACATGTATCTGTAGACACTGCATTGTATCTACAATATGGTCAAGACATAAGACATATACATGTGTAGTCATTGCAGTGCAATAGAATATCGTAAATACATAAAACATACATGTATAGACACGACAGTGTACATGTACATGTATCTACACTATGGTCAATACATAATTTAACACAAATACATATGCATGTTTGTAGACATTTCACTTGTATAAACAATATGGTCAAGAGATAACACACATATATATATGTAGACACCACAGTGTATCTACAATATGGTCAAGACATATCACATATACATGTATGTACACACTGTATGCAGTGTATCTGCAGTATGGCCAAGACATATCAAATATACATGTATGTACATGTATGTACAGTGTATGCAGTGTATCTACAATATGGTCAAGAGTCAATAACACACAAGTATGTGCATTAAATGTAGTCCGCTAAACCTGCCTATATTATTATAATAAGGCTTCTTTTTTATTTTGCCAAATATATAGACAAAAAAATTTATTAAAAAAAGCCTAACAATATAGACAGTTTTAGTGACTACATTACATGGTATCTACAATATGGACAAGGTATACATCACATATACACATATATGTACGATGCATTTTTTGCAAATGTATATAGATGTATATGTGGGAAAAAGTGAGGGCTTCTACCATAATATATATATATATATATAAGGTTGTCTTTTTGGTAACCAAGCAATATAGAACTGGACATAGAACACACAGATAATAAATGATTAATAGAGATGGTTTGTATTTCTATCAAATATAGAATATGTATATGCGTTTTTGTCTTTAAAAAAATAACATGCAAATTATTATGAGTACATATACATGTAGAATACACAAATTTTGTCAAGTCTTTGTCTGCTTGTCTTTTACTCTGTATTCATTTATTATCTTGATGGATATTGATACTTTTGTGTGGATAAACTAAAGAAACTGGCGTACACTATGAGAGTACCGCATTGCATTTTTTATTGTGTACAAATATATATTTAGATACATTATCTAAACATCTTGATAAATATTTGTAAGCCAGCTTGCTACAATGACATACATGTTATGATGTTGGTTTTTGGCGTTCCAAAAAATTGAAATGATCTGAGTATGAATATAAATATTTAATATTATAAACAGTAACATGTCAAACAAACGATTTTGCAACACATTACCAGTGTTCAATCTACGATTATTTTTCGTGGGTCCTTTTCAATGGTTTTTGTGAAAACAATGGGTCCCACAGTGTTACAGATACCCATTCCCAGAAATTTCATGGGTCCTTTTAAAATTCTGTGAGTCCAGGACTCGGGATGCGCATGTAGATTGATCACTGATTACATTTTTTTTCGATATTTTAGTCAACTGGAAGCCCGTGAAAATGGTTCTATCAGTGTAAAATCGCATTTTTCCGTAGTATATATTTTGGTTTCCATGGTAACATTTTTTACGCAAAAGATTAATGGATTTGATACCAATTCTGATCACGTTCTCTTTTGAAATTAATATGAAAGGTAAAAGATCACCAAGCCTGTTAAATATAGAACAAACTTTCTCTAGATGAAGCAAGACATGTGAAACACTAATTTAAGCATTTTAAAAAATCATCGGTTTTTAATTTTGTTGGTAACCATGGTAATATTCAAAATTAAATTGAAATTATGGCATTCGATAAAATTTTTTAACCTTTCTGCAATAATATACTTGATTGTTAGGTTGATAAATTGACATCTAAATAACTTTCATTGTCTTAAGAGTTATAAATGTAAGAAACTTTAACTTTTTTGTAAAAGTCCAAAATTTCGGTTGCTATGGTAACGTAGTTAATGTGAAAACACCATTTTTCTTACAAAATTTGAAAAGGTTGTGATCTGAAGTTTCTAAATATATATGGGTTGATTACCAAAAATATTGCTGCAAAAGGGTGAAAAATCACTTTGAAAGAAAATGTCAGATTTTCGAGAACTCTGCTATAAATTCTTGGGAGTTAAGGGGTTAAGGTTATGAGGGTATAATGATAATGAAGCCCGTGTAAAGTTTATGTAACCTGGCTTCGCCGTGGTTAAATAATTGACACATGCTCCATTATCATTATACCCTCATAACCTCAACAAAATAAAAATATATTCCTTAAATATTCAATGTAAAATTCAATCGTATCTTAAAGACAAAAAGATATTCAAAGAATAAATTCTAGAGTAGTACTCTCTGAGAAAATGCAAAGTTAGGAATTGTTAGCAAAGATTTGCACTAAATTTAAAATGATAAAACGTTGTATTAAAGCAGAATTTGTTCCTATAAATGGCATGACTAATTCGATTTCATTTATGTAATTATGCTCTGGTTCTATTTTTACCATTGGAACGGATATTATAGAACGATGAATCTAGTTAGTCATATAATAGGAAAAAGTCTTCGAACAGCAAATATTGTAGATTTCATAGTGTTGTAGTTATCACATAATGATGAACATACTGTTTTGTTGTTTTGACTATGTTCTTCCTAACATATTGGTATATCATAACAATTGCTATGTTTATTCAGTAATTGATTATTTAAAAAAAGATTTAGCTCCCTTGCGAGTAGGTATTGATTGTGACGTTATTATTTTCTGAGCGCCATTCACGTCGCTTTCTCCGAAATGAATGACGTAACGCTTCCAAACATATAAAGTTGCAATCAATACCTACCCGTATGGGCATAAAACTCTGTATAATGCATATACAGAATATGTCCTTGGAGTTCGTTTCCAAATAAGATTAAAGATGATAATAATTGTGTATGTTAACATTGCGTTATGTTTATGTCCAGCATTGTTTTGTTTTGTTTAAGTACGCACGCACACATACAAGCACGCACGCACGAACCAAACAATTCAAATGTGGAATAATTTGAACTATCTTTTGATAATTGTCACAATTTGTATGTGACAGCTTCCTAATAACATAGATGGTTATTTATGAAAATGACAAAAACAGGTAAAGCGTAAGGTATTTATCAAGGAAAGGTCATTCAGGATATAAAAAACAGCACTTCCCTGTGAGTAAATGTATCATTATCTAAATTATATTTTGAAATGTAATACGATAATGCAAAACACCAATTCATCTATACCCGTTAATTTCCTATGGTATTGGGGATATAGACGTGCGTCGTAAATCCTATACGATAGTTGAAAATTTACGGATATGTTTTTACACAGTCATAACCTAAAAGCAAAATTACTTGTGGAGGGTTGTTAATTCGTTTGATTAAATAAGCGTCCCTTTGACAACCATGGTCATTTTAGGACGACCTCCAATGTATGTGATTTGTTGCGTGTGTGAAGTGCATGGTGCGTGTTTTCGGAGACTGAGGTATATATTCGTGTTGTGTCGACAAGTGATAGACTTGCCCATTTAGAGTGCTATCCTACTGAAGCATGTTAAACAAGCATTAATGAAAATCTAATATATAATAATATAATAATTTTTTCTTTTTTTTTATTATTATAGACCCAATATCTGTCCGTATTAGGTCACTAACAAACTGTATAACTAATGATAAACACCGGATACTTGAAGATAAACGTTACATGCCGATATATGCAGATAAAGTATGGTTATAACACAGTATGGTTGTAGATAGCTGTAAATGCTGAAAGTACAGAAAGAAAAAACAAATTTTCTTACAATTGTTAACAAAGAGGTCATAAGTGTAGGCATGAAATTGAATGCTGACATTGTGACAAAACAAAGGGAGGAATCACTTAATGTCCTAAACAAATTACAATTGATTTTACTTACATTGTTATGGCACGTCACATATTTGTACAATAAAGGCATACTAGATTCAGTTTAAGACGTGTGTTTTTAATCTTTAAGCGTTTTTCATCTTTTTTGCACATGGCGCGCGGCAGCGTGAGTAAAATCCAGACCCGGGCTTGTGAAGTTCCGGGACTCCAAGCCACGCCGTTCAGCGGCGTCACACCCCCCGCCTGGCGTCATTGATGCCACACATCGAGTAATCGGTCTTACATAAGTCACCTTTTGTCCATTCCTAACTACTTGAAGTTCAAATTTGCAAACTCTTCCATCGTTGCTCGGAAAAGTACGAAGAACTTGTCCTAGAGGCCAGTCGTACTCAACTGTACCTTCCTCTTTCAGTAGAACAACATCTCCTTCCTTAATGTTGCCTTTAATCTCGAGCCATTTTCGTCTCGACTGAAGCGAATGTAGATATTCGATCTGCCATCTTTTCCAGAATTGGTTCGCTAAAATTTGCGCATGTTTGCAAGTTGATTTATACGCGTCCGTGATGTCGATTTCCTCAAATGGTCCCAAGTCCACATCCAATTTCAGAGTTAAGAGAACTGACAGAGATAACACAGATAGTTGCGAGGGGTCGACCGACACGGGCGCGATAGGTCGACTGTTGATAATCGCTCATACTTCACACATAAATGTACTTATAATGTCAGGAGTAAGATTCCGTCGTGATTCTGACACGATGATTCCTTCGAGAATCCTCCTTGCTGTGCCGATGGCTCTCTCCCACACACCGCTCATATCCTATGCATGTGACGGTTTGAAGATCCATGTAGTACCTTTTTCTACCAAGAACTTCGTAAAAGTAGGACTTTCGACATTTACGGTGTTAATTTGAAGTGCGTCTGTACTGCCGACAAAGTTAGTACCTCGGTCAGAGTAGAACTGTGTCCTTTTCCGCGCAATGAGACAAAACGACGAAGAGCATTGATAAACGGCGCTTAAGACATTTTCTCTACAAGTTCTATGTGCCCGGCTCTACTGGTCATACAAGTGAAAAGTATCGCCCATCGCTTAGCATTAGCTGCACCACTACGTGTTTTTCTAGTCGAAACTTGCCACGGACAAAAGGTGTCAACACCTACGTAGGGAAACGGTTCCAGTTGACTCCTTAGGGAACTGTCTACAAGCTCCGCAGCTCCGTATCTATCGTTTAGTCGATTCCAAATCATTTAAACCCCTTCAGACGGGTTTTCCACATTAGCTTGACGTATATCGCGCCGGACAAGAAGTTGTAGCTCTTCGAAAAGAGAAACCGATAGATCACACACAATGGATTCATTTTCCATGCATTATATGCTTCTGGTTCATCGGTAAAATTGGTAAATATTGAAATCATAAACTCTTTCTTCATGACTCGGCTTCTTTCTAATCCTGACTTCCTCTCATTGATATTCAGTAAAATATAATTGATCTATTTATTTCCGAACTTAAAACTTGTGCTATTTCCTCCTTCATTCGATCTCCCTCTACTTTAACTTTGCGCTTTTATATACTATTATGTATAATTTAAAAGTATCATAATTATATAGTTGCTTTTGTATGTATATAGATGTATATAATATCTAATATATAGCTGAGTGTATATGATGTGTACCTGGTAAACAGTAGAAGGTATCCAGAGTGTGGAATGCATCAAGTATGATTTTATTTATATAATACATCTAACTTGTTTCTGTATGCATGTGCTAAACATAGAAAGTTATTTCCTGTATATGTGAGTCTATTGAGTGTATTTGAATATTGTATTCAATAAAAACCTTGAATAAAGTGATAATTATAAAAAATGACTTTTGTAATCAAATGATGATGATATCCTGAACATTGATAAGGGTCATATTATGCAAAAATATCTTTGTTTATAACATTACCTATGAATTAAAATAATTTTACAAGACATTCAGAGAGATTCAACGAAATAAATTACTATTCCTGACAAAGCACAACACTATCAAATATATCTTTAGAAATATTAATATCATGTCTGTCAGGGTCATGTAAATATCATAACTTTATGTCATGTTTCATGTGTGTATTCCATGTCAGTTAGACACTTTATTTCAAGTGTTTCACTCTAAATTATATTCCAAATCTAGCCTTAGGAAGAACATTTGGTCTAGATTTCTCGAAACAAGTTTGTTTTTTTTGAATATAGTGAACAACTAAAAAGAAAATTTGCATAATGTAGCTTCATTTTTGTTCGTTACGATTAACATTATAAGTTAAAAAAACTAGGGTCATTGAAGTATTTGCTAGGTTTAAGATATGAAATTGTCGAAGGACCCGGAAACCAATCTGATGTCATTTCCTGGCAAGTAGCCCACAGATGGGTTAGAAATCACGGTCCAGCGGTTGGATGGCTTGTTGTAACATGAAGAATACTAATACGATATAATAATATTTCAAAGAAATAATAGTGTTGGAAGTCAAAGTAAGAGAGAAATAAACGTATGCTTGTAGTACTGAAATTGTGCTGTTATTGAACCTTTATTCAGAAATCATGATACAGGCAATTCTGATGCCAGTATGAGGAGTATGGTTAAATCTGAAATTACAATGTAATTTGTGAATATACTTATCGGTTGTTTAAAAATGTGCAGGTACCAATTAAAGGTATATTTACACATTCATAAACTGATAACCTAAAAATAACCAGATTATAAACATACTATATAAACACCCAGAAACATGTTAGATAACTCTCTTATGCCTAAACTGCACCACCTTTCCTACATTGTGACAATTATGAGGAAATGGAACCGATACACGAACAAATTAGTCCAATATAAACCTATAACCATATAGCTAAATCTAATACATATGCGGCTACAGCTGCTTAAACCATATTGTACAGCTCTGACACATCAGTCGATATCACCGAAATATAAAACAGATACAGTTTAGAGTCTACACGGTGTTGATTTAAAGTTATATTTCATGCGAATATCACCGTAACGAGTTGTTGCTTAAACATTTGATATTTGGACATGGACATGTAACTTGATAGTTTAGCCCCCCCCCCCCCCCCCCCCAAAAAAAAAAAAAAAAAAAAAGCTATACGAGAGAATCTAGGGATCATATGGCTGGTTTTGAATAAAGCACCTTCGCAATCACCGCCATGTACAGAACCTTCGAGTTTTGTTGGAATTCCAAATCGTATGCCGTGACTGACGTCGACACGACCTGCACGTGGTGAGCAAGGTAACAAGCGTCAGCGCACGTCAAAATGTGTTTTTTTTTTTTTTTTTTTTTTCCTTCTGGCTACTATGAGCAAATCATGTATGTTGGTATATGTCCACGGAATGAGTCATGATTTTCTAATTCACACATCGCCGTATCAAATATTGAAATGTGATAACATTATTTTCTTTGTATATCCACTTTACTGAGGTTGACCACATCTTTTGTTTATAAAAAACTGTTTACATTTTCTCTTGGTTTCACAACTCTCGTGTCCCTTCGAGATAAAAATGTGTATAACACTTAAACAGTTTTCACTATGACAAAGAGAGCAAAAGTTATAGACCATACAAATTTAAACAGAAATACTATTGCAAAATTGCCATATGTAATATAATTGATCTTTTAACATTAAACTTTGACATTATTGCTATCATCCAGAACTGACGTCGCGGCCACGTGTTCGCGTGTTTTTTGCAAGTTCACTCACATACTTGGGCCACAAGTTCGAGTGTAGCGCAAGGGAGATAACTCCTACATAATTTTAGAGTAATACTCCTGATTGTTTATTGCTTTAAAATCACTTTAAATCCTTTTCAATAACAAAATATCCTACGATGACATCTAAGGAACTCGCCGCCTCCTCTCGTTTTCGTTAATACTCATAAATTCGATGCTCGCATTATTGGATCTATCCTCAAGTCAAATGTTAACACCAGTCCATATAATGAATAATCGATCAAGATGCCACAGTGAAGTAAAAGTTGTCCCCCTTGCTTCTGAAAGGCACATAGGCGCTAGCTCCTTTTTACCTGTGAACTGTTACTTGTCGTCGAGGTTTATTATCATAGGCGATTGTCGCCTCTCTGACCCATCACAGTATTTCTTACTTCCGGTTCCGGTTGGTCGGAATAACAATCTGGACAGAATTTGATTTCTTGTAGTTCATTTAGGAATGATTTAAATTGGTTCAAGGTAGGAGATGGCACTTCTTCTTCAGATAGGTTGTTCCATATGTTATTGTTCTTTGGGAAAATGCGAATTTCCTGACATTCAATCTGTAGTAATTTTTTGATAGCCTTTTGGGGTTATCTCTAGTTCTGGTTTCATTATTCAATAATAGTAAGTTGGTTTTGTCATAAAGGTCGATTTGATTAAGAATCTTGTAAATCACAACCATGTCCATTCTGGGGCATCTATATTGGAGTGATGGCAGTCCTAGGACAAGGAGTCTTTCTAAATATGGTCTGTAGTTAATGGATCTAATCAGTTTAGTAGCTCGGCGTCGTACACTTTCTATGATCTGCGTGTCTTTAATATCATCATCCAGACTGGTGTCCAACAAGTGATTCATTTTAATTTAGGAAAGTGATTTGGTCCACATGTCTAAATGTTCTCCTTATTACTGCTAGAATTGTGTTTGCCTTTTTTTACAGCTGATTGAATATGGGGTGTAAACATCAGTTTATTGTCTATCACTACCCTGTCCTTTTATTCAGTCACTTCTTGAATGTTTGTTAGAGTTCTTTCCACATCCATGTAATAAGTTTTACTGTGTGATGGCCTAAGTGTAGATATTCGCATTTTTTTAAGCATTGAATTTGAGTGTTACCAGTCTCTGGACCACTTCACGAGTCTGGCTATGTCTCTATGAAAGTTATCCTCCTCTTGTTTTGAATTTACGTTTTCATGTAACTTGGTGTCGTCAGCAAAAATCTTGACTACATTTTGACAACTTCTGGTAGATCGTTTATACATGTATAAATTAAGAATAATAAAGGTCCAAGTACACTCCCCTTTGGCATTCCGCTAGTAACAGTAGTCCAGTTTGAGTGTTCACCACTAACCACAACCCTTTGTTTTCTGTCGTGTAGAAAGTCTTTTATCGATAGTAGAAGATTATTACTGATTGCATATAGCTTACCAATTTCTTAAGTAGCCTTTCATGGGAGACGGAGTCGAAAGCTCTTTGAAAGTCTAAATACAATACGTTCACACTTTTTCTTGAATCCACGGCTGCAATCCAGTTTTCTATTTTTGTTCGAGATTAATATGATTCTCAATTTTGCATGTTAAAGAATATATACAAATGTAAATTAAACTCCTTCTACAAATATATGGATTTAATGAAATGAAAATAACATTTATACATAATAATAACAGTTATAAAAAAGACGAAGACGAAAGAAGTATTTTCAATAATGAAAAGAACAATCTTTAAACATCATTGACGAATAGATTATTCATACATAAATATGCATTTTCCTGTAAACTTTGGAGGAGTGTCAATTGCCCCCCTCCCCTGATGGCCATGACCGATAAGCATTGTTTTTTTTGTACCCGGGGGTTAGGAAATCAAGATATGACGTGTGATTAAGGTCAGGTCGGAGTCACTTGTGAGTTATGGGGGGTTAAACAGGGGAAGCAATTTTCTGTTTTGTCCCGTTTTGATGGAACAAAATTATATTTTTGAACGTTTTTTATGATTTATAATGCATTTCTATGTTAAAAATAAAACATTTTGGAAAATATAACTTAGTGTCAAAAAATAGGTCACAGTGACCTAATTTTGTAAATTGTTAATTATGTGAAAAAATGTATCTGGTACCATAATATACCAGAAAAAAGTTACATATCATATTAAATTGCATCTAACAACACATATTTTTTATTATAAACTTAGGCAAAAATCTATTGTGAATGAGATGGAATAAGGGTGGGGGAGCAGGCGGGGAAGGATTTTTTTTTTAATATATTTTAAACTTTAAAACACCAATAAATGTATTGCTATGTTCAGAAGTAAGATAAACTGACTCGAATAGTATATTTTTTCTTAAATAAATCGCATTTGAGAGAATGTAATTATATATAATCCAATGCATATCTAAAACATTTACAAAATCATTATTGCATTTGAAAATTTTATAGTAAAGTGTTTTAGCAAGTATATGACCTCTGAACATAAGCAAAACATTTATTGGTGTTAAAAAGTTTCAAAAATAAAAAAATGAGATGGATTTCTCCCTGCTCCTCCTTCCCAATCCTTTCTAATCCACATCATTCTTTGCCTAAGTTTATAATATGCAAATATATTGTTCAATGCAATATGATATAATGTATATAGCATTTTGTCAGGAATGTTATGGCACCAGATGAACTTAATTCTTAAATAATTGACATTTTACAAAATAAGGTCACTGTGACCTATTTTGACACTAAGTTATAATTTCCAAAATCTTTGAATTTTAACATATAAATGCATTATAATTCATAAGAAAAAAGAATTAAAATATATAATTTGCTTCGAACAAAACGGGACAAAACAGAAAATTGTTTTCCTGTTTAACACCCCCCCCCCCCCCCCCCCCCCCATTACTTACAAGGGACTCCGACCTGAATAATATGTCATATCATGATGTCCTAACCCTCGGGTTTCTGTAAACAAAAAATAATATTTATCGGTCATGGCCACCAGAGGGCCCACATTGACACTCATCATTTGTGACCGATGTGGTTGGCTATGAACTGATATTAATACATTAAATGTTATACTAAAATGTTGTTTATGTTAACAGTTTTATATACTTTAAGTATTAAGGTCGCGTATCAGCATTTGTTTGGAGATGGCTGTGGCACGTCGTCATTTATTATATTCCTCTAGAATGCGTTGAATGGGGCATATATACTGTAAGATATATGTTCTAAATGTGATACATCGTTCTGAATCATTTACATCGCCCTTTTAAACACAAGACTTATTTCAAAACTTTTTTTTTAAATCTCCCTTTGCAAAGTTAAAGTATATTTGATAGAACTGTTTTAAAAATATACATGTTCAGTGCTTGCACTAACAACGCAATATAAGATAAAAAGCGATTTAAACTTGTCCATTTTGGTAAATTAACACAAAAAAAAAAATCTATCGAATAACTTTCTGGCGCCTAACGGTTGCACAACAAAATCGTGTTCGCTATGCAGTTTACGATACACTATCTAAAACATTTACATGTAAACACATCTATACTGTATGTGTGATCTTACCTTTGAGTGTAAGTTTGCTATGCAATGCAGTGAATATTTAGTGTAAGTTTGCTATGCAATGCAGTGAATATTTTCTTTTGTATTCAAGTTACCATGGAAACAGATTAAAGTAAAGTGACTACGCCTTGTTGTTTCGTGTTTCTTTATTAAAGGTGACAATGCAAATTTGAAGGTATTTAATCATATAAAGAGTGAATACTTGTATTTCAAGAATCATTTATTAGACATTCCACAGTCGGTTTTTAAATAAAATGTTATCTCATTATATATATTTTTGTTCATCTCAAATGCATGACTTAGCTAGCATTTTTAGCTTGAAGTGATAATTTATTTACGTATAAATTAGGCATCTTATACTATTGAAATGATTGTATCTGCCAGTTTTCCCGGACACAGGTCAATATATACGTATTTACATCATGGGAGTTGTGGGTAAAAGACTATTAGTCTGGACACAGACACCTACATCTACCTGACATTGGCTAACGAAAAAGATAATTGCACGTAGCTGACACCGGCCAGTAATAAGAGCGCAGCTCTCTAAGGCCGCGTAGAGCGAATTCGAAGCTCTACTAACCATAACACGTGTGTGAGCATATAGAATCCAATACATTCCAGTACCCCTTGGACTTTGAAATCGTGTGCCGCGGAAAAAGTCTCGTGCCTCCATGCAGGCAGCCATGTTTTAATTCTCGTTATCAGCACGACGAGATTTGAAATTTCTGTACTAGACTGAATGTGTTATCAGTATACGCTTTAAAATTACTGTAAGTAGTTCTAATTTAGACATATACAAGAACAACGCAATAAATATACTTGTCCAATATGTACTGTGTATGTTCTCAAGCGCACGGCACCGTCAGCAGTGACGTCACAGAACCTGACGCCAAAGATGACGGCACAGATTCGCGCGTATTTTTGATAGCATGGCATGTTGCCAAGTTTTCTCTGCATCTGATAAAAACAAGATTGAAGTATATTGAACTATTACATTTGGATTGTTTTGAATTCTTTCTAACTATCGATAGTATTTGCATGTCAGTGAAATATTTTATTGTTAATCTCGTAGAAAAATATATACAATATAAAGTTATAATGTTATAATCTTTTACATGTAGCTGCGCTCTTCTGAGGCTTTGACTAAAATTCATATTAAAGAAAATAAATAAAGAAATTATTTATGCCTTTATCTACGAAAGAAACTTAACACAGTTACCCCCTTTGAAAAGGTAAAAAACGATTATGTGTAGTAATTTTCCATTACACGTCAGAAAAAATGTTGTCAAAATTTTGTATTATTTCTAAGATGTAATAGTGTTTATTTCTATTGTTCAAAATCATGAATATTCAAAACCAATATTTCGTGAAGGCTGTCGTTGATATAGGTAAATAATAACAGTTGACAGTGGTCGATGATTCAGTGAGATGCAAATAACACACTGGTACATGTAAAAACTTACAGATGTCGGTGAAACGTGTAAATGTACATTTTATGCAACTTACAATGCATGCAATACAGATATATTACATGGGTAAATGCAAATAGCTTACAATGATCGGCGATACAAGTGAAAGTAAAAACTAACTGTGGTTGATGATACAGGTAAATGTATTTAGCTGTTTAGTGATTTATATCGACCGTATGTTAATGAGACTAAAAGTTACATTTTTCCTAATCTCATTTAGGCTTTGAATCGGTAACTATATAACTGATTAATATTTAAATACAGTTACAAAAATAAAATACAACATATGTTTACCTAGTGAAGAACTTTAAATCAACTGACAAATGTTGTTATTTTACAGAATTTACATTACAGAGAAGTTACCTGAAATACAAGCGTGTCTACGATGACCAATGTCAGTAAAATGTTTGTTCCGGCAGCTATTAGCAATGGGGAAATGGAAGTCAACAAGCTTACCGGTTCCCCGTACACTCTCTAGGTCATTAAATTCGGTACATCAACATCGCGTTTAATACGGTTAAAGTCCTATTTGGTTTAAACTCATATCTTTCTTTCTGTAACTGCGACTGAGCGTCTTGTTCGTCAGCTGTCAGTACAACGATACTAAGCAAGACGAATCTGCTGACTAAATATAGAGAATGAATATGATACTCAAAGTTTAGTTATGAATTATCACGATATTTTGTGTTGTAATGGCGGTAATCTTATTGCATAGTTCAGATGATGAACTTTATTATGACACCAAGATAATATACATTATGCTGATGTAATAGTTCCTTGATAACAATTACACAAAACGGCAGCTGTCAGTAAAGTCTACTTTTTACAGCTAAAAGAAATTTTCTGTCACTAAATACCTGTATATTTCCTATATTATCACATGGACCTTATTTACTAGTTTGTCAATTCAATTTGTAACACAAATTAACGTAGTCAAATTATTTTGGTCTGTTACTCTGAGACTAGACGTAATACCTATTTTTGAAAAAAAAAAAAAAAAGAAAAAGATTTGATATGGCAAAAATAACTTAATTCATGCAATAGGCAATAGGCAGTAGGCACAGGGAAACCTTTCAATTAATATGAATGGATTGGGCACTAACATTCACTTCTCGGTGTTTTATGACATTAATAGGTTCGGTTATTCAAGATTTTATGATGAAATATACAATGTTCCTAGATGTCATATTTTCATTATGTCACATACGTTTCTTTCGTAATTTACAGTATAAGTCTGCTGTTTCCGTTTGCATTATCCGACAAGTTTTCATGTTGCATCAAGAATACCTTTGTCACCTGCTCGATCACGTGGGTCTTCTCCAAGCACTCCGGTTTCCTCCCACACTAAAACCCATCGCGCGCTTACATCTGGGCCATCGAGAGTGATTTACATCAGTTGTATCACTGGTTTCTCAATCGATTTAAAATAAATAAAGTTTATATTTTAAAAAGAATGCCTTTGTTCTAGAACAAAAGCTAACGAATAAGAGTCATTTCATGAAAGTGTTTTGCTAGCGCTAAAATAGGAAAATTTACGTTAGAAATTGCAAACAATGTATGACTTACAGAAATTAAATGAAGTTTTTGAGAGACCTAAATACCAATAAGTTTGTAATAAAGCATGGCCTGTATACACCTGACAAATTGTTATAGAATTGAAGTAATTTATGTAATAAAGGAAACAGGAACGAATACTTGTACCTATAATACGTCATACTGAAATATATCTCTAAACGTGCAGTAATAGACGTTATCGTCATGGATAACAGCAACTTCCCAGAATTTTTCTTAAATTCAATAAACAATTTCAATCAATAACGGCTCCCCGTGTCAGATATGACTTTCTTTTTCCTTTTTTTTCGCGGAAGTTTTATTTCTAAGTAAGAGGAAATTGGTGCCCAACGGCGCAACCATATTAACTTTTATAGAGAGACTGTATAGTGCAAGTTCACCATATACACATATTATCTGTCCTGGTGGGTAGGTAGTAATTGTGACGTAATGTTTTTGCGAGCTTAATGCCAAGCTTTTCAGAGAAATCGACGTGACTTTCGCGCACAAAATAATGACGTCATAATTTATACCTATCCGCATGGAAAGTAAACTCTATAATATGAAAAGACGGAATGCCAAAATTGTTATCTTAATGCCGGTTTCTGGTGAGAGTTAACTGTTATTCATAAGCTTAAAGATGCTAAATTGCGATACTTGTCTCAACTCAATTAGTTGATAAAGCTATGGACACATCGATCAAATTGAATAAAGTTAAGGTACAGCAATGTGCTGGTGAGTTATCTTGTATGTTATATTTGTTTTGACCAATGTGAGACGTTGCTGAAAATCATTATTTTGTTTCTCAGCTCTATAAGTTCTATCATATTTTCGAAGTGAAGTTTATAACTAGTACCTGGAGATTGATATATTGATAATATTATGTTTTTTGTTGAAAACTAAATAACGGAAAAAAAGAGAGATTTAATGAGGTAGAGCTTGGGAGTTAATGGAAGGGGAAGAGATGGAGGAGTTGGGAGATTACTTAGCCATGTATACTGTACCGTTATTCGTTTAGAATTGCCAAAGCTCAAAGCAGAGACATTTTCGATATCATTTGAATGATTCATTGTTTACAAAAAAGTGATATATGGCTTAATAATCCAATAATATCCTCGAGAAATATTTACAGTGAACAGTGATATGAGTGTGTCTACCATAGGAATAATTAGATGCCTTAGCAAAGAAAACATCCGAAAGTGACGTCATTTTGTAAACAATCATGCTGTAATGTTGTATAACAAAACACGCGCAGAAGCGACACATGTTATCTGAGTTTATGCAAACATAACAAACTTTGAAGCCAAACTATAATACACCATGTGGAAGAGGTGATTAGACACACCGAGGCGGCTAGACATTTCCCTGTTACAAATGAACAGATAAGTGCAGCAAATTAAAACACATCCTGGTATGTCAACACTAATAATCCCTTGACTGCATCACAACCGCTGAAAGATTACCTTTATAAAGAAATCTCATTAGCTTTTCTCAGGAAACGATCTAAACAGACTTATAAAAATAAGATGATTGCGTGAAAAGTGTTGTGTTTCTAATAGTGTTCATGTAAACAGACACTTTCATGTTCTTATAAACAACGGCATGGCTTAATTTTTACTTAAATCAGTTAAGGAATGTTGTTCAGCCAGACATTCAGAAATTCGTCAAGCAGTACTAAAAGAAATACCAAAAACATAATCTGATGAAAAAATTTCTGTAAAAAAACGACACAAGTTAGAGCAAATTAAAAAAAAAGATGATCAAAATTTCATCCACTCTCATCAGTTATGACAGGATTTAAAGAAATATGAAAAGTACAAACTATTTAGTTTAGTGTTTCCAAAAGGATAACGAATTGGAAACTACTTTGATTGAATAAGGACCAATATTGGCACAGAGTATGTCCTCAATATTGTGTATGTTTCTCCATCATTAGACGCATTAAGAGTGTTTATTTGGATAATCTGTTTAACAGTATGTTAAAAATAATAACAATATCATGACTTTATATAGCCCGATAAATTTTGGTCCTGACACACCAGACATATAATAAGACATTTATCTGTCACAATGTCTAAGTCTGGTGTCAGGGCCAGAAAACTCGGGCTAGGCTTCATAGTGATATCAAATTAAAATGTGAATATAGCATGCTTTCGTTCTGATGGATCGGACGTTTTTTGGAGCTTTTTTTTATTTAAATCTAAAAAAATTAGCCTGGTTTAACAATCGTCATATCAATACTTCTTGACATCTTACATGAGTTAATAGCAAATATAACAACAGGTGGTAAAATGTGCATCCGAAAGTGTGAACGTGCATATATATGGCATATCGTTATGCACAAAATTCTTCCACATCCAAAAGCCAATTCAATTTGGAAAAATACGGCTTGCTCAAACAACTATGTACCATTATACAGACCAAAGTTATGAAAACACACAAATGAACAAAAGAAGTACCACACTTCCCATTACTTGTTCGTTTGATTGATTCGTTCATACGACAAAAATTCGATATATCGTAATATACAGAAGGAAATGTGTTGTGTTTTTTCATCTATGTATTCATTTGCGGACAAGGTGAAAGTAAAGTATATCTTAAGAGTGTAAACATAGGATAAATAACTTCGTTCACTGGAATTTAACTTGTTGTCGCCACCAGATTCCTGGGAAGTCATTTGAAAACAAAAACAGGCCATCTTCTATAACTATTTTCTGTCAAGCATCCTGAATTTGTCCAAACCGTCATTAAGTCCACAATTAAGATAATCCATTTACTTTAAATAATTCGAGATAGCATCCATCCGGAGCATTAGACAACATATCTCCGAGTAAGAAGTTTTGGTCATCCAACATCAATTCACAATGCTTAGTTGTTACAAGCAAGTTTCATGTTCTCCGGAACAAAGCCTTCCCGTCTTCTAGTCCGGATATTACACACTCCACTGTCTATTGACAACATAAGTCAGCCCTTTATTGAATTCTAATTAGTCAGTGCCCTCGCTCTCCTCTGTGCTTGATATGGACCTTTCGTCCTGGTAACGGACCTATGCGAGTAGGACCCCTCCTAAGCATGACTATCCCGGATAGGGGCTGGCTCGGCTATGTTTGTATAAGGGTAGACGTATATAGGTCATAATTAATCCTCTGGTACAATCTCGTCAGTTTTGACAAGCGATGTCCACCATGAAGGTAACACAAAACATTATCGTTTTCATAGGTAAGTCACAACAGTTATTTTACCCTGATTTGGTTATTCTATTTTATACTTATATTACTGTCACTTACTTTTTTTCTACCTAATACATCTTAATGCTAAAATTATTTTCGTTTTCTTATGTAGACTGTTTTAACTTTCATTAAAATAATTCTGATTACTAATTCATAGTAAACATTTTGATTATCAACGGTAGATCAAAATACTAAATAAAATAAAAAGTTACACTGTATAAATGTTTCAAGTGTAAAGAAATCATTTTATATTTTGTATTTTTTCTATGTGCCATAATGCTGCATTTTAAATTTTCGCTTATTTAATAAACTAATAAATAAATATCTTTTTCAATATTACTCAAGTAATATATATACAATATACATTAAATAACTTGCTCTCTTAAATAACTTGCTGATATGTATTGAGAGAAGATGTACCCAAATAATAATGATTATTTTAGTGTAATAATTATTTATCTCCTAGTAAGATAATTTTTTATTCTTATGTGGAATTCTCAAAGCTTGACACGTTAAATACGGTAATATTATATAGAATTCTTTAAATTGAAAGATCAACGGAATTCTCCGAATAAAATAAGGTCGTCTTCGAGTTGTGAACGTTCGTGGTAACGATAATCCATTTTATTGCCATACTCATACATGATGGGAAATGTTAATCACATGGTACTGGCACACTAAAATCATCGCGTATCACTGGATAAGGAAACAAGTTAAATGGATAAGGAAACAAGTTAAATGAAAAAGATACTTTAAAAACATCACAAATCGTATCATACCGTATATTATATCCGTCATTGTGTATTGAATATGTAAAAATAAAGTCAAATTGCAAACAAAGACAATCATGCCATTTGAATAAAAGATAACTTCCCCAAACGTAGCCACAACAACCCCAATAAATGTGAGCTTGTTTATAACTTTTATAAATAGCCATTGAGAAAAAAATAGTTTGTTTCGCATTCCTTTTCCAAGAAGAAAATTTGAGCGCAATGAATGCATACCCATTTTTAAGTTTGCATGCTTCACCTATATAAGCATATTTTTCGTTTATTATATTATATAAACTGTCAATATACACTAAGCTCGATTGTTTGTGCCATGACTGACATGTTATCAACAGAATAACACTTACGATGTAGGTAACTATGAACAGTTTAAATATATACCACATATTGGACAAACGCTCAGTGATGCTTCTAAACACAGTCATTAATTTCACTGATACACAACATGTTTAGCCAGATTAAGGGTGTCTTTAAATGTTTAAGATACTGTTGGTAAAATGTGTTTTGGCGACTGGTGCAAAATAAACGTTTTAAACATACCGCGTAAAAATGTATCTATAAAGTTATTCGTCATTGTTTAATAGGTAACACCGATAACAAAGTTTTAAAGCATATTAACTTTAAAAGCTGTTTCTATTATAAAAGCTTTATTTGCATTTAAAACTATAATAAAAAGTTGTGTCTTTAATAAAATTTGTATATATAATAAATATTGAATCAATAATACAACCTGTATCTATAAGAAAAAAACTGTGTCAAGAATAAAAGTAAAATTTTATTTTATGATAAATTTCAAATGGGACATATTTATATACCACGTGATACCTGATAACGTTTGTGCGGGACTAGTATATATAGTGATGAATCGTAACTCTTGTTAAATTAATTTAATTTAAATCAATTTACTTTTAGCTTTAGTATCTTTTAGCATCAATCAATTAAAAAACAGAAACAAATATCCCACACAAGGTATCATCTCGTATGTGAATCAGCTCCATTAATTTAACTCATTGTTTTTGGTATGTGGAATGTGCAATACACCAATGTTCTTTTCCTCATTTCAGCTGTTGCAGCATTCACTGTCGCCTGTAAGTATATCACTCTGTTATTAAAGTATTTTTTTACGTATACTAATATAACAGTATGACAATTTAAAGTATTTGGCCAAGTCGTATTTGTAACATATCTTTTCATGCATTTTGACATATCTTTTCTTATGATTTTGTTTCTAAGCAGATTTTCTTTTTAAAATTGGAATGGAATGTAGTTTTATTGTCTATAAATAACTTAAATGTGTCTTCTTCATTTTGGGTATCCGAGTCCCGCCATTCTTCAAGACCTTAAAATCTAGGTAACAATTTTGACTTTCATGTATGACAGTTGCCATGTTACTGACCCCAGATCAGCATAAAAATGTAAGATGAAATATTTATTGAAACCTACAACGAACAATTAGGAAAGTATACTTTATCTACAGAATGTGCAAACATTTTTCTTGTTTCGCGCTGAGAATTCGTTGCGAACCTACGAAAAGACTTTCTCAATATGCATGAAAGATACGGTAAATATTGATGTGACTGTATGCTTTTTCGTTGATATTACATTATGAAGTTAAGGGCTTTTTTGGTGGATAGATATATTATGACAACTCATGGATACTGGTTTTAAATGGTTAATGAATTAGGTCGACAGACATGTATCTGACGCTTTCTTATTATTACAATGATATCATTGTTCCCATACCATGGTTCGAAAATGCCTTACATACATTTCATTATTTTCAAGCTTTCTCATATTGAATATCGATAACAGGTACACATTCACTTTATTTGAACATTACACCATCATAAGATTAATAGATAACAATATATTTAAATGGAATTATTCTTTGAATTTTACAGATTTTGAATTATTCCAATATTAAAGCGTGTTTTTGCATTATGAAATGGACAAATGGTTAAAATAATATGCGACGTAAATAATGCTTTGAATCAAGTCAATTGAAAAATTGATTTTTTTTCTAAAATGTAGCGGATCCTTGCGCTCATAACCTTGTCACTGGTCCGTATGGAGTCCCGGATGACCACATCACCGCCTCCAGCAGTCTAAACGGAAATATCTACGCTGGTCCTGAAAGAGGGCGGCTGAACACAACAGCAAGTCAGTTAGCTAATGGAACTTACCTTCAAGGATCCTGGGCACCTACACAAAATTCCAAGAAAGAGTACATCCAGGTAGAATGAAATTGGTTAACTGAAGCTGAACGTACTTTTGGACTTTTACTTTTTTATTTGCCGTTTTTCTTTTTATTTCCTTTTTGTTCTGTTCATCGGTTTCAATTTTTAAATATTTTTCACCAGGAGAGTGCTTCGTGAATTTCATTGCCGAGAATAATATTCATACAAACATATAGTCACATACTCGTTTAACATTGATTTCAACTATACATATTTTTTTTCGCAATTAGAGAGAGAAATTTTGAAATATTTCATCAATTATTAACTTTATCTGATTAATTGCATCTTCTCATTAATGTCTTGTGTGTATGTATCCGTTTTTATGATGAAGATATCCAGAGTCCCTCGAAAAAAACACCGCCATATGGTTTATAGTTGTCACTTTTTAGAGAATGGGATATTATCCTTAATGTCTTGAAATATTGTCAGACTGCATAGACTTCTGTCCTTTGTTAAACTTTATCATGGTTTAAAATACTGTATATGGTAGTTTTTGCACGTCATTTCATAGGGTAAAAAGTCTAACTCATTACAATTATACGATACATGTATATTTTAAGAATTTTCAATGCAAATGGTCGACGATCACATATTTGTCTTTTAAAAAACGCGAATATTCGTCGGCTGCATGGTAATTTTCCGAAATATACACATTTGATAGACACCTCGGTTGACCTTAGTGACGGGCAATATTTACGAACGTTTATCATCTCCTTCAGGTTGAATTAAAAGATGCCAGTCTGATCCGAGGGGTTATGACCCAGGGTCGGAATATCCTACCGACAGAAAACAGTGTAGAATATGTCAATCTTTATCACGTGGCCACAAGTATGGACGGTATCAACTTCACACGAGTCACCGATACCAACGGCAAGGATAAGGTAAGTAGTCCATTTATCAATAGCTTATTTAGTCAAGGTGTCGGACACCCACTATATATCTATCTAAATGTGATACCCTTATAACCGTTATTATGGTAGTAGACCTCTAATATCGCGTTTAAACGAAGTATGTATCTGTGTGTACTATCTTTCGTGATTTAAAGCACTCAAAACCGTTCGTTACAATAACGTAAATAATCTGAATATCATTTACATTTTATTAGTTTTTTGAACTGCAACCAAGAAAATAACGACATTATCTATTTAACGATCACTTCATGTACATGTGTAGTATGTGTTTCAAACACGATACTGCACTTGAAGTATTGATTGATTGAGGTTAATGTGTTTGTCATCCGTGATGTTTAATGTTCCGATGATTAATAGAAAGGGATAACGAAAATGTCAAAGGTCAAGATTGAAAATTATATTACTAATGAATAGCCTCAAAGCTATCTATTTCCTATTTTCCTCATTTCAGTTGTTGATTTGAAATATTTAAAGTTGTATTGCTGCTAATTTCACTGTAACGATATGTAACTTAAACATTTCATATTTAAACATTGAAATGTAACTTGATGATTTAGCTCCCCAAAAGCATATGTCGGCCTATAAGAGAGCCAAAATCTAGGAATCATATATTCCTGGTTTTGAATAAAAGCGCCTTCAATCACCGCCATGTTCAGTGACTTCGGATTCCGAATCGTATCACGTGACTGACGTTCGCCACGACCTGCACGTGGTGAGCCAGATAACTAGCGTAAGCGCACATGTGTTTGTTTACGTTTTCCTTCTGGCTTATATGAGCAAATCATGCTGGTATACGTCCACATATAGAGTATATTTACACATCACTGTAAAATATTGTGAGTATCAAATATAGTAATGTGCGAGCATTATTTTCTTTGTAGATAGAGTCTGATGAGGTCGACCACATGTTTTGTTTATGAAAAATTGTTGATGTTTTCTCTTGGTTTCACAACTCTCGTTTTACTTCGAGATTGTCGCGACGATGTTCGGAAGAGTTCGGAATGATTCGGCATCTTTCGAGCCTATTTTTCACGTGTACACGTTAAAAAGATTTTTTTACTTTTATTATTAAAGATACTTCCAGTGCTGCAACTTTATAAAAAGTGGTAAAATTAGAAAGTTTAAAACTCAGGCAAACGGAGAAAAATATGTATAACACTTAAACAGTTTTCACTATGACAAAAAGAGCGAAAGTTATAGACCATACAACTGTAACATTTTATTCCAGATATTCCGAGGTAACTTAGATTCAGATACTATTGAATCAAGCACCTTCCCATGTCCTGTGTTCGCCAAATACGTACGTATCATTCCGGAGGCCTGGTCCCAAAATATATCTATGCGGTTCGATCTATTAGGATGCCAGATTGATCAGAGTCAGAAAGGTACTTAACCCAAAACTTGTAATATTCTTAGACTTTGTTTAAAGATGCTCCACCACAGACAGTGCATAAACGATACTCACCATTTTAACAATAAATGTTGACTTATCTTGTATGAACATGTCGAATTAACACAAAAACATAATATAGAATAATTTGTTTTGCTTTTGGTGCATGTGCAATTACTACTTCCATATAGGACATAGTGCCAGGGAATTTTTTCGGGATGCAATTAATTGTTTTAAGGATGTACACCCCTGAGAAGTCAAAATTTTCATGTATTAAACTTTTTTTTGCATATAGATTTTTGGAAATAGAAGTTCATACCATACAAGAAAATGGAAGAAAAAACATATGTCGGTGTGCTTGTTTTTGAGCTATTGTCCCTCAAAGATACCAAGTTGACAAAATATTGGATTTTTTGGGATTTTTGCCGTTTTGACCATATACACAAGAGTTTAAAGCCATAATTTCCTAATGGAATGTATGGAAGTTTGAAGAAATTATTTTCCTGTAGTCTTCTTTAAAAATATACAAGTTTTGATTAATAAGATTCATATTTTTTCTCAGAATAACAACATATGCTACCCCTACCCCTTAATTTTGAGCTACAAAATACACCATTTTCAGCCATTTTTGCTATATTTAACCCTTTATTTTTCAGTATTTTAGAGTAAAAAATAAAAGTGCTCAAATTACCATCAAATGTAAAAATAAAGTGACAAAAGCGTATCACTTCACGCAATAATGCTCAATATTTTGATAACCACGAACCTAGTAAAGATTAATAGCAAAAATTAGCTCGATAAGCTAAAAATGCTGCTGCAGTCTTGATTTAAGTAAAAACAATTTCAGTAAAAAGTGGTTAAACTATGGCTCTACTCAAAGAGGAAAAAGACACAATTTCAAAATGGCCGCCAAATGGGCCATTTCTTAAAATCCCTGTATAAAAAAATCTACTGAAAATAGAAATGTAATATTTTGACAAAATTTGTATCTGGCAACTTGCTACAGATATTGATAAAATATATTTGAAAATCTCATAACTTCTTTGATCTTTGTCGAAACGAGACTTCAACGGGACTGAAACCTCAGAAGAATACATCCTTAAATATTTGTATCTTGAAGTAAAATTAGAATCACAACTTTTTCGATGGTGTAATTGTTTTAAGTAAGTAACTTTTGTGACTGAAGAACAATACGAAATCGTCTGTTCCTGTTTTGATAGCGAAAACATACCATTTGTCAGCGGTGGAGCATCTTTAACACGAAATTGTCATGGTTTGTGAATGAATTTTACAATAAAAAATCATCGAGTGCTTTGAATCCATAACTATCCATATTATCCATGCTTTGAGATAATAACTGCCACGATATCTTTTTTGGCTCTAATAAGAGTTCCTTACCTTGATTTTTTACCTTGTTTCCTCAAACAAAGACACTAAATATTGCTATATCCAACAAACGGGTATCGCACGTGTCCTCCCAAGTACATTTGCTGGACGTAGATGCATTATTGCACAATTTGTGATTAGCAAATAATCATGTTGTTATTTTTATCAATAGGTCGCATTACCGAGAAAAAGTGTTATTATGGAATTTTGTATCATTTAAGATATTAATAAATTAAGTGATTCGAAAAGCGCAATAAAGTTTTACGTTTTTGCATTCAATTTTTGGCTCGCAATTTTAGCTCCTGCTACAACAATCCCACCCCCGACTTCAGCTTTGCCGCAGACGACAGCTCAGACTCAAGCTCAAACAACGGTACAAAGTCAACAAACAACAACACAAAACCAACAAACTACAGCTAAAGCTGCTATGACAACTTCCAGTCTCGTGAAAACAACAGCAAACGCCGCTCAGGTCACCACAAATGGCGGAACAACATGTAAGCCAATTGTATTGTAATAATTTATAAAATATTGGTCTGTTCTTCTGGAAATCTTAATTTACTATCGGCAAAACACACCAAGCATTATCATAACAAGACAATAAAACAAACAAAATGTATAACAAACAGAGCTAAAAGACCGAGGTACAAGTTAAAAAAAACACACATAAGAATACTTACACAATATTAACGTAATCATATTCTATGACATATCACAATTGGTGTACTTTTGGTGTGCAAATATCTTATGAGTATCGGGTGATTCATTTTGTCTCCTCCTAACTTGTAGCTAATGCTCCTGCGGTTGCAACTTTAGCAGCAGGTCTTCCATTTGTCCGTAAGTATATTTTCATTTTCTATAGACATTAGAGTTGATTGCAAAAAAAAAAAAAAAATTGTGATTGAACTTGAAAACAATATCAAATTGCTCCCAACAAGACTAACGCAAAAGTAATTTTTTGAAACAAACTTGGAAAAACAATTAACTTTTCTGAACGATATTACCTTTCATTCACAAATCAATACGCTAACATGTAATGATGAGAGGCATATCGACAAACATCTACATTCTGTTATATTTTATATGTTCTTTTCGTAGAATTTTTTTCAAAATACACCTTTCTATAAAAATCCGTGTCATTGACTTGAATATACAAGTAATCAATTTATTTAAGTATATAAAACAGGTACCATCAACATTTTCTTAAGATGTTACGTGTTATTTTTACATATTTACATTTATTTTGTTATTTTAGCTTGCGTCCCATCCTGTGCGGGGAAGGCTAATGGTGATTACCAGGGATGTGACACAAAAAAGAAGTTCTGTGAAATGGATACATTCGTCACATGTTCCAACGGTATACTGTACAAAATGCCATGCCCGGCAGGTCTGGTCTGGAATAATGCGAAAAAGATGTGCGATTGGAAAGACTCCAGGTGCATTTAAACATGCAGCAATGGCAATAGTTGGTATGATTACATTAAAACACTATTACAACTACCGCCAATATCGTACAGAACGTAATCATTGACTGTGAAAGATGAGGACGGCAAATTAACGTCTAGTATTTAATTTTACAAACGAAGTTTGTGAAAGATCTAAAATAGCAACACTATTTAATTTTGCTACATTTATGATATTTATATTTTCTATTTATCACATACAAATGTAATTGTTTTTCGATTTGACGAAATAAAAATACAATGAGTTGGATAGTGTTAATATGAGTTATTTTTGATAAAATGACTGATGTTATATAAACGAAATTCATGAAAGTACAATAACTAAAAAAGCAAAGATAATTAATTTTATGTAGTTTCTATATTATCTCATAATTGTTTTTAAGAGTAAGAATAAGAGTTTTATAGCGTTAATGTGTTTTTTCTTCTGATGCTTTTACTTTGAAGAATGATTAAACGTAGTCATCTTATAATGATTTTCACTACTATGTATGACGTCATACCACTGTTGAGCATGTGAAAAGATATCGTGTAGCTTGTCTTTACCCTAGGGTGAGATGGAAAATTCTCTTACCCCAGACAGGGATATCCACAGTTTTATCGGTGTGAGATTTTTCTATCTTACCCTAGGGTAAAGACAAGCTACACGAGATCTTTGCACGTGCCCAACAATGGTATGAAGTCACGACAACAGTATCATGACGTCGCGGTAATAGTATTATAACGTCACGACAACAATGAAATGACGTCACAAAGACGGCGAAGACGGCAACTCATTGAGGTCACGTCATCCTCGCTTGCATAAGTGACACGTTTATTAGAGACACAAAGTGGTGCACGGGGTAAGAGAAAAAGAATCATTCACCCTCTTTGGGGTGAGACAGGAGATCTCAACCCTCTGGGTAAGCTTCTTAAGCTTACTCGGCAAAGCCTCGTGTTTGACATCTTAAGAATCTTACCCTCGGGTTGAGATTCTCCTGTCTCACCCGAAAGGGGTTGAAAGATTCTGTTATTCTCACACTGGTAAAACTATGGATATCCCTGCCTGGGGTAAGAGAATTCCCTGTCCGACCCTCTAGTAGAGAAATATCGTATTAGTCTAGTGGCGGTTAATCTATTTTGAAGGTATATCAGTTAAGTTAAATTTAACTAGATTGAGGCCAATACAGACAGTAGGTGGAATATATAGCACAGGATAAGCATAAAGGGGAGCTAATTCATGATATATCGAAATAGCACATTGTTTTAGATTTAGTTTGCACTCACATTTAAATAAAAATACTTTCTTTTCGTCAAACATGAAAATAAAAATAACACGCAGTTGTGTCCATTCCAAATACAGTAAAGCATCACGTGCAGAAGCTTTTAATTCCACGTCATAACATTTGTCGTCGATAGCAAAGAGCAAGGCTGATTTTAATTAGATTGGGTTTCTGCATATTATTTTTATTTGTGTTTTTTATACTGATAAGATATATTACATATGAAAATGAAATTTATATAAAAGTGTGCAGTATATTGCTATGTATCCGATATTGGTACAGTAGCACAATTTCATTATACATATATTGTTGACAGTAAATGGTTAAGGGCAATGAAAGGAACGAAGTTTGTGAAAGATCTAAAATAGCAACACCATTTAATTTTGCTACATTTATGATATTTATATTTTCTATTTATCACATACAAATGTAATTGTTTTTCGATTTGACGAAATAAAAATACAATGAGTTAGATTGTGTTAATATGAGTTATTTTTGATAAAATGACTGATGTTGTATAAACGATATTCATGAAAGTACAATAACTAAAAAAGCAAAGATAATTAATTTTATGTAGTTTCTATTTATCTCATAATTGTTTTTAAGAGTAAGAATAAGAGTTTTATAGCGTTAATGTGTTTTTCTTCTGATGCTTTTACTTTGAAGAATGATTAACGTAGTCATCTTATAATGATTTTCACTACTATGTATGACGTCATACCACTGTTGAGCATGTGAAAAGATATCGTGTAGCTTGTCTTTACCCTAGGGTGAGATGGAAAATTCTCTTACCCCAGACAGGGATATCCACAGTTTTATCGATGTGAGATTTTTTCTATCTCACCCTAGGGTAAAGACAAGCTACACGAGATCTTTGCACCTGCCCCACAATGGTATGAAGTCACGACAACAGTATCATGACGTCGCGGTAATAGTATTATAACGTCACGACAACAATGAAATGATGTCACAAAGACGGCGAAGACGGCAACTCATTGAGGTCATGTCATCCTCGCTTGCATAAGTGATACGTTTATTACAGACACAAAGTGGTGCACGGGGTTAGAGAAAAAGAATCATTCACCCTCTTTGGGGTGAGACAGGAGATCTCAACCCTCTGGGTAAGCTTCTTAAGCTTACTCGGCAAAGCCTCGTGTTTGACATCTTAAGAATCTTACCCTCGGGTTGAGATTCTCCTGTCTCACCCGAAAGGGGTTGAAAGATTCTATTCTTCTCACACTGGTAAAACTGTGGATATCCCTGTCTGGGGTAAGAGAATTCCCTGTCCGACCCTCTAGTAGAGAAATATCCTATTAGTCTAGCGGCGGTTAATCTATTTTGAAGGTATATCAGTTAAGTTAAATTTAACTAGATTGAGGCCAATACAGACAGTAGGTGGAATATATAGCACAGGATAAGCATAAAGGGGAGCTAATTCATGATATATCGAAATAGCACATTGTTTTAGATTTAGTTTGCACTCACATTTAAATAAAAATACTTTCTTTTCGTCAAACATGAAAATAAAAATAACACGCAGTTGTGTCCATTCCAAATACAGTAAAGCATCACGTGCAGAAGCTTTTAATTCCACGTCATAACATTTGTCGTCGATAGCAAAGAGCAAGGCTGATTTTAATTAGATTGGGTTTCTGCATATTATTTTTATTTGTGTTTTTTATACTGATAAGATATATTACATATGAAAATGAAATTTATATAAAAGTGTGCAGTATATTGCTATGTATCCGATATTGGTACAGTAGCACAATTTCATTATACATATATTGTTGACAGTAAATGGTTAAGGGCAATGAAAGGAACGGTTCACTTCGATAATTCAAAACATAAAGATAACACTGTTTTTGTCTTGGTGAAACGATTTAATGTGATTTAACATGAAGACAGTAATAATATCAAATTTGGCAAAGATGAGTACCCAAACGGAAATGGAGCTTTACACTCGCTCATGCGCACTAATGTCAAATTCTAAAAAACAGACACATCTATGCACATGTTGTTGATGTACGTTCACATCTCTTGAGGTTGTCGTCCCATACAAGGCTAACTGGACAGTCTCTCAGGGTGGCACCATTGACGGAACACGTGACGTACTTACTACAGTCAGTACATGCTTGGTAGTCTCCCTCATTAGTACCACATTCCAGGACGTTATGGATACAGGCTCCTAGAAATTAAAAAAACCGATTACAATAAATAATATGATTTTCTCCAACAAAGTGGATAAAAATATCCATTAAATGACATGATGATATTCTAGTTTTTGACAGTTAAGCGAAGTTTCTTTTATGTTGAAATTTTCGTGGCATTTATGTCTTTAGTTTATACACCTCTGCTATGTATTCTCTAGATAATAAATCTTCTGTGATAATGAAGCATTACCTCCTTACCTCCCTTGTACGGTTTTGGATAAATTGACATTTGATCATATATGATAGCTAAATTATGTTAAATCATAGAATACTTTATATGGTTGCTGAAACTAAAACATTAGCAGTAACATTACAAAAATGTATATTAAATTTAGAATATTCATTATTTTTAAAGATGAAGGTGTTTTAAAATTGTTACATACCAGTGGTGACTGGACCGACGACTGGTGAATCGGTGACGGCGGGGGAAAGTGTGGGAGCGAGTGTTGGAACAGCCGTTCGGCAGTCACCAAATGATGTAGCAGCAAATGGCTTTTCATATTCACAGGTCATGGTATTAAACATCATGTTGGAGTCTGAGGCAAAACCATTTTCGCAAGATGCAGTACACGTCCTGGTAACGATATAAGGTATTGGTAAATGATTAAAAGACCTATGTAATATTTTCTGAAATGTGCAAAATAATGTAGGTTATTTGCCTTGAAACTGTATATATTTTTTCCAGGGAAGAACCAATTCATAGTATAGATAGATAAATTGATTAATAAGGTATTTTTGATATCAATAATTTATTTTATCAATAACATTTTTTTCATTTATCTATTTATTTTTGTGTATCAGTGTAATAGGTCGGAAAGATATCTGCTGTGGGAGGCTTTGGTTAACATTAAGTGACATCAATAAATCATCATATATTACTCACAAATTACCAATTCCATATGCACAGTAAACGCGGCCATTGACAGGGGCATCGATTGGCTGGCAGACTGCGATCAGATTGGCGTCTGTGGAGAAATAACATTTCATAATAGTATACTTGTTGCGCTGTTGGTGACACTTAAATACCATTTCCTATAAGATATGTCTCGTGATATGTATGTGATAGTAGTTATTAACTTGTGTGACATTAAAAGAAATATAGGTACTTGCTTTATAAAGATTTCTTCTGTCAACACTTCAATTATTAAGTCTGTGTATTTCCTCCCCGTAAATATGAAATGTACTCTGTGTCACTGTTAACTAAACACTTATTTAACCTCTCCCAATAGTGAACATAGTCATTAAATAATATGCAAGGAGTAGTTTATGTATATTTCTCTACATTAATTTGATTTTTAACATTTTAAAATTCATATTTATTTTGCACATTGAATACATATACAAATAAATTCAAATATCCTAAATACAGATTGAATTTTTTTTTGTTTTACAATATATTATTTTTTTAATATATATTTACATTTTGAACAGGTATTTATTTTTTATGAACATATGTTTAATTTTTAAATACATATAATTTTTATGTGCTATTGGACAAATATTTATTTTTAACAACAAGTATCTATTTTGTAAGAACAAATATATTTATATCTTATAGATGATCTTTTATCACAAACTTAACCCACCTATATATAGAGGATCTCCAAGAAGGTCAAAGGGCAAGGCGTATGCTGTCAGCACTAATGCAAATCCTGAAATAAATTGAAAAAAATATTTGACAAAATCATACACACGAATATTTCCAGACGATGATATTTTCTTATTTTCTTATTTTCATTAATGAACCACCGGCGAATGCTATTTTATTCTATCAAAACAGGAGCAGACGAAGTAATGTTTTTCTTCAGTTACAAATTAATGTTACTTCCTTCACATCATTTCTGTCATAGAATAGTTTGAGCTTCTTTTTTTTAATTGAAAACGAAAATACTGAAAATAAGTAATTGCGTTCCGAAACAATTCCACGGGACTATGCCCTGTATGGAATTAAATACTGATTGTGCTGACTTTGCACGACGCATCAAAATGAAAATAAATTATTTCATGTGCATTTTTATATTAATTAGACACATAAAAACACGAGTGTACATCAGCTATTGTTCAAATGATGATTATCGTTTATGCTCTGTCGGTGGAGGGGCATTTTTAATGTACTTATTTCGGTATGTAAGCAGAAAAGAGATCTTGCAAAAATATAGCGCAATGACGCAAGCAAAAGAGATGATAATAAATAAGGTTTTGTTAAAATTCTACCGTTGGCATCATAGCAATTAACCTTAATGCTTTAGTGATAATAGTCTCTTGAATCCGGGATAAATAGGTTCAATTAATAATATTTTGTCAAGGAATGTATGCAAATCGAATATGTAGACCTTTTTAGAGCGCGGTTGTAAAGTGCATTTTAATATTGTGCAAAATGTAAGCTTTCCTCGTTTTGTTGTTAAACACTTTCCCCGTGCATTTGGCTGGCTAAACGCTTTTTAAAAACGCTTTTTAAATGTATATATAATATGTACATGAAATAATCTGGTCTTGAATAAAAGGAAATAAAAGTGCTAGACAATATCAAGCTCAAATAATTACAGCAACGGTATATACTTATAACTTACAAGTAATGGATACAATGGTATCAAATTATACAGACCTGTGACAACTGAAAGCATTTTGGAAATAGTTGACAATGACCGTCCTGGAGATTCCGAGAGTCGAGGGGTACTGGCCGAGATGGAACAGGTCACACATACAAGACCTTCTTATCTTTGTAAGTCTTTGTAATCTGGTGAAAAGTCCCGATGACCATATCGCCCTATCTGTCGCTGTAAAGCCAGGTGCCAAAAGATAAGGCACGCAGTCTTTGACATGTTACGAATTACCTGACCCCCTATATGGTAAGACTGATTTCACATGTGTGCCATTTATACAGAAGACTGTATTCTGGTCTGGTGCCTTACTTTAGCATATCCCTTAGACACAGATATGTCAAGAGAGGAGATAAGATACTTTAATAACTCAGTACAACACTTAAAAGAGAAAAAAAAATCCCAAAATGAAGTATGAATATTTTTTTACTTCATTTCCCCTTCATCAATTCTTTATAATACATTCATAAAAAAAATGTCTGATAAGTTTCGTCGATGCGTTACACAAGATACACACAAAGGAGGTAATCAACACGTCAATATTTCACAAGAAACGAATTTTGTCAAACCAATACGAGCCACTCGCCCAAATCGTCAAATGCCATGCCGGTATATCATTTAAGTTTTCTCGATGGTGATTTGCCATTGTTATCTACCTTTTATAAAATACATTTGAGGATTTCAATCTACCACGTTCAAAAAGGGTTTTAGATGCAAGTATGGTATTCTACATGTAAAGGCAGGGTCAACGTCATTTTATACCAAAATCAACAACTAAATATTTCTGTCTTATTGTAGGTGTGAAACCACATTTCACGTGCATCTGTCTGACCTCGTTCAGTCAATAGAATATACCTGTGGAAATATCTGTCATGATATCAAATATGTTACCTTCATATATGTATATGGACTACTCCTAATAAAAGATTTTCAATTATGTTACATACATCTCTATTATACAACTAATTCCTAAAAGAATAATTTGTTTTCTTCGAAAATAAATGTTTATTAAATGCTAGAATTGGCAATTATACGGTCGACACAATTTCACAGCTTTTCCTTGGGCAAATAATGTTTATACCAACATCTTACAAGAACATCGATCCAAAATTTATTTTTTCTCAAATATTTTTATTTGTATTATTTTATCTATTTATTTATTTTATATGCAATTTATGCATAACTGTATACAGGTATATTTATCTACCACAATTATCAGTAAATCTATGCTAATATAAGTTCTAAAGATAACTGGTATTTTTATTTCATTTTTTAGTAGTTTAGTATACTGTATAACATGAGATACAAATGTACTCTTTGTTTAGAAACGTTCGCTGTTTATGTGGTTGCCGTAAAATTAATTCCGCGAAATTATATCAAAGCTCCGACCCACGAAAGAAAGAACACGCGAATATTTCATGTCATACAGTGATCTCCTTATCTAGATAGATCAATTTAAAGGAGGAAATGAATGCAAACATATTACAATTATAAACCAACTTATTGTACGGAGATTTTATTTCTAGACGTGAGAGATTTTAATTCTAGTCATGACAGTTTTACTGTATTTGTGAGGACACTTTTTACGACGATTATTTTTGCGCATGTAAATCGCCCGCAAAATCCGCCAAAATTTAATTGAACACGATAAGAAGTTGATTTATGGTATATATAGTTAATCATCTATATGTATCTATTCATATAAGCTTGAACTACAATACCTTTTAATTTTGCCATATACATTATATTTTAATATAATAGATATTACAGCCGGATAATTGCAGGATTTTAAAAGACTTTCCGACATCATACACTTAAACCATGAGTTATGAGTTATGATGAGTTATGAAAAGCTTATGAATTACATCGTAAATTGTGTTGCAAAAGTTTTAATTAGCATTTTGTCAATACTAATCCTGACTTATTCTTTTTTAACACAGGTAAAGTTTAACGCCAAATGACTTCCAACTTTTCGTTTGTCTGTCACAACCCAACCAGCATTGGTCAAAAACTCTTCTTTGTTTTCAGTCCCCCAGCCCATACCATGGCCAGACTGTTCACCATCAGACATGCTGCTTGGCAAACATATGACGGTGCTTATTGCATACCCAACGCCAGCCACGTCTGTGTCCCCGATATTATCTCTTACATTACTGTGAAGGTCGGGGTCATTTAGGGACACGATACCATCCTCCTTCAGGACGCGACGAACCTCATCCATAGCCTTTACATGACCCGACAAATCATGTAGAACATCATAAAGAATGACCCAGTCAAACATGTTGGTCCACTCCGAGGGGAGGGCTTTGGCGTCAAGGCAAAGGAATTGAATATTGTTGACATTCGGGTAATTTGGGTTCTCTGTTGCTCTTTTTATCGCAGTTGTATTGTAATCTACGGCGTATATAACGGCGTCTGTAAAACGTCTGCTTAGGGCTCTGGATAAGTTACCCCCTCCACATCCTAAATCCAATATAGTGCAGATCGGTCCTAAACGTAACAACGATTAATTAGAGTCATTAAAGTTACATTTAAATATATGTGCCAAGTTTAAACCAAGAAAGGCGCCATAAGGACAGGTAGTTCCCTTGAATGTTGTGAAATATTATATTTCAGAATTTATTTTGCCATGACTCCATCATGTTACCGGTAAATGTGCAAGAGTTCTGATGTCACATATTACTGAGAAAAAGTTTAAGGATGAAGTGAAAATAATTCAGTTTGGTTAACTCAAAATATTACTCTTAAGTTCAATTAGCGATAAAGTAAAACAAAATCACTGGGGTGTGTGGGGGGGGGGGGGGGGGGGGGGGGGGGGAATCCACGAGAGATAACATAGCACTGATATGGATATCCTGATATAAGCTTATATAACATTTAATGTTGTTTCCGTTATGCGATAAAAAAAGTATCTTAACTTTGTGCTTATTTCGAATAAGATGTTATGAAACTCGTCTTGAAGTTTTAATTTTCGTTTTTGCCAAGTCTCGCCATAATAAAAACTTCTTAATCATGTGTTATAAAATTCCATATGTTTGCTATAATTCGACATATGCAAATATATGGGGAAAGTCACTGTATATCAGGCGCATTATATGATAGTACACTGTATGTTATATGAGCTATTAACGTAGACCGTCCCTTCTGTGACGTCATACGTTTGTTACGTCGCTATCCGAATCCAGCAAACGTATTTTATTTCTCCGTACCCATCTATTACAACTCGCTTCTGAAATCGGCATTCGAGCAAGTATTTCGTCTAGAACCTTTTCGAGTGTTTACTTGAAGTGTACCAATCTAAAAATGTGCCAATCGGTAAAAACTAACAAGGGTAAATGAATAACATAAAATGTTGAAAAGTGCTACGGATTCGCCTATTTGTTAACATTTTCAGACCAAAATTTAAGGAGTATTAGGAAGCAAATCGGTCATATTTTGAAAAATAATGCGGTGAGGTATACTTTTTATTGGCTTTTCGTATTGCAAATAAGCCAATCTTCATGGAAATTCTAAAAAATCGATTTTTCTTGAGATCATTTTTTCAGAAAAAAAGAAAACATGACTATTTTGATGCAATTTTTCACTAAAATTGGGTCCGGACTTAGTTTTAAAATAACGATATTTCGTTTTATTGTGGAAAACCCTATGTTAAGGGATGCTACAAGGAGGAAACATTATTTATTTAAAAACCCTTAAAATCCGGAATATTAACTCGTTAATACATATCTTTAAGCAACCCTTGAAGAAAAATTAACCCGGTGACATATCATTTTTATGTGGTTTTTGTGATCAGGATATACCTAAAATCAAAACATCAAAAAATAAACGAAATCCCTGAGAGGAAACCAGAAGGGACGGTCTACCTTAAGCAATGCATCGAAATAAATAGTAATAAAAAATAATAAAACTATACTTAATTACCCTTCCGTAGCTCCATGACAGGGTCAAGAATTTGTTCTAGAGCGATATCACAATCCGGTATTTTCTTTTCAAGGAGATCAACAACCTCTGCAGGCATTTCTCCGTAAGTGTAGCCTATGAAATTAATGATGAATATATATATATATATATATACATTGTATACTGATCATATGCTAAACGTAAAAATTAAGCGAGAAGGGATTTTGGTAATTAGGCGAAAGACGTCGACGTTTTAACGTGAATATGTGTACTATTTTACTAAAGGTTAACCGGTGTATTTATCGCGAAATAACATAATTTATTATGATAGTGAAATATTTACCAGTACTGAAAGCGACACTAAACTCGCTAACATATCCACCTCTATTCTGAATATGTGTGAAAAAAAGTGCACAAAGGCCTCCTGATCTTGTTCCAACTATAAAGTATATTATATCAAAAATTTTGTGTTTGTATCTTAATTCCACCCTTTAAGGATGTTTTCACTCTTTATATAGCATAATATATCTCCTGGACTTTGATATCTTAACACTAGCTACCATTATTTTATACTGTTTATTAAAACGGATCGTCCGTAAAATGTCATAAAAATATGTTTTAAAAGTAAATCAATAAAATGAAATCATATATTTAGGTCATATGTGGTAAATTAATTACCATATAGTGCTCGAGTGTTACAAGATGAATCCCAGGATGATCTTTTCAATAACGTGTCATTTTCACTAAATAATTTAATTTACCATAGAAAAGGTTGGAAAAATTACTGAGTGGGATTAAGTTTGAATAGCACGAATGAAATAGGTTGGTACGATGTATTCCTACAATTTAATGATTAAATGAAAATTTCTGAACTAATGTTGAGAATATTCAGCGATAAATCAAAGTCGATCTTTTGTTTCATTTACAGTGCACTACATATTTTCGTTGCACGTTACGGAATTACCTCCCTTTCGGGTAAGTTTATCCATTGTGGCGTCATTATTTAATTTTTTCCCTTTGTGCGTGCTCACACTAAATCTGACTTTCTGCTTGACCGATTATTTATTATTATCATTTTTTTTGGTATACCACTATGAACAAAAACTGAGAATGCCGCGGAAACCTGACGTTATCGTGGCGCCATAATAGAAACATTCACGTTGCGTATTGATTAAGAAAAATAATACCCATACTTGGAAAATCGATCGAATCGTACTTGTAAACGTATTTAATTTTATAAAGTAGTATGGAACGTCAATTATAAGCATTGATGTCACTATCTATTCATTGGAGTATGAAAGAAATGTTGTTTACAAACTGTGTTAAGCCATGTATTCACTTAGTTTGCACAACAAATTTATTTCACATCGCGATAAAATGTAGAAATAGTGACATCATTGCTTAAGTGTTCGACATACAGGTCGGGTTTTTTTCCTGAAAATTATGATGTTATACTCACAAACACATGACGTCACAATCCAAACAAAGCCACAAGGTCAGATACCTTTGTACAATGTCATGTCGAAATACAGATCAGCTTACCTTTAGGACCATCATTCCTAAAGCAAATTTTAACCTTTTCTGTCAGTGTTGCCATGACGGGAAAGAAAAACGCTTGATTCAGTTCCTTTAATCCTGGTTTCAGTGCTTGGGGGATGAAGTAGTTACCGGAGTCGTCCAAGGAAACAATTCCTGTGGTAACCATGCACCCCAGCCATTCGCGGACATACCTTGTTATTATTGAAAAACAGAAAGTTGCTTTGTTTTAAAATAAAACTTTTCTTTTCGTCATAACCACATACACTGTGTTATACTAGTATGCACTCGGGACTATGTCATTGTAAAACTTTGCCATTTGATGAGGAGAAAAAAATAGCATTCACATGCGACTGAGTACCGTTATTTGATTATTTCAAAACACGACCAAATTACATGTCTCATCTGTCGTCGCACAAACATAATGCCTTCAGTATTGTTATGACATAGTCATGTGATGAATATAACGATAGCAATAATAACCCCTTGGAATATCGATGATGGGTGTGCTCAGAATATCTTAATTATAAACAATGTTTCATAATACATGTAGGAAAGACAGTAACAAATATACACGTTGATTATAATTTCAATTGCTTTAAAAATAGTGTCTTTAGACTATCATCTTTTCTGCCCATTCATCACACCTGTTTCTCATACTTATTTAATTCGAACCTCTCCATTTTTATTTGCCTTATGTTACACTCGCGCCTTCTCTCATAATTTCCTCTCCACTCACTCGTCAGCTCTTCCGCACTCGTGCCATAAGACTCAAAATATGTCGAATTTTACTATTTGCAAAATCAGATCACTGTGACCTACTTTTTAAACATATTGAGCTCGGGTAATGGTTGTTGACTTCTTGGATTCACAGTGCACACTGAAATTATAATTTGCGAAACGAGGCCACCGTTACCTACGTTTTAAAACGATTAACCTTTACTAGCGCAATGGAAATTGACATCTAGGATCCAAAATGCATGATGAACTTGTTTAAGCAAAATCACCATGTCCTTCTATCTAAAATTAAAATAAATAAGAAAATGAAAAATGGCAACTGGGATCCACAATCTAAATTGACTTTGATGTGTATGCCTTTGTAAAAAAAACAATCGCTCCTCCTACATGCCATAAACACTAGTATACATATATAATGGCATGATCAGTATTTGGTGACATAGATATATACTGAACACCATGGACTTGCAATAAAAAAGTGTACATTTGTTTCATATTTTCAAATAACACAACAATCTACGAGTCAACTTACAGTAATATCTAAGGTTAGGACGGACGCATAGACACTTTATATCAACTAAGTTACATGTATGTTCAAGTACATCTAAAAGTGATATTAAACCTTAAAACCGCGGCCCCTCATCAATCTATTTTTATGCAAAAAATAAAGATTTTTACCTTTCCTTTGATTTACATGCATCTGCCAGTTCTTGTGATGTCACTGGTACGTCTAATTTTTTTAGTTCATTAAACAGCCCCAGATCCCGTCCAAGCGTGATGGCACAGGTTATGTACCCTCCAGAGATCAAATTTGACAAGTTCTGAGAATATGTTTCTAAATTCATATCGAGTTTCCAAAAGCGTTATCCAAATCGTGGTGTATGTTTTAGTTAACACTGTTACATATATATCCATGCAAGTGTCTAGATACGTTTACGTGTAGGTACATTTACGTAAACGCATCCCTTTTCATGATGAATTAAAATTGTTGCGGATAAAGTCTGTCAGGGCAAACCTGGCATGTGAATCTACATATTTTGCACATTGTTAAGATAAATTGGTTCAGCTGATGTGTCAAAACATTTTAACTCTTCCGACTCGAAGAGCTTGGGAGTGTATATATATATGTGTGTGTGTGTGTTGTATGACATATGTCGTCCGTATCACTACTATTATTATAGTTATGAATGGCACGTGCTGATGGATTGTAACTTAGGGAAAGAAGATGAAATTTTAAATAAATGGTGATCATGAGCCCCTGGATCCGAAGTAGCGTGTCAAATAGTGAAAATACAGGGGATTTCTTAAAATTGCTACCTGTCATGAAGTATATAATTGGGTTTACATGTACATCACAATGCGGTAGATGTGACATCCTAGCTTCGGTAAAGGGGATCAGATGATACATAAATGGTTACTCTGACTCAATTGGACCGGGGTCGCGACGAGCCCAATATGGCACAAATAGGGATTCCTTTAAATTGCTACATTCCCTTGAACATACATTTGCATTTGTACTTTAATCAAGTACATGTACTCAATGAATTGTCACTAAAGGTTTATTTTTTTTACATAAATCATGACTCTGATCCCCACGGCCGAAGGGGATAGAGAGAAAAAATCTTTTAAATGGCCGTCTTTAAGTAGTACGTGAGCCAAACTTGGTGGGAATACGTCCTGGTGAGGAGAGGGGAAACATTTTGCATAAATGGTGACTTTGACTCATTGGGGAAAGCTAAATGTAAATTTATTTAAGTCGCTAGTTACATACGCTAGAAATCATCATTATTTCAATGGAATTTTACACAATACGGTCAAAAACTACTTTGGAGAAGATTTATAGATTGCAATATATACTAAATGGTGATGATTGAACGCCGCCAACCCCTAACCAGCCCCTACTCCAGCCCCTTTCATAGAGCGGTCTCGACATGTAGGTCACAATAACTATACATGTATCTTAAAGATGCTCCACCGCCGACAGAGCATAAATGGTATTCATAATTTGAACAATAATTGGCGTTTAATCGTGTAATATATATATATGTCTAAGTTAACACAAAATAATAATATTAAAATGATTGATTTTGCCTTAGGTGCATGCGCAATCAGTACATCATTACCATATAGGATATAGTGCAACGGAATTTTTAGGGATGCCAATTAATATTTTCGATATTTTAAACTTGAAGTAAAATTAAAGAAGCTCAAACTTTTCAACGATGGTAATGGTGTAAAGTAAGTAACTTTTGTAACCGAAGACAAAGACTAAATCGTCTGCTGCTGTTTTGATAGTGATTAAATATCATTTGTCAGTGGTGGAGCATCTTTAAATTTTATATGTATGTTTGACCCCAACATTACTAATTTCAATCAAGTGTGTGAAACATACATGGATTTCTGTATTATTGTTACATGCGATTTAGGTTTTGTTGATGTATATTGTGCCTTGGTTTAATCGTTGGATGAAGGACTAATACCAACTCAATAGACAACTGCAAACGTGTGTCCGATACACAAAGAAAAGGTTCCACTAAAGATTCAAACAAGTATCGTCCCATTAGCTTAACTTCCGTTCCATGTAAAATAATGCAAAAGAATAATCCGGGATAGCATTGTAAAGAACATGAATACCAATCAACCTTTTTCTCCGGAGGGACGGACCAGCATGGATTCATATCCGGTAAATCATGTAACATTGCATGACACAGACCCTATATAGTAGGAACACATAAAGATGTTATCTACTTCAATTTCAGCAAAGGATTCGACAAAGCTTCCCACGTGCTACTCTTATGTCATCCTCGATACTCCAGGGGTTCCGATCACTTTCGATCTCTACACCCCTGGACTATCTCATCGTAAAACTTGAGGCAACAGAACAGAACAGGTAATTTAGTCCTTTGATGTACATCAAAAGAGCCGTATAACGGTACACTGTGGTTGACTATGTGGCTTTGAAGTTGGAGTCGCTCTCTCTGTAGTCTTCAAAGGAAATCTTTGCTGGTCTGTGATTGGTCAAATATTTTCAGCTGAGCTGCCTTCAATTTCACTATGAGATAGTCCAGGGGTGTAGAGATCGTAAGTGATCGAACCCCTGGAGTATAGAGGATGCTCTTATGTATACAAATTGGAATCCGATGGAATCAAAGGTAAACTATTACACGTGGGGAATCACGTGGTCTGTAGTTGGTGTGTTTCACGAATCAAAATGGCGGCCGCCAGCAGTTTTTGCCCAAAAGGAGGTAAGTCACAGAAAATACCCTTTGTATCGGCATTTTATAGTGACGAGCATATGCTATACAAAATTCTAGACAAAATATATTAACTTTTCTGTAACATTCTGACCAAAGTTTTGAATCGGAGCGATTTTGCTCGTAGTAGAATTGGTAGCATACACGAACATACACTTTTCGTACGTTTTCTGTGTTTAGAAGTGGCCCATTCGCTGTAAATGTGATATTGTCTATTTGTTATTGTCTACATTCAATTGCACATCTAACCTTTCTGGCAGAAAACAGCATGTTCATGGTTATTCTTTGGTTTTACGAAAGGATGAGTAAAACACGTACCGTTTTGGATTGATGAGTTGAGCTGGGCTTTACTAAATATTATAACCATTTATAACTGGGCTGTACTACAAATTATTAACCAGATATAGCTGGGCTATACTAAAATATAATAACCAGTCATAGTTGAGCTGTACTAAAATGTAATAACCAGTCATAGCTGGGCTGTACTAAAATGTAATAACCAGTCATAGCTGGGCACATGTGTACACATTATGTTTTAACACATAGTCAGTACCTTTTACATATGAATCTTTATAGATTATTAAGTGGAATATGTTCTAATTTAAAGTACTATGCTATCAAATTAACACTTATGGTTCAGTTATCTTTATCTGCCCTTGTCGACAATCCATGCTTCTTCTTGTATCCCACATTTTAACGATATATCTTTATTTCATCTTAAGGTTCATGTAATGGCTTTAACCAGTGATATTTTGCAAGCCTATAACTTATTACTGTGCTGCAATTGAACAAAACTAATGTCATTAATTGTTGGTATGTACCCTGGCTAACTGTCAGTCTTACTGTGGATATGTAATTTGTGAAGCTGCTTGTAAATTTCAGTAAAATAAGAGAAAAATGTATATTTCTGGAGAAGACATAGAACTCGTGTGAATTGCATTGATGACACCAAATAAGCATGCTATCGTGTTCAGTAGTGACTATGCCAGGTACTCCAACAGTTTGTTTGGCAAAATCGGACCAGCGAATAGCGCAGGAGCCTATTGTCGTAAATGCAAATGGCTACTTTAAATGGCGGATCACAAATATAGCATATAAGAAGACATTTTAATTGATACAAGTGCTCTTATATACACTATAAGGTACTCTGAACATGACAAGAAGACTATTTACGAAAAAAATAGTTAAAATGTGGACTTTGAGGCTCTTTCCGGAAATTTGCATTTTTCGCCCCAAACAGATCGGTTGAACTATTTTTTTCGTGAAGAGTCTTCTTGTCATGTTCAGAGTACCTTATGGTGTCTATAAGAACATTTGTATCAATTGAGATGGCTTCTTATATGCGATATTTGTGATCCGCCATTTATAGCAGCCATTTGCATTTACTACAATAGGCTCCTGCGCTATTTGCTGGTCCGATTTTGCCAAACACACTGTTGGAGTACCTGGCATATTCACAACTGAACACGATGGCATGAGTATTTGATTCCATTAATGCAATTCACACGAGTTCTATGTCTTCTCCAGAAATATACATTTTTCTCATATTTTACTGAATTTTACAAGCAGCTTCACAAATTACATATCCACAGTGAGACTGACAGTTAGCCAGGGTACATACCAACAATTAATGACATTACTTTTGTTCAATTGCAGCACAGTAATGAGTTATAGGCTTGCAAAATATCACTGGTTAAAGCCATTACATGAACCTTAACATTCGGAGTCTTAGAAATAAGCTAGCATATCTAGAGAATTTAGCATCTGATTGTGATATAATATGTGTTACTGAGACTCACCTCGATATATCGATAGCAGACGACGACATGCTTCTAGATAGGTATGATATGTTCCGTAAAGACCGTGGGGCTCCGGGTGGGGGGATTATTGTATATACTTCCAATGTCCTGTGCACTAGTCGTAGAGCCGACAAAGAATTCCACATAGGTGAAGTTGTGTGGACTGAGATCCAGTTTCCAAATAAAAAATACCTTCTCTGCACAGTATACAGACCTCCAAATTGCATACACGCTTTTTGGAATTCCTTCCGGTTCTCCCTTGAATCATCATCTCATATACTCATTGTAGGCGATATCCATGTAGACCTTCTTACAGCAGACAGAAATCATCCTTTCATAAGCCATATATAAATCACTTTCACCTCACCAATGTAATAGACAGTCCGACTAGAATCGGGCGCACGTGCGACACACTCCTTGACGTTATTCTTCTATCTGACACGTGTAGTCACACCTTTGCGGACACTATTGATATAGATCGTGATATCTCTGATCATCAGGCGACTTGTGTAGAATTGACTGTAGGCACAACGATAACTAAAAACTTTAAGCGTAAAATTTGGTGTTATAATGATGCAAATTTTGATCTTTTTAACAATAAATTAGAGACGACTGACTGGACTGAACTTTTTTCTCAAACAGGTAATGTAGATGACATGTGTCAAGTTTTTTCAGATAAATATTTAGGCATAACAGACACGTGCATTCCTTCCAAAATTGTAACCATTAGGCCAAATGATAAACCATGGTTTGACTCGGACATAAGACGAGAAATTAGGAAACGAGATAGACTGCTTCATAAATATAAATCTAATCGCACTCCGTTAAATTTAAATAACTTTAGAAAACAGCGCAAAAAAGTTAACAATCAAAAGAAAAGAAAAAAAAAAGAATTGTTTTATGCGGACATTAATGGTCTCCTCGATAACTTTAGTAATTCAAATCCCAGAAATTTTTTGAAACTTGTCCGCAGACTTATTAAAAATTCTGATGTATCTAACTGTATACCTCCTTTGCGGAGTGCGACTGGAATTATTGAAATTGATGACTACACAAAGGCAAATATTTTAAACGACTACTTTATATCAATATCCAATATTGATGACAGGGGGGTGGAAGTTCCTATTGCTGAACTTAGAACTGACTCTATAATATCTGACGTACCAGTTACCGTAAATGCCATAACTGACATCCTCAAATCATAAAAGTGGGAAAGCAGTAGGACACGATTCAATTAGAATTTGTCACATTATGCTAAAAAACACTGCAAGTGCAGTAGCCTACCCTCTTTCCATTATCTTTCGTACCTCATTAGAGACTGGATCCTTTCCTACACAATGGAAACGTGCATTAGTTATTCCTATATTTAAAAAAGGTGACAAACAAGATCCTTCAAACTATAGACCCATTTCATTATTATGTACAATTGGTAAAGTATTTGAGAGACTAATCGCAAAGTACTTACATAATTATTTGTTAGATAATTCGCTTATTTATATATATCAGTCTGGTTTTCAACCTGGACATTCTACTACTCATCAACTCATAGAAATCTTTCAAAATATATGTGATAATTTGGAAAAAAAGACAACCAACCTGTTTAGTGTTCTGTGATATCTCCAAGGCGTTCGACAGAGTGTGGCACAGGGGATTGGGAAAAAAATTAACTAGCTATGGTATATCGGGGAAATTATTGACATGGTTAACTGATTATGTTAAGAATAGGTCGCAACAAGTATGCTTGGGGAATGCTAAATCTAATGCTAAAATTACTAGGCAGGGGTGCCTCAAGGGTCTGTCCTAGGTCCCCTTGTATTTATTCTTTATATTAATGATATTACTGATAATTTAGACAGCCTATCTAAGCTGTTCGCTGATGATACTTCTCTTCTATGCACTGACAAATCCCCACAAGTTATAGAACAAAAAATAAATAACGATCTTTCGAATATCCAATCTTGGGCCGATAAATGGTTAGTGAAATTTAATCCAGTAAAAACACAAGCCATCCTCATTTCGAATATTGACCTTAATTATGTAATTGATATTGTTTTTAATAATGTAAATATCGACTTTGTTGATAGCCACCGACATCTTGGAGTGTATATAGATTCTGAGTGTAAGTGGGACAGACATATAGACCATATCAGTAAAACTGTCACGAAACAATTAGGTGTTCTACGGAAATTAAAATTCATTCTCTCTAGACAAACGTTAAGCAAAATTTATAGAACTTTTATTCTTCCTATATTGGAATATTGTTGTGAGTTGTGGGACGGTTGTACGGTCGCTGAAGCTGAAATCTTAGAAAAATTACAATTAGATGCAGGTCGCATTGTTACGGGATTACCATCGTTCTCAAGCAGAAACTCTATATACTGTGAAACTGGGTGGGAGCCCTTATCTAACAGACGGTCTCGCAGAAAACTCCAACTCTTTTATAAAATACATCATGGGCTAACCCCAACCTATCTACAAACACTCCTTCCTTCTATAGTTGCTGATAACACCCAACACCTTCTTCGTAATGCAGAAAATTACACACTTCCTAATAATAGACTTGAATCTTCAAATATATCTTTTTTTCCGTCTACCGTTCGTTTATGGAACCAGTTACCTATAAACACCAGACATAGCGAGTCATTCTCTAATTTTAAACATGCTATCCAGAACCAAGACGTACCTGTAATACCCGACTTTTTTTATTTTGGAGACCGTAAATTAAACATTATACATACAAACTTAAGAAATCGTTCAAGTTCATTACGTAGCCATTTATTCAGAGCCAATATTGTAACAGATCAAAAATGTCATTGCGGTTTCCCAGTTGAAGACCCACAGCATTTCTTTTTTTAATTGTAATTCATATAATGACCAAAGAATCATTCTATTTCGACAGCTAAACTCATTTATTCCACTCTCTGTCAATTTATTACTTTTTGGAAACATGAACTTAAGTATACAAGAAAATGAATTAATCTTCATGCACACTCAGCAATATATCAAAGATACTCATAGATTTTTAACTTCGTCCTTCTATTATTATCAAATATTTCCATATCTGCTTTACTCCCAACATCTTACTGGTTTTGTATTTACACTTAAATTATATTTGTATAACCCTCCGATACTGACGACAAAAGAGAAACGAATATTCAAAGAAAGCCTAGAGTGACCAGGAGAAAGACAAACCGAAGACAGGATGATATGAACATTGAGAAGTCGAAAGTTAAGAAAAGTGGTTTAGAACTTCTGTCGTCTTTATCGGAGGGGTAGATTTTAGATTTTAAAATAATAGTATATTACGAGTTGAAACTAACACCTTGAGGAGCATACTGGTTATAAAATAGCTCTCTCCCTCCCCCACCTCTCTCTTTCTCGTTCTTCCCTCACTCTCTCCCTCTCTCTCTATCTCAAATACAACTTTATATATTATGTATATATTCTCTTGTAAATGCCATCTTGTCTGTAATTTGAATGTTTTATTATTTTTGGGAACGGGCTTTATATAAGTTGTATAACTTGTGCCCAATCCCATTGCACATTTTGCAATAAAATATGTTTAAATCAAATCAAATGAGATAATATGACGACATTCACAATTATAATTTCTAAATGCAGGTAAATGTAAATCGAAAAATTATCACGTTAATTAAGAACTCATTAAAATCCTCAAAATACACCGTAAAACTCATCTTGGCCATTCCAAATCGTAATATTTTTCGCGGGGGAGACCCCCGGACCCACAGAACACCAAAGTCTCGCGCATTCGGCGCTCGCAAAATCATCAAAATCGTAATTTTTTTCCGGGGGAGATCCCCGGACCCCCAAAACACCAAAATCTCGCGCATTCGGCGTTCGCAAAATCATCAAAATACATCGTAAAAATTATCTCAGCCATTCTAAATCGTATTTTTTTCCCGGGAGAGACCCCCGGACATCCAAACACCAAAATCGTGACCCTTCGACGCTCGCATGCCATTTTGCATATATTCATTAATTTCCTGTTAGCGTCGCCACTGATATGGATGTGTACAAGGATTATATGTTATGATTTATGAGAAAAAGTATAAAAATAATATTATATGGTTGTGTGTTGAATTAATCTCCTCCTGTGTGACCTATTGCAATTGGCTTTTGGCCGGCATCATCCAGTGTCTGTTGTAAACAATTTACAATCTTCTTAATAACCAAGAACCTCATACAATGGACAATTGGGCCATAGCATGCTGGGATGAAGGGATACAAAGTTTGGTTCAAATCAATGATCTTGACCTTGTGCCAAGTCACATGAGACATATTTATTTGTTTGTTTAAAAGCAAAACATTATTTAAACTGTGCATATCGGAATTCAGGTGATACAATCCTTATTGCCTTTGTTCTCAAATCATTTGTAAACAATTCAAATTTTAACAAACTTCTTCTCCACAACACGGTGCATTTACAGCAAATACAAAAACAACAACAATCAATTACAATCACAGGTTTGCAAATTTTCAGCAAAACAAACATGTTTCAAATTAAATTAATACACATATTTGATTAATATATTTGATTGCATTCATTATTGATTTGAAAAAAAATTTATAGCAAAGGTACATGGTTTGTCATTTTAATCAAGGGAGATAAATCCGTTTTGAAGGATTTTCCACAAAGTGGAAAAGTTAAGATTAATTCACTTCCCATGCATTATTCAACCAAATTTAGCCTGGTACATTTCCTGGTCAACATCAATTATAATTTCAATCTTCAATTTATCAATGTTTCACAATCAAAGTCTACTCTAAGCCTTCTGTTTCAAATGGTGGCAATGAAATCACGATCCGCGGGGGATTTTCCCAATAATGGTACAAAACACGTGTTCTTTGTAGTCAAACGTAGTAAAACAAGTCACGTGATTTTACCTCATTCATGCCATTGGACGTGAGTGTGTGCATGTTTACTTCCAAATAGAGTGATTTCTCTGACCTGGGTATTTATACATAATTAGGCCTTTTGAAGAAGATCTTATTTTCTCTGTGTTATATGTATATGTTCTGAACCCTAAAGCAGGTAATAATATATATAAATATATATTTAGAATTCTACTAATTTAGCCGGGAGTAGCCGATCTTCGCTGATCTTAGATTAGACGGTTAGACCTGTTGAATTGGTCAATTCGCATTATATCATTTATTTACAAAACGTGGAAATGACAGTTTCCAGTTTCTCATTTCAGTTCATTATTTATAGTAAAATAATACATATGTGCAAGTCAAAATGATATGCATGCAATATTAATAACATTTTGGAGTCTAAATATTTTCAAATAAATCAATTTCTCCGAAGAAATGGCAAGCAAACTATCACCATATTTGGAAGTAAACACACAATCACGTGATCACTAGTTACCCACAATGCAATTGTATATTCCTGCCAATGGCATGAATGAGGTATAAGCACGTGACTTTTTTTACTACGTTTTTACTACAAAAAAAAAAAAAAAAAGATGCAGATATATCCCGAGTTTTGGAGCTAACACCGCGTCCCGCGGGAGGATTTTTAGCCCAAAGGTTGAATCTGGCCATTAAGTCCGTAACAAAAAATCGTTGTGCCTTTATTTAAGTGTATCGAGGGATGTATTTATTGAGAAAACATGGTTAGTATCTTACAATACAAGGTTTATTTTGGTGCGAGACTTAGGAAAGTATGGTGGCTGATTACGGCCATCTCGTATGGTGGCTGATTACGGCCATCTCGTGTTGTTGTGTTGTCGCCTTGTCGTGTTGTCGCCTTGTCGAGTTGTCGCGGTCTCAAACTGCGACAACCCGAGATTTAACAGTTAAAATGTCGACTTGTCGCGTTTCCGAACCGCGACAAGTCGACAACACGACAAGACGACAAGTCGACAACACGACAAGTCGACATTTCAAACACGCTAATTAGCGCGTACAGAATCTCGTGTTGTCGCGGTAAAATGTCGACTTGTCGTGTTGTCGAGTTGTCGACTTGTCGTGTTGTCGACTTGTCGTGTTGTCGCCTTGTCGTGTTGTCGACTTGTCGCCTTCCTGTTACACATGCGCAAACAATGGATAACACTCGCCATATTGGATTGCTAATGAAAATAATTGTGTGCATGTGTTTGTACCTAGATGAAGAAATTTGATAGCAATTTCTTTACCGAGAGTTGTCAAAGTATTTTTCTCTGAACTATGAATTTCAATAATTTGTTTATTATATGATAATCGTGTAATAATGATCTGGTCACGCCGTCTGATTAGTACGCAGTAATCGTCATCTGTTAATTTTAAGGTCACTTGAACCGCTAAGGCCTAATAGTTCGAAGGCCCGTTAATCCGAAAATTGGAAAATATTGCAATTTTATGGTGGCATATTTCTGCTATCGATTTGCCGACTTACGACTTAATAATGTCGACATCGTTAAGGCATTAAGTCGACATCATATCGGAATATGTCGACATACATGTAAACAGAAGAATATGTCGACTTACCACATGTACATGTCCACATAATCAATCCAAGATATTTATGTAGACAGTCGGTAACTCGGCGATTAATGTGTTTATGCTCGGGTGTGACACCGACTTGTCAGTTATTGATGTCGACATCTAAACTAAAAGATGTCGACATCTGGTCTTGAAAGTGGAAATCAAAGGCCACCCTTTCATAGAGCACTGTGTATATGCAGCAAAAGCCATACAGCAGAGATCGACGTTGATTTTGTTAATTCAAGTTTTTATTCATTTGATTTAAAAAAAAAAAATGTGATCCTGCACATCCCGGCCATATAACTGTAGCCTGCGTGTACGTAGTTGTTAGCCCGAGCTAAGGAAGTGTACAACGAATTATAAATATATATAACCGTGGGTTGAAAATTCGTTTCAAAGCTGTGTGTGTGTTTTGTTGATTGGCATTCGTACCAAGTCCATGTAGTACATACCGTACTATACTATATTAAAAGAATGAATGAAAATAAAAATTAAAAAAAAAAAATTTAAAAAAAAAGATTTTTTTATGTTGTATTTTCTTGTGAATCCCGAAAAAAAAAAACAGTTACGTAATTTAAAAGCCATAAAGGTCACAGTACAGGTACACAATACACGTTGGGAAACCAGCTTTACTTGTTAGCTGTGCCTATAGATTTAAATGTAAATCTCTGCCTCGATACACTTATATAAAGGCACAACGAATTTTTGTTACGGTCTTAATGGTCAGATTCAAACTTTGGGCTAAAATTCCTCCAGGGACGCGGTTTTAAACTCCCAACTCGCGATACATCTGCATCTATTTTTCGTAGTAAAAACATGCGTTCTTTGTAGTCAAATGTAGAAAAAAAAAGTCACGTGCTTATACCTCATTCATGCCATTGGCCGGAATATACAATTGTATTATGGGTAACTAATGATCACGTGATTTTGTGTTTACTTCCAAATATGGTGATAGTTTGCTTGCCATTTCTTCGGAGAAATTGATTTATTTGAAAATATTTAGACTCCAAAATATTATTAATATTGCATGCTTATCATTTGACTTGCACATATGCACTGTTTTACTATAAATAATGAACTGAAATGAGTTGTAAAACTGCCATTTTCACGTTTTGTAAATAAATGATATAATACGAATTGACCAATTCAATAGGTCTAACCGTCTAATCTAAAATCAGCGAAGATCGGCTACTCCCGGCTAAATTCGTAGAATTCTAAATTTATATTTATTATATATTATTACCTACTTAAGGGCTCAGAACATACATATAACACAGAGAAAATAAGGCCAAAGTATGTATAAATACCAGGTCAGAGAAATCACTCTATTTGGAAGTAAACACACACTCATGTGATCACTAGTTACCCACTAATACAATTCCATATTTATTTCGGCCAATGGCATGAATGAGGTATAATCACGTGACTTGTTTTACTACGTTTTACTACAAAGAACGCGTGTTTTGTACAATTATGGGGAAAATCCTCCGCGGATCGTGGTTTCATTTCCACCATTTGAAATTGTTAGCAATACTATCATATCATAGTTTATTTTCCATATTATTTCCAAACAAATAGTTATAAGCTTCCGCATAGCCCACTTAGCTTTTTGGGAATCTAATACACATATACTAAGAAACACGGGCTTATGTGCTTACATGGCAGGTCTCAAGGCCCTCTACCAATATTGTGAATTTCATGGCCCTGGGGTCTCGGATTTTCCCCAGGGGATAGGGTCTTTACCATACAATGTAGTTTATATAGGAGACATATTTATTTGTTTGATTAAAAGCTAAACATTATTCATAACTGTGCATATCGGAATTCAGGTGACTGTTAGACATTCTCAACTCTCATCCATTTGTAAAAAATTCAAATTTTAACAAACTTCTTCTCCACAACACGGTTTTTCTCATTTTACAGCAAGTACAAAAACAACAACAAATTACAATCATGAATATTTTGTATTGATATTTTTTTTTTTTTTTGCAAATTTTCAGCAAAACAAACATGTTTCAAATTAAATTAATACACATATTTGATTAATATATTTGATCTGCATTCATTATTGAATTTAAAAAAAAAAATAAAAAAAAATTATAACATAGCAAAGGTACATGGTTTGTCATTTTAATCAAGGGAGATAAATCCGATTTGAAGGATTTTCCACAAAGTGGAAAGTTAAAGCCGCATAATCCGTATCTTTCAGGGTCCGTAAATCAACAAAAGAAAATTAGGGTACATATATTATAAAAAGTTATCAACTTTCCCCTAATTACATGTACACACCCAAAAAGTCCCGAGTTCAAAAGAAATTAATGATTAAAAATTCGATATCCAGAGTGTTTGAATAATTCACTTTCCATGCATTATTCAACCAAAATTTAGACTGGTACATTTCCTGGTCAACATCAATTATAATTTCAAAACAAATTTATTATATGATGTTTCAAGTAATTGTCGAGTATATATACATGAACTTTGACATCTGCCATGGCACAACATGTAATCTTCAATTTATCAATGTTTCACAATCAAAGTCTACTCTAAGCCTTCTGTTTCAAATGGTGGAAATGAAACCACGATCCGCGGGGGATTTTCCCAATAATGGCACAACAGCACAAAACACGCGTTCTTTGTAGTCAAACGTAGTAAAACAAGTCACGTGATTATACCTCATTCATGCCATTGGCCGAAATAAATATGGAATTGTATTAGTGGGTAACTAGTGATCACATGAGTGTGTGTTTACTTCCAAATAGAGTGATTTCTCTGACCTGGTATTTATACATAATTAGGCCTTTTGAAGAAGATCTTATTTTCTCTGTGTTATATGTACATGTTTATGTTCTGAAACCTAAAGCAGGTAATAATATATATAAATATAAATTTAGAATTCTACGAATTTAGCCGGGAGTAGCCGATCTTCGCTGATCCTAGATTAGACGGTTAGACCTATTGAATTGGTCAATTCGCATTATATCATTTATTTACAAAACGTGAAAATGACAGTTTTATAACTCATTTCAGATCATTATTTATAGTAAAATAATACATATGTGCAAGTCAAAATGATATGCATGCAATATTAATAACATTTTGGAGACTAAATATTTTCAAATAAATCAATTTCTCCGAAGAAATGGCAAGCAAACTATCACCATATTTGGAAGTAAACACACAATCACGTGATCACTAGTTACCCATAATACAATTGTATATTCCGGCCAATGGCATGAATGAAGTATAAGCACGTGACATTTTTTTACTACGTTTTTACTACAAAAAATAGATGCAGATATATCCCGAGTTTGGAGCTAAAACCGCGTCCCGCGGGAGGATTTTTAGCCCAAAGGTTGAATCTGGCCATTAAGACCGTAACAAAAATTCGTTGTGCCTTTATATAAGTGTATCGAGGGATGTAAATATTAATGTATATATATGGACAGGGCAAGCTAACAAGTAAAGCTGGTTTCCAAATGGGTATTGCGTATCTGTACTGTGACCTTTTTGGCTTTTAAATTACGTAACTGGTATTTTTCGTGATTCAAAAAATGAAATCTTGAAAAAATAATTGTAATATAGTATAGTACGGTATGTACCACATGGACTTAGTACGAATGCTAATCCACAAAGCACACACACAGCTTTTAAACGAATTTTCAACCCACGGTTACATATATTGATAAATGATTATGGCCAAGAGGATGGAAATTCGTTGTACAAAGCAGAGTCCTTTTGCACTCTAACTTCCTCAGCTCGGACTAACAGCTACAATGTGTGCGTACACACAGGCTACAGCTGCATGGCCGGGATATGCAGGATCACAATTTTTAATTTTGTAATCAAATATATAAAAACTTTTCTTTATTAACAAAATCAACGTCGAACTCTGCTGTATGGCGCCTTGCTTCATATACACAGTGCCCTATGAAAGGATGGCCTTTGAATTCCACTTTCATGACCAGATGTCGACATCTTTTAGTTTAGATGTCGACATCAATAACTGACAAGTCGGTGTCACACCCGAGCATAAACACGATTAATCGCCGAGTTACCGACTTTCTACATAATTATCTTGGAATCATTATGTGGGCAGGTTCATGTGGTAAGTCGACATATTCTTCTGTTTATGTCGACGTCTTCCGATATGATGTCGACTTAATGCCTTAATTATGTCGACATCATAAAGTCGTAAGTCGGTAACTCGATGGCAGAAATATGCCACCAATATGGTCTATGGTACAAGCACTGACTTCAGTTTTCTATATTCAAAGATAGTGGCTATTTCAAATGATTTGCGCATGAGTAACAGGAAGGCGACAAGTCGACAACTCGACAACACGACAAGTCGACAACACGACAACTCGACAACACGACAAGTCGACATTTTACCGCGACAACACGATATTCTGTACGCGCTAATTAGCGTGTTTGAAATGTCGACTTGTCGTGTTGTCGACTTGTCGTCTTGTCGTGTTGTCGACTTGTCGCGGTTCGAAAACGCGACAAGTCGACATTTTAACTGTTAAATCTCGGGTTGTCGCAGTTTGAGACCGCGACAACTCGACAAGGCGACAACACGACAAGGCGACAACACAACAACACGAGATGGCCGTAATCAGCCACCATAAATTAGCGTGTTTGAAATGTTGAAATGTCGACTTGTCGTGTTGTCGACTTGTCGTCTGTCGTGTTGTCGACTTGTCGCGGTTCGAAAACGCGACAAGTCGACATTTTAACTGTTAAATCTCGGGTTGCGCAGTTTGAGACCGCGACAACTCGACAAGGCGACAACACGACAAGGCGACAACACAACAACACGAGATGGCCGTAATCAGCCACCATAGTAATTGGACTGGTGGATATACTGGTGAGAAATTGGTTTGTTTACCCTTACAGAAATATAAGGCCTCTGACACACAATTGCAGCAATATTGCAGCAATATAGCGGTAATATTGCTGCAATACATACTTTTCGTATGCAAATGAGTTTGCCGCACACACTTGCCGCACCATAGCCGCACATACTTGTCGCACAAAAGCTGCACACACTTGCCGCAATAAAGCCGCACATAGTTGCAGCAATATTGCGGCAATACATACTTTTCATATGCAAATGATTTTTTCAGCACACACTTGCCGCACCATAGCCGCACACACTTGCCGCACCAAAGCAGCACTGACTCATTTGCCGCAACAAAGCCGCACATAGTTGTGGCACCATTGCCGTTAGCTTCAATTCCTGGTTTATATTTAAAGATGCTCCACCGCCGACAGAGCCTAAATGATATTCATCATTTTAACAATAATTTGTGTTTAATCGTGTGTACATATGTCTAATTAACACAAAAAATAATGTAAAATAATTTCTTTTGCCTTTGGTGCATGCGCAATCAGTACTTCATTCCATATGGGATATAGTGCCACGGAATTTTTTCGGGATGCAATTAATTATTTTTTATATTTTTAACTTGAAGTAAAATTAGAAGCTCAAACTTTTCAATGGTGGTAATGGTGTAAAGTAAGTAACTTTTGTAACCGAAGAAAAATACCAAATCATCTGATCCAGTTTTTGATAGTAAAAAAATACCATTTGTCAGCGATTGAGCATCTTTAAACAAGTACAAAGGTATAAATAGAAAAGTTTATTGCCGCACACTTAAGCTTTCTGTAAGGGTAATTAATGTGCTTAGTAAATAAAATGTGAAACACAGAAATAATAAGTCAAAGAGAAGTTTGCTTAAATATTTCGGCGTGTTTGTTACACAAATTCCACCGCTCGTTTTATGAATTTTGGGGGTATTTTTATACCATTATTTATCTATTATTTTTATAAGTTATCTATTTATTAAGTTGTGGTAATTTGTAACGCAGACACGTGCCCATAAACTTAGAGTACATGTACATGTAAATGTACAGTAGTACCACAGGAGCTTGACGTTATGTCAATAATATACATAAAAAATAACCCTATATACTTTATAAATATATAGGGGTATTTTTATATATCTATACTACACATGTACAGAACGTCAAGCTCCTGTGGTCAGTACTGTGTACTGCATACTAAATTAAACTTTTTTTCCGGAAATCATTATCAGTATGTCGTTTTAGGTTTTATAACGCCTCAATGACATCCGGCACGGTTTCGCTATCATCTGCAAGTTTTGCAAGATTTCCCTTCTCAATTTTTATTTTGTGTTTATACCACAATGTCATCATGTCTACCACTAGATAAACTGCATGTGAAAGTAGATATTGCTACAAACAAAACCGAAGATGTGGCAGCTTTGGTAAGTTTGGTAAATACCAACGATCTAACTGATGATATATGTCAAATTACAAAAATGTAATTAACAGGTTGGGCACAACATTAACCTAATCCCTATTTAGATTCCTGCTCTAGACTCTTTTATATTCGGACGTTTGATAGATGTCTCTCGTCGGACATCTATCAAACGTCCGAATATAAAAGAGTCTAGAGGAGGAATCTCAATAGGGATTAAACATTAATCCTGCACATAGGTAACAGTTAGCCATATGAGTAGCAGCTAGTTAACTGTTTGAGTAATCAATAAGTTACCCAAATGAGGAATTATGTGAAAAGAAAACAGAAAATGTTGTTTTAAAGATTATTATCCTTTTTTTGGATAAAAAAGTTTAAAACATGAACTTCATGTATTTTTCTTTCACAGAATTCCTCGGTAACTTATTGATTACTCAAATAGGTAATTGTTACTCAAATGGGTAACTGTTACCCATATGCAAGGTTGTGCCCAACCTGATTAACTGTAGCTGTGCAGCTACATAATGTAGGAGCTAGAGAGCCTGTAAGCTTAGGCTTTATTCCAACAATGTTAGAAATAGCACGACGAGACAAGCAGCTGTACATGTATCGCAATGTACATGTACAATTAAACCTGCTATACTAACCCCCTTTCAAAAGGGTTCACCCATGGCCAGTCTCTAGACACAAATTAAACCAGCTGAGGTTCTACAATACGTGTACACTGTACACATGTATCTCCAGCAAAACCTCCAACTACAGGAGTTTGACGTTCTGTCAATAATATATAGCATAAATAAATAAAATATATACAAATACCCCTATATCTTTTTATATAGTACATAGGAGTATTTTTATATACATTTTTTGTATTTATGCTATATATATTATTGACAGAACGTCAAGCTCCTGTGCTCCAACCTACAGCTTGCACTTGACTTGGAGTGGTCAACGGCACCAAAGTACATGTAACAGGGTGAGAGTAGTATGCTGCCAGCTGGAAAAAATAAAAATAATAAAAAATAACACAACAAAATGAAAACAAAACCACCAAAAAACCTCCAAAAACAACAGAGTTTCTCATACCATGTATTGATCTGAGGCAATGGTTATTAAAACAGAAAATCTTGTTTTTGTATTAAGCATCCACGGTGGGCTCAGAAGATCCAGTTTCTGACGTACCATGCTCCACCTCTTGACCTTAGTGACCGTGGCCAGTGTGAAGAGTGGGCTGACCGACTGAAATTTATTGAAGAAGATCTCCATTGGGCACTCCAGTTGCCACATGATAAGTTTTGGTGTCAGGTAATTATAGTGCAGTGATTCTGATTAAGATTGGATGATCTTTTAAAAAATCAAAAGAATTAATCTTTGAATGTTGAAAATAAAAACATTTATATTTATTGATTAATTTTTTTTCTAGCAGAGTTTAAATGTTGTAAATATGTAATATGAACTAAGAATGCCTGTAATTTTTGCAATATTGTACAAATTTATCTATTATGCATTTATTGTGGTACATTTTACATTTATAGTGGTACATTTTACTGTGAATTAATTTGTTCTATAAAAACCTGTAACTGTATACTATGTAAGTGATACAAATGTATATAATACACATTAGTGTGAATCCTTTTGAAAATAACTAAAGATTTTTATGGTCAACTGAACTATATATTTATGAAGAAAAATGATTTGTCATTAATTGATATTTCAGATCGTATTCGATGAATCCTTTATAAGCCTGATAGACAGTTATCTGCGCTATGCTCCAAGAACTCATGATATCTTGATAGAGCTTCCTGTGGACACAAAATCCCGTCACGATGAGGTCCACCGACTGGTGTTTATGACTTGTCTTCGTATGGCTACACACAAGGAATCCAAGGTACATATAGCACAGTATTGGAATTTCTAGCATACTTTCAATTATAGCTTTTTTATGTCAGAGACTGCAGATAGAATCTTAGATAAGTATGTCAAGTGGGCAGGGATATCTCAACCCGAGTGAAAGATTTTGGCATGTCAAATGGCGGCCAAAATCTTTCACGAGGGTTGAGATATCCCTGTCCACTTGACAGATCCATGCATGATTCTTTTGCTCCCATACCTGGTAGCAAAAATCTGTTGATTTCTAGCTTTTTTATCACACCATTATCACAGGAATGTTGTTATGCGTAAAAATTGATGAAGTCATCAACAATGCATGCCTTGGTTATGCCGCATGTATTGATGACACTACATAATTGTCTAGCGCATGTGATCTGTCTTATACCCCTCCTATGTAAGAAAAAGTTGTCTTTTTCCTGGCAACCACAGGATATCCCTGTGAAATATAGGAGAAATAAATGATTCTTGAACCTTATCTACCATCTGGAAACATGCTCTGAATCACCTCTAAGATGTATCTTTTTAGCATATTAGCTTAACCTTTTGTCAGTATCCTTTTGCAACACGGTTACTTTTCATACTGGCTTATATGTTAAAGGTCAAGTGTCTAGAAAATATTCAGCAATATTGTCCTGAGTTTGTCTATGTTCTTAAAGGTAGGTTTCGCCCAATGTAATATAAAGACTACGAAATTGAAATTTATCCTGTATATTGATATAATCTTCAGATCATTTTTTATGCATACATCAAATAATAGGGGTGGACAGTTGCCTAGCTTGACAAGGAAAATACTCCTCTAAAAATAGAGCGAAGTCAAGCTTTACATAGAACATGACATATTTTTTCCAAAACGATTCCGCATCAACAAACGAAAGCGTGCAACAAAATTTCTGATAGAAGTGACAGTCTTGTCATGGCATGTTTAGTAAAAAGACAACAACAACAAATTAAAGTGTGATAGATTGTTTATACATATCATATAATCTATAACACTTCAAGTTACTTACATACCCTCGCTAGCTTAGTACATCAAACATATATGTAGTTATTCTGCCACTGTATGTGCGCTGGCATAAGTGTTGAAATTTAACTCACCACGTGCAACATGAGTCCCAACAGAATCCGGGCGAGTTCCGCTTGAGATGTGGCTACTGTTTCTTTTATTGCTACATGCATGCCATCTATGAAATTCATTCCCTAGATATATCCTAGGGTGCTACCGATTCCATTCTAATTTTCTCCTCTTTTTTTTCCGATTCAGAAACATTTTTTTTTCTTACACGCTTTCGTTTAGCCATTTTGTTTATTTTTAGTGCGTAACAATGCGTATGTGCGAAGCTTGGACAACATAATCCATCGCAGCTTCATTTGCATACTATTCTGTCAGCCTGACATCGTAATAAATCAAGGATTTCCTTCAATTTTGTATTCAAGACACATTTGTTCAATCTCATACGCATTAAGAAATTAGATTGAGATATTTTAATATGGTTTTTCATCTTTTCTTCCGTTTATCAGACTTTTCATAAATATTTATTTGGGTGGGCGAAACCTACATACCTTTAAGCTGTAAATTTGTTTAATTTTGTGTCATGATAAAGTGGCAGATCACCTAGAAAATTTAATAATACTTTTTGTCCACACTGGTGTAATTAGTTTGTTTCCCTTATATTTATTTTTTTAAGTATTCTGTATCCTATTGAAATACATTTTTTGTACATTTATTTGGTTCCAGTGATTTTACTTATTTTTAGTCAATAACATATAAAGTTGAGTTACTATACACTATATTAAGTTCAGTACAATGTACGTATACACACATATTTAAAAATATACATTAAATTTGATGAACTCCAAGATTTGAGTTCCAAGTCAACAACGAATAGAGAAATTGATCTTTTAATGATAAGCATTGTGTTGTGTTTATATTTTCCTCCCTGTCACATTTTACGTTATCATTTATCATGGACTCTTTCATATTACAGGAACATCACATTACCCCCAGCGTGTTCGGTGAAATCTTGTACGAAAACTTTCTGTTTGACATCCCCAAGCTGATGGACCTGTGTGTATTGTATGGCCAGGGTAATGGACAGTTGCTGTTTAAGATGATTGACAATATATTCACAACCCAGCCTAAATATAACCATGATCTTCAGGATACTATTCCAACTATTCTACAAGTAAGTCCATGAATTGCTCTTAAAATGCATTCATTCATTCACACATTAATTGTTATCTTAATATTGTCCAGCAATATATCCTAAAATTTTGATTGTAATTATTCACACATATTAATTGGAAAGTTTCACTCGTCTGGACTTTTGAAGTGCTTCAATCAATCTCAAGAGCTGGATATAGCTTTTTAGTAACAACTTTCTCTCATTTAATCTTTATTCTGAGAGAAATACATCTTTCGAGCAAATAACATATTATACAAATCATGATAATGTTCAATTTCCTTTGATTGCCTGGTACTGTTTCAGGTGTTTGATAATATCTTAGCTAAGTGTGGTATGGCTGATGCTACTGGATTGACCCCAAAGAAACTGACCGATCAAACTCAGGAGAAGTCGGAGCTGGTCACTATGTCCAGTAATGACTTCCAGGATGTGGTGTTTTATCTGGCCGACACTGGGACCACTTTAGCGTGTTTCTTAGACATCTACCCTCCAGCATGCACACCTTTCTTCAAAGAAGATTTTGTACAACAGTAAGATTTTAATAGTAGTTAAAAACATTTGATGAAAACCCCAGTGATTCAAATTAAATGACTTAGCTCCACTGCCGACAGAGCATAAATGATATTTATCATTTGAACAATAATTGGTGTTCAATCGTGTATATCTATGTATAATAAACACAAAAAATAATATAAAATAATTTACTTCGCCTTTGGTGCATGCGCAATCAGTACTTCATTCCATTATAGGATATATAGTGGCACAGAATTTTTTTGAGATGCAATTAATTATTTTTTATATTTTTAACTTGAAGTAAAATTAGAAGCTCAAACTTTTTAATGGTGGTAATGGTGTAAAGTAAGGAACTTTTGTAACTGAAGTGTGCTACTAAATCATTCTAAAATTTATGGTTTTTAGCACGATGGAGCGTAGCTCCATCGTAGCTTATAGCATACCCCCTAGTTTTGAAAATCACGTTGTGAACAGGATATCTCAAGTTATACACCATTGACAGCAATGAAATTTGGCAGAGACATGTAGTTATAGATAAGGACGGAACTGATAAAACTTGGCGACAAACAGACATAAACTCTATTTTTGAGGAATTAAAATATATTTCATTCCTTCTCTGTCTATAGTAATATTTAAATGAGAAACACAATGCATTATGGGAAATTATATGGCCGATGGTACCACTTCATACAAAAGAATAAAGTTTAAGAAAAGATTAAGGCAATTAAGAAATATTCATTATTTTTCTATTCTTAAATATGTTACTCAAAGTGTCATGACATCATAATTACCTGTGTTGGATAATCTATATTCCCTGGACAGTGTCACAAGTCAGGTGACCTAGTTTCATCTAGATGCTGTTTATAGGCCTATATGTGTGTGTAAATGTGTTACATATACCATTTACTGTTAAAGGGAAAAACAATGGTTGAGAGTTAATTAATGTATTTTGTTATCAAGGCCCTGGGAAAGGCTCGACTGTAGCTGCCAATGTCAATTTGTTGACCCGTAGTACACATTCCGTTGTGCCGAGACCCAGCCAATACAACTTGTGCATTGTTATCTTAATTGTGAAATTTATATTGTGTTGAAGAAAATGAGATAAAAGATAAGTAATTAATTCCAACGTATTGAAGCGAATTCAGTTTACCTCTTATAACCAGGACAGCCAAACATCATTGATTTTTCTGACACCTATAATGACTTAAGCTCTCCTCCAGCAGGTATCTTTTAAAAGTCTAGTCAACTTAACACTTTGATTATACATAATTGTACATGTGTGATACCTAAAGCAATCATACAGGAAACAGTTTCCCCAATTATTTTTTATCATATAACAATATTCTGATAAATTTGAATAAACAGCATTGTTAAATTTTGAATTTTTAATTAAATTTTCTAATATTAAAGTTTAGTTGATGCTATTTGAATTGGTCCCAACAATATTCTTACTAAGAAGATGCTGCTTCTGCATACACTCACACTAAAATCCTGCTCAGAAAAAAACTGTTCTGCACAAATCAATCTTTTTATAAAACTGTTGATCTATATATAACTTAACATGTGATGAATGACATCTGTCTTGAAAGAATTTTATGATTGTTTTAATACCAACATTGATAACAATTAAATACCAGTGGTCATTTGAATTATCCTAATTAATTATTAGTTTAAACAGTGCATATGAATGATAATCAAGAATATTAGTCAAAACCAATTATTGAACATTAATTAACTGGACCATCGTGCTACGAGGCCATTGGGCCTGTTTTTGATAGTGAAAAAATACCATTCGTCAGCGGTGGAGCATCTTTAAAGAAATAATCATTGATTAATATTAAACAGTGTTTGTTATTTTTAAAGTTGATTTAACAACTTTGACTTTAATATATGAGCTTTTGCAATGTATGATTTTAACAATTTTTCCATGAAAAAGGAGACATAATTTTGATAATTTCGAAAATGTAGTAGGAGTTTATCGCTATGAAAAAAATAGTTTATATAAGTAAAATTTCTTCTGGGGTGTACATGAATACTGGAAATAAAAATGAATAAATAGCGACTGTATGTACAGTGTATATATATAAAGCTTCTGAAAAATGATTTATGACAATTATGACCATGTTGACACTACACAGTACTTCGATTTTGTTACAGTTTGGCCCAATTGTATGAGTCTGTTATTCCACAAGTTGTTTCTTCTATCAAGAAGCGGAAATTTGACAGCCACAGGTAGGGGGCATACTGCTACAGAACCTATGACATTTTACAGTTTCATAGGACTGTCTTATAATTTCAAATTAAAATACACTTGTAATATCAAATAGATTTTTTTTTTTTTTTAAATTTTCATCTATGCATGCATGGTCATTAAGGTAACTATTCATAATAATTAATAGTTTAGCCCATCATTATCAGATGGATTTTGATAGTTAAAGTTTGTTACAGCTATTTCCCAAAAAGCGCTGAAGGGAAAGTTCATAGGTTTCATAGGTAGGTCCCCGTAGGAACCTTGTTGCGCATATTACATTTCAGGACCGATTGATCAACAAGATGGCCGCCATCTTGGATTTTGATAGTGAATGTTTGTTACCGCTATTTCTCAGAAAGTACTGAAGGGACTTTTCTCAAATTTTATATTTAGGTTCCCCTTGGGCCTTTATTGTGCATATTGCATTTTGGGATTGATCGATGAGTAAGATGGCCGACAGGCCGCCTTGATCGGTGAGCAAGATGGCCGATAGGCCGCCATCTTGGATTTTGATAGTGAATGTTTGTTACCGCTATATCTCAGAAAGTACTGAAGGGACCATTCTCAAATTTCATATTTAGGTTCCCCTTGGGCCTAATTGTGCATATTGCATTTTGGGATCGATCGGCGAGCAAGATGGCCGACATCTTGGATTTTGATAAATGAAGTTTGTTACCACTATATATCTCAGAAAGTACTAAAGCAATCTATCTCAAATATTAATACATGTATCAACAAGATGGTCGACTGGCCACCATCTTGTATTTTGATAGTTTTAAGTTTGAAAAGGAGAGAAAAGAAGTTTCAGTTTGAAAAGCAGTGAATGGATTCCTCTTTCATTTGTCAGACATAGATCATTCTTTGGTGGGCGCTCAGATCCCTCTGGGATCTCTTGTTATATTAATTTAATGTCAGAAATCTCCAGAGTTTATTTACAAGTGACTCAATTATAAAGAAAAGGAATATTCAAATTCCTTACGATTTGAATAAATATACTTTTAAATTTAAAACCTGATACAAATTTGAACACCATTATATTATTGATTAATTTTTCAGCCACAAGACGTTATTGAGACAGAAGACCCAGGAAGCAAAGAATTCCTTGTTAAAAGTAGTACATCTGATTATAAACACATACTGTATAGAGCCTATATTGGAAAGTGTGTAAGTTGTTTTCAATGTGATATACAACCTTTATTAGTATAAGGTAGATTTTCATCTTAAAATGCACATGTTACATACTGGTAATCTTCCATCTTTTTCTTTATGCGATGATAATCAGTATCGGTTAATCATAACTAAAGAAACTGATTCAGAAATGAGATATTTTAAAGGTTTGGCTCTCATGACAATTTGAAATTATATAATGATAAAGACATAAAACATAGGATTAAGACAACTCACATGTTGATTTACTATGTACAATATTTATAACTTATTGATAGAGAATTTACAGTGAGTATAAATTGCCCTTTCTGATATTTATTTTCTGTTCTTGTTTCAGCGGAGCCGAGGAAAGGGTTGAAGATTTTATACACATTTTCACATCAATGCTGAATGAGAGAAGGTTAGCTTTAATGGTAGACGGGTGTACTGCATGAATTTGTAGGACAGAGTGGAAATGGACAAATATTTCAACACATTGATTAATTTGCATGTTCATAATACATGTAGATGTTTTATAAATAAAATATAAGAAATTAGCATACAGCATGTTTATCACACTCTGGCTACATGTACCTATATGTATAATTAGATATCAAAGAAACACAATTTAACAAAGCATGACTATTTATTGACTCGTCCCCTATCTGGGCCTCAAACTCACGATCTATGGCACCCAATCGCCTACCCAAACATACCTGCGCCTTCTTGGGTGCCGTAGATTGTGAGTTCGAGGCCTGGATTGGGCACGAGTCAATAAATTGTCATGCTTTGTTAAATTGTGTTTCTTTGATATTTGAATGTTCATACTCACAAATCAAAAAGAGAAAAAAATAAATGTCAAAATTTTCGCCCAGTTATGGCACATATCACTTTAAATTTTGATTCTCATAACCAATGCAGTATTATAAATGTGATGTTTTCGAAGTTGTCAATATTGTTAGATATTTGAATCAGGAATGATTATAGATGTAATATTGTTTTGATTAAGGATACTTAGACAAGCTCTTTTTGCTTCAGATTCCTCGCTGATTTTGAGAGCCGACACAGATTTGAAAACTACCAGGAAATACTTCTGCAGTCACCTATAGAAATGTATCTTTTAATGCTACATCATTGTTTATGTGAGTAATCTGATAAGACACTGACCATCAGTTGGTGTTTTCTGTCTCAGGGGTTGTGATGACCGAGTGGTTACAAGATGTCCTGACATATTACCGCATGCCCTCTACCTCTGCGTCACAAGTTTGAGTCCCATCTACGGCGGTAGCTAGGTACTGACCGCTGACTAGTGATTTTTCTCATCTGGGTATTTAGGTTTTTCTCCATCGATCGTTTAAACCTGGTATGTCTTTGAATGATTTTGACTGCATATTAATAGAATGTTAAACTAACCGAACCAAATTCTCTCTCTCTCAAGAAACTAAATATTACATGTCCTTGAATGACTATGGCTGGTCCTGGGACAAAAACAAAAGTCAAACTGCAAATACATAAGGTGATAACTGAACAACACTTTTTATAGTTTGATATTTTGCTGGGAAATATGCCTATTTCTGGCTAAATCTTTACCTTTATTTACACTTTAACATTTGAGTTGTTCCCCTTAGACAACTTCCTCTATATAATATTATAAAATATAAACTTTTCACATGTGTTGAATCAGATGTTTTTATTGGCAGTTTTTTTTTTAAAATACATAAATATATCAACATTGCTGATTTTACCAGAGAAGAACTAATAAAAATAGAAACATTTGTTACAAAACAAAGAGGGAGAGGGAGGGATTTAGGGAGCGGGCTTGGTATAAACTCTTTGGCCTCCTGGACGGCAATTCTGCTTAGGTATGTTTTTAAGCACATCAATTAAAGATGCTCCACCGCTGACAAATGGTATTATTTCACTATCAAAAACAGGAGCAGACAATTAAGTATTTTTTTCAGTTACAAAAGTTGCTTACTTTACACCATTACCACCATTGAAAAGTTTGAGCTTCTAATTTTACGTAAAGTTAAATATATGAACAATAATTAATTGCATCCCGAAAAAATTCCATGGCACTATTTCCTATATGGAATGAAGTACTGATGATTGCACATTCACCAAAGGCAAAATGAATTATTCTATATTATTTTTTTGTGTTAATTAGACACATATATACACGATTAAACACCAATTATTGTTAAAATGATGAATATCATTTATGCTCTTTAAAAGGACAAAATAAATAGTATGGAAATTAATTATATTGCACAGACAGTACTAAAGCTATATTCAAAGGAATGTTTAATTGAGATCATATATGACCCTTGACTACACATAGTGATGAAATGAGGCTGCAGTATATACAGGATGCTATCAGTTCTGCATTCACAACTCACGGTCACCGCCGCAAACCTACCGGAGGCACAAACAGAGGAGGCAGGACAAGTCCTGATGGCTCACCTGGACCAATGGAGGATGTTGGAGCTGTAGGGGGAGGAGCTGTGGGCGGGGCTTCAGGTGGGGCCGTTGGCGGGGCTTCAGCTGGAGGGCATAGTGTTCAAGGCGATGAATACCAAGTAGAAACCTATGTAAGTTGATGTTTCATAATCTGCTTAAAGTAATACTTCATGTAATTTTCTTTTTAACAAACTGTTATAAATCATACAATGTGCGAATATGGATGCATAGATATGAAGCTGCAGATCCATAAAAGCACCAACATACCTATCCGATAGAGGGAAGCAATATCAGCGGAACTTCTGGAGTCGTATCACATTTTCAACATTGACTCTTCCGAGCTATTTCAAATGTGTATGTGGAAGGATTCAATAGTTATAATTCAATGATTTAACAACTTTTGAAGACAAACTCTTACGAAAGTCGGTAAATTTGGAAAGTTTCAAACTTCGGAGAAAGGCGTAGATAAATATGTAGAGCACTTTTAAAGTGTTTTTTGTCGCAAGTCATTGACCATACAACTTTAACAAAGGTATACTGTAATATTATAGTGGGTTGTACAGGCTCCTTATTGAATTATTACTTCAAGTAGAGGACTTGATGAGTTTTTATAAATCATGTCTTATCCTTTGGTTTCTTTTTTTCATCGCTCATATTTGCCTTAAAAATTATATGTAAAAGATAAATGAATGATCTGCGGAAATCAATAAATAGTTAAATGAATGTATTGATTTTTTTAATAATTGATTTACATGTAATTGATAGTTAAGATACAATGTTACAGATAGATATCAGCATACCTTTATATTTTGTGACTTTGGTTGCAGGAAGCTGAAGGTGCATGTGCTGCACGGAAATCAGGCGTGGAATTGCAGTCTCTTATTTCCTCTGTCAAGGATCTACTTCCTGACTTAGGGGAAGGCTTTATTGAGGTAGGTCTGGGTTAGGGAAAGGCTTTATTGAAGTGTGTCTGTGTTATAAATTAGGGGATAGCTTTATTGAGATGTGTCTGGGTTAGGGAAAGGCTTTATTGAGGTGTGTCTGGATAAGGGAAAGGCTTTATTGAAGTGTGTCTGGGTTATAAATTAGGGGATAGCTTTATTGAGATGTGTCTGGGTTAGGGAAAGGCTTTATTGAGGTGTGTCTGGATAAGGGAAAGGCTTTATTGAAGTGTGTCTGGGTTATAAATTAGGGGATAGCTTTATTGAGATGTGTCTGGGTTAGGGAAAGGCTTTATTGAGGTGTGTCTGGATAAGGGAAAGGCTTTATTGAAGTGTGTCTGGGTTATAAATTAGGGGATAGCTTTATTGAGATGTGTCTGGGTTAAGGAAAGGCTTTATTGAGGTGTGTCTGGATAAGGGAAAGGCTTTATTGAAGTGTGTCTGGGTTAGGGGAAAGCTTTAGGTGTGCCTGGGTTAGAGAAAGGCCTTGAATGTGTCTGGCTTAGGGAAAGGCTTTATTGAGATGTGTGTTGGTAAGGGGAAGGTTTTATTGAGGTGTGTCTGAGTTAGCAGAACGCTTTATTGAGGTGTAACTTGAATATATTTCTATTATCAATATTAGTTATGTAATTTAAGCCAACCTTCTTTCAAGTGTGATTTACTTTTTATTCGTGAATTTCACAATCTAAATAAAAAAACAATTTGAAATCCACAATTGTTATTTTCATAAACTTGCTTTAAAATGAATATCACGAAAATTAATTGATGCCAAAGAAAATTGTTTTACAATAAATAATGGTTTTATTTAGAGGTTGAAATTAAATAATCTACAAGATGTTGATGCTTTATTTATATGATATAACAATTATTGATTTAATTATTACAATGTATTGTCTGTAATAAAGAGTCATTTTTTCATTTCTGTGCCCTTGTCATGAAATGTAGTGATTGGGGCATGTTCATGTGCATTATACATAATATTATTGCAATGTGTCCGTTCTATAGACCCACTAGTTTCATCCTATTTTGATATATGGAGGCAGCTTGCAGGAGCATATAGTCATTCTATGTGCTGTAGATGTTGCTAGCTTTTTCTAGTCCGGTAAGAAAGACAAAGAATCATTCTACAAATTTCTGACATTAACCTGTAATTTGTTGTGCTTCCAGGTATGTTTAGAAGAGATGGACTATAACCTAGAACGTGTGATCAATGCTGTGTTAGAGGACAAACTCCCACCGTCCTTACAAGACCTGGATCGAACTATGCCTCAGTAAGTATATAATTATGAAGTACTTCCTTATCTATAACCATCAAACTGCCTACAAGTCCCATTAGGCACTCCTCCCTATTTTTGAGGTGTCAAGTTCACTTAACTTGTTACCTTAATACAGCTGTGATGGTATGCTGCAGCACCACTGACGTCCTCAGCCGAGGCCATCCGTCATTGCGTGTTTCGACCCCTTACTCGGTACACTCTCAGGATGGAGGGTCCGCAGTGATGATCAGTCACTGTGTGTATTCAATACAACAACTTAATAATTTGGTTATACAGCTTGAGAACATGGACATATTTTTACATTTTTACTGCAAAGTTGACCCCGTTATGTAATTTTACCTAATCCAGTTGGGGTTGTTCTGCTCATGAACAGATATATCCACTCTGCATTGTCATTGAGACATCACATTTGTTATTCAGGCTGTCATGGAGGATGCCTGTTAAGATTTTGATGATAATTTAAAGAATTGTTATCAAATTTAAATATAAAAAATGAACTGTATTCTTAATGACAGCATCATGAGCCTGACTTGGTGTCTTCTTGACATTTTTTTAGCCCACCATCATTAGATGGTGGGCTATTCAAATTGCTTTTTGTCCGTGGTCCGTGGTCCGTCCTTCCGTCCGTTTTCATATGATCCTGTAGGTTAGTGTTTTCTTGACATCTGTTTTCATATGATCCTGTAGGTTAGTGTTTTCTTGACATCTGTTTTCATATGATCCTGTAGGTTAGTGTTTTCTTGACATCTGTTTTCATATGATCCTGTAGGTTAGTGTTTTCTTGACATCTGTTTTCATATGATCCTGTAGGATAGTGTTTTCTTGACATCTGTTTTCATATGATCCTGTAGGTTAGTGTTTTCTTGACATCTGTTTTCATATGATCCAGTAGGTTAGTGTTTTCTTGACATCAGTTTTCATATGACCTGTAGGTTAATGCTTTCTTGACATCAGTTTTCATATGACCTGTAGGTTAGTGTTTTCTTGACATCTGTTTTCATATGATCCTGTAGGTTAGTGTTTTCTTGACATCTGTTTTCATATGATCCTGTAGGTTAGTGTTTCCTTGACATCTGTTTTCATATGATCCTGTAGGATAGTGTTTTCTTGAAATCTGTTGTCATATGACCTGTAGGTTAGTGTTTCCTTGACATCTGTTGTCATATGATCCTATAGGATAGTGTTTTCTTGACATCTGTTTTCATATAACCTGTAGGATAGTGTTTTCTTGAAATCAGTTTTCATATGACCTGTAGGTTAGTATTTTCTTGACATCTGTTTTCATATGACCTGTAGATTAGTGTTTTCTTGACATCTGTTTTCATATGATCCAGTAGGTTAGTGTTTTCTTGACATCAGTTTTCATATGACCTGTAGGTTAATGTTTTCTTGACATCTGTTTTCATATGATCCTGTAGGTTAGTGTTTTCTTGACATCTGTTTTCATATGATCCAGTAGCTAGGTTAGTGTTTTCTTGACATCAGTTTTCATATGACCTGTAGGTTAGTGTTTTCTTGACATCTGTTTTCATATGATCCTGTAGGTTAGTGTTTTCTTGACATTTGTTTTCATATGACCTGTAGGATAGTGTTTTCTTGACATTTGTTTTCATATGACCTGTAGGTTAGTGTTTTCTTGACATCAGTTTTCATATGACCTGTAGGTTAGTGTTTTCTTGACATCTGTTTTCATATGATCCTGTAGGTTAGTGTTTTCTTGACATCAGTTTTCATATGATCCTGTAGGTTAGTGTTTTCTTGACATCTGTTTTCATATGATCCTGTAGGATAGTGTCTCCTTGACATCTGTTTTCATATGATCCTATAGGTTAGTGTTTTCTTGACATCTGTTTTCATATGATCCTGTAGGTTAGTGTTTTCTTGACATCTGTTTTCATATGATCCTGTAGGATAGTGTTTTCTTGACATGTTTTCATATGATCATGTAGGATAGTATTTTCTTGACATCTGTTTTCATATGATCCTGTAGGATAGTGTCTCCTTGACATCTGTTTTCATATGATCCTGTAGGATAGTGTTTTCTTGACATCTGTTTTCATATAACCTGTAGGATAGTGTTTTCTTGACATCAGTTTTCATATAACCTGTAGGTTAGTGTTTTCTTGACATCTGTTTTCATATGATCCTGTAGGATTAGTGTTTTCTTGACATCTGTTTTCATATGACCTGTAGGTTAGTGTTTTCTTGACATCTGTTTTCATATGATCCTGTAGGATAGTGTTTTCTTGACATCTGTTTTCATATGATCCTGTAGGATAGTGTTTTCTTGACATCTGTTTTCATATGATCCTGTAGGTTAGTGTTTTCTTGACATCTGTTTTCATATGATCCTGTAGGATAGTGTTTTCTTGACATCTGTTTTCATATGATCCTGTAGGATAGTGTTTTCTTGACATCTGTTTTCATATGATCCTGTAGGTTAGTGTTTTCTTGACATCTGTTTTCATATGATCCTGTAGGATAGTGTTTTCTTGACATCTGTTTTCATATGATCCTGTAGGATAGTGTTTTCTTGACATCTGTTTTCATATGATCCTGTAGGATAGTGTTTTCTTGACATCTGTTTTCATATGATCCTGTAGGTTAGTGTTTTCTTGACATCTGTTTTCATATGATCCTGTAGGTTAGTGTTTTCTTGACATCTGTTTTCATATGATCCTGTAGGATAGTGTTTTCTTGACATCTGTTTTCATATGATCCTGTAGGATAGTGTTTTCTTGACATCTGTTTTCATATGATCCTGTAGGATAGTGTCTCCTTGACATCTGTTTTCATATGATCCTGTAGGATAGTGTCTTCTTGACATCTGTTTTCATATGACCTGAAGGTTAGTGTTTTCTTGACATCTGTTTTCATATGATCCTGTAGGATAGTGTCTTCTTGACATCTGTTTTCATATGACCTGAAGGTTAGTGTTTTTTGACATCTGTTTTCATATGACCTGTAGGATAGTGTTTTCTTGACATTTGTTTTCATATGAACCTGTAGGATAGTGTTTTCTTGACATTTGTTTTCATATGACCTGTAGGATAGTGTTTTCTTGACATCTGTTTTCATATGATCCTGTAGATTAGTGTTTTCTTGACATCTGTTTTCATATGATCCTGTAGGATAGTGTTTTCTTGACATCTGTTTTCATATGATCCTGTAGGATAGTGTTTTCTTGACATCTGTTTTCATATGACCTGTAGGTTAGTGTTTTCTTGACATCTGTTTTCATATGATCCTGTAGGATAGTGTTTTCTTGACATCTGTTTTCATATAACCTGTAGGATAGTGTTTTCTTGACATCTGTTTTCATATGATCCTGTAGGATAGTGTTTTCTTGAACATCTGTTTTCATATGACTGTAGGATAGTGTTTTCTTGAAATCTGTTTTCATATGACCTGTAGGATAGTGTTTTCTTGACATCTGTTTTCATATGATCCTGTAGGATAGTGTTTCTTTTCTTGTGTTTTCTTGACATCTGTTTTCATATGATCCTGTAGGATAGTGTTTTCTTGACATCTGTTTTCATATGATCCTGTAGGATAGTGTTTTCTTGACATCTGTTTTCATATGATCCTGTAGGATAGTGTTTTCTTGACATCTGTTTTCATTATGATCCTGTAGGATAGTGTTTTCTTGACATCTGTTTTCATATGATCCTGTAGGATAGTGTTTTCTTGACATCTGTTTTCATATGATCCTGTAGGATAGTGTTTTCTTGACATCTGTTTTCATATGACCTGTAGGATAGTGTTTTCTTGACATTTGTTTTCATATGACCTGTAGGATAGTGTTTTCTTGACATCTGTTTTCATATGATCCTGTAGGATAGTGTTTTCTTGACATCTGTTTTCATATGATCCTGTAGGATAGTGTTTCTTGACATCTGTTTTCATATGATCCTGTAGGTTAGTGTTTTCTTGACATCTTTTCATATGACTGTAGGATAGTGTTTTCTTGACATCTGTTTTCATATAACTGTAGGATAGTGTTTTCTTGACATCTGTTTTCATATGATCCTGTAGGTTAGTGTTTTCTTGACATCTGTTTTCATATGATCCTGTAGGTTAGTGTTTTCTTGACATCTGTTTTCATATGATCCTGTAGGATAGTGTTTTCTTGACATCTGTTTTCATATGATCCTGTAGGATAGTGTTTTCTTGACATCTGTTTTCATATAACCTGTAGGATAGTGTTTTCTTGACATCTGTTTTCATATAACCTGTAGGATAGTGTTTTCTTGACATCTGTTTTCATATGATCCTGTAGGATAGTGTTTTCTTGACATCTGTTTTCATATAACCTGTAGGATAGTGTTTTCTTGACATCTGTTTTCATATAACCTGTAGGATAGTGTTTTCTTGACATCTGTTTTCATATAACCTGTAGGATAGTGTTTTCTTGACATCTGTTTGCATATGATAGTGACTGTTGGTGTCCTTGATACCTATCTATACATATGAGTTTGGCTGTTTTTGTCTCCTTGATACCTATCTATACATATGAGTTTGGCTGTTTTTGTCTCCTTGATATCTGTCTTCACATATTGCCGTGCAGGTAGGGCATTAGAATTGTACCTGCTGCCCCTATTGCATGATTGTAAAAGGCGACTAAATTTAGGATCTTATCTTTTCTCTTATTCCTTACCGACTTTTTGTTTCCTGATGCTTCCTTTGGCACCGCCTCACTTTTGGCCTTGAGTTGAGCGTTAGCCCCTGTGAGGAAGGCTCTGGGTTCTGTCCCCTGGCTGAGACACACCTAAGTCTATAATAAAGGTAGTTTCTGTTCCTGCTTAGCGCTCAGGAAACAGGGAGTTGGACGACTGGTTCACCCGTTGTCAGTATAATGTGACCAAATGGGGTGTGTTGCTTGGTGTCTTCGGCGGCATGTTTTAGTGATACAGTACTATAAAAAGGGCAACAGTTCCACTATATAAGAAGACTCAACACGACAATACAACAGTCTCCCAAAACACGCACCTCGTACTTCACACACGCTACACACTTCATACATGGGAGGCCGTCCTTACATGACCCTAGTTGTTAATAGGACGTCAGAATTATCAAACAAACAATCAAACAAACATATGAGTAGCTTGACAGTTTGTGTCTCCTTGATACCTGTCTACACATATGAGTTTGGCTGTATGACACGTATCTTCACATATGACCCTGGCTGTTCTCTCCTTGACACATGTATGATGCTAGTCATGGGTGTATCCTTGATACCTGTATTACTATGGCCACGTGGCTGTAGGTGCCTACTTAGTCCTTTGCATACATGTAAGACATTTCCTTGACACCTGCCCTCATCTGACCTTAGCTGACAATTTCTCATATGGCAGTGTTCGTTGTTTGTGTTTCCTTGATATGACCTTGATTTTAAAACATCTTTCCTTAAAACGTGGCTGTTGCCAATGATTATGATTTCTCAAATAACTTTGGTTGTTAGCGTCTTCTTCACACCTATCTTCATATGACACTAATTGTAAGCGTCTTCTTCACACCTGTCTTCATATGACACTGATTGTTAGCGTCTTCTTCACACCTGTCTTCATATGACATTGATTGTTAGCGTCGTCTTCACACCTGTCTTCATATGACATTGATTGTTAGTGTCTTCTTCACACCTGTCTTCATATGACACTGATTGTTAGCGTCGTCTTCACACCTGTCTTCATATGACACTGATTGTTAGCGTCTTCTTCACACCTGTCTTCATATGACACTGATTGTTAGCGTCTTCTTCACACCTGTCTTCATATGACACTAATTGTAAGCGTCTTCTTCACAACTGTCTTCATATGACACTGATTGTTAGTGTCTTCTTCACACCTGTCTTCATATGACACTGATTGTTAGCGTAGTCTTCACACCTGTCTTCATATGACACTGATTGTTAGCGTCTTCTTCACACCTGTCTTCTCATGACATTGATTGTAAGCGTCTTCTTCACACCTGTCTTCATATGACATTGATTGTAAGCGTCTTCTTCACACCTGTCTTCATATGACACTGATTGTTAGTGTCTTCTTCACACCTGTCTTCATATGACACTGATTGTTAGCGTAGTCTTCACACCTGTCTTCATATGACACTGATTGTTAGCGTCTTCTTCACACCTGTCTTCATATGACACTGATTGTTAGCGTCTTCTTCACACCTGTCTTCATATGACACTGATTGTTAGCGTCTTCTTCACACCTGTCTTCATATGACACTGATTGTTAGCGTCTTCTTCACACCTGTCTTCACATGACATTGATTGTAAGCGTCTTCTTCACACCTGTCTTCATATGACATTGATTGTTAGTGTCTTCTTCACACCTGTCTGCATATGACACTGATTGTTAGCGTCGTCTTCACACCTGTCTTCATATGACATTGATTGTTAGCGTCTTCTTCACACCTGTCTTCATATGACACTGATTGTAAGCGTCTTCTTCACACCTGTCTTCATATGACACTGATTGTAAGCGTCTTCTTCACACCTGTCTTCACATGACACTGATCGTTTGTGTCTTCTTCACTCCTGTCTTCATATGACACTGATTGTTGGCGTCTTCTTCACTCCTGTCTTCATATGACACTGATTGTTAGCGTCTTCTTCACACCTGTCTTCATATGACACTGATCGTTTGTGTCTTCTTCACACCTGTCTTCAGATGACACTGATTCTTTGCTCCTTCTTTGCATGTCTTCATGTGATCGTGACGTTGCATTTCACTTGTGTGCATGTGATCTTTCAAAACCATAGTTTTGTTTCTTGAAATTCGCCCTTCTCAAAGCCTCATTTGTCCTGAGATCTGCCTAACGTCCGTATATACTTATTAAACCTTTAAGTTGTTTTATCATGTAATCAGATTAGCCCGATATCCAATGGTTTCCAGTGGTTACGCGCTTGTAATTTGCCCTGCAGGTAGAGCGTTAGAATTGAACCTGCTGCCCCTATTTACATGATCATAAAAGGCGTCTAAATTTAAGATATTATCTTTTCTCTCCTTTCTAAATAAATTTGTTCTTCCTAACGTCTCCCTTGACACCGCCTCACTTTTAGCTGTGAGGAAGGCCCTGGGTTCTGTCCCCTGGCCGAGACACACCATAGTCTAAAAGTGGTTGTTTCTGCTGCTCCTGCTTAGCGCTCAGTATTAAGGGATTTTGGCGACTGGTTCACCCGTTGTATAATGTGACCGTGTGGAGTGTGTTGCTTGGTGTCTTCGGCGGCATGCTTTAGTGATATAACACTTCGAAAAGGACAAGAGTTCCACCATACAAGAATTCCTATCATGGCTATAACGCCGTCGCCAAAAACACGCACTACACTCTCCATACGCAACGCATACATGGGAGGCCGCCCATACGTGACTCTGGCTGTTAATAGGACGTTGGTTAATCAAACAAACAAACAGATCGCTCGTGTATTTTTGCTACTTTTGAATATGTCACTTCTTCATGTATAATATGACCTGAAGTGATTTCCATTGGCTTGAATTCAAAATCACATCATTGCAAAATTATAAAATGACATAAGGAAAAAATGACGTGACGTCAGGATTTTTAGAACAACCGCACAAAATGGCGTCCTCTGCTGAATTATCGTGATAAAAATTGCCGTGAGATACTTCGAAATGTAGGTAGACGTAGTTTTGTAGTAAAAAGTATCTTAATAATAAGCTTGTGTTCATTTCATTAGATGTTTTATAAAAGTTTTGATTTTAGATCGCCATTGCACATAAAATATTCACATCCTAGACTCGTTTTATATTCAAACACTCATTTAAGATCATATAGGTAACAACCATAGCTGTGTCTACTTTACATCTATCGATCATCGTATACGTATATATATTTAGTTAACTTTATACACAAATCATCCTCCTCGTGAATCAAACGCCAGATGCTGTGTAATTTGACCACTTCTGTGGATAAAACAATTGTCAGTTCATATGTCACAGGAATGATACGATTGACGTAACATTGATAACGACTTTGTGCTCTTGATATGAGATGTTATATCATTCTTCATGTTGATGAAATATATTCACTTGACACGTGTATTACGCCACACGTGGTACGTCTTGTTTTCAGTGTATATATATACCTATATAACTGTTGTTATGTAAAAGCATATGATCCATTTAGACACCATGCTGAACAGTATAGTGTTCAGTTTCATTATCATATTTCAATTATCATTTTGTAAGTTAATCACTATATATAGTTCACTTTATGATATCAGTATGTAGGAAATGGTTAAAGGGACAATTCAATGAGGCGAATTCGTTACATAACCACGAAGCAAAATATGACATAAATGTATTGTTCTACAATCGTTATGACACATATGACAAGAAATAGTGAAAAATTCCACAACACAAGTATTTTTAGCCCACCATCATCAGATGGTGGGCTATTCAAATCGCTTTTTGTCCGTGGTCCGTCCGTCCTTCCGTCCGTCCTTCCGTCCGTCCGTCCGTTAACAATTCTTGTTATCGCTATTTCTCAGAAAGCACTGAAGGGATCTTTCTCAAATTTCATATGTAGGTTCCCCTAGGGCCCTAGTTGTGCATATTGCATTTTGGGACCAATCGGTTAACAAGATGGCCGCCAGGCAGCCATCTTGGATTTTGATACTTAAAGTTTGTTATCGCTATTTCTCAGAAAGTACTGAAGAGATCTTTCTCAAATTTCATATGTAGGTTCCCCTAGGGCCCTAGTTGTGCATATTGCATTTTGGGACCAATCGTTCAACAAGATGGCCGCCAGGCAGCCATCTTGGATTTTGATAGTTAAAGTTTGTTACCGCTATTTCTCAGAAAGTACTGAAGGGATCTTTCTCAAATTGCATATGTAGGTTCCCCTAGGGCCCTAGTTGTGCATATTGTATTTTGGGACCAATCGGTTAACAAGATGGCCGCCAGGCAGCCATCTTGGATTTTAATACTTAAAGTTTGTTATCGCTATTTCTCAGAAAGTACTAAAGGGATCTTTCTCAAATTTCATATGTAGGTTCCCCTAGGGCCCTAGTTGTGCATATTGCATTTTGGGACCAATCGGTTAACAAACAAGATGGCCGCCAGGCAGCCATCTTGGATTTTAATACTTAAAGTTTGTTATCGCTATTTCTCAGAAAGTACTGAAGGGATCTTTCTCAAATTTCATATGTAGGTTCCCCTAGGGCCCTAGTTGTGCATAATGCGTTTTTGGATCGATCGGTCAACAAAATGGCCACCAGGCAGCCATCTTGGATTTTGATAGTTAAAATTTGTAATCGCTATTTCTCACAAAGTACTGAAGGGATCTTTCTCAAATTTCATATGTAGGTTCCCCTAGGGCTCTAGTTGTGCATAAAGCGTTTTTGGATCGATCGGTCAACAAAATGGCCGCCAGGCTGCCATCTTGGATTTTGATAGTTAAATATTGTTATCGCTATTTCTCAGAAAGTATTGAATAAATCTGTCTCATATTTCATATGTAGGTTTCCCTAGGGCTCTTGTTGTGCATAATGCGTTTTTGGATCGATCGGTCAACAAAATGGCCGCCAGGCTGCCATCTTGGAATTTGATAGTTAAAGTTTGTTATCGCTATTTCTCAGAAAGTATTGAATGAATCTGTCTCAAATTTCATATATAGGTTCCTCTATGGCCCTAGTTGTGCATATTTCGATTTGGGACCGATCGATTTACAAGATGGCCGCCAAGGAGCCATCTTGGATTTTGATAGTTGAAGTTTGTTACTGCTATTTCTCAGAAAGTACTGAAGCGATCTGTCTCAAATTTTATATGTAGTATGTTTGCAAAAGTTTGAAAAGCAGAGAAAAGATCCCTCTTTCCATTGTCAGACATAGATCATTCTTTGGTGGGCGCCAAGATCCCTCTGGGATCTCTTGTAATTAATATCATTGAAATTCCAAATTGTTGATCAATACGATTAAGCAGGTACAACATGTACGCTGTACCTTTGCACGAGTCAAAGTCACGGACGTTAAACAAAAACAATACAATACCACTGAGGAGTTGATGAAATTATTTTTAGACAAGAACATGCATCTAATAATGTTAACACAACTGCAAGAGCGTAACAATTTGAGAAGTTCTAGACAAAATATTCTTTACAACACATGCAAGGGGCTGGGTTTGGCATACAAGGCTATGTGTAATTGCGATTGAACAGTTCACATACATTTAACTACAGTGGGCTTTTCTGACATATCACAGTTAAACCAACTAATCTAATTTCCATTAGAACTGGTTTGTATCCCAAATATATGCAAGTTTCAAGGTGCTCTTAGATAGAATTGTCTCTTTAATAAATTATACACATAATGCACTTAACTATAATTTGTTTTCATGCCAAAAATTAATGTTCTGTTGCTTTGTTTTTAAGATAGAGTCCGTGAAAAAGAGCATTCTGGATATGTATTGATGAAAAAGATATTGACTTAATAGGTCATATATAACATGAAATGTGAAAGGAATAGTCTTTGATGAAAAATAGACGGATTTCTGAGTTATTTCGTCGACATATTAAACAAGATAAGCAATCTAAAATGATTATACATTCTTCCGCCTGCTGACAGATAGCTATACATAAAGGATCATAAATGAGTGCTAATTTCATATGAAATGAAACGAGTCAAAGAAGGTTGTGTTTTTTGCAAGCCTTGGCGAGCAAAATTCAAAACTTATAGACGAGTTTCATAAAATATCATATTAATTCGAAATTAACACAAATTAAAGATTCTTAGATTTTGAAGAATCTCATGTCAAATTATTTCTGTCATGACGTCACAATGAATTTTTACCCAATGGAAATCGCTCCATGTCATGTTACACTTATGTGACATACTTTACTAAGAAATATTACACGAGCAACATCAATGAACATAAGGCGGATTATGTGATAAAATGGAATTACAAGATTTGTTGTTTTGTCGAATGAATCGATGAATAGGATCAGCTATGTTGAAAAATGTATTGTTTCTCCAGCTCGTAAAATTGTTTTGTTTCATCTCAGCACTTCTCTGGACGGTCAGAGGAGTAGTTTAAATTTTGCAGTCTAACTATTCAAATATATCTGTTTATATATATACAGATCGGTCCATTAAAATTATCGAAATGTCTCGCTGTCTCCGCGTCGGCTTATCTCTCAAGGGGGACAATCGCGGTGACATGTCACCATGAATCGTCACCGAGAATCTTCAAAGCGGCGTCTCCGCGACCCATCGTGATCACGGTGATCCGCCATGTCACCATGATCCGCGGCGATCGTTTCATCGCGGATCTTCAAAGCGGGCGGTCCTCCGCGGATCGCGGTAGCACAGTCCCTGAGTGTCACGGTGTCAGTGTTACGCTGGCAAAGATTACCTGAGATATGTGTTCCGTCGGCAGGCGGTGAAACGTTGAGTCATATCGAAAATATAGAACAGTTCATTATAGAATACGATATGAAATATAAATAATTGATAATCTTTTTCATATTTTAATGTGATCGTAAGATACGTTTTCAATCAGAAATTTCCAATGTTTTTAAAGCTTTTGTTTTTTCTCTAACACAAGTGACCGATAACTTGGACACGCTTGTTCATTGGTGGGCAATTTTATGAATATTAATCCAGCAAAACTTGCAATATTTATTTAGCAGAACCTGTAACGGTAAATAACTTCTGTCACTAAAAAGATTCCCCGTCTTCTGGCATATTTTGTAACGACATTGAGAATGAAACCAACTTCATTTTAAGCGAACCGTTAACTTTACAGCGAGAAAAATTCTTTTAAAATTTGGAACGACTTTTGTCTTCTAATGATCTACAATTTCTACAGGATTTAGGCCTCTTTATTAAAAACTCTGAGGAAAGCGGCCTTGATAATTGTTTAACTTGTTGTTTAAATATACTGTGTGTTCTGTATGTTTTTCACTGCCCTTTTGTATGAATGGTTAAGGGTTAACCTAATCCTAACCCTAACCCTAGAAAATAATAAAGCTGTTTTTATGTCCCACACTGATCGGTGACACTCAGTGGAAAACATTTTTTTTATGATTGGCTGACCAAAGCAAATCCTCTGTCGATAGAAAGCGTTGCTGTAACATGAATATATGTTTTTCAAAATCTCTTTTTTATTAATCAATGTATTCAAGAGTCATAAAAACGTATTCATATACGTATAAAAAGACAATCGTACAAGTATTTGCTTGTCTCATGAAATACATACATGTTTAGAGTATTTAAGGTGAATAATCGACTTTCTACATTTGTATGTTACCGTACTGCATAGCTGTCCTAATTCGAATACAGCGTTGATAAAATAACTACCGCATTGTTTACATTAAAGTTTTTTTTTACTTAGCGATGGGTTTAATTTCAATGTGGCTTATCTGAATGATCTTGAATTTTATAAGAAACCGAGGATAAGAGATATGAAGCTTCAGATAAATGTGTTATAGATGTAAAATTGTAGTATTTAGCCGCTAATGCTTCATATAGTTAGCGATGCATATGCCGTAAATCTCTAAATATTTATTATAAATATTTCAGGCAAAATGGATATATAATAATTCAGGATTGTAAGATTTTCATGATATAAGATGTGGGAAATTAAGTTACGTATATTTTTGGTATAATAGATATGCATGTTGATAATGTGATTTTGAAAAGAAAATGTAATAAAAAAGTCAGAAGAGTACTAATGTTCTTGCTGTGACTTTATCGCACAGGTGTTTCACTGGTAAATCGTTTTCTAAAAGAGACTATAACTTACCTGTAATTAGCCCCTATTGTTCTCTATTCGTCCTTATTAAAATAGGATATAGCTCGTCATTTACCTGTACAACATCGATCACCATGGGATGTGTTAATTACACGCGTCCTAACACCCCTTCCTCCTCCCGACAGAAATAATAAATGTATTAATTATCAAAACTACAAAACTTAATGTGATTTTCACTTTTTTATTATTATTATCAGAAGCATATATCATATATGTATATATGTTTCTGTTATTATTATTTCTGCGAAAGCAATTCAAATATTAACGAAACTGTCTTACAGAACATTAATGTCCAAAGCATTTTTTTTAGAAAAAATCCACGACAATTGAAAGATTACTCACGAAAATAGCTAAAACAGATAATAAAAATATAAAAACGATATTACAGACACGCTGGGTAATATTGTTCTCGTTATGTTGAAAATTATCAACGTACGAAGAACGCAACTCGGGAGATTTGTAAATAAATTCGTGAAGTTTAAAAATCATTAACATGACGAGTTTGAACACGGAAAGAGGTGAGATTTGGCATCTACATGTAAATATTTTTTAAACGCAATTATTTATATATTAGTACTTGTATTTATATGAAAATGGAAAAGGGAATAAAAAGATGTAAACGTTTGCATTTCTTCAGATACAAGAATGTCCGTAATGTACGAGTATACCTACATCTACATGTAGAACACGTGTTCAGAATTCGAACTGAGCAGGTACGTTATATTGTAAGCCTTCACACGTACTGTACGCGTGTCAAATCAGACACGGATATACGTTTTTGTTCATATCAATAAAAAAAAACCTGGACAATTAACTTCTCACACGTGTTCGTTGTTATTTGTACCTTGAATCTCTTCAATTCCCAGCGTGACGCGCACGGGTATTTTACCTGTACAGGTATAAAGGTCACGACAGGTGTTACCTTGTGTCGACCCTCTGTCGCTGGCCACGGGCAGAGTTCACCTGTAATTAACACCTTCTTGGGAGGGAGATTAACTCTATACCCAACTTACCTGTGCCCCGTACAATGTGACAGTACATTTCACGTACTGTCGTATTTCAAAGTTTTGATGTTTACAATATGCTTTCTTATATATATATTCCGTTGGAATGAATTAGCTTATCACACTTATACATTGTATGAATAATTATTTGTTTGTAACTGTAAATTGCAGAGTTGCTTGATGTGATATGTGATCAAATAACTTTGTTTCTTACACCGGTTACAAATATACGTAGAAAATTGTCGCAATGCAATTTTACAGTAATCTTCAGTGTACATCTGCATCACTATCTTCATCGTTGTTGTCATCAATGATTTTGCATAATTGACTTAATTTGAATATAGATAACTGGAAGGGGAATATTTTCATTCTTTATATCTTGACTATATGCATGAACTATATAATGAGAGAACTGCAAATGGCGAAACACGAATTCAAATGTTTAATCTTTATTACAGTAGCTGTACTGTGGCGTACATGTATGTACATGAAGTACGTACATTTGTAAATGTACATGTGCGATTCTAAAATCGATGCCTAGTCAATTGTAAGCAATGAACTTTTATGTACACATATACTGTATATCTATAATTATAAATGCACACCCTAGTAATATAATTCTTTATGAAAAATATTCCGAGAATACGTTTTCCATGGTAAGCGGAAGAGCCTTTCGACAATCTGAAAAATAAAACAAACGTAAACTTGTGATTGATGCGGGAAACACTATAAAATGTTACTTATTTACAATTGTTGAGTTATGAAATATCGATAATAGAAATCAAGCATATAGATGGAAATTTGATGTACTAATAATGCATTTTAAATGTGTTTGTGTGAAAATCGTTTATTCGTCATTTCGACACCATGATACTATTTAAAGTACCGGTATACGCCTGATCGCTTCACTAAAATTATGACATTGTGACGATAATATTATCAATAAAGTGTTGTTGTAACAATTTGTTTGTTATTTCTTAAAATATCGGATAAATATGACCCTTGCAATAATACAATTCTCTCTTAATACATACGGTTGTACACGTAATTTGTAAACGTACACATGTACGTGTAAAGTGGAAACTTCATATCGAGTTCAGTCGTTTTTTACTTCATTGTGTTATTATCAGTAAAGAGATGTTGTAATAATTTGTTATTTCTTAAAATATCGGGTAAATGAGACACTTTAGAATAATACCATTCTTTCTTAATACATACAGTTGCACATGTAATTCATTTTGTAAACGTACATTTTGTACCTGTAAAGTGGAAACTTCGTATTGAGTGCTGTCGTCTTTGACCTCATCGTGTCCATATAGTTTTCATAGGCAAATGTTTATATGGTATACAGAAACTTTAATCCTAAACATACTCCCGTTTTTTATACTTTCGTTTGTATTTCAGAACGTCAAGATCCGTAATTTATTTATCGTCAAGCCATTTCCGTGATTATAACAATGGTATTTCCGGTCTATGCTTGCCGATCGTTTAGCGTTTTGCGTAAATCGTTATTGCGTTAATCGTTGATCGTTAATCGTTAGCAATCGTAAGCGTTAGCTAACGGACGGATTTTTTGAGTTACGTTTGCGTTAGGCTGGGAACGTTAAACGGTTCAGGTACTGTAACTATCTATGCAGAAATGTCAGCAAAACTTGGAAGACAGCATTGGAAAGGGAATAATCCAATCTCCATTTTGGTGTATGACATTTAGGATCGGTCGGTAAATAAAGAAGAAATCGTGAATTAAAAACTTTTTACTTTACGATTGCGCTTCTCAATTTTATAAGTTATTATTTTAAAATGAATCTTTCCGTCCTTTTGTATGGGCGCTGCTTAAGCATTCCGTGTAAAATGGAATATTTCATACTATTGATTTTGATTGATACATAACTCTATTTACCATATACGTATCGTATAGATTATAGATACCATATATCACCATGGGATGTGTTAATTACACGTGTGTCCTAACACCCCTTCCTCCTTCCGCGGTGAGTTATGTACCTGTATACTTCACAGCTGGTTGCATGTGTGGAGAGTAGAGCCATATAGTGAGTAAAATACAGGTAAGTTGATAACTATCGATACAGAAATGTCAGCAAAAATTGGAAGACAGCATTGGAAAGGGAATAATCCAATCTCAATTTTGGTGTATGATATTTAGGAAAGATCGGGAAATAAAGAAGAAATCGTGAATTAAAAACTTTTTACTTTTTGAATGCGCTTCTCAATTTTATAAGTTATTATTTTAAAATGAATCTTTCCGTCCTTTTGTATGGGTGCTGCTTAAGCATTCCGTATAAAATGGAATATTTCATAGTATTGATTTTGATTGATACATAACTATATATTTACCATATACGTATCGTATAGATACCATATATGTACCTCACAAATTACGCAGTGTTTGTGTGAGCATATACACTTAAACACAATACAAAGTACTATTTTTCTTCTCTTCGATTTGGTCTTATATTTATGGAAAATTGATCTAATAATTCTGAACAAAATTGTCTAGAAATACATGCCATAGTTCGTGTACTAATTCCCAAACCCCCTATTTTTTGATGACATCAGTCTATATAGAGACCGTCTTATTTAAGACTTCGTGTCTAATTTGGTGACCGAGTCGAATATTGCAGCGGTGATCTAATTTTCAGTGGCGGGTCTAATTTTGATGACCCAAGCCTAATTTTATAGTGGTGGTCTAAGTTTCAGTGACGAGTCTAATTTTTAGCGACTGGGTCAAATTGTGATGGCCCAGTCTAATATTACAGCAATTATCTAATTTTAACGACCGGGTCGAATTTTGATGACCTCAGTCTAATTTTATAGTGGTGGCCAAATTTTCAGCGACCGGGACTAATGTTGGTGACATCAGTCAAATATCATAGAGACGGCCTTGGGTCAAATATTGAAGGTTCAAAGGAGTTCACTGACATGTCCTTATTTTGTGTTTTAAAGTTTCTCTACTAGTTTGAATTTTGACACCATTTTCTCTAAAAAAAAATATCACTTATTATCTATGTCTTAAATTTATTCGACGGCCGAATTACGACGACCTTATCTAAACTTGCCATCACTAGCTAGTATAGTCTATTTCATCGTGCACCTGTCTTAAATTAAGCCAGGTCTAAAGAAAATAGTTTGAGGTCGATAACTAATAGAACGGTCTTGTGTATGTATAGTGTATCGTCTCTAATGTAGCTTACGACCGCTTTATAGCTATACCAATATACTTCCAAGAATTCATGTTTACAAGGATTGATGTTTACAATAAGAACTTAAAATAAAATCGGTTTCTAAATATAAGTTTCATACACATTGTGAAATGAAGATGACTTTTATTTTAAGATAAATGTGTGCAACCCTCATCCGCAGACTACACTCTTCAGCCTCCCGCTGTGATAGACAGATTTACCTGTGTCCGGCCAGCTAACTGGTCATCGGAAGCAAGGACGAATAAATCCATGTCGGAAGATTATCCAGAAGCCGTCAGTATCATCTGTCTCTGGCGTAAAGTTATACGTAATGTTGTTCATTAATAAAATTCTTGCAATATTCCGGACGAATTTTACGTAGGTATGTCGTCACGTGCCGAAAAATGTCCAAATATATAACCACTACAGCTTGACACGTATGTGTTGTCATAGCGACGGCTGCCCCAGATCATAGCCACGGGCGTTTACCTGTAGATTTTTTTTTCAAAATGTAGGGTGTGCAGTCAGTTATGGTTTTTGATTATCGATAGACATCATGTCTGTGAACATTTAGCAGCACCATTGAAATTTCGATGATGAGTTTTATTTATATATTCGTCCTTGATATATTATTATATATCGTGAAGTATTATTTCGTATTATTTACAATAATAAAATTAACCAACCTTGTATACAGGCGGAGGAAACTTTCAAGCTGTGACAATGATTTTATTTTCATACATGTAAACATACCGTTGTGTAAATATTACGAACTAATATTTCTGCTACCGATCTTGGTAATTAAGGGAAAAGTCAATTGTTTTCTGTAATCAAAAGTGATTATTATTTCTTTGGTAAAATTCCAATATTCCCAGTGACTACACATACACATGAATACATGTATCATATCAAGGACTGATACGTCCTTCATTATGTTATCCAAGACCCGACCCGGGTAAGCTGATGTCTCCTAGTTCTTTCATGATATATGGCATGATTCTAAACAGAACGTTTTGTATATAAGTAATTATGTCTAACAATATATCTTGAGAGCAGATTTATTTCATTTTCGTGAATTGGCGGCTTTAATTATACATATAAAGTTTTGAGAACCGCCATAACACAAATACATATATGTATCATTTAGTGGAGTGATATATATCGATCCATTTTTTCTGACAAAAAAACCATTCAGCTTTCATATTGTACATGACTTGTTCATATTTTGCTGAAATTCATTCATTAATTAGTGTCTTTATTTATAAAACAGATCATGCACGGATGTGAAGAAAAAACTGAGACTAGAGACTTCTTAGCTGATGTCACGCTGTGTTGTAATCTCTAACTGTATACTTCGCTGGTCAACATCGTCTCAATACGGTCTCATGAGAGGGGCCAGATTACGTAAGAAAGAGAAACTATCCACGGGAGTGAGCAAATTGACTATCATGTAATTTCAATTCACACTGTACACAGGTCTTGGCCCAATTTGTACATTACATATAGCAAGTGTATCATGTGTATGTATTTTTCAATCAGATTGATGTATTTATACTAGGAACAGTAACAGTAATATTATTTACAATGGCATATCGAAAAAAGAACTATTCAAAAGCAAGGATTTATAAGTGAAAACTAATAATTCCTTATCAAAAGTAATGCATAATGTCAGAAATGATATTTCTGATAATTGCTAGATTTCGGATATTCAATTCTTTGTGAGTTTTGTTCAATATCGATCATTATTTGATATACATATGATAATAATGATAATTCATATGACCAATAAACGTACTGCATCACTCTGTAGATGATTGCTTAAAACAGATATTTAGAATATTTTGATATACTATCCAAATCTTTGCTTTAAAGAAAGAAAATCACGTATATTGAACAGAACATATTCAAATGAATATCAGGATTACGAGCCGCACACATCTAATACGTATACAAGGTGATCCCTTTAGACTATTATTTTAGCATACTTCGTAATATACTTCGTAATATATTCATATAATCATATCATCATCCTAATTGGTCAAGAAGCTTATAGCTTAAACATACCGAGGATCATGTATAATTGTGTGTGTGTGTGTATATATATAGTTGTAAATTATCATAGCCCCATATCAGACATACATTATTTGTACTTTACACTACAAAACAGCCCACTGCCGGTAATGACGTCCACAAGTTCGGTTATTCCCCCAAATCAGCAGTCGCATTAGTCGTTATACAGGTACAAAATGAGCAATTTTGAGGGAGGTATCTCGGTATAGCGGCCGATTTTTATGCGGTTTTGATATCATTGTCAGGAAATTTAACAGAATAAAATATCAAAATATAATTTTCCTTTCCGTGTACAACATAAGCGAGTCAACATGAGCCATATGAGCGAGGTACTTCGACAGCGGTATCGTTGCCAAGACCAAGGACGTATATGAGACTTATAAATCCTTGCCCAGACGATTTTTCCTGAGATGTGCATAAGGCCATGCGATTTTTACGGGTTTTTTTCTTAATTAATTTAAACGGCGCTTTAATTTCAGCTAAATTTAAGTGTCCGAATGAGAACCAGAGAGACAGCGATTGGCGATATATGACTGTTAATTAACTAAATCTGCCGATATATTTGAAATCTTCTGATCCATAGTACGTGTTTAGTGAATAAAAGGATAACATTAATTTATTAATTTTTAATTCATATATATCTAGAGATTCTGCACTATATGTGCACTACCTGTGATGTCAAATACCAGTACATGGTTTCGCTGGTAGATCGTCGTGTGACCAAGACAAGGGTCATACCTCTTAGCACAGGGAAATACCTACCGTGATCCAAGATGTCAAGAGTTTTTACACTTGGATACAATTGTAAGTGTAACAAGAAGTGAAATTATTGAACCTGGAATATTAAGCATGACATGATGGATGATTAAAAATACCTTTACCATACATATTGTTGTTGAACACCAAAATGTGCTATTCTAACAATTTAAACTAGATCATTTAAATAAGTAGAGATAATCACTCACCGTAGTCCACACCAGAATTACAAATCGAAACAAAATTTTTACAAAATTGCATCAGCAAATCAAAGTGTGAATTTTTTTCTATACAGAGACATCATCTTGTAAATCCTTGAGACATAAATAATTTAATTACTATTTAATGTATATTTTTTTATAATATGATCATGTCCTAGCTATTATGTACGGTGTATTACTACTTACCAGAATACATCGTCTAACCGATATAAAATTATTTTAAGGATGTATATACATAGAACTCATCATCACAATCTTTAATTGTGAACGAAAAGTTGTATCTAAATTGAAATCATAAATGTTTATCTGTACATTCGTACATCTGAGTTTAATGTAGCAGTGGAGCTCCGATAATCTGGATAATACCACATGTACAATAACCGTACTAAAGTTTGATCTTCTATCGAAAACCAATGTACCATAACTGACTGCACAGTACACACGCTACATTTTGAAAAAGGTCTACAGGTAAACGCCTGTGGCTATGATCTGGGGCAGCCGTCGCTATGACAACACATACGTGTCAAGCTGCAGTGGTTATATTTGGACATTTTTCGGCACGTGGCGACATACGTCCTTGCTTCCGATGACCAGTTAGCCGGCCGGACACAGGTAAATCTGTCTATTACAGCGGGAGGCTGAAGAGTGTAGTCTGCGGATGAGGGTTGCACACATTTATCTTAAAATAAAGGTCATCTTCATTACACAATGAGTATTGAGAAACCGATTAAGTTCTTGTTGTTCACATATTGCACCATAATTAGAGTTACTAAAACAACATGTCCCAACCTCGCTGACACTGGCACGTCATTAACGCACCGATTACATAAAAGGAATTTGTGGTAATTGAAACTTATTAATGGCCAGTGTCAAGCTATCTTTTTATCGCTATTATGAATAAACACTTGGATGTCAATTGATTTCGTGAGAATTTAGGAGGGTAATTATTGGTCACAAATCTAAATGATAATTTATTTTATTTCGTAATTTACAAAATTAATCTAAAAGGTTTTCAATAGTTACATAGAATTGTAAAGCATTCTACCCTTAGATTATGTACACTAGTACAAATACATGTACTTTAACTTAGTAGATACTGTGTTTCAATCGAGTTTGTAATAGCCAAAGAATATCTTCTCACTGGCGAATGTGGGTGTGAAATCATCTCTTTTGTAATATAAAGTATATTTGAAATGTTGTAATTTGCACTTATGGACCGTAAGTTCCACGGAATAAATTGAATTAAATAGGAGAATTGAAAAGGGTGAATTTAGTGCTTATTAGTGGTCGTTGGGACGATGTTCGATATTTTCGGTAACATTACGCCAATATAAAATAAGATACAATGCAAAATATTTTCAGATTTTCTTTTACTCCGAGACATTACGATAGCAATATTTAGTGCACTCAATCCAGTGACAAAGCGGGGAAACCCATATCGATCGTAAACAATCGTTAAGCAAGATGAAAAACTTATAATCTTTTGAAATTCTCTGTAATATGCACAACTTTTATGACATACATGTTAATACAGAAACAAGACCCGAGTGTGCTTGTATTACAATGGAACACATTTTGTCAACATCGCTTATAAATGTACAGTTAATATTTGAAATTAAGAAATACATTTCACTTATAGTTATGATAATATGCATATTCAGTACATGTATTTAGAACCATGCATACCGGTACTCGTTAAATATTTTGTTCAATCTACTATACATTTTGTGGATTTAACTCGGTATATTCATTTGTTCACAGCACGTTTCTATGTCATCATCTGTAAATATTTTACGATGACTGGATAAGACGTCATAAGTTGTAATATCTTGTGCCTAATCCCTTTGTGTTTATCAAGGTAATACAAAATATGTTATTCCTCTGTACACCAGAGCGAAATTCACAAATAATTACAAATGTATTCATCTTTCAGTTTCTTATAATTAAAGTATCATTTTGTTGGCTGCTACTGTATAGGATGCCGAATTTACGGCAGTGTCTAACTGAAAATCGAAAATCAAATAATAGATTTAAAAACAATATACCGTATTTCTGTATTATCTGTTACCTAGTAAATGGACAAAAACGAACGATCAGTAAGAAAATGTCAGTACAGATTCAGCTCAGGGAGGTTGAAAAGTGCAGTAAAAACTTATTTCTGCCATTATAACACACATACACACACACATATATATATACATTAATAATTTATTTAGGTCAGTCAACAAACATTTTTGACAGAAATTATAACAAACAGTATCTCAAATGAATCAATACCTTGCCAAAACAAAAAAACAGTTACAAATCAGCGAACATACGACCGCTGCAGACAACCAACTTTACAGGTAAATTTTAGCCATTCGCCATGATCCCTGCTGACACTCGGTGACCGATCGTGCTACGATCGCGGGGGATCGCGGAGGTCATCGCAACACGCGATGGTCACGAGGATACTCGGTGACGGAACCTCGGTGATACATCGGCCCATCGCGGGGGATCATCGCAACCCTTTGATGGTGACGACGCGTCGCGCCAGATCACCGTGATGGGAGGATAATCAATGATTTTAATGGACCGATCTGTATGTTTGTAGATGTTAATTGTGATGTTGTGTGTTTTGTTTTTCTAACAGAGAACCATCACATCCTGTCGAAGCTCCTAAGTCACTATTAGATGGACGTCGTAATGTGTATGACCATGATGAATTTGATGTGTTCAGTCGTGACAATGTGGATACATCTAGAATATTCCAAGGCAAGCAGTAAGTAGCAAACACCGTTATATATATATAAGCAAAATGATCGTCGTCAGGTACATTGTTACGTCTTTTATCTCTTACTCATTTTACCCACGCATTATCCCCCTCAAACTAAGTTAGCGGGTATATACTAGAAACAGCTTGCTGTCTGTCCGTTAGAGAATTTTAATCCACTTCAACTACTTTATTAATTTCAATGAAACTTTGCAGAAATGTTGGGAACCATGTGTCAATCTACATGCAGGGAATGTTTTGGCTGCCGACATTTTGGTTGTTATGATAATCATATACACACTTAAATACTTTTGTAATAAAATATTGTCCAGACATGTGATGTTTGTGTACAACGCTTCTTAAACTACTTCATCAATTTCAGTGAAATTTCACATCGTTTCCTTTTATCGATATTCTGGTTAGTTTTGTAAAATGGCCAAAAGCACATATAATGTTTTGGCATATTATACTATCGCGGTTTTAAAGTGCCAAATTATTTAGACTACCTAATTTGTAGTTGTTTTTTGATACCATATGTTGTTTTGTGTACATCTGTAAGAATAAATATATAATGCGAATTTTTTTTCGGAAAACAAAATCTATAAACGTTTTAAAGTAACTTTTAGGCAGTGCTGTATTTGATAGTTTGACTTTCTTTGTATTGTAAAGTAATGATTTGGCCGACAGTAAAGAATCCAACAACATCTTTAAATAGAACAAATAAACTCCTTAATAGACTTGCTCACTGGGTTAATTTTCTGTTTATTAGGAGTGGTTGGGTCAGTACTTGTGCGTAGTGTATTTGATGTTCCATATTAACTTTCTGTAGTAGACAGGGGCTATTACGATCTTGAATATAGCCGCTAATTCAACCACAGTTCACCGGTCGCTAAATCTCGGGTTTATGATGACTGTTTAATAGAGATTATTTAACATACTGCAAATGAATATTTTAAGTGATAACACATTTTGGCGGTTTTCATATATAAGATAGTCTTACATAAGAGGTTCCTAGATTGGCGTTCGTATCACACTTTTACCTATTAAATATAACTCTTACACATTTGTTGTACAACATCCAACATTTATTTCAACAGTGTCAATTATTATTGAAATTATCTGAAAATAAAATATTTGGTATTGCACGCTATAGCATTTGACCACCAGTTCAAACAACTGGTATTGAAAAATCAACAAGCCGGGAAAAAACCGAGGGACATTTTATTTTTCATTTCAATATCGGCATCATAGTTTGATGTGTAACATGGTGGCACATTAATGATAGTATGGTGACGATTAAACGAAAATGTAATCCCAATTTACGATAATGCGTCATGTTCATTGTTCTACAAAGAGGATGGGTTATACTCAATGGTTGAATCACTTTATATGACACAAATCACTTGGATTTCAAGATGGGGCAAAGGTGTCCTAATATTTTGTAACCCCCCCCCCCCTACTTACGAGAGGAGATTAATTCAACTCCCAACCATATAATATATAGCTTTATGTACATTTTTCAATATATCACTAAATTTAATCCTTGTACACATTTAAAGACAGTGGGGTCGCTTAAAAAATTAACAGAAAACGCAAATTGGCCAAATTAGCGTGTGAGCGTCGAAGGCGCGAGATTTTTTGTGTTTTGTTAGGGGGTCATTCTGAGAGGGTGACCCCCGGGGATGAGTTTTATGTATTTTGAACATGATTTACATGAGATCGCCCGAAAGCCCCGAGATTTTTGTGTTTGGGTGGTTTGGGGGTCTCCACCCGGGAAAAAAATTACGATTTAGAATGGCTTAGTAGATGAGTTTTTTGATACGATGCATTTTGATGAAATTGTGAGTTCGCCCAAATTGCGCGAGTTAATTTGGTGATAGGGGGGGTCCGGGGGTCTCCCCCGGAAAAAATAAAATTACGATTTAGAATGGCTGAGATGAGTTTTTACGATAAAGTTTAATGATTATAAAAGCATTCTTAACATGGTAATTTTTTCGATTTAAAGCTACCTGCATTAAGAAATGATAATTGTGTACGTCATAACATTATGCAACCCTTCTCGATCTGAATATAAGGGCTTCACACCATCGGCACATTGTTGTGTAACATAAAAAATGAATTAATTGTCTCGCTAAGACATATAAACAAATTGATCTTTTAAGAGACATTTTTCTAAATAGTACATAGAATCCCTTGATGGACATTTTTAGTCTAGTTTTTGTGTATTGAATTTTTACTATTTAAGGTTTGACAATATGTGCTTGAACGTTTTAGGAAATGCGCCGCGCAGCAGAAAATTTTCTAGAATGAAGTACGAAAAATGTGCAGGAGGACCCATTTTTCTTTCAAATAAGCATTTTTAGAAAATTTCAGTCGGCGAAAATGGAGGGGCAAAAAGACATGTTTGCCCCCCCGTCCTGGGGAACGGGGGGGCAGTTGCCCCCCCTGCCCCCCCGCTTCCTACGCCCCTGAGTTGCAGCACTGGAAGTATCTTAAATTATAAAAGTAAAAAATCTTTTTAACGTGTACACGTGAAAAATAGGCTCGAAAGATGCCGAATCATTCCGAACTCTTCCGAACATCGTCGCGACAATCTTGAAGTAAAACGAGAGTTGTGAAACCAAGAGAAAATATCAACAATTTTTCATAAACAAAATATGTGGTCGACCTCATCAGACTCTATCTACAAAGAAAATAATGCTCGCACATTACAATATTTGATACACACAACATTTTACGGTAATGTGTAAATTGGATGTTTCAAATACTCAATCTGTGGACATATACTAGCATGATTTGCTCATATAGGCCAGACGGAAAATGTAAATAAATACATGTGTGCTTACGCTAGTTACCTGGCTCACCATGTGCAGATCTTGTCGAACGTCAGTCACGTGATGCGATTAGGAATCCGACAAAACCTGAAGTCACTGAACATGGCGGTGATTGAAGGCGCTTTATTCAAAACCAGGAATATATGATTCCTAGATTTCGGCTCTCTTATAGGCCGACATATGCTTTTGGGGAGCTAAATCATCAAGTTACATGTCAATGTTTAAATATCAAATGTTTAAGTTACATATCGTTACAGTGAAATTAGCAGCAATACAACTTTAAGGACACCCTCACCTGTATGCTATGTGTTGTGGGTGCATGTGTCTGTATGTATGTATTGGGAAATGCAGCTTTCATTCAAATCATCACTTTCAAAATTTATAATTCAATTAGGTAAATAAAATATATTTCACAATTTTTACTCTGATATCATTAAAATATTTAGCTTTAAAAACATGCACCATTAACATGAATATATGTACTGTTCTTGAAGTTTGTCACAAAAATAAAAAGCCTTTTAAAATCTACACAGTTGCACTTACAAATGTCAAAGAAGTGAAACGTCTGGATAAAACACAGGAACAACAGAATCATTATAGTCAGGCGAACTGTAATTAAGTTTCATTATTTCAGTTGATAGTGCGAAGGGTCAGGATGACCTGTAGTCATCTTGTTTTGGCCGTGCGCAAACTTCTTATTCAAACGATTTCTTCCTAGTAACCTAAATGCCCAGGGTACTGATTTCTGGACAATAGCATGCTTGGATGAAGGGTACCCAAGTAACTTCAAAAAATGACCTTGGACTTCATTCCACGTCAAAGGGGTCAAATATATTAAAATCTTGAAAAACTTCTTATCAATAGCTATACCTATAGACCTGATATTAAATCTGTAGCATATTATCATGAAGGGCTATCAGATTTGTTCAAATGAATGACCTTTACTTTCATTTATGGTCAAAAAGGCAAAAATCTTAAAGCACATTATTTTCGACCAGTTCCGCTGGTAAGTTGAATGTACATTACCTAAGTTACAATACATCGAAAATTATTATCCCGATATTGAAGTGCCATTTGAACTTTCAAATTGTCAGAGTTGTTGAAACTAGTGATGTATATTGAAAAAACTATTAATAGTATGAAATACTGTCTACCGATTGTACATTACAAGGTTGGTAATATTTAAATTATTTACTTAGTTGAGTAATTCAAACACTCTCATCAAATCCGATCAATTTATTTCATAACTACTGAAACGTTTGTATTCTACATCTATTCACACGTCTCGACTGACTATATAAGTTCATGTGACGTTCACTCTCATTTCGATTTATCTTTACACCATAAACGTTTACCAATTCAACGTTCTACAATTTGCCATGAATGAAGGCTATCTACATAAATATGTAAATAAGTTATATGGATTAATATTTGATTTCCATAAAGAACAGATCATGGTAACTCTGTATTTCGTACCGTCCCTGAATACCGTGTTTATTTATCAATGATTTATGTTAAACTCGTAAATAGAATCGACCGAAATTCAGTTGCCATGCAGCTAATTTTCTCGCTTTATAAGTGTCTTTTATTCAAGCCAATTAATCCAAAATAAGTTGGTCATACTTTTTTATTGATTATTTGGTGTGTAGCAAGGGCATTTGTGTGATTGAAATATTCCATGCATTCTGAATGACATGGGGCCCGTAAAACCAGCCCCTGTATGACCAATGCTGATCGTTTTTATTAAGCTATCGGATTAACAATTTACCAGCAATCTAGAATTACAATGCTTTTAAATTCTGATCACTTTTCATCACCGGAGATTGTAAGAATCAAAGGAAAGCATTAAACATGTTGCTCCATGCCGTTATTTAGAAACTATCCCATTTCACATTCTTCTGAAATTACACTATCCAGCCATATTCGGTCATTTCTGAAAAGGGTCTCCGCTCTTTATGCTGTGTGCAGGAAGTCGATATATCCTTGACGTGTCACCAATACCATCAGAGATTTCGTCATCAATATCGTTCATTGAATGGTCCGCCACAAAAAGACACTTTGCACAACGTTCTGTGTAATCTTTATTTGCCCGGTTTTAATCAAAGGTCGATGACATCATTGCATTTAATTTAGAGACATTCACTAAAGGATATTTTTATCTTTAAAAACTAAAACAATTTCGCGTAATTAAAACTTTTATACCTCTTTGCAACAGTCATCCGCATAGTCTTTCTCCGTAGTTATTATGGAAAATAGGACAATGTGTCTCTACTATTTAATTAATGCATTATAATGTATCATTCCGTTCTTATCACAAAAAGGCAAAAAAGCATTCTCCATCGGATGCGAAATTGCAGAACAATAGTTTTTTGTTGATGTCAAGGGACTAAAATCCACAATGATACTTAGCTACATACAAACACGTCAAACCTTACTACCATGTCGGTTGGCCTTTGTTGCATTTACGAAAAAAAATGTTTAGAAAAGAAAGGAAATTATGTTTTGCAGTGCTTAATTAAAAACAATACAAGATTAGTGTACAATAGTTTATTAGCAATTTGTTTCGGAACATATTCATTTCAAAACAAGTTTAATATATCTCCATAACTTTCAGTCATTCTCAACTACTCTCTCACATCAAATCATAACCCTTTCTGTCAGAACATCTTTACAAGAACGAACGATATATATTAACTCCTGTTAATCATCGATCATAAATAATATAAAGAATGTATTTAACAAGTTAAAAATACATGAAGATACAAATGATTATAATCACACGTCTCTATCTCGACTTATGACTAATCGGAGACTAAACTCGACGCTACAAAAATATATCATCCCAGCCTAAAATTTAAAGGCTCTTGAGACTGGGTGTGCTACATTCATGTTGACAATTTGTCATTTTCGTACAGGTTTAAGTTCATGATTTTCATAGATGACGAGATTACTTAGTTTGGTAAACTTCCATTATCGATACATTTTAGGCGTCTGTAAGCTATAATCACAGAATGTAATCTTCACTCAATGCACAGTGTATCTATAAATAGAAACAAGTTCTACAAAACATTACAAAAAATCAAAAGTATGTGCCCCCATAAATATTCAAATTAAAAAGCAATGTATATCACAGGGCCCTGGAGATTTCAAAATCCTAACAGTTTTAGTTATGCTAAGCCTCCGTGTTATCAGTTACGCCAGGGAGTCGAACTCTTGTCCAGCGTAACGTCATGGAGAATCAAAGGACATATGTACCTATCGTACACTGTAAAACCACTTTTCTTTCACGTATGATTTATTTAAGCAAATTTCTCGATCCAAATAATTTCTCAAAATATTATCTCCGCGAATTACAATTTACAATTTATTGATAGGAATTTCACTTTTCAGTCCCCGCAATTTAAATCTTTGCGAACTAAAATACAAATTCCAAAATTTACTAGCCGTGAAAGAAAGTTGGTTCAGAGTGTCACTAAACCATTTACCCAATACTTTATGATATCAGAGAAATGAGAAGTAGTAATGGTAAGTCATATATCCCATGATTCCATCAAAGGCAAGGCATGACCAGTTTCCTAGTAGTTGCAGTACAAATAATCAATTTATCACAATATCCGGAGACTACTCAAAAGCAGCAAAGTGACATTCAGACTATGTTAAAAATAATGATATTCAGTTATTTTTCAGGTTGTACAAGCATTTCATAGATTTACAAAATTGTTTTCCCCAGTAAATAATATTGTTTTTAGAACGAAAAAGCTTTTAAATTTGTTTTATCCATAAAGATTAATTAGATAGTATGTTGTGGTTTGAGATATACTGTGTAATAAACTCTGACTTAATAAACAATTTCGAAGGTCTGAAGTAAGGAAAAATTGTCTCGCGTAGTCTTCATTAGTTCATATTGTTATAATGTCAAAATCCTTAACCAAATGATGACGTTGACTCGTTAAAGAAGAATTCGGAATGCTATCTGTACTCATTTTAACAGAATTTAAAGAAAAAATATTCATACAGTTGGAAAAATACCTTTGAATTGTACTACCACCACTTGAAAACGAATAAAAATGTTTAACTGTGTGTCATATCAAACCGAACTTCCGATGAAGTCAGGCGATTTGACACACAAATTAACCTCATCCGCCTCCTCCACCGCCAGTACGACGGGAGGGTCTATAACTTGCTCCTCCCCCTCCGCCTCCCATCAGAGGGTTGTAATCTGTAAAAGAAAAGGTGAAATTTACTAAATTATCAATCTTTATGCTAAAATAGTCGTTATCATATCTAGATACATGTAATTTAAAATTATTGATAGGACTAACTCCCCTCCCCCCCCCCCCCCCCGAAAGTCATATGTCCGTATGGCAGCGTTGAATTTTTGGAATTGTTTGTTGAATAGTAAAATTGAGTAGCCGCAATGATGCAATTTCTATCGCCATGGTGCCAAACTTTTGTTACGAAAAAACTGAGTGTCTTACAGATTAGAAAAATACTGCAACATTCAGAAGACATAGAAATATCAAATGATAAAACTCCCGATCAATTCAATGAATGAAACATAGAGTTGTATGCATGACATAAATGCTTCCGCGCCCATACATAAAAATGTAACGGTAACACTACAAATAACGCCCATTCGTTATTAAACTAATGTTAACTTTAGTCCCTCCCAGGAAAAGAAAAGAATGCAAGGTTGTATAAACAATTCGTGTATATTATAGTATCAATTTCGAGATGTACCACGGTATTTGAGTACTGTACATATGTACCAATTATTAAATACTTATAGCAACTTAAAGATTCACTCCCTTCGAAGAGGGTAAACATGAAATAGACCCTGATGTAGAAATTTATAATTCTTCATAGTGACTGTTATATCCAAAATTGATGAAATTTTGCAAACTTGCAAAATGTTCTTAAAATACGGTCTGTTGTTTAGAAGAAGATATAAAAGACGGTAACGAACGAAGGAAGATGGGCTAAAAAGACAAGACACGAAACTTACAGTTTCGTCAAGACACACGATCACAAAAAAAACCTCATCAAAAGCGAAATGTATAAAAAAAATTCTGATTTACTCAAATATTACTTACCCGAGTCCCTTAGTTTCGGCTTTGGTTTCAGTCCTTTTGGTGTCTCCGCATTTTCTTCTCTCTGAAAATAAAAACAGTCATGATAAAAACCATTTCGTATTAAACTTCACAACATATGTTCATTTCAAAACTGAAATCAGACCTCGCCGTAAATCAATATCTCTCAGATATGATAATTTTTAAGATGCTTTGACAGAAAATGTAAAACCATGTGAACTTCAGTTGAAGACATTATCATGGTAATGCTGAGATTCATTTGTTGTGGCTTTGTTCACGGTGATGCCTAATTAATGAGTTTTTGGTCACTTTCATTCAGTCTCCTATAACAGAACTTAAAGGTAAATATAAAGACTATCAGGACGTTATCAAGCCAACACCTATCAATTATGGACCTTTGATGAGGTTCATAGTGTTATAAATCGCATTAGTAGAATAAAACAATTGTCAACATCAGTCTCTAATGTACATATTAATAATAAGAAAGGCGTTGGTCAAAAAACGGCACCCTGAAGAATGCAGCGATTGTGTAATGAAATTCTAAAAAAAGGAAATACCGATGCGAGTCAACATGCTATATATTTAACGTCACATGACCATGTATTATCCTATGAATATCAGATCATATCTATTATGATATTGTTACTAAAGATGAGCTAACAAAATAATAGTCACCAAGATCGCGCCACATCATTTTAATGTAGCAATAACACACCATGGTTGTTTTAACAGGAGAAAATCAATTAAATGCAAGCATCAAAAATTTTAAATTGTCAAAAATCGAGACTTGAAAAGTTAAAACTCTTGTACAATTGTACCAGGCACCAAGATCAGGAAACGGTCAGAAGTATAAAACAGACTTCAGTTTAGACATTATGTCGTTTTTATTGGCTAAGCAAAAATTTAAGTGTAAGACTGTTCTATGATCCTAGGGATAGGTATTCACTGAATTGAGATCGTGTCTGTCAAAACTGGGAGATTATATCATTTAATATACGGAATCATTATCTAGACTAGTGTAATGACATACACCACAAATAGGTCAAGGACAATAGGGCAAATGAAGTTCACAGTCACATCATATGGTGCCATATATCTAATTTTCATTGAAAAATACTCATAACTAGACGGGTTTAATGACCTCATTATATTTATTGATGAGAAAAAAACGAGAAGAAAAAAAACTGAAATTTGTATGAGAAAAATTATTGCCTCAAAACATGACTAATCGTAATGTATCTAATAAAGACATTCATCCATTATTCCTATTTTCCTAATCTTTTTTCGATGAATCGATGATGAATGCTGAATTAATATATACCTAGATATATTATGAATACATTCTATTACATAATGTACTTAATACAACGAAGCAAAATATGGATAATTCTTTTCAGTGTTGATATTTTCTTAAATATATAGCTTTCCCCAATTTCGACGCGTTATTGTTTATTTCAATCAAAATGCTAGATAACGTTTCTAGCTCTTTATCTCCTGACCCGAAGGTGCGGTGAGTTAATGCCGTGGTGCAGCGTCCGTTGGTCTGTCAGTCTGAGTGCCAACATTATGTTCAAATCGCTACAACTCTACGTTCTGCATAAGTGTAAACCATGTTTTGCGAGAAACATAGTTTGGTTGAAACCAAGTGGAATAGAAGGGGATATATATTTATTGTAATTCAATTAAGTCAGACACATAATTTGAGAAAGCATAACAATTTGTATAAATCTTGGTTCTGACTTCCATGGGGCAGGAAGGGCAGGACTCAAAGTAGGAAAGAAACAGAGTTAGTTTGTTTGAAACCGTTACTAATCATAACAAGTCCGAATAGGAGGAAATACAGGTACCGGTAATTCAGCAAAGTACATCTATATTTCTGTTCCATAAATGGTCAAACCACGTATATGTATATATTTTTATCGATGTGATGGTTTGATGATGGCAGGTACACTAGAACCGCGAAACACGGCATTGGTGAAAAGACGTGTGACGAATTCTGAACTCGACATACCTAGGCCATTTGAAAGTGTGTAATTAAAGAGAAACTTGAGAAACGTCCAATATAAATATTTCGTTCAAAAATTGAACGTATTCCATATATATGTAAATCTTATCAATAAATTATTTTATTCAATATAATGCATTGTGTATTTATTTAAACATTACGTCCGTAATCAACTTTGATGACGTGGAAAGGTTGTGCACGGCATGGGGATATGCGATAACTTACCTAAACAAGTAAACACGACATCGGTATGTGGTTAATAAAAGGGATATTATATGGCTATATCTTGGTACATGTAGCAGTAGTGGAGGATGAAAGGAAACCCAATCTGGCGTGTTAGTGTCAACGCGCTGACAAGCAAGCCGCTGTAATGCACAGCACTTATTCTCATTATAGCTATTTCATTACCATGTCTTTAATTATCCGGAAATTGGGCAGAGGACAAGAGACGTAAAACCGGCTTTCGGTTATACTAACTAATCACTTAACTGCGAATAAATCAACTTGAGATGACGGCTCTGTAAATTGAATTGTCATCGAAAAACAAGCTTGGCTCGTCCACCGCACGGCCAGCTTTGAATTCTTTTTCAAAATGCAACATATCCTTTTGATAAAGCTTCCATAGGAAGCATTTCACGTGACAGAATTTCAAAATTTAGATTGCGTAGATGGTAATATCATGCGTTGTTGTTTAGACATCAAACTGTTAATCCTATTAAACCTTTTCATACCACTATGCAAAGAAAAGTATGATGTTCTTAAAGTACTGTACAAAATTAAAAATTCAGACCAATACAAGGCATATGACAAAGTTTCTCTTAGAAAGATCTTTATTCCTCATTTGCAATATAAAACACATGATAAATGAGCGTGAAGTTATTATGGATTTTGTAACCCTGCCTACCTGAGGATGGTAAATGTAAGTGACAAACCAATTAAGATAAATAAGCCGGGTAATAGTTTTCCCGTTTAAAAAAAACTGGTGGTTAATTAAAGAGTCATAGAAAAGGATTTGGAACGGTGTAGTTTACTTAGTTCTTTTTTTCTAAAAGTCAGAAAACATGGCAAATATATTTCGCGGTTTTCAATAAACATTCATAGCTATAAAAGTAATATTTACATCAATTAAAGGGACAATTCAGTCTAAGAGAACATAAAAATGTGTACATATATCGGAAAAAACCATTTCTAATGGAAATTAGATCAGTCGGTTTTACTGTGATATGCCTGAAAAGCCCATGGTTGTGACATGTGTGTAGATGTTCAAACTCGCTCGCTGTCCGCCATTACACATTGTGGTCGAACTTCTTGTATGCCGAACCCTGTCCCTTGCTCGTAGAGCAATGTAACTTTTGTCTAGAACTGCTCAAATCGCTCTGACAGTAGTGTGTTTACCTTATTAGGTGAATTGTCTTGCCTAAAAATATTTTATCACCTTCTCAGTGGTTATGTAGTTTATTTGTTAAACGTGCGTGACTTTTGCTCGGGTAAGGGTACAGCGTCCATATTGTACCTGCTTAATCGTATTGATCAACGATTTGATATTTCAACGATATTAATTAAAATATTAAACAATAACGTGGAATTTGTCAATATTTTATATTATATGTTTCATAAGAAATGTAGAACAATACATTTATGCCATATTTTGCTTCTTGGTTATGTAAAAGAATTAGCCTGAGTGAATTGTCCCTTTAACGGATACACACATTAAAAAAATGTACTTGGATCGCAAAATTCGATAAAGTAAATCGTACACTAGAGATAGTTGGTTGACAAGTAAACAATGCTATCTATGAAAATCTATGAAATCAACGTCACTACTCAGGAGGTGTCGCCTACGAATCAGTTGTCATTGGATTAAAGATGATATACATGTGTACCATTGGGGTATACTTAGAAAATGCAACTGCGTTAGAGTTGTGTCACGTCAGTGATATCATGACCTAAAAGTGTTGATGCCATCGGTCAAATAACTACAGCACCTGCATACTTCTGACTAAAATAATAATAATACGCATGATACCATAATAAAACTTGTTTTATAGCACTAGGACATATTATTTCAAATCATTGGCATCAATCCGAAGTTTATAAACTACAGGTGAAAACTTGATAAGACTTTAAATCATGTCTTTTTCAAAGAGTAATGTAGTGAATGTGTCCTTATTGAATGTTTTTTTTATATGATTACTACAATGTTTTGTCAGAAATTGTACCACATCGGATTTGTTTCGAGATTCCTTAAATATGCTTTACCTTATGCCAAATATATACGAATTTTTCCAATTTTTTTTGTAGAAATTGATTAGCTTTCATTTCATAAATAGAAGTAATCTTATAATGATACATATTTGCATGGTTATTCGCCATTCGTAATTGGATCTGATGAAGCTTTGGCAAAATTAGTGAAACCTTGAAATCCCACACAGAAACAGAGGTCTTTCAAGTGCTCGTAATTTATAGTGAGGCTTGGGTTCTACATAAGCCTATAAAGGCTGTATACTTATGCATTATCATTACCCGTACTGCTCAAGTTTAGTTGCCAATTATCGCATCACTATTTTCTTTGCTGGTGTATATGCATTACTATACATGACGATGCTTAAGAGAAAGAGAATAATATAACTAAAAGCCGGTTATAAAAAGTATATAATAAATCAATAATTAGTGTCAGATAAACCCAATCAATGTCTAATTATAATGAGTTATTGATATAGTTATATCTATTGTCAAGACATATCAATGGAATTTGCACCGACGATAGGAAAATGCTTGCCATAGTCTGTCAATTATGATTCTCATTTAATTAATAGCATACAACCCCGTGACTAATTATCTACACTGCATTCTACCACGATGTGTCCAACATCGCAAGAGTTTCCACACTTGGTCAACTTTTGCGACAAAACAATCTGATTTATATGGGTTGTTTGGAAATATCTGACATTGCCTAGAATTATTGCAGTGGAGGCCGAAATCTAAAACCAAAAAAATATTTAGGTCTACGACTAACATGATAAGCTGATACGGAATTGACAGGATATTACTGACTGCAAGAAGAGAGATACACAAAAATTAAAGTTATAATGTAAAGATGAAAAAGAGATCATATCCTAAAATGGGCACAGTAACAGTCACTTTGACAATGTAACCTTCTAAGATCCATCAATCTTACAAATTAACCCATCAATTTGCAAACCAATTTAAAAAAAAATGCATTTACTTTCTATCCTCCCATGTGCTGCTCAGTTCCTATCTTTAAGATGTTCCACCGCCGACGAATGGCATTGTTTCTCTATTCAAAATAGGAATAGAAGTTGGTTTTTTTTTCAGTTACAACAGTTACTTACTTTACAACATTACCACCGTTGAAACGTTTGAGCTTCTTATTTTAATTCAAGTTCAAAACATTAAAAATAATTAATTCCGTCCCGAAAAAATTCTATGGCGCTATGCCCTATATGGAATAAAATATTGATTGTGCATACACCAAAAGCAAAATTAATTATTTCATATCCATTTTTTGTGTTAGTTAGACATATAAACACAATTAAACACCAATTATTGTTCAAATGATGAGTATCGGTTATGCTCTGTCGGCGGCTGAGCATCTTTAAGTTAATGATACATGTACCTTAGATTACTTTGAAAAAACTGTCATATTTATTTTTCATGAAAAGCAAAGCGAAAATATCCATATCGTTATCAGTTATCAGTTATCAGCAAATCACGTACACACGCGAATATTTCCCACTTCTACAGTGATATCTAGCTTTTTATTGGAGATTAGACTGTGTTCGTATTCCTTATTGCATAAAGGAAGATCATCACATCGGATACGGGTTAGAATAGTGTTCACATAGCTCTAAATTAAAGCAAATGATTATGAACCCAAGTAGGTGCATATACTCAAATCCGTACTTGCAGATTCCATAGACATTAAAATGCAAGCGATCTACTTTAAATCTTTCAATCGCCATTTTATCATATCACGGATACAACCTGATTTTTTTCTAATTTACTTTAAGATCCCTGTCTTGGTACAAATTCCTTATACTCCATAAAAGAAAAAAAATATCCTGTAAGTGTTTAAGTATACAGTTGTTTCTATAATCTCATTAGCAGCAATGTTTAATGCGAGCAAATATGTTCCTGTATCGTTGCACACACCTACAATATTGGGGAGATTCTGATTGGGAGTAACTAAAGTCGTGATTACCCAGTAAACCGCTACGTCAAAGGGACAGAATCGTTAATGTCGTTGATAGCCACGTGATAATTCCGTCATGATTAATTACAACATTATAGGATACTGTAATGCTACTCATTTTACTCCTTTAAGTTCCCCTATATATACCCCAGAGGCATCACCAAACTATTTTCATCAGCAGCATCTGAGAGGGATACAGTTTTTTTCTGAACAGATGCGTGGGATATTATAGCCATTAGCCAATGAGCAATCGGTCTTTAAGCACGTGATCCTCGGTTATTCCGGCTAGGTGTGTCTAGCAGGTCTTCTGGATAAATTGGTTGACATTCGCTAAACTGTAAAGAAACTTTCCGGTTGTGGAAGGACCAACAAGGGATCATAAACTAAGAAAGGACATAACGTTGGTAAGTTTATCTTTTCAATTTTGCATGACTACACAGACTAAGAAATGATTCGCTTTTGCTGGATTTTCTTTTATTTTATCAATTTTTCTGCTATCATCGAACCAAAAGGTAACGCATGGTATTTTCAGGAAAACGCTTTATCTTTAACAATCGTTTTACAAAATATCTTCATTCAACAAATACAGAGCAAGCCTCGGCCAGAATCTTCCGCTTTGAACAAGCATTATTTTTATCACAATTCAGAACTTTGAAATGTACAAAAGCAGCGGAATTTTTAAATTTTAATATAAAACAATTTATACCCTTGAGTAAATACTGTACCAGCACAATAGTATTTCAAGCAACTCCGCTGCTAGCGATTTCAAATGTACTACATTTTTTTAAGTATTCCTCGAATCGCTATCAACGATTTTTAACAATTTATACTACTATCATATGAAGACATATATATACATGTGATGTTTTAAAGCTAATGCTTTGTACAAATATAATCAAAATTAATTACTTCCAATTAATTACAACTGAGATAATTAATTATACTTCTTTGATGCTAGCGCAAACATAACAGTTTTATTTGAAGATACACCAATTCTCCAGTTCCCGACATTGTTCGCGTTTGAAATCACTGTATCGATATTCCTCTTCATTAAAGAAGTTTAAACAAAAAGGGCTTTTTGAAGCAAAAATAGATCTTAAAAGACCAACCTCTATTTTGTCGGCAGACATTGAAATTCGAATGGCGCATTTGATTACATTTATGTTTTGAAGATATCGTGATAAAACATTCTTTTATAAATATGTCAATACTTGGTAGTCAACTACCACCTAGCGGTAGTTTAAATAGATTTAAAATTAGATTCAGCTAGTTTAATTCCCAGAAGTAAATTATGTGCGGAGAAGTGGAAACAGCGAGGTAAGGCATTTGTGTTACATCAGTCTAACAATCATTATACATAATTATACAAATACAACACTTGAAGGATTCACACTTCCGCTGGCAGATTTAAACAGGAAAATAATAAGATAGAAAGGAAATCAAACCGTTACATAGGCAGGGAACGGAACTTGATTTTTACGATCACTGTATACGCATGCCATAGTCAATAGTCGAATTGATCCAAATTCATTGGTATAACTGCACTGTACTAAAAAAATTTCCCAAAACACCTTTTAATTTGGTTTATTATCTTTATTATTGACCACAATTAGTTATACTCTTAAACTCGTCCAAGTAATGTTATGAATATTAATTGATGCATTATCTAACTTAAATGGAATTCTTGATACACTCACTTTATGAATCGATGTCTTTTTATTAATAACTGACATACAAATAACGCCCATGCACCATCAAATGCGCCATTCGAATTTCATGTCCATGCAGTTACGAAAATATATTACAATATTGTCATTTCAACAATTCTAATGTTCTTGGAAGTAAGAGGGCATAGGTTACGCTATAAATTACCAAGCGATATTTTTATCTTAATCAACACGTATTGGATCTCCTATGTGTTCAAAAAACAATCATAGCTAATTAAACTAAACAGAAGTTATTTGAACGATGCACCGAATCCGACCCACACTGCCAGCCGAACTGGCTGGTTTTGTGCTTGGAGGTTTAATGAATAACGGTAGTAAAATTATTATACGGACACGATCCGTGCACTTTTATTTCTTGCCTTGTTTAACTTGAACTATAGGAGAAAGTCAGAGCTCCCACGGACACAAACACCTAAGGTAGGTGGACTGATTCATTGTACATTCGTCTTGGCGTTGTTCAAAATTATACGTATCATATTTCACGGCTCATCAAAACACATTTGATACCGGGTATATATATGATTAAATTTAAGCACAATTTATCAACAGCATCAGCATTACATACATAACAAAGAACTTAATGAAACACTATAATAGTACACGGAACTACCACTAAAGACAGCAACAATACACACTGTCAACATAAGTGTTAAGTTAGCAAATAATATTTAATACAAGGAATACACTAACTCCTTTCATTTAGCAATTTATCTCGATAGGGCTTCTATGAATGTAAAATTCTTAAACAATAGCAATACTGCTTACAGTTGTACATAGTACATCCAGAATATGAAGCAGCGTTCGAGCATTGTATGCCAGTGTCATCCTTTTACATGTAGTATGATATTAAAGTGTTTATTTTGCAATTGCATTTTATTAAAAAAAAACCCTGACAAAATCGTTAAACATGACAAGAATTTTCAATACGTCTAGAGCACTTAACAATGAACAAGCGGGTAATACATGAAATGTTTTATCCAAGAATTAATTACTACAAGCTACACATATTAATCACTTTAACAAAGGTGCCTCATACGGCTATTTCTAGGGATGTTAACGTACAGTAAACAAATATAATTACCAGAATTACCGTGAAAACATTTTATCAGGGCGACGTGGTTTTTTTCTGAACTCAAGTATTTATAAAAATAAAAATAGACGTAACACAGACAAGAACATATTTCTGCGTTTTCCATGCAATGACATTTGAAGTTTTTAAATAGCGAACACTTTATCACTTTATCATAAGTAGAAATAATCAATATGTCTACAAATTCCTAAAACCATGCCCTCGAAAGGAAAACAAAATTACGAAATGCTTATAAATGCCAAAATAAATGTAAACCGACTTTAGGCGTGTAACCCGTTCAATAACATAATTAGAGATAATGAAACATCAACTATACTCAACAACTTCATATATCAACCGAATAAATGTCCCCCGTGTTACCCAACATAACATAAACACAAAGTAGTACAAAGCACCAAACAGTAGTGTATTATAGGGCAGGTTTTCAATGCTAGATCAAATGGCTTATTGGTATATTGTTGCATTATCAAAAACAAACAAGCATAATACGCACAATTTCGACATTAAAAATAAAAGCTGCGTGTATTCTCAAAGAAATGCTTTTCCTGAAGAATGTTTGGAATTGTTTTACAATCAGAACTGTCGACAAGGAATAAGTATTTACGTTTGGTAATTTGTATCTACTTTCTTTTAATCGCAAACATTTCGGAATTTTTTGAAAAAAATATACTTTCCATCCGGTGTTCTCCCTTAAGGACATTTTCCAGCTCGTCCTAAGGACCGACTGACCCTAAAAGTTACTAGTCCTGAACGAAAGTTACTGGTCCTTACAAAGACACAATTCAGCCTTGTTTATATACTAGTAATAGTTTTGCTAACAAAAATATATCTGTAATGCTGCTGCTATTTTTGTTTTGTATATCTTAGTAGTCTATCAGATCTTGACCAAAACGTTGCTGGGCAAAGGACCAGTTACATGACAAAAATTGTCTGCCCTACTATAAAGTTCCCGTTCATGGGCAGACGGACACGCGTTAATTTCAAACACTGTCTTCATCCAAGCTGTTGATCATAAAACACGTGCTATCCACAGTATATTAAGAAAGCCGATGGTTTTGATGTATTCCATTCTTAGTTTGAAAGCAAGTGAGGAAGGAATTGGAAAAGAAGAAATTATTAATAAGCAAGTTATTACACAGTCGTGATAAAAATGCATGTTTAGCCATGCCGAAATCGATGTTCTTCACGAATCCTGTCCTGGACATATTATATAACCGAATAATTGTTGAATTTGAAATCCTGCTAATACATTCATGTTAGTTAATCTGTTTTATTCCCAGAGAAAAGCCCAATGGTTAAACAAACATCGTCCGGAAATCTAAATAACAGCAATGGAAATGGTCGACAAAGAATCTGCCTTGCATGATTAAGTAGACGCATATCGTTTACAAATTCTATTCTTGATAACGTTATGTTTGCATACGTCAAAACTTCACATGAGAATGGTTAGCCTAATGGTATGTTTTGATATTAAGTACATCCGTACAGTACTTCGTCTGTATAGTAGACTTATGACAGCCATAGTGGACGAGATAAGTCCTATTTTATTTTAAACGTGATTGATTAGTTAGAACAACTAGAATTGTCGCCAAAGTGGACGACTAATACCCCCGCTGCACAAATATAGTAATAACTCCAATAATAGGAGACATGTAGAACCCTATATACAATGTAGTTTACTCAACCCCCTATTTGTCAGGGTTCTTTGTAAAATTTTTATCAAAATCTGTCAATTAGATTAGGAGGAGTTCGTAGGTCAAAGTTGTGTCTACAGATGGCCGGACGAATGGGCAGACGGACGACCCGATTCTATTATACCCCTTAACTTCGTTGCAGGGGGAGGGGGTAACTGAAAATGTGACCAGTCAATTCAAAGAGATATTATTTCTTTCTTTCGAAATCTGAGTAATCAAAATTCCAATGACCATGTTTTCTATTGGTCTTTTTTAAATTCAACTAAAATATTTGCATATTTTCAGGCTTTTGAGGCATTATGAAAATGTTGCTTCTTCACATGTTTCATGAAATTATCAATGAGGAAGTGAAACTAAATACTCGATATAGTAACAATCGAAACTGCATAGTTTTTCAACGGCAACTTAGATGAATATTGACACTGACAGGGCGTTTTGGTTTTTATAAAATATTGATTTTAAGGATCAACTTCAAAGCATCGCGTTATTAAATATGTTGAGGTATTGCTGAAGGTGCATTAACCTTTGTTACTTCATACACCATTTACATGGAAGGAACAAGACTACCATTTATGCACGTACCTTTACAATTCACATATAGTTTGCCTGGTATTAAACGTCTTTTTTATTTTGTGAAATTAGTAAAATGACTATGTGGCAGGTTTGTAATAAAAGAAATGAAATAGCTCTATATGGTTGATGGAAATATTGTATATATGCGATAACCCATTGGTGTAATGTGCGCCGTAATATTACACTAAACAATGTTATAGCAAATAAAAAACAAGATTATAAGATATAATTTAAATTTGTTCTGTACTTTCAGATAAACAATGAACTCGCAGAATACCCTCCAGAGTGTCGTCATATTTCTGTCCGCAGTGACGATATCCCTAGCTCTGAAAGAAGCCATGGCATCGAACGATGACGTCGAGACTCCATTTTCAGCAGATAGCATAGGATACATTGTTGGTAAACTTCAGAGACGCAGTGGACTTTCACTTTTAGCACCTCCAAGTGTATACGGATCAAAATTTGCCTCCTACGCACAGAATCCCCCAGACAAACGCGCCCGGTACCTCATATGGATGCCTGCACAAGGATACGTATCGGTCCCACAAGAAGATATCAGTAATGTAGCTGGAAGTTCTGCATCGTCAAAACTTTTCCGATATGGCTAGAGACTATATCTACATTGCTACATGACTGAATGTCTTTGTGATACGAACTTACAGTGAATACCATTTAACGTTATGTCATTATCAACATCGGAACATGACAAGAAAATCTATAAATGATGTTGAAATTCAGACACTTTAAAAGAAAACCAAAATCATGAGACAAATACCGGTCCATTTCTTTGCTTTTGTTCGTCGACCATAATGCGTCCTACTCTTTTACAATTCATGCTACTTTCACGAAAAAAAGGATCAGCGTAGCTCTGTCTCAAGGTCTTCACTTAATACTTGCGTCTGATCAACCGTGACAAAATTACAAATATGTAGATATTGTAAACGTTCGAAAAGCAAATAAAAATATTTAAAAATCTTTGTCAATAGTCTAATTGTGTTTTTCTAAAGGTGTATGTGTATAAATCTATGCATCTGTATGTCTTCTGGTTTATTTTTATTTCCTCATTAAAAACACTGATGGCATTTTCACATTTTTTAACGATTAACATCTGTTATATCCATCCCGAAGCACATATTACAAACTTATGTGGAGTTCGACATGACATGTTATTTATTTGTTCTATTATATTTATGTTGCCTCTGTAAGCATTGGAGAATATGTGTACATGGTCCAAGATTACCGAAAACCCATGCCATCTCGCTAAGCCTTTCCAACGGAAGCCTCGAACTAGACTACTGTAAACCAACTTTCACCCTGTTCGAGTAATTAACTTTGGCGATGTTCGCGAAAATTTATCTCAGCAAATAATTACTACTTATTATACATAATATACAGAAATTCAGGTTTTCAATCCGCGAAAATTAATATCGGCGAACTAAAAATAAAATAGCGAAATTTAGTATCCACGAAAGACACTAGGTTTACTGTATGTGAAACTCGTGGCAACATCGGTCACAAAATTATTTTAAAAGTGATTATGAACGATGAATGAACGAATGGCGTGGAGTATGGGACAGATTCTATACATTCCAAGAAGTCCTGATGAGATAAAATAAACTATAAAATGAACAAGTCCACTTGATTCCAGTATCTAAGAATGCATACCCTGGTACAGTAGTAGCCATTGGATCCATACAATATGTCAATAAAAGTTTAAAGTTACCAGAATGACAATATCAATGTATGTTGCGTTATATAGCATTCATTGTTTAAACAATACACTCACTAAAAGGTCCCATGGTTCGATATTTTAATTTTGTCACTAAGTAGAAGTTAGAACATTTGTTCTGTCCTAGAACACGTCTTCTTTTTTATTTCATGACTTCCATATTAAGTCTTGTAAAGTCAAAAGAAACATTTTGCGACAGTACAAAAACAACAGTTTAACAGTTTTATCTATGTTGTACAGCTTTAAAAAAGATATTTCGAAAATACTGTTTCAATTTTAAATACCTTAAGATACTGTAAATATTTTCTATACGATTTTTGTTTCAAAACGAGGTTGCAGAGAAGTTGTTTCACAGAATAACAACAGAAATAAAGATTTTATTTCAACATGGGAAAAATTCCCAAATTTTAAGTTAAACTGCATGCGAAAGAAACTTAGTAAGCAAAATGTTTTGACTCATTTTGACGAATCTTCTGTATGTAGTGTTGTACGTTAAAGGGAAAATCAATGTTACTCTGCATGAAAATTGTCACCATTACTTGTTCACACATGTCAGAGTAGAAGCCTTACAAACAGATCGATTATTTTGAATAATTAGTAAAAATAAATTTGTGAAGAAAAGGAATACTTCAATAGCACTCGATGAAAAAAAGTCAATTTCATCCGTCTTTAAGTGTGTCAGTGATTATATAATAAATGGATCCATTGGGTCTGTTATAGCTAATTAAAATCATATTAAATGCTGAAGACAAAAAGATTACAGAAACAAGCAGCTGCTTTGATATAATGTTCTTATACATATAATATCACATCATCAGAGGCTGATTGTGAAATATGGCCGTAGCTTTGTAAAGTGTTCATAAGTAGATAATGCTGCATATTCTATAAATGCACCATTGCTACCGCATTGAACACGTGAAATATAATTCAAAGAATGCAAACTGAAACAATATTACCTCCAAAACATACTTTATTTTAATCTGTAAAACTATAACATTTCTCTTAGAATCAAAACGGTCACAGAATTCTAAGACATCTTTAAATAAGCAGCACAAAGACTAAAAAACAAACAATGAAAATGAGTAAGGGGAAAAGGAAGAGGAAATGATTGTAAGCCTAAGCCTATAGAATATCCTCTTTTACTATCGTGTAAGACCATGTCTACCAAATGAAATTATTTTTTAAACAGGACCAAACACGCTTGCCAATGACCCATAAATGAATTCCGTTTATGTTCAATTTAAAAGTTGAATTGGTTCCCATTGCAAGAAAAGGAAATTGGATGTTTTGCAATTTCACAATTGTATTTCACTAGTATCTGTCATTCTCCAAAACCCATATATAATACTACAGCTATGTTCAGCTTGGTCTGTTATATAAACAAATTCTGACCAATCAAATGACGCAAATATTATATTTTTCATGGTAGCCATCCCTAAACAATGTATGAAATAGTGTGCATTCATTTTTAAATCAATAGACCAAGTTTGCACAAATCCGACTTACACAAGCTGTGTATTGTGACCTGGGCCTAGTTGTTCAAAAGTACAATGATGATTTAGCCTATGATTATATTGCCTAATCATTTAATAGTAGTGATGGTTTCAGTTTTCATTTCATACAAAACGAAACAAAATTATATTTTCATTAAAATCATCAAGTAGGTAACGAATGGAGTGCTTAAAAATCTTATAAAATTTTGTCCTAGTTAGTCGTGTACTGACAAATGATTTTATCTTGATTTGAAAACTATCGTTAAGTTCATAGTTATCAGCTAAAACTTGGACCTATTGGTTAAGCTGGTATGAGAACAACTAAAATTGTCAGAAAATAAAGCCTTCTTGTACATTGAATTTGGTCCACCAGTTAAGGAAGAATTACCGCAGCATGATCCAGACTAATGTATACCCCAACATTTGTTGTGGGTGGTGCATAAGAACAGGCATCTCTTAAATCTTAACAGTCTATATACCGCGATTGGGTGCCGTAGATCGTGAGTTCGATGCGCGGATAGAGCATGAGTCAATAAATTGTCATGATTTGTTAAATTGTGTTTCTTTGATATTTAATTCACTATGTGTCGTTGATCCAAAGATTTAATTTGACAATTTCCACAGTGATCATGTCAGCATATCGAACCGACTATCACTTCGTCATAGGAACATCCTTTTTTGGGGATGTGGATGTGGCGCAGTGGTAGAAGGTGCAGGTATGTTTGGCTAGGCGATTGGGTGCCGTAGATCGCGAGTTCGATGCCCGGATAGAGCACGAGTCAATAAATTGTCATGCTTTGTTAAATTGTGTTTTTTTGATAATTATATATATGATACATGTAAATTGGTGCAGATCGATCAAAAATCAATTTGAACCTTCAACAATATCTTTTAGGTTTTTTGAGTTAAGATACTCAAGAGGAAGTATCTGAAACAATCTGTTAACAATTTGAGTATACCAAGTGAAAAGTACTTAATGCAACTATGGAGGAACCCCAAAAAATTCTTTATGCCTGTTAAAATGGTTCAAATTCTTAATATTCTCTTATTGATAATTTCAATTTTTAATGCAAATCAACAAATTTGATACTGATCCAGAGAAGACGATGGATATTTGATAATTTATCAGAAGGTTTCAATATATGTGTAAACATAAACATTTACAAGACACTAATTATGTATAAATTTCACAGAGAGATAGACTTCCATGTCCTAAACAATGCTCAAATGCCAAATGTGATGTAATTTCTACCACTAGAAGGAAGACGAATGACAGAACAGTGCTCAAATAAACCAAAAAGGAACTTTTTATAGAAAGACTTCTGTAAAATTAATGATGGCCTGAAACAATGTAGTATGTAAGGTATTGCTTGTATCCAGAAGAATAATGCTCAAAACAAGGTCAAATGTCAGAATAGGGACATGTTATCGGGAATTGTCTTGAAGAACAATATAAATACCAAGACCTTGAGTATATTTTCTAAATAATAACAAGATAAGGTAATTGACAATTCACAATATTATGTACTGAATACTTACAGGTTTGATCTTAGAGCGATATGCTTTTCCTTGCTGGAGGTTCTCCCATTCTTCTATCTTTGTTTGTCTTTTTTCTTCCTCTTTCTGCAAAGAAACAAAACAAATAACAAGCTTAAATTCAGATGATTTATGATATATAGCATTTTTATTTAAAATATAGCTAGCAAAATAGTTTATTAATTATCTATTTTTCATAATTAACCTTATTCAGGAAGCCACACTCCTTGTTTGGATAATCCAAAAAATAGATATGCATACTCCAACATCTAAAAGAAGTGCATGTTTAACCAAACTCCCTTTGTATAATCTTACACTGCCATATCTTGTTTAGATAAGCAAGCAATATTATTTCTTTATATTATAAAGGCATATGTTTAGCAAGCATTCAAAAACCCGTGTAGTCATTGTGAAAAAGGTGTTGCCAGTTAGTGGTCATTTACACACATGTGTAGGACATTCATGTAACATATTTTGAATTCAACATAGGGATCTCGCTCTTAACTATGTGTATACACTTGAAAAAATGTCCAAAGTTGTCCAATGATGACGTTGATGTGTTAAACATCAAACTGATGTGAAGCAATATTTCATTAGCATCTGCCACAAAAATTGTATAAAATTATTTTTTTTATATTTTTTTCAGCAAAAAAATGGAGGCTCCCAAATTAGGGAAGGTGCTCTTAATAAGGATAATATGGTAGTTGCTTTAAGAATTCAACCATGCTACTGAAACCATTAACAACTGGACCAGTTCTTACAAATATCTATACTACGTTACATATACCTGGTGTCCCAAGTACATGTATCAATTAAATTATGGCAGATCAGACACATCAAAGGAAGCATGTCACATTTTTAATTGATAATTCACCAATGTGTGAATTTGAATCCCAGAACATTCACAAACTAACTGAGCCCTAAATTGAATAATTTTACAGTAATAGATACTCAGATAACAGTGATTCAACATCATTGAGCATATAAATATGTACACCTTAATTAGTATTATCATGACAAAATGATATACATGTATCTGTATGACTATGTATATCATATAATTTTAAAGCAACATTTATCACATAATCTGCCTGAGTGATAGCTAGTGATTTTGCCCATATACTATTTTTCAATTATCTCTTAAGTGAATATAACGATTATATGTTATATCAACCGATATGAGCAATTTTCATTGGCTGTGCCAAGCAGGAAATTTATTGTGACTTCATGACAGAAACAATAAATTGACATCAGGTAAAATGCCTACCTCCACCGGATTTTCACAGCATATTTACATTCAATTGGACATTCTTTGAAATGAAGGCTTTTGTACGTAAGTGATAAATTGTATGAGTATATTAGGTAAATTTGGGGCCGAATAAAGCCCTTTTCCCTGGAGAAATTGTGCTGTATTTTCCCAATTTTATATAAATATTTTCCCAAATAAAAAACAACTCTCTAAAGCATATATGTGTTTCAAGAAATAGTTTATGATAAATTACCTACATATAAGATTACTAGTATTCACACCTAGTTCAGCAGACTGACATAAAATTAAATGATCTTATCCAGGGGAAATAACTCTTACCTGAAGTTGCTTTTCCATGTACTGTGATGCCTTGGCATCATGTTGTTCTTGCAGCCTCTGTCTGGCTCTTTCCATGGCTTCCAGGCGGCTTTGTGCAACCTCTGGATCTAATTTTGCAAAATAGATAATAACAAAAAATGCCAATTGATTTTTTTTATTTCAGCATGTTTATATATATAAACAAAATACAGGCCTGAGTGAAACAAAATAATTAAAAACACATATTAAATGCAATTAATACTGATAAGTTATAAGATAAATTATGACTTGTAAAATATTGATAGATATGGACAAAAAACAAGTTCTGTTCTATAATGGTTCAAGCATAAACACGGTGAGGAATCACGTGGTCTGTAATTGGTGTGTTACACAAATCATAATGGCCCCACCGTGATAAAGATCAGTAAAAATTACAGTGTTAATGAAAAGTACAAATTGATGTTGGTATTTTTCCAATTGAACACATTTATATTAATCAATGGGACCAATACATATTATACTACAAGATACTTTTATCTTGTAGGACCACTCTCTCCGGTGGTGATAGAACGTAACTCTTTGAAAATTACCCGCTGAAATGATGTTAGCGCAGGATATGATCATTTGTGGGGTCATTCGAATTCCATCACCAATAGAAACAATATTCCCGTAAAAATGTTATCATTTGTAACCTGAATTAGTTCCATTGTAAACGTTACAGTATTATTTGATAGACTACTTTACCTACTCCTTCAAAAAGAAAAATAACAGAACAAGTATACACAAGAAGACTTACCGATTTTTTTGTCCCTGCTCTCTTCTGCTTTCCTTTTCATCTGGTTGTAAGCAGGTTTTAATTTTGAGCGAATGTACAGCAGGATTAGACATCCCAACACTATGAACCAGCCGTATTGCTGCAGTACTCCAGTAACTGAAATGACAATAAAGGAAATCAGCATCAACCACACCAACTATCTGATTTATGTGTATAAGTGAAAGCAGTTGTAATTGGTGGGAGTGTCTTGGAGAAAAGGAGTTCCTAATTTATTAGTCGTATGTCAGTGATTTTTGTACTTGTTTGTACAATGTATATGATCATTTCAGGAGCATACACCTTTTAATTTGGGAAAATACTACATTTTTACTTCCTTGAAATGCATATATTTAGCAGAGGTTTTTCTTTATTTGGGAAAATATTTACATGAAATCGGGAAAATACAGCTAAATCTATACACAGGGGAAGGGGCAGAATTTCGTCCCCAAATGCACCCAATTAATCACTGGATGTGTTCACATATTCATTGTATATGCATGTTAACGTTTATAGTGTATCCATTTCATAATGATCATGGCACTCAGGTTTTTGTGTACAAGATACATGCAACTGCCAACATCATATGCAGATGCTGATCAATGATCTTGAATTACAGGCTGGTCTGAGGATCATATATTTTTAGACACAAGTATTGCCTTTGGCTATCTATATGTATACATTATATATGTACTTTTAATCTTGCAACATATAATTATAACTGTTTCATATTTAATTTTAAAGACGGCAACAATGTTGTTGTAAAATTTTCATCTGTCAAACAATCTTTGCCACGTATTTATATATAATGTTAAGTAAGGCAGATAGTTGAATATGCAGCAATCCTGTTAAATTCTGAAAGAAATATGTCAATACTGTGTGAATACAGCAAAATTAAAAGTGGTAGGTGTACGCCTATGGACTTGCGCAAGACCGTATTCAAAGTCACATAAACATGAGATTACAAAATATACACTTTGAAAAATTCATAATGAGAAATACATGTAGGTATGTAGAATAAACCTTCCAAAATGAATGTCATTGTTAACTGAATCTCTTACATTTAAATTTTGTCCAAAATCCTAACTTAAAAGCTGCTTTATGTGACCCTACTGCTTAGGAATTTTCCACTTGGCAACTGAGAATGACGTTGAATTATATTTTGTAGTCTCAATCACATATTTTTTGCAAAGTGAAAGTTAATGCTTTTATATAGGGTTTTTATTTCAGTAATATGTTACCATAACTTTAGTATGCATATCTTCCACAATTTCCCATTCATTTGTATATAAATATGAACAAAATTAAACCCCATAAACCTCCCGTAGTAGGCCCCTCTTACCTGTCTGTCATGCCTACGCACGACCGGAAATACATCCTTCTTTATATATCCATGAAGCCACATTAGCGCAGCACATGCAGGATACAGAGAAAAGGGGAGGCAAGAATTTTGGATTGAAACCAAAAAGAGGGTGGGACTCTGTAAAGTTATGGTAATTGTATCACATCTTGAAAATTGGTTTTACAAGAAAAACCTCAATTTCATTTCAGTATACAATGCAGTAAAACGGGCCAAAAGAATATTTGCTTATCTTTTATAGGAAATTAGTCAAACTTGGTTAGAAATAGCATTTTAACACCATATCCATATTGGTCCTGGCTGACCCCCTTATAAAACCAGCTTGGAAGATAAATAAGCAGAAGACAACAAGTGTTGTTTTGTTATATTTTAATTGTTGTGCAAACATGTAAATGTCAATAAAATGACGCAGCGCAAAATTTCCCACTTTGAACAATGCTTTGGTGGGAGATCTTCAACTTTGACATCTCTGGAGGGTGGCAACCCAGCTGTTATCACTATAGTCCCCTATAACAAAGCTATAGCGAGGCGAACCAATATGGGCCATAATGGCGACCCGCCGCGCCGTTGTGTTGTCTGCAGATAACCATCTACCTGATGAAGATTCGAGCCACAGGTGTGCTTGGAGCATGCAGATCCTGTGCAAATTGACCATGTGCAAAACTTTCTATACAGTGTAGTCGGCTCATAAACAACAAAATGCATGTACGTGGCATATTTCAAATAGAAAATTTTGGATTTTACACCTTTTTCATAAGAACACGAGGATGAATGGATGCGACTACCAAAAATGCAACGACCGATTTTTAAAAAATCACCGGAAATTATCTTGGATGACAAATATATTTCGTTTTGCCGATTCTCAAGATTCGTGTTTCAATATTCGATGCGTACGATGATTTTGTGACCAGGTATGTCACTTTTGTTTACATTTGTCCGCATATACGTGTTGTCAGATTTGGCTATATAGTCAAATCTAGCTATATAGCCAGATTTAGCGTGCTACCGGACCTAGTACAGTACAGTACAGTACGTATACATTAAATATTGCAATATGACAAATAGATGCTTAAAAATAAGAAAAATGTGTGCTAATCTGATGACATTACAGTTGCAGCAGTTGACTGGGGGAGGTGCGAGGGATGCTTTACCTGTACTGAACACATCTGAAACAATTTGTGGATTTTCGTTTTGTAAATTCGCAGGATGACCTTCGTCTTCTGCAAGAATTTCTTCTTCGTCCATCTCGACGATTTACACAAAACCAATCAATGTTATACGTGTTACAAAGTGTGTTGTTGTCAATAACCGGATGTCTTATATTCCATGTAAAAGTTAAGTCGTAACCGGAAAGGACAAGTAAATACGGAACAGAAAAGAAATACATGTATGAGAGAAAATATCAGCTGTACTTTGGCGATGACTCATTAAATGAACTGTAAATGTACTTTATGCTGTAAATTACAATTTTACACATTTATTAATGTTATTTATTTATTTATTCATTTATATTTCTTTATCGCCCACCATTGTACAAAACGTTAATGCACGACCGGAGCTCCGAGGTACTAGAATGGCTGTATGGGTCGGTCAGGATTTTTTTTTTTTTTTTTTTTTGCCACTTATCCCCACCCCCCCCCCCTTTGACCACCCCACCCTATATAAAAATGCCGAGATTATGTAATGCTTTTTATAGTATAATTTATTTATGAATCAGTTTATCTATTTAGATCTATTTATTTTATTTTTTTTTATAGAATTTTATGAAAAGCTGCAAAGGGAACATACATTGTAACTGTGTGTACATGTACTAGGCCTATATATATTGTCCATAAATTTGTGCATCATATAAGAAGAAGAAATAATACTGAGCACTTTACAAAAATGTCACAGTGACCTATTAATTTTGATGGTTTTTTCATGTTATTTATTATTTTGTTTTCTTTTCATCGATGCATAACAATTTAAAAAAAAATACATCATGTACAGATGGGAGCAAACTAAACTTGGTATCTAGTGCACTTTGTAGTGCACACGTAGTGAACAACGAAGTGCACTAGACTAGACATTGTAGTGCACTAGAGTGCACAACGATGTGAACTCTAGTGCACTACGGTGTTAACTCTAGTGCACTACATTGTTAACTCTAGTGCACCACGATCTTAACTCTAGTTTTCCAGTAAAACCTTACAAATACAAGTATATTAGTGTGCATGGACAATTAAACTTTTCAATTAAATAACTTAAATATTTTTAGATACAGTGTTCATGAAGCAACATTTATTCTAGATAGATTATAGCAAGGACGTATATAAATCCTTGATTATAGGTTTTAACAGAAATTTATATATATATTATATATTATCTAAATATCTGATTTTACATACGTTCATTCACTTAATCACATCCTTTTCTATACTAGACCTCTTGGACTAAAATGTATGATGGCCGTATGTATACCTGATCATAAGCCAGCATGTAAGTTAAATTTCAGGTAAAACAATTGATGGCCAGAGGTACATACATATATATACAATAGCTAGGTAGGTTTTGGGTGGAGCTGGGGTATAAGGGAGTCCAAGGGGTATTTCTCGAAGCATGTACACATGTAGTATAAATTTAACTATATAGTACATAATTAATAAACCCCTCTCCATCTTCTCAAAAAATGTAAATAAGATAACAACAAGATACAAAACAACAGGTATAAATTATCTTCATTTTGAGGGGAAAAAATCTTATAACAATTATTCTCAATTGAAAGAATAAGTGTATTTTGATAAAAGTAGCTACACATTTATTATTAGTAGTAGTATATAAAACACAAGTAGACAGTTAGACTTTACTAACTAATCAGGTACGGAGGCTGTCACAGCATGCTATCAATTGAATGCTATAATGGACCCCCTGTGGTTAAAGAAAATAGGCATACCTTACCTGTGACGCCTGACTGATGATGGGGAAATAGGGAGAAAAGGGTCCTACGCCTAGTGATCATAACGACAGACATATGAAAACAATTAAAATAAATTAATATGTACACATATGTAGTTAGAAATCCTTGGTATATATGATAAAAAATACTGTATTTTATGTGTATGTGTAAACACTAAAACGTATTTATGATTAAAATTTCTCCTGACAACATGAATTATACATGACACTCCACATTATTTTAATGTACAGGTCATCAATTTTAGTTTATAATCTTTTAAAAACTGTACACAACTTTTGCTTAATTTCAATAAACAGATGTAGGTTTCATATGTTTATACATAGATATATAGAGAGATAAATCAAAATTTTAAAGATGCTCTACCGCTGATAAATTGTAGTTATTCACTATCAAAAACAGGAGCAGACGATTTAGTTTTTTTCTTCAGTTACAAAAGTTACTTACTTTACGCCATAACCACCATTGAAAAGTTTGAGCTTCTAAATTTACTTCAAGTTGAAAATATAAAAAAATGATTAATTGCACCCCTAAAAAAATCCGTGGCACTATATCCTATAAGGAATGAAATACTGATTGGTCATGCACCAAAGGCAAAATAAATTATTATTTTGATTTAATTTTTATGTTAATTAGACATATATATATAGATGTATATAAACGATTATTAATTATTCAATTATTACGATGTAATAATACATGTGTAGAAACATATGTTTAAACAGAAATAAGGATTTGATTTAAATATCACTAAAATGACAGTATTTTTGTGTTAATTGAACTGGCTTCGTATCGGTAATTACAGGATTAGGAGAGGGGCAGTCATGCATGGCCAGACAGGTAACCCCAAGCTTGCTTTGGTGTCTTGCCCTGGAGTCTGGCCGGTACACTGTGCCAGCCGACTTATGAGGGTATAATAAAAGTGTATGATAGCAAAAACTGCTAAATGTACAAAATCTGACATTCTAAATGTGAAATACAATTATATATAGCTGTTAATGTCTAGAATGGCAAGAATAAAGATATATGATTCAAATAAATAAATAATAAAATCAAATAGAAAAAATAATTAAATACAATATATGAAATAAATTAAAATAAATATAGCTATTTATATCTAGAATACCTCATTTTTGATCTAAGTAATAAATATAGCTATTTAATTAGTAAATGTATGATAATAAACTTGTATAAAATATTTGATCCTAATTTATTTTTAAGTAAATAAATAAATAATTTCATTTAAATTATGAAAAACAAATCTAACGAAAAGTTGCATGTGGTCAAGCAATATTGCAGCTTACGGTATATTATTAACTTTAATAATAAAACTCACATAAGGCTAAATTACACATATGAAACCCATATATTTACACCTTTGAAGTAACAATTTTATTTAATAAATTAATTATCTACATACTAAATATGTTACCTTTAAATACAGAGTACATTTGGTAAATCATCTGAAAATAATTGAAAGATATTCAAAACCATTCAATGAAATATATACATGAACAGATTGTACATGTACAATGTATGCAATAAGTAGGAGTATCAGGTTCATTTATCTTGTGCACTACGATGTGAACTCTAGTGCACTACAGTGTTAACTCTAGTGCACTAACTAGTGCACTGTGAACTCTAGTGCACTATGATGTTAAATCTAGTGCACTACGATGTTAACTCTAGTGCACTACGATGTTCACTCTAGTGCACTACGATGTTCACTCTAGTGCACTACGATGTTCACTCTAGTGCACTAGCTAGTGAACCAGAGTTAACTTTACTTGTGCACTCCAGTGCACTTCACTTCCAAGTTTAGCTTGCTCCCAACTGTACATGTACATATACAATATGTAATTTGGTTTCGTCAAAATTATATAAAACAGAACATTTACCTCCTCCATGTTTCATTCCTCATGACTTTAAAATGTACGTCACCCTTCATGACCTGATAATGACCTTATTAAGCGTATATCATGCCAAATACTAGTAAACTTAAATGGGACACACACATATAAATTATATCACCGCAAACTTAAAAATCAATTCATCACATGATAACTAAAAATCAACACATATTTATACAAGCACTAGTCCGACCAAAACTCCTCTTCCATATGGGACCCCCACAATTGTGAGAACACAAACCAAATCCAACAGATAGAAAAACAGCACAACGCAGAGCAGCAAGATACGTAAACAACAAAATATCACGACACCAGTTCTGTTACAAACATGATCCTTCAACCACAGGTTTACGAAGCGCAAAAAAAAAAAAAAAAAAAAAAAAAAAAGTATTTTTTTTTGCGCGTCGTAAACCTGTGCTTCAACTCAGCTGGCCAACAATACAGACACGACGGCTACACACAAGATTATTAATACTTTTCTACGAAATGATACGTAATATAGTTGCCGTCGAACACGATACCTTACTCATACATGTACCTGCAGATCACAGAATTAGACACTTTAATCCACATTACTTCAGACAAATCTCTGCTACAAACAATAACACAATGACCCCTCCCCCCCTTGTACCTTTCTTTCATTCTTTTCAAACCCTTCACCCCTTCTGATCAATCTCGACTAAAATAAATTAATCGTCATTATTGACGGCGTCGTGAAAGCCAAAGAGGAACAAAATTAAAAAATAATCGGTCTTTAAATACCAATGTAGCTACCAGAGGGCCCAATTTTATACTGTACACACTTACTAGTCCGTGTATTACTTTCAACTTTCCTTTATGGTCAACTGAACTGGCCGTCGTATTAATATGTGAGAACTTTTGGAAGGCCAATGAACGCATTTAGACTGGTTGTCTTTGCCCGACTATTCACTTTAATATATATGTAAATTATTAATTCTATGTAATGTGGTTATGTTGTACTATATACATGTACGATGTGTTTTACTGGTTGATTATATTTATTACAATTATATTGTATTAGGCAGATAAAATAAATGTCTCTTTAGGGTTATTTGACGATCCTAATTCTTTTGACCCCCCACCGTATTTTTTTCCACTTTTCTACGAAAAAAAAATAGTTGGGATTTCGATCTCAGACTCCGGTTCCGGCCAATATTTTAGAGTGAAAGACACTAAAAATCAAATATTCCGACCTACCGACCCTATTTTTTTGGCTTTTAATTATTAACTTATAGTATATACAGCGAGTATAACAAAAAATCGATACTCCAGGGGTTGCTATTATCACTTTCGTTATTCAAACCCTGGATCATCTCATAGTAAAACTGAAGGCAGTCCAAGAGAAAAAACTGACCAATTACAGGCCAACAGATCTACAAAATTCCCTTGAAGATAACAGGCAGCGATGCTCGATTTCAAAGCCACAAAGGCAACCGCAATGTACCATTATATTCTATTCTTTTGATGTACATCAAATGACCAATTAAACTGTCAATCCATTGTCGTACACAGAGCATTCAGGCTAGTTTAATTTGTCCCCTGCCGGTGAAACCAGAGGGGACTATAGTGTCTGTCTGTCTGTCTGTCTTTCTGTCCATACAGCTTGGGATTGAATTTAGGTCAAAAGGTCAACTACAAAGGTTACTGTTACTAAAAATAGATTTTTCAAAAATTCCGTTTCCAGATAATAACTTCAGAAAATATCAATAAATTTTGATCAAACTTTAACACAATTGTAGCATAGATGAAAATACAGCTTGGGATTTAATTTGGGGTAAAAAAGTCAACTACAAAGGTCACTGTTACTAAAATAGATTGTTTCACAAAATTTTACTTTCCAGACGAAAATTGAGAAAACACCAACGGATTTTGATCAAATTTCACACCATGGTAGTCTTTGAACAAATACAGCTTGGAATTGAATTTGGAGTCAAAAGGTCGACTACAAAGGTCAAAGTTACTAAAAATACATTGTTTCACAAGCTTCCAGATGATAACTTGAGAACACATCAACTTAATTTGTTCAAACTTCATACAATAATAACATATTAGAAAATACAGTTTGAGATTGAATTTGGGATAAACAAAAATCAACGACAAAGGTCACTGTTCCTAAAAATATATTCACAAGTTTCCGGACGATAATTTGAGAACACATCAACAGATTTTGATCAAACTTCACACAATGGTAGCCTACGAACAAATACAGCATGGGATTGAAATTGAGGTCAAAAGGTCAACAACAAAGGTTTCTGTTACTAAAATAGATTGTTTCACTTTAGTTTCCAGACAATAAATTGAGAACACAAACAGAATTTGTTTAAACTTCATACAGTGATAGCATAACTAAGCAATAATAACTTAGAAAATATAATTGACGGCAGGGGGCGTGTGTTGCTTGCAATACTGATTGTAAGCTTGTTACATCTGACGTAGTTCAAGGGTGGATCACAGGCGTTTGGCTCTGTAGATCATTTTTCTCTATATATACATTATACAGTACTACATTATACAGTACTAACAAATGTATAAAGAAAAAAAATATCTATAGAGCCAAATGCCTGTGGTGGATACCATGATAGCAACCCCTGGAATATTGAGGATGGTAAAGATTTCATTTTTTTCATTTCATCAAATGTTATTGACACATATTTTACATGGTAAAGGTTTGATACGTACCACGTGAGTATAACCTCGGGAGGTAATCCCAGGCTGGAAAAATGTATTTGTTAGGGATGATAAAGGAAAGCTTATTGCAGTACTCTACATCCCATCCATACTCGGTCTTCCATTTCCCAGCTTCTGGATTGAACAAGTCGTATATGGGTCTCTTAATGCTGTTCCGTAGGTTGGCATATGCATCCTCAACAGCTATGAAGAAATCGGTAGTGTCGCACTGAAAGAAATGTGAAAATCTGGTTTGGTGTGGATATTTTAAAGTCCTATTAACAGCACGGTAATTTATGGACATGCCATGTTTATATATATAGGGAACAGCTGGAGTACCCAGAGAAAAACATCGCCTGGTGGTCTGTATCTGGCAACTGATATCTGAAAATTTCCAAATATTATAATTGTTAAGAAAAGAAACATATACGATTCATGCAAAGTATACATTTACAATTATTGCTACCAATCTGGAATGGTAGCAATTATAACCGGTTTTTTTTTACCTGCCATATTGTAGGGATTTCATTTGGTTATAACGAATCTGATCGGTGGTTAAAAGGCGCAAGATATCGAACTACAAACTTAGCCGGGAGCAGCCGTTCTTAGGGCTAGATTAGACGGTTAGACGAATTGAATCGGTCATTTTACATTATATCAAGTGGAAATGGTAGTTTAATGACTCATTGCAGTCGGTTGTTTATATGTAAATTGTGCATATGACCAAGTTAAACTAATGTCATTGCAATGTTAATGAAACTTTAACGTCTAAATGTTTTGAAATAAATCAATATGTAAACTATATGTTAACCACTCGAACTCAGTTACTACATTAATATTGTGACTCTTTGGCGATATCATTTTATGAAAGTAACACAAATTTAAAATGCGCGATGATGGGGCCGAACCCCCCCCCCCCCCCCCCCCCCCCCCCCTCCATCCGCACCTCTGCCCCGAGCTTTTAAGATTACCTCCAATCGTCGATCGGGATGAAAGCGACGCCGAAGCCTTTTATAGGATGCTTTAATGTCTTCGAAACTGGCGTCACGGGAAACATTCAAAATCCAGTATGCGTCCTTTTTATCTTTTGGTGCCATCCATCTTGACAAACGGAACAAGTTGTTGTTGTGATGGAGACATACTGTAACAGTAAACAAACAAAATTAGTACAACACTCAATCACGAGTTAGATAAAAACCATGGTCCAATTAGTCAACAGAAAGAGAACACAAAAAATAATTTGACACAAAGAACATAAAAACACAAAGAATTTAGATTGAAAAAAATAACTTGAATTTTAATTTTGTTTCCTCTGTTAGGAAACTGAGATGAAATATATATGATCCTTGTAAGTGCGTATGACAGCATTGTAAAACAAGTGATAATTAAACATAATATTATCAAATCAAACCACTCACTTAGAACAGCGATTACACTCAAACCTAGAAAACGGATTCCTTGTTTATGGAGAAGAAAGTCCATTCTGAAAATGAAACATATACAATTTATACTAAGTCTTATACAATGTTGATTGAAAAATTAAGGTTCTGTCGTTTTTGTTATTATGAACACGCATTGTTCATGTAATCGGAAACCTGCAACACTTTCTACAATGTATAACCTTTCGTTAACGTGTCCTTGTTTACAGATAGTGTCCATGGTTCCTGATTGTATATGTAGCTACACAGTAAGACATGCATTTTCAGCGTACGTTGTTTATCGCACAAACAAACTAGAATTTTGTCCAATATTACTCTCAGTAACTCTTTTATATTATTTTTTATTACATTCTGGAGTTTCAAATTAGCATACGCCTTAGCTCCTGATATTTTATTACTGGTGGTAAGAAGACCAATGAACAACGATTGAAGACTCGCCGACGCATTGTAATAAATGTATTTGTTGTAAATACTGCGAGTTATTATCAATGTAACTAGTACACTACGTACACTACGGATACCTCAGGGGATACTATTACTGGCGTTATATCCACCCTGGACTAATTCATAGTAAAAACTGAAGACAGTTCAGGAGAAAGAATCTGACCAATCACTAAATCACTATAAATATGACCTTGACTTGAATTCAAGGTCACAGCCTTAAACACCTGAAACATTAAACGACTACTTGTCAAGTTATGGAAAGTCTAGAGACTTGATAGTGGGTCCACTGCCGCATGCAGAGATAAATAAATGACCTAGACTTTTAACCAAGGTCACATAGACCAAATAAACTTAAATCTTTAAACATGTTCTTGTCAAATACCGGGAGGCCTAGATACCTGTTACTGGGCATGTAACATGAGGGGATACATGTACGTGTAGATAACCATTGACGTTATTAATGTAGATAACTTGACATTAATTCAAGGTCACGGGGGCCAAATAAAATAAAGTCTTTCAAAATTTTTTGTCAATTTCTGGAAGGCCTAGAGACATTTTGTGCTACCGCTACCCAGTTTGTTAATATGAATGACACTGACCTTTAGTCAAGGTCACAAAGATAAAGGTCACATCGGCCAAATAACCTTTAATCTTGAAACGTCTTAATTCTTGTCAAGTTCTCAAAGGCATGGAGACTTGAGAATGGACCTTGTAGCATGCTAAGATAAAAGGTTACCAAGTTTGTTTATATTTATATGTATATATATTTATATAGAAAACAATGCACAAACGACGAAGTCTTCGTTAACATATATATAAATATATATAAATGACATTGACCGTAGTTCATTGTTGATGAAAAAGCTCTTCAAACTGTCCAGCAGGGTTGGGGTAATTAAAAATGTAATTGTAATTAATTGCAATTAATTACATTTTTTCAAGTAATTGAAAGTAATTTGTAATTAAGAAATATTTCAATTACATGTAATTGTAATTGTAATTCATTACATTCTAAAAATGTGTAATTAACAATTACATTTCAATTACTTTTCAATTACATAATACATATTTACTAATGTCTAATACCAAGATTAATTAATGACATATATTTGGCTATATAGAAATTTAAACAATTAAGTAACACATGTGAGGCAGTGACCATAGTATACACTACACTTGTACCTCTTTTTACCTGTAGTTTACCCCTCAGGCAATATACAGGTGTGAGGTGTGAACACATAGCCTGTGATTACAACTCACAAAGGTCTTGCTTATATAACATCTGTTGATCACTAATTAGCATATCTAATGAAGGCAAAAGTATGGATGATAGCTCATATTAGTCTTCACCGCCCCCTGCCAAGAAAATTAATACAGAAGTCTTTTTCAGTTTTCTTCCCATTACACCCCCACGAAAGAGACACAACTCAGGTCTTAAATTCAATGCTTTAATGAGAGATGTTGTGACCCATTAAAGTTCTGGAAAGATAATCCTTGCTGATATCCAAATTCATCTATTTTAGCTAGCAAGCATTTATAGCTATACCAGCCACTTCTGCTCAAGTAGAGAGATTGTTTAGTGCTGCTGCCAAAGTATTCCGATCACACATAATCAGACTGTCTGATGATAATTTTCAAGCTGATGATGATAAAATGCAATTCAAAAACATGAATACCTGGTACCTAAAGTTGACACATTTGCCAATGTTACTGCTAGGTCCAATAAAAATGTACATGTAAAACTAATACACCCTACCAGTACTCAATTGTAACTTGCGGTTTATGTGAAGTGAGCATGTGTTCTGTCAGAATTTACTGATATTGACTTATATATCTGTATCAATGCTAAATTGTATGACGTTATCAAAAATAAACATATTAGGAAAATGTAATGTGTAATTGTAATTAATTACTTTTTGAATGTAATTGTAATTGTAATTAATTACATTTACAAAACTGAGTAATTGTAATTGTAATTGTAATTGACTTTAGACCAAGTAAATTGTAATTGTAATTAATTACATTGCAATGTAATTGACCCCAACCCTGCTGTCCAGCGACCATTTCTAGTCGTATAATATAAATGTTTTAAGATGGCGAATAATACAACAATGCATGATAAGGATCCGACTCCTGCTATCTATCATAAGGCGTACTAGATGTTTACACTCCCCATCGAATCATAGTTTTATAATATGGGTATAAATGAAAATTCATTTCTATAGAAGCCAATTGTTTAATAGAAAGACTTGATTCGCTTCGCAGCATTTGAATGGGATAATTTTTCAGAAGATAGTGTTCTTGGTCTAGAAACTGTACTTTTAAATACACATGTAACGCGCGATTGAATCACAAGTTCCGCCGTCGACCACAACGCGGAGTGTCTCTGTTTTTATGAAGAATGTTGACATCAACGAAACATATATCATATGTATTGTGCCATTTGCGCCCACGGGTTCATATTTGTGATGCACATATATTTGTAGTACAGGAGCCAAATATTTCAACCGCATAATTGTAAATTATAAACTGTATTTTGACAAATACATACGATGTCAAACACGATATTATAGTTTGAAAAGAGCATCTACATGAAATTCACTTATCAGAAGATACCGATAAAATAAATGCTATTGCAGATTTTACAGATCAAACCTGGGGTATTATATGACGTATTATAAGTCGTGATACCAATATAAATGAACTCCTACTAGTGTGATCCCTGAACGATAAAGCCATTTTGTTTCCGCCACTAGTTTTATCAAATATTCATCGTAATACAAAATGCAATGATATTAATGCTCGGATGGTTTTAATATATTTTCCACACAGAAATGCCATATAAAGTGCATTATTTCATAGCTTAAGTTTTAAATGAAAGTTGTGACGTCATTTTACTGTATATACTGTTGCAATATTTGATGATACAGAAAGATAGGAGCAGATCACCTAAGGAAGTGATGAGGATTAGATTCACCAGTAAATATATTAACTGTTTATTGCTTTATGATACTAGTACTGTGAGCGGTGGCAGTGAGACTAATGTACATGTAGTGGCATTTAACAGATCACACAATTTGAAAACGTTGTGTAAATGGGCTTCCATACAAACGTATTTACCAGACACTTTGATGTGAGACTATTCTACTGATTGTTAATGGCGCTGGTTATCATCATTAAATATTGACATTATTAATACTACCTGACCATAATCATTTAAGAATTATTCCAATTTTACTGACAATTGTCTATTTAACATTAAAATGAATATTGAATAATAAAAACATATTCCATTGTATATACAAGAACAATTGAATAAGGCAGATTTTATAGGGGAGAGAGAGAATAATTAAGCTCATCAGGCCATCATCAATAGAACGCCTATCAACTTGTATATTACTATTTACTTTTATTGTATTGTCAGACCAGGTAGTCATTCGAATACTGAACCTCCAGTACACGATGTCACGTCTCAACCTCAAACTTTGTTATTCATTTAATTTAACATATAGTTTATTGTTACATGATGATAAGATATACAGATATCTACCTTATATTCAAAATTTGTTATTTATATTTATCTTATTTTTGAAGAGAATTTTACATATACAGAGATACATGGTTATCTAACTCATACCATAATACCCCCTCACTTCATATTCAGCATAATTTCAATATATTGGCATCTTCATGTATCATCAGCATCCGCAAAAATGATCATTACATTCACATCATTCAGCCTCATCAATGATCATCATTAATTAACATACAATTATATTATTATTTACCAGATAAATTATTAAATCATTATTTATTAATGGCATAATTATTATTTATCAAGCACATTCTTATAAAATATCATAATAGACCAGTAGACCCACTCACATTGTCATTCGACAAAACATCATTATCATATTATCATCATCAATCATCATCCTCGACATTGATCATCATATACACTTACATCCTCACTAAATAAGATATCAATAAGAATAAGATCATCATCCTCATCAATGGTCATCATACACATCAACATTCAAAATGAAATCACTGTATCATGACTATGCTTATCATCAACACATTACATTATTCATCCTTATGAATTCTCTATCACCTACACGTATTCTACAATAACTTTACATTTCAACATGACTTCAATATATATTATCATTGTCAGCATGCCCTAATTATTATCATACATTCAATGTGATCAAATCAAAAATCTAAATCTCTGACAAATCCATACACACTTACAAACCAACAGACAAGCGGACACACTTGAGACACACACTTACAAGACACATATATTTGTAGTACAGGAGCCAAATATTTCAACCGCATAATTGTAAATTATAAATTGTATTTTGACAAATACATACGATGTCCATCACGATATTATAGTTTGAACAGAGCATCTACATGAAATTCACTTATCAGAAGATACCGATAAAATAAATGCTATTGCAGATTTTACAGATCAAATTTGGGGTGTTATATGACGTATTATAAGTCGTGATACCAATATAAATGAACTCCTACTAGTGTGATCCCTGAACGATAAAGCCGTTTTGTTTTCGCCACTAGTTTTATCAAATATTCATCGTAATACAAAATGCAATGATATTAATGCTCGGATGGTTTTAACATATTTTCCACACAGAAATGCCATATAAAGTGCATTATTTCATAGCTTAGCTTTAAATGAAAGTTGTGACGTCATTTTACTGTATATACTGTTTGCAATATTTGATGATACAGAAAGATAGGAGCAGATCACCTAAGGAAGTGATGAGGATTAGATTCACCAGTAAATATATTAACTGTTTATTGCTTTATGATACTAGTACTGTGAGCGGTGGCAGTGAGACTAATGTACATGTAGTGGCATTTAACAGATCACACAATTTGAAAACGTTGTGTAAATGGGCTTCCATACAAACGTATTTACCAGACACTTTGTTGTAAGACTATTCTACTGATTGTTAATGGCGCTGGTTATCATCATTAAATATTGACATTATTAATACTACCTGACCATAATCATTTAAGAATTATTCCAATTTTACTGACAATTGTCTATTTAACATTAAAATGAATATTGAATAATAATAACATATTCCATTGTATATACAAGAACAATTGAATAAGGCACATTTTATAGGGGAGAGAGAGAATAATTAAGCTCATCAGGCCATCATAAATAGAACGACTATCAACATGTATATTACTATTTACTTTTATTGTATTGTCAGACCAGGTAGTCATTCGAATACTGAACCTCCAGTACACGATGTCACGTCTCAACCTCAAACTTTGTTATTCATTTAATTTAACATATAGTTTATTGTACATGATGATAAGATATACAGATATCTACCTAATATTGAAAATTTGTTATTTATATTTATCTTATTTTTGAAGAGAATTTTACATATACAGAGATACATGGTTATCTAACTCATACCATAATACCCCCTCACTTCATATTCAGCATAATTTCAATATATTGGCATCTTCATGTATCATCAGCATCCGCAAAAATGATCATCACATTCACATCATTCAGCCTCATCAATGATCATCATTAATTAAGTATACAATTATATTATTATTTACCAGATAAATTATTATTTATTAATGGTATAATTATTATTTATCAAGTACATTCTTATAAAAGATCATAATAGACCAGTAGACCCACTCACATTGTCATTCGACAAAACATCATTATCATATTATCATCATCAATCATCATCCTCGACATTGATCCTCATATACACTTACATCCTCACTAAATAAGATATCAATAAGAATAAGATTGTCATCCTCATCAATGGTCATCATACACATCAACATTCAAAATGAAATCACTGTATCATGACTATGCTTATCATCAACACATTACATTATTCATCCTTATGAATTCTCTATCACCTACACGTATTCTACAATAACTTTACATTTCAACATGACTTCAATATATACTATCATTGTCAGCATGCCCTAATTATTATCATACATTCAATGTGATCAAATCAAAAATCTAAATCTCTGACAAATCCATACACATTTACAAACCAACAGACAAGCGGGCACACTTGAGACACACACTTACAAGACACATACACGTTAAACACACACACACGTACACACACACACCGAACCACCACACACACACACACACCACACACACACAGACACACACACACACACACACACACACACACACACACACACACACACACACACACACACACACACACACACGTACAGGACACACACACGTACAACACACACGAACACACACACACGTACAACACACACACACACCGGCTATTTGAACATCGAGGTCTATACAACAGAATCGACAATGCAATATATAAAGCTAGATCCTTACATGGTTCATTAAACTAACGAATGGAAAAGTCGACAAAACTTGTTGAACTTACCTAATATTAACTTTGTCATGCTATACACTAAAATTAAATATATGATTGATATCAGTTAAGCTCTTGTACTTGTGAAGTAATGAGCCATAAGATCTTAAAGTCTGACCTCTCTTGTATTGGAAGTCGATTATTTCAAATTATGAAGTTGCATGTCCTTATTCCTTAAAATGTATGGATTATTATAGTCTGTGGAAGGAGTAGTCTGCTTAACCTGTCTAGGGTGATCGGGTGGTGTAGTGGTTAAGCCACTGGCATTTCACCTAGCCGGCCGGGGTTTGATCCCCGGCACGACGGACGTGAAAAGGTTAGAGGTCACCTGCCCGATCACGTGGGTTTTCTCCGGGCACTCCGGTTTCCTCCCACACCAAGATCCCTCGCGTGCTTACAGTGGGCCATCGAGAGTGATTTGCATAAGTATAATTTGATTCGCAATCGACGTGAAATAAATAAAGTTTAAAGTTTAAACCTGTCTAGAATATAAGTCTTTTTTTGTGTGTTTTTATCTTTTCAATCGCAACATGTGTGATATGTAATACAAAAAAACATCTATATTCCAAACCCAGGTATCTTACATTAGAGAAAGATTCGATGGCATCTCACTTCTTCTATAAGATGTTCCTTTGGTTTGTCATTTCCAAAACGTTGTAGAAGAATGCAATTTTCCAGATTTCAGCGTGGAAAAACCCCAAACCTCAAAGCATACAAGTGCAATTATGCGTAACCATTAAATAGATGACGTCACTGTTTTGTTCCACAAGGCAATAGATTTCAAATATTTTTGAAATGAATTCTTCCTGAAATCTAAAAATAAAATAATAATAATAATAATATTACTTGTAGTAAAATTGTCATCAAAATATCATGTTTAAATCGTGCCGCCACTTTTGAAATGCACGAGCAAGATTTTGAATATATGATTGACATACAACGACGTGCAACTTTCAAAATTGTAACTGAAGCAAACACATAAATTACGAATTCAATTAATCAGAATACCAAGATCTAGATATCTCTTTCGAATTTTTGTTTGAAAAAAATATGATAGATACGGATAGAGAATGTGATTTTTTAAATCTAAAGATACCATACTTCCATGACACAATGGAACGGTTAAATTTAAACTGTTATCAAAGTTATCAGAAAAAATAATAAATAAATCTAATTTACCTGCCATATTTTGACGATCTACAACGGAATATTTTCCCACTCCCTATGCGATGATGAATGCAACCTCTAAAAAAGAAACACGTGATTGGAAATCCACACGATTGCGACGAACTATTTATAGCAATTATTTCGTTGACTTTATATTTAGGTAGGGTGGTTTTTTCTTTCATTGTTGACAAAATATCAAGAACAGTGTGCTTCATCCATGCGTGGCTTGAGTGAAGAGTAAATTGCAACATCATTTAATAAATCTGTATCTGGTGTGGGCTGAATTGATACTTCAAGCAAGTGTCTTAGATATTCGCTAAAAATGAACAAAAACTGTATATGATACGTACGATAAAGCTTACAGTGATTTATAAATATTTTATTGATTTAAGATTAATTACGACTATGGATAGATAATATTAATTTAGCTTCAGACTCCAGAGATCGATTCTACCGTGTTACACGATTCAGATATGTAGTTTCAAAATACGTGTTCAGCTTCATTAAACTTTCGATTAGGTAATTTAAGAACATGCTTTGACAACAACACCCTTTTCCAGTCATTATTACTTCATGATATAAGATCGATTAGGGCTAAGATACTTTTTTGTATGTATATAATGCAATGAGTGTTGGCAATGTTAATCCAATCATCATGCTCTGCTGACTATGATTGGAAATATTATACTTCACCAAACGCAACCACATTACTCATACATATATACACACACCTTTTTGGATATTTACGTAACGATATACAATCATATGCACTTTATTAAAGATATTTACTGGAATAAAGGCGATATCTATTCATTTATAGCTACGAGTACAATACTGTTTTCCAGTACAATACACTAATATAATACAAGCAGATGACGTCATGGCGTCAACACAAAGACTGTTTTCTCGGTATATTTGGGACGCCGTTTTTCTGAAATTAAGCTTCTATTTATGTATATGACACTAGCGCAGATGGTTAATGTTAGAAATATTGCGCAATTTTCATGTGTTGGTAATGTATTGGGGTCGCGGTTTTTTTTATATGTGCCGTATTTTTCATACTCATGGATCAAGAAGAGCTTTGAATATGTTATCTACCATCGAAAATTACTAACATTTCAGAATCACATCCCTAATAATGCATTGGTTTTAATTTTAGATGTACAAGTAAGAGCTGAAAAGGATTTTTTGACAGTATTGCCAAAAACATTGTTTTTACTTCTTCAGCGCACTGAAATAAGTACTTACGGTCAGACGACGACGCCAAGTTGTCTTCTACAATTTCTTTTCACATTTCGTCAGTTTTATTATACAAATATAGCAATTTGATGAGGTCGATACATGGTTATATCGACCACAGAAAAAATATTGACCGAGGACGAAGTAAAAAATATGTAACAAATAGCATGTCACCATTTTCGCCCAGTAAAGGAACATATAACTTTCACAGTTTATGAGTGAATTACTGGGAATCTGATAATACGCTAATGTACGAAGAGTTAAATTCGTTCAAAATAGTGAAAAGCGGGACATTTTGATCTACAACATCAAGCGGATAGAGGTAATATTTAAATGTAAGCTTGTGTTCTGAGTATATGATAACATTGGTTTTGCCAATTATAAACAGTCATTTTTATCAAGTGTGAATTATTGCTTTATCCAATCGTGAGTTTAATGAAACATGCAATTTCGAAAAATACACAGATAAAATCGCATTATCTTTTATTTATAATAGTTCAAAAGTGAGCACACAAGGAAAACCTATTTCTAAAACTCCATATAAACTGTTTAAATAAATGTTATTGATAAGAAAATGTTGACTTCTCAGCGGAGAAGATCCTTAACAAAAAATAAGACAACAACTGTTCCGAAAGAGTACATACACATTGGTTGTCACTTTGTATTGTACTCAAATGGATCATTAACATATTTAATATGGCGTGCGAGGGTGTGTACATTTGTATGTAGGCGTGTGTGGCGTATGTATGTCTGTGTGGATGTGGGAGTGAGGATCATGATCGTAAATAGAGAAATGAGGTAGAAGCTGCCACTGCAGATGTCAGATGATGATGATGATGAATGATGATGATGATGATGATGATAATGATGATGATGATGATTATGATGAATGTTGATGATTATGATGAATGTTGATGGTGATGATGAATGGTGATGATGATGATGATGATGATGATGGATGGTGATGTGATGATGATGATGATGATGATGATGATGATGATGATGGATGATGATGATGATGATGATGATGATGATGATGATGTGATGGTGATGATGAATGGTGATGATGTGATGATGATGATGTGATGATGATGATGATGATGATGATGATATGATTATGATGAATGGTGATGGTGATGATGAATGGTGATGATGATGATGATTGTGATGGATGGTGATGGTGATGATGATGAATGGTGATGGTGATGATGATGATGACGATGAATAGATGATGATGATGTGTGATGATGATGATGATGATGATGATGATGATGTGATGATGATGATGATGATGATGATGATGATGATATGATTATGATGATGGTGATGGTGTGATGATGAATGATGATGATGATGATGATGTGATGATGATGATGATGATGATGATGATGATGATGAATGATGATGATGATGATGTATGATGATGATGATGATGATGATGTGGTGATGATGATGATGATGATGATGATGATGATAATGATGATGAATGAAACTGATGCAGCAGATTATGAGGATGACGATGAATGAAACTGCTGTGGCAGAGGATGATTGATGATAATCTTTAATTTGTTTTGTATTTGTAAAAATGCTTTAGAAAAATAAAATAATTATAAAAAAACCCAAAAAACCCCATTTAATATGATATGATATAATTATATGTAATATATGTAATATATGTAATATATATATATTTTGTTCTGAATTTACAACAATGGCGATGTTGAACGTGTTTACACAGCCATATCAGATTATATGCATAAAGGTTTTTGACCTGTTTAAACTTATGATATTCTTTATGACTATATATCAGTTCTTAAACATACTTGAACATAACTGAATTGATAAAAAGTGTCTATGCATCAGGCCTAAACTTAGGTATCACAGTTGACTCGAAGGTTGGCAAAAAATTTTGGCATTGAATATTTCAGTTAAGCATGTCCACAGGGATCGGTACATATTTTTGTCACCAAATAACTATGATGTATTAGGAGCGCTTGTTTGATAGGATTCGACTTTACAAAGGCATACATGTCTATTCTTTTTATTTACCTTGTCAGGAAAATGGCGGCTGTAGATTATATCTTACAAACATAGCATGTAAGAAATCATTTCAATCATATCAATTAATTCTATTGTATTTTGGGAACACCAAATATGAAATGAAGACTAGTTTTGAGAAAGAAGTGCTCCACTGCTGTATTTGGGGCAAATCATACAGATTTGTGGATATACACTTATACTGTTAAGCGTTTTGACTTTAAACCATTATTCCCACCATGTTAAGATGATGACATTATAACATTGAATATGTGAATTTGTACATGGGAATCAATCAGAATGGCTTCTATATGCCATACTTACATGTGCATGACAATATAAAAAGGATTCGATGTGTTTCTTAAAGTCAACTCCGGTTGAACAAGCGCTCGTAGTACATGCTGTACAAACACTAGTTAACATAATGGCGTACTGAACCCTGTACATGTGGACTAAACTGTACAAGTTTTGCATATGTTGCCAAAATGTACAAAGAACATAACACTTCATACAAGTCAGCAATAGTATATTAGGCTAAGACGGATGCATAGACACTTTTTAGCAATTAAGTCTTGTTCAAGTACACCTATGAAGTAATATGTAGCATACACAAATCACTAGTTTAAAAAGGACTCAAAATTTAAATGTTTTGTCGTATTGAGCATGCAAGTGCTTCAACCGTGAACTGAATCGAATTATCAAACAGGAACAAATTATTCATTTTCAAATAAAGCAATATTGTTTGATGAACCAGTAAACACGCATGTATCACTAAGACTCTTTATGACTTAATTAAAATATTATGTTTAAAAGTTTGTAAATGCTTATTTTACATATTAGCATTTACTCATTCTTGGAAGCTTTCGATAAGTAATAAAAGAATTTAAGTTTAGTGGAGTAATACATGCTTGAATTATAATATTCTAATATTACTTTTGATTATTAAAGCATCACACCATTTTTATTTACGATATCAAGTGTTATTTTTGTACCATATACATATTAAGAACCTGTTTTCTATTTCACGCATGACATCCGCAGGGGACATAGACCTCGGTAGACCTATTCATTTATAACATCCCCGATCTACCCAAGACTAATCTGGATGAAATACTGTAATTGTAATAACATTACGATGACCTTTTTAAAGCGATTTGTGATTTGCAGGACGATATTGCTAACACACGAGAGCCATGTTTGTAAAGGTAGAAGAAACCAAAGCACTGTAGTTGGATCTGTTGATTGCCACATAGACAAGAGATATGCCAACGCTAAGCCGTTTAGTGCCATTCCTGGACCAGTTGGGGTTCCTGGCATCGGATCACTCATGCAATACACAGGTAAATGTTTTTTTTTCCATTAATACACGTGGATAGCCTTGGGAAGAATATACTTAATAAGTACAATTTTATATATGTTTATAGTAGTAATAATAGAAGTTTTTTTTTTATATAGAATTACATATAGTGAAATTGATTTCACGAAAATAAGGATTGGCTGTGAACGATTTTCTCAATTCAAAATTATCATTACTTTACATTACTGAATGTTAGATACATTTATTATGTGACTCCCTATTCAAACTCATATTAAAGATGTTCTACCGCCAAAAGAGAATAAACGATATTTATTATTTGAACAATAACTGATGTTTAATCGTGTATATATGTGTCTAACACAAAAATACATATAAATAATTTGTTTTGCTTTTAGTGTATGCGCAATCAGTTATTCGTTCCATATAGGACATATTGCCACCGATTTTTCGAAACGCAATTAATTATTTTTATCTTGAAGTAAAATGAGAAGCTTAAACTTTGGAGGTAATGGCGTAAAATAAGTAACTTTTGTAACTGAAGAAACATACTAATTCGTCTGCTCCTGCTGATAGCGAAACAAATATCATTTGTCAGCGGTGTACCATCTTTAAGCATTTTGACTATTGTTATGAAACCCATATATGAGTACTGCTAATCATTTGGTTATTGCCAGATGCACTGTTGCATAGTACTATTGCATTTATGCGCCTAAAATATGCGCTGTAGTCTCAACGACCGAGAACCCATCGCGCCACTTCTTTGTGTTTATTTCATGACGTCAAAATAATTTTCCTCTTCGATATAACCACTTGATATATTTGAGAAGTTTATTAAGTGATATTGTAATAATAATATGCTGACGAAAAGTATGGGGACATTTTACGAAACTGGTGAGGCATATTTGATGGATATAACATCAATAAATAGAAAAGATACAGAAAAAATAAATAAAGAGAAACAAAATAAAACAGTTAATAATAGAAATATTTTCGACATATTTCTTGAGAGTGTTATTAACATATTTTATTACAATTAGCATATTTGATGAAAAGAACCCTTATAATAGGTTAAAGCACTTCGTAAAGGACGTTTGGTTGGTTTTGAATTACATGGCAGGTGAGTGACATATTTAATGTCATATCGTTTACAAAAAAGAACGCCCGAACTCCGTTGACCTGAATCTGATATCATGTCTTCAAGATGAAAAATAGGAACAAACTTTAACTTATATCCTCGTTTTTTAGTAACCAAAGAAGTGTGAGATTTCGTATCACCAGGACTAACGAAACCTTAACGAAAAACGAAAACATCACTTGTTGACATATCACACTACCCTACTTCTTAAATCATAGTAGACAAAGGACCCATTACAGTAACCTGGAGAAATGTGTCTGTACAAAAATAGTTTAAATGCTAATTTCAGTATCATTTATAGTTACAGTACTTATCACAATGAAAAACGTGTTTATATATGCATAATCTGGCATAGAAAAATATATGTGATATATACATTATGAGTTATGTATAATATTCACAAAGTTATTTTTAATCCAAATGTACTAAACTGCAGCGTTGTTAAATGTTTTGTACACCCGAATACAATTTCAATATACGGACAGAGACGGAGAGCATGCACCAACAATTGACGTATTTCATATTTGCATATTTAAATCCCGAATGGGTAGGTATCCATTGTGACGTCACTATTTTATGAACGAAACTTATAAAACATATAACTTAACGCTTGCAAACACTTGACGTCACTATCAATACCTACTTTAAAGGGCAAATAACTCTGTAATGTGCAAATACAGAATACTGAAATAGTCATTCTAGTCATTCTTTGCAGGCCCTTTTAAAAAGTATGATATATCACGATATCAAGAAGCCTTGGAATGCAGATGGAAGTCATATGGGCCTGTTGTGAAAGAAACTATTGGAACTCGCACGGCGGTACGGTTGTACGATCCAGACGATGTTCAGACTGTTTATCAACATGAAGGGATGTGGCCAAACATTATTCCAATTCTAGAAAGTTCCAGAAAGTACCGTGAATCACGTAACATGTCGCCAGGGCTTGGTAATATGTGAGTAAAGACTGTAACATGTTACTACCTTCTGGATTTAGAACAAATACAAAAAAAGATGGTCAAATATATAACTTAAGCTCTACTTAGATAAATACAAGAAAACGGAAAAAATGTGACTCTTTAAATCTGTTCATATATCAAGATGAACATTTTTTTAAAATAAGCAATGAAGGAAAATTGCTGAATGAATTGCGTCCCAAATTATGACAATATTCTTGCTGCTAATTCTGCTAAATATCTTCTCATAATGCATTATTTATAATGCTATTCAGATACAAATGTTGGTAATATGTCAATCATTGGAAAATTAGAAAATTGATATTATTACAAACCTTATACCAGTACATGTAACTCGTAGCATCCAATTCGTCGTGACCATAGTCGAGTTATCCGAATATTGTGTTACATAAAACGGAACATATTAGTCGAGATAACGAAGAAATTCGGGTCTTCGAGATTAACGAGTTTGAGTTCAGAGTTCAATGATATATGCCTAGAATTGATGGTAAATAGAGTATTACCACACCATGTTGTTGTGAATTCGCAATTACACTATCATATAATTTATAACCTTGTTCTCAAATAATATTAGTTTACTATACAACTGCTACACAACTTACTTGTTATAGTATACAGTTACATTTGACCAATATTTGCCTTAAAACTTCTTTATAAAGTGTTAACTTAAAAAATATAAAACATTGATATTAAGAAAAAAACTCATGTTACAACTGCATTGGTTTCAGTCGTAGGTCAATCATTTTCTTTATAGATTTGTTTTTGTAACCATGACATTAATATAAACTATATCTTACCCTTGTATACTTATATCTGGAACAGAAATGGCGAAGAGTGGAATAGAATGAGAAAGGCTATTCAGTCCGTAATGCTTCGACCTCAGGAGGTGGCTAAATACCTTCCATTTGAGAATGAAGTAGCTGATGATGTTCTGGTAGAAATAGAACAAAGGAGGGACTCGGAGGGAAATGTTGTTGACTTTAACAACCTTATGGCGCGTTGGAATATGGAGAGTGAGTAGCTTCAAAATTTGGCTATTAACATTTGATACTTGTAGTTTGACATGTGGGTTACAATGATAACATTTTAAACACTCTTCTGCAGCGAAATACAATAAATAAATCTCTACTAGAATTTTGGTATTTTTGGTAACATATTGAAGTTAATCTAAAACTGAACAAAATGCAATGCAGATTCCGTAAGATAATGTATAAGAATTCGATCTCTATATGATTGTAAAGATATTGCTAGGAAGACTACCGTTCAAGTAAGTTATGATTAACAGGAAAGTTCTATAAGCATGTACATTAACATAGAATAATTCGCTGTGCTCTATAGTTTTAAGTTATTGGCCTTTGTCGAGGACAAATATAATAACAATTCACTTATCACATCGCCATCTTTGCTGTTCGAATGAAACAAAACGTTTTATTGACTTTGTATAAATTCGAGGAAATTGCTTGTGAAAATCAAAGAAACTAACATTAAATGTCAAATTTAAAAGCAACATTAATATGTGTAAGTATGAGTTGGTTGTAGACTAATACCGACATTTTCTGTCATATTAGAGTTGCTTCCCCTCGTTTCACTCCGTCAGTACTCAAAGTTACTTCCCTTCGTTTCACTCCGTCAGTACTCGGAGATACTTCCCTTTGTTTCACTGCATCAGGAATCGGAGTAACTTCCTTAAATATCACATATACAATGCTCAGAGTTACTTCCCTTTGTTTTACTTCATCTGTACCCAGAGTTACTTCCCTTTGTTTCACTCTGTCAGTTGCTATAACATATCAGTCTGATGCAGACATTTTATGTTACAAAGCTGCCGGACTAATTTGTTTTGAAAAGAGGCTTGGTGCGTTGGAAGAAGGAATGGAATCACACACTCAAAGAATGATTCAAGCGAACTATGACATCTTTGACATTTCAACTAAATTGATGTTTAATCCTCCGTGGCAATTTACAACATATTCTACACTCTCGAAAAGACACTTTGAAGCCGAGGACTACTTTTACAGGTAAATGCTGCTACATATGCTGTCAAGTTCACATTTATAAACATACTAGGCTAATGTACGTTTATAGCTCAATGTTCATATATTAAATGTTCGTACAATCACATCACATAATACATATAAAAATAATAAAATACCCTTTGCACACAGGTTGACGCATTGTATTCTTATACTTTTTCATGATGTATTCTTGCCAAAAATGTGCAGATCTAAAAAAAGACAAACTTTAAAAAAGTTCACCTCTAAGATAAATTCATTTCAAATATTAAAGATCACTATGTAATTGTTTTCATATTTACTGCCAAAACGATGGGAATTTAGCTAATGAAACTAGCAGATTACCGAGTATGAGTATTTGTAATGGGTCTGGATCGGTTCGGCCACCGAGGACAACATTCCGACGATAAGAAATTCTGTCTGGTCATGTTGCATTTTGTAATCATACCTGGTGTGTAGCGAGCTGAATACCTAATAAGGGGAGACTCGAAATTACGGTTTGACACAAAGATGCCTTAAGTTACAGTTGACAGGTTTGTAAACGACTTGACAGATATTTGCATTATATCTTATTGGCGTTATGAATTCAGATACTCTTATGGTTTTGTCTTGTTTTATTATTCCTTTGTCTTATAAATAACCCGATTGAAAGCAAACCTCATATTCGTTTGGCATTATGAGATTTTTTCTGTCAACAGAAATGGTCAGGATTTAGTTAATTCGACACTTTCCCACATTAAGACACTGACAGAAGATGGTGAACTAAAAGAAGGACAGTACCAGTTTGTATCCCATCTATTGTCTAATACCGATCTTAATTTTAAAGACCTCAGTATCACGGTTCTAACTCTGTTCGCTGATGGACTCAATGCCGTACGTACATATATATTCCCTTTACTTTCGTCAAACTAATTCCCCCAAACACATATCATATAATGAAAGCTACATTTGTAAGCCTATATGCGTTTTAATAAAGCATAAATATGAATCCTAATTCGATATTGTATAAAATAATATCATTTATTTCATTTATTTTCTTTCTTTTAGCTATCGATTACACGCTGTTTATTTACCCCAACGAATGTTTGGATAAAGTCAGTCAGTCAAGCACATTCTTGAATCACTATAATGATATACATCAGATATTAGGTCAACAACTGTGTTTTCTTTTTCAGCTCTATATTTGACGTCACAATGTTTGACATTATTTGAAATGATTCACGTATGGGATATTTAGCACTATACATTGTACGTTTAATTGGTTTGATTGAAGTAGGTTAGCTTCACATGGTAGAAGTAAGAGAAACACTGCGGTGAATAGTTTTTGGTTACCGTATAGTTGTTTGTTCCTTTTTGCAGACGGTCCCTACATTTCTATTTGCATTGTATTGCCTTGCAAAGAACCAAAAGATGCAGGAAAATGCATTCAAGGAGCTGCAGCAAAATACTACGGATAATATTACAGTTGGTTGCCTGAAAAATCTGCCCTATTTGAAGGCATGCTTCAAAGAATCGTATAGGTAAATATGTAAAACTGTTGCTACAATAAATATTGTTTTATATGAAATTTTTTGAGACAGATTTTACATGTAGGTTAAACATACGTTGACATCAATGTCTTTTGACACTGTCACCTATGTAGTTATGACAACGCGTAAAACTCCATGATTTATCCTTAATGTTAACAGGTCCTCCCTATGTTTGTTCTTGACTAAGATAAAATAAACAGAGTTTTATAGAAAGTGCTTTGATATGAGAATGTGTACCTAAATCAATGATATAGTGCACTTAATTTTTTTTCGTACGGTTACACCTACTTTTTTTCGTGTTATCTGAGTAATGTTAAAATTATCTGAAAAAATGAATAATTTGTCGGGAAAAACATGAAAGTCTTATTTTTGACTGTAATTAAATGTAGTTTGTCAAGTTCCAATGCTAAATTCTTTTATTTTGGTCTTCGTCAACAACAGGTTTTATCCACTGAATCTCGACACAAAGCGAGTACTTGATAAAGACATCGTTCTTGGTGGTTACCAGATACCAGCCGGTGTGAGTATATTCTTTTTTAGATAAACATAAAGGAAACTTATTAGACAACAACAACAACAACAACAATATTACTTATTAAAGTATCACAAATCACATTTCAAATACATAAACTACGTTTCTGGAATCAATCTTTGCGAAGGAATTGTAATTGATTAAAAAGGATTTTAACTGCAATTAATTTTCGCGGATCTTTACAAGTAAAACAAATTAAATGTAACATTCTTTCGAGGCCAGCAGTGTGGCACAATTATAGTGTCAGGGGGGTTGGGGATATTCCTGCTTGTACCAGCGTGGTCCACACAATATACACCATCCATACAGATCTATAGATTGATAGTGTTGCATGTTTCCTACTGATATCTGTTTCGATTAATATTTATATTTTATTGACATATTCCGGTAGGGTAATAAATGAACATCATAGCATTTAACAAGGTGTAGAATATACGCATATGGCAAAGTTTCTTGCCTTTTTCCAAAGACCCCTTAACTTATGTTTTATTTCATATTTTATTCAAACTTGCTATGTTAACAACGAAGAAAATAGAAGATGTGTATTTTTTAAAGTTATCCATATCATATCTTCTTTTTAAATAATACATCTTTTGGTTTATCGAAAATCACAAATACAAAGGGATTTATAAACTAATTGATAACTTAGAAATATTATATTCTACATTTGAATCGCATATGATTTGTTCAACAGACGGTGATAGAATTTTGCTCCTTCGTGCAACAAATGTCTCCTGACTACTTCGACAACCCGAATGACTACCAGCCTGAGCGTTGGATACGTGGAAGCAGTCACTACAAGAACCACCATCCTTTTATTCTAATTCCTTTTAGTCATGGCCCGCGGATGTGCATAGGTAAGATTAGAACAGTCATTGTATATATGTGACATTAATACGTACCGCGTATTTACGCACACTGTCCGTGCAGAGCAGAGGGAAAACTCATTTAAATATTTAAAAAAAAATCATTACGGGCACTCGAATGGGTCCTTAGGGAACTCCAAATTTGGTTTCTAAGGACTGGACGGTATATACAGTCAAAATGTTATTAGGAATATCCCTCATCAACTGACAGACCCATGCTTATTAAGTTCCCCAAACGGAGTTTTTGCTCCGTTTCCTATTCTTCTTCTCTTCTTCTTCTTGTTCTTCATGTTCTTCTTTTTCGCAGCGACTTTGTCCGACCATTTTCTCGAAAACCATAAGTCGGATCGCCATGAAATTTTGTGACGTCATTTCTGCTGACCTGCAGATGTGTAAACCGTTTTCACTTTTTCCAACCAGCATCCAAAGATGACCACCACAGCCTTTCATTGTTTAAAATTGAATTGCTTATAGATATTTAGTTACTTGTTCGATTTGCCTTGAGTCGGTTTCAATATGTAGTTTAAATTTAATTTAATTTTGTAAAGATAAAAATGCCATGATTATGACTAAAAAACAAATTTTATGACTGTTTTAAATTTTCTAAAATCAGTAGGAGTTATCTCCCTATATTCACAGGTCAGCAGGTCCGTTTTATGTCCAATCTTATTTTTGTTGTATTTTTAAGTTATATATCATATTGTTACTAGTGACATAAAACTATTTTGAGGTCATTTTTGGGCAACTTTTGCAGACCAGAAACCAAGATGGCCACAACGGCATGCAATAAGTCAAAAATTGAACAAAAATGAACATGGTTGAGAACAAAAATCTAATACAATTATAAGCATCGCTGTGCCTAATATATTAACTTTTAATGATGATACTTTTCCAAAGGCATTTTTTCTTTTGCGAAATTAAATTTATTTATAGGTAAAACAACGTCATCATTCAGGGGAGGTCACTCTTGTAAAATAAGGCTCTGTGGAAATTGGGGGAACTTTATGTGATGGCTACCGTCGCAGTTAGATCTTGTTTTTATATGATTTCTTCTATAACTGATCGACTGACCGTAAATGACCGGTTGTTTAGGAACACCTTTGTTGAAATTTTCAAAATCGATGACGTCTACTACACTGTGTGTCAAATATATTAATGACGTCAGGTCTCAAACCTCGTTACAAATATAAGACCTTCCTTGAGGGCGTGACAACCAATTCACAACCCGAAGGTTAATAAAGAAACTTACAACACGAGGCTTTCTGAGGGTTAGATACTCACAAATTATCCCGAAGGTGATACACTTATTTTCATTATTTGATTATGATAGATACATGATTTCGAAAATAAAACAGAATCAATGGAGGAGAATGATATCCCATTTTTAAACGAGTCTAAGAAAAAATAACAAGTTGCGAACTACGAAGTTAGAACAGGTGATGATGGCGATATTTAATCGACGAAGAAAAATGCTTTCAAACTTGTGATGGCTATCTTGTCGATTTAATGATGTTTGCATATAACATACATCCACAAATGAAATAGCGGGATATACGTGTATATAGACATAGATTTTAATATTTTCAATTGTGTATACATAATGATAATTTTTACATTACATTTTGATCTATATCACTGATCAAAGGGAGGTAATCAAAATTGGGGACGCCTTATTCGTTTTTTTTTTTTTTTATACAGTGTATTTCTTTACAACTCGTTATTGTTATTTTAGTCACATATAACACAGTCCAAACAATATCTAAATCGATATCTTTTTAGCCATGTGACATTATGACGTAAATGTTGAAATTCGTGTAGCGTTCCTCACGTTAATGCTAGACTATGACTTAAAGTCTTAATATTTAACCAATACCATATGCATACCTATTAACCCAATAAAATACACCAGATACCTAATGTCGGGTCCATACAAAACATAGAGTAGTTAGGTTTTTTTTCTTTTCTTATAGGCAGACGCATAGCTGAACAAGACATGTACGTGATGATGGCGAAGTTGCTAAAGAAGTACAGAGTGAACACTCCAACAGAAGGTTTGGGGTTAAAGTTCCAAATCATCCAAACGCTAGACCGACCAGTGACGTTCACATTTGAGAAACGAGAGTGACGGGAACCTCTTAACTGGTATAATCTGTTTCATCAAAATGTTTAGAGGTGGTAGTACTTTATGTACTCATATTGCAATAAGTTTATAATTGTTGTTTATGTCTGAAAGTGTTTAAAAGTAATTTCTACATGTAGATAAACTAATTTAACAAAATAAAATAATACAAGAGAATTTGCTATAATTAATTTTGAAATTGGATGACGTTATTGCAATATAATATTTTTAACGGAGAAGGAAGCAATACAATGAAATAACTAAAGGATGATTCTGCTATTTGGTTAGTCAACCAAAAACCAGTATAAAATAACTCTTTCATTCTGGACAGAAATCATGTATGGAAGATGGAGGTTGACTTGTATGTATATTGAGAAAACGGAAGAATTAACTAAAAGTGTGGGCATTAAATGTTTGTCAGAAGATGAAGAAGCTGGGTATGACAACGACAAGGTAGACGAATAGTGGTTAAGTCACTAGTAATGATGACCCAACAAGGTAGTAAGGTTAAATTCGAAATAACGGAAATTGGATCCATACCGCTTGCAAATTCTGTATTTGCGTATTACATAGTTATCTGCCCTTGCGGGAAGGTTCTGATTGTGACGTCATATGTTTGCGACGTCGCAATGGATATATACCCGTAAGAGGCACCTCTATGATGTGCAAAGACCTACATGTATTTATTATTTGTATTTTCAAATGTAGTCATCAACGTTGGAGCGTTTACTTGTACAGTTTAACTTGTCTATAAATCCATGGCACGACGAAAAATGATCTTTGTAATCAAGTTGTCTTTTACACATGTCAAATGGTTTTTTTGAAGTGATGTTATCACACAACTGGTCATGACATTTTACAATATTTTTTTCTCAGATGAAATCATGTGTAGTGAAAAGCTTTATTCGGATCACATTACAACTCTGAAAGTGATACTTAGTCATTCCGTCTTTGTTATATACGGTTTTTTTGGAAATAGACATTATAGATATATGAATCAAATTTGAAAGCAACAAAGCTTAAAACATCAAAGGACAGCAATCATGCGGAACTATATATTTGATCATATTAAGTACCTTATCCATCTAACTTTGCAACCATCTCCGTTTTAAATTCGACGATGACCGAACATGCTAATGCAGAAATATCATGTAAATATATGAATTCAATAGTGTTGTAATCCGTTAAAGGTGAAAAGAAAACACCACACAATTACATGCACTCATATTGTACACGTAGCGCTAGGTAACGGTTCATTCGGTAAGTATGCTTCCAATACGTCCATAACGTGACGCGACCAAAGCTGAAACACTTTTTGAAGCATGTCCGGTCCAGTCCTGTCTTTCAGCAGGTTTGAGTACCCAAAATGGAACACCTTTGATAAAAAATGTTTGAATTCATTTAAAGAAAGTTCCAACATATTTTATTTTATTCAAGTCACATGTCTTTCAAAAACAATCTATTCAGCATTTTTTTTCTTATTTTAGAATATGGTGTTTTTCGGGTTGTCGCTCGACGGAGTTTTTCAACATTTCATTATTTTCATTTTTAAATACAAATTATAAGCAACTGAAAAGAAAATGACATATTAAGTTCATCGCAGTCATTAGTCGTAACCTTAATTTTTGTTCAAGACAATTATTGTTAGTTTAAACTGTAAACTGAAAATTATATATCACATATTTTAAAAGTGTTTCATTTTGGGTAGCGTTCCAAATTAACGAAGTAATAACACTGATCGTTCAAACCCTATTTAATAATCATTAATAATGATCATGATTCTTAATGCACAGCAAAGTAGAAATATAGATAGAGAAAGTGGTGATAAATTCGCCCAAGTTCAAAGCAATTGGTTGACATTACGCGTGTCGTTCATCGAAATAAGCACGACGTGCCTTCCTGGGGATGTTAACACAGTAAGGAAAGAGTGCTTCATTATAACTGGGTGAACATCAGGATATAAAGTCCATCAAAACAATTTATCTAAGATACTCCCACTAAAAATATTTATTATTTAGACAATTTTGATTTTTAAACGAGTCTAATTAACAAAAAGAAAAAAAACTATATTTATTAAATAATTTATTTTCCTTTTGTCGTTTGCGCAATCAGTACCTCATTCCGTATTCCGTATCTTATTATGTGTTAATTTTTAAATCCTTATTTTAGCATTTCATGTAATCATATAACATCTGCTTGCTGTTTGAATGTATGCTATATAGCGTATAATCTGTAAAATTTTATTTTTTGCCATATTGGTATATACGTATACAAGACTCATATTTGTGTCTACTATTTCATTATCACTACTTGCAAAATGAGAGTTTATGTCTGCGTGGCTTTTATGTGTACACTTGTGGCAACTTTCTGTATTTATCTAGACTGTGAAACTATGATTTTATTTTGTGATATGATAATTTAATCTATGATATATACACATAAATGTAGGATATATGCATTGCGAAAGTCCAGCTAATTCCGCCATTTTCTCCCGCCGTCCTCGAAATCCTGACGTCACATATTTTTTTCTGACATCATATCATTTCTGTCTGACGTCACAATGAATTTTCAGCCAATGAAAATCGTTTCAATTCATATCACACTAGTGACATACGCAAAAATAGTACACGGGCGAATCACTGGATATCAGGCGAATTATGTGATAAGATTAACTTATTGAGTGATGTTTTTATTTCATTTTTATTGTTACTGTGTGTTGATTAAATATGGTGTAAATACTGCACATTTTATATGTTTGACTACATGTGAAAAGAGTCTTTGAGTAAAATCCATTATTATCATTATTAATAATGTACCTCCTTTGGACATTGATCCAAAGTCATTTTTAACTTTGAATGTGGACCCCGAATAATGCTGCCGAAACTGGTTAGTGCCATTAAAAGTTGATAGCTTCTGGGGTCTGTTTATAATGGAAAGTCTGTTGAAAAATGGCCTTCGAAAATTGTCAATGAATGGTCTGCTGAACATGACTTTATATGGCTACGGTGCATTAGCCGTTCAACACACTCACTGAATTACTGACATAAAGAGTTTTGTGATCGCTTCTCTGTATTGGTATTTAATTTTCACATTCACTGTCTTTTATTTTGATTTCCGATTCTATTCTTTTCTGTCAGTCATCCGTTATCCTTGCCACAAAATGATCATGCCACAACCAATGGAGTTTCCATATATACAATCGCTGAAAGGCGTATCCTGTGGGAAGTAATCTACAATAGTGAAGACCTATACCATTAACCAACAATTGGTTTTCGGGAGGAAATATACATATGTAGATGTAAGTGTGTTGATACACCTTAACCATCTACTTATGCATCAGTGCAAACACACAGGAAGGTTAATCGTTGGTACACTGTGCATCTGTGTTTGATAAAGAAAGCAAACTATCAAGTTAACACAATGATAATCATATATATATACTTTTTACTAAAGATCATAATTTGTAAAACATACCAATTTGCATTTTATCTAAGTTTAATGGTTATTTTAATAGAAAACAATGGATTAAGTTTCAAACATGAATAACATAAGTTTAATACATGTTGTTACTTACAACGTGAATTTTTTGTTTCCTTTTATTGTATTTTCCCCCGAAGATGATTCCGGTAACTCTGATTGTTGCTATTTATAAATTATACTTCAATTACTTATTAAACGAAAATTCGCAACCACACTGAGGAAATGCCTATTGATATAACTTGCTATTCTAGTAAAACGAATATCTCAAGTTTGATTAAGCCCCAATTTATCGTGGCTGCTATCAGCCATGTCGTACTATCGTGTTGGCGACCCACAATGCGACATGGCCGATATCAGCCACCATAGCAAGTAAAATGATTGTTACTTGGTGGTAATTATCCTAACCAGCCGCTGAATCCTCACGTCATCAAGTTTAACAATGTTCCCTAGCTCTTCCTCGTACACTGCAGCGACGTGATCGTTTAAAGGGAGGTAAATCTTTCTCTTATCGTCAACCATTTTCCACAATTTTTGTGAAAAGGCCATATCAGAAAGTGGTTTGTGAACGATTTGGTTAGCGATTTGAATCTTTAAGGAATCAATCTTGATAAAAGTATGTTGAATCAGGTAAGGGTATTTATTTTGACAAGAAATAAAAAACAAGGTATGCTATACCATGTGTAGCCGATGATATAGACATGTGTGTTTGGAATAATTCTGAGTATGAGATATGTATATCCTTCGCAGAAAGCTTCATTTTTTCTTTATCGAATATTTCGTCGATAACATCATCATGCCGTTGCTTCTGAGGCGACGACACAAAAGGCGATGTCATTTCTGTACGTTATGGAATTATAACATCATTTCTGTACGTTATGGAATTATAACATCATTTCTGTACGTTATGGAATTATAACATCATTTCTGTACGTTATGGAATTATAACATCATTTCTGTACGTTATGGAATTATAACATCATTTCTGTACTTTATGGAATTATAACATCATTTCTGTACGATATGGAATTATAACATCATTTCTGTACGTTATGGAATTATAACACCATTTCTGTACGTTATGGAATTATAACATCATTTCTGTACGTTATGGAATTATAACATCATTTCTGTACGTTATGGAATTATAACATCATTTCTGTACGTTATGGAATTATAAAATCATTTCTGTACGTTATGGAATTATAACATCATTTCTGTACGTTATGGAATTATAACATCATTTCTGTACGTTATGGAATTATAACATCATTTCGGAGGCAAGGACAATGTGTTTGCTTTGCATTGTAAATAATTCAGAGGAAAATATATAAATCATAAAAAACCCGCTAAATTATTTGCTTTTCTTTCGTCTTTCCTATGAAATAAAAATTACCCACCTCACCTAACATACTTTTATAAAGTTGTTGTTTTTAAAATAAATCAAGGAGGTTTAGTTAGCGCATATCGGCCTATTCGACCTAAAGGTGACAGTTTTGATAATCCAAAAATAAATATCAAATGTATGACGTTTCTTGAAACATATGCTCTACAAATGGTATTTAAATGATCTTATTTGTTAAAAAGTATATTTTATTGTAGATAATTAAATTACTGCTTCAATTGGCGACTTGTGGTAGGTATTTTTCCAAATTAACATTAGAGCGCATCAAGAACCAATTTCTACCACGGTTTGTTTTATTCGACATACTCAAATACAACTGTAATCATATTTCGAAAAAGTGGCCCTTTAATGTGCTGACACTAAAAAAAAAATGAGAAAAAACGTAGTTGATAAAATGTTTTAATTATATACCGTATAGCTGATATTTTCGCGCACCAAAATTATAGCAATTTGATCTAAAACGAGAAAATCATTTGTTGGCGATTTATTGGTAGATATCATTCAACAATTTCTCAATTTTTTGCTATCCTAGCAATGTCTCACGAAACCGCGAAAATAGCCAGTTATACGGTATCAGCTAGACTGTCTATAAATTAAAGTATTACCAGTATCAGATCTGTGTAGTTTAGGTGGTTCAGCCGTCATAATGACCTATGGGCCCAATGCCTGGGACATAACAATAATATTTAAGATAAAAAATGTCGTCGCAAAGGTTGAGGAAGTTAAGTGTTCAATCTACCACTCGAGGTTTTTGTTATTTGTATGTTAACTAGGAACAGAAATCCTTTGTTTTGTCATACCACACACACACACATATATATATATATATATCACTATCACTTTTGAATTAGTCCTCCACCTCTGGGTCGCGAGTTCGAATCCCATGCGGGGCAGTTGCCAGGTACTGACCACTGTCCGGCGGTTTTTGTTCGGGTACTCTGGCTTTTCTCCACCAACAAACCTGACACGTCCTCAAATGACCCTGACTGTTCATAGGACGTTAAACTAATAAAACCAATCCAAACTTTTAAATTATATAAGTGATATTTAGTCAATAGAATCTAAAGTGAATTTTAAAAAAAATCGTAAATATGTCGGGATACATGTATAAATAATACATCTTTCCCATATCTGTCACATTATCAATTGAAACCATTGTGTCACGTCAACCCTAGTAGGGAAAGAGTCATTGTGAGTGATACATATTTTGATTTCCGCTTACTTTCCGCATGCTTCGATATTAATTATATATATTACTAATATCTAAGTAATACAATACTGCTGCGTTTGCAGCTTATGATGTGAACAATGAAAAGTCAATAAAAAGGCACGTGACATTTTATTTCTAGTGTATTTTTAGCGCGAGCATGAGCTGTGCGCAACCTAGGTCGTGACAGGCGACATTTTTCTACATCTCTTCTCCCCCTTTTATACTAAAACAAACATTAAACATGTTTGACTCCATCTTCAATGATGGTCCTAACCACAGCTTCTCTCTACAAATGTTACACAAATTTCTTAGTCATACTACTATGAATAGTCCATGTAACCATACGTAGTTCTTATATTTTGAAGAATGGCTATAACTTTTGAATATAAGTATATGGAATTAAGTACTGATTGTGTATACACCAAAAGCAACATAAATTATTTCATACGCATTTTTGTGTTAATTTTACACATGAACACGATCATACATCAGTTATTGTTCAAATGATGGGTATCGTTTATGCTCTGGTGGCGATGGAGCATCTTTAATTATGTTTCGAAAAAGTCTGTGACATTATGTCCTACTCCGTCTTTGCATGTTACGGAGTTAGCTCCCTTGCGGGTAGGTATCTATTGTTACGTCATTATTTTATGAGCACAAGTCACGTCTCTTTCTCCGAAAAGTATGACGTCACGCTAGCAAACACATCACGTCAATTCCTTTCCGCGAGGGAAGGCAACTCTATTTTATGCAAATACAGAGTACGGAATGCAGTATTTATTGCGTGCCACAAAAAAAGGAAAATGAATACCTTAGTAATACAAATTATTTTTCAAATGATGAGCATATCGCTTTGCTTTGTCGGCAGTGGAACATCTGTAATTCGATTGAAATGAGACCTATGTATTTTTCATTATGACGTTATTTACCGCGTCCATCTACATGATTTCATATAAGTAACTTATTCTCGCTCATAAAATATCTCAGTTTAGCATAACAAAATAAAATATTTCTATTGATTGTCAAATTAAAGATAAGAAAGAGAAATGATGGCGAATCGAACTTTAAACCTTCTTATTACTACAGTACTAAGTATAACTCTCTCTCCCTCTCTCTCTCTCTCTTTCTCTCTCTCTCTCTCCCTCTCTCTCTCTCCCCTCTCTCCTCTCTCTCTCTCTCTCTCTCTCTCTCTCTCTCTCTCTCTCTCTCTCTCTCTCTAAAATCTTGTAAATATGTAAATATGTATATTTTGCCATTTTTGTATTCTTTGTTATAAAATTGATTATAATTCTGTAGGGAGAGGGCTTCATATAAGTTGGAAAACTTGTGCCCAATCCCATTGTATATTAAAATTACACAATAAAATATGTTTAAATCAAATACTAAGTATGCGATGACACAACCACCTCTGTTATACTGACCTAATGCTAAACAATATTACTGATTCATACGCAGTCTCGCTGATATTAAGTTAAGATATTCCATAAAACTACACTTAAAACATTTTCTTCGGTACGCGCGCACTAGAGGGTCACTTTTTTGTATAAAGGTTTACGTTGTATTTCATAATATTGAATAAAACCAGCCTTCTAATGCTTTATACATGTATAAAATAAATTTCAACTCGGCAAAACCTTTACAAAAATTTGATAATCACAGAATGATACATTTTTGAGGTCAAATAATGGATTAGCTAATGCAATTAAAATGAAACTATTTTCACAAATATGATAAATATGTTAGATATTACATTAAGTGTCCATAAACTCCATATTTTGACATTTAGGTTTCGATTTCGAAAATAATGGCCTTTACGGGCCAATATATGAGATGCCTCTTTAAATATACTCAAGTTCTATCAACGTTTTAATACGCCATATTTTTACATTGGGCGAATGGTATCCAAAATTAGTTAACGGGTTTAAAACATAATAACTAGGTGCTAATTTTTGGCCCTTTCCCCTTATGTCAAAATACTAAAAATGACAAACTGCTGACTAAGAAGAAATATTTTCCCAGATGTTGACCCAACACATAATGTCAACATTCCAGGGATATTATGGAATATATATATGAACAAAAGGACGATCGGCTTCTCTGTTACCGAAGATAGACCCTAATGTACAACCAAATAAGTTTTAATCCTACTTCAATAGGATGTCGAGATGTCTTACTGCGTATATTAACAGTCACCACAGCTGTAACGTAGACGCAGGCATGCGGAACGAAAACTTAATTACGCGTTTCTATACTTCTTATATACTTTGAAGCGGCTGGGTCGAGGAGAGCCATTGCACAATATCTTCGGTATGGAAATGCAAGATGTTGTTTATATTGCAAGCTTTCATTCAGGACTCAGAAAAAGGTTAAGAAACACAGCTGTTCCTTTTAGCGTTCCTTCACGTTAAATAATGAGTATATTTATATTATGAACACTCCAGCAAACGTTTTCTTTGCGTTATGAAGTTCGCGAACACTCCCTTGGGTTGATTATTAATCCTTTGTGGTTTGTTAATACCTTCAATACCCCATGACCATCGTGCGAGAAGAGGCGCCCCAGCTGTCGAGGATAGTACACAATTGCACATAATTATCACATGCTTTATGGAATAAGGCCATGGTTGTGTTTTTGTCTGTTTTACGTCCGGTAGAATATAATTAGCTAAAAACAAATATTTTTTTGAGCGGAAGGAGTAATAGGAGACATGTGCAACAGGGAAAGGAATGCTTCCTACTGTATATAAAATATCTAAAATATATAAAATTAATACAAATAAAATTACAAATAATTATATATATAAAATAAAATATACAAATATAGAACACAGTCTTCTCGACATCTGAGCAATATTATAATACATTTTTTATGAGAAAATGATATATTAAAAACTAAATTGACTTGAATGCCTAAAAGGGTTACAATTGTAGTAATGTAAGAATGAAGGTTATGTTTATTTTCTTATATGTTTTTTCCGCCTTGCTGGTTGGTAGGTTTTTGAAAATCAAAAGGGTCCTTAACAGAAAAATAAATACGATGAAAAAAAAATATTTACCCAACAAACCACTAGTCATAGTGTCAAATATTTTATTGTAGTTTCGATTAATAGTAAAATTTGGACAATGTATCACTGTTATCATGGCTACAAAGACAAGACAAGAAACGAAAAAAATGCAACAAATGTAATTTATGTAAAATAGAAAGTATCGTTCAATAATTTTTGGTGTGTAATGCCTTTTGATGCTGGCATGTAGAACTAGATCTATACGTATCATCCTTAAAAGTTCTCAGTGTAGATTGAATCAAACGCCATTTACTTATTACTATGATTCGCGGGCCGCAATGACCGAGTGGTTAAAATGTCTCGACAGATATACCACAGACCTTCCACCTCTGGGTCGCGAGTTCGAATCCCATGTTGGACAGTTGCCAGGTAATGACCGCTTGTCGGTAGTTTTTCTTCGGGTACTCCGGCTTTCCTCCACCTTCAAACCTGGCACGTCCTTTCGTGATCCTTACTGTTAATAGGACGTTAAAATAATAAAACCTATTCCTTTTTTAAAAATATAATTTTCAGTATTACAAGTTAAGCGATATTCACTTGATATATAATTCATCTTTCGATTATATGGACGTAGTGTGAATAACAACTATTTTACATAATGAATAACTTGCGTGCCCCTGTGCTTGGGCTGAGGTGACCAATATTACATTTTACGGTCCAAGAAGAGCAGTTGAGATGCGTTGTTTTTATCTTTTAAACACGTTCCTTCCACATATTCATAGTTCTAAATAAAACTGTTGTAGACAGATATAGCTGGATCAAATATTCGATGAAAAGTTACATAATATAAGACCACGATCGAGTGCATCGTGGGAAGCGATAGGCCTATGGCGTCTCCTTTCAGGCGGTGTATGGAATTAGAAAATTATTATTTGTCTAGATGAATTAATTGATTTGTTTTAATGTCCAGACTGGTTTATGTAAATAATGAATATACAAACCCATATTTTCAACGTTAGACATTTTTTTATTTATTTTTTTCATTTCATTAATATGAATATACGTTTTCGTTTTCATTTCATAATATTTTATTGTCTGAAGTTAAAGACAATCGGAATTGGGCAACAGGCAACATATATCAATACACGCCATCTCATTGGTATCGTTTGTGCGATATGCGAAGATGACGAGGTTTTGCCTAGTCATCTCGTCTTTCCGTGTCGACACCAAAATTTAACTTGTACTGTAAGATACTGACTGTGTATCCGATGTAAATCCTAAATAGAATTATATATTTTGTAGTAGTAGCTAAATGTTCATGTTACCCTCACCAGGTTTTGTAAATAGTTTGAATATGCATATTTGCATGATATATTAAAAAAATAAATAAATAAATAATGCCGCCGATGGTGAGAATGGAACCCCGGCTGTGTAATCAGAAGATCTGCACATTTTTTTATAATAAGAAGATAACACTGTTATTTTAATCATCTATCTTAGCAACTATTTGATAATGTATGATTTAGTATTTTCTAATAAAAAAACACTTTTATAAATGTTATTTTCATGTAGCAATGGTTTCAACATGAAGAAAAGTGAAAAAAATGATAATAACACATTAATCACTAATCAGAAAGTGTTTTGTTGTTCATTGTTATACCGTAACCTTTTTTTGTTTGTTGGTTTATTGATATCAAGTTCAATCCGTGATCCGCTTTTTGTCGAAATGCTCGAATGTCGGTAAAGACACCCCTTAGGGTGATTGGTTGGATTTCGACGAGATGAAACAACACCTGTTATTTCATAACGTTACCATGGAAGTTATATGGTGTGAGAAATTGTACAACACTATTTGTTTTAGTTTATATCTTTCGATCGAGCTTACTGCGTATGCACCGTAAAATTCTACTAAGTTGAAATATCACGATAACTGGTACAGTCGATGTCGGGAACAGGTCCAATTGGATGCATGCATTAATTGTCTGCCAATATTTCGTATGACACAATTCAAATATAAAAACAATGAATGCTATTTCTGAAACTTCTTGGGTTAAAGATAGTTCATGTGGATTTTAAGTCTTCAAAGATCGTTACTTTTTTAATAAATAAAAACCCAAGAAAAAATCACGATAACTGGTCGCGACACAGTACTGTTTCTTTTTGTAAAAGTGACGTTTCAATACTATAATATTTCAAGATAAACTTACACAATTATTTTAAACTATGTTCTTTTGTATATGAATGCAGATTGCCACAATGATACCACAAATGAATGTTTATTCCTTCAAAACACAAGCTTGTAAGGTCGAATAACCCGGGATCATATACGACTAAAAAGTGACACGTCACTGGAATGTTCGGGATCAAATCATCAAATTTAGAAATGGTAATCAAAATAAAGAAATTAATTGTTTATTTACTCACATCGTTATATTTTCCAATCGGAACTGTTACAGGAAATTCGTATTATCTGGTATTGAGTTCTATGCCTGACTAATCTCGATATGAGTGCTGAAAACACATTTTTTATTGATATTAATGTTCCGCTCCTTTTGTTGAGTTTAAATTCGCAAATTTGAAATTTTGTATAACTTGTTTGTAAACACGCGAGAGTGTGACTTTGGATACTGTCTTACGCAATGCTGGATCTTGTTTTGACTTCTGGTTTCTGGGTTACGAGAAAGTTTTCCACCTCTACATATATAGGATGATTTTCATAGAATAACGTTACCGAGACACCTCTATCACAAGAGTTCGCTTCGCGAACGGGCCTTCGGCCCATTCACTGGGCTCCCTATAAATGTATGCTAAGGGAACCCGCCAAAAGAAATGTTAGCTTGATATTATTTTGATCTAAATTCTAATACGACGAACAGAAAATGTAATATAATTATAGACAAAGCCTATCTGAGAGCGCAGCAGATAATCCATTCTTCTGTTTGTTTTTCAAACTGTGTTACTAAAAAGAAATATGCCAGGCAAATAAAGGATTTCCAACGGCGAAAGAATACTTTTCCCTGACCCATCAGTCTTATCGATGTTGACATTAATCATTATAATCATAGCTTTGCTGAATTACTGGCATTTAGTTTATAACAAGAAAAACAATATTGAACACGGGATACTTCTACTTTCACTTTCTGCAAAAATACGTGACTACAGCTACAAATTATATATCTACGTCATTCTCCGTTGCCAGGCGGAATATTCCGAAACAACTGCTCATGTAAAACGGCTTTTCAGGTTCAGGACAAAATGTAATTGTTAGATTCAGGTAAGAATAAATTGGAAGGTTTATCATTCACTAATGTTTTTATTTTGATTTTTTCCAAGCGCGTTTCTTATACGCGAGAGTGTGATTTTGTAATCACGCGAGTGTGTGACTTTGGATACTGTCTTGCGCGATGCTGGATCTTGTGTTGATTTTCGGTTTCCGGTTTACGATAAAGTTTTCCAACTCTACATATATGGATGAATTACATAGAATAACGTTACCGAGACACCTCTATCACAAGAGTTCGCTGCGCTCTCTATAAATATATGCTAAGGGAACCCGGTAAAAGAAATGTTTTTATATAGGGATTGAATGTATTTTTCTAATTTTCATAGCGGCTATGAATAGCAGAAGCTATATACACGTATCCCGTGGAGCGCGTTAGCGCTCCTCGGAAGATATGTAGATAGCTTCTATTATACATTAAAATATTGAAAAATACATTCAATCCATATATTTACATTAGAATAATTTATGAAAATAAAAATTATGGAAAGGTTTTTATATTATATTTAATATTATCACACACATACACAATAATACGAGAAACGAGATTAATGGAACAGCTGGATGACAACGTCGTTCCACAACGTCGCGTTTTCAAGCTTCCGCCTTCCGGTCGACTTTTTTTTTGCAAATGACAAACGAAAAAAAAAGAAATTTAGTTAAAATAAGATTTGATTGACTTATTACAGTAAACCTTAGTTAATTATATATCAAGAAATAACACATTATATATTATACATTAAAATATTGCGGGGGACTATTTTTTATTGATATGAAACTGGCGCATTGTTTGAAATCAGCTGATCGATGCACGAGAATCGTTGTATTCATAGTGTTTTCATAGGCAAATGTTTGTTTTCGTCAGTTGGTTGATTCATATAGTGACGGAACACTCAGAATGTAAATATATAATTTTGAATCAATCCGGATACGACGAACATAGAATATAAATGTATGCTGAAGGAATCCAGTAAACGAAATGTTAGCTAGGTGTAATTTTGATCTCCATCTAGATACGACGAACATAAAATATAAATGAATGCTGAGACAATCCGCCAAAAGAAATATGAATGCTGAGACAATCCGCCAAAAGAAATGTTAATTTGATATCATTTTGATTTCAAACGGTACACCACTAACATAAAATGCAAATGTACGCTGTATCCTGAACCGGCCAGTAAAAATAACTTTAACTTGACAGTGTTTTGATGTCAAGCATTACACCCCATCCTCCGGTCGCCAATAAGGATAATATTGAACCTCAGATACGTGATAAATAGTTAACTTTCACGGATGTTTATCAGCACAACTACAACACATTATAGACCACAGAATCACATACATTTCATTTGAACTTTTCTTTGTTTTATAAAATAAATCAGAATTAAAACCTGAAGCGGATGTATAGAACGACTTAATATTTAGAATGATTGCCGTGTGTTTGGTTTTTTCCCTGAACAAACCTCAAAAACGCAGGATTGCTTACCCTAGCATTTTTATTTGCTTCGTTCTTGTATAAAATATCAACGTGTTCACCTCAATCGATGGAATATAACTTTTTTCATCACGAAGCAAGGCATATTTGGTTTGTTTAATTTTAAGTCTCTGCTTTAGGTCTAGACTAGACCGACCGATACCAGTTCACGTAATAGGCCGCAATTCCCCCCCCCGTAATTCCCCCCCCCCCCCCCCCCCCCTGACTATTTGTATAATTCCACACATGGGACACATATTTCGAGGAAAACTAACATAAGACAATCTACTTCAACATCTTTATGCTCCAGCCATTACTATAAGTATAAAAAGTGAAAGGAAATACGTACCTCATATTATGTTAAGGTGATTTTTTCACCCAGATAAAAATACTATTTATATATATTCATCATTGTGTAAAACCGTACAGTTTGAAAATAATACAAATGTAATAAAATTGTTTAGTTCGCTTTTTTTTTACAACGGCATTCGATAAAATCTTATGTCAAAGTAATGTTTGTCGTAATTTGCATGCTTATGCAATATAAGTTTTCATGTTTGTCTCTAAAAGAAAACTTCCTAGCTTACACAATATTCATTTATATAGAAAACTAAATAAGATTACCAAACAGTCGAAGCAATTCTATCTTTATTCAGATTTATTTTGATTTCATTCTGAAAGACGTTACAAACTGACCAATGATTATCGCTGTTGTTGACAATGGGAGGAGCTACGCCTTGCTGTCGGAACATCTGTGACAACAGAGGGATATATAAGCAGATGATTTTAACGTTTTCTCTGGAATAATATCCCACGAGTGATAACTGTGAAGAAACATTAATTTGATCTAACAACAGTTAATATAGATATAGATACTGAAAAAGTATAGCTACAATCCTTCACCCTCTGGGACCATGACAGGGCCATTTGGCAGTTGGGTGTTATGGAGTCTCTTTCTGGGAACGACTACACTATTGAACTTCGCGCATGGCCGGGAACGTGCTACGTACGTATATTTATTTATATGATTATTAGAAAATATTATGCTTTTATTATTTATCATTATCAATAATAATTAAAGACAGGAGCAGACGATTTAGTATTTTTCTTCAGTTACAAAGTTACTTTACACTATAACCACCATTGAAAAGTTTGGGCTTCTAATTTTACTTAAAGTTCAATATATGAAAAATAATTAATTGCATCCCGAAAAAAATCCGTGGTATTATATCTTATATGAAATGAAGTAATAATTGCGCATGCACCAAAGGCGATATAAATTATTTTATGTTTTTTGTGTGTGTTAAATAGGCATATATTGTTCAATGATGAATATCATTTATGCTCTGTCGGCGATTGAGCGTCTTTAAAATCAAATAGTAGAATGTATGCTTTAATATTTAAAATCATTGGTGAATTCATAGTATAAACCACATTGACATGGACAGCACAAATTTATTTCTCGTTAGATAAAAATAAATTCAAAGTAAAATAACAAATCATATCACAATTCTATAGAATATATATTCAGCCACAATAGGGCCTTCTTCAGTCCAAAATAACACTAACACAACGTCTTAAAGTTATATGTACCGTAACTGGCCGAAAGTCTGGACATGTTATTTTTTCTTCAATTATCTATGTAAGACCATAAGTTTTCATGAATAAAGCTGTGAAAATCATTCAAATTGACAGACAAACATATATAATGCCTTATAAACGTTAGTTGGAACACATAGGTTATGCGCTGTGAAATTCTTGTTTTTTATGCATTATACACGTTAAGATGGAAACATACCTTCAGAAATCACTTTATAATTATCAATAATACTGTAAAAATGTGCAATGAAATTGTGGACAAATAATATGGCTTCGTGGTCTGACCGTATGAACTCATTTGACTACACTAAAGATGTTAATATAATGATTCGTGGCTATGAAAAATACGGCACATATAACTTTAAATGTTTAATATAGTACATGTAAATATGATAAACGGTAGAAAAAAAAAATAAAAAATAAATTGGATGATTGTTGAAATTTGTTTATAACAAAATCACAAGAATATTTCATCATGCTTTACTGAATTATGCATTTAACTTTGGAATAAAAAAAGATAATTATTGCTTGATTGCACATTGTAAGGCAAATGTGTATCGGATTTCAGAGAAAATGAGTGTGTTGTGAAGAAAAAAATGACGTACACCTTTAGGAGGCCGTGCAAGGATTACCTTGATATTGTAGTCAAAGAAGGTTTGGAAATGAATTTTGCGGACAATTTTCCAACCCCGGAGTTACAGGCAGCGAAAATGGATATCATTACAGGTCAGTACAATTTTTTTGATAGATATTTAAAATAAGATTTGATTACATGACCATTTTGATACCATATCCATTACGATATCAGATAGAACTAAAATTATATCTAAATAATTCATTCTTACTTATAGTGACTTATACTGACCATGATATCTATAAAGTAAAGATAAGTTCAGAAAGATACGAATACTGCAAACCAACTTTCTTTTACGGCTATCAAATTTCGAGATTTCCATTTCAAAACAAGTTTGCGAAGATTAACAATGGCAGTTTTAAAAACTTTTCGAAAAGACATACAGTATCGGAATGAATAATGTAGTTGTGAATTCGCCGATATAAACTTTCTTGAATTTACTTTGGTCTCGAAATTCGCGAAAGTAAATGGTACGCGAAAGAAAATTGGTTTACAGTAGTAGGGATTATCACAATTTCTTGGATATTGTGAACGGTCAAAGATTAATTACAATTTTCATTTGATGAACCTGCTCTCATGAATTATAGCAAACTTTAAAATTAAATATATATAATTCTGTACTATATGAAAAAAGAGCGATAACGGAGTTATCGTTCTTGAACGAATTTTTTACACGGCTAATTTAACCTACCAACACACTTATAACCGCGATTTGGGTAATAAGGAAACGGTAGGTACGAATTTGCTGAAACTTTTCATGATAAATCTTGGCGTGATCTATTTTTGGCATGATATTCATAACTACTAAAACTCATTCGAGAGAGAAATCTTTGGTCAAATATGCAGAAGTCAACATTTTCATCGATAGCTTCTATTTAATTTGAACTGGCGAACAAACGCTTAAAGTTGACAAACTGAGATTCTACACATTAAAAATAATTCTTAATAAAACGGTATCTTTGGTTTTTGAAAATATTATGAAGAACGACCACCAGACGGTCTTGGAAATTGGTAGCATTTCGCAGGTTCCCAGTAAATTTCCACAGCAGACGAGATTTCGGGACCTGTGGGCCGCTTTCCTTCAAAGTTATTCTGACCGATTGGATCGACGAGTTGACCATTCACAAATTGATCGTATTTATGAAAATTCTGTTCATTTTATTATATACTTTAAGTTTATAGAACGTTTTATTAGTCTTGCAATGATATCCAAGTATTTGTTGGGAATTGCGTTTATTGTGGAAATGGATGCTATTTTGGGCGTTCAACCGCACAAAGGAATGCTATACGACTAGCGCCACCTGGTAGAAAGAATGTGCATGGTAACGTTGTGTCACTTGTGTATCCGGTTTGAACCGTTTCGGATTGATGTTGAAAGGCGCCTCGCTGCATGCACTGACCATATTTTGGTTGGTATATCAATATTGAGTCCTGAACACAGTTTTCATAAATGCAGAATTTATCATACCTGTTTAACAAATTTATATATAGATATATATATATTATATCTTATAACATTGTAATTTTAAATCAAGAAAACAACAACCCTTTGAATGTAAAAAGAAAAGATGGAGAGAGATGATGAATGAAATATTTGTGAGCAATGAACATTGAAATGAGAAATGTAGGATGTACATGGAAGTACAATATTATATTTTTTCCATGACTGCATGTGACAATAACTATTTTTTTTCCATTGTGATTCTCAACACTGATCCAGTTTATTGCTGTTTTGTGTAATTAACTCTATTAACTATGAAATAGTATATGCCTGCAAATCTGGATATCTAAGTCCTTTTATAATTTTGAGAAACCACTTTAAACCTACTGAGTCACTGCTTACATGTAACTTACATGTATCTGTACTGAAAGTACATGTGTAGGTCATTGTCTGAGGAAAATGTCACTGGTTTGTTGTTTGATTATTTCATTTTATTTCAGACAAAAGTACAAGGTTTTCTTACAATCTTAGTGATTAATAAACAAAAAAGTTATAATTGACACACACACATAATATATAGATAGGTATATATATCCTTGCTATAAATCCGGATCATTAAACCACAACCGAGCACCTGGCCTGGTAGATCGTTTTAGTCAGCAACGTTGGGGTATGCGCATTGGTCGTAAAAACAAAAATGACGAAGCGTGATGTTTGAATTGCGGTGTTATACTCAGAAAAGTGGCGTATCTGCGTTAATAAAAGAGGTATCGTTATGGAAATGATATCCGAAGAATTTTAGAATTTTTATCCGAAGATATAGAGATTCATTTAATGCGCTTACTTTTGCTGAAAACGGATGATAATATAGCATAAAATAGCCGTCGAATGGCTCTACGTTTACGGCCCTTGCGTCCATTTCGATGTAGGCGTATACGAATATAAATCGACGATCGAAGTCATATTTGAACTTAAATTGTCATTTTATACTTGTATTTTCGCATCACAATAGTATAAATAACAAAACACAGTAACTAGGATTTTAGAGGGGAAAACCCGAATTTTGTACATAGAGGGGTCGTACCAAATGGGGTAGGGTCACGTTATGCCTACAAGTAGGCGACTAGTTCTCGCCGGGTACCAATTCTCGCCATCGTTTCTGTATCTGCATAATTAACATACAAATTTAGTCACTAAAGCCATTTTCTGATAGAAGACACTATCATGCTGATTTCCACAAAAATGATCTGAGAATTCGTGTGTGATCATACAAGTACACATGCGATGGCGTGAATTGGTACCCGGTGAGAACTCGTCGCTTGCCAGTACTTCAGTACCGAATCTGATCATGACAGCGACTGAATCAAGCGTTAGGCTAGGCAACACTGCATGAATTAAATTTAAAAACAATGTGTATTGTGTATTGCTTGATTGTACGATTACATAAGCCATAGTTGACGGCTTGACGCAGCAACACTAGTTTTTTGACAGGTCCTGATCATCAGCTGTTTACATGTAAGACTGCCGTCTAAAATAGACCGAGCTTCTTTTGTATGAAGATTTTGAATTAATTTCATCGACTGAGTCAGGGCATTTGATTTCCTTGACCATACCATGTACTGATGACATGACATAGTAGGGTCATTAGTATTGATATTAAACAATTTTGTCTTAAACAGAGCAGGCATGGTTTTCAGAATTTTCCTTAAGCATCCAAACTTAACACGTCCAAATGTGTAAAATGGAAGATGTACAGTAACCGGACGGATACAAGTTTAAAACATTGAAAAACTCCAACAAAGACAAGAGATGTAAGTTCTACATGTACTGTCACATGTAGAGATGTATAGGCCTACATGTATACCAGTATATGTACAATGTACACACAAGATATTTGCGTTTATACATGGCATACATGGGAACCTATGCAATACAGCCTCATGCGACATGAGTGTTATGCCCTAGACAAGCCAGAATTACACGCGTAGGTATGAGGGAATATTGAGTAATGTTTATGCAAACAGTAAAGAATCACTTTTAGTAACATTTCTTTTTTTATCATTTTACAGGCAAAGCGGTTGACCCTGAATATCACAATATGTATTGTAATTATACACAGTAAGTATATGGAAGAAGAAATCAATCAATTAATGATAATATTCTCAGGTGTTTTTATTTCGTTAAAGTCATGGATTCATCGAAGTTAGCGAAAATCAATTACTCGGGAAATTAATCATAATCATGGTTCTACATGTTAAAGCCTGTCATGGGAATGACGATTTCAAGTGTTCTGAATATAATTTACGAAAATTAACCAACGCGAAAAAATTCTAAACAGTAAATCGCGTTTTTGGGTCTATTTACCAAACAATAACAACCACAATCCTAAAAATAAGATATCAAGGTGATTGCCGGATTGGTATAAATCAGCAGTGAAATCAAAAATACTCCTCTGATCATTTTTTATACATACTTACCGGACTTGAATTGACCACTGAATGTGACGCTGATCACCTTGAAATTGAGGCTTATAATTCTTGATAAGTATATGTATATTGTATCAGTTTCGCCTGTTCTCTGGTAAATCGCCCGGGTTTGCTTTTGCTTTAGTCACTAATGTAACTCTTTGCTTGGCAGAAAATACAATACGTGTCTTTATAATGTGAACAATAACGTGATGTTAAGAAAATAATGACGTTACGTCGAAATCCGAAGATGGCCTGAAAGTGTTCTCTGCTAAATGTATAAGCTTTTATAAGCATTGATGTCACTATTTTGTAAACTTTGTTTGCAAACAAAAATTCTTTCATAACCCTATGCTTACAATTAATTTTTCAGACTACGTGTGAGCATAAAAAAGTCAAATAAACGTACAATTTCATTAATTTTCCAATGGATTATTTTTTCACAATTAATACGCAACGTCGACGTCTCTATTGTGGTGTCATGATAATGTCGGGTTACCACGCCATTCTCGGATTTTTCCTTCGTGAAGTGAAAGAATCTGCCAATCAGGAAGTCAGATTTAGTATGAAAACAAATCAAAATTATTTTTAAAATGTTGTGCTATTTTCTAATGAGATTTTTGAATTTGATTCATACAATTCTTTATGATATATATTCTCGTGATAGATTATATGCCATTAATCACATTTTTGAACGCTCATTACATTGTACCACTATAATGAAAGCTATTTTTTAATTTCTTATGCCAGCTCCAACCTAACAGATGTGTTGGAATGTTGTGACGGCTGGTCACCACCGGAATTCTGCGACAAACGTAAGTTTAATTCCATTTCTCTGAAATAACGGTATTTGCTTGAAATTTACCAAAGCAATATAGTTATAAGTATTTCAAAGATATCTGTCAAGAGAGCCACATTTTATCATTAACAAAATGGTTACGTCTTGCATTTGACTAATCAGATTCCGAAAAAAAACACCTTTTTAACATAACGCAACCCTTTTGGAATAAACAAAAATTAGAAATGGGTCAAAAGCAAATGTTCCCGGTTTTTTTGAAAATCGGAATGGAACTCGATAGAGTAAGACTTGACAGACATGAAAAAAAACCATTTTAACATAATGCAACCCTCTTGGAAAAAACAAAAATTAGAAATGTGTCAAAGGCAGATGTTCCCGCTTTTTAAGAAATCGGAATGGAACTCGATAGAGTAAGACTGGACAGACATCGATGATATGTCTTACACTTTTTTGTATGCAAACCACACTAGATAACAAACATCGATTGGCTAATCTACACAAACTTATCCGATTACTTACACGTTATTAACGGAAATATCTTAACCCGGCATTGAAATTAGACGGAAGTCGGCGTACTGAGTTTATTTGCTCTGATATGGTTATGCATGGACATCTGGTCAATCAAAGAAACGCATCTCTGTATCATAGGTCTAATAGACCCTGTTAATATAAGGTCAGCTAGGATAGTTCAAGAAGATCTGAGTTCAAAATAACGAGAAAAAACACCAAAAAGCATGTTATGTTATGCAGTACACGAAAGCTAAGTTGAATGGCACACTTATGATAATATTTCTATTTTTATCCCATTAATTCATTAATGCCCAATGTGTACTCTAACGAACTGCATTACAAGCCTGAGCCGTGATAGAATTGTTAAAGGTCCCGAAATTGTATTATTACAATAGACCTTCAACTTCTGGATAGGTGGTTTTCCGCCAGGTTGTCCAGATTGCATCTACCTTATTGACATGGCATGTCTCTAAATAAGCTTGGTTCCTAAAGTGAATTTAAAAGTCAAACTTGAAATAAACTTGAAATAAATCGAAAAAAATACCAAGATATCTGATACCCCTTTATTAATAATATTTATTTCATATTTTTATGAATGGTCCTTTCATCAGTGAACTGTCGAAATCGACAAAATAATAAAAAAATGTTGTCCAATGGACTGTTCGTCGGTAAAGTCTGTACAAATAATAAGTAATGATACTTCCCACTTGGTTGTTGATAAAGTCATGATAACAGTTTCTAGAGGGTAAAATCTTTTCATTTATGATAATTTACATACAACTGTAATGAATGTCATATAAATATCACAAAATACATAATTATATTTCAGCTATATGCACGTTTGAGTGTCAGCATGGAGTATGCAGTGCACCCGACGTTTGTGAATGTGACGAGGGGTGGTCTGGATATCAATGTAGTGACGAAATATTAGGTGCGTATGTCATTGTGTCTCATTGTATTAGTGTTTATGTAGGAAAGGCATTCATGATGTTATATTCAATTTAACCACTCGAACTTTGAAGCTTACGTTTATAAAGCTTTAGTAGTTTCATGTCAATGCTAATGCTAACTACGTTTATGCTACTTTAGTATATCGAAGCTACATTTGCAATTTATAAATGTTAGGACTCGAATGTTCGAAACTTAATTCAATTTTTTTTTTATTTTAATGGGTTTTTTTTTAAATTATTTTCAGTTCTTTCGGTTTAAAACCTTCATAATATATTATATAGTTTTTTTTATGTTTTTATGTATATTTGCAAAATAAAAATGTAATATATTAATAGACGAAATATAGCAAAACGCTATTCATGCCTCTTCATAGTGGCGATCGTGCCGATATGTTGCGGAAGGCAAGGTATTTGAGGCATTAGATTATATTATCTACAGAAAAAGAACACTGGCCAAAACTTTGTCTATCAATCCCATTATCACTTTGTGATATTTATTTCCGTGGTTTAAACGTTGATCCTTAACGTTACAATTTTATTAGACCATTAAAAAAGAAACTGCTTACGAGAGTTGCAAATGTATACTGATTCATCGGTGCGTCGAAATATGAAATATAAAAAGTAAGGAACGGGGGAAATTACTGTTCTATGGAAAGTATGTACTGCTTTTATTTTTTTTTTTATTTTTTTTTTATTCATTGAATTTTCGTGAAAACAAATAATTTGCACATGGAGGTACAAATTAGCGCAAAAAAACATGTATTCGCCCATTCCCAGTTAATGGGTAATCAAAAATACATAATACATTCTATTTCTGGATACATTATTTAATACGTAAGTGGCTAAGAGAGAGCGGATGTAATGCGTGGGGTCCATAAATTGTGCGATATGATTCAAGGTGCGTAGTTTTTGAGTGGCGCATTTATAAGTAAATCTATGACTTTTGGAATTAATGATTTTGATTCCAAAATATGAAAAATATTCAGATTAAAGATGTGTAACTAAATTTTATAATTGTTCATCTTTTTGCGTTTGCTTCATACCCTGTTTTTTTATATTTGTAGAATATATTAATCAAATCTATTGTTTACATGTTTAAGAGTTTACCTTTATTTTATTTACCGTGATTACTGTACTTAGACGACATCACAAACGAAATGTTATCATTTGCCAGATCCGACCTCCCAGGAACAGTACTGTTTTGCCAACAGAAATTGTTACGGTGAGAAAGTTCCAGAGTTTGAGAACACGCTGGCGACTGTTGGTGACTGCTGTAGCAATGGAGCCTCTCAGAGTTGGGGAATGCAAGGATCGTACTCGTGCCAAAACTGTAAAGGTATACAACATATATTCCCCTGTAAGTTACCACACAGGGTTAAAGATGGGTTTTATGTTGATAAAAAGATCAAAGGCACATATTGTCGAAAATTGAGCAGCTATTAAATGCCAGTGAATTAATGAATATAGAAATGAAAAATATAAAAGTTGGGGGAAAATGTTATTGGATATATGAAGGATATCATTCGATACAATAGAAATAAACAAACAAAATAATGTGTATAAAATTAACAACAAACAAAACCATGTACATTACAGAAAACAATTGTGTACAAACAAACAGCGTAATGTAAAAAAACCCCAACATTAGATAAAACCGTTATATACCAATAAACAGCATAATAAATCTACACAAAACCATTAGAAAGAAACAAAATGTATATAGAAATCCATAAAAACAAACAACATAACATAATAATAGAAAATCATTAGATACAAACAAAACATATAATATGTTTAAGACATACATTTACATGAATATATACCGATTATTGCTCAAATGATGAGAATCGTTTATACTCTGTTGGCGATGGAACTTCTTTTAAGATCCATATCATGAAGTCACACCAGCAATGTTATAACAAAGGTAAATGAATTTGTATAAAGGCGGATTGTGTATCACAATGCGTAAGATCGATACGTTAAAAGTACAATCGAGCCGTCATTAAAATTTGTCTGTGATAAATGGTACATCAAGGTCCTGGCAAAGATGATGTAACAAAATCTACTTAGTACCACATGTATATATACAACTATTGACATCACACATGTCATGTAATAAATTACGTTTAGTTTGGTTTTATTAGTTTAACGTCCTATCAACAGTCAGGGTCATTTTAGGCTGGTTGGTGGAGGAAAGCCGGAGTACCCGGAGAAAAACCACCGACAAGCGTTCATACATTGCAATTGCCACACTTGGGATTCGAACTCGCGACCCAGAGGTAGAGGGCATGTTGTAATATGTTTGGACGTCTTAAGCACTCGGCCACCGCAGCCCCTAAAAATAACGTTAAGATATAACCCCATATATATATATATCTTTTGATTGGTTATATTATTTGTTATTTGTTTGCGTGGTTTAAACAACCACATCTCTTAAACAGCTATTTTAAGTCGATCCCATTGGTGGCCGCTTGATACATGCTTGAATGTAATTAGATGCGATTTTGATTGCAGATATAGCCGATCTTGACCAAATTAACCTGAATAGTAGCGCCATCTTAACTTATGGAACCTGTCTTGCATTCGGTAAAAGCTACTACAGAACGTTTGACGGCGTAGAATACATGTTCGAAGGAGAATGTCGATATGTCTTGGCTAAAGGAACACATTGGTCTATTTCTATCCAATCAGTGGAATGTGTAAGCGCATGTGATTGCTTTAAGGTAAGAAAATATACAGACAAGCTCCATTTTTCCTGTTTGTTTTCGAGGAGCGGATTTTCACAAAATTTTTCAAACAATTTATTTCATTACCCGTTGGAATTAAAAGAAAAATGATATCAATGCTGATAAGCAATTAAGCAGACTACTTGACACAATATAATGCATTTACACACATAGATTCCTTTGATTTCCCAGGAGATTGTTTTTCTAAACCAATACGCAAAGTCAATATGTCTATTGTGACGTCACGCTAACGTCGGAGTTTCGCCCTATTTTCGTTTTTTTCATAGTGGTATATGAAAAGAGGAATCGACCTATTATAATGCCAGATTCAGTATAAAAACAAAGAAAACTTTATTATTATTGCAATGGAAAAAAAACCTTGATGTTTAAACGTGTCACTTCATATAATTAGTAATTGAACTAATACGCCGATAGAACTCTTATTTCGATATTTATAGGATCATAAAAGAATGTTTATTACATAGAAGATTCTCTAAAATGTGTCTAAAATCAAAAATCAAAGACGAGGTTCGTAAAATAGTGTCTAAATTAACACTTGTTAAAGATTCGTGTTATTACATAACTACAACAACGTGCATTTTGAAGAATCTCACGTGAGCATGTATCACAAAAATCCAGCAGAGACCGCCATTTTATCAAGACGTCCTCGACATCCTGACGACACGTCATTTTTCCCCATCGTTTCATTTAATCTATTACAATGATTCCCCAGCCAATGGCAATCGCTTCTGTTCATATTTCCATGGTGACATGCAGACATTTAATACTGGAGAATCCACTGGATATCAGGCGAATTATGCGATAATCGTCTGTTTACTAAGGCCTAATCACTGTTACTTCAACCTGGAACAGATTTTGAGCAAGGACCGTCCTTCACCTGATCTATTAGGAATACAAGACATACTTATAATGTCACTGCTCATAGTTTAGAAGTAATGCTATGTCTCTGCATTTTAAGCAAGACAGTTTATATGATTGCACCCATTCCATATTATTTATACCGTTAAAGTGGTACTCGCTTGGTCAAATTCAATTTGATTTGTTTATATGTACTAAAATGTGCTAGCGAAAACATACACTGTAATAAAAATGTATATTAACTTTATATGTATCGTACATTACATTAACGACTGATAAATGGTGACATTTATCTTCTTTTAACTGTAAAAAAAATAAGACTATTTCACTATTTAATTATTTTTTGAAATGTTGTTGTAAATGATGGTCAACAAACACTTTAATAACATGGTCGTTTTACTTTTATGATAGAAAACATCGTTTTACTTATTTTTATGAGAATGAACGACTGTAAAGGTGAAACGTTATGCATTGTTCTTGCAGAGAATCACAGTGATGTACAATGCAAAAGAGTTTCTACTGATCAAAGGAGAACTCTTCTTAGAAGGAAGTCTGATGGATCTTAAACAAGAACCGAATAAGCAACATGGTAAATTTTGTAGATCAATAAGAGTTACCGAACTAGGGTATATGGAACTAATTCGCAAGCTTCAGTAAATATACTTTATTTATTTTACATCGATTGAGAAACAATTTATACAACTGATATAAATCACTCTCGATGGTCCGAATGTTAGCGCGCAAGGCGTCTTAGTGTGGGGGGAAACCGGAGTACCCGGATCAATTTGTCAATTTGATGTCTATATTACGAAAAATTGCCATTAAAGTTCGGTTTCAATGTGATCATGCATTTCCATTTAAATTTGTTTAGCCTCATTCAGAACTTCGAGCCAGGATTGTTTTAATGACTTATATCATTTCCTTCACTTTTAATTCAGAAAGCTGATAATTAAACTGGTGATATCAAATAATCTAATAGCAGTCGTATATTTATTTTGTAATGCTAAGCTGTTGGTTTTTTACATTTGTATTTTATTTTCATTAAAATCAGATCGCATCAAAAAGGCTACACATCTGTTTAATGTTGTTTGACTTTATTTAATATTACTTTAAAGAAAAACAAATTATAAAATGTGAATTAATGTAACATTTTTATGTCTCACCTCACTGTCAGGCGTAACGTACATGAAAAAGCTGGACAATTGGACGATGTTAAATACTGCCGAGTTCAGACTAAAAGCAGACAAAACGTCGGCCGTATACGTAACCATAGAAAAGGATATTGCAGAACAGGATACTATATTGGGGCTTTGTGGACACTACAACCAAGACAGAACAGGTAACGTCATTATTTAGAATTTCGAGAATGACTAAAAGGTGTACTTCCTTATTGCACATTACGCCATTTGGGAAAAAAATCAAAAATTGACGTCACTATTATTTTTCAAATCTATCGGGGTATCAAAAATTGTTTGTAAACTTTTGTTAATATCCGCTACACGGATTCACACAGTTTGCGAACATATGTTTTTTCATAACCCGATGAAGTTTTTTTCCAAATGTAGGCAACGTAAATGTCCCTAATGTGATGTTCAATATCGTCGTTTTTTTAAGTGTTATCAGAAAGTATCAATATTGATATTCACGTAGTTAATTACATTGCAAAAATGTTACTGTTACCGAAAGTGACGCTCAATAACTTAAGTGGTGAGATACAAAAAATTAGACGTGGCGGCTGATAAAGCAATTTTATGCATCAGCATTTTTGTAATGTCGTGTTATCGTTTATTATTGTTTCTTTTACTGATAGTGGTTAACATTTCATGGATTAATATCTTTTCTTAATTCCCTTTAGATGATCTGTTGATGAAATCAATGGTTCCAACATCTAACCCAACAACCTTTGGAAATTCGTGGAATGATGATGAAAATTTCGTAAGTATCATTAAAGTGAATTTCAAAGTGTTAGAGATATGTTTAAAATAATTTTATCATCATTTTATCGACATGTATATATTGATATTTTCTCGCTAAATTTGTCTATTGAATATGCATACATATATCAAGGCCATAGTGCCGCTAACTGATGGGAAAACTTTATTTCATTTTTTCAAGTTCCTTTGATTTACCCTCTTAATAATGGTAAATTCGTGTTGTTTGTTTTGTAAGAGAGTGGTTTAATATTTTAGATAAACTCTCATTTGTTGATGCATACATCCTGTTGCATGAGATGACTGTTTTTGAAGTATCCCTATTTTTTGAAATATATGCAAACATACATAAAACTCGTTTATACAAGAAAAACACGAATTTGCAGACATCGCTTGGGGTTCTATGTATTACTATGAGTTATTCATACTCGGAATTTGAATTATCGTCTACAACAAAGGGGCATACGGAGTTTAACATCAATTTTCCGTTAAGCAGATAAATGGGAGTAAACAATTGCATTTCTTCTAAGTAGCTGTAAGTCACACTTTTCGTGAGGTGTAAAATGATAGTAGAAATGTAGTCTGTTCCGTAAATGTAAAAAAAAAAAAAAAAAAGCCAACGTTTATTGATAATGATATCTTTTTAAAAACATCTTTATCCGAAGTGTCCCTCTGCCGGATCTGTCCAATCATGCCAAGATCAAGACGAACGCTCTCGAGCAGAAGATGCCTGCGTCATGTTGCGCATGAATACATTCTCTCAGTGCCGCCAATACGTAAGACAGTGTTTTACCAATTAAATATTATTTTTGATCATAGCAGCAAAAAATATTCTTATTGTACTTGTGCGATATGCTTTTATTTTCATATATGGCGTAATTATGCTCACCGCATAATATTGTAATTAATACTAATGCTATTACGAATTGCAAAATCACCACGTATTAAGCTTTTGAAAATAATGCTATTTTTATTTTGAAAAGTCGATATACTGTATTTTCCATAATACTATATAGCCGGTTATTTCCGCGGGGATAGTATTTCGCGGAACAACGCTCTGATCGCGAAAGTGTGATCCGGAAACTATTGACAAATGGTTGAATCATATACACCCTTATAGCTATATCGCAAAAATTAAAAAATGTTATTTTTTTCGTTTATTGATGAAATTGTGAAAATTATCCAGTCTGGCTATCGGTATTTGAACAGAACTGGTGTATCAAAGTATTACTCTATACATTATAGGTTGACTACAGTCTTTGGTATCAAATGTGTGTCGATGAATACTGTAAGGTTAGTGAGGACAGGAAGGAGGAACTTCGATGTAAAGTAATTGGCGGGTATGCTCATGAATGCGCACAGCATAACATTCAGGTTTATTGGAGAACTGCAGACACTTGCGGTAAGTTAACTTACCATGTTCATAAAATGCATGCCGTGTAGTTTGTAGTAAGCTGTGCTATTCTAATCCATGACTAATATTCAATGTTTATTGTCTATTCAGATATTGCAAGGACATATGCTTAGTTGCTATGGTAATATATTCTGAAAATATGTGGTCATATGCTAATGAATTGTGCTATAATATCATAAGCCCCATTCATACATGAATGTGGATATGAAGTATTCTTTCTCGATGATCAAAACTATAATTGTAAACCCGAAGCTTGCGGGGGGTTGTATATCGTATATTGTGAAATCTAGGGTAGAATATCAATATACTTCATATCCACATATGATGTATATTTCTCTCATACCAGGAAACTTTAGTACAATTAAACAATTATGATATCCTTTCATTTTGAAAAAATGGTTTGAATAGGTGGAACTGCAATTCAATTATTCATGGATAACATTGCGTCACAATATTAACAAAAAAAGGTTGTTAGTGTTTCTAATTATAAAACCAGCTTAGGATAATAATGGTATTTTTCCGAGAAAATACCAACTTTATTACATAATTGATACATAATACAGGCTCAGCCGTCATGAGTATATTGCATGTGATAAAGCAGCATTACAACCGTCAGCATGAGAGAATAATACATACCAAAATTGTGGATCATTTAGAAAATAGTTATCTGATGATATTGTTTTCAAAGATTGCTATTTTATTACAGGATTCCTATGTAAAATTTCCACAAGGCGAGTCTAATGTATATAGAAAATATATAACACTCCATTACGATAACGTGAAATAGCTTGTTTTGGTGAAAAATCATAGACATCATATCTCCTGCTATATAAATATTCTACATTAAGAGCATCAGATAAGTTGATGGTAACAGTAAAATTTCTTTTTAGCTCCAACATGTCCACAAGGTTTCGTATATAGTGATTGTGCATCTCCATGTCAAAGAACGTGTTCGAATCCCTTTGCTGACCTCTCCCCTCTCTGCACCAAAAGCTCGGAGTGTTTAAACGGATGTGAATGTCCGAAAGGACTCATTAGAGAAGGAGATAAATGTGTCGAAATAGAACAATGCAAATGTTCATACAAAGGTGAACACTACGACGCAGGAAAAGTCATAAGAGATGACTGTAATGAGTGGTAAGTGAAAGTCATACGTTATCTCAAGTCAAATCTGTTTTCCGAGTAAACCGTAGACGAAGATTTTGTTTAAATATGCTGGCTTAAGTTCCATTCTCATTTATTCAACTGGTAATGTCAGATAAGGGAAGTTTATGTCTAGGTACCGTACAGGATATTAAAAGCGGCAAAATAAATAAATTAAGTTTGAAGAAGAATATTAGAAATATGGAAATTACGCGAGAAGGAAATTACGTGAAGGTCTCTTGATCGCAAAAAATTCCCGCGTATTTATTCCCAGGAGAAATTAAGCACTCAAGGATTACAGTAGTTCAGTTGTGATGTAAATAATGCTAGATTCCTATTTTTACAAAGCAATCATTATTTCATCACAACAAAGCAGCGAGAGAAAAAATTGTATTGATATTAGCTGCAATTGTTGTTTGGATTTTAAGAAAAATGTCAATGTCAATGTCAACCATCGACTTCCGCAAACCACTGGTCGGATTGTAACAATATTTATCTGGTAGCAACGAAATCGGGCGGTGACTAAAAATTGAGCAAACGGTCGGACTGATTGCATTGGTTCTGGGGGCGGGCCAAAGGGGTATCATCCTTATGTTTTGAGGATTCAAAATTGTAAACATTGTAGGGATAACCTTCGAGGATCTTAACACCAAGATGAGTAAAATTTGCTATTTCCAATTGTAAAAATTTATGTGATAATTGCATAACAAATTGGTGAGCCGTACAGTCCCACTAAGCCCCTTTTTAATTGCACATGAATATGAAAAAGGAATTACTTGTTAACTGTGTGAATCCGCGTACCGGATGCACACACGAATTTCCAAACAATTCTTTAAGACCCAATGAATTTAAATAAAAATAATCACATCCATGATTATAATTAATCTTTCATATTATCTATAAAATTTAATAAAATTCTCCTCTTTGTTTCATATTGGTATTGAAAAAATAGTTCGCCAATACAAAACTTAGTTTTAGTGTAGATGCAAAGAAGTAAATAGTATTAATATTTTACAGTACATGCGAGAAAGCACAGTGGAAATGCACAGACATGAAATGCTCAAAGACTGCCAGTTACATCGGTGTTAACAATCACGTGACAACATACGATGGCAAACGGTACAGCATCCCGGCAGGCCCCTGTGTTTATACGATGACAAAGGTGATTACCATGTTAGAGAGGGATGTACTAAGGATGTATTATGTGTTATAATGTCGTATAGGTCGGAAACACTAAAAGTTAGTAAATAGCAAGTATAACGCCAGGGAATCCATTTCCATGGATTCCGGTGTTGAAGTTAAAACATCAAGCACATGCGGGATTTCCCGTATACATGGAGTTTAACAAGGACAATGAAGGACCATTTCACTATATTTGCACTTGACGGTATAAGCACGACGCCGGAAAATATAAGACCACCGGTGTTATGAAAATTAGCATTACATCTATCGAGATGAAATTGCTAAAAAGTTATGCTAAGTGTAGTATTTACAATAAGTTAATAACCTTTTGAGACTCTTGTTTTGCAGTTCAAATTGAAAATTTATGTGTCTAGAAGCGTATGCGTTCTTGGGTGATAATTACCCCATATATTACAAATTTGCTAGTTCAATAAGTATATATAAGAAATGTTGTATCAAATATCTCTTGACAAAACTATGTAACACGTATGATCATAGAAGTAACTCAACAGAACGGTGTGATAATAATTGCATGTTTAGTTATTTACACTCATGTCTAACTGCAATACTTAATTCTACATTTCAGATTTTCAAATTCTCGTCTATGATTATACTTCTTTCACCAATTCTAACCCATTTATAACATTTATGGCAATTTAGGTTGATGAATCTGCAGTTGACGAAAGAAGAGGAAAACTAAACATTGAAATAGCTTTTACAAGTTGTGTGGCAACGCAGGATGCATATGGTCTCAACTGCTTCCATTATTTGAAGCTTACATATAAAACATCGATCGTGGAACTGCGCCGAGACGAAATCAGGGTGAACGGGAAACTTATCGAAAAAAATTTCAAGAAATACTATCTACACAATACTGCCACCTTGTACATTAAGATGGTAACCTCTCAGTTCGTGATGGTGAAAGGATTCGGATTTCACATTTTATACGATTTTAAAGAGACTGTTTTTGTCACATTAGCCCGGGAATACGAAGGCAAGGTAATATAACGTTATCTGAGTCTTTTTCCTTGGTGTCAGGAATAATGTCATGTTTGTAAAATTCTAGTTATAATCAGTAGTTATAGAACATTCTCTATGCAAACGATCCTTCCAATAGTTGAATACCTTTGGAGAATACTAAATATTGCTATGAGTAAACATTAAAAAAAAGAAAAAAAAGAATTATTACTTTTAACACCATAAAACTATTTCCAACAGTTCACATGTCGAGAATTTTTATGTATTATTATACAAGATGTAGATTGGGTTAGATCAGCAGCATATTTTGTATGCGTATCTTCACTGTTTCTATTTCTCAAGGTAAGCGGTTTATTTGGAAACTACGATGATGATATAGCTAATGAGTTTCAAATGAATACCGGATTGCCTAGCACAAATGAAAAGTCCTTCACTGAATCGTTTAGAACCCAATGTTCTGATGAACCTACCACAACAGAGGCAAGCAACATGTGTACCCCGGTAAGTGTTAACTTAAAAAAAAACCCATTTAAAACATACAAATAACTTAACCAGCGTTTGAATCACTTCCCTTACATACTATCTAGTGTTTAAAGGGTTCTTAGACCTTATTTTAGATAAAAGAATTACATTGTAACTGAATAGTGATATTTTGTCTTGTATGAACGTCAATTACAACATGAATGGTATAATGTGCTGGAATTGAGAACATCTTCTGAAATTGCTTCGGCACCAATTCTGATCCGAGAATAGCATTTATGATAAACATATATGTAACAATAATATATAATGATCATATCACAATACACATACAACTTTGTTAGTAAGGTATTTATTAAATTTAAAATGATGAGGCTTTACGCGGCTAGAACTAAATCAACCGTTCGCTGAATAAGCGGTTCATCATGTGATAGTCATTTCTTTCATGCTGCCTTCCATTTTGTAGACCATAGAGATGGAAGAACTATGCAACGCTTTTACGTCAGACGTATTCCAAGAGTGTATAGGGAGTTCTACTGACGTGAGAGACTTTGTCGAGTGGTGTAAACAGGATTTGTGTGTGGCAAACAGCAATGAACAAGATGCCAAGTTCTGCGAGCTGACATCAGCTTTGGCAATGACATGTTTAATGGCTGACAAAAACATGAATATTCAGTGGTACGATGTCGCACCATGGCAGACAAGATGTTGTAAGTAATTTTTTTGCCCCATTTTCCTAAAAGAAATTTAAGTGATATAGAAATTGAAGTAATATGTGCCATAACATGCTAAAAGTTTTGAGGTTATGTTGGGATTCAGTAATGCATTGAACACCATCAGCTGTAAATATAATTTAAATAGATAGATGAACCTTTTACTTACAATTAGTTAGATTTTATTAACAAAATCACTGTAAAATGTAAAATGAATATTATTAACTGAGATTTTGAACTGATATTATTTCCTGTAAAATTGAAACCGAAACATTTGCATTGTAATCATTGAAGTTCTTAAAATGTTGGTAACCTTTTGGGGGGTGAATGAAAATTCAAAGCTCTGGATTCATCAACACAAAATTACGGCACATTTAACTTATAAATTCAAGACGGGTTATGTACACATTCTAACATATTATTGTATTAATATGCTGTCTCCCACTTACTGCTAACGTTACTGTTAAGGTATCATCAATATTATCATTTACCAAATACACAAAGCATGCCATGCTCTTCTATCTCTGTATCTAGGCATAATGCAGATGCGTGTACATATATATGTATATTTATGCATTGGAAGATACTACATGTGTTGTAATATACAAAAAAAAAATGAAAGAAAGGAAAAATCCTAAAATAAGATAGATGTTACAGAGCTAAATTATAATGTAAGGCTCATTGAAAGTCTGAAATTAAACATTGTGGTACATACATCTGCAATAATCGAGATTCACGCGACTCAAAAATAGAGTATTTATATATGTATATTTATTAATTTTGGCTTCTGTTGAGGTCCATATGTTGTTATATCTCCCTAGTAGAATAAATGATGCCTGTAAATTATACAAGGGCGATATAACACCATATTGACATAAACAAAGGCTCTTAATACACATATTAAATATGACATTTCAAAAAATGTCAAAAAGTCTAAGGTTTATACGAGTTATAAGAAAAGCGTTTGCCAAAGAACGGCACTCTGAAGAATGTTACGTTTGTGCAATGAAGTTCACAAAGGAATATTGATTCGGTGTTTCTTAAAATGGAAACACCTTGTCAATATGCTATATATTGAACTTCACGTAACCAATGAAAATAGCAGAAAATGATAGCATATCTAATATATATGGATTTGCCTTTTAATTGACAAATATCATATTATTATTGTAATCCTCTATGCTATTCAATTTCGTCCTACTTACGTGACGCTACCCAAATTGGTACACTTTTTGACAATAATTGTAAAAGTTTCTTTTAATTATTTGCTGCCTTTAAAAGACTAATGAGGCGCCACAGACAATGTTAGAGTTCGAAAGAATAATGTCTTTATTAGAGAAAGAAAGTAAACACTGAATATAAACAAAAAAGTTTCGTCGTTCCGTGAAATGAACACCAAAATTAAATTTAACCTCGAATTTTAAAATGATATAACAATGAGAATATGATCAGTAATTATACTTAATAGAAAAATTGATACATTACATACAGTATTCGTCACTGGTCAGGGATTTCCACAAGAATGCTCTCGGAAACTCGGAATTAAGCTAATTTGGGGAACCTGATTGGGGCAGAGCTCGGGGCTCTCCTCGGGGTTTTTCAAAAATACACCCATCGCCTGTCAATAAGTGCCCGTGACTGGGGATTGGGTTTGACAGAAACTTAGTTCCGTCTAATTTATCGCTTTCCAGTAACAATATTTACACAAGAATGGTAATAATAAACGTCACTAATCAATCATTTTTCTGTTTCGGTGATTCAGGGATGTGTAAACTCAACAGAATTATTCGTTAATATATTTTTTAATAGTTTTGTTTCACTTTTGAATAAATCAATTGACATATTTCCATGAAATATTATTTGAAGTAATACATGAATGTCATAACAAAAACAGCGCATTAATAACTAAAGGTATAAATGTGTTAACAGAATATCTCTAGAACTATTTCAATCAATTTCAGTGTGCATGCATGTGATGTTTTAAATCATTTGTTTGATAATCGTCTTGTAAACCTATTGTTTCTTGTAGTCGATCATACAACATGTGATCTGGGAACATATACGAATTGCGACAATATTTGTGAGGGCCACTGCCTTGATTCACATCTCGGGGATAAAAATTGCATTGAAATGTGTGTCCCTGGGTGTAAATGTGAGGATGGTCTGCTGTTTACATCCGACAGTAATGCTGGCCGGCAGTGTGTACAGAAACAGCAATGTCCCTGCTTTGACATCTACACACAGAAACAGGTACCACCAGGTCATACAGCAACGCACGGATGTACCAATTGGTAAGTACAGGTGGTGTGTGTTTGTGAAATCAAGATATTCTAATTATTTGTTAACACATTACTTTTTTAAACAATGGCGAATTAGAATAAGCTCGCCACCTAAAGATAACACCACAACGTAATCATTTTTGCAAATTCTTTATTTTGCGATTTGTTATTAGAAACCTTTTGAAGCGAAGTTGTTTTCGAGATAGACATATACCTGAGAAGTTTAGCAATATTTAATACGTTATAATGCCCTTTTAAGCAAGCATTACCCTGACATTATTATATAGGAGGAATTATACTTGCTTATCTTTATACTGAGGCATGATAATGACATATATTTTATAGGGAAGCATTATATGGCAAAAAATATACTGATATACCTTTCTAGGTACGCATTGGACTGACATACTTTATCTGCATTTATACATCGAGGCATTAGAAGGTATTTTACTGTCATGACTTTATACATTTTCAAAAAAAAAATTCTGGAGGTATTAGAAGGTATTTTACTGACATGAATTTGTAAGAAATGTTAAACAGGAATAGCTTAATAGGTATGCATTATATTGACATATCTTTTAAAGAAAGACTTATTCTTACTGACATATTCTTAAAGAAACATTATGCTGACGTATCTTTAATATATACATTATGCCTAAAAACCTCTGTAGAGAAGCCTTTTACTGACATATCTTTTTAAGTAGGTTTCAAACTGACTAACCTTTTAAGGAAATATATATCATACTGACATAGATGTATAGGGAGGCATTATGTTGGCATACCTTTACCAGTAGACATTATACAGACATACTTAAAGATGCTCCACCGCCGACAGAGCATAAATGATATTCATCACTTGAACAATAATTGGTGTTTAAAAGTGTATATATATGGCTAATTAACAGATAAAGTAATATAAAATAATTTATTTTGCCTTTGGTGCATGCGCAATCAGTACTTCATTCCATATAGGATATAGTGCCGCGGATTTTTTTCGGGATGCAATTAATTATTTTTTGTAATTTTAACTTGAATTAAAATGAGAAGGTCAAACTTTTCAAAAGTGGTAATGGTGTAAAGTAAGTAACTTTTGCTACTGAAGAAAAATACTAAATCGTCTGCTCCTGTTTTTGACAGTGAAAAAATACCATTTGTCAGCGGCGGAGCATCTTTAAATAAAGATCCAATATACTGATCTACCGCCATAGAGATAAAGTATACTGACATAATTATCTTTATAAAGAGGCCTTTACGTATTGTGATTTTTTTTTCTAGATAAAACGAGGAATTCTTATAATGTCGTCACAATAATAACATTCAATTTTGCGCCACTGCTATAGTGCCTGATTCTCCAGGTAGTATTGAAAACAGTGCGCATGTATTTAGCCAATCAGAATCTAGTAATTAGTTAGGTGATGTACTAATGATAACTAGTATTGAGGGTATCTAATACATATTGATTGATATTCAATATTACTTGTAATTAAGCATGTTTTCAACATTGTCTTTTAAAGTACATGCTCCAATACCGAGTGGGTGTGTGACGATGACTACTGTTTCGAGGATATTGACTGTCCAAGAAACCAGGTCTACCAAAAAGGAATATCCGGATGTGCGCTCACCTGCGAAACTCTTGGATACAGCACAAATTGTGAATCCGAGGCGACCTTCGATGGGTGTGAATGTCCCGTGGACACATACAAGACCCCAGATGTATGTGGTTGATATTATGCTAATTTTTGTTTTAGTAATTCATATTTAGGTGTCAATAAAAAAGACATTTTTAGTGTATTGAACTGATAATATATTTAATACTTGACTATTTGTCGAATTGCAATCTTGAAATGTAAGCGTTAAACTATATGTAAAATGAAATATTGTTATTTTACAACCTAGTGATAAAATATGTATAAATATCGAAATACGCTTGGATATAAGACAGAGAAACTCATGTGGAAACAATAATTTTATGGAACAAAGTAATATTAATGATAAGAAGTGCGAAACAAAATCTTTTAAAATTTCAAAAGATTGGGTTACAAAATTCTTCCACGCTCCGATTCCCCCCCCCCCTCAAATTTTGCAGTGTTAAAGGTCTAGGTATATAGCTAATCTTTATCGCACCTCGGACAGAAATGTCCCCAAATGATTGACGGAGAGCCGTCACGTGGTGACCCCCTAATACTTTATAGGGGGTCAGTAAATTTTATTATGGTGCAATATGGCGGCTGTCGCCCTCGCTTCAAAATTTTAACCCTTTTTCTTCAACTAAATATACTATTTCTTTATCGTAAAAATATATTTTAGTTATTATTTTTCATGTAAAATTCATTTAAAATCGTTTTAATACTTCAAATTAAATGAAACGGATTTTTTAAATACGAGTTGCTTCCCCTACGCCAGTTTGAAAGTTGATGACGCGGTGAAAGTCAAACGTAAGAATTCAAGCGTTTTCTTGACCGAGACCATAAACAAATGGAGGGGTTCGTATCTTTAGATCTATCAACCCTCACTCTACAGCTAATTTATCGGCATTACTTTAAGTCATTAACTAAGCGAGAATGCCGAGATGATCACGAGTCTGCGCTATAAATGTTGGATTGATGTTTGTGTCACTTTTGTTTGTGATGCTTTCAATATACAACCATTCTGATGTCGCATTGAGGTAGGCCTATTGTGCACTAGGAATGTCGAATTATTGTTGATTTATGAATTACTCAGTATTGTTCTTCAGGTCCCTTATATATAGTAATTTGATGATTCTGGAAAGAAATACATACATGTAAATAAATACGTAGGCCTACTGTAGGCCAAATATTTAAAAATGCAGCGATTGTTTTATACTTCGCCAACATGGTTCAGGTTTAATATCGGATTCTTGAGAAAACAAATAAGAAACAAAGATCTAATGAAACAAATAAATGGTCCTCGATGCGATAAATTCGTTATATAGTCAGTTACTGACCCCCTATAAAGGCATAGAGGGTCAGTAAGAAGTATATGAGGCTCGGGCTACGCCCTCGCCCCCTATAAATCTTACTGACCCTCTATGCCTTTATAGGGGGTCAGTAACTGACTATATAACTAATAATATGAGTTTTTGTCTCTTACATTTTTTTTTTCAAAAGCATTAAGCCTAAACTTATGGTTTCTAACAATACTTAGGTATTTGGTAAGGGGACCCCTTGTGTTTACCTTTTGAACATATTTTTTTTTATTTTCAAATTATTTTTTTAGTAAAATATACTTCGTTCTGTATTCTAAACCCAATGGTATTTATTAATTATTTTTGACTACAAATTGATTTTCAAGCAAAAAAAATCAAATTCGTTGCAGGATAAACATTTAGGATGTTTGGTTTTCTCGAAAAATTTGGCATGTTATCGATTTTGTCTACACTTTTAAACCATATCAAAAACATGCTATAGGTTTATTCTTATAGCAGATACTTTTTTTTCAAAAACTTGAAATCAAGGAAAACAGTATTTCATAGGCTGAAATGTAGCAAGGAGAATTGTCTAAAAAAACCCAACAATATTTGCCCTATTGACTGTCAATTCAAAATGGATCATAGACACCATCATAAAACATCAGTTAGTGATAGAATTTTGTCAAATAAAATGTATACTGTACAATAAGTTCATTATTATTTTTGCATTTCAATTACAGAAAAGCCTAACAACTAGATATGCTCTTGGGTGAAACAAATAGTTTCTTTTTTGATATCAGAAATAAAAAAAATATTGGAAAAAATATATTTTTGTCAACAACTTAAACTAAAAAGATACAAGTTAAGGTTATTCATATCTTTTATGTAGCCAAATACTATTTTGAATTATATTATAAATGATTAAAGAGGGAACAGAGTTATATTTGATTTTCAAATAAAATATGGTTAATCAAGAAATAATACCAGCACCTCATAGACTAAATTCTTTATTTTGACCAATCAGAGGGCTTTTATTTCGTTACAATGACAGCAATTTATTCAAAACTGTTATCATTTCATTCGGCATACCCCATTACCAATATGTACGAATTTTTAGTTCGTAACCTCTATATACAAATTTTCAGCTATTTCTGACATCATTTAAAATTTAGCCAATCAGAGGCGTGTATTTTGTTACCATGGCAACCAATATTTTTAAAGTGTTGCCATGACATTTAGCATCTAAATTTATTAATGAACACTAATTTTCACTTACATCAGACTCTTGAAACATAAAATGAAATCATATGGCTAGGCATACTAACAAAGGAGTGGTCAGTTACTACCTGCACTTTCAATTTTCAAGTCACTCAAAAACTGTTTTCCTGAATTTTAATTTCGAAATCATTTACAATTCGAAAGAAAATGTCATGAGTGTATTTTTCATCGGGGTAAAATTGTGGACAAAACCCGTAACAGGGTGAAATGAGATGTCTTTTTTTTTTTTTTTTTGACAATTTTTTTCGTGAAACTTATTATTTAAAACAAAATTTTAGTTCAAAATCTAAAAGAAATGAATTACTGAATAAATATAAAGTAGACGATCTACTGAAATTATTTATTGATAAAAAATGCAGAATATTCAACAAACGCTAACCTACTTTGGAATGTTTGTGCTGGTAGTATTAATGAAGATGATTAAGAAGAATTCAGGCTCATTGGGCCTTTTTAAAATCACTAAAAGAATAAGTATGGTAATTTTAAAGAGACAACTAGTAGTACTTTCGATATGCAAAGTTACAAGAAAATTGGGCTGCGGGCAGTTTCTATGGGATTTTTAACAAAAGCTTGAACACCACCTTTTGAAAATCTTGTCGACAAAAGTCTCTCTGGGTAAATGGTGGCGAATTGCCAAGTCTGTAATAAATAGCAAAACAAAAATGATACAGATTATCCTTCGGAAATTAATGGTAATTGGAACATACCTTCTGTGGGGAAATGCACATCTCTGATCTCTATTTACATTTTTTTCTACAACTAATAAAATAATTGATGGGATGATGTCCCAGACTCATTTCACCCTAAATGTGGAACTTATGTTTCTGAATTACTTAATAAACCATACATATACTTTTTAATAAATCAATTGGACTTCATCAACAACCTCAAATCTGGAAAAAAAATGTTAATGTTACAGCTATCTACTAAGGTAAAGGAATAAGAAGTGTTCCATCTAACTATAGACGTATTTCTATCACACCATTGTCTATCAAAATGCATGAGAAAGTAGTTTTAAATATATTTTTAATTAATTATCATCATTTACATAATTTATGAAAAAAAATTCCTCCTAAAGACTCCACTGTAAAAGAACCCTTGTCTGTCTATGATTTAATTCTTATAACTGTCAAAGATGATATCGTTGCTTGTACAATTATGAGGTTAAAATAATACGAGTGATTATATAGTATATCTCGTTTTTTTTTTTTTTTTTTTTTTGCTAATATGTTCAGATTGGTATCGGACGAAAGGACATAAAAGTAGATCGAGCTAGGTATTAGAATATCAGCTAGTTTAAACTTATTCCTTCTCAACTAATGAGCGCCAGTTTAAAACCTAGACAAGCTATGTTATGGCGAGAATAGCGAAGAAAAAAACCCGTTATACGGTATTTGATTCCGAAGACGTAATGTCGGATCAGTATGAATTAGAAACTTTCTATTGCTAGGAATTGAGTTTTTTTTTATTTCAGGGAACTTGTGTGACAAAAGAAAATTGCCCATGTAAAGACGACAGGAACAATTACCACCAACCAGGGGAAATGATCGAACACTCCTGCAAAACCTAGTGAGTTTTAACCGTTTCTTAATAGAAACTGATATTTTTCCTTAGACAGAGGACAAGAATCCATATTGGTTTTCTGATTGTTAATTTTAGTCATGAAAAAACCCTTTCCTCACGAAGATACAGGTTTTCATTGTAAAAAATGGATAAAGCATTGGACAACAGATTGACTAAAATAAACGATTTTTAAGCCTTGGAGTGTATAATGTGCGTATTATGCAAATGATGTTGATGACGTTATGTTTTCAACGGAACGAGCCGTTTCCATGATGGCATATAATGTGCAGAAATGATGCGCACTTTAGTTATATGGTCATGTTTACTCAAGCTCTGTTTGACTTCTTCATGGGAGGTAACTAAGCGGGAATCAGTTTGTTCTTTCTTACGCGTTGTATCAAGACCCTATGTCCCTGGCGGATTTCTGTATAATTAATTTCAGAAATACTATTTTGTTTTAATATACCCCTACTTTATTTACGCTATATAAAAAATTGCTTGGTTAAATTGACTAGCTCCCTCCTTTTTTCCAAAACCCTCGCTCAGCTGTGTGTTAGTCGAACTAACACACCCCTTGAAGCTAGCACACACCCCGACTCGACTATTTTCGTTTAACCAATCAAATTCGAGGTTGGCGGGACTTGTTTCCTATCACGTCATTAGTTGCCAGGCTACATAACAATTAGGCGGAGCTAGTTTCCGATCACACCATCTCCGTTGACGTAATCAAACGACGTTAGTATCGATTTGAAACTGTTACCAAACACGTCGTCATGTTTATCTTGTAAATGAAAGGTTTGTTAAAATGTATTGGGGTTAGAGGACATTACCTTTATATGTACATGTACGTACAGTTGCTATGTACATTTTTAGGCTACCTGTAAGTCTCGGGATTTAAACTATGCATGTATAAAAATTTAGTTTTATGTCTAGCGGTAGAAAATTTTGAAATATATAGAAATCATAGCGGAATCAAATTATAACCTGCAGTTTAAAAAGAAGCAAACCAAAAAGGACATTGAATCACAATTTTCATCTCGGAATAATTTTAATGTTTGAAGCCAACATCATGTAGATCTATTACAATGCAATGTCAATCTCTAATGACCATGGCCTTACGCGACAGGAATATAGCGTATGAGAGAAATACATTTTTAGTCTAATCATAGCTTTTGTATGTATCGGTATATCAAAACAGTTAAAGTATGGGGTTGAGTGATATAGCAAGGTTTTGGTTTTCCTCGAAATACGCCTCGGGAAATAGACAAGTCTCGGGAAACCAGAAACTTACTATATCCCTCAACCCCATACTTTAACTATATAATAAAGTATACATTTCGAGTTAAACAAACATAATAATTTAAGTCAGTTTGAGATTAATAGAATGATAATATGTCTTTATGTTGTGGGTTTTTTGGAATGGACAATAGTTTTTTTTATAATTTGGTTAGTCGTTATGAATGACACTTTGCTTCAACAGATCTCCCATTAACTTGTATAACAACTATATTGAACACGAGTTAATGGGTGTGATAATGTGTCATAATGTGTCTTCCATTGTCTTACAGCATTTATCTTAATTTGAAAAGTATATCACTTTTGCTCGTTTTTGTTTTACAGCAAATGTAGCAATAACTCCTGGTCGCTCATCGCAACACGGGACTGCCCCGGTAAGAAATACTATATTAGTTTAGAAAGTCTCCAAAATGACGGAATCCTTGTTTTTAAATTTATTATGTAAGTTGCACTAGTCGAGTACATATTAATCAAGCGGTTCATGACGCTGCTTCTTACACATAACAAGTGACAATAGATATTTCGAAAATTCGGTGTAAACAGTTAAAAAATGGACCGAATTCATGCATTGTGATTATGCAGAATAAGATATTATCCTAAAGGAATATGACACATTTCATTCTTTCATTATCATGTAAAGTTACCGTGGACCCTTCATACCATTGGTGTAGTATGCAATTTTGGCTTAAGTCAATATAAATTTGTTCTTTTATTGTAAATCCCTTACAACTGCTACACATATTCTTTACACCAAATATTTGTATTATTATTTTCAGCGGTGTGTACAATATCTGGTGGACCACATATACAGACATTTGATAAACAAGATTATGAATTTGATAATGATTGTTCATATATCATGGCTAAGTCTACTTCTCCGAAAGATGGCGTTGATTTCTCCGTCTTTGTCAAACGTACTGACTGTGGATTGAACGCTGTTGCCTGCGCACGCACAGTAACAGTTAAAATAGGCAACGCTGAAATTAGCATGATTCGTGGGAAACCAATTGAAGTCAATGGAAATCCAGTCGGGGTCAACTTTGATTCGTTTTGGATAGGCGCATTAGAAGGTCATCTGTTGATTGATTTCCCATGGACTGTTCTTACTGTTAAAGACTATGACTTTTCAATCATGTGGGATGGAGGTAAGGATAATATATGGACTTTGTTGCTTCTAAATGATTTCATTATGAACAGTATCACTGCAATAATAACTCACCAAAAACGAAAAACGTAGACGTGATACATTCTCTATGATTCTTATGTCCCAGGTACCTGCATAATCTGTAGAGGTTGGCACGACTAGTTTTTAACTTCCAATAATTCATTTTAAGCTTCTTTTTGTACTTTAACTTATGCATTACAGTTATTGTAATTCTCAAAGAGTTGGTAATTATTCTTGGAAAAAATCATTGGAATCTCTTCTTGATTCATGTGTATATATTTACATTTTCATTTTCTCTTTGCTATATAACCTTACCAACTGCGAAATCGTTTATACTTGCGTAAACGCAGTGGTTGCCGCGCAAGAATACAGCCACCGGAGCACTGACTTCCGCAAGTAGTGTGAATGTGCATTCGGTTAGGCATATTGTATCTGTATGAAAAGTCTTCAATATATTACATTTATTAATGTAATGTAAATTTTAAATTATATATCAGTAAATCACAAAATTAACAAATATTGTGTAAATGGGATAGAAAAGATAGAGTTAATGTGCAACTATATTATGTTTACTCTCTAAATTTGACATCATTTCCCGTCAAATTGAAGCCAGCTGTTCCTGGATTCTATCAATTGACGGGCTGTTCCAACAATCGTATAACATTGAAAAAACAGAGTTTTATTTTATTTGAATACTTAATTTAAATGGAATGGCCGGTCGAAATGTAAATATAAGGAATGATTTTCACTGTTTGTTGTTTACTGGTGTGTAAACTGCACTTTTTGTACAGATATTTCAACATGACGCCATTCAAAATATCTGTACAAAAATGCAGTTTACACACTAGTTAACAACAAACAATAAAAATCATTCCTTAAATAAATTACGGCAAATGAAACTTCAAGGCTGCATTCAATTTTAAATCTCAAAACGATCAGTTTCATTTTTGTATCAGAGAATTTAAAAGTTATGCTCAATTATAAGCATTGGTGATATTATTTCATTTCCGATATTTCGTGTGATTTTCTTTAACTTGAATTTGATTCGTTGTCTTTTTATAACAAATCTGTTTTCAGGAACAAGAGTTTACCTTTTTGTCGGGTTGTCATGGAAGGATCAAGTCGACGGATTATGTGGCAATTTCAATGGCAACAGCCACGATGACCTTGGGACAGGCCCTACATCGTCAGGATTTGAACATACAGAAAAGTTTAAAACGTCAACAGAATGTGCCGCTAATCCGTTAGACATAAACTCCCTTTTACCATGTTCTGTGAGTATACGTATACTTTAGTTGAAGGCTTCTGATTTGAAAATTAAATAAATCATCCGTTAGACAACAGTAACTTACTTAAATTACATAAAACAGCAGAATGCCTACTTCAGAAACATTCAATTATCAAATTCCTGCTGATGAATCGAGGAGACTATAGTGTTTGTTTCCATATGTCTGTCCATCTGATAGCTTATGTTTTTTGCCGAGAGCCTATAGCTGTACTGAGCATAGAAAGTCGTGTTTTTTGACAATTTTTTAGGTAAAAGTATAACACGTAGAATTTTTAGCATTTGACAAGTTATAGTAATGCTTGCGACTTAGTGCACATCAGCTTTCGGTTGATTCTCTTTGTATTCTAGCCCAAATTAACTGATTGAAAATTGCTATATTGATGCTAGTTATCTGCAGCTGATCCAGTTAAAACGGAGGGCTAGTTCATGTCCCGCCAGCTAGTGCAGGTCACCTGCAGCCGAACCTGCCTTTTCCAGTTCGTATCATTCGTATCAACCCTCTGTTCGGATAGAATATTGAAATTAAACAATGATATGATGATATTGCTTAGCAATTTCAAATGTGAGACTAGTGGAAACGAGTAATTTTATTATACTGTTGTCACTAACAAGATAAAAAGGGTTTTATGCAGAGATTGCTAAGTTACGAAAAAAGACAAAGAAAATATTAAACTTTACCACATATGTTTCTGTGAGTTTTATGTTTTTAGTACTCCGTGTTCTGTCAATTAGCATACGCATTGTCTGATATTTTTTTGTTAAACGATGGCGTTCTAAATAAGAAAAAAATGTCTCTAACATGTTATACTACTACAGATACATTTGTTTCGCATGTAATTGGAACCAGATTTCATAAAAAAAATGCCTGATTAATTTTCATTCGGAATAGTTTCGACGAGAATGCTTGTTCAACGGATACAAGCGCTGTGTGACTATGATTTATCAGAAAAAATGGTGTCCAAATCCAAATCCAGATTAAAGTCTGTTTCCGTAATTCGTTTTACTATTATTTGAACAGGCAACGAATGCATGTAACACACGGATTATGCGTCTTATTCAAGCGTTCTTGCTACATGACTATATTGCAAGAGTGCGTGAATTGCTTATGAATCTAACTACCTCGCCTCAAGCGGCGTAAAAGTCAAGTGGCATAGCAGTGATATCTGATCAATGGATCATTACTGCTTAGGCCTTTGGGTCTCTTATATTAAAAGTACATTTCCATTTTTTTTAAATTGTACGGCAATTAAGTAAATCAGTACTTTTTATTAATAAAGCAATGTCGGTGGAGAATGAATGTTAAGTGTTATAGCGGCCGAGATCCTTGTGACCTTTGGCCTCTTATTATTTATACATATTGTATTTGCATATATTGAGGTGATTGGTAGGGCGGACAAAAATACAGCTCTAAACTCAGTTGTATAGTTTTGAAAATACAAAAACTTGCTACAACACACATACAAACATCCGGATTTCGAGCTAACTATAAGTGCACCACCGAATCGCCTACGCAATAATGCATCCGACTGCGCCACACGCACATATTGTCATTCTTACTAATATTGATAAAGAATAGCATTAATATATGAAGGCATAATGTAACGTTAATCTGCTGATACGCAATGTCTCAGATTTTGTGGACTAGGATGACTAGCTGGTCGTGGGAAAGACTTAAATCAGGTACAATAAAGATTATTATAACTCACTTTCATTTAGAATGCACTGATTGGGTAAAACTTGATCACATCACATTAATTAAGTTAGACATTTCCCCGAAATTGAAAGGCGAGGGAAATAACCCCAGGGAATTAACCCACGCGGGAAATAAACACAGGGAAATAACCCCTTGGAAGCTCCGCACGTGACCGGAAGTTGACGTCATCTGCAACGTCAACCAACAATGGCAACGCTGTTTCTTACTTTTATTGCAGCTTGACGATATCATGACAACGTTGTTATGCAATTAAGCCATAAGTTCTTTTACCAGAGATTTTGTTCTTTTGATTTTGTTCGGTATAATAAAATAATTATGACCCTATGTGTCGAGATACATCTAGAGTTATCTCCCTCGAGAAAATACCTTTTTACAGGGTGACAATTCTAGATGTATCCCTCCACATAGGACCATAATTGTATATTATCACTAGCCAGACACCACGAGAATAGTTGTCGTAATTCAGTAGACTACTTGAGAATAAAGGTTTTGTTTGTTTTGTCGAGTTTACCGAGTTTGCACTAGCATACCCTTCCAGGTGCTGTTTTTAACATGACCTTTCTGGAATTCTTTCCAAAACACTTCGGCAAACATACATTCTGAAACGTATTTCCAAATTGTTCTAGGAAAAAGTGGCTTCGAGATTACGTGCATGTAGAAAACATATTGTTAGCTTGACATATGTCTTATGTAGCACTTAAGTTATATCATTAATGCCTGTATACACATCATATGGTGTATTTGATTGTTATTCCGGTATCACTGAGGTAAGACTAACTAGAAAACGAAACCAAACATTCATTACAAGTCGTACTCATGTTTATTTTGTATAATGGTTTGATTTATATATTTTGTTGTAAATTTAGGTTCTCTTTACAGTACTTATGTTGTAACTGAGAGTTCAATCCATGAAATACGAGGGATTTTCGGAAATAACTGCTTCTTTCTATCTGAATACTTTAAATTTTAAGTTAGCCCAAAAGTATTCATTTCATATCAAGCTTGAGGATAGGTTGCAATGCTTCTTGTCGAACACCTCCTGTAATATATCGTTAAGCGCGCATTTAAATTCATTTCTTTTCTATAACTTTCAATTTTTTCCCTATGACAGGGAGAGCAAAGCATCCGGGAGAAATGGGCTGAGGAACAATGCAATATTATATACGATGATGAGTTTAGTGAGTGTCGTGCCGTAATCGAACCTAAGAAGTATTATGACCAGTGTTTATATGACGCATGCAGGTGAGTTTTTTCCCTCGATTTTTTATGACATTATCAGAGATCTAGATTTGTTGGTTTATTTCATTAACAATTTCAGTTAAAAAAATTGCTTACTAGTTCAGGTTGTAAGGAAGATTGGTCCTCATTTCATTATTTTTGGTTTTCTTTTTAAAGATTTTGATTCCTGACTCTTTAACAATAACGAACGGAAGCGTGTTAGGCTGACACAGGAGATTATTTGGCGGCCGCCATAAAATCTTTCGGTGGTGGCGAAATAAAAATTTGTTGGTACATTGAAAAATATTTTCCTACGGACACTTCCGTATTTACAACAGCTGTTTTTAAATTGTGCTCCTAAGATATTGCTTTGTAATGGTATAAATACCAGTATATCACTCATAATCTATTTTTCTTGAGTTGCAAAAGTTACTTACTTTACACACTTACAACCTTTGAAAAGTTTGAGCTCTAGTTTTATTTCAAGCTAAAAATATTAAAAATGTTTAATTGTTTCCCAAAAAAATTCCGTGGCACTATGTCCTACATGAGGCACTCATTGCACATGCACCAAAAGGAAAATAAATTAGTTTATATTATTGCTTGTGTTGATTAGACATTTTATAAACACGATTAAACACAAATTATTGTTGAAATGATGAGTATCGTTTATGCTCTATCGGCGATGGAGCATCTTTAAACTTCTTTCCGATATGTATAGCGAATTAATTATCGACGAATAATCCACGTATTCGACCTTCCAGTTATGTAGCTTAATGTGAAGGTTGTCTGTGTGATTCCCAACTGACAATGATTAGCCTAAAATAATATTACATTTCTTTTCATTTCAAGCTGTAACACTGGTGGTGATTGTGAGTGCCTATGCACTGCTCTGGCTAATTTCTTCGAAGCCTGTTCAAGAGAGCGGATAAGCTACAAATGGCGCACGCCGCAACGTTGCCGTAAGTTATCTAGATAATTAGTTTAATCAATTCGAAATATATTTTGGGTGTTGGGCGTCTTTATGTGCCTGTTGTACTTACTTATAGAGTTTCTTAAATGAGTGGCTATGTGATATGTAATTGCAACGAGTTCAACCATTTTATATTCCACGAACCCTGTTTCTATATGTACTTTGATCTTTTAGAACTTTATATCAATCTTGGATGATGTTAGATTCTTAAGTGCATATCGTGTTGTATTACGGCATGAAAGTGTAGTTGCAGCAAATCAGAAGCGATAATTATGAAAATACATAAATTACTTGTCTAAATGATATCATCGTCTAGTTGTGGTAATCACCACTGGACTTCTTATTCCAGATCCAATTCATATGTCATATCATATTTATTTTTAGCCATAATGTGCGAAAAAGGAAAGGTATATACTTCATGCAAGTCCCCGTGTCATCAGACCTGTCAGAATCAAGGGGAAGAAAAGGAGGAATATTGTGATGCTACCCAATGTGTCGAAGGCTGCGTATGCCCGGACGGATATATTGAACACGGTAAATGCCGTCTTTGTAGTTGTATGAAATGAAATAGTTTTATTAGAATTTTGATCGATTTAGCATTCTGAAATTTTGTTGTTCTATTAATCAACATGACGTCATGATATATAAATAATATGTGCACACAAACAACGCAAGCTACAAATTGCTTGACTGTATCAGTAAGATAAATTTATACAAGGTACAAATTTGAAGGATAATATCTAAATAATAATGACTTCCATATGTTTGCTGTCTTAATATTAAATAAACTTTATACGGATCGATGAACACAATATTAACTTTTATGCTTATTAACTTATTACTACAGTAAAACTCGCTTAATACGAACTCGAAGGGACCGAGTAGAACTCGCTTAATACGAACTCGAAGGGACCGAGATAAAACTTCGAGTTATCCGAGTGTTCGAATTAAGCGAGTTCTCATGTCTACTGACGATGTATTCAAATTCCATATTTCGTGATCATGTGCAAGACTTTGTGAATTTATATGAAAATACAAACTTCAGAAATGAATACCTGTTTATACTGTATTAAAAATAATTATAATAATACTATCTTTTATTAAACCAGAGTAACATTATTATAAAAGTCCTATTTGCACTATGGCCCTGCGTTAATATATATACAGCCATCACAGACAAAAAAAATTAACAAAGAAAATACCTCGGTTAAATATTTATACATATTTACATCAAAATGCAAATATGGTTGCTTCCTTAAATATGAATGTATGTATGTAAGGTAATAAACTATAAAACTACATATAAGACTAAAATACATGTAACAGTTATTATATTTTAGTCCTTATCTTTTAATTGATATTCAAGTTAAACGTCAATGAAAAGCAATGCTCCCTTTATTGATCTTCCAGAGGACAGTTGCATCCCTGCCGATGAATGTCCATGCATTTATAATAACGTTCCACACGAGCCTAATTCTGTTATTACAAAAGACTGCCAAACATGGTAAGTTTGTTTAAAAAAGTGCAAATGGACGAGGAAATGAATGAACCCATGAAGTAAAATGTTGTTTTTTTGTGATACAATGGCATCATGATATTATGTTACAGTTCGTTAATTAATAATATTCAGTTCATTGGGTCATCCTCGTTATAATATTTAGTTCATTGAACTGACCAGGACATAATTGGTATTTCTCTTGGCTATCGTCTTACAATTTTATATTGATTCGGAATATAGAAAATTAGAATGAGACAAAAACAATAATTGCTTTCTTAATGTGATTCCAACGTACAGTTGCACTACATTTCGTTAAAGATGGGCTCCGGCGTAAGTTGCGTTCAAAAACACTTACCGGAAAAGAAATACGGATACTGCTATTTTCAACAATGCCTAAGGTTATAACCTTAATACAACAATTACTAAGTTATTCGAAGTATTTAATATATATATAATTATCTTTGGTTTATTTGTCACCCACAAATAAATACAAGGCTATGTGTACGAGATGTGCAAACGATTACCGATCAGGCTAGCATACGCAGCTGTGCATTCACGTTGGTCTGTAACTTGGTAGGTGGTGGGATATTTACTATATCAACCATACGAGCGATACAGGCCCTCTAGATATGTGCCTCTAGGTTCTATACATCTTCTCTTTTACGACCTTGTGTGTCTCGCCATCTTTTTATATCTAGGTATTTTTCTATTTTAACCGTCCTTAGCTTTTCAAGGTTCATATACCTGTTCTATTACAGCTTTCTTGACTGCATGTATTGCTTTTTTACAAAAACTTAATATTTTCTATAATCAATAAAGACATATGATAAAAATAGACGCCTGCTTTACATTACCGGCCGTATATACATGCACATATACTTAAAGAAAAAATAATTACACTAGACTATTCGTTAGCTGTAAATGTAGTTAGTTAGTAAATTAGCTAACGGCTGTCTTATTTTAGAATTTGTCTTTCCGATGGTTCATATGAGCAGACACGTACAATTGTAGATGTACATATTCGGATACAGGGATTATAAAATTATATTATATTATATTATAAATATATATTAATATATTATTATATAATTACTGCCTATGGCAAATTGTATATGTAGCGTTTCTCCAAAATATGATAGCACTTAGGCTATGACGAGACGCTATTGTATATCGTAAGTCCGTGATGGGAGGTGACTACGGCAGGGAAAACTATAGTCCGCTAAACCTGCCTATATTATTAGGCTTTTTTTAAAAAAAATTTTTTGCCTAATATATATTATATAATATATATTAGGCAAAAAAAAATAAAATAAAAAAAATCCTAGTAATATAGACAGGTTTAGCGGACTAGGAAAACTAGAAAACATCACTTTAAAGTTCACATAATTTATTCACATAAACATTCACGTAACATAGTTTACAATAAATCCATTAGGAACACACACACTGGTAACTGTTTCACTTAAGTTCACTGCTAGGTGATATCCATATTTGCAAAGTATTCAGTACATCCCAAATGCAAGTATAAATCCCATAGTCACAAACACGCTAAAAATGATAGAGTAATCCGTTTTATATCACATCACTGATACATGTAGGAAATATCCGTACAGTACACCCCAAGTATAAATCCCATAGTCACAAACGCACTAAGTGTAGTAAAGTAATCCGAATTAAAATAACTGATTCTGAGATGCTTGGAGTAAGTCCCAACATTCCATGTAACCTGCCGTTTCTTTGATTGATTGATTGATTGATGGGGCATAACGTCCTTGTTCCGGTTATAACCGAGCCTAAGACACTACCTGCCGTTTCGCCACGTGCATCCCCTTTTATACCACTTTCATACTGTCCTCTAATTGGCTAAAACCTCACTTCTCCGACCTTCATTCTCACGTTCATTGGCTGAATCTTACTATGATTACGTATTTCTACATACTTTCATTCCCCCTCCCAACCTAACTCTAATTGGCTGGCCGGAGTGACCACTACCTAAATTAAGCTCTCTGTTACCATTATTACGAACACCTTATGCAACCTGTCCATCAAACTGGACCCTAATACACAGCCCTAGTCGTAATCGACTCCTTATATGGAGAACGGAATGCGGTGCCCTAGCTCCCTACGTTTACGTAATGACCCCAGATGGGCACGTGCACGTGGCCACCTGGTCCCTAACTGTCCAATGTATGTATATATACACTATACGTACTGCACATATATAAACTAAAACCATCAACTTAATAGTATAAAACTGTTATTTTACAATACAAATTAACTTTAACTTTAACAATTAATAAAACCTAAGCGTGACATTCCACGCAACATATATTATAAATAAGAATTACGTTTCTCCGCAGGATATACTACTTTCTGATGCAATATTATCGCATTACACACACAATTCCGTTCACATTATTCTTGCATTTTATCATCTTCCCTTCTTGGCCTCAAGTCTGACATTTATAGGATCATAGAATAGTCATGCCATTTGGAGATTGTCAACTTGAAATTAATATAGTACGTGTAAAAGATATTGAATTGTAATAAAATTCTCTATTTTTATTCCCTAAGAGTAAAAACGTTCACAATATATTTCTTCTATCAAACCTGCAAACATCACCTTGTTGACCCTATTTTCTCTTATTGATATTTGACTGGACAGGAATTAACACATGACATTCCTAAATATTTACTAATGGTATGTAAATGCCGATGAACCAGTTCATCGTTTCGGGTTCCGATGGAGATAACATAAACTTTAGAGTAATACAGCAAAAGGTCAAACCATTTTTATTGATTTTCATCTAATTAACCCATAAGAAATGAACATCGTAATACATTTTCCCATTCCATTGTTGAAAAAATAACTAATTTAGGCAGGAGCCCATCTTTAGAATATTTAATATCCTGTGAAATTGAAAGTATTCAATTTATTATAAGGTTTCAACAAGTTGAATTAAAAAACGTAAAGATATAAAGAATATTGTTTTTTTCTTGTGTTGTTAATATTTGATATATATATATATATATATATATGTATGTTTTATGCCATAGTTTGTGCCTTTGTCATCATCGTACATTGTTCTTTTTGTAATTCGTATTTTCAATTATATTTATCCTCTCATTTTCATTTTGGCGTTTGATTGTATATTTTTTTACGAATACATATGTAGTATATACATACATAAGACTGTGATATGTCATAAACTAGTTCGTTCATGAGGACTGTATTATCAATGTGTCAGACATTTGCCATATGATAAATGCCCACGTTAAAATTATGGCAATTGACACACATTGAAACAACGGTCGTGTATCGATCAATAAACGCTTTAAGAGATTCCATCGAAAACCTGCTTTAGTCATAAGCCTGATTGTATTTAGCTTGAAATTAACAATTTATATAAGATAGTGGTATACATACATATATTTATTGATCAATACACGCTTTAAAAGTTCCTACGAAAACTTAATTTCTACAAATGAAGATAAAAATAGTAACATTAAAAGACCAGTTGCTTAAATCATATGCCAGACTGCATTGTGCTTGTACTTAAAAATTAAAATAATTCTATTTTCGTGAAATATTTAGTACATGCACCAAGGGAGACTTCGTATGTACTGGCCAGCAGTGTAAACCACACAATTGTTCAGAATTTGAGTTTAGCTGTAACAACGGAAAGGACTGTATCGACAACATGTACCACTGCGACCAAGTAATGGATTGTCGTGATGGATCCGACGAACTTGCCTGTGGTATGAGAATGTTTGAATGATTGTTATCGCCTAATTGATAATGTAATTAATTACTTAATATGCTGAAACATATTTTGATTAAATCTGGGTTAAAGCTTTGTTTGTTTTTAGGCTTTCACTCGGATAATCCTGTTTTCCACAACCCTTAACAATCTTTAGTGCACAAATTGACTCGGATAACATCGTGTTTTATCAATTAGATTCAATCTCATTTTGAATTCATAAGGGCTTTAATCCCGATGTCATCACCACGATTATTTTTGTGGATTTTTTTGTCATATACCTGACAGCGGCCAATTTCAGTGATTAAGATGTCGAAATGATATGCAACCTACACTTTAATTTTGCCAACATAGATATTTGACCATATTCTCAATTGCTACAGTTCTAAACAAATCTTGTTTTCATATATTTCAAAGTCATATCCAATTATCAAAAGCAGCTCTATCTCACACTTCCTTCTGAATTAAGAAGTATACCAGGTGTAAAATAGTACTGATTATGTGATTAAAATGAATGGCTTAAAACTACTTAAGTTGTTTCGTTTTGGAGAGAAACCCAACCAATGGAGAACCTAATGTGATATTTTTGCTTGGCAACAGTCGGCAAACCTCTTGCTGACCAATGCTGACCAATGCAACATTACATGGGACTGTATGGTGGAAGGAATATCTTGGCCGTGGTGTCCGAATTTGGCTGACTAACACTAAATCTTGTGGACCAACTTAAGTTCAACACTAGGATCGAGATATTCCTGTTCATTTAACGTTGCCATGTAAAATTTTATTATTCCTTTAAAAATCGAATATTGCTTTTATGTGTATTCACATACATTTTTTTCATTAATCAAGAATGTCCACTTGGCCAGTTCAAATGTGACAATGACGTATGCATTGAGGAAACTAAGGTTTGTGATGGTATAAAGGACTGCCTGGACGGGTTGGACGAGTTAGCCTGCCACCGTATGTATCTTAAGTCCAGCACAATTAATATGGATATAACACGCATGATGTTTGACTAAAAGCATCCTAATTATCTCTTTTCCTAATAGACCTAAATAACACTTCATTGTAGTACGGTTCTAACACATTATTTTTTTTCAAAGTAAACCATTCTGTAAAAGTAAAATTGCTTCGTGAATGTTTGAGTCTTAAATTCACTCAGCAATTTGTCATTGATAGGATAATTTATTTTGAAAAAAAAATAATGAGTTTTTTTGCAAATATTTTGTCATAAGTTTGATAAAAACATATCTGTCTTTGTACGTGAGTAGTATTATACCAAAAGCAAAAGTATGTTTAAAAAAAACTGTATATACTTGTATATTACCCCATTTCATATTTTTGTTATTATATTTGGTGAATCCTGAGGATTGCTACAAATGTGTTTTACATACAAAGTCGTATTTAACCGATCGTATAACCTTATGTCGTAGCATATCATTGTTGTCCTTTTATCTTTGTATTTTGAATGCCATCATTGGCATATTTATTTCCTTCTACATTTTGGCTATATAGATCCGTGTGAAGATAGCGGGTATGAACATTTCCAATGCGGAAACGATAACTGTCTGCCGATGTCATTCCGATGTGATGGGGTTGGCGATTGTGACAACGACGAAACTAACTGCACTTGTAAGTTATTGGAATAGATCGAGTTGTCTTGAATACAGATGACGACAACCTACGACAGTAATACTTATTTTTATATGATAATATGGTGCTTACCGGGTGGCTAACATAAAACTGTTTGATTTTACCATTTCAATTCAACATCAAAGTTTATGATAAAAAACATGTTATATTTGGTTCAATTATATGATATTTCTAGCATGAAAGGCTAATAAAATTAAATAAATAAATAGATATCAGACTTTTAAATCAATAAATATGTCAACCATAGTAATTTTTTAATTTGTTATTTATATTTCGATTTATATTGTAGTGATAAAACTATTGTTTTACAGACACCGGGCCATGTGATCATGTTGCACATTTTAGATGTGGACAAACTGGACAATGCTTGCCAGCTACTCTCAAATGCGATTCCCACGACGATTGTGGTGATGGGTCGGATGAACCACCTAGTTGTCGTAAATATTGTTATAAATCTGTTTTCTCTTGTCACAGAATTCAAAATATCTTTTAACTAAATTTTCCAAAATAACTCCAATAATCTACATTGCACCTGAACTAACAAAAAATAATAATTATGGATATTTATGTAATCCTGGTCAATACTAGTACTCCCCTAGAGAACTTATAATTTAGCTCGATCGTTAGAGCGTCAGACAAGTATTTCGAGGGTCACGAGTTCGATCCCTGGCAGAGGCAGGTATTACATAAATTGTTAATTCTGCACCATGTGACACAAGCACTTTTTCTTTCATTCATGTCTAGAAAATGTTTTCTTTAGGGTATTCGAAGTTATGATATATTTTTGATTCGTGTTTTGATTGTATAGAGTTTTGTGGTGATATAGAGTCAACACAATGATTATTGAGCCGTGTTGATTAGTCATTTGCTATTTCTGAACCTATAGAACCAGTAACATCTACCAGCGGGACGTCAACAACAGCTATAACAACAACAGGTAAATAATTTTAGATAATAAATATTATATTGGTTATGGATGTATGCATAAGTAAGAATAGTATTCTCAGTAATATGTTTATAAATATATGGTACGAATTAATTAAAATCGTACATGAACTGTCTGAATATTAACATGTGCATTTTTGTGTTTGCATGTTTAGAAAAAAAAACTTTGGAGTATACAAGTAAATGATATTGTTTATAGTTTTTTTTATTTGTGATGTGATAGCATAGCGTTTTGTGGTGACATAGAGTCAACACAATGATTATTGAGCCGTACTGATTAGTCTTTTGCTATTTCTGAACCTATAGAACCAATAACATCTACCAGCGGGACGTCAACAACAGCTTTAACAACAACAGGTAAATAATTTTAGATAATAAATACTCTGATGCCAACATATTAAGACAGAATCCATTGAAGAAATATAATTTACCACAAAGATATTACTAGCGGTTGTTGATGAAATGGTTTATTGTCAAATAATAGAAAGAATACTAATTTTCAGTTATTCAGCAAATAGATAACATAGCAGTATCTTTAAGAAATTAATGTGAAAAATGTGATACATAACCAGACATCAAACTTATCTGTAGATCCATTAGGGTACTAAAATCACTATCAAATCTCACCATCTCGTGTCATTTTGGACATGATAATCAATGAAAACATTTTTTTTTCAAATCACTGAAATCAGTAATAGTCAAACTATAGTTAAACCTAGTGTTGAAAAGACGACATCTGACAGTCCTGCATGACGACAACCATAAATGAGTGTTGGGGGAATTTATTTGCGCCTAACGTCAATATCTGACATCATGAAATCTTTATAATATGAAATGTCTCTTGTGTAGTCGCTTATACTATGCAGCATTGATAGTTTTCAAAACCCCCCTACAATAAATTCGCTGCGTTATCTATTAACCACATACGCGAAAAAAGTTTAATAACGATGTACATGATAAAACTTAAGAAGTATTTAGAATAAGATTGTTATGTTTGCGTACTATTTAATGCGGCGCATTGATATTTGACCGACATAAGCTTTTATTGATAAGGCCCGAATCGCAACTGATAAGTTAAAAAAAGTTTAATAACGATGTACATGATAAAACTTAAGAAGTATTTAGAATAAGATTGTTATGTTTGCGTACTATTTAATGCGGTGCATTGATATTTGACCGACATAAGCTTTTATTGATAAGGCCCGAATCGCAACTGATAAGTTAATTGATCATTTGTAGTAAAATCGTAAAGGGGCTAGCGAGAGGACCATAGGTAAATATCAGTCATATGATAAATAGAATTTGTCATTCGTTTCACTTTGCGATAGGCTCGCAGAAAATGAAAAATATAAAACGAGTATCCTAAATTTATTATGAATGGACACTTACGGCAAACACTCCATATGAGAGATTGTTTACAAAATGGATATCTTATGTGAAAGAAGTTTACCAATATGTTATATTACCATGTTAGAATTACAAATGACACCCTGTTAAATCAAATGTATTTTTTATTTGTTTTTTTTTTTTTTTTTTTTTTTTTTTTTTTTTTTTGCAATTTTTTCTTTCATTCATTTGAGAAATGGAATCAGTAATTTTCCAAGTAATTTTCTTTGGTTTAACAGAGTTACCTACTACCAGCACACCAGTTACCATAACGACCACAGAAATTCCCACACCCCTCTGTCCAAAGGAAAATGTGATGAATGATACCAAGGTTACCGAATATTTGAAAGAAGATTCAGTACTAATCACTGTAGAAGATAGTCAAGGAAAAACGAACACTACGTCTACAACATTTGACAAAATTGACGATCTGCCATCACTTGTAGAGGAGCAAAATGTCCCTGTGAAAAAAATTACAATCAGACTGGATCTTACAGACCTAGATGACAATCAGGCTGCCTTCTTCAAAGAAGAACCAGTTCCGACAATCTTTGTGCAATATATCGTGCCAAGAGATGAACCTAATCCAGAAGATGTTCTGACGGTCAATGTTACTGATGATGACGGAAATACAAAGGTGAATATTCTATAAAAGGACAGTATTTTAATAAAGACATTTATGTGGAAAAGATTCTGAATTATATTGATGTATTAATGACAATGTTTCAGGAATACAAATCGTATCATAACGCAACCAATGAAGACTCAAACATACCCTTCTTTGGAATATTTCTTTCTCAGGATTATCCCAGAATTCTTTTCGATTGCAGTCAAAATTTCAAAACAATTAAAACATATCAAGGAAATAAACAATGGTAATTAAAGTAAAATTCAAAAATTCAAAAACTATCGACCTAAAATTACGAAAGTATTAAATGATGATTCTTATGTTATCATTTATTTAGAAGAGATGTGATTTGTTTGAAACCATAGACACAACTTTTCGTTGGAAATTTCCAAAAGTATTTCATTCAAATGATATGATCAGTAATGACTAATATCTTGATTTCTTTCTCATATCAATGTGTGTCGAGTTTATTTGTCATTGATAGAACAGAATGTCAGTCGATATAATTTGTTTAACATCAAAATAGACATAACCGTATTTATAACACAAGATTGAATATCTTCATATTAACATGAACATTCCATGTCATTGTCTCCAAAGTCCGTGGATTTCATCCTGACAAATGACGACGAGGACACACTAATAACAGCGGTTGTCGATATAGTAGATGTCAACAGTTTACTTATTGTCATCAAACCGACAACATCATCGCAAACGACCACCTCCCCAAGTGAACAGCCTAGCAATGTTGGCGCATTGGTTGTGGATGTATGCATAAGTAAGAATAGTATTCTCAGTCATATGTATATATATATGGTACAAATTAAATAGAATCGTACAAGTACTGTCTGAATATTAACATGTGCATTTTTGTGTTTGCATGTTTAAAAAAAAACTTTGGAGTATACGAGTAAATGATATTGTTTATAGCTTTTTTTATTTGTGATGTGATAGTATAGCGTTTTGTGGTGACATAGAGTCAACACAATGATTATTGAGCCGTACTGATTAGTCTTTTGCTATTTCTGAACCTATAGAACCAGTAACATCTACCAGCGGGACGTCAACAACAGCTTTAACAACAACAGGTAAATAATTTTAGATAATAAATACTCTGATGCCAACATATTAAGACAGAATCCATTGAAGAAATATAATTTACGACAAAGATATTACTAGCGATTGTTGATGAAATGGTTTATTGTCAAATAATAGAAAGAATACTAATTTTCAGTTATTCAGCAAATAGATTACATAGCAGTATCTTTAAGAAATTAATGTGAAAAATGTGATACATAACCAGACATCAAACTTATCTATAGATCCATTAGGGTACGTAAAATCACTATCAAATCTCACCATCTCGTGTCATTTTGGACATGATAATCAATGAAAACATTTTTTTTCAAATCACTGAAATCAGTAATAGTCAAACTATAGTTAAACCTAGTGTTGAAAAGACGACATCTGACAGTCCTGCATGACGACAACCATAAATGAGTGTTGGGGGAATTTATTCGCGCCTAACGTCAATATCTGACATCATGAAATCGTTATAATATGAAATGTCTCTTGTGTAGTCGCTTATACTATGCAGCATTGGTAGTTTTCAAAACCCCCCCTACAATAAATTCGCTGCGTTATCTATTAACCATATACGCGAAAAAGTTTAATAACGATGTACATGATAAAACTTAAGAAGTATTTAGAATAAGATTGTTATGTTTGCGTACTATTTAATGCGGCGCATTGGTATTTGACCGACATAAGCTTTTATTGATAAGGCCCGAATCGCAACTGATAAGTTAATTGATCATTTGTAGTAAAATCGTAAAGGGGCTAGGAAGAGGACCATAGGTAAATATCAGTCATATGATAAATAGAATTTGTCATTCGTTTCACTTTGCGATAGGCTCGCAGAAAATGAAAAATATAAAACGTGTATCCTAAATTTATTATGAATGGACACTCACGGCAAACACTCCATATGAGAGATTGTTTACAAAATGGATATCTTATGTGAAAGAAGTTTACCAATATGTTATATTACCCTGTTAGAATTACAAATGACACCCTGTTAAATCAAATGTATTTTTTATTTGTTTTTTGTTTTTATTTTTTTTTTTGCAATTTTTTCTTTCATTCATTCGAGAAATGGAATCAGTAATTTTCCAAGTAATTTTCTTTGGTTTAACAGAGTTACCTACTACCAGCACACCAGTTACCATAACGACCACAGAAATTCCCACACCCCTCTGTCCAAAGGAAAATGTGATGAATGATACCAAGGTTACCGAATATTTGAAAGAAGATTCAGTACTAATCACTGTAGAAGATAGTCAAGGAAAAACGAACACTACGTCTACAACATTTGACAAAATTGACGATCTGCCATCACTTGTAGAGGAGCAAAATGTCCCTGTGAAAAAAATTACAATCAGACTGGATCTTACAGACCTAGATGACAATCAGGCTGCCTTCTTCAAAGAAGAACCAGTTCCGACAATCTTTGTGCAATATATCGTGCCAAGAGATGAACCTAATCCAGAAGATGTTCTGACGGTCAATGTTACTGATGATGACGGAAATACAAAGGTGAATATTCTATAAAAGGACAGTATTTTAATAAAGACATTTATGTGGAAAAGATTCTGAATTATATTGATGTATTAATGACAATGTTTCAGGAATACAAATCGTATCATAACGCAACCAATGAAGACTCAAACATACCCTTCTTTGGAATATTCCTTTCTCAGGATTATCCCAGAATTCTTTTCGATTGCAGTCAAAATTTCAAAACAATTAAAACATATCAAGGAAATAAACAATGGTAATTAAAGTAAAATTCAAAAATTCAAAAACTATCGACCTAAAATTACGAAAGTATTAAATGATGATTCTTATGTTATCATTTATTTAGAAGAGATGTGATTTGTTTGAAACCATAGACACAACTTTTCGTTGGAAATTTCCAAAAGTATTTCATTCAAATGATATGATCAGTAATGACTAATATCTTGATTTCTTTCTCATATCAATGTGTGTCGAGTTTATTTGTCATTGATAGAACAGAATGTCAGTCGATATAATTTGTTTAACATCATAATAGACATAACCGTATTTATAACACAAGATTGAATATCTTCATATTAACATGAACATTCCATGTCATTGTCTCCAAAGTCCGTGGATTTCATCCTGACAAATGACGACGAGGACACACTAATAACAGCGGTTGTCGATATAGTAGATGTCAACAGTTTACTTATTGTCATCAAACCGACAACATCATCGCAAACGACCACCTCCCCAAGTGAACAGCCTAGCAATGTTGGCGCATTGGTTGTGGATGTATGCATAAGTAAGAATAGTATTCTCAGTCATATGTATATATATATATGGTACAAATTAAATAGAATCGTACAAGTACTGTCTGAATATTAACATGTGCATTTTTGTGTTTGCATGTTTTAAAAAAAACTTTGGAGTATACGAGTAAATGATATTGTTTATAGTTTTTTTTTATTTGTGATGTGATAGTATAGCGTTTTGTGGTGACATAGAGTCAACAAAATGATTATTGAGCCGTACTGATTAGTCTTTTGCTATTTCTGAACCTATAGAACCAGTAACATCTACCAGCGGGACGTCAACAACAGCTTTAACAACAACAGGTAAATAATTTTAGATAATAAATACTCTGATGCCAACATATTAAGACAGAATCCATTGAAGAAATATAATTTACCACAAAGATATTACTAGCGGTTGTTGATGAAATGGTTTATTGTCAAATAATAGAAAGAATACTAATTTTCAGTTATTCAGCAAATAGATTACATAGCAGTATCTTTAAGAAATTAATGTGAAAAATGTGATACATAACCAGACATCAAACTTATTTGTAGATCCATTAGGGTACGTAAAATCACTATCAAATCTCACCATCTCGTGTCATTTTGGACATGATAATCAATGAAAACATTTTTTTTCAAATCACTGAAATCAGTAATAGTCAAACTATAGTTAAACCTAGTGTTGAAAAGACGACATCTGACAGTCCTGCATGACGACAACCATAAATGAGTGTTGGGGGAATTTATTCGCGCCTAACGTCAATATCTGACATCATGAAATCGTTATAATATGAAATGTCTCTTGTGTAGTCGCTTATACTATGCAGCATTGATAGTTTTCAAAACCCCCCTACAATAAATTCGCTGCGTTATCTATTAACCATATACGCGAAAAAGTTTAATAACGATGTACATGATAAAACTTAAGAAGTATTTAGAATAAGATTGTTATGTTTGCGTACTATTTAATGCGGCGCATTGATATTTGACCGACATAAGCTTTTATTGATAAGGCCCGAATCGCAACTGATAAGTTAATTGATCATTTGTAGTAAAATCGTAAAGGGGCTAGGGAGAGGACCATAGGTAAATATCAGTCATATGATAAATAGAATTTGTCATTCGTTTCACTTTGCGATAGGCTCGCAGAAAATGAAAAATATAAAACGAGTATCCTAAATTTATTATGAATGGACACTCACGGCAAACACTCCATATGAGAGATTGTTTACAAAATGGATATCTTATGTGAAAGAAGTTTACCAATATGTTATATTACCCTGTTAGAATTACAAATGACACCCTGTTAAATCAAATGTATTTTTTATTTGTTTTTTGTTTTTATTTTTTTTTTTGCAATTTTTTCTTTCATTCATTCGAGAAATGGAATCAGTAATTTTCCAAGTAATTTTCTTTGGTTTAACAGAGTTACCTACTACCAGCACACCAGTTACCATAACGACCACAGAAATTCCCACACCCCTCTGTCCAAAGGAAAATGTGATGAATGATACCAAGGTTACCGAATATTTGAAAGAAGATTCAGTACTAATCACTGTAGAAGATAGTCAAGGAAAAACGAACACTACGTCTACAACATTTGACAAAATTGACGATCTGCCATCACTTGTAGAGGAGCAAAATGTCCCTGTGAAAAAAATTACAATCAGACTGGATCTTACAGACCTAGATGACAATCAGGCTGCCTTCTTCAAAGAAGAACCAGTTCCGACAATCTTTGTGCAATATATCGTGCCAAGAGATGAACCTAATCCAGAAGATGTTCTGACGGTCAATGTTACTGATGATGACGGAAATACAAAGGTGAATATTCTATAAAAGGACAGTATTTTAATAAAGACATTTATATGGAAAAGATTCTGAATTATATTGATGTATTAATGACAATGTTTCAGGAATACAAATCGTATCATAACGCAACCAATGAAGACTCAAACATACCCTTCTTTGGAATATTCCTTTCTCAGGATTATCCCAGAATTCTTTTCGATTGCAGTCAAAATTTCAAAACAATTAAAACATATCAAGGAAATAAACAATGGTAATTAAAGTAAAATTCAAAAATTCAAAAACTATCGACCTAAAATTACGAAAGTATTAAATGATGATTCTTATGTTATCATTTATTTAGAAGAGATGTGATTTGTTTGAAACCATAGACACAACTTTTCGTTGGAAATTTCCAAAAGTATTTCATTCAAATGATATGATCAGTAATGACTAATATCTTGATTTCTTTCTCATATCAATGTGTGTCGAGTTTATTTGTCATTGATAGAACAGAATGTCAGTCGATATAATTTGTTTAACATCATAATAGACATAACCGTATTTATAACACAAGATTGAATATCTTCATATTAACATGAACATTCCATGTCATTGTCTCCAAAGTCCGTGGATTTCATCCTGACAAATGACGACGAGGACACACTAATAACAGCGGTTGTCGATATAGTAGATGTCAACAGTTTACTTATTGTCATCAAACCGACAACATCATCGCAAACGACCACCTCCCCAAGTGAACAGCCTAGCAATGTTGGCGCATTGGTTGTGGATGTATGCATAAGTAAGAATAGTATTCTCAGTCATATGTATATATATATATGGTACAAATTAAATAGAATCGTACAAGTACTGTCTGAATATTAACATGTGCATTTTTGTGTTTGCATGTTTAAAAAAAACTTTGGAGTATACGAGTAAATGATATTGTTTATAGTTTTTTTTATTTGTGATGTGATAGTATAGCGTTTTGTGGTGACATAGAGTCAACACAATGATTATTGAGCCGTACTGATTAGTCTTTTGCTATTTCTGAACCTATAGAACCAGTAACATCTACCAGCGGGACGTCAACAACAGCTTTAACAACAACAGGTAAATAATTTTAGATAATAAATACTCTGATGCCAACATATTAAGACAGAATCCATTGAAGAAATATAATTTACCACAAAGATATTACTAGCGGTTGTTGATGAAATGGTTTATTGTCAAATAATAGAAAGAATACTAATTTTCAGTTATTCAGCAAATAGATTACATAGCAGTATCTTTAAGAAATTAATGTGAAAAATGTGATACATAACCAGACATCAAACTTATTTGTAGATCCATTAGGGTACGTAAAATCACTATCAAATCTCACCATCTCGTGTCATTTTGGACATGATAATCAATGAAAACATTTTTTTTCAAATCACTGAAATCAGTAATAGTCAAACTATAGTTAAACCTAGTGTTGAAAAGACGACATCTGACAGTCCTGCATGACGACAACCATAAATGAGTGTTGGGGGAATTTATTCGCGCCTAACGTCAATATCTGACATCATGAAATCGTTATAATATGAAATGTCTCTTGTGTAGTCGCTTATACTATGCAGCATTGATAGTTTTCAAAACCCCCCTACAATAAATTCGCTGCGTTATCTATTAACCATATACGCGAAAAAGTTTAATAACGATGTACATGATAAAACTTAAGAAGTATTTAGAATAAGATTGTTATGTTTGCGTACTATTTAATGCGGCGCATTGATATTTGACCGACATAAGTTTTTATTGATAAGGCCCGAATCGCAACTGATAAGTTAATTGATCATTTGTAGTAAAATCGTAAAGGGGCTAGGGAGAGGACCATAGGTAAATATCAGTCATATGATAAATAGAATTTGTCATTCGTTTCACTTTGCGATAGGCTCGCAGAAAATGAAAAATATAAAACGAGTATCCTAAATTTATTATGAATGGACACTCACGGCAAACACTCCATATGAGAGATTGTTTACAAAATGGATATCTTATGTGAAAGAAGTTTACCAATATGTTATATTACCCTGTTAGAATTACAAATGACACCCTGTTAAATCAAATGTATTTTTTATTTGTTTTTTGTTTTTATTTTTTTTTTTTTGCAATTTTTTCTTTCATTCATTCGAGAAATGGAATCAGTAATTTTCCAAGTAATTTTCTTTGGTTTAACAGAGTTACCTACTACCAGCACACCAGTTACCATAACGACCACAGAAATTCCCACACCCCTCTGTCCAAAGGAAAATGTGATGAATGATACCAAGGTTACCGAATATTTGAAAGAAGATTCAGTACTAATCACTGTAGAAGATAGTCAAGGAAAAACGAACACTACGTCTACAACATTTGACAAAATTGACGATCTGCCATCACTTGTAGAGGAGCAAAATGTCCCTGTGAAAAAAATTACAATCAGACTGGATCTTACAGACCTAGATGACAATCAGGCTGCCTTCTTCAAAGAAGAACCAGTTCCGACAATCTTTGTGCAATATATCGTGCCAAGAGATGAACCTAATCCAGAAGATGTTCTGACGGTCAATGTTACTGATGATGACGGAAATACAAAGGTGAATATTCTATAAAAGGACAGTATTTTAATAAAGACATTTATATGGAAAAGATTCTGAATTATATTGATGTATTAATGACAATGTTTCAGGAATACAAATCGTATCATAACGCAACCAATGAAGACTCAAACATACCCTTCTTTGGAATATTCCTTTCTCAGGATTATCCCAGAATTCTTTTCATTTGCAGTCAAAATTTCAAAACAATTAAAACATATCAAGGAAATAAACAATGGTAATTAAAGTAAAATTCAAAAATTCAAAAACTATCGACCTAAAACTACGAAAGTATTAAATGATGATTCTTATGTTATCATTTATTTAGAAGAGATGTGATTTGTTTGAAACCATAGACACAACTTTTCGTTGGAAATTTCCAAAAGTATTTCATTCAAATGATATGATCAGTAATGACTAATATCTTGATTTCTTTCTCATATCAATGTGTGTCGAGTTTATTTGTCATTGATAGAACAGAATGTCAGTCGATATAATTTGTTTAACATCATAATAGACATAACCGTATTTATAACACAAGATTGAATATCTTCATATTAACATGAACATTCCATGTCATTGTCTCCAAAGTCCGTGGATTTCATCCTGACAAATGACGACGAGGACACACTAATAACAGCGGTTGTCGATATAGTAGATGTCAACAGTTTACTTATTGTCATCAAACCGACAACATCATCGCAAACGACCACCTCCCCAAGTGAACAGCCTAGCAATGTTGGCGCATTGGTTGTGGATGTATGCATAAGTAAGAATAGTATTCTCAGTCATATGTATATATATATATGGTACAAATTAAATAGAATCGTACAAGTACTGTCTGAATATTAACATGTGCATTTTTGTGTTTGCATGTTTAAAAAAAACTTTGGAGTATACGAGTAAATGATATTGTTTATAGTTTTTTTTTATTTGTGATGTGATAGTATAGCGTTTTGTGGTGACATAGAGTCAACACAATGATTATTGAGCCGTACTGATTAGTCTTTTGCTATTTCTGAACCTATAGAACCAGTAACATCTACCAGCGGGACGTCAACAACAGCTTTAACAACAACAGGTAAATAATTTTAGATAATAAATACTCTGATGCCAACATATTAAGACAGAATCCATTGAAGAAATATAATTTACCACAAAGATATTACTAGCGGTTGTTGATGAAATGGTTTATTGTCAAATAATAGAAAGAATACTAATTTTCAGTTATTCAGCAAATCGATTACATAGCAGTGTCTTTAAGAAATTAATGTGAAAAATGTGATACATAACCAGACATCAAACTTATCTGTAGATCCATTAGGGTACGTAAAATCACTATCAAATCTCACCATCTCGTGTCATTTTGGACATGATAATCAATGAAAACATTTTTTTTTCAAATCACTGAAATCAGTAATAGTCAAACTATAGTTAAACCTAGTGTTGTTGAAAAGACGACATCTGACAGTCCTGCATGCCGACAACCATAAATGAGTGTTGGGGGAATTTATCCGCGCCTAACGTCAATCTCTGACATCATGAAATCGTTATAATATGAAATGTCTCTTGTGTAGTCGCTTATACTATGCAGCATTGATAGTTTTCAAAACCCCCCTACAATAAATTCGCTGCGTTATCTATTAACCATATACGCGAAAAAGTTTAATAACGATGTACATGATAAAACTTAAGAAGTATTTAGAATAAGCATGATGTTATGTTTGCGTACATGTAAACTATTTAATGCGGCGCATTGATATTTGACCGACATAAGCTTTTATTGATAAGGCCCGAATCGCAACTGATAAGTTAATTGATCATTTGTAGTAAAATCGTAAAGGGGCTAGGGAGAGGACCATAGGTAAATATCAGTCATATGATAAATAGAATTTGTCATTCGTTTCACTTTGCGATAGGCTCGCAGAAAATGAAAATATTAAAACGAGTATCCTAAATTTATTATGAATGGACACTCACGGCAAACACTCCATATGAGAGATTGTTTACAAAATGGATATCTTATGTGAAAGAAGTTTACCAATATGTTATATTACCCTGTTAGAATTACAAATGACACCCTGTTAAATCAAATGTATTTTTTATTTGTTTTTTGTTTTTATTTTTTTTTTTTGCAATTTTTTCTTTCATTCATTCGAGAAATGGAATCAGTAATTTTCCAAGTAATTTTCTTTGGTTTAACAGAGTTACCTACTACCAGCACACCAGTTACCATAACGACCACAGAAATTCCCACACCCCTCTGTCCAAAGGAAAATGTGATGAATGATACCAAGGTTACCGAATATTTGAAAGAAGATTCAGTACTAATCACTGTAGAAGATAGTCAAGGAAAAACGAACACTACGTCTACAACATTTGACAAAATTGACGATCTGCCATCACTTGTAGAGGAGCAAAATGTCCCTGTGAAAAAAATTACAATCAGACTGGATCTTACAGACCTAGATGACAATCAGGCTGCCTTCTTCAAAGAAGAACCAGTTCCGACAATCTTTGTGCAATATATCGTGCCAAGAGATGAACCTAATCCAGAAGATGTTCTGACGGTCAATGTTACTGATGATGACGGAAATACAAAGGTGAATATTCTATAAAAGGACAGTATTTTAATAAAGACATTTATGTGGAAAAGATTCTGAATTATATTGATGTATTAATGACAATGTTTCAGGAATACAAATCGTATCATAACGCAACCAATGAAGACTCAAACATACCCTTCTTTGGAATATTCCTTTCTCAGGATTATCCCAGAATTCTTTTCGATTGCAGTCAAAATTTCAAAACAATTAAAACATATCAAGGAAATAAACAATGGTAATTAAAGTAAAATTCAAAAATTCAAAAACTATCGACCTAAAACTACGAAAGTATTAAATGATGATTCTTATGTTATCATTTATTTAGAAGAGATGTGATTTGTTTGAAACCATAGACACAACTTTTCGTTGGAAATTTCCAAAAGTATATTTCATTCAAATGATATGATCAGTAATGACTAATATCTTGATTTCTTTCTCATATCAATGTGTGTCGAGTTTATTTGTCATTGATAGAACAGAATGTCAGTCGATATAATTTGTTTAACATCATAATAGACATAACCGTATTTATAACACAAGATTGAATATCTTCATATTAACATGAACATTCCATGTCATTGTCTCCAAAGTCCGTGGATTTCATCCTGACAAATGACGACGAGGACACACTAATAACAGCGGTTGTCGATATAGTAGATGTCAACAGTTTACTTATTGTCATCAAACCGACAACATCATCGCAAAACGACCACCTCCCCAAGTGAACAGCCTAGCAATGTTGGCGCATTGGTTGTGGATGTATGCATAAGTAAGAATAGTATTCTCAGTCATATGTATATATATATATGGTACAAATTAAATAGAATCGTACAAGTACTGTCTGAATATTAACAAGTGCATTTTTGTGTTTGCATGTTTAAAAAAAACTTTGGAGTATACGAGTAAACGATATTGTTTATAGTTTTTTTTTTTTATTTGTGATGTGATAGTATAGCGTTTTGTGGTGACATAGAGTCAACAAAATGATTATTGAGCCGTACTGATTAGTCTTTTGCTATTTCTGAACCTATAGAACCAGTAACATCTACCAGCGGGACGTCAACAACAGCTTTAACAACAACAGGTAAATAATTTTAGATAATAAATACTCTGATGCCAACATATTAAGACAGAATCCATTGAAGAAATATAATTTACCACAAAGATATTACTAGCGGTTGTTGATGAAATGGTTTATTGTCAAATAATAGAAAGAATACTAATTTTCAGTTATTCAGCAAATAGATTACATAGCAGTATCTTTAAGAAATTAATGTGAAAAATGTGATACATAACCAGACATCAAACTTATCTGTAGATCCATTAGGGTACGTAAAATCACTATCAAATCTCACCATCTCGTGTCATTTTGGACATGATAATCAATGAAAACATTTTTTTTTCAAATCACTGAAATCAGTAATAGTCAAACTATAGTTAAACCTAGTGTTGAAAAGACGACATCTGACAGTCCTGCATGACGACAACCATAAATGAGTGTTGGGGGAATTTATTCGCGCCTAACGTCAATATCTGACATCATGAAATCGTTATAATATGAAATGTCTCTTGTGTAGTCGCTTATACTATGCAGCATTGATAGTTTTCAAAACCCCCCTACAATAAATTCGCTGCGTTATCTATTAACCATATACGCGAAAAAGTTTAATAACGATGTACATGATAAAACTTAAGAAGTATTTAGAATAAGATTGTTATGTTTGCGTACTATTTAATGCGGCGCATTGATATTTGACCGACATAAGCTTTATTGATGAATTATGTTTGTACATGTAAAACTTAAGAAGTATTAGAATAAATTGTTATGTTTACGTACTATTTAATGCGGTGTATTGATATTTGACCGACATAAGCTTTTATTGATAAGGCCCGAATCGCAACTGATAAGTTAATTGATCATTTGTAGTAAAATCGTAAAGGGGCTAGGGAGAGGACCATAGGTAAATATCAGTCATATGATAAATAGAATTTGTCATTCGTTTCACTTTGCGATAGGCTCGCAGAAAATGAAAAATATAAAACGAGTATCCTAAATTTATTATGAATGGACACTCACGGCAAACACTCCATATGAGAGATTGTTTACAAAATGGATATCTTATGTGAAAGAAGTTTACCAATATGTTATATTACCCTGTTAGAATTACAAATGACACCCTGTTAAATCAAATGTATTTTTTATTTGTTTTTTGTTTTTATTTTTTTTTTTTGCAATTTTTTCTTTCATTCATTCGAGAAATGGAATCAGTAATTTTCCAAGTAATTTTCTTTGGTTTAACAGAGTTACCTACTACCAGCACACCAGTTACCATAACGACCACAGAAATTCCCACACCCCTCTGTCCAAAGGAAAATGTGATGAATGATACCAAGGTTACCGAATATTTGAAAGAAGATTCAGTACTAATCACTGTAGAAGATAGTCAAGGAAAAACGAACACTACGTCTACAACATTTGACAAAATTGACGATCTGCCATCACTTGTAGAGGAGCAAAATGTCCCTGTGAAAAAAATTACAATCAGACTGGATCTTACAGACCTAGATGACAATCAGGCTGCCTTCTTCAAAGAAGAACCAGTTCCGACAATCTTTGTGCAATATATCGTGCCAAGAGATGAACCTAATCCAGAAGATGTTCTGACGGTCAATGTTACTGATGTTGACGGAAATACAAAGGTGAATATTCTATAAAAGGACAGTATTTTAATAAAGACATTTATGTGGAAAAGATTCTGAATTATATTGATGTATTAATGACAATGTTTCAGGAATACAAATCGTATCATAACGCAACCAATGAAGACTCAAACATACCCTTCTTTGGAATATTCCTTTCTCAGGATTATCCCAGAATTCTTTTCGATTGCAGTCAAAATTTCAAAACAATTAAAACATATCAAGGAAATAAACAATGGTAATTAAAGTAAAATTCAAAAATTCAAAAACTATCGACCTAAAATTACGAAAGTATTAAATGATGATTCTTATGTTATCATTTATTTAGAAGAGATGTGATTTGTTTGAAACCATAGACACAACTTTTCGTTGGAAATTTCCAAAAGTATTTCATTCAAATGATATGATCAGTAATGACTAATATCTTGATTTCTTTCTCATATCAATGTGTGTCGAGTTTATTTGTCATTGATAGAACAGAATGTCAGTCGATATAATTTGTTTAACATCATAATAGACATAACCGTATTTATAACACAAGATTGAATATCTTCATATTAACATGAACATTCCATGTCATTGTCTCCAAAGTCCGTGGATTTCATCCTGACAAATGACGACGAGGACACACTAATAACAGCGGTTGTCGATATAGTAGATGTCAACAGTTTACTTATTGTCATCAAACCGACAACATCATCGCAAACGACCACCTCCCCAAGTGAACAGCCTAGCAATGTTGGCGCATTGGTTGTGGATGTATGCATAAGTAAGAATAGTATTCTCAGTCATATGTATATATATATATGGTACAAATTAAATAGAATCGTACAAGTACTGTCTGAATATTAACATGTGCATTTTTGTGTTTGCATGTTTAAAAAAAAAACTTTGGAGTATACGAGTAAATGATATTGTTTATAGTTTTTTTTTATTTGTGATGTGATAGTATAGCGTTTTGTGGTGACATAGAGTCAACACAATGATTATTGAGCCGTACTGATTAGTCTTTTGCTATTTCTGAACCTATAGAACCAGTAACATCTACCAGCGGGACGTCAACAACAGCTTTAACAACAACAGGTAAATAATTTTAGATAATAAATACTCTGATGCCAACATATTAAGACAGAATCCATTGAAGAAATATAATTTACCACAAAGATATTACTAGCGGTTGTTGATGAAATGGTTTATTGTCAAATAATAGAAAGAATACTAATTTTCAGTTATTCAGCAAATAGATTACATAGCAGTATCTTTAAGAAATTAATGTGAAAAATGTGATACATAACCAGACATCAAACTTATCTGTAGATCCATTAGGGTACGTAAGATCACTATCAAATCTCACCATCTCGTGTCATTTTGGACATGATAATCAATGAAAACATTTTTTTTTCAAATCACTGAAATCAGTAATAGTCAAACTATAGTTAAACCTAGTGTTGAAAAGACGACATCTGACAGTCCTGCATGCCGACAACCATAAATGAGTGTTGGGGGAATTTATCCGCGCCTAACGTCAATCTCTGACATCATGAAATCGTTATAATATGAAATGTCTCTTGTGTAGTCGCTTATACTATGCAGCATTGATAGTTTTCAAACCCCCCCTACAATAAATTCGCTGCGTTATCTATTAACCATATACGCGAAAAAGTTTAATAACGATGTACATGATAAAACTTAAGAAGTATTTAGAATAAGATTGTTATGTTTGCGTACTATTTAATGCGGCGCATTGATATTTGACCGACATAAGTTTTTATTGATAAGGCCCGAATCGCAACTGATAAGTTAATTGATCATTTGTAGTAAAATCGTAAAGGGGCTAGGGAGAGGACCATAGGTAAATATCAGTCATATGATAAATAGAATTTGTCATTCGTTTCACTTTGCGATAGGCTCGTAGAAAATGAAAAATATAAAACGAGTATCCTAAATTTATTATGAATGGACACTCACGGCAAACACTCCATATGAGAGATTGTTTACAAAATGGATATCTTATGTGAAAGAAGTTTACCAATATGTTATATTACCCTGTTAGAATTACAAATGACACCCTGTTAAATCAAATGTATTTTTTATTTTTTTTTTGTTTTTATTTTTTTTTTTTTGCAATTTTTTCTTTCATTCATTCGAGAAATGGAATCAGTAATTTTCCAAGTAATTTTCTTTGGTTTAACAGAGTTACCTACTACCAGCACACCAGTTACCATAACGACCACAGAAATTCCCACACCCCTCTGTCCAAAGGAAAATGTGATGAATGATACCAAGGTTACCGAATATTTGAAAGAAGATTCAGTACTAATCACTGTAGAAGATAGTCAAGGAAAAACGAACACTACGTCTACAACATTTGACAAAATTGACGATCTGCCATCACTTGTAGAGGAGCAAAATGTCCCTGTGAAAAAAATTACAATCAGACTGGATCTTACAGACCTAGATGACAATCAGGCTGCCTTCTTCAAAGAAGAACCAGTTCCGACAATCTTTGTGCAATATATCGTGCCAAGAGATGAACCTAATCCAGAAGATGTTCTGACGGTCAATGTTACTGATGATGACGGAAATACAAAGGTGAATATTCTATAAAAGGACAGTATTTTAATAAAGACATTTATATGGAAAAGATTCTGAATTATATTGATGTATTAATGACAATGTTTCAGGAATACAAATCGTATCATAACGCAACCAATGAAGACTCAAACATACCCTTCTTTGGAATATTCCTTTCTCAGGATTATCCCAGAATTCTTTTCGATTGCAGTCAAAATTTCAAAACAATTAAAACATATCAAGGAAATAAACAATGGTAATTAAAGTAAAATTCAAAAATTCAAAAACTATCGACCTAAAATTACGAAAGTATTAAATGATGATTCTTATGTTATCATTTATTTAGAAGAGATGTGATTTGTTTGAAACCATAGACACAACTTTTCGTTGGAAATTTCCAAAAGTATTTCATTCAAATGATATGATCAGTAATGACTAATATCTTGATTTCTTTCTCATATCAATGTGTGTCGAGTTTATTTGTCATTGATAGAACAGAATGTCAGTCGATATAATTTGTTTAACATCATAATAGACATAACCGTATTTATAACACAAGATTGAATATCTTCATATTAACATGAACATTCCATGTCATTGTCTCCAAAGTCCGTGGATTTCATCCTGACAAATGACGACGAGGACACACTAATAACAGCGGTTGTCGATATAGTAGATGTCAACAGTTTACTTATTGTCATCAAACCGACAACATCATCGCAAACGACCACCTCCCCAAGTGAACAGCCTAGCAATGTTGGCGCATTGGTTGTGGATGTATGCATAAGTAAGAATAGTATTCTCAGTCATATATATATATATATATGGTACAAATTAAATAGAATCGTACAAGTACTGTCTGAATATTAACATGTGCATTTTTGTGTTTGCATGTTTAAAAAAAAAACTTTGGAGTATACGAGTAAATGATATTGTTTATAGTTTTTTTTATTTGTGATGTGATAGTATAGCGTTTTGTGGTGACATAGAGTCAACACAATGATTATTGAGCCGTACTGATTAGTCTTTTGCTATTTCTGAACCTATAGAACCAGTAACATCTACCAGCGGGACGTCAACAACAGCTTTAACAACAACAGGTAAATAATTTTAGATAATAAATACTCTGATGCCAACATATTAAGACAGAATCCATTGAAGAAATATAATTTACCACAAAGATATTACTAGCGGTTGTTGATGAAATGGTTTATTGTCAAATAATAGAAAGAATACTAATTTTCAGTTATTCAGCAAATCGATTACATAGCAGTGTCTTTAAGAAATTAATGTGAAAAATGTGATACATAACCAGACATCAAACTTATCTGTAGATCCATTAGGGTACGTAAAATCACTATCAAATCTCACCATCTCGTGTCATTTTGGACATGATAATCAATGAAAACATTTTTTTTTCAAATCACTGAAATCAGTAATAGTCAAACTATAGTTAAACCTAGTGTTGAAAAGACGACATCTGACAGTCCTGCATGACGACAACCATAAATGAGTGTTGGGGGAATTTATTCGCGCCTAACGTCAATATCTGACATCATGAAATCGTTATAATATGAAATGTCTCTTGTGTAGTCGCTTATACTATGCAGCATTGATAGTTTTCAACCCCCCCTACAATAAATTCGCTGCGTTATCTATTAACCATATACGCGAAAAAGTTTAATAACGATGTACATGATAAAACTTAAGAAGTATTTAGAATAAGATTGTTATGTTTGCGTACTATTTAATGCGGCGCATTGATATTTGACCGACATAAGCTTTTATTGATAAGGCCCGAATCGCAACTGATAAGTAAAAAAAGTTTAATAACGATGTACATGATAAAACTTAAGAAGTATTTAGAATAAGATTGTTATGTTTACGTACTATTTAATGCGGTGTATTGATATTTGACCGACATAAGCTTTTATTGATAAGGCCCGAATCGCAACTGATAAGTTAATTGATCATTTGTAGTAAAATCGTAAAGGGGCTAGGGAGAGGACCATAGGTAAATATCAGTCATATGATAAATAGAATTTGTCATTCGTTTCACTTTGCGATAGGCTCGCAGAAAATGAAAAATATAAAACGAGTATCCTAAATTTATTATGAATGGACACTCACGGCAAACACTCCATATGAGAGATTGTTTACAAAATGGATATCTTATGTGAAAGAAGTTTACCAATATGTTATATTACCCTGTTAGAATTACAAATGACACCCTGTTAAATCAAATGTATTTTTTATTTGTTTTTTGTTTTTATTTTTTTTTTTTGCAATTTTTTCTTTCATTCATTCGAGAAATGGAATCAGTAATTTTCCAAGTAATTTTCTTTGGTTTAACAGAGTTACCTACTACCAGCACACCAGTTACCATAACGACCACAGAAATTCCCACACCCCTCTGTCCAAAGGAAAATGTGATGAATGATACCAAGGTTACCGAATATTTGAAAGAAGATTCAGTACTAATCACTGTAGAAGATAGTCAAGGAAAAACGAACACTACGTCTACAACATTTGACAAAATTGACGATCTGCCATCACTTGTAGAGGAGCAAAATGTCCCTGTGAAAAAAATTACAATCAGACTGGATCTTACAGACCTAGATGACAATCAGGCTGCCTTCTTCAAAGAAGAACCAGTTCCGACAATCTTTTGTGCAATATATCGTGCCAAGAGATGAACCTAATCCAGAAGATGTTCTGACGGTCAATGTTACTGATGATGACGGAAATACAAAGGTGAATATTCTATAAAAGGACAGTATTTTAATAAAGACATTTATATGGAAAAGATTCTGAATTATATTGATGTATTAATGACAATGTTTCAGGAATACAAATCGTATCATAACGCAACCAATGAAGACTCAAACATACCCTTCTTTGGAATATTCCTTTCTCAGGATTATCCCAGAATTCTTTTCGATTGCAGTCAAAATTTCAAAACAATTAAAACATATCAAGGAAATAAACAATGGTAATTAAAGTAAAATTCAAAAATTCAAAAACTATCGACCTAAAACTACGAAAGTATTAAATGATGATTCTTATGTTATCATTTATTTAGAAGAGATGTGATTTGTTTGAAACCATAGACACAACTTTTCGTTGGAAATTTCCAAAAGTATTTCATTCAAATGATATGATCAGTAATGACTAATATCTTGATTTCTTTCTCATATCAATGTGTGTCGAGTTTATTTGTCATTGATAGAACAGAATGTCAGTCGATATAATTTGTTTAACATCATAATAGACATAACCGTATTTATAACACAAGATTGAATATCTTCATATTAACATGAACATTCCATGTCATTGTCTCCAAAGTCCGTGGATTTCATCCTGACAAATGACGACGAGGACACACTAATAACAGCGGTTGTCGATATAGTAGATGTCAACAGTTTACTTATTGTCATCAAACCGACAACATCATCGCAAACGACCACCTCCCCAAGTGAACAGCCTAGCAATGTTGGCGCATTGGTTGTGGATGTATGCATAAGTAAGAATAGTATTCTCAGTCATATGTATATATATATGGTACAAATTAAATAGAATCGTACAAGTACTGTCTGAATATTAACATGTGCATTTTTGTGTTTGCATGTTTAAAAAAAACTTTGGAGTATACGAGTAAATGATATTGTTTATAGCTTTTTTTATTTGTGATGTGATAGTATAGCGTTTTGTGGTGACATAGAGTCAACACAATGATTATTGAGCCGTACTGATTAGTCTTTTGCTATTTCTGAACCTATAGAACCAGTAACATCTACCAGCGGGACGTCAACAACAGCTTTAACAACAACAGGTAAATAATTTTAGATAATAAATACTCTGATGCCAACATATTAAGACAGAATCCATTGAAGAAATATAATTTACCACAAAGATATTACTAGCGGTTGTTGATGAAATGGTTTATTGTCAAATAATAGAAAGAATACTAATTTTCAGTTATTCAGCAAATCGATTACATAGCAGTGTCTTTAAGAAATTAATGTGAAAAATGTGATACATAACCAGACATCAAACTTATCTGTAGATCCATTAGGGTACGTAAAATCACTATCAAATCTCACCATCTCGTGTCATTTTGGACATGATAATCAATGAAAACATTTTTTTTCAAATCACTGAAATCAGTAATAGTCAAACTATAGTTAAACCTAGTGTTGAAAAGACGACATCTGACAGTCCTGCATGACGACAACCATAAATGAGTGTTGGGGGAATTTATTCGCGCCTAACGTCAATATCTGACATCATGAAATCGTTATAATATGAAATGTCTCTTGTGTAGTCGCTTATACTATGCAGCATTGATAGTTTTCAAAACCCCCCTACAATAAATTCGCTGCGTTATCTATTAACCATATACGCGAAAAAGTTTAATAACGATGTACATGATAAAACTTAAGAAGTATTTAGAATAAGATTGTTATGTTTGCGTACTATTTAATGCGGCGCATTGATATTTGACCGACATAAGCTTTTATTGATAAGGCCCGAATCGCAACTGATAAGTTTAAAAAAAGTTTAATAAACGATGTACATGATAAAACTTAAGAAGTATTTAGAATAAGATTGTTATGTTTACGTACTATTTAATGCGGTGTATTGATATTTGACCGACATAAGCTTTTATTGATAAGGCCCGAATCGCAACTGATAAGTTAATTGATCATTTGTAGTAAAATCGTAAAGGGGCTAGGGAGAGGACCATAGGTAAATATCAGTCATATGATAAATAGAATTTGTCATTCGTTTCACTTTGCGATAGGCTCGCAGAAAATGAAAAATATAAAACGAGTATCCTAAATTTATTATGAATGGACACTCACGGCAAACACTCCATATGAGAGATTGTTTACAAAATGGATATCTTATGTGAAAGAAGTTTACCAATATGTTATATTACCCTGTTAGAATTACAAATGACACCCTGTTAAATCAAATGTATTTTTTATTTGTTTTTTGTTTTTATTTTTTTTTTTGCAATTTTTTCTTTCATTCATTCGAGAAATGGAATCAGTAATTTTCCAAGTAATTTTCTTTGGTTTAACAGAGTTACCTACTACCAGCACACCAGTTACCATAACGACCACAGAAATTCCCACACCCCTCTGTCCAAAGGAAAATGTGATGAATGATACCAAGGTTACCGAATATTTGAAAGAAGATTCAGTACTAATCACTGTAGAAGATAGTCAAGGAAAAACGAACACTACGTCTACAACATTTGACAAAATTGACGATCTGCCATCACTTGTAGAGGAGCAAAATGTCCCTGTGAAAAAAATTACAATCAGACTGGATCTTACAGACCTAGATGACAATCAGGCTGCCTTCTTCAAAGAAGAACCAGTTCCGACAATCTTTGTGCAATATATCGTGCCAAGAGATGAACCTAATCCAGAAGATGTTCTGACGGTCAATGTTACTGATGTTGACGGAAATACAAAGGTGAATATTCTATAAAAGGACAGTATTTTAATAAAGACATTTATGTGGAAAAGATTCTGAATTATATTGATGTATTAATGACAATGTTTCAGGAATACAAATCGTATCATAACGCAACCAATGAAGACTCAAACATACCCTTCTTTGGAATATTCCTTTCTCAGGATTATCCCAGAATTCTTTTCGATTGCAGTCAAAATTTCAAAACAATTAAAACATATCAAGGAAATAAACAATGGTAATTAAAGTAAAATTCAAAAATTCAAAAACTATCGACCTAAAACTACGAAAGTATTAAATGATGATTCTTATGTTATCATTTATTTAGAAGAGATGTGATTTGTTTGAAACCATAGACACAACTTTTCGTTGGAAATTTCCAAAAGTATTTCATTCAAATGATATGATCAGTAATGACTAATATCTTGATTTCTTTCTCATATCAATGTGTGTCGAGTTTATTTGTCATTGATAGAACAGAATGTCAGTCGATATAATTTGTTTAACATCATAATAGACATAACCGTATTTATAACACAAGATTGAATATCTTCATATTAACATGAACATTCCATGTCATTGTCTCCAAAGTCCGTGGATTTCATCCTGACAAATGACGACGAGGACACACTAATAACAGCGGTTGTCGATATAGTAGATGTCAACAGTTTACTTATTGTCATCAAACCGACAACATCATCGCAAACGACCACCTCCCCAAGTGAACAGCCTAGCAATGTTGGCGCATTGGTTGTGGATGTATGCATAAGTAAGAATAGTATTCTCAGTCATATGTATATATATATGGTACAAATTAAATAGAATCGTACAAGTACTGTCTGAATATTAACATGTGCATTTTTGTGTTTGCATGTTTAAAAAAAAACTTTGGAGTATACGAGTAAATGATATTGTTTATAGTTTTTTTTTATTTGTGATGTGATAGTATAGCGTTTTGTGGTGACATAGAGTCAACACAATGATTATTGAGCCGTACTGATTAGTCTTTTGCTATTTCTGAACCTATAGAACCAGTAACATCTACCAGCGGGACGTCAACAACAGCTTTAACAACAACAGGTAAATAATTTTAGATAATAAATACTCTGATGCCAACATATTAAGACAGAATCCATTGAAGAAATATAATTTACCACAAAGATATTACTAGCGGTTGTTGATGAAATGGTTTATTGTCAAATAATAGAAAGAATACTAATTTTCAGTTATTCAGCAAATCGATTACATAGCAGTGTCTTTAAGAAATTAATGTGAAAAATGTGATACATAACCAGACATCAAACTTATCTGTAGATCCATTAGGGTACGTAAAATCACTATCAAATCTCACCATCTCGTGTCATTTTGGACATGATAATCAATGAAAACATTTTTTTTCAAATCACTGAAATCAGTAATAGTCAAACTATAGTTAAACCTAGTGTTGAAAAGACGACATCTGACAGTCCTGCATGACGACAACCATAAATGAGTGTTGGGGGAATTTATCCGCGCCTAACGTCAATCTCTGACATCATGAAATCGTTATAATATGAAATGTCTCTTGTGTAGTCGCTTATACTATGCAGCATTGATAGTTTTCAAACCCCCCCTACAATAAATTCGCTGCGTTATCTATTAACCATATACGCGAAAAAGTTTAATAACGATGTACATGATAAAACTTAAGAAGTATTTAGAATAAGATTGTTATGTTTGCGTACTATTTAATGCGGCGCATTGATATTTGACCGACATAAGCTTTTATTGATAAGGCCCGAATCGCAACTGATAAGTTAAAAAAAGTTTAATAACGATGTACATGATAAAACTTAAGAAGTATTTAGAATAAGATTGTTATGTTTACGTACTATTTAATGCGGTGTATTGATATTTGACCGACATAAGCTTTTATTGATAAGGCCCGAATCGCAACTGATAAGTTAATTGATCATTTGTAGTAAAATCGTAAAGGGGCTAGGGAGAGGACCATAGGTAAATATCAGTCATATGATAAATAGAATTTGTCATTCGTTTCACTTTGCGATAGGCTCGCAGAAAATGAAAAATATAAAACGAGTATCCTAAATTTATTATGAATGGACACTCACGGCAAACACTCCATATGAGAGATTGTTTACAAAATGGATATCTTATGTGAAAGAAGTTTACCAATATGTTATATTACCATGTTAGAATTACAAATGACACCCTGTTAAATCAAATGTATTTTTTATTTGTTTTTTTTTTTTTTTTTTTTTTTTTTGCAATTTTTTCTTTCATTCATTCGAGAAATGGAATCAGTAATTTTCCAAGTAATTTTCTTTGGTTTAACAGAGTTACCTACTACCAGCACACCAGTTACCATAACGACCACAGAAATTCCCACACCCCTCTGTCCAAAGGAAAATGTGATGAATGATACCAAGGTTACCGAATATTTGAAAGAAGATTCAGTACTAATCACTGTAGAAGATAGTCAAGGAAAAACGAACACTACGTCTACAACATTTGACAAAATTGACGATCTGCCATCACTTGTAGAGGAGCAAAATGTCCCTGTGAAAAAAATTACAATCAGACTGGATCTTACAGACCTAGATGACAATCAGGCTGCCTTCTTCAAAGAAGAACCAGTTCCGACAATCTTTGTGCAATATATCGTGCCAAGAGATGAACCTAATCCAGAAGATGTTCTGACGGTCAATGTTACTGATGTTGACGGAAATACAAAGGTGAATATTCTATAAAAGGACAGTATTTTAATAAAAGACATTTATATGGAAAAGATTCTGAATTATATTGATGTATTAATGACAATGTTTCAGGAATACAAATCGTATCATAACGCAACCAATGAAGACTCAAACATACCCTTCTTTGGAATATTCCTTTCTCAGGATTATCCCAGAATTCTTTTCGATTGCAGTCAAAATTTCAAAACAATTAAAACATATCAAGGAAATAAACAATGGTAATTAAAGTAAAATTCAAAAATTCAAAAACTATCGACCTAAAACTACGAAAGTATTAAATGATGATTCTTATGTTATCATTTATTTAGAAGAGATGTGATTTGTTTGAAACCATAGACACAACTTTTCGTTGGAAATTTCCAAAAGTATTTCATTCAAATGATATGATCAGTAATGACTAATATCTTGATTTCTTTCTCATATCAATGTGTGTCGAGTTTATTTGTCATTGATAGAACAGAATGTCAGTCGATATAATTTGTTTAACATCATAATAGACATAACCGTATTTATAACACAAGATTGAATATCTTCATATTAACATGAACATTCCATGTCATTGTCTCCAAAGTCCGTGGATTTCATCCTGACAAATGACGACGAGGACACACTAATAACAGCGGTTGTCGATATAGTAGATGTCAACAGTTTACTTATTGTCATCAAACCGACAACATCATCGCAAACGACCACCTCCCCAAGTGAACAGCCTAGCAATGTTGGCGCATTGGTTGTGGATGTATGCATAAGTAAGAATAGTATTCTCAGTCATATGTATATATATATATGGTACAAATTAAATAGAATCGTACAAGTACTGTCTGAATATTAACATGTGCATTTTTGTGTTTGCATGTTTAAAAAAAAACTTTGGAGTATACGAGTAAATGATATTGTTTATAGCTTTTTTTATTTGTGATGTGATAGTATAGCGTTTTGTGGTGACATAGAGTCAACACAATGATTATTGAGCCGTACTGATTAGTCTTTTGCTATTTCTGAACCTATAGAACCAGTAACATCTACCAGCGGGACGTCAACAACAGCTTTAACAACAACAGGTAAATAATTTTAGATAATAAATACTCTGATGCCAACATATTAAGACAGAATCCATTGAAGAAATATAATTTACCACAAAGATATTACTAGCGGTTGTTGATGAAATGGTTTATTGTCAAATAATAGAAAGAATACTAATTTTCAGTTATTCAGCAAATCGATTACATAGCAGTGTCTTTAAGAAATTAATGTGAAAAATGTGATACATAACCAGACATCAAACTTATCTGTAGATCCATTAGGGTACGTAAAATCACTATCAAATCTCACCATCTCGTGTCATTTTGGACATGATAATCAATGAAAACATTTTTTTTCAAATCACTGAAATCAGTAATAGTCAAACTATAGTTAAACCTAGTGTTGAAAAGACGACATCTGACAGTCCTGCATGACGACAACCATAAATGAGTGTTGGGGGAATTTATTCGCGCCTAACGTCAATATCTGACATCATGAAATCGTTATAATATGAAATGTCTCTTGTGTAGTCGCTTATACTATGCAGCATTGATAGTTTTCAAAACCCCCCTACAATAAATTCGCTGCGTTATCTATTAACCATATACGCGAAAAAGTTTAATAACGATGTACATGATAAAACTTAAGAAGTATTTAGAATAAGATTGTTATGTTTGCGTACTATTTAATGCGGCGCATTGATATTTGACCGACATAAGCTTTTATTGATAAGGCCCGAATCGCAACTGATAAGTTAAAAAAAGTTTAATAACGATGTACATGATAAAACTTAAGAAGTATTTAGAATAAGATTGTTATGTTTACGTACTATTTAATGCGGTGTATTGATATTTGACCGACATAAGCTTTTATTGATAAGGCCCGAATCGCAACTGATAAGTTAATTGATCATTTGTAGTAAAATCGTAAAGGGGCTAGGGAGAGGACCATAGGTAAATATCAGTCATATGATAAATAGAATTTGTCATTCGTTTCACTTTGCGATAGGCTCGCAGAAAATGAAAAATATAAAACGAGTATCCTAAATTTATTATGAATGGACACTCACGGCAAACACTCCATATGAGAGATTGTTTACAAAATGGATATCTTATGTGAAAGAAGTTTACCAATATGTTATATTACCCTGTTAGAATTACAAATGACACCCTGTTAAATCAAATGTATTTTTTATTTGTTTTTTGTTTTTATTTTTTTTTTTTTTGCAATTTTTTCTTTCATTCATTCGAGAAATGGAATCAGTAATTTTCCAAGTAATTTTCTTTGGTTTAACAGAGTTACCTACTACCAGCACACCAGTTACCATAACGACCACAGAAATTCCCACACCCCTCTGTCCAAAGGAAAATGTGATGAATGATACCAAGGTTACCGAATATTTGAAAGAAGATTCAGTACTAATCACTGTAGAAGATAGTCAAGGAAAAACGAACACTACGTCTACAACATTTGACAAAATTGACGATCTGCCATCACTTGTAGAGGAGCAAAATGTCCCTGTGAAAAAAATTACAATCAGACTGGATCTTACAGACCTAGATGACAATCAGGCTGCCTTCTTCAAAGAAGAACCAGTTCCGACAATCTTTGTGCAATATATCGTGCCAAGAGATGAACCTAATCCAGAAGATGTTCTGACGGTCAATGTTACTGATGTTGACGGAAATACAAAGGTGAATATTCTATAAAAGGACAGTATTTTAATAAAGACATTTATGTGGAAAAGATTCTGAATTATATTGATGTATTAATGACAATGTTTCAGGAATACAAATCGTATCATAACGCAACCAATGAAGACTCAAACATACCCTTCTTTGGAATATTCCTTTCTCAGGATTATCCCAGAATTCTTTTCGATTGCAGTCAAAATTTCAAAACAATTAAAACATATCAAGGAAATAAACAATGGTAATTAAAGTAAAATTCAAAAATTCAAAAACTATCGACCTAAAATTACGAAAGTATTAAATGATGATTCTTATGTTATCATTTATTTAGAAGAGATGTGATTTGTTTGAAACCATAGACACAACTTTTCGTTGGAAATTTCCAAAAGTATTTCATTCAAATGATATGATCAGTAATGACTAATATCTTGATTTCTTTCTCATATCAATGTGTGTCGAGTTTATTTGTCATTGATAGAACAGAATGTCAGTCGATATAATTTGTTTAACATCATAATAGACATAACCGTATTTATAACACAAGATTGAATATCTTCATATTAACATGAACATTCCATGTCATTGTCTCCAAAGTCCGTGGATTTCATCCTGACAAATGACGACGAGGACACACTAATAACAGCGGTTGTCGATATAGTAAATGTCAACAGTTTACTTATTGTCATCAAACCGACAACATCATCGCAAACGACCACCTCCCCAAGTGAACAGCCTAGTAATGTTGGCGCATTGGTTGTGGATGTATGCATAAGTAAGAATAGTATTCTCAGTCATATGTATATATATATATGGTACAAATTAAATAGAATCGTACAAGTACTGTCTGAATATTAACATGTGCATTTTTGTGTTTGCATGTTTAAAAAAAACTTTGGAGTATACGAGTAAATGATATTGTTTATAGTTTTTTTTTATTTGTGATGTGATAGTATAGCGTTTTGTGGTGACATAGAGTCAACACAATGATTATTGAGCCGTACTGATTAGTCTTTTGCTATTTCTGAACCTATAGAACCAGTAACATCTACCAGCGGGACGTCAACAACAGCTTTAACAACAACAGGTAAATAATTTTAGATAATAAATACTCTGATGCCAACATATTAAGACCGAATCCATTGAAGAAATATAATTTACCACAAAGATATTACTAGCGGTTGTTGATGAAATGGTTTATTGTCAAATAATAGAAAGAATACTAATTTTCAGTTATTCAGCAAATAGATTACATAGCAGTATCTTTAAGAAATTAATGTGAAAAATGTGATACATAACCAGACATCAAACTTATCTGTAGATCCATTAGGGTACGTAAGATCACTATCAAATCTCACCATCTCGTGTCATTTTGGACATGATAATCAATGAAAACATTTTTTTTTCAAATCACTGAAATCAGTAATAGTCAAACTATAGTTAAACCTAGTGTTGAAAAGACGACATCTGACAGTCCTGCATGACGACAACCATAAATGAGTGTTGGGGGAATTTATTCGCGCCTAACGTCAATATCTGACATCATGAAATCGTTATAATATGAAATGTCTCTTGTGTAGTCGCTTATACTATGCAGCATTGATAGTTTTCAAAACCCCCCTACAATAAATTCGCTGCGTTATCTATTAACCATATACGCGAAAAAGTTTAATAACGATGTACATGATAAAACTTAAGAAGTATTTAGAATAAGATTGTTATGTTTGCGTACTATTTAATGCGGCGCATTGATATTTGACCGACATAAGCTTTTATTGATAAGGCCCGAATCGCAACTGATAAGTTAAAAAAAGTTTAATAACGATGTACATGATAAAACTAGAAGTATTAGAATAAGATTGTTATGTTCGTACTATTTAATGCGGTGATTGATATTTGACCGACATAAGCTTTATTGATAAGGCCCGAATCGCAACTGATAAGTTAATTGATCATTTGTAGTAAAATCGTAAAGGGGCTAGGGAGAGGACCATAGGTAAATATCAGTCATATGATAAATAGAATTTGTCATTCGTTTCACTTTGCGATAGGCTCGCAGAAAATGAAAAATATAAAACGAGTATCCTAAATTTATTATGAATGGACACTCACGGCAAACACTCCATATGAGAGATTGTTTACAAAATGGATATCTTATGTGAAAGAAGTTTACCAATATGTTATATTACCCTGTTAGAATTACAAATGACACCCTGTTAAATCAAATTTTTTTTTTTTTTTTTTTTTTTTTTTTTTTTTTTTTTTTTTGCAATTTTTTCTTTCATTCATTCGAGAAATGGAATCAGTAATTTTCCAAGTAATTTTCTTTGGTTTAACAGAGTTACCTACTACCAGCACACCAGTTACCATAACGACCACAGAAATTCCCACACCCCTCTGTCCAAAGGAAAATGTGATGAATGATACCAAGGTTACCGAATATTTGAAAGAAGATTCAGTACTAATCACTGTAGAAGATAGTCAAGGAAAAACGAACACTACGTCTACAACATTTGACAAAATTGACGATCTGCCATCACTTGTAGAGGAGCAAAATGTCCCTGTGAAAAAAATTACAATCAGACTGGATCTTACAGACCTAGATGACAATCAGGCTGCCTTCTTCAAAGAAGAACCAGTTCCGACAATCTTTGTGCAATATATCGTGCCAAGAGATGAACCTAATCCAGAAGATGTTCTGACGGTCAATGTTACTGATGATGACGGAAATACAAAGGTGAATATTCTATAAAAGGACAGTATTTTAATAAAGACATTTATGTGGAAAAGATTCTGAATTATATTGATGTATTAATGACAATGTTTCAGGAATACAAATCGTATCATAACGCAACCAATGAAGACTCAAACATACCCTTCTTTGGAATATTTCTTTCTCAGGATTATCCAAGAATTCTTTTCGATTGCAGTCAAAATTTCAAAACAATTAAAACATATCAAGGAAATAAACAATGGTAATTAAAGTAAAATTCAAAAATTCAAAAACTATCGACCTAAAATTACGAAATTATTAAATGATGATTCTTATGTTATCATTTATTTAGAAGAGATGTGATTTGTTTGAAACCATAGACACAACTTTTCGTTGGAAATTTCCAAAAGTATTTCATTCAAATGATATGATCAGTAATGACTAATATCTTGATTTCTTTCTCATATCAATGTGTGTCGAGTTTATTTGTCATTGATAGAACAGAATGTCAGTCGATATAATTTGTTTAACATCAAAATAGACATAACCGTATTTATAACACAAGATTGAATATCTTCATATTAACATGAACATTCCATGTCATTGTCTCCAAAGTCCGTGGATTTCATCCTGACAAATGACGACGAGGACACACTAATAACAGCGGTTGTCGATATAGTAGATGTCAACAGTTTACTTATTGTCATCAAACCGACAACATCATCGCAAACGACCACCTCCCCAAGTGAACAGCCTAGCAATGTTGGCGCATTGGTTGTGGATGTATGCATAAGTAAGAATAGTATTCTCAGTCATATGTATATATATATATGGTACAAATTAAATAGAATCGTACAAGTACTGTCTGAATATTAACAAGTGCATTTTTGTGTTTGCATGTTTAGAAAAAAAACTTTGGAGTATACGAGTAAACGATATTGTTTATAGTTTTTTTTTATTTGTGATGTGATAGTATAGCGTTTTGTGGTGACATAGAGTCAACACAATGATTATTGAGCCGTACTGATTAGTCTTTTGCTATTTCTGAACCTATAGAACCAGTAACATCTACCAGCGGGACGTCAACAACAGCTTTAACAACAACAGGTAAATAATTTTAGATAATAAATACTCTGATGCCAACATATTAAGACAGAATCCATTGAAGAAATATAATTTACCACAAAGATATTACTAGCGGTTGTTGATGAAATGGTTTATTGTCAAATAATAGAAAGAATACTAATTTTCAGTTATTCAGCAAATAGATTACATAGCAGTATCTTTAAGAAATTAATGTGAAAAATGTGATACATAACCAGACATCAAACTTATCTGTAGATCCATTAGGGTACGTAAGATCACTATCAAATCTCACCATCTCGTGTCATTTTGGACATGATAATCAATGAAAACATTTTTTTTTCAAATCACTGAAATCAGTAATAGTCAAACTATAGTTAAACCTAGTGTTGAAAAGACGACATCTGACAGTCCTGCATGACGACAACCATAAATGAGTGTTGGGGGAATTTATTCGCGCCTAACGTCAATATCTGACATCATGAAATCGTTATAATATGAAATGTCTCTTGTGTAGTCGCTTATACTATGCAGCATTGATAGTTTTCAAAACCCCCCTACAATAAATTCGCTGCGTTATCTATTAACCACATACGCGAAAAAAGTTTAATAACGATGTACATGATAAAACTTAAGAAGTATTTAGAATAAGATTGTTATGTTTGCGTACTATTTAATGCGGCGCATTGATATTTGACCGACATAAGCTTTTATTGATAAGGCCCGAATCGCAACTGATAAGTTAAAAAAAGTTTAATAACGATGTACATGATAAAACTTAAGAAGTATTTAGAATAAGATTGTTATGTTTGCGTACTATTTAATGCGGTGCATTGATATTTGACCGACATAAGCTTTTATTGATAAGGCCCGAATCGCAACTGATAAGTTAATTGATCATTTGTAGTAAAATCGTAAAGGGGCTAGGGAGAGGACCATAGGTAAATATCAGTCATATGATAAATAGAATTTGTCATTCGTTTCACTTTGCGATAGGCTCGCAGAAAATGAAAAATATAAAACGAGTATCCTAAATTTATTATGAATGGACACTCACGGCAAACACTCCATATGAGAGATTGTTTACAAAATGGATATCTTATGTGAAAGAAGTTTACCAATATGTTATATTACCCTGTTAGAATTACAAATGACACCCTGTTAAATCAAATGTATTTTTTATTTGTTTTTTGTTTTTATTTTTTTTTTTTGCAATTTTTTCTTTCATTCATTCGAGAAATGGAATCAGTAATTTTCCAAGTAATTTTCTTTGGTTTAACAGAGTTACCTACTACCAGCACACCAGTTACCATAACGACCACAGAAATTCCCACACCCCTCTGTCCAAAGGAAAATGTGATGAATGATACCAAGGTTACCGAATATTTGAAAGAAGATTCAGTACTAATCACTGTAGAAGATAGTCAAGGAAAAACGAACACTACGTCTACAACATTTGACAAAATTGACGATCTGCCATCACTTGTAGAGGAGCAAAATGTCCCTGTGAAAAAAATTACAATCAGACTGGATCTTACAGACCTAGATGACAATCAGGCTGCCTTCTTCAAAGAAGAACCAGTTCCGACAATCTTTGTGCAATATATCGTGCCAAGAGATGAACCTAATCCAGAAGATGTTCTGACGGTCAATGTTACTGATGATGACGGAAATACAAAGGTGAATATTCTATAAAAGGACAGTATTTTAATAAAGACATTTATGTGGAAAAGATTCTGAATTATATTGATGTATTAATGACAATGTTTCAGGAATACAAATCGTATCATAACGCAACCAATGAAGACTCAAACATACCCTTCTTTGGAATATTTCTTTCTCAGGATTATCCAAGAATTCTTTTCGATTGCAGTCAAAATTTCAAAACAATTAAAACATATCAAGGAAATAAACAATGGTAATTAAAGTAAAATTCAAAAATTCAAAAACTATCGACCTAAAATTACGAAATTATTAAATGATGATTCTTATGTTATCATTTATTTAGAAGAGATGTGATTTGTTTGAAACCATAGACACAACTTTTCGTTGGAAATTTCCAAAAGTATTTCATTCAAATGATATGATCAGTAATGACTAATATCTTGATTTCTTTCTCATATCAATGTGTGTCGAGTTTATTTGTCATTGACAGAACAGAATGTCAGTCGATATAATTTGTTTAACATCAAAATAGACATAACCGTATTTATAACACAAGATTGAATATCTTCATATTAACATGAACATTCCATGTCATTGTCTCCAAAGTCCGTGGATTTCATCCTGACAAATGACGACGAGGACACACTAATAACAGCGGTTGTCGATATAGTAGATGTCAACAGTTTACTTATTGTCATCAAACCGACAACATCATCGCAAACGACCACCTCCCCAAGTGAACAGCCTAGCAATGTTGGCGCATTGGTTGTGGATGTATGCATAAGTAAGAATAGTATTCTCAGTCATATGTATATATATATATGGTACAAATTAAATAGAATCGTACAAGTACTGTCTGAATATTAACAAGTGCATTTTTGTGTTTGCATGTTTAGAAAAAAAAACTTTGGAGTATACGAGTAAACGATATTGTTTATAGTTTTTTTTTATTTGTGATGTGATAGTATAGCGTTTTGTGGTGACATAGAGTCAACACAATGATTATTGAGCCGTACTGATTAGTCTTTTGCTATTTCTGAACCTATAGAACCAGTAACATCTACCAGCGGGACGTCAACAACAGCTTTAACAACAACAGGTAAATAATTTTAGATAATAAATACTCTGATGCCAACATATTAAGACAGAATCCATTGAAGAAATATAATTTACGACAAAGATATTACTAGCGGTTGTTGATGAAATGGTTTATTGTCAAATAATAGAAAGAATACTAATTTTCAGTTATTCAGCAAATAGATTACATAGCAGTATCTTTAAGAAATTAATGTGAAAAATGTGATACATAACCAGACATCAAACTTATCTGTAGATCCATTAGAGTACGTAAGATCACTATCAAATCTCACCATCTCGTGTCATTTTGGACATGATAATCAATGAAAACATTTTTTTTTCAAATCACTGAAATCAGTAATAGTCAAACTATAGTTAAACCTAGTGTTGAAAAGACGACATCTGACAGTCCTGCATGACGACAACCATAAATGAGTGTTGGGGGAATTTATTCGCGCCTAACGTCAATATCTGACATCATGAAATCGTTATAATATGAAATGTCTCTTGTGTAGTCGCTTATACTATGCAGCATTGATAGTTTTCAAAACCCCCCTACAATAAATTCGCTGCGTTATCTATTAACCACATACGCGAAAAAAGTTTAATAACGATGTACATGATAAAACTTAAGAAGTATTTAGAATAAGATTGTTATGTTTGCGTACTATTTAATGCGGCGCATTGATATTTGACCGACATAAGCTTTTATTGATAAGGCCCGAATCGCAACTGATAAGTTAATTGATCATTTGTAGTAAAATCGTAAAGGGGCTAGCGAGAGGACCATAGGTAAATATCAGTCATATGATAAAGAGAATTTGTCATTCGTTTCACTTTGCGATAGGCTCGCAGAAAATGAAAAATATAAAACTAGTATCCTAAATTTATTATGAATGGACACTCACGGCAAACACTCCATATGAGAGAGATTGTTTACAAAATGGATATCTTATGTGAAAGAAGTTTACCAATACGTTATATTACCCTGTTAGAATTACAAATAACACCCTGTTAAATCAAATGTATTAATTATTTGTTTTTTGTTTTTATTTTTTTTTTTTTTTTTGCAATTTTTTCTTTCATTCATTTGAGAAATGGAATCAGTAATTTTCCAAGTAATTTTCTTTGGTTTAACAGAGTTACCTACTACCAGCACACCAGTTACCATAGCGACCACAGAAATTCCCACACCCCTCTGTCCAAAGGAAAATGTGATGAATGATACCAAGGTTACCGAATATTTGAAAGAAGATTCAGTACTAATCACTGTAGAAGACAGTCAAGGAAAAACGAACACTACGTCTACAACATTTGACAAAATTGACGATCTGCCATCACTTGTAGAGGAGCAAAATGTCCCTGTGAAAAAAATTACAATCAGACTGGATCTTACAGACCTAGATGACAATCAGGCTGCCTTCTTCAAAGAAGAACCAGTTCCGACAATCTTTGTGCAATATATTGTGCCAAGAGATGAACCTAATCCAGAAGATGTTCTGACGGTCAATGTTACTGATGATGACGGAAATACAAAGGTGAATATTCTATAAAAGGACAGTATTTTAATAAAGACGTTTATGTGGAAAAGATTCTGAATTATATTGATATATTAATGGCAATGTTTCAGGAATACAAATCGTATCATAACGCAACCAATGAAGACTCAAATATACCCTTCTTTGGAATATTTCTTTCTCAAGATTATCCAAGAATTCTTTTCGATTGCAGTACAAATTTCAAAACAATTAAAACGTATCCAGTAAATAAACAATGGTAAATAAAGTAAAATTCAAAAATTCAAAAACTATCGACCTAAAATTACGAAATTATTAAATGATAATTCTTATATTATTATTTATTTAGAAGAGATGTGATTTGTTTGAAACCATAGACACAACTTTTCGTTGGAAATTTCCAAAAGTATTTCATTCAAATGATATGATCAGTAATGACTAATATCTTGATTTCTTTCTCATATCAATGTGTGTCGAGTTTATTTGTCATTGATAGAACAGAATGCAAGTCGATATAATTTGTTTAACATCAAAATAAACATAACCGTATTTATAACACAAGATTGAATATCTTCATATTAACATGAACATTCCATGTCATTGTCTCCAAAGTCCGTGGATTTCATCCTGACAAATGACGACGAGAACACACTAATAACAGCGGTTGTCGATATAGAAGATGTCAACAGTTTAACTATTGTCATCAAACCGACAACATCATCGCAAACGACCACCTCCCCAAGTGAACAGCCTAGCGACGTCGGAGTATTGCGTGTGGATATTTGCCTAAGTAAGTATTTACTTGTAATAACGATTGAAGTCCAGATTGTTCTCGCTGTTTTGAAAAAGTAGCCAATGTTAGAAAAATTAGAGAGGCATACAAGCTGTCATGATATCAATTCAACCTTATTTGATATTTGAAAACGTCCTATATAGGAATAGCAAAGATGTATGAAAAAATACAATCTCCTCATAGACTACAACAGGGCTTCCGTCCAAATTGTGGTAGTATTACAGCAATATTTATTATAAGGGAAGCCGTTCTTCACATGCTGCGTTCTTAGACAACTCGAAGGCGTTTGAAAGTGTCTCGGTTAACGGCCTTCTCTACAATCTATATCAGATAGGGTTTAATGGCAAATTTGGTGCATACTGCAAAACTCGTTTGAAGAAGTTTCGGCTTATGTACTATATGAGGGTAAACAAGGAGAACCATACCAGGTCATGCAAGGCGTCAGCTAAGGTCGGAGGTCATTATCTTGGATGTTTTTGGTAATGATTGACGATCTCCTCTCAACACTTGATTCCTCAGAGCTAGGTCCACACATTCATGATATCCATATACCAACAGTTCTTCTAGTTGATGATACGGTGTTGCTTTCCTGTTTGATTGGGAACATTCAACGTTTGCTTGACTGAGTTTATTTGACTTCGCATGTAAATAGAGAATAAACTATAACTCTACCAAAGGCTCACTAATGCGTTTCCAAAACAGCTGTAAAACCTTCTTGCCAGAAACAGGGTGCAAGCTAGGAAATGAAACATCAAGTTGGGTTACACAAAAAGATTATGGGGAATACGGGAATCGCTCCTGCTGCCACCCTACAAGTGTCGGGATCTATTATATTAGTTTAAGACTTATTGCAAATGTCAATTTCAACCAGTATTCTCAGCAAGTGATGTATTTGTGTGGAAACTATTGTTCATTGTACGGCTATGCACGCTTGTTTTCAGCGAAAAACCACACAGTCCCAAAAGTTTAATGTTTGACGTATTTACAATCGCAGCATAATTTACTATAACGGACAATTTATTTGATTTGATTTATTTATTTCAATGTTTTAGACCGTCTCGCTCCTCATGGAGATCATTCTGCAAACTAGTATACATAACCATTACCACATGAAGTGGCTTCAGGAAATTGAGACTTCAAAACCGCTACAAACATATGTGTCTTTACAAACTAAATATTGTCCTAATCCCCCATGGACTCTTGGAAAGAAGTTCCCAAAATACGCGTTGGCACTTGGAGAGTTAATAACACTCCTTTATCAGCACGAAAGAGACTGTCATTTTTAGGTTTTATAGTAAATCTACGAACAACATCTCTTTTAATTTTCTCATAGAATGTTATCGTGTCTTCGATAGTGGCGACAAACTGTTGAAATTTCTTGTAAATTATCTTGATGTCCATGAATATGTTCATTTCGATAATTTGGAAGATATTCAGAAATGTTTATTTATACTCGGCTGTAAGAAAGATATTTACTCGATGAAGATATATGGTCAATCTTAATGACAATTCTGTCAATTTTTGTAAATGATATGATACAGGAACTGTCTATTTTAATTAATTTGTAAATATACAATATATAATTGAAAAACGTATGCTTATGCAAATCTCTGTAAAGAGGAAATAAATAATGTCTGTCTTTGTGATCCTTACGGATGACAGGTATATTTTCGTCCTTTGTAAAGTCACCCATCGCATGCTTATTATTGCCGATACAAAATATAGGGCGAATGCGATCTGAAACGGGTTGGCACATTGATGAATTCTTGCAATCACAATGATAACTATGTAAAAAGAAAAACAGATAATACAATCGGCACAATATTATTTTCGCGCGGCATTGCTCTTGCTAAAATACGAACACTGCTAAAATATATCCCTTTACGGTATTCACTTTGGTTAAGAACATTGTACATAGCATAATTCCTCACTTTTGACGACACAAACAAGTGGTCTCCATATTGGAAGATAGCAAACAAATAGATATTTCTTACTTTCCCCGAGTATATTATTCAATTTCAGTTCGTAGATGTGTTTTCTCCCTAAACTTGTTCTCGTCAATCCTATATACATGTAGCAACATAGAAAACTAGATTTGATGTTCTGTGTTAAATTTGTGATGCTGCGAAGTTATTGATTGATTATACTATTTTGATAGTATTTCTAATGAATATGTATGTTTTAATGATTATGTAAAGTGCCTTATATTTAGAAAGTGAAAAGTTGCATAGTTATTTTATGCCAAAAATCAATGTTAATATTATTGTGCTAACAAACCATCGTTATATTTCAGAACCTGTCACAACCATTGAAACTACAAGAAGTACTGTGCCATCGACTTTGTCTACACAAACAACCACAGGTATGTCAACATTATAAATAAAACTAATTATGACAAGTTTCATTTCAGGTGCAAAAGTGATAAGGATTGATTTCGCATCCATTCGGTCCGTAAAAATTAAACAAAAAGCATATTTTTTCAATGCGAGGTTTTATTAGGTCATTTAGAATAAAAATTCTGCTGATAAAGGCAAACGATATGCGTTGATCTTTCCTTACATAAATTAATGTTTATTTGTAACATTTGAATCCAATTCATTGTGCACTTTTTGTAATTAAAATCCCTTTGGGAAAAATGCTTTTCAATAAGAACAGGATTTGTCTGGTAGCCAAAGGAAGTTGACGTATGTAAGGAGGATATGGTGAGGATGTACACGCCCTAATTTACCGACGGTAAGTATGTTAAAGGCCCTATAATTGGCTGATTTCCCTCCATACCATAGTTTTAAAACGCGCATCCTGTGGGATTCCGAAGCTTTTACAAAGAAGGAAGGGATCCATGTGATTATCAGCGAGTTTAATTAGGTAAGTATGTAATAAGTGTAGGTATGACATAGGTTTTACCTTTATTAACTGTATATATAAATTTCACTAAGGAGTAAATACTTTATTTCATTTCGAGTCTGGTATCTTGACTTGTTTTTTAAAGCATAATCAGGAATACGATTTAGCAACATGTGCAAAACATATCGACAAAATGTATCAGATTCGTACGATGGCCGATATCAGCCGTCACGTTACTCACATTATACGGGCAATATATTTCTTCATAAGAACTTCACGTAAAAAATTACGTGAACTTCACGTGAACCGGGGCAAAAACGTGGATATCACGTGAGATTTTTAACATGCATTTCACGTAAAAGTCACTTGAAGAAGTTATATCTGTATTGAAATGGTAAGTATTCAAGTTTAAAAATCACTGAATATTAATTTATTTAAAAATGTTTCAAGTGCATATATTATTAAAGCTTCAAAACTAGAGCATCATTTTACAAAACCATTGCGCCTCAGATTGAAAATATGCGGTAACAGCTTTCATGTATTTTAAACATTTCTTTCTCCATCAGTCACATGAAAAAAAACCACGTAAAATTCACGAGACGATATATTGCCTGTGTGATGTATTACAGGTTACACACTTGTTATGCTAGTAACTTGATAAAGGCATGTGATGCGAGTTAACTGACACAGGTACATGTAAACACACATTACAGGTTATTCGCATGTAACGCGAGTGACTTGACACAACCCCAGACTAGAGTACAGAACGCTTGCAAAACCAATTAACATTCCATGGATAGGACGTGTTTCACATCAACGAAAAATTAAAACTTGATCTTTCATTGATTTTCGTTTTTTTCAACGCTTAGAAGCAGATCAGACTTTCCTGCACGGGAATAAAAGGACCAGTCGAAACGATTAAGTACAAATAACTGTAGTCATTATTTCAGCTTGATTAAGAAAACAACACATTGAGTTTTGCAGTGTAACTATAAAAAACAACTGTTTCTGCTACAGGCCTTTCATAGCTATCAAGGAAAATAAGGACAGTGAAACCATATTAGTGTTTCCCACTTTAAATCAGGCTGAAATAATAACTACAGTTATGTGTACTTACAAATGATCGTTACGGCTGGTCCTTTTAGTCTCTTGTGGGAAAAGATCTGCTTCCAAACGGGGAAACAACGAAAACACTCCACAAAAAAATTAATCAAACATAAAGTTTCCTTAGCTGATGTGAAACACGTGCTATCCATGGAATGTTAACTGGTTTTGCAAGTGTTCTGTACCCTACTCTGGGATGTTATCTAATCACTCGCAACACATGCGAGTAACCTGTTATGCTATTTTACCCTTGTCAAGTTACTCGAATCTCATAAATGCGACTTACGCGACGGCTGATATCGGCCATCGTAGATTCATTTTGTTTTAGAATGCTTTAGTATTAGTTTGTAGAAAGAGATGAAAAAGCCATACATTTCCTTGTGTGATGTGATGGACAGAGACTCAAAATCCATTCTATAAAACAGATAATGAACAATTGGGAAGAAAGGTTGGTATATTACTATATCACTGTTTTGATTCATTCTGGTTTTGTGTAGATTGCTTTGCTGCAAATAAACAAATACATAGCAGATTGTGTATGAGTGTGTGTGTGTGTGTGAGTGTTGTGTGTGTGTGTGGGTGTGGGTGTATGTGTGACTTATGTGTGATCATTAGAAAACAATATAATTTGGACCTCATTCTATAAGACATTGCTTACACTATGATAACCAGGTCCATCCTTTTCACAGATTACGACAATGTTTAACATTATGATTCAGACATCGCTTCAATTAACGGACGGATACAGAATAAGACGATTGACCAGGTTTGACAGACGGTCTTGTCATTCACACGATATCATCCTAAAAACAAGGTAAATATACCAATAGTTGCCAATTTTCCTAAAATGTATTCTCTTATCTTTTTCAATATCCAAAATGGTTTTCTTTAAATATCAAAACTTAATATGAATCGTTTTTCGTGATACCCTCATCATACTCGTGGAGAAAACCTTGAACATTACCGTTTAAATACACAGTCGACACTGTCACCTGTATTGTTTGATCTCTCAAGCGGAACTAAGCTCTACCACACAACACAGTTACAATTACAATCTAGAGTCGGTACTCAGCTAGTGTTTTTACAGATGTGTCCAACAAACAATTATCGTGTCACATTGATAGAGTCATGATATACTCAATCAATTATTTGTTGGTACATGTAGATGAAGTCTATGAAATTCTGAAAACTATCTTTGTTTGAACAATATTTTCCAACTTTGAACTTGTCATGCTTGTCCCCAAAATATACCTTATGTAGTGAGGTAATAGGTAATAATCATCCTACAATGTATGAACGCATAAACTTAAATGACATTGGTATAGGTGTATGTATTTTCGTGGGGATGTAAATTCGTTGTATTTGGTCAAAAAACGAAATCCACGAAAATTAAACCCACACGAAAATTAATGATTTCACAGTATGCATTTAAACGGGCCTTTTTCGTTTATTCACAACATAGGTATATGTTTCAATCGTGACTAAAAGGCAATAACGTTTTCATGAGTATGACAGTACCTGTTATTGTTTAGATGGCCTGATATATATCTCGGAGGAACTTGACTTGCCAGGAGCCGTGGAATAGGAAAACGTTTCGCTATTTCATACGAGGACAAGTTTCACAAAGACGATTCTATAACTAGTGGAAATCTGGATTAATTGGCTGAACAGAACAATAATACATTTTAAAAGAGTTTTAACAATTTGATTTAGCGAATTCATTTGAGATGTTATACGTGAATGTGTAGAAGTGGATGACCAATCAATATGAATAAATGCGATTGTTTGCGAAATGTGATAAACTTCTATTTTGTTGTAATTTTGATTGGATACATTTTGTGAAGAAAAATTACCTGTTTGAACAAACGCAGACTATACTGGTCATTCATTAACCGACGCTTTGGACGTAGTGTTCGATTTAGTATTTTCTGGCATATTTGAAAAGGAAATAAAAAATATTATAGAACAAAACATGCATAACCTTTGCTTCCCCTAGACACTCACCGAAATAAAATATTTTAAACATACCAGATGTTGGTATATACCATTTCAATGTAGTGGGTCATGAATTTGACTTTTGGATATCTTAACATGGGCCTTGACGGTCATCTGATATTTGATACAAATTAGTTATATAATTTATTAGCAAACTGATGTCTTTTGTTTACGAAATAGGATCTTACATCGAATAGGTCTACATACAAAGTTTCATTCAACTTGGTGCATATTTAACTCATATTACCGTGTTCACAAGGTCAAAAATTATTATTGCAACGGGCAATAACTCCGTAAATAAGTCGAAACAAGCTTATTTTCAAATTTGTTTGAGATATTTTCAATGTTAGTCCATACGCAAATTTTCATTAAGCTAAGGTCATATTTACTCAAGTTATCATGTTCACAAGATTCAATAATTATATTTCCAGAGATCAATAACTCTGCAAGTTACAATTGAATAAAGCTGATTTTCAAACTCGTCCGAGATCTTTCCAATTTTAGTCTAAATAAATACAATGTTTCATGAAGCTGAGTGGATATTTATTCAAGCTATCATGTTCACAAGGTCTAATAATAATGATTAGTGCAAAAGGGTTATAATTTCATAAATTATCCTCGAATGAAGCTGATTTTCGAACTCATTCAAGATATTTAATGTTCACAATGTTAAATAATTATTATTGCAAAGTGCAATAACTCCGTAATTTACAGTCGAATCAACCCCAACTCGTCCGAAATCTTTCCAATTTTAGTCTTCATACTAAGTTAAATAAGCTGAGTGCAAATTTGCTCAAGTTACCGTGTTCACAAGGTTCAATAATACCACCCATTGCAAAGGGCAATAACTCCGTCAATTACAGTCAGATCAATCTTTTTTCGCACTCGTCCGAGATCTTTCCAATGTTAGTCTACATATAAAGTTTCATTAAGCTCGGTGAATAATATTTACTCAAGTTATCGCGTCCTCAAGGAAATGTTAAAGGACGTCACACGACGCACAACGGACGACGCACTACGCCCGACACACCACGGACGACGCACGACGACGGACAAAGAACTATCGCAAAAGGTCACCATGACCTATGGTCAGGTGACCTTAAAATCGAAATAAACAAAAGCTCTTAAATAATTATTACAAAAAGCTCTATATAGGATTTTTATTTATGTGTTAGTTAATCGAGCAGCATATGAGAGTTCATCGAGTACATGAATACATGACATATTTCTATTGGATTTATATAGTTATCCTTTTACCATTCGTTAACAGTCATAGCTGGTAGGAGCGTATCATTCAAGAGTAAATACGGATATAATGTTTTATAACCAACTAACCATAGATCAGCCACTGTATGTACTTTGTTTCTACTCCTGCTTACCGGGAGTGGAACGACTGGTTCTCCTGTTGTCAGTATAATGTGATCGGTTGGGGTGTGGTGATTGGTGTCTTCGGCGGCATGCTTCAGTGATACAGCACTATGAAAAGGACGATAGTTCCACTATAGAAGAAGACACAACACGAATATACCGCAGTCTCCCAAAACACGAGCCTCGCACTACATACAGGCAATACACCGCATACATGGGAGGCCGTCCTTACATGACCCTAAATATTAATAGGACGTAAATTTAATCAAACAAACAAACAAACAAACAATCTAATGTAGAAGTCACTACATGGATCAAGCTCAGGTGAATTCTGTGTTAGAGGGGAAGTAACATTGTACATTCAGCCCCAAAAATAATGTTTCTATCGAAAATGCAATTAAAAAAGATTTTTCAAAGATGGTTGGTTTCAAATTCTGAATATTGTTAAGGATGTCTATCAATGATATGGGTAATGTTCAATGCACATTTTTGTTATAAAAACTCATTATTTTTTCAAAGTAACTTATCCTGTCAAAGTAAAATTACTGTGTGAAATTCCGACCCGCATTATTGTACTATTTTTACTGCAAATTGTACTGAATATCTTCTCATTATGCAAAATGAAAAGCATTCTCGGTACTCCAGGGGTTCAGATCACTTACGATTCCTACACCCCTGGACTTTCTCATAGTAAAACCGAAGGCAATGGAACAGAACAGGTAATTTAGTCCTTTGATCAACATCAAAAGAGCCGTAACGGTACACTCTGGTCGACTGTGTGTTACATAAGAGAGAAGGATAATCTTAATTTGTATCTTTTGAGTTTGAGTTGCTGATTAAAATACATTTTTTGTGTTTTCTGATATTAAAAAGACTATCTTTTTCGCTAAGAAGAATGTATATCTGTCAAGCGTTTTTGTACTGTTATGGAAAATTCAAGAATAAAAATGCTCTAATTTTCTAGTACATATGTTGGTTAACAAAATTCTATCACAAATTGTTGTTATTTTTTTTATTGTGGTACCTAAGGTCAATTTTACAGTCACATAGGGCAAATTGTTGATTTGTTTAGAAAATTCTCTGCTGATTCTGCTGATGTCACTGAAATATTTAAAATGATACAAACAGGAAAGACACAATTATACTATAGCAGGATCTGGACACCTTGAGTACCTGACTCCACATATCTTTAAATAAACCTATGACCCCCTCTCCAAATGAATGCATTATAGCATATAGACGCACATGCCATTTTTAGTACAGTACATAGTCCAAACTTTAAAAGGATTACACGGACGTATAACCCGGCGGCAATCTGCCGGTGCATGTTACTATGACGTCGTTAGACTGGAAGTAGTGCAGCGGAGAGCTACCAAAAGTTTACCGGGAATAAGTGATCTACCGTATCCAGAGCGGCTCAGGAAATAAAAGAAACTCCCTCTTATAGTATACAGACGGATTCGCGGAGACATAATTGAACTTTAAATGAATTTTAAGTGGCATTTATGATATCGACTCCTGTAATTTTAATTAATTATGGAAATATGTGGCCGAACGGCACAGCAGTAAAGGACAATCAAAGATGGTATTTCCACAACATTCCAGGATCACGCGGAGAAGTAAAACATTCGCCATTAGAACTGCTACAACATGGAAGTCTTCCGGAGTATGTACTATGACCTGAAAATACAATATATTTGGTTTTTTTTTTTTTTTTTTTTTTTTTTTGCTTTAAAAATCAATTGGTAGTCAAAATAATTTAGTAAATATCATTATGAATGGGTATAAAACAGTATCATTCATTAACAAAAACAATCGGAGCGTGGTAGGATTTTGCAACCCGATTTTTTGCAGAAAGAATAGGACCAAAGTTCGGATTGCAAACTCACTCAGCAAATTCACTTTGACAGAATAATTTACTTTAAAAAATGATTGAAATGTGTTTTGAAATTCTTCTGAAATTATATATATCTACACTGTGATATAATATGGAAAAGTTATAATTTGGATATATTATTTGAACCCTTGAAATGCATATTATATGTTTTAACTGTACATGTCTGTAGCCCATGTCTGTACATGTGGCCTTAGGGACCTGTCGTCGTGTCGCGTAACATTTTGTCCAGACATCAGTGAAAGCTATTTAACCCAACAGTTACACATGACTGTGATTTATCATGTCTGCTAATGGTCAGCATTTTGATGTAAATTAGAATGACTCTGTGATTAACATTGATGCATGGATATTTAACCTGAACATGTAGGGCTGTTTAAAGGCCATCAAACCATGCATAGTGTGTCACTGCCCCAGTGCTCGACCATGAGTGCTGGGCCTCCACCGCATCATTCATGAACCATGATGAAACTACTATGCTGCATTCGACTCTATACACAACACCGACGTTAAAGAAGACACACAGAAATGTAAAGAAATTACGGTGGCTGATTTGTGCCATTTCGTCTCAATTTTTTCGTCTTTTCGCCCCAAAATTACAAATTAGATATACTTTGTCATCTTTCATATACGACGGAGATTATAATGTAATTTTTAATGTACAATTATGATGAAGACCATGTCATGTATGTAGTCAAAATGTCTTTTCAAATAATACACAGTACATTGTACCTACTGATTGACTGTTATAATTAACTGTATTTGAGCAATTTCTTGGGAAAAGTCCTTCCTTGAAAGTCTTCACGAGTTGTCTTTCATAAATTATTTTATTAATAAATTGATCCGTGGTTCAAACGCTTTCAAATATTACCCGCTGACAACTTTTTTTCAAGTTGTGTAGGGGAGGCAACTCATGTAAGTGCTATGTTTAGCATCTTAAGTTCATCATGTGCCTAACATATACACGGCAATGTTTTGATAAGCGTAATTGCTAAATAGAACGATTAGAACACAAAAAATAAGGTAGTAATGAATTTTAAAAAAAATCTCTCAATCAAGCTAAAAGATTTGCGGATGATGAATCTATTAGTGGCACGTAGAACATGCCACGTGTTAGAAATCCACGCAACTGCTGTAAATATACATGTTGACTTTTGTTTTAAACCTTCTAATCTTAGTTATAGATGAAGATACTTGTAATACTATCAATTTAATAAATCGATTGATATCATTAACTACTTTGATGCATCCATATTGAACAATTAAGTCAATATTAAGATAAAAAGATTTCAAAATGACTTCCACACCGGACCGGAAGACGAAAAGACGAAATTTAAGGTTTGTTAATTTTCGTCTTTTCGGGGCGAAAATACGAAAAGACGAAATGGCATAAATAAGCGACCGTAAGACATAGAATTACTTCATTGGCGCCGTGCAGAGAAAAAACAAACTGGGTTTGGACACATCGCAAAGCTACTACCACTTACGATCATTGGTTCACAGGTACGTGGATTTGTCTAAACTCTTTTAAAAGCAAATATTTGTACCACATATTTTCCTTGCACAAAATCATATTACAGTTTTACCATGGCTATTTCACCACTGAGAACCATACTTATTCTTAGTGAGAATTATATACAATGCAAGTTTTATTAACTAAAACCAGTATATAGATTAACTTTGAAGTACACATATAAAACGTACACAAAAACACAGACATGCACCACAGGGAGTTGACCACATAAATACACTTAAAGTAACATATACACCAAAATAAACAACTCATACTTGTGTTCTGGAATTGTTTGATACTATAAATTTATCTAATAACCTTGCTAGTTATTTTTTATTACGATAAGTCACCATATTAAACATCTTCCCTGTTTTACAATTTTTATCACTAATATTACTATTTCTCTCCTTTGACATGTTCATGAATTATGTCGATTGTTTTCATCACAAATTTAAGAGGTTCCTTTATGTTTATATATAGTATTTTGTTATTACACAAATACACATTTTACATATTTTTACCTAATGGGAAGTTTTATCTCACGTGATTACTCACGGAGAAATATATATCCTTAGTAACTTTCCATTTATTATGTTAGGGGCAGAGTAGTGATGTGATTAAACACACACGTTAATTTGTAGTTGCTCTGATCCTCACATAACATAATACGTACATTATACTTTTATACACATAACAATTTTTCATACGACATAATGCACATTATTACCTGATGCAATTGAATGTTAGGTTATGTTAGATAGTTTTCTCCTACATTATTCATGTTACATATATAATTCTTAAACTTATGGAACTTTCTTTGATGAGTGGTCTCTAGATTGCATCATGTCTGAGTTAAGCCGCAACTACGTACGTCGGCCAAACGCTTTACTAATTACTTGTCATTTACCCTATAGCAATAACATATCGTGAACATGTCCTTGAGGTCAGAATTAGTACCAATTAGCTTATATATAAGTTTTATAGGTCTTTTTCCCTCAAGCATTCCAATCCAATCATATGCAAGGTTAAGCTGATCGAATCAATTTAGTAACATTGATATATATATATTTACTTACTCATTTTTATGAAATTAGGCAGTAATAAGTATATTTTTCTCATACCCACAACAAAACACATATACATTTTAACTAACACAATTAACATAGTTACTTACTTAAAAAAAAAAGAAAAAGAAAACCCACAGAGTTAAAAAAAAGAAGAAGAAATTGTAAGGAAAGCAACTCATAAACTACACATGTATGCTATACTTTTGTTATGTTTTCATATAGTTTGCACGTATCTAATATCTGTGCTTTTGCAACATGAAGATAATAAATACCGATTAATTAGTAATATATTCCTTAAATGTTGCTCATATGTCATTATTTAAGTATGAATTGGTTTACCAGTAGATAAAGAGACAACTATGTTGTGATATTTTATATACGGTTATATTAATTTTAACGTTTGAAAGCCCATTTTACAAGTTTATTTTTATACTATTCACACCAGCAGTTAAAATAGGCCTATATAACACTACAATTCCATAATAGTTTGTTTTGAATTAATTGGCTTCTTAACACATTATAATATATAATCTTTTTTATATTTTTTCTACCAATTGAAATACAAACTGATTATTAGTTAAAATGTTACGTGAGAGGTCCCATTGTCTCTATGACAAATTACAATCATAATACAACTATCTATTTTCATTTCAAAATATTTTTATTAAATCATTTGATTTACTTGGGATTGGGCAGCAGGCAGGCTATGCCTATATAAGCTCTCTCCCTGTTATTGATATGTATAAAATTATTGAGTTATTAATTTATTTTCTTTTATTCTTCAAAATAGTTTTTTTCTATATTTCTGGTGATGCCATGGTATTATAAGTAATATGTTTGTGATTGGTACAATCATTTGCAAAGAAAAGAGTGAAAAGGCAAATCTATCAAACTTGTCACTTTTGATTCACAAGTGAAAAATCTGAATCCAAGCCACAGAAGAATCATCTATAGTACAGCCTCCAGTGATAGAAGTGGAGCAGTAATTCCTTATAACGATGACTTTATTATGTCTACATTGTCCATTCACTTGTTTGTGTATGCCGTTTCATTTAATCATCAGAGTTCCCTTTCTACATATCTTCATCGAAGAAACTTCTTCAACATTACATCAAAAGTCCACATTGTTTATACAGTGTACATGTTTATTATATGGCTGGTGCTTTTGCTGTATTTTGATTGGCCAATACGTTTCTCAGAAGTATTCATCAACTGCGATATCAACTCCAGAATCGGCGGCAAAAAGCACGAGAGGTTACTGGAATAAGTCCAGATACCTCTCGCGAGTCCAGTAACCTGTGTCAAAAATAGATCGAGGGAAACTCCCTTTAGATGTGACGTCATTATCACTTTTGACGTCAAGTCGTACCCAAATATAGCGTAACGTGAGTTTCCCTCATTCAATGACGTCGGGATAATCTATTGTGATGTCATTATTATAGTCGGAAACATATATGGCGGAAGGCAGCAAGTTTACTGCAATCAACGGTGACAACTGCAAACTTCAATTTATGGAAAACATTCAAGAATGCCAGACGGGCTGCAGTTGATACAATATTCCGGTTCTACCAGTCTAAACCGTTGGCAAGAAGCATTTGAATATTTACCATATACTACATGTAATTGCTTTTGTAAACAGAAAGTTTGCAAATATCATCCTGTTATTTGTAGTTTTAAAAGTCTTTTTGAAGGGCCGGGCTAATATCATGTAAGTGTCATATAATAAAACAGTTATCGACCTATTTTCAGGTGGATACGGTGAGTTATCAACCCTCGAAAATGATATAACACTCGGCCTCCGGCCTCGGGATATATTACTTACTCGGGTTGATACCTCACCGTATCCACCTGAAAATAAGTCGATAATTGTATAATGTCTTCATCGAAGAAACTTTCTCAACAATACATCAAGATATATCTTCAACGATGAAACTATTTCAACATTTTTTTACCAAATTTTCTACACTGTTAATACATCTTCTGGATAGTCCCCTGAAGTGATTCCTCACCAGGTTCTAATCGTAATTAGGACTATGCCAGGCTATGTCAGAGTACAGAGATTGTGACGTGTTATTTCACGCACATTTCATACCATATCTCTGTACTCGAAGCCATTAAACATCCAACACACCACGTGAACACCACATATTCCAACGGATAGGAAGGGACCGATGCAATTCAATGCCGGGAAAAATTGTTTAAATCTCCTTATCCAAGACGCACATCAACATTCATCATTTACAGACTCGAAGGATTTTGGAATACCTGATGCAGTTCAATGCCAGGAAAAAAGATATATGAGATATATATATTGAAATATAAAGATATATTTCAATCTCCGGAGAGGACACTACACTACATTCAACGTATAGTTTAATATCTTTACACGGAGCTCTGTAATTCATTATTTATATATTTTCTCAGCCTTTTATGTGCGAGAATTCATATTGAATTCAAGATAGTTGTTATATTGGATTCAAATTCATTAACTTTCATCACGTGACGGCATATTGATAAACATTTCTATATCTACGTTGGACATTTTTAAAGTTGTTTTTATATGTTGAGTACTGTGTTTTCATATTCTATGTGGAAGTCTACGTTTTTACATACTATAAATTTTTGTTGCTCATTTGAATTCCCCTTCAACATTCTTATCAGTTATCAGTATCAATTATTTCACTTTATGGATATGTTTCATTTGCAAAAAAAATTCGGAAATGATGCGAAAATATGTTATATAATATGGAAATGTTAAAGTTTTTAGAAATTTTTATCTAATATTTCAAATTATTGCTAATTTGATATACTTTATAACATTGTGACGAATGTGATATAATATGTAAAAGTTAAAATTTAGATATATTATTTGTACCCTTGAAATACATATTATATGTTTCAAATGTACATGTCTGTAGCCGGTGTGTTCCCGATACGCCTACAGTCTATAGGTAAAAAGATAAAAAACTGAAGTGTAATTATAGTCTGTTTCATACAAGTTTCTTATACATGTACTTCGTATCAATATTACACGTACATTATAGAATCGTCCTCGTGATGAAATATCATATTATAAAACATTTATTATGATTAATGTATTAATGAAAAAACATGTTGAACATTTCCCGCAAAAGTGTGTTGTAAAATGCACATTCTTACGGCATCATAATCTTCGTCGTGAAAATATGTGATCTGTTAAATCATATTGTCGAGAATTAAACCTGCGATATGTACACCATTGAATGAAATATCACCTTTTTGTATATGATGATTTGGAAAGAAGTTAAACTTACAAAAATATGCATATAAGTAGAAAATATCATGTTGTATGCGTTCGATTTCAAGGGTTTTCATACCTATTTTTGCTGATTACATGATGGATGCAATTTCGCTAATTCCCATAGTCGCTGCCATAGGTTTCACATCATTTTTATTTTTTATCTTTTTTTTTTACAAAATTAATGTTAGTTCTCCTTGTTAATGTATTTGCCGTCCATGGGTTGTATATGGGTTGTATAACTTATGAATTTAATTAAGGACTACATGTATGAGTTGTTATGGAAACCATCCTAACAGGATATACATAAATTACATAAAAACAGAAATTGGAAATTTTGTCAATTATTTGCTATGCTAAATATAGAAATCATAGAGCGCATCATTAAACAAAACTTATATTTATCTTATTAAGTTGTAACTTAAGTGCCTGTATATTCTCAGTAAAATATTACATGTATGTACATGTGCATGAATTTAATTTCTGTTTCTGATTAACTCAATAATTTTATTTTTTTATTAGTTGCAAATAATTTCACTGCTCTCTTTATATAAATTCGATTTGTAAAGAATGGAGGTTATATGTACTAACATTACGATGTTTGTCTTTAAGGTCGTATGTTATTTAAGTTTTATTAGATTCCATAATATAAGAAATTCATTCGAAATTGATAGAGAGAAATATTGTCATAAAAATATATAATGCTGTTTTGTGTGGACAAAAATATCGGTAATAAATATGTTTTATTTTCGTTTGTTATTTTTTGTTCGTCTTTTCAAAAATATATATATACGTATACCTCTAGATACAATTACCAAAATCCTTCTGACGACCTTTAGCCCATAATGCAAAACAAAGTATATGTCCAGGTAAAAAAAATCCATGTAGATCACACACAGGTAAAGTTACCTTTATGATACAGACTATAATTGCTATAACAACATACTCGCTGGTAGATGTTTTTAAAATGTAGGCGTTCCGGGATACAGCCCTGTAGCCTATGTCTGTACATGTAGCCTTATTATGGACCTGTCGTCGTGTCGCGTAAAATGTTGTCCAGACATCGATGAAAGCTATTTAACCCAACAGTTACACATGACTGTGATTTATCACTTCTGCTAATGGTCAGCATTTTGATGTAACTTAGAATGACTCTGTGATTAACATTTAACCTGGACATGTAGGGCTATTTAAAGGCCATCAAACCATGTATAGTGTGTCACTTCTCCAGTGCGCGACCATGTGTGCTGGGCCTCTATAGCTACCGCATTATTCATTAAATTATATTGCTGCTAATTTCATTGTAACGATATGTAACTTAAACATTTGATATTTAAACATTGACATATAACTTGATGATTTAGCTCCCCAAAAGCATATGTCGGCCTATAAGAGAGCCGAAATCTAGGCATCACATATTCCTGGTTTTGAATAAAGCGCCTTCAATCACCGCCATGTTCAGTGACTTCGGGTGTTGTCGGATTCCGAATCGTATCACGTGGCTGACGTTTGACACGATCTGCACGTGGTGAGTCAGGTAACTAGCGTAAGCGCACATGTGTTTGTTTACGTTTTCCTTCTGGCTAATAGAGCAAATTATGCTGGTATATGTCCACAGATTGAGTATTTGAAACATCCAATTTACACATTGCCGTAAAATATTGTGTGTATCAAATATTGTAATGTTCGAGCATTATTTTCTTTGTAGATAGAGTCTGCTGAGGTCGACCACATGTTTTGTTTATGAAAAATTGTTGACATATTCTCTTGGTTTCACAACTCTCGTTTTACTTCGAGATTGTCGCTACGATGTTCGGAATGATTCGGCATCTTTCGAGCCTATTTTTTACGTGTACACGTTAAAAAGATTTTTCACTTTTATAATTAAAAAATACTTCCAGTGCCGCAACTTTATAAAAAATGGTAAAATTCGAAAGTTTAAAACTCAGACAGACGGAGAAAAATATGTATAACACTTAAGCAGTTTTCACTGTGACAAAAAGAGCGAAAGTTATAGACTATACAACTTTAAACATGATGAAACTACTATGCTGCGTTTGACTCTATATCAACTCAACTTTACTCAACAATACACCACACCGACGTTAAAGAAGACACACAGAAATATAAAGAATAGAATTACTTCAACACTCCGAGGATTTACCTAACTGATTTATAAGTGATTGTCCAAAACCGGCTACATTTCATTGTAGACTAGGTCAATCCTGAATAGTCCATGAAATATAGCACAAAAAGAACAAACGGATAATTGCCGTCTGTGTGCTCAACGGCGTTGACGAACTCTCTCCACTTGCTAGCATAAAAACACTGTTTGCCACAAGCACTTTGGTTCTTGACGGTGGTCCTTCTCGGCTTTCTTATGTAACACACTTATAATCCATCAATTAGTGATAATATACAAATATACTAATGTAGTTCAGTAATTTAGCAGCTGAAGTTGTGTGATTTTTAAGAACAAATACATTTATTTAAGATTGGTCAATTGACTTTAAGTTTGTCTTGTATTGATTTCGTTCGGTTGGAAATATCACAAACCAACTCTAAAATAAGACGGGTATGTAAGCTTGTTATTTTCTTGATTGATTTCGTTGTACTATTCTAAGCATTTTAATTAGTCATGCTATAAGAAATCCTTCAAGCAGATCGAATTCATTGAATATCACATCTGCTATATATATGGGTATGTTACATTACGTCTAAGAATTCCAGGCAGGCCTACAGTGGTACAGCACATTGGTAACAATGCAAACTTTGAACATTATCCCAGCGCAGTCTACTTTCTTCTGCAATCAAGACTGAACCAAAACAGACAAATTAAATTTCAATTTTGTAACATACAATTTGATGTAAGATAATTTAAGAAAGAAAAATAATTTAATTAAAATCAGGAATTGAAAATAATCAATTTTCGTTTTATATATAAAAAAAATCCCATTTTAATTTTAACTGTGGCTTCTAGAATAACAATGTCTTCAAAACATTCGTATGAATCAGTAATTCATTCACAAAGCTCTGAAGCACAGATAACTCCATATTCCGCTACCGTGATTCTCTTCTTTTTAACATATATAAAATACCCATTGGGTACATAGAAAAATTATGAGCATTGTTATAAAATACAAGCTGTGTTCATTTTCGCGAGGGTTAATGTGGTCAAAGTGGCAAGTGATCATCGGCATACCATTTGTTTTCTTTCTGACGCGAGCTTAAAGTTGTATGGTCTATAACTTTTGCTCTTTTTTCATAGTGAAAACTGTTTAAGTGATATACATATTTTTTCTCCGTTTGTCTGATTTTTAAACTTTCTAATTTTACCACTTTTTGTAAAGTTGCAGCACTGGAAGTATTTTTAATGATAAAAGTAAAAGTCGTTGTAACGTGTACAAGTGAAAAATAGGCTCGAAAGAGACCTAATCATTCCGAACTCTTCCGAACATCGTCGCGACAATCTCGAAGTAACACGAGAGGTGTGAAACCAAGAGAAATGTCAACAATTTTTCGTAAACAAAACATGTGGTCGACCTCAACAGAATGGATCTACAAAGAAAATAATGCTCGCACATTACAATATTTGATACACACACTATTGAATTACGGCAATGTGTGAATTAGATGTTTCAAATACTCGCTCTGTGGACATATACCAGCACGATTTGCTCATATTAGCCAGAAGGAAAACGTAAACAAACACATGTGCACTTACGCTAGTTACCTGGATCACCACGTGCATGACGTGTGGACGTCAGTCACGTGATACGATTCGGAATTCCGACAAAACCCGAAGGTACTGAACATGGCGGTGATTGAAGGCATTTTATTCAAAACCAGGAATATATGATCCCTAGATTTCGGCTCTCTTATAGGCTGACATATGGGGAGCTAAATCATTAAGATACATGTTAATGTTCAAATATCAAATGTTAAAACGACATATCGTTTCAGTGAAAATTACAAGAAATACAACTTTAAAATACAGCTTATATTCTAAGACACTGACTATCCATTTTTAATCCTGTAGTTCTGATAATTAAGGAAAAGATGTTTATTTTGTTGAGGTTATGAGGGTATAATGATAATGGAGCACGTGTAAATTATGTAACCCCGGCAAAGCCGGGTTACATAAAATTTACATGGCTCCATTATCATTATACCCTCATAACCTCAACAAAATAAACATCTATTCCTTATATTTACAGTTTTTCAAGTAAATGAATATTATTTTTTCCCGCGGTAGTTGCATATTTTTTATTAATATACCCATACTTTTTCTTTACCGTCATCGTCAACGAATTCGATTTAACAGCTGATTGGAATCGAGTCATTCATATGTTCCCGCCAAAAGTGGGGTCATGACCCCACGTTGCTACGCCATCGACTATTCACGTTACAATAGAATCGCCGCGCGTGTTGTGATAACATTATACACTGATAATGATAATACTAGAAAGCATTGTTATTGAGTCCATGTCAGTGCAAACTGTAAATATAAGTTGTTATTATTATATTAATATATTGCTATATTTGTATAATATAAAAGATATCAAAAATGTCACAAGTATTTACATCTTCAAATAATAATTCTTATTTGAGGCGGGCCAGTATTTCAGTACACACATATATTGTATATGTATTGCGACAACGTCTATGTTTGCTGCAACTTAAAATAAGTGGTTAAATGATATTTGACTAAGTATCGATAGTTGTTTTTTTCTTATATTGACTTTTCTTATAATTAATATGCACATAAGATATTGTCTTTGCCATTTTCGTAGAGACGACATATCTAATACAAAAAACGAAGTGATCTTATTTAAGGAATGATTTTTATTTTTTGTTGTTTACTGGTGTGTAAACTGCATTTTTTGTACAGATATTTTAAATGACGCGCGTCAGCGCGTCATGTTGAAATATCTGTACAAAAAATGCAGTTAACACACCAGTAAACAACAAAAATTTAAAAACATTCCTTATATTTACATTTTGACCGACCATTTCTTTTAAATGTAGTGTTCCGGTGAAATAAACCTTCGTTTTTTCAACGTTATACATTATGTAGGATTGATGGAACAGCAGAGTAATTGATAGAATCGCGGAACAACTGGCTCCAATTTGGCGGGAAAATGTGTCAAGTTCCGGGAGTAAATAAGATATAGTTCCACAATAACTTTAGCGTTTTTCATCCATTTATTCCATATGTTTTCATTTTTTTTATTTTCTTAATATTAACACAATGCTTCCCATTGCATTTAAACTGATGTTGATATCGAACTTTTGTCATGGCATATATTTTGGCCTAACCGGATGCGCATTCACATAAGGGCGGAAGTCAGTGTTTCGGTTTGTGTTTTTGCGCAGCAGCCCCTCTGTGTTTACGCAAGTGTAAACGATTGCCCGGTTAGTAAGGTTATATAGGAAGGTGAAAACGGAAATGTAAATATATAAAAATGAAGGGATCTTACGATATAACACCCTATGGACCTCAACGATGGTCAATAATTGATGTATATTAGGCGAGTGAAATATTCCATGTTTGACCATTGTTTAACCTGGTTGACCAGTTACAACGTCGTATATGAAACACAATGTTTTTATCAAATTTAAATCTTGTATATGAGGCTCACAGTATATCTATTAGACCTCTTATTCCGTTTTCTATACCACACAGGCAATATTGATTTCACGTGACTCAATGAAAAAATTCAATCGCCATTTGCATGACTATTTTAAAGAGACTAATACCTTCAGTGAACTAATGACACTTTGAATTCTAATCTGAATTTTTATATTTACTTGAATCCACAGGGGATATATGCTACAATGTATGTAAATCAATAAGAGTTGTTTTTAATTTCAGTTTCATGCATGAATGCATGTCTCAACAATAAAAGGTGCACGATGTATACTCACTGTGATCACAAAGCTCTGCAGTAAGAGGAGTTTGTTAAATGTCGAAACACACACCCCATCCACCAACTTAGTAAAGAGTTGTTTCCCTTCTCATAATATTTGTTTATATATATATATTTTTTTTTGGGTGGGGGGGGGGGAGGGGGGGGAAATTTATTGGTGTTGATCATGTAATGGTTTTTCTGTTATTGGAGCTTTATAGATATGTGCGTCAGTGTCTACCCACTGGTGTATAACAACAATGTTCGGTTATTTGGTTTTCATTTTGAACAGCAATACTAATAAAGTGATTTTGTACAAGCATACTATAGACTTCATCAAAACATGACATTGTTAGCTGGTCATAATATATCGGATACGACTGCTTAGGTTATTCATTAAAAATACATTTCATACTGCATAAATCACAGTACCCGTTCTTGATCATTGGTAGTTAAGGTTACCTCCAGCTAAACTAGAATCGTTTCCGAAAACATCGTTATTTAAATGGACATTTCAGTCTAAGAGTGCAATAAAATTGCACACATTTCGGAAACAAACCAGTTCTAATAGAAATTAGATTGGTTGGTTTTATTTTCATATGCCAGAAAAGCCGACTGTAGTGAAATGTTAAACTCGCTTACCGTCCGCCATTACACATAGTGGTCGGATGTCTTGTATGCCGAACCCTGGCCCTTGCCAGTGTAGTAAAGAATTTTTGTCTAGAACTACTCAAATCGTTCAATGACGTGAAATTTGTCAATATTTCTTGTTATTCACAAGGAATGTATATTTTGCTTCGTGCTTATGTAACAGAATTAGACTCACTGAAGTGTCCCTTTAAGAAAAGCATTTAGACTGATGCATTAACATTGATACTGATTTCCTGTTTTATCTTAATTGAGTAGTTTTTAAAGCTTTAATGTTAAAAATAAACATACAAATATCAGTAATTTTGATAATCACTTATAACCGATTGCATATAGTAAACATTATAATTGTAATTATCGAACTATAAAAATTACGTTATTTAGAAATGCAATTGATTTGCGCTGTAACCATGTCATTGATGGGTATTCCCAGCCATTATTGCTACTTATTTTACGGCACGGAATACACGTTATCCTCGATACTCCAGAGGTCCTGATCACTTACGATCTCTACACCCCTAGATTATCTCATAGTAAATCTGAACCAATCACAGGCCAAAAATCTGAACCAATCACAGGCCAGCAAAACAATTCATTTGAAGACTTCCGAGACAGCGACGCCCAACTGCAAAGCCACACAGTCAACCACAGTGTATCAAGGACTAAATTACCTGTTCTGTATGTGAGGAAAGGGAGACTACTCGCCATTCCTTTAGCTTACTGATCGCGCAATCTCATATCTGTAAACGGCGCCTCTGTAAACTACGAACTACTATAGTGGTGCAAAGGGGATTTACTATATATACTCATCTTTTAACTTTGACAATGAAATTCTAATCCTTATATAGAAGGACAATACGGAGCAGCCTACGATGATTTCTGAAGACTACATAGGGATTGGATTGCGCTTTTATGTTAACCATGCTTGTATGGAGCAATTCCTCTAAGAATATATTCTATGGGGCGCGTATTGAATATATTCTTAGAGAATTGCTCCATACAAGCATGGTTAACATAAAAGCGCAATCCAATCCCTATATTTACACTCAAACGAGTATTTATATTTTATGCAATAAAATCGTCATTTGAATGTGACGTAATTATTCAATAAAAGTCGGTCAAAAGTGGGAGGAGCTTACTCAATTGAACAGCGAATGATGACTAATCACGTAAGGTAGAATTATTCATCCGCGACGACAAAAAAGTTCAATATTTTATTGTAAAATAAACATGACAAACACATTAAATTTCAGAGAAAATTTTATTTCATCAGATAAGAACTTTAAATATATATTCAATTTTGCTAAAAGTTAATATATAGCGTAATAACATAAAGAATTTGTACACGACCACATGCACAATAACGAGGCGAAGCTGACGCACGCTTACACACTTGAGTTTGCCGAAGTTGTCAAAACACCGATTTTCAAGTAGCTCAATGTGTTTGAGATGTCGTCTGACTTGACGATATTACATCCTTGGGAGCCATGTGATTATATAATCTACGCTTAGATCCATCGCCATCGATAGATGAAACAAATTCACTTGTGTTCGATGGATATAATGTATTTGTGGTGACGCGTAACTGTCAACACGTGGATTACTAGCGGTGCATGTTTTATAATACACATGATTAAATTCTCAAAGAGCAAAGACAAGAGGATATGTTTATAAATGACTTCTATCAGAGGGTCTCACGCCCGTCCACCCCAAAGACTCGATCGTAGGAACGAACATAGGCACAGAGGTAATGTTTACATTTGACACCCATCATTTTTAACAAAAATGAAAGCACGTGTTACAAAAAGGTCTTAACTATGTAATAACATGTATTGACAAATAATTATAGGGGGAAGTTGTAACTAGGATATATATCATCAGGGGAGGTATAGGCATTCAGATGTAGTACACATGGAGGGAGGTCATTAGGCGTAATGGGGTTCATTACAAGTCCATAGCTAATGGCCAGTACACATATGCTGTAATTAGATACAATTACCTAAGTAAAGAGCCTTGGCTTAGTGGTAGGAGTAAAACGCTGGTCAGGCAGTTTATACTGGACTCTAATCATTACATACTTTTAGTGTTGCTAATGTGTATTTTAAATTTTAAAAGAAAAATAACAAATATTGTAACGTGGCAAACAGTTAAACACTCTGAATCCCTATTTCATGCTGGTTTTACAAAGAAACCTTTTATGTTTAAGATGTTTTGTTATTTTTAGTCAGCTGACAATGAGAACCTGAAATGAAGAAGGAACGTGCAATCAAATCAAAAGTTTGCATTTGTCATACTAGTATTAAATTGATCAACGGCTGATAACAGTACGACTAGTAAAAGAAGCCGTATAAGTGGGAAAAATATTACCATACCATAGATAGGATTACAACTTCTATAAACGATTGTTGCCTTAGCACTTATACCGTATTTCTTTTTATCTATGAGAAGTAAGAATCACAAGACTATACATTCTGAAGTTTTTAGCACAAGGAGATCTTTTCATTTTTTTTTCTTCTAAATTGATAAACAAAAAACAGTAAAACAAAACTAATATGCAGAAGATAATTTAATGCTTTAATTTTCCAAAGATATTAGTGTTCAAACTTTTAGCGTGACGCAGTGAATTTCGCATCGTAACATTAACAGACACTAACCAGCGATGATAGATAACGTCATTTTATGGACAATTGGGTTGCATTTTATGACATCTTCAAAGTTTCATATTTTGGTCAACCGCATGATAGGCAAAGAAATCTTTGCCAAATCGCGCTACAACAATCATTAGATTATTGTCCTTTCTGTGTACCAATCATATGATGTTTTTATTTCTGACGCTTGCCTAAAATTTTCTACCTTTTAGCCATGTGCTGGATACCCATCCCCCTTAAGAGGTTTTGTAACCTATTATCTAACCGAGAAGTCCATAAATCGATCATAAAGAAATCGTTCGGTGAAAAGCATTATTAAATGGACGAAAGTTCTGCTCCTTTAATGAGACCTAATACGAACGTATCACAGATTTCCCAAGACACCCAAAACAGCATGTCACTGAAGAACAGTTTAAAATGATATCAGATATGCTAACAATACAAAAACGATACAATACAAGTGTTAACGAAAATAATTGTATTACATGTATCATTGTATCTCTATAATCAAGGTAACAACGGAGATAACATTTAGTGCATGTGTCAAATCCAAATAGTTCTACACTTCAACACTCTTGTCAGATAATAATTGGAATACGCTTCTCAAACACCGTCTTTATTCAGCATTTTATATCTAAGTGTGTAATGTATTAAGTTGTCTATACAAGGTCTCTGCAAGGTGTGATCCGTTTCCTCCCAGTTGCTTTTTATCTAATGAATGGATCAATATTTTTATTAACCCATCATTTGGTTAAACATCATGTTAAATGATACTTGTTACATACCGTTTTGTTTATTTCACTTTCATTAGCATTCTTCTGTGGATACTTGCCAAAGCTGACCGTGTATGTTAATTTTTTTTAAATATGAAAAGAAATAATATGTATCTTTAAGAATAGTGTATGAGGCATTCTCTTATCGTATTGAAAGGCCGACGCTTTTTTACAATTCTGTTCCAGCATTTGTAGGCAGACACTTTTTAAAATTCTCTTCCAGTGATTCTATACCTCGTCCTTTATTGGTCACATAAAGTAGACTGTCGAGTGAGGATACACCATCCAAAGCCAATATAATGTCTTTTAAAACTACTAGATCAAAAGCAAAATACGATATCAGATTAATACAAAAACAAAAAATTGTACATGCCCGACTCAGAAGTGTCATATTTTTGTAGGATTTCCCAGCAATACAAGTAAAACTTAAACAGTTCATATACTACATGTTTTTCTTTTCTTTTTTTTTTTCTCTTTTTTTTTTATTTATAAATACGAACAAATCTTACTTGTTTATTTGCTTTCCTTTTGTCCGCTTCGAAAAGATGTCCGAAGCAATAAAAATTTGTATTTGTCATCGAAGTATTGTGGTATTTATTATATCTATTTTTATGGATCAGACGTGGCAATGTCATGAAACATCATTGATTTTGTAATATTTAAGCCTGCTTACACAATCTCCTAAAAGAAGCTCCAAAGTAAAACATAAATGGCTTGTAGGTTTAGCATTAGTTTCTGATTTATCATCTATAAACGATATCTATAAACAATTGAGAAGAGATTAGGTGTTTAAATGGTCCCATGGTATGTAACATGAACTGCTGTTATTTGAATATCGTCTAGGACAGTCACAATTAGTCTTAATATAATATATGTGTGTTTTATTCATCTATTGACTTTATAATGCAACGCAAAGAAATGATATTTAATGCATCAAAGTGAATCTGTATTAACTTTTTCCTGGTAGAGCAGTTGAGATATTCATTTTTTTTCTAATCACTAAAAGAGAAATTGCTCAATACAGTATATAAAAATAAAACAATTCAATGACAAGAGACAATGAAATGTACTGTCAAATAAGGAAAATAAGTTGTGTAGCGTCCGAAATTCTCGGTAAATGTGATTTTGAGACACTTGTCCCGCAGCTTCACAAAAAGAAGTGTCCGTGCATTCCGCTATTAATCATTGTGAGGGTATCAATTTTAATGCGATGTTGATGTTTTACTAACCACATGAACTCTTCTGATCTGTTTGAAGGTTTCACCTGAATATTTGTCCAACATTATATCTCATGAATACTTCTTTGTATTTCGTTGTAACCTACAATATATGATACAAAATAATACAAATCAGTGTTGTGTTTCAGGAACCCTCTTATCAGAAGATCATATAAACAGACTACCTGCATTTTGCGCAGTATTTATACCTAAAGGTTGACGCTACAGGTAGGATATCATATTCACTCTAGTATTTATATTTAAATTGATTTAAATCATATTGCAATTTTATATGCAGGTAAATATATTTTAATAAAGACAATGTTATACTTTTCGGCAATAATTTTAAGAATGCGAAGGTTCTTGTTTATGTAGTTGTTCCGTTTGCTTAAATTCCATTTTTTTTTTCTTTCATTTTTTAGAAAATGAAAAATAATTGGTACACTGTTTTTGTTGAAGTCTTAATGGTACAGTCCTATTCAGGAGTAGATTTATCTGAAAAAAATATATGTATTACAATGTCATATCGTGATTTCCTCTTTAATAACTGTGCAATCCAGCCACGGAGACCACCATGTTAACAATACAATTTCATTATGATAACCTAAACACCTACACCTGTATTCTATAAATTAATCAGTTAGACAAATTCATTATGAATATTTATTTGAAATGATTTTAAAAATCAGTTTAAGATTTTAATATAATCTTTGTCATGTCGTTTACTTATCATTTCGCATTCTCCCCATCGGTAGTGATCTTATCTTAGTAAAGTATTGCTACCATTATTAACACTACTGCACATGGAGACAATGAAAAAACTATGACCATCCTATGAAACTTCCATTAAACAATGAAAACATACCATGAAATTTTGTTTGAACATTTTTCAAGGTGCCATAATTCGTATAGACGTAAAAAATAACATATCGGATGACAGAACTAAGGCATTGTTGCATTTTAAAACATTGATTTACTTTAATATAAAATTATTTTAACCTGCATACGAAATACGGCTATCAAAACTAGGGCCTGAAATACAGCAAGGTCGACACATCCTTTACTCCATATGAGGACATAAAGAATGCTCTTTCTTAGTATTCATAATCGTTTGATGTACACATATAAAACAACTATAGATACAGGCGTTTTTTTTCAGCATCTATATACTAAACGGGTCAGTGTCAAGGTAGTAACGATTTTTATTTCCCTAATAGACAGGGGGGATCTTCTTACCACGGGGTTGCATTTATCTCTCTCTCATACACGTGTAGCTATTGAAATTTGTTTTGCATTTGAAGTTCCACACTAAACTACTTAATTATTAGCAAAAAAATGAAAACAATCCACAACAGTAGAAATACTACAAACCTAGATTCGTTCGTGTGGTAAAAACATAGCTTTATAACGCAGCTTGAAATGTTTCATATTTCACAACTGGTGACAGAATAAAGAACCTTCTTGTCATTTGTAAGGTAGACAGAGGAAAGAAATGTGTCCAAAATGAAATATAAATAACGAAAATGTATCTCACTTAAGCCTTCTCCACATGGCAATGTTAGGATATGTCACTGATAAGATATATTTGTGACGGTACACTTTTCTGAATATTGTTCAAACTTTCCTTATATTTCGTTTCTATTAATATATTTTCTTCTATTTTTACTTCTATAAGTAGCATTAACATATTCTATATATCAGTTGTAAACCCAATAACTTTGAATTATATTATCAAAGGATTTGAAAAAACAGATAATTCAATAACAAAATAGCGTGATAAACCAGTTTTAATACGTTAAAGTTTTAAAACGTCATATGCAAGTAAATATTAACCTGTGCAGTCCAATTGGTTAATCCTTATCACCTTTGACCCCCCGGTTCATGCTTCACGCGCGTGCTGAACTTAATGCATCATCGCAATTGGAAGTTTATATGCATCACATATTTCGTTGATGTTTACCCAGTAAAAAGACTATTTAAATGGTTTTGATATAATATGTGTGAATATTTCTTTGACTTCGAATATTTCAAAACTATTTAGATTCTTGGTTGTCCAACAAATTTAATTAAATTTTGACAGGTAAAAATAAAAATTACAAGTTTATAAAGTAAGTAAATAAATATAAGTCTTTTTTGAAATCGCATGTAGTTTTACACATATTTTGGGGAAATTACGAGGGCAGAGAAAGGATCATTCCCTATATTTGAGAGTAGGACAGGGATACATTCTCGGAGGAGATTCACGACAGTTAATCCTCGGCAAGCCAGTCGTGAATCTCCTCCTCAGGTAGATTTCCCTGTCCTACCCTCAAGGTAGGAAAATATCCTTTTAGTCTTAACCATGGCAAGACACTCTGCACGCGAAGAACATATTCGCATAATAAATCGGAAACTGTAAAACGTCATATACAAATAAACATTAACCTGCGCAGTCGAATTGGATAAATAATATCTTCTTTGATTCCGAGCTCATGCGTCACGCGCGTTCTGAACTTTGACCTAATGATCATCGTAAACGGAAATCAAAAGTACCTTCACATATTTAGTTTCCGGGAAAAAGACTATTAAATGGTTTTGATACAATATAAATATTAATAATTCTTTGACTTTGAATATTTGAAAGCGATTTAGATTCGTGGATACGAGGTATGCGCAGTTTTTTTTTAACATTTTTTGTGGAAATTAGAGTGGCAGAAAAATGATCATTACCTACCTTGAAGATAGGACAAAGGAATATCTACCCTTACCCTCGAAGGAGATTCATGACAGTCTAACACTCGGCAAGCCTCGGGATAGACAATCATGAATCTTCCTCGAGTAGAGATATCCCTGTCCTACCCTTAAGGTAGGGAAAATCCTATTAATCTTTGGCAAACCTATGAATTACAGCACAATCAATATCGTAGCTAAAGGTCCGTGTACGTCTACAAGGTGCTTCTTTGACTTTTTGTTCAAAGTAAAACGATTTAAAAAGAATTATGCATTACTAGGGTTCCCTAGTAAGAATCATGACTGTTATGTTATTTGAATAATTTCTGAGAGACTCACACAATCAACCTTTAAATAAGCAAGAATGTCCTTGATTGTATCTAGTGAACATTATAATTGCAAATGCAAAGAAATTATATTCAATGCATACGTAAAACTGTATAATTCTTTTTCTTAAAACGTGTAACTTGTTACTTGGATTATTATGAATAATTTAGCACTTGAACAATCCTAAAATTTCATTGTTATCTATCCATGACATAACATTCCACCTGAGTACTCTCACAGACCTTTTGGTATATATGTTTATAAAAATTTGCTAGAAATTTTCTGTAATGTGAAAAAAATGATAAGCTTTAAAGTATTCAGTTGGAAAATATTAATTAAAACATTGGAAAAGTGGCTATGTTGATTATCCTAAAACTACTCCTCCAAATTTCTCACAACTTTACTCGATTCTAACCGCGTATGTACGGGAGTACCTCAAGTGTTTAGATATAAAGAAAATTGGGGGGGGGGGGAAGGTTGGAAAGGATTCTGCTGAATTTAGTGAGTGAGGGAATCGATTATCTAACGTTTCGGTCAACCTTGATAAAAGATGTTTTTATGATTCAAATATTTTTCGTCTCCCTATTTGTAGACAAGTTGCCACAAAAAAAAAATGTTTTAGAAAGTAGCCTGGCTACATTATAAAGAATTTTTATATCCCAAAATATGAAGAAAGCAGATTGGTGTAACGACTGACATTATCGGTCAATACACGGAATATTACCTGTCACTATCACACTGCGAACAGGAATGTAAGTATTCCGTTGGTGATTAATAAATCGAAATAGATCACAGGTTCGTATGAGAAATGATAAGCCTGCCAACTTTGAGACACTTGTCCCGCTGTGCTTCACACGAAGGTGAAAAGGCCGTGCATTCCGCTATTGATCAAAGGAAGGTTATCAAATTTTAATGCGATGTTGATGTTCACACAAACCACATGAAACATCATCTGATCCGTTCTGATAGAGTTTCAAGAAAATACTTATAAAATATGACTTGAATTTTGCCATGTATTGTGAACGGATGATTATTGATGGAGCATTAAGTAATAATTGGAAATCTGATAAAACCCTAGGTGCAATTTGTTGAGTATCTAAAACCTTCTACTCCCCGTTCTTCAACATTGCACGATAACACTACGTATATCCGGAGTTACCCATGGTTTGTTATATTCCAATTGATGGACAAAACAGAGGTACTGTTGAAATTGGTGATGAGAGAATTTAAACGTTTTTCTGATCAATCCTTGAAAAAATAAGTTTTTGTGTTTAGTTAACAATCTTTGTTCTGATTTGTGACAAGTTTCCACACAAAAAAGATTTAATAGTAAGTAGACTGCTACAATTGTTAAGATTCTAATCGAAGAATTTGAAGGAAAGACAAACTTAACAGCCATTTTAATGATGTGGGCTCTTTGCGCTTTGTCTAGAGGGAAAACGTCATTGTTCCTTTTTCAAATGTTTCAGTTTTAACTCCCTCATAGCAACATTTTTTTAGCTAATCACATTTACTGCCGCTATTAATCGTTTGCAATTCTCACTGTGATGAAAAAAATAAAAAAACTCTGACTTTGAATTTATATTTTTGTTTGTAAATTTAATGTAGTTAAATGTATTTTGTTTGTTGTTAACAATAAATGCTGAAAAGTAAATATTTCAACGCATCAAAAATCAAACAAATTAGTCTGTGGTTTTCATACCAGGTTTAGAAACTGCAACTATTTTTCTTCTATGCCAAAAGATATAAGTTAAAATTTACATTCTTAGCTGATTGAATATTTAATTGAATAGTGGTAAAATTTATTGACATAAATAAAACATAAATAAGGATTGATTTTGACATTTGTGAACGCTTTCTCAGATTTACCAAAAGTAGTACTTACTAGGTGCTGCTATGGCCATGTGCTTAAATACCACCCTATTCAATTTTTCACAAATGGGCGTGATAGAATGTTAAACCCGCAGTTCCCATTGGGGGTACGCATACAGATAAAAGTTATTCCACATTAGACTACGGTTGATTTCGATTTCTATTAGTTTATCCTAACGAGGAAGACAGGTCAATGTTGGAAACAAAATAGAACAATTATCAATGGACAAATGCTATAATGAAATGTACTGTAAAATAAGGATAACAAAACTGGTGTAGCAGGCTGATATTATAAAATTCTTATATTTTTAAAAACAAATTTTAATTTTCAATCTAATTAAAAATATTCCTGGTAAATACCGAATTTACCTGTCACTCACATGGGCGAGCAGGATTGTATACATTTCCGTTGTGATAAACTTTCAGATGATCACAGTTTCCGTATGGAAATTATGATAAGCCTGTCACTTTGAGATTACTTGTCCCGCTGCTTCACACGAATAAAAGACAGTGCATTCCGACTTTTAATCATTATAAGGTTATCAATTTTATGCGATGTTGATGTTTCACTAACAAACATGAACGCAATCTGATCCAGTTTGGGAATGGTTTCACCTGAATGTTTGCCCAATTCTACAATGAATACTTCTTCGTATTTTTTCGTAGCTTACAAAAATATTGATTCAAAATACTACCAAACAGTGTTATGTTAGGTAGGTAGTGTAAGAAGAAGGCAGTCTATACAAATAGACTAACCTGGAATGGGCGCAGTGATGTATATCAGCAGGTTGGCGTCCCCAGGTAAGGATATCATTTGCATTCAAGTGTATGTACCTGTATTTTAAATTGAGTTTAAGTGAATTCTATGAATTTTCGTAATTGTAAAAGTGCATGTAGAATACAGAATGGAATAAGGTGCGTTTAGGGCCATTGTGGCCCATGATTGGAATTTCCTTTATTGTTAGAAAAGCAATATCAAAATAACTCTGACATTGTGTTTGCCTTGCATCGGCCAAGCGTTTTTATTCATCTTTCGTATTTTAATATGGTTTATGATCACAATCATTTTGTTTAAAATTCTTTATTCGTCCTCATATAAAATGACTAAAAACTTCCTTTAATACAAAGTATTATATATTGTAGCTTAATGAAATTGGTTTAACTGTCCCTACTTGGTAGCCTTGCTGTTCCATTAGCAAACCTTGCTGTATATCACCTTAGGCAACTCACAAAAGCTTCCAAACTTATCAAAGTAATATCAGCAAATATGGAAGTTTTGGTGGAAACTATGTTTCGATATCGAATAACAATTAACGAATTAGTTTAAACTTATAATTCACTACTCAAATAAGAGATTTACTTAACACAGTCAGACTAAATCGGCACTTGGACGCATCAGCTAAACGCGTAATCAAGTCATCTGATAATCTGTCCGTTCGTGACCTTAATATTCTTGGTTGACTGTTTTGAAATTTTGAATGTTGGAACTTGGTTGTACCACTTGAATTAAATCAGGTTAGTTTAGTTGATTAGTTTAATGTCCTATTAACAGCCAGGGTCATTTAAGGACGGTGCCAGGTTTTGTTGTGTGGAGGAAATCCGTAGTACCCGGAGAAAAACCACCTCTCAATGGTTTATAAAGTCTAATCATTACCATATCTTTAGTGTTGCTAATGTGTAATTTTAACATTAAAAGATAAAATAACAATTATTATAGAAACGTGATAACAGTTAAACACTCATGAAATCCCTATTTTTATGCTGGTTTTATATAAGAAACCCTTTGTGTTTTTATGAATTTTTTGTTATTTGTAGTCAGCTGAAAAATGAGGTAACCTAAATAGATGGATGAAACTGTTAAACATCTTATCAAAAGTGTTTTTGCATTAGTCATTACTTATATTAACTTATTCAACGCCTGATATGAAGTACGACTAGTGAATAGAAGCCGTAGAAGGTGGAGAAAAAATAATACCATAACGATAGATTAGTTTACATACTTTCTTTAAAACGATTGTTTCCTCAAGCACCCTAATTACCGTATTTTCTTTTATCTATGAGTAAGTAAGAAACCACAAGACCAACACATTTTCTGAAGGTTTCAGCTCAAGGAAGATGTTTTCATTTTTCTTCTAAATCGATAAACAGAGAATAAAACAGATATAAAAAGCAGTCCTTGGTATGGTGACTTGGTAATGTTACAAAATGCACATCTAAGTAAAAAGTACCATGTTCTGGAACTTTTTTGATATCGAGATTATTATATATGATTAGGTTAGAACTCTGTGTTTGTGAGTGTGTAAAGTTTGAACTAGTATTATTTATCGTAGGCCCAGCTTGAGGTTGGTGTTTGAAATACAACTAAAGCACAAGAGTTATTCATCAAATAGGGTTATAAAGAAATTCTGTTTGTTAAAACTCTGGCGGATTCTTTACAAACGTATTTGCAAACAAAAGTTCTGAAATTAAAAAAATTATTTTATATCAATGCTTATAATAATTTTTTCAGTACTACTTGATAATAATAAAATACTATACACATTCGAACGATTCAATTGATTTTCAAGGGTATTATTTTTCTAAATCAAAATGGCAACCTCAATGTTATTCTATTGTGTACGGTCACGATAACGTCGGGTTTTCGCGCCATTCTCGGATTTTGTTCATAGTGGTATGTAAAAAAAGGAATCGACCAATCTGAATGTCTGATTTATTATGAAAACAAAGCAAAACATTTAACTATAAAGAATTGAAAAACATTCTGATACGGCGTAATTCTTCGTATTGTACTTAGGATTTAATAATGATTACATTTTGACATGCAATTTTCCGGTTTTCTGCTTCTTATTACGACTTGATAGACTGTTCCCTTGAAGTTGGTTTTGTTTTAGATTGTAACTCCAATCTCAAAATGCATAATAATCCTTGACCGCTTTTCCAGGTATTCAAAACAGTCCTTACTATGTGTATTACGGCTATGAGTTTCTTAATCGCACAATATTTGATTAAAAAAACCATGTGCGTAATCGAATGTAAAGCTCGTTGTTCCATGGGGGTACACAACATAAAAGGTGGACAATATTATTGGATTACGGTTGATTCGATATTCATTGTTTTTGTCTTATCACTAATAGAGAACTTGTGCAATAAAGTATAACAAAATAAAAGAATTCAATGACAAGTGATAATGATAATGTATTGTAAAATAAGGAAAATAAATTTTTGTAGCGTCTGAAATTCCAAGTAAATGTGAGATGATGTGCCTTAATCTCACTCACACTTAGAACAGGAATGTATTGATTCATGTGATAAACTATCAGAATGATCACAGTTTCCATATGAGAGAAATGATAAGCCTATCACTTGAGATACTTGTCCCCGCTGCTTTCACACGAAGAAAAGACCGTGTTCATTTCGCGATTAATCTTTATATAGGCTATTCATTTTGAATGCGTGGTTGATGTTTCACTAAACTCCATGTAACAATTCTGATCCGTTTGTAGGTTTCACCAAATGGAAGTTTATCAAAACTTTATATCTCATGAATATGCAGTGATAATTCTTTAGTTGCCTACAGTAAGAGATGATACCAAAGTATTTATGTAAATTACTACCAGATCAGAGTTGTGTGTTGTCAGGAAACCTCTTAGAAGTTCATTTAAACAGGACCACCCTGGTATTTTGTCGCTCAGTAATTAATTACACTAGCTGGTTGACGTTACAGGTAGGGAAAGTCATAATCAATCTAGAATATATAATTAGATTGATTTAGAATCATGAGTTGCAATTTTATATGCCTGGTAATTTTATTTTTATATTAGAGTTATACTTCTTCTGGCACTCAATAGATTTTAAATGAATGCGATGTTACTGTTGTTTATTTAAGTTGTCTACGTTTAGCTTCTGTTTTCTAATTATATGTTATTTCTTTACTTTTTTTAGAAAATGAAAACAATATATTTACTGTTTTTGTTGTAGCCTTAATGGTACAGTACCAATTCAGTAAGTTATGATTTATCATGACATATTATATGGTATTAGTATGTAATATCGTGATTTCCTCTATAATAACTGTGTGCAATCCAGCCCCTGTAGTCGCACATGTGTTACCAATAAAAGTTACATTAAGAAAACGCTAAACGACTTGATTTCAGAAATGAACAACCTGTAATTAGTTTAAAAGTCAAATTCAGAGGTATGAGACATAAAAATCATTATGAAGTATTTCATTTGAGATATGATTCTTATAATAAGGTTAAATATTTTAAAATATCCTTATTGACCATGTTGTATACTTATGATTTTGCTTTCTCCAACATCGGGTATGTGTTATTATCTTAGATAAAGTTATTGCTACCATTATTAAAACACTACTTGCACATGGAGGACAATGAAAAAAAACTATGATAATCCTATGAAACATCCCCATTTAAACAATGAAAAGCATAACCAAGAAAATTTTGTTTGAACATTTTTCAAGGTGAGCCATAATTCGTATAAAACGTAAAATAAATAACATAGCGGATGACAGGTAACTACGAAGTTTTAATAGATAAAATACTGCTTATCCAGAAAAAAGGCGTTTAAATGTGAGAAGTATTAGCTGTCATTGTTATATACGGAAAAGTAGCATGGGGGGATACTGGCAATTGTTTGCCTTTTTAAGCAATGTGATTTGTACTTTAAATAGTATAAATTTATCTTAACCTGCTTACGAAATAACGTGGCATATCATAAAAAATAGGTGCAATGAAATAGCAAGCAAGGTTCGTACACAAGTCCTTGATACTTCCATTATGGAGGAAATAAAGATTGATCTTTCTTGGTAATTCATAATCGTTGGAGGTAATATAAAACAACTATAGATAGAGGCGTTTTTTTTTTTTTTTTTTTTTTTTTTTTTGTCAGTGTCAAGTGTAGTAACGATTTTTATTTTCCCTAATAGACAGGGGGGATCTTCTTACCACGGGGTTGTATTTATCTCTCTCATACACGTGTAGCTATTGAAATTTGTTTTGCATTTGAAGTTCCACACTAAACTACTTAATTATTAACAAAAAATTTAAAACAATCCACTACAGTAGAAATACTAAACAAACCTAGATTCGTTTTGTGTGGTAAAAACATAGCTTTATAACGCAGCTTGAAATGTTTCATATTTCACAACTGGTGACAGAATAAAAGAACCTTCTTGTCATTTGTAAGGTAGACAGAGCAAAGAAATTAAAGAAATCCAGATCAGTATAAAAATAACAATATACAAACTTAGTAGTTTGAATAATGGCAAACACATATTTCTTTAGCATATCATAAATACATTTTCATTAGGGTTATCTCATATCTCTGATTCAAGTTTTATATTTTCAAGAGATATTGTAATATCGACATACATGAAAACTTAAACTATATTAGCAGTATCTATCATTATTTTAATTAGATAGGTTTTAATCACACCAATGTATTAGTCGCAATACTTGTATCAAATTTAAGTAATATAAGTAAATTGGTTTAATGGATAAATGTGTGACGTCGTATAGAATTACATAATGTAGAAGCAATAAACTACTCCATTTTAAAAGTATTTTTTGAGATTTGAAAGAATGGATTGAAATTATAATTAACACTCGAATTTAATTTCGACACTTTCTTTTCAGATTCTTATATACGTAGTTGCTTATTCAACTATTAGCAGTTGTTTTACTATTGTGATGAGTACCACTTGGCAATTGCATGAGTGAAATCTGATCGTTAATATTCTAACGAGTTTCTGTATAGTCTGTGATTAAGGGTTAAACATTCCAAAAAATCGAATCAAATTTGTTTTCTCTCAAATTCTTTCATTTTCATGTAAATATGATTATTATTGAATATATACAATTATTAGTCATAAGTTGTTATATATACATAATTAGTAAACTTCATGCATTACGAGTATTGAATGATACATATAACTTTTTTAATGAAGTCGTTAAAATCCCAGAACATTTAACCCTTTTCCCATGTACATGTCACACAAGTTTAGTCATATTTCTTATGCTACATAATTAAACATATTCAAGCACTAGTTGACTTTAAGTTTGAATCTTTTCAATAGGGAACGTATTTTCGGTTTTAGTTTTGTTTTTAGTTTTCTATTTTCTTCGTGATTTTTATTGTGATCTTGAATGGGAAACCCAAATAAACTGAACGATAACGAAGAAGTGCAGAGATGTTATTGTTCTACTAACAATGCAAACGGGGGTACTATTCATTTTGATAGACCCGCTAATACATAATAAATGTTGCGAGCTATTAAGCCTAGTGTCAATTAGGAAATTACTCTTCTCCTACGTATATTACGCTAGTTTACTGATAAGGATCTGCTATGGTGAGGTTTCAGTCTCATTGAAGTCTCGTTTTCAACTATTTATCAAAGAGTTTTTGTGATTTTTCAAAAACTATTTATCTTCATTTTTCTAGCAAGTTGTGCAATATGGAAATTATGGCAAACAAATTAAACTTATATTGCCTGTAGATTTTTTATACAGAATTGACAAATTTAGAGGCATTTTGAAAACTTAAGGTGCATTTCATACACTTTGAAGAGGGATGCAATTTCACACTTTTTTACATCAATATATTGCTGAGGTCGCCGGTGCTACAACATTTTTTAGCTGTGCCTCTTTTTTTAGGTTCACGGAGATGAAAATGATAACCAATAAAATCATAACCTATTAGTTTTTAATATTTTACATTTTAGTTAGGATTAAGTGATTTGAATTTTTAGCAAGGAATGCTGAAACTTAATAAATTTTGTGTCAGGACAACAAAATCAAGCACACTGACCCTCTCTTTTTATGATAGTTTTAGAAACAGCAACTTTTGTCTTTTGCAGTGCAAATTCTACAAAAAAAACGTTGTTCACCAGAAAATTTTGACTTTTCAACAGAGCAGATTCTAAATATTTCACTTTGACGTTCATCCTTGTTACATTAAAGTCGTTACATGAAACAGAAAAAAAAATAATTGAAAATACTTTGTATTCAATGGGTATCTAATTATGTTGTGCTATTATTGTAATTAATTAGACTATTTTCCCCGATGTTTCACGAATCCATAAAAATGCGTTTACATATGTAAGACAGAGACAGGACTTAATAACCTTACTATTACCGATTCACCTTACTAATCATATGATAGTAACATTAGTGCGAATAGGTATTGCTTTTTCTGTTGTAAAGCATGTGATGAAACGGGAAAAATCACTGCCACAAATTGAGGATGGATGGACCGTGCCTAATACAGCAGAATGCATAAAGAATACTGGATCTACTAAGCAGAACGTCAACATAACACAAAACAGAAACCAAAATATCAATAGCTGGCTGTTCAATGGTAAGCTTATTTTGCATAATGACGATAACGAAAGACAACAGGTAACAATATCGATCAACTCAAACGAATACAAAAAGTTTAATTTTACGCTCGATTTTTAATCTCTTGCAAAAGTAATTGTTTTTTTTTTCTTAATTGCATAAGAGATAATTTGTTATCAAAATTTATCAAGTAACTTGTAGTTATTGAAATATACCTCCGTTGTCTGTTGAAAATATCAATCATATTGTAAGGTATGTTTACTATATAGATACATGTAAAACGCACTTTCAAAAGACACAATATGTTGTACGAAAATGAAAAACAGAGTGGAAACATGCACGTACTTGAATGTATGAAACATGTTTGTAATTGTATGTATTCAAGCTTGTGGTAACAAGCCCCTATGGTTTACACTGTTTTGGCTTATCTATCACAAAGGACACACGAAGTTATATCATGAGAAATTCTTTGAATAATTTATCTAGTGTAAGAATAAGATGGTATCTGAACATAGTAAAAACATTAAGGGAATCTCTAATAATGTGTGACCAAGTGTCACAAGAAGCCGAATATATTGGGTTCATTGAGAGATACGTATCCATTTATTCCCTTGCTTATCCATTGTATAAAATTTCGTATATGGTTTATAATGCAGGTGTTTATATCTGATCTGCAATTTTATATTAGCCTTGACCCGGAAAACACACGGGCTGGTAGGATGGTACCAAAAAAAAGAAAAAAAAATCGAAAATAAATAAAATAAATTACTAGCTTTAAGAATGAATTTCCCTGTTTCCCTGTTCAGTACACGTTTATATTTCAACCTAGGGCGGTTTTACACCTTTTCCAAACGAATGAAAATCTCACGAAGACTATAATGCTTATCTTAAGTGATGTTGTGCAACATTTTGTTAATTCTGCTGCACGTTATATTTTTTAGAACAAAGCTGTCACGTTTGTGGTAACCAAAAGTAATGTTGGGAACGTTGAAAAAAAGTGGAGTTTCTGTGACGAATGCCCAACTTAAAACAAATATTGCCTTAACATGTAGTCAAATCAAAACAAATTTGACACAGACTGCTGTTTTGGCCCCAATTATACATTATAGGTAAGTGGAATCAAAGTCTATTTTCATTAAGCAATGATCGTTAACGAAAAGAAACACACTTTAACAGAACCTAACTACTACCACATGAAGTATCCACAGACAAAGACACGACGCCTTCTAATATTAAAGAATAAAAAAAACAGTATTGTCACGGGTTTCAAGTTTAACTCATCTTTAATAAGTGAAACAGAACTTTCAGAAATATAATAATGGATGGTGCTTTTCCAACTATCACTAATGTTGTAACTGGTAGGCTTTGACATAACTAGCATAAAGGTAACTTGGTGTTAAAATGACGGAACGAGAATGGCCGTTTTTATTTATTCAGAACAACCATTTCGGCCGTTTGTTAAAGTTATTATTTCAAGTATTAATCCTGACTGACCTGCCGTTTTGAATACCAGCGTATGGGGGTTTTGTCAAGGCTTGTTTGAAGTAATAAAAAATCGTCAGATCCGTGTTTTATTTATAAAACGTACAACTAGAGGTTAAACTAGTAAAACCGTATACATACACGAACACGCGTACGGTCGTACATTCGATAGTAAAGCATTCGACTGACAGAGAGTTTGACATTATTATAAATAACCTCACTTATACACGAGAGTTGCCAGTCGAAGGCTGTCCAAATGCCTTACTTTCTCCCGGTAATTACAAACATGACTAGATTGGAACCCGTTCCGAATTTTGGTCTCGTTTAGAATCAAACAAATCGTATCATCTTCTTTAGGTTTGTCATTAGAAGGGACATTAAAGGTTGGGTTCCTAGACTGACCAAATGTATTAGTGCTTGCGGTGCTGTTTTTGTCTTGAGAACTGTTGTTGACAAATGAGTGGGTGAGCACATTTTCATCATCCATAGTGTTTAATTCACTCACTTTCTTTCCATCTAAATGTGTTTTTATATTTGCGTTATTTACAGCGTTTGAAATCATCTATCAACAATAATTGCCTTAGCACGCCAAAATAGCCAGTGATTTATTTAGAATCGCCTCACCTATTAAATAGTTTTTCTTTTCATTTGACAGTAGTACATTTTAATCCGTCTTACTAACTTTCTCAGAAGGCGCTTTAATTAACAAACTGTTCTCTACATGCAAAGTTTTCGTGTTTATTTAGCATCCGGTTTCAAATATAAAAATTTGTAAAATTTAAGACTAGATTTAGAAATGAATTATGAAACTTAAAGGCTCAGGGAAGTTTGTTGCGAGTTCCTAGTTCTTATTTCCGTTTAATAACGGAACTAGGAACTAGGAACTCGCAACCAACTTCAGCCCTCCAATGCAATGGTCTACTACGTATACACATATACGAAACGACATTTAATTTTCGAAATGGGAATAATAATTGTATAGAGACCCTAAAGTTATTCGTTAACCGTTAATGCTACAATTATCACTTTCTGAATGATTTAATCAAAATTAATTAAATGTTAGTTTTCATAACGCAGGTCGTTTAATGCTTCTTGCCGTCGTCCTAATTAGCATGCGTTAGTTGATTATCACTGTAAATCTAATTAAAATTAGACTTGTAATTCCGCTCCACAACCATGCTCTACGATAATGAATTAATTGTTAGTCATCGCATACAAATACAGAAATCGATTGATAGCAAATTATACAAGTGTTGCGTTAAATGTTGATTGCGGTGTAGAAATTCTACCACAATACGTCGTTTTATTAGCCGTGCAGTTAGGGCGTAAAAATTGTACCTGCTGTATTGCATTATCGTAAAATGCGACTTGATATAGGATCTTATCTTTTCTATTCTTCCTAACTTACTTTCTTCTTCCTAACGTTTCCTTGGACTTCGATTGAGCGCTCGCCCCTGTGAGGTAGTCTCTGGATTCTGTCCTCTGGCCGAGACACACCATAAATTAAGGTGGTAATTTCTGCTTAGCGCTCAACATAAAGGGAGTGTTTCTGCTTAGCGCTCAACATAAAGGGAGTGTTTCTGCTTAGCGCTCAACATAAAGGGAGTGTTTCTGCTTAGCGCTCAACATAAAGGGAGTGAAGCGACTGCTTCGCTGGTTGTCAGTAAAATGTGACCGGTTGAGGTTTGTTGTTTGGTGTCTTTGGCATCATGCTTCAGTGATATAGCACTATAAAAAGGGCAACAGTTTCCACTATACAAGAAGACACAACATGAATATACCGCAGTCTCCCAAAACAAGCACCTCGCACGTCATGCACACAGCACCGTATACATGGGAGGAGTCCTTACATAACTCTGGCTGTTAATTGGCCGTTAAGTTATCAAACAAATAAACAAACGTCGTGTTATTCCACTTTAATGCCATTGTATAAATATACTGAGTGATACATATATTGATATTCCACTAATGTAATATGACCTTCCTTTCTTTTCATTAGTCCAGATTTTAAACTTTGAGCCAAACTACATTTTTCTCATAGTCTCGTCACAAATTATTTACGTTATCAATTATCGAATGACGTCATGCTGCTGCACACCGATCGTAGCTTGCAGAACAAACCGCTGTTGAAACCGTATGTGTGACGGCTTCGAAATCCTTTGTTCGTAGCATAAAATATCGACTTAAAATTTATAATTGTCTTTTGTTATGTTGTATATCCTGCCATAATGGCACACTCTAAGGGGGGTTAAGTTATAATCAACGCACCTAAGCCGGGCTTGAACTTGGTTACAATGGTTTAATGAATGGAATTAGATCACACTTTGCTGTAAACATGTCAGAAGGTAGTTTGACAACGATTGACTTATTGTTCAAGTATCTATAGAAATCTAAATTTAAGAAGATGTTCGGTAAGCAGGAATGCATATAATGGTTGTTCATAGGTTATGCCTTCCTTATGCAATTAAGATTTCTTTATATAAATGAGTGCGTATTTGCTTATGATTTTATTAGCGTTTATCTGATTTTAGATGATTTAATAGTGGTAGAAATAGGTAACACAATTCGGGGTTAATTTTCACACATTTCACACTCGTTAGTTGTTTTTTAAGTTATAATAGACAGCCGCTTAAGGTTGTGTCTTTTATAAACTAGCTCACTCGCGTGAAATAAATTCCTTATCCAACAACCACTCGTTGCGTAAACTCTAGACACACCTGATCGGTGCTGGAACAGGAAAGTGCTCGAACATTATATTTTATTTTTCGCTTTTCATTTTCTAAAATCAGTCGATTCTTTTGTTAATGATACATGATAATTGTGTCTTCCACCTATAAGAAAAGTTCTGTGATCAGTTTCATAATTCGTAATTTGAATATCAGCAGACGACTTCGAACGGCAAATCGTAAAATTGACGATCGCCAAAATAAACAACATCGCATGAAAAGTTAGAAAGATTCTAGTAATATAATGATAGCAAAACCTCAAGCCAACTGATGGTAAAATGGATGTGACACGGCGTTGGTCCTAATGCTTTATGCATTCCGATTTGTAATTGATAAGCTATCGACTCGTCCCGTGATAGGATCATTAAACCTGCCCGCATATAGTTCGATTGTCTACTGTTAAAGTAACAAAAGAAACTTAGTTATTGATGCAGATGGCGTACATTGAAAATACAAATCGAACACTCGGTCAGGGTCAGGAAAACTGTTTATGAATGATTCTGTATGTATTAAACCATGTACAAACTACTTAATTTTGCTATCATGTCTTGTAGTGAGAACGTTCTATCAGAAAACAAAAATATTACTGAAACAATTCAGATGGTCATGGGCCTAAGGGAAGGAACTACGTCTGTGGATACGGTAGCTTTAGGAGCCCATTACACTCTTCTCGTCGCCGGGGCAGGTAAACGTATTTTGATTTTTTATGAAGATTCCATACCTTTCAATTATCACAGGAAAGGAAGAGTAAACTATTTCTTGAAAAGGTTACTTCCCTTCAAAACTGCAACTGCTCCATTCCTAACTCAATTTTACATGCATTTATCCCCTGTGAGAACTATCAAGCGTCACCGAAACAATTGGATGTGGAGCTGCATCATATTGTTCAAACTTATCACATGATTTTATACATGTTTTTTTTTTTAAGTTTTATTATTTCATTTGTACACAAAAACATTTTTGTGATCATGTAAGTGGCAAGCGTGTACGTATATGATATATTTCATATTAATTGCAAATCTTTACCGAAAGTGAACTACTTCCAACTACATGTACATTGTACGTCGAAGTAAGCACTTGTAATTGTACCATATTACTAGGTGTTTACATCCTTTCTCTTTCTGTCTTTCAATTATTACTTTAATTCTCCTCTAGCATTTATACCCACTTGCTTATCGTTTGACTGAAAATAGTTTTTTGTATTGTAATACCACTGTGCAAATGAAAAACATGATATCAGATATTGATATACATATTATGCATTGATCTGCGTGTAGTTATATTTAGGAAATGCACACGCCGCCAATAATATTGGTATTTGTTTTTAAGTACTATCAAGAAGTTATTGTAATCAAAGATGCAATTAATTTCTGCTTGTCAATTGACCAGAATTGACAAACTGATACCAACCTTTTTGTTTCGGACCATGAAAATGTTGGTTGTGAGTCGTAACCAGTATAACGTATGCGAAACGTTGAAGTAGTAACAACATTTATTCAACTTACTTTGGCAAAACCAATATATCTATATATAAGTGTGTGTGTGTTTTGCTTATTTTTAAAAGGAACATAGCGATGATAAGTCTCAAATATAATGTGATAACAGAACGGGAAGTGAGTGGTAAATTAAAAGTTCAGTTCAGTTACGTGATACAAACTTCATTTCCGTTATTTATATTTTGACATTCGGCATTGATACAGAGACACTTGATCAATAATGCATACATAGCAAAAAGGTACAGTCTAACACAAATATGTGTAAAACACATTTTTAATATCGTATATATAACAATTGTGAAATCAAATGAAATAATGATGATTTTAATTCATATATTGATGTCGTTAATTTATATATTGATTTTGTCAATAATATAAGTTTATTTTCGAATAATGTAGTGACATTTTCAAATAAACGATGTGTTTATCAAATACATTTATCACCAGGAGATCGATCCAATACGTTTACATAAACGTAGGTTAAACGTTGCTTCAAATCCATGATCAAATGCAAGTAATAGAATCTTTTAATACCGGTATTCCATATATCTGTCATTTTGCACGAAACTCCATCTATATCCTAGCTATTTCTCCTCAAAATATGTTTTCCAAGATCAAATTATCCAAATGAGACCGATTATGTATATATTATGTAATATTTCAATTTTCACTAAAGTTGGACTCAATGAAACTACTTAAAAAATCCGGGTTCATTTGCTCATGAACTTGGGTATGAACTTGGGTATCTTAACATCGGTTTTCGCGCAAGAAAATATTTTATCTAGACCTACGTTTGCCTAAGAAGGCAAAGGCCTAACGTTACATGTACATGTAGCTTCCTACTAGACCTAGGCATATATCTAAAAAGCGGTTTTTTAAGTGCAAATATTACGGACATATTTCTATATTTTTAAAAGTATTTTTATAAACTCTCGTTTTTACTGTCTCTTGTGTATCGTTCGAGTTAGCAACATTGCCTACCGAAGAAAAAATAAAATGTGCCATGTCCCTGTGTGACGTGTGTCGAAACTACGTTAGAACGTCTCAGTTACAAACAAATGATGAAGCCTAAACGGCGATAAGAAATACTATATAAAAGTCAATGAGTGTTGATTTACCTTTAATCAGTTGTTTAACTTGTATCAATGCTAAAGTCTACATAAACCACTAGAACCTTTCCGTTGCCATCACGTTACGGTGACTCCATTTTGAATCGAAGCGGGAGACAACCGTATCACGAGTCTAGACATTATTCTTCCGCAACTTCGGCGGACCATTTTTGCAATCACTTCTAAATCTATTGGAAATGTTTTTATGTTTCATTTGGATTACATTTATAATAAAGTTGTTTATAATTAAATGTATTACAAATTGTAATATTTGCGCTATTCATTCATAATTAGCTCTATTCTAATGACGCACTATTTTCTTACGACTCTCGTTGTACACATAGACTTGCACAAGCCCAGAAACTCAAAATTTTAAAGAAAAAATCTATAGACTAATGCGATTGAATTGAAATATAAGGATTGAATCTTGGTTTGGTCGATTTCATGGGGTGATGAATTGAGTTGCTCTTGAAACAAATTCAACATGAACTGCTTCGCAGTTCATTCAATTTGTTCCAAGAGCAACTCAATTCATCACCCCATGAAATCGACCAAACCAAGTATCAATCCTTAAATGATTCTGCTCGTTACTTGTAGCAGCAATTGTTTATCGTTCATTTTTGGAACCGCTACTGCTCCTTGAAGGAAAAATATGGCGACTTCGTCAATATGACAAGCACATGTTCTAAGTATCAAATGTAAGTTAATCCTAACCCTAACCCTAGTTTCAATATAAATATACTAATCACTATTTGATGATATCCAAATGGAGTCGTAGCGTATTCCTTCTAGAGAAAAGTTTCTGAAATATCAATTGTTTTATAAGTAAATGATTATCAGTAATGCAATTAATGCATGTAACTTCTTTACTTCCCTAATGTGTTGGACACATTTAATCCATTTTTTTTTTTTTATTATTTACCTATTGGTAAACGATGTTTTTGCCAATCCTCTAATTGACACGTATATATGTGTACGTTATTGTTCCCTTTTACAGCGTTGTCCGGTTTCTTAGGTACATAATGTATATGATTTACTTGCATAAATTTTATATCTTATATTTTTTTTGTGTGTGAACAGGTTACATGTTCTGACTCACTCTTTCTATAAAACAAAGCGGTGTCACAAAAATGTTATTAACACTTTTACAACAAATACCCTACTGAACAAATCAATGTATACAACAATTAAAACTCTTCGTGAAATATATGAAGAAAGTACTCGAGAAGTCAAAAATCATCAAAAGCAAAAGTCAGCCAAAATCCATGCAAAGCAAACAGAAGAGTAGAAGCATTTGAGGTTAAGAAATATAAGGTCCTTAGATGTGGCACATGTGAATATATTGTAGAAGACAAGATTTTAAAGGAAAACACAATTGATTTGTCTATGGAATGTTATCCACCAAATACACTTCGTCACATGTTCAGATTGTGAGAAGTACTATATTGGTAACAAAACAGACCAATTAAATACGCAAGCAATTTATATATTCTACTGAATATAAGAAAACCAAACTAACCAAAAAGGGGCATGAACTTATTAAGTAAATCCTGTGAGTTTGAGTAAAATACATATCTATGACGTGCTAGATACCTTACTAAGTAAATTAATATCAGTTATTGTGCAAATATGTCGAATAAAATAATTATAAATGAAATTCCACGAGGCCGTCTTTCGATATACATTGTGTATATCATTCTAACGCTTCAAAGTAATTAATTTATAACATATATTAACAAATATACATTATACATCATATGTCACCGATCGTTAATTTCAAAAGCTTCTAAAGTTATGGAAAACAATGTGTTTCTCGCCGTAGCTTCGGTTTCCATCATCTTTCATTTTGGGTTTCAAAAATAGAATACCACCGTCAATTTCTAACATTTTTGTAGTACGTATTTTCAACGTTTTCTTTCAAATAACTAATCACTGTAATGAAACCATTAGTATCTGAGAATCATACTGAAACATAAATAACAACTTTTTTGGCTTCATGTCGCTTTAACGTCTTGCTATAAGTTGAAAAATATTCTTTTTTTATGTACACAGACACTGTATGTGAAATTAAGGAGAAAGAAACAATTATCAAATTGCTTAAACCTAAGCTAAAATATTTGAAAATCTGAGAATGAACTGAAAACACTAATTCTTCGTCGTTTGTTTGTTTTTTGTTTCAATAGAACTACATATAATGTATATAATATATACGCATAAGTACACACATTTTTTCCAAGTTATAAAGTGTATGGAGCAGGTAGACATTTTTTTTAAAATCCATATGCAACAGAGTACTATCATTGTGTAACAGAATCATCGAAACACCCACATCGTCATTATTTAGACAGATTATCAGTTCGTTGTGTTTTTCTTTTACTTTAGGTCGGGTGTGCATACATAATTCTTTTAATATCATAAAAGATGTGTAAAATGCAGTACTGATATTTTTTTCTAAATAGATTTGGAATGTTTGTAGGATAATTATTACCTCACGGTTATTCATAAATACGAATGATATATGGTGGAATGTACTAATATTTTACGTGGTGCGTAATTGAATTGCTTATGCAAAGCTGAACCTAAAATGGCCTATTTGAATACGGTACTATTGAAAGAGGAGAATAACTCAGACATGGTTTATAAAATCTGAAACATTAATATTTTTCATGATAATTGAATGTTCAGTGCTTTGTCAGTTTCATTTGTAAATACTAACACTTACTTACTGTTATTCTTTATTTCAGGAAATCACAATACTACAATCAAAGAATGCACCGCAGCATCTTCCAATTCTTCCCCTGAAACGAAGATTTTCCCGAGGTAAAACAGCTAGAATATTGTATTAAGTAATTTTAACTTATATTCACGGTTAGAAATATTCTTGAGAGCACTTATTTTCAGAGCCCAGTAGACATCGTTTTGCCTTGATTGTATATTTTATTTCATGAAAGGTACATCAATGCAAATTACAGGGTTTCTTTAATTTGATTTGTTTTGTAACTCATTATTTAACCTTACTGAAGCAAAATTAAATTGAAGTTGACAAATCCGCCTCTAATTGGCTAAATGTCATTCGTAAAACTCAAGGAGATAGTCTCTCAACCAATCAAGAATTTGAACGGAAACATTGTATTATAATGATTATTATAAATAACACTTTTGCAAATCAATCCTCTAATGCAAAGTCTGGAACAATGAGGGTTAATGAGATCAGGTCTATGTAAGTTGGGTTTTTTTAATTATAACAGGGTAAAATAGCATTATATTGACAGAATAAAAGCTTCTTAATTATTAATATTTATATGGAGTTTGTTTAGGAAATGCTGATAACAATTCATAATAAGAAGAAGGAGTTAAAGGTCAAGTGACGAATGTCATTAATAAACGATATCACACAAACCATGTGACTAATATTTCTCTTATTTTTTTTATTCCATATCTCAATTAAGCTATAACAGATACATCTCTAAAATTATGAAAAATATTTGCAAGGCATTTCATTTCGAGTCTTTATGTGAATTCGCTATAACACAAAAGATCAAAAAGTGTGCATGCTTTGGGTCTGACCTTGGTTTGTTCTGTTATTTGGTGTCACAAAAATATATACCAAACCCCGTGAACGTGTTTAAATACAATGTACAATTATTTGCATAGTTTGCCAAAAAGAGGATTGTCAATTTGGGTCCTCTGGTGGCCATGACCGATAAGCGTTTTGTTTGATTTAAAAAATGCCATTTATCATTTAGCAATATATTTGTATATCATAAACTAAGGCTAAGAATAGGAGGTATATTTTATTATGTTTCTGCAATGTAATACAATGCACATTTGAAATTTTTACAAAACATTATTTTGCATTTCAACATTTCATAGCAAAGTATTTGAGCTAGTTTTTGATCGTCTGAACATTAGGAAAACATGTAGTATTTGTGTTTTATTTCTTTTAAAATAAAACTCCCTTTCATAATTCACAAGGGAATTCGACCTGACCTTAATCATATGTCATATCACGATGCTCTAACCTCATATATCTGTAAACAAAAAGCAATGTTTATCGGTCATAGCCACCAGTGGACCCAAATTGACACTCCCTCCTTACAAGCAACACAGCCATATCCGAATTAACAGTAATATATGATATTAGGTTCGATCCATACACACTTTTTATTAACTTAATTATAATCGAGTATTCCAAATAAGTGATATACTTTAAATAACGGCTAATGCCTTAATGAAAATTAAAAGGACATGTGATATCTCACACATTTTTATCTTATTTGGTAAATCATTCTAGCTGAAAACATATAGAATAAACGTGAGAGTCTCTACAGTTGCTAGCCCGAGATACTCTGGTCCTGACACCAGACTTAGACATTATGACAGATAGATGTCTGGTTTAGGGCCAGAGCGCACTGCTATATCAAAACGTGGAATAAGCCGACACCGTTTGGTATCGGACCAAGGCTACGTGTACCACCAACAGTGCCCTCTGAACATACAAGCAATAAAGATATACCTTATCATGCTATTTTGAAAGTTTTTTAATTGAAAAACTGAAATTTGAAAACAACTTTGTAAGAATAGTAGGATTTCTGAAATATTTATGCAAATGTATAAGAATTATTGACCATAGAGCATTTTATAATGCATTATAAAACAGTTTTGTGCAAAACACATACATTTTGTCTCAAACAAATGGTCATTTAAAAACAAAAAAGGGGTATTATTAATAAATCGGACTCGAACTCGCCACTTACAGGTCCGGCGCTCTACCGACTGAGCTAAAGTGAAATTCATCTAGCACGAAACCAGAAGGCGATCGTATCACTATTTACAATTATAACCTGTTACAATGTATATATTTCTTTATTTCAAGGGAGGTCACTCTAAACATTAAAAGTAACCGTGAGATTTGAACATTTGTTGGCTTTAAGAGTAACTGTATAACTCGGGCAGTGGTACACTTTAAGGCGAATCTATCACGAAACATCTCACCGATTCCAACTCACAGTGAATCAAAGCTTGATTTCGTTTAAATATGTTTTCATAAATCTGGGATAATGAACTACGAAAAGGTTTTATCCTATATAAACCGCACACCTGTATAAACCGAACAAATTGACTGGTCCCGTTAACATCCGGTTTAGAAAAGTTAGAAAACTGTATAATAAAGATAACGTATAAAATTAATTTTAGGATAAATTTTTGTATCAAAATGGGTGCTTGAACATAAATGTGTTCCAGGCTGCTGTAGAACGAGTCGTATGATTGAAAGAGTTAAAGACACACCACGTTTCCGATCGATTAAAATTCTATAATAACTACATTATGTATTCATCGCATAAAAGTTACAGCATCGCACAGATGATTTTCGATGTAAATCTTTGTTAATAGTGAAGGTTAATGTCGCTATTTGCCGCGTGAATAGTGATATTTGCCAACTGTGTGGATTAAGGACAATACCAGGAAAAAGAAGGCGACACGCTTTGCGGAAATTAACATTTGATTAATCTATTTAAAATAGTTCAGGGAATAATGCTATGTGTAATATTTAACTTGTTAATGTTATGTTTCAAATGTTAAGAGCCGTTTCGGTTAACGTTACGTATATACCTTTAATGCTGGCGTACATCTTGAATTTCAAATAAGTGGCTATTCTATGATATGAATAATTGCTGTAATTGTAGGTGTTTAGGCTTAAAGTCAGCCTAACCAGTTAGATAGGTTATAAACATATAGGTCGTACATTTGGCATCTCTTTTGGAATACAAAACTGGCGACCCTTCTACATTAAAGTTTACACTTCTATGATATTCCTAGGTATCAGCAATATGGATCAAGGCCTTTAAATTAAAGAAATAGTTGCCAGAGAACGTGAGATGTGGCTAAAAGAATGCGATTTTGGCGGCCATTTTGAACGATTTTTGTGCTTAGCCGCTCCAAAATAAGCAAACGTTAATACTAATATGTTTAATTACCTTAGGAATTACTTCTATGACTTTTATCATACGTATGTTCATAATGTTTGTATTACAATTCTTTATATTAAAGCAGCGACGGTGTTACAGTTCTATCGGCTTTTAGCACGCCTAGCAACACCACACAGCCTGTTCAAGGAAAAAAAAGTCAACAAAGTGGCAACACTTACAGGATTCAGACTCGTTGGATCAGACACAGTGTATATAAAATGCAGCATCAACGTCTGTGCTAATGCATGTGTAAGTATTAAAAGTTATAGTGTAAATTCCAGGTTCATGTCATGTGTGAAATAGTCATCATCAATTTTAGAATAGAAAATATATCATTTTATTGAATTATTATTACATGTTATTATTGAATTGTGATCAGAAACATCTTTGGGAAAGAGGAACAGATTCTGCATAAATAATGACATTGCCCTCCTGTGATAGGAGGGACAGATTCAAAAGGGGAAATAGTTTTAATTCATTTGGTCCTTGATCAAATTTTAAACTAGTACTGGCTTTTTGAGAGGGATATTAAATTTCTGTATAGGTAGTTCCTTTTTGGAGACGGAGTAGCGTGACCCAATGGAGAGATAGAGCAAATTAATTGATACCGTTAATTAGAGCACAGCAATAGTAATCAAACAAAATATTTTGGATAGTGAATTGAGCAGCGTAGGGATTCAGTCATCGAACATGTCTATAATTGAAATCACAGAAATTGCTCAAATTGACATGAAATACCTCACGTTTAACAATCTATTTACCACAAATCACAGTGTTCCGGCATTACAATTGATTTTGTTAATATGTATCAAACTATAAGTTTCAAATAAAAATCAGAGAGAACAACAACAATTTAGGTTTTTCTACAATCACAATCATCGAAATCGAGTTTCAAACAGTTTTGAAATGTATATAGATACCAAGCACAAGACAATATTTCCATTCATGACTTTCATCAATTATCAAGAATAACCAGGCCCCTGCAACTAGAGCTACTCTGTTCTACGAACTGGTTTGCGGGTCCTTTATAATGCCGTGTCTTTTTTATTTCAATTTTGTCTTTTTTGCAATGTGAAGTATTTGTTAACATTCAAAACTAATTAAATAAAGGTGTTCACGTAAAATAAACTAAGACTGTTCCTACGCGTAGGAATATAATATTGTCAACACGAATCCAGCAATCATAACAAACGGATATACTAAAGGTGTGCGATACAAAAAGTCACGACATGGGAATACACTTCAGCTATATGATAATTATGTTTTGAACATATTAGTATAGTTTGCTTTCGTAAGTCATATATTTAAGATACTCCATCGCCGACGAATGATATATTTTTTCTCTATCAAAATCAGGAGCAGACGAATATTAGTATATTCTTATTTAAAGTTGCTTACTTAACACTATTACCATCATTGAAAAGCTTGAGCTTCGTATTTTACTTCAATATAAGAATATCAAAATTAATTAATTATGTCCAGAAAAAACATCCAGGGCACTATGGCTTATATGGAATAAAGTTCTGATTGCGCATGTACCAAAAGCAAAACAAAATCGTTTGTATGTATTTGTGTATTAATTAAAGGGCCACTACCTTTCCGAAACGGCTTTTAATTTTTGAAATAGGAATGTAAAACGAGATCAATAATTTTGTAGAGTCGGAGGATTTATTAACTATACGTTTACTAGCACACTTATCATCACCTTCAGAACTGTTTAATTAGAATAAATAAAATGTTTATTTTCATAACGCGGGTCGTTTTATGTTTCCCGCCGTCGTCCTAAATGCCGCGCGGTAGTTGATTATCACTGCGCTAGACGGCAAAACAGCGAAATGAATCTCCACTGTTATCGTACATTAGACAGGAAATCTTGCATATGTTTCGTGTTGTAACCTCATCTTAAGCCATCGATATATATTTTCTTTTGTTATTAATGTTTTTAAGAAACCTTTAAATTTTGCTCCGGAAAGGTAGTGGGCCTTTAAACATATATATACATCATTATTATGCTGTAAACTTGAGTTCGATTATCTGTGGAAGGTTTATTCTAAAATTATGTTTTGTATCGTTAAAGTGGGCATTACATGTTTCTCAGGTATCATACGATGGGATATGATTAATTAAATGCACAAGAAATTATGATATAAATAATTTGCCAACGTTCAAAAGATGATACATTTTTGTTTATTATATTTTAGACTGAGGAAAGGAAGCGAAAAGGAGGTAGACATAATGGGGACATGCATTACGCAACGTTGAAATTTAACGTTCGTGACAATTCAGTGAAAAGAGTAGCGAATACTTCTGCTGCAGGTAAATATTTTGATATCGTTATGTCTATATCAACACGGGAAAGAGACTGTTCAGTTATCAATTATATAAGTTTATGAAAACTGGATAATATTGATAATGAGAATGAAATTATTGTTGTAACAGATCTTATAGATTGCTGTTTTTTGTTTGTTACAAATTAAAATTCAATTTCAACTAATTATATTGCAAAAGGCAAATGGATTTGGCATCAGTTTAACAACATTGTATTATAAAGGTTTATCTCCCCAACCTATAGTAGAAAAATTTTAGTCAACAGTTTCAAAACTTAGTTAATTAGTTTTGTGATATACTTTTGTTTTCTATATTTTTTTCATAATTCCTGTAATACAAATTTAAGATCATTGTTAATATATATTAATGAATTATTATCACATCAACTGCAGGCATTACATTTACAGTTAAATTTCTATTTGTAAAAAAAAACCTTATTGTATTTTTGCAGGAAATCCTATTCCTGGAGGTCACACTCTGAAAATCGTGATTTTGGTTACGATTATGAAGACATTGTTTTAACATTCTTTTATTTATTTGCAAACTTCATGTTTCGAATTTACAAGTATTGTGATTTTGATGAGTCCACTGGGAAGATTGATCGTATCACATATATTTACATCTACATAAACATATAGCTAGTTATATGTTTGTTGGTGTTTACTGCATGTGCTTGGAGTTCAAAAATGTCTTAAATTTTAATTGTATATTTGTAATACGTACATTTCCTTGATTTAATCCATATTTGTATTTCAACCTTTTTCAATTTTATTACACATCATATCAATGAAAATAAAACTGATCAATTATGGACTTTTGATGAGGTCAATATGATGTGTAAATAACATCAAATGGGAAAACTGTGTATTTTATGTATATTTTAGATGGTACTGATGACAACTTGAGCAGAATGAATAGAAATATGAACAAGGGATCAAACATTATAAAAGTTAGAATTCAATAACGATTCTGCAAGATACTTCATTAAAACGGTCCAAAACCGGGACAAAAAAAATGATGTAAAACCTCCTGGTAGAATACACAAATAACCGTTGGAGCAATGAAGTTCACATTTATCAATATCAATATCGACGTGGCTGTGACGTCATAATAGGATACATTGACTCGCTGTTTCTAAAAACGGAAACACCAGTCCATATGCTTTATATCAAACTTCACCTCATCACGCTTTAGCCAATGAAAATACCGGAAAAATCATAGCATTTGTGGAATACGAAATGTCTAACACTTTGCGTTCAGTCTTGAAGAGATTATTACAGATCATACTATTTATTTATTATGGATCTGTGTTGATTAAACCCATCAACATAAATATAACCGATTGATTAGCGACCAGTGACATTAATTAATATGAAGGAGAAACACGGAATTTAATCACGCACATGTTTGTATTTAATTAATCACAGACTTACATATAATTCTGGCTAAAGAATTTATTCGAATTCATTGTATCTTTTTGGACTATGAACAATTACCGTGTCTTGAATAAATTTGAAAAATAAGGCTTCTTTCTTGGACAAATGCTCTTGTCTTACGCTTAAGTTGTCGCCAATCTTTTTGACTTATAAATGTATTACTTATATATTCAAGAGTTCTAAAAGTATGTCCATCTATATATTCTATTTAATTGTTGTTCTAAATATATGTTTCTCAATATACCATTCTCATTGTTAATAGCATTATTTGTTATATAATTTCTTAAATTTTTCTGAGGTGATCATTTTGTTATAAATATTTGTGATTGCTTAAAATAATTGCATTTTCAATAAAAGTTTCAAGCCTGTTATGTGTATTCTGCTACGATTTGTTGTTCGGAAATGTGCGAAAACTACGCACATAAAAATGGAACAGGAAAACGATTTCAATATTCAAATACGTAATCTGTTTGTCACGATCAGAAAGAATTGGCTATGATAATACTTCGTGCATTTTTTTAAAGAGAGGTTTTCGTTTTTTGTTTTTGCAGCATTGGGATTGAAAACTGATTTGAATTCCATGGTGACAGTTTGATCGTGGACATAAATCATATAAAATGTGTGCTTTTTTGTGTTTATATATTCTGACAATCTGTTTTTATGAAAGCGTTTACACGATACAACCTTTTATTGATATATTGATAAATCTGTTTCTTAGGCTACATTTCATTTTTTTCTTGAAACTAATTGTTACTTTATCAAGAAACAAAATTCCAATTTAAAATAGGTTAATTTAAAGCCACCCATGAAAAGGGCAGATAATACGCTGTTATAGCGTGACTGATAAGATAAATGAAATAAGAATGTAATAACGAACAAGATGTACAGACTGCTTTACCATAACCTTAATCACATTTGCCTATAATATACATTTGACCATCAATTATTATTTTATGGATATTTTTTCTAAATCACGTTAAATCATAGCAAAAGTAAACGTAATTTTATGCTGTCATAGACATGGACGGACCTAAACATAAACCAGTGGCCGTGACATCAGATGGATTACTCCCATTTATCTGACATAATCACAAATATGCGCTTTGTATGTGCTATAGTTTTTTCTAGAAAGATGCCTGTATAATGTTCATCAAATTAAGACAAACAAAATGGAATTGCATTGTAAAACATTTGCTGTGTGAGAAGTATATCACTATGACATAGATATGCATATTTTTTACGTAAATGATTTCAAATTTACATACCACATTCAGTTTTATGAATATGTTTTTTTATCATGGCACTGTCTGGCAATGGCTGAAGAACTGACATCACATATTGATGATTATCTGCACATGTAAAAATATGAGATATAGCTAATATTTTAAATTCACTAATAACAAAAGGATGTTTCAAAAATTTGAATGATAATCACATAGAGTATTACCATTTACCAATCCACCATACATTGTTGTTAAAACACCTTTCTCAACCCTTCGGACTTCTTAAACTATTATAGAACTACACAAACATGAAGAAAAAGAGACCAATCAATTCAAGAGAAATGACGTCCATTTTGTAGATACGTGCCTGGATGCTATAATGTAATGTATATTCTGTTACCTCTGACTAAAGGCAATATTTTATATCTTTATGAAGCCGGAAAATTGTCTAGTACTGAAATCGGAATATCATCAAGATATTTGGATATTCCATTAATTTTATTTTTATTTATTTTATTGAATGCATTGAAACATATGAGAATAAATCTGGATCTTAACTACAAACTCTTTTCTGTTCAAAGCGTATTGCTAAACAATCCTTTTTTTGTAACGTGAGTAACTCAGAATGACCTTTAAACAGTTCCTTTTTCTTATAAACTCTTCACTGTTTAAGTTAACTCGTTTTTATTCTGGCATCTCTGTACGTCGCACCGATGGATATTTTTTTTTTTAAATATGACATAAAGGTACTAGGCAAATGGGATTTCCAAAACAATTTTACCTTCATGCCTTTATATATGTATAGCAAATGCTTAAATATCTTCGAATGTATGTCAGTAGTTGGCCAAAGCTTCAACATGAAGATTAGAACAGCTTAATATTAAAATGGAAACTTGAAACGGGAAACTCCATGAAATCAAAGCTGTTTTATTTCAAGACCATTTTCCATACATATAAGTCAAACTACAATGCTGGAGAAAGGCCATAGATTTTTCTGGACAAGAAGGAAGCAGCATGAATCAACATAAGCACCTAAAACCCAGCAAGAGACTGATATTTCCAACTGAATGCACACTTGCATGGTGACAGACAAACAGCAACCAGCTATATGTTCACCAACATAGTGCCCAGCAAACAGTAACTAGCTGAATGCCCACTAGCATGATTACAGACAAACAGTTAACCAGCTGAATGCCCAACAGCATAGTGTACCTCCTGATTTATGTCCCTTTGACAACCAAGCAGACCTACCCCGGATACCTGTTCCACTTTAAAAGGAAATGGGAATTTGCTTATTGAAACATGCTGCCGCCAACAGTAGATTGAAAAGCAATTCTAAATATATTATTTGCCAATGTAAAAGTGAAACAAGCATATATACCATTCCAGCAAATCAGGACATGACAACCATAGGAGATCCATAGGAGATCCCCATCCCACATATCCTATTTCTATGTCAAAATACATTATTTGTCTATCTCTAGATCTATATACCATCATGTAATGGTGTTTCAATAATTGTCTACATGGATATAATTTGCACTCAAACAAAGGCCACAAACACACAAAAGCAACTTAATACCTTACCTTATGCACAGAACCTAAACAGAGGCATACAATGTAGCTTGTAAAGCTTGATTTTTATATAACAGCTAAAATTAAGAACACAATAATGGTTTATTATTTGCTTGCTTGAAGTTAGATATTTACTTGTCTGATGACTCTTATAAGTGGTTTGCTTTCCAAATGGCTGTATAAACTGCCCCCAATTATATAACCTTTATGAAAACAGCGTCCACCTACATTTAGTTGTTTTTTTATATTCATTGCATTCATTTACAAACTATAACTTAGACAAGAGCCACAAACAAAGAAATACAGACATTCCAGAAACATGGGGACCATTTTTATTGAATCCCCCCAACAGATTAAGTACTAATAACCAGAAAAGTTTGAAACACTTGCATATTTGACCGAAATATCTGCAATAGATATCAATCAAGACTTTACAATAATAATAATATAAGTAACGGCTGATGTCATTTTTTCAATATGGCGTCATCTTCCCCTATTCCAGCCTTAACTGGAATCCACATATGAGAAACCTTGAAATGCATTGCTTAATATACACCAGACCTATTCTATAATTTAATATTAACAACATTTTCCGTGATATATAAACCAATCTTAACTTTTACGTTGATTGTAAACAGCACAAGGCATCATAATACCAAGAATACACGGAGGAAAGGCTAAGGTTATTTCCCCTTCCAAATTAGTGTTGCATGGCCTTTTCGATTTAAGTGATACAGCTAAGTTATCCCGAACTAAATATTCTTGTCTTCTCATCTTTATGCCGTTCTGGGAAATTACCAATATTAGATCTTATGGCTTTTCAAAAGAAATATATCGGTCTGGTCAGAAGGAAGCAGTGACAAATCCAAAACCTGTTTGGTTTCATATGATAAAGATCAATGACAGTACAAGCATGAAATACTGAAACTAATGAGCGTTGGGGCACTTGCTAGTTGCTTCTACATACTCATAATCCGAGTGATATGATGTTTCTTAAACAACACAAGACTGATTAGTTACACTGTAAACCACACTTGTATGCCCTAGTCGTGTAAATACTATATACAATGTACACAGAACTATCTATAAGCACAAGCCTATTGATTTGATAATTTGATGACAAATTTAACCGATTCAAGTCCAGATAAGAATCGATGATGGTACAAGTATAATAGTGACAATATAATACTAGATATGTTTTACTTAACTAAAATACTTACAGGGTATGGTACATGATCAGCCATACATATATATGTTATTCATTCAAAAGTTAATAAAGGGAAGTAACTCAAAAAACCAATGAAAACGCAACACTTTTTAATTAAATATTTTTCAATTTATTTTTGTTCATATCAAACAAATTGATAATGTAAACCTTTGAGCACCTTACCTATGTATACAGTAATGATTCGCATGACTGAACTTCCTCTCGGGCCGTGAAGCGGTCGATTGTTGAAAAAGTACCTATCTGCACGTGCACTCGGTATCAATTCGCGCTTGGTTTACCCATTACACGTGTACAGTCCTTGTGGATAGGAAAAACATTTTCCACATTCAGATTTTGAAAACGCCGTTGGAAAACGATGCCATGACTTACGGATACCCAGCGTCACGAAGTTAGGTGTATGTTGGCAGGCGGACTTCAGCGGCGTGAAATTGCGCGTAGAATGGGATGCTCGCCTTCTACTATTGTGAGACTTCATCAGCGGTACGTTCAAACGGGTTCTCTGAATGATAGACCGCGCCCTGGGAGGCAACGAGTGACGTCGGATCGACAGGACCGTTACATCCGGGTCACCCATCTCCGTGACCGCTTCCAAACTGCCTCCCAAACGGCCAGAACAACGATAGGTATCAATGGAAGACGAATTTCGGTTTCTACTGTCCGCAGACGTTTGCGTAGCGCCGGTTTGAAAGCCTGTATACCCTTCCGTGGGAAGATGTTGACACATCGTCGACGTCAAAATTGCCTGACGTGGACCCGGAGGCATCGATGTAAGCTCTTGCGCCAATGGAGACGCGCACTGTTCACGGATGAATCCCGCTTCCGTCTCCGTAATAGTGACGGTAGAATTCGCGTGTGGAGACGACGGGGAGAGCGTTACGTCGATTCGAGCGTCCGCGAATGTGATGGTTTGGGTTGTGACAGTGTCATGGTGTGTGGGTAGGGATATCCTTCGACCGCAGGACGCCCCTTGTTATCGTGGACGATTATCAGACGGCACGGCGTTACATCGACGAAGTACTACAAACTACCGTTGTACCGTCCTTTCGTAATCATCCCGACGTCGATATTCTACAGCAAGACAATGCTGATGAGCACTCAGCAATGATGACCACAGACTTCCTTAATCAACAGAACATTCAAACACTGCCCTGGTCTGCGTTCTCCCCTGACCTCAGTCCGATTGAACACTTGTGTGACCAGTTAGGTCAAGCTGTGAAACGACGTCAACCACAACCACAAAATCGACGTGAACTTGAAATTGCCCTTCAGGATGAGTGGAGGAATATTCAGCCCGTTATAATTAAGCGTCTTGTTTGGTCCATGCCATGTAGGTGTCGTGCTTGTGTGGAGGAAAATGGTGGCCACATCAGTTATTGAAAGTGTGAAAATGAATTTGGGGGGTAGCGTTGAAACGTTTGTCTCATCCCCATTCACGGGCAACTTTTGACTAACTCACTGGTAGGAAACTGCTCTCGAAATGTGTTTAGACCCTAGATATTACTTGTATTTAAAGCATGTGCTCTAAAATTATTATACCTAAGGATCTACCAGACACGGATTTGTTGACATTTCTCCATCGATAATCTAAATATGCTTGTTCTGACATCCATTCTCGTATCGATTGCCTATTCTAGAAGAACTCTGACTCAGAGTGAAGGGAACCACGTGGGAGTCTCTCACACCACGTTCCACCCATCCTGATCACCCATCAGTTTATGTGGAATAGCTCGTCATCCCTCTTACTGTCCTTCATGCTCCGCCATATATGAAAATACAGATCAATAAAAATGCAATTTCCATTATATTGATGTATGTAAGATATATACAGCGACTTGAAAAATCGTCTGAAAACAAATTCCTTTACATTTCCAGCATCTGTTTTAAACTCAGATTGAATGCTTTCGAATTTAAGCAAAAACTGTTTCAATGTTCTTACAATACTAAGGTGGTGACTGTGTTTCCCTGATTTAACTAGTGGAAAGGACAACCTCTTGTAACATCACATAAAAATGTCTATGTCTGGATGCCCAGCTTCAAGTACTTCAGTGTTTTGATTTCTATAGAAAATGTCACCTCGAGGAGCATACGTGATAAATATTTGCTCGGTTTTTCCAACAAGGGAATATTTATCTGTTATGGCCTGGTTGAGAGGGCACTATTGCCTCGTATAATTGTCGAGGGGTGTGATAGTGCCCGAGCCGACAGTTTCCCCGGGCCCTTTTGCAATAGTACCCATGTGTGTAGCCAATCCAAATCCGATATTCTGTGTCATGATGTACTAAAATCGCAATATGAAAGTTGTCAACGTAGTTTTTCACAAATGCATAGAAGAAAAATTGATGTTTTATTTAAGGATTGAATCTTGCTTTGGTCGATTTTATCGGGTAGTGAATTGAGTTGCTCTCGAAACAAATTGAATGAACTGCGAAGTAATTCATGTTGAATATATTTCAAGAACTCAATTTATCACCCCATGAAATCGACCAACGCGAGATTCAATCCTTCCATTTCAATTCAATTGTATCAATCAGATTTTTGTTATTTCTTATGAAACAGTTTTGCGGGTCTCGGGCTTGCTTGTAAAAGTCTACAACGAGACACGTAAGTAAATAGTGCATCATTAGAATGCAACTAATTAAATAAACAATTTGACATACTTTTATGTTTATAGTTTCGATGCACGTCACACAGGGACATGGCACATTTTATTCTTCCTCGGTAGGCAATGTTGCTTGACTCGAACGATACACAAGAGTCAGTAAAACGATAAAAGAAAAGAAGTAAGAAGTTGATCCGGTAGACCCAACCAAAGCATATATCAAACGATATGTGTACAATAGGGGTATGACGTCGATCTACAAACCCCCCCCCCCCCCCTCAAAAAATGCACGTCTCACTCTTCCTTTGCTGACAAAGTGAACAAAACTAATGCTAAGACTGCAAAATGAGAGTTCATAAAAATGTTTCTTAAATTGTAGAACTCAGTCCGTAATATTTATACTTTTTGTAAACCACCATGTTTTAGATCTAGGCCTAGCAGGAAGCTACGCCTTCATAATAGGCAATGGTAGGTCTAGATTAAATATTTTCTTCGCGAAGACCGATGTTAAGATACCCAAGTTCATGAGCAAATGAAACATGATTTTTTTCAGTACTTTCATTGAATCCAAATTCAATGAGAATTGAAATATTGTATTGTGAGACATCATATATGTAAAAACATTTCGCATGCGCTACATTTGGCGTAAAGTTAGTATAGGCATGTGTGTACGATTAGACCCAATGGGTAAGGAAGAATATAATATGTACTGAATGAATAGGTCGTCAATATGTTTTGTTGCTGTGCTTTTTACGTTTAAATACCATACCATAGATAACGTTTTTAGATTGACACGTATGTCAAAAATGTTATTCTGTCTTAGCACTTATCTTATTTGTTTTATCTATGGGGAGTACGAAACGCAGGACAACCAATTCTGAAGGTAAATACTAAGTTCCACAGATATATTCCATATACATTTTCCCCTTAATATCGATAAACAGATAAACAGTTCAACAAAACTAATAAGAAGAGTATTTATTGTTTTTAATGATTAAATAATATGTTACAGTTTAAAAATATCTAATGACATTCGCTAGCAGTTCGAGGTTTGGTTATTTGTTGGTTATTGATTTAAACACGTTCTCGAACTACAATGTATAACGTATGTAAGTGTACAGTAGTAGTCTGTTCATTTAAAATTAATTAAACTGACTAGAATGTATGGAGCCGGAATTACCATGTTTAATTTTAAAATAAATAAAATTTCGTTATTATTTACAACTACAAGGGTAGTGAAATGAGTACATACAGTCAGACCATGAAGCCAATTTGTCGTCTGTAATTTCATTTTACATTTTCACAGTGTTATTAGTGATTCTAAATTAAGTCCATCATATTGTGTTTCCATTGAAACGTAACTTAAAGGCATAACCGCCAATTACATCAAAAGACAGATAAAACACCAAAAACCGTGGTTTGACATACCTGCTCGACTCCGAAACATGTTTTAGAAAGTAGCCCTGCTACATTTTAGAGAATTTTATGAGTCCCAAAATATGAAGATGAAAGCAGAATTGTGTAACGGCTGGACATTATCGGCCAATACCCGGATATACCTGTCACTCACTCTGCGAACAGGAAATGTATAGTATTCCGTGTGATTAATTATCGGAATAATCACAGGTTTGTTCGAATGAGAAATGATAAGTCTGCCACTTTGAGACACTTGTCCCGCTGCTTCACACGAAGAAAATGCCAATGCATTCCGCTATTGATTTCAAAAGAAGGTTATCAATTTTAATTGCGATGTAGATGTTTCAACACTAACCACATGAACACATTACTGATCCGTTTGAACAGTTTCATGAAAATAGCTTTATAAAATTGACTAGAATTTGCTGTAATGTGAAACGATGATGATGATGGAATTAAGTATTCATTAGGGAAACTGATTAAAACACTAGGGCTATGTTGAGTATCTAAACCTACTCCTCCCCCATTCTACAACATTACACGATTATAAAATTGAGTATACCCGGAGTACCCATGGTTTGATATATGCAATGTTGATGTGAGAATTTAACCTTTCAGTCATCCTTGATAAAAAGAGTTTTTTGTGATTCAAACAATCTTTGTCTCTATTTGTGACAGGGATCTTCCACTCACAAAATGTAATAGAAAGTATGACTGCTACATTGTTAAGAATTTTATCGAAGAATTTGAAGGAAAGACAAACTTAACGGCCATTTTAAATGATGTGGGCTTTTGCGCTTTGTCGAGAGGGTAAACGTCATTGTTCCTTTTTTCAAATGTTCCAGTTTAACTCTCCACCATAGCAACATTTTTAGCTAATCACATTTACTGCCGCTATTAATCGTGTTGCAATTCTCACTGTGATGAAAAAAATAAAACCTCCTGACTTTGAATTTATATTTTTTTGTTTGTAAATTTAATGTAGTTACCTTGTATTTGTTTGTTGTTAACAATAAATGCTGAAAAGTAAAATATTTCAACGCATCAAAAATCAAACAAATTAGTCTGTGGTTTTCATACCAGGTTTAGAAACTGCAACTTTTTTTCTTCTATGCCAAAAGATATAATAAAAGTTACCTTCTGAGCTGATTGTTATAAGAATGTAAAATATATAGATATATAAAATATAGATAGTGAGTTGACTTTGTGAACGCTTTCCAGATATTCAAAAGGAGTACTTACCTAGGTGAGTGTTATGGCCATTGTTTAATTCCACCCTATTCATTTTTTCACAAATGTGCGTGATAGCAATGTTAAACCCGCAGTTCCCATGGGGTACGCAACAGAAAAAGGTTATTCCTTATGGGACTACGGTTGATTCGATATTTATATTTGTTTTTCTAAACAGGAAACCTGGTCAATAAAACAAAATAGAACAATTCAATGACAAAAAAGCTGATGAAATGTACTGTAAAATAAGGACATAACAAATGGCGTAGCGGCTGAAATTATCGGTAAATACCCGGAATATACCTGTCACTCACATGGCGAACAGGAATGTATACATTTTCCGTAGGTGATAAACTTTCAGAATGATCACATTTTTTCCATATGAGAAAAGATAAGCCTGTCACTTTGAGATACTTGTCCCGCTGCTTCACACGAAAAAAAGACAGTGCATTCCGCTATTAATCATTATAAGGTTATCAATTTTAATGCGATTTGATGTTTCACATGAACACATCTGATCCGTTTGAAGGTTTCGACTGAATGTTTGCCCCATCTCATGAATACGTCTTCGTATTTTTCGTAGCTTACAATATATCGATTCAAAATACTACCAATCAGTGTTATGTTTAGGTAGGAGGAAGACAGCCTAATAAAACAGACTACCTGGATTGGGCGCAGTGTGTATATCAGCAGGTTGGCGTCCACAGGTAGGATATTATATTCATTCTAGTCTATGTACATGTATTTAAATTGATTTAAGCGCTTTTATATTTTAGTAAATGTAAGTTTAGTAAAAACAAAGGAAAGGTGCGTTTAGGGCCATTTTTGGCCCATGCTAGGATTTTCTTTATTTTCATACCATGGTAACCTAAGTATGTGAAATTCAAGAAAAATGCTATATTAAATAACTCTGACATTGTGTTGCTTAGCTTCAGGCCTAGCAACATACATAGCAACTTTTTATTCATTTCCGTATATTATATGATTTATGATCAACATTTTGTCAAAATTCTAATTGAAATGCCATGTAAGGTAGATTTTTCTCTCATACCTACACGTGTAATACTGGCTGGTCCAGGGCAATACACTCGTGTTACTTGAAGCTGTATTTCATGGCTACCCATGCAATAAAGCCTAGTGACGTCACAGCGTCAATAAAAGTACTATTTTCTCGGTGGAAAAAATAAGCTGGAATTACTTTAGATGATACAAACAACGAAATTTACGTTGAAAATATCACGCATATTTCATGTATGGAGAATTGATTTGCAGTCGCGGTTTTTTCCGAATTTATTTCAAAATGGCCGAGAATTATAGCAGTAAAATTGCAATAAAATGTCGAGGTATGAGAGAAAAAAAAAACTATTTCATACGTTGATATGAAGGATAGGGATATTCTACCCTCGGGATTACAAAATCTTATTAAACCTCGGCAAGCCTCGGGTTTTCAATATTTTGTGACCCTCGGGTACAATATCCTATTCCTTCATATCTACATATAAAAGAGTCTTATAATCTTACATAGCGATCTTACCTGGGCAAACTCTTTATAACATAGCGTGATACGAGAAAAAGATATATATCCTTGATATGAAGGTCCGTGCACCTTTCACTGATGAAACGCCTTTTATGTATTCAGATTAGTGTCCACTAATGAAGATAAACATGCAGATGATGATGTGCATTCTCGTTTGTGTATACGTCTTTCATTATGTATCAGCAGGCCGGAGGCAACTGGAGAAGTGACCGACAACGCCAAACCCGCTTTAGTTATATCATCGCATCCAAACTGTGGTTTGTTACCAAAAGTAAATAAACCAAAAGATTATGTGTAATCACAGCCTATATTTTCTTTTTTAATGAAATTAAATTATGTTTTAGAAGATTTCTGTCAATTAAGTTCACTTTTATACCACCCACACTAACACATCATGTCTTAATGAATTATCTTGAGGTTTTTACAGTTTACATATATGGAATCTCGCGGTATTTACGCAAACTTGTTCCTTTTTATTATTTTTTTCTCATTTTTTACTGGATTTTTCAAAGTTATATTGTTATGCGTTAATACTTACCTTGATTAGTGCAACATAACCCAAGTTGATTTGAAATATAAAATGATTATTCAAAAGCTTCTAACAAATGGGTGTTTTCTTTAAAAAAAAAATACCGAACAGAATTACGACAGGAGTATACTATTGATTGTTGTGTTATGTATTTCCCATGGCACATGACTAATAAAATTTCTTGTCCGAAATTCTAATAAATTATTATAATACTGATACTATCCCATGAACTCTCATTAATTATCATGGGGGGGGGGGGGGGAAAGGGGGGAAGGGTTTATCACAGAAATTCATTACGACGTTCTATGAGCTATTCAGTAGGTCAATGGTGAAAATAATTACGTCTATTCATCCACAGTCATGAGATGGAAAATGTTTGTTAAAAAATATTATTTCAAACCCATATAATTGCAAAATTGCATAGTTTATATCTATGTGTTTATATTATTACATTTACTGAAAGTTTCTCTGTAGATCATGTAACTTCGGAAGGACAAATACATCAAAATAAGAAATAGTTTGCAGAAGATAAAAAATAATAATAATATGCGGGAAAGCATATCTAAAATGTTATATCGGGCATCGATAAGTATTTTATCGTTTATCACAGTCAATTGTATCAACAAATTGATTATAATTAATTTGTTTATATGGAAAAATATTTTAACATTAATTAGCCCTGCGATTTGGATGGAAACAATAACCTACACGCACTCAAAAGCAGATGTTAAGTCAGTTACCACATCATGCGGTAATGCCAGCCTGGACCATACTGAGAAGACGGTGACAATAACGGGTTGTCCAGTAGTGAGTGTATTTATTAAGCGTATTTATTTTGTTTGTCTTCTGCGGTACGTAATGCACTCAGGCCTATTAACAAGGTAAACATTTGTTCATCTGCTTTAAAAGAATTTTAACATAAATGCAATATAAGAATGCCTACAGAACAGAACTTTGACATATTTTCAGCGGATATTTTTTAATACAACGCTTTTTCCTAAATATGTATAATGTTCACCAAGTTAAGTGGTCTTTCAACTCAAAAGAAATATTCTTTTCTTCTTATTGCTTTTCCATTAACTTTTTTTAATATATGATGACATTACCCATGGGTACTTAACAATTTCAAAATGAATACATCTATGCATGAAGTAAATGAGGAAGATCAAAAGTAGCAAAAAACTACACTATTAAAATCATATAAGTCGCTATGATTCTATAAAATTACTTTTGAGAAATAGTGGTAACAGACTTCAAAAATCAAGATAACTGTCTGTCAGTCATGTTGTTTTTGGATCAGTTCCAAAACGCATATCAAGAAGTAAATATGTAATATATGAGACAGATCACATCAGTATATCTCAGAAATAGTTGAAGCAGACATCAATCCAAGGTGGCTGTCCTGTTCCCCAGCAACATGTGTTATGCAAAACTTAAGTCCAGAGAGAGTCTCTACATATGCTATTTGAGACTAATCCTTGTCTGTACTTTCTGTGAAAAATGGTTAACGAACTTCAACTATCAAAATTCAAGATGGTTGACAGGTGGCCATCCTGTTACCAGATCGGTTCCATTGTACAATACGCATAGTTATGGCTCCTAAGGCAACTCCGTATTAAAATTGAGACAGTATTCTTTAGTACTTTCCGAAAAAAAAATAGGCAGGTGACAAGAATTTGCATACGTACGGGGACTATGGACGGCAGACCACAGGATTAGAAATATACCAAAAGGAAAATGTAAAAATAAAAGAAAAAATGTCTAATATATAAAGAAAAAAACGAAAAACGGAATGAAACAAATCTACAATGTTTACTTACATACATGCATCTTCAATGTATCCAATGTTTTGTTGTAGGAACAAACGGCAACTATTCATTTGTATGACACTGATACGACACCTGTAACCGGTACTGTGAAGGATCCTGACATTGCTTTGACATTGCATTATTAATAACGAGGAGTATAAGGCACACGTTTCGTTTTCGAAAAGGTAACTTTTTCCAATCCCCCTACTTTCTCTCTAAAGTTTTAACAAATGCTTCATGTTCTCTATCGATATATAATTCATATATTAAATATAATATCGTTTTTTTTTTTTTCACAGTGGTTACTCCTATACCCGTTACAGCGAAATTACCTATTCAACTTACGATGTCATTATATAACACCGGATACAGAAACGATACCAAACTAATGTCGTTATAGTGTACAACAATACGACTTTTAGATTACTTGGTGGCTGGTGCGTTTATAATCCTTAGGGGTGTGCTTGCATATGTTTTCAAATTTGCCTATGACGATATTATTTGTTTGAGTGATTTTACTGCATACATTATTTTTTTCGTAACTTTGTTGATAATAAGGTAGAGGTGTAAAGTCCTGAAAGTTAACTTGAGCTCAGGATTCATGCTGCATAATTACGTCTTATCCACCAATAACAGTCAATATCATCTTATTAATTGCTTGAAGATAAAACTAATACCATGGGACACAATGAATTAACCCGTATAACTTGCCGTCTCCTCAAACGCATTTAGTCCTGATGTTAAAAACCTCAATACTTTCAGAAAGATCAGTTTGATTTTAGTCTTTTGCAAAAAAAAAAAAAAAAAAAAAAAAAAAAAAAATCATATGATTACACACGCTTACACAATATCATATCGAGCAGAATAGTTAACGCTGAATGCCGCGGCCCTGGATCGAAAAACCCTGCATCTAAAGGATATCGTGGACGAACTCAACTTATCTTCTATACTTCGATCCCATGAGTACCACATTGATCAGCTCCACGTTTAAAATTTATATCTACAGTCTTATCTAATAATGTTTTTTGCTCCATTTATTTGCCTTATTTAGTGGTTTTGGCAATTAATAAGACGTCGGTTTTGAGATGATAAGGTACAAACTCAGACAGGCCCAATTACTGGAACACGTTTACTACTCAATTTTAAGCGGAGATTAAATTTGCATTGTTGTTTGAACAATTTCACCTAAATAATAGAAAAAACGAGTAGTATGATTCTGTTTCGTAGAGATATATCTGGTGTACACTCCGGCGAACATGGAATTTTAAATTGTTTTTTTTATGATGTTTATAATAACCTCTATAGTGATGCCTACTCAGTTTGATTTTAGTCGCGATGAGTTAAACTTCGCTTAGTCAACAATTTATATACCGTGCGCAGACATATTTTATCCCATGTTGTGACGGTGTAACTGTAAAACTGTTACAAATACAAATAATGAATGTACATGTATGTATGCGAACAACACAGTGGTTGCCTGACACATATCTTATAACATTACAATATTGCACGTCATCATCTGAATGTAACACAACTGTACATTGATACAAATTTTGTATATATCATGAACACGGGCTCAAAGACGTAACGGTAATACAATAAACAATTCAACCATTCTACATTTGTAATTACAGAAATTGTAGATGTATGAAATAAGTTTGGTGTTGGCATATCATTCTCTCGGAAGGTTCACAGATCAGTTGGCCTACAGTACTGAAAAATCTATACAACTTCGCCGGACCATCATATATCCATCCCCGCGGCTCCAAATTGCGCGTGATATACCCATTGATCAATTCTATCGAGAGATAAAGTTGAGTGGAACTTTGGTTGAAAGCAACGTTGTTTATTATAGAGTTACACAACGAGTGGTTATTGAATCTGGAATTTTATTCCACACCAGTGAGTTATTTTTTAAAGGTTTACAAATGATACGAGCTTATGCAAGTGTCTTTTGTAACTTTTAAAAAATAACTTACGAGTGTGGAATAAATTCCATATTCAATAACCATTAGTCGTGTGACCTGTCTCTACTAAATTAGATTTTCTATATCCATTTTAAGCCGATAGAAATACGTACGTCGGATTAGGTAACGTGTGTTTGCCCAAAACATACAAATAATATGTAGTGATATTTTCATTAGCAAAAAAGGCGGCGATTGATATTCCAAATAGTAATATTTTGTATGAAATGTAACAATCAAATTCATATAAAAGTCCTTCGAACTCGGGAACAAACTTTATAATTTGAACTAATTCTTCATTCTAACTTAATTACTTATACGTGAACTTTTTCAATGGTTACATGTACTTGAGGAAAGAGAAAAAAGAAAAAAAGATATAACACTCTTTGTCGGACTATAAAATATATCATGCGCACGACAGAGCCGTGCCGTTTTACTTCCCGCCAAAATAATCATCAAGCCATTGTAAATCAAGTTCAAATCCGTAATCGACATAATTTACTCTGCCAAACTTCATCAGTATTAAGATCGCTATTTCCGTCAAAAACGAGGTGACAGAGATTATCATACCTTCACATTAAAAAAAAACGAACCACGTTTTTTTGACACACGCAACTGACCTCGACGCCCTATTGTACGCTTTGGGACGTCCAGGCGGACGAATCACAACATACATTATTTTGTAGCGTGACGTCACTCGATTTTGGAATGATGTTGAACAAATGACTACGTTGCACTGAGAAATAAGATCGATAGGCAAGGTTCGGCCAATTTTTGGATTTCCCTTGCTCTCTTTTGTCTCTCCAGTGTTATTCACTCCAAAACCAATTCTGACTCCCTTCTCTTGTCCCTGGTACGGTTCACACCCTATCTTTTACCCTCCCCTCTTTCAAGCCCTTGTGGTGTTCAACCTGTTTTTTCCCCCCACATAATTGTTACCTTGTACCGTTTTTCTCGGTCAAAGTACACCGTTTCAGCCATTCAGAAGCTACGAAGTATTATACCACGTGGTGTTATATAAAAATTTGTTAATCAACCGGCTGCATCGTTTTTCTGATACTCTGAGGAGATGATATAACTACCGCCTAATTGTGGTTAGAAACAATCAATTACGACCATTGCCTGTAAATTAATCTGGAATATCAAAAAACAAATCCGATCCCTTCCTTATTATTGTGAGTCTTTTGAGCTATAGCCATGCAGTAAAGTCCACTGCATATAATTCATTATTCAATGTATACAGTTACTTAGTATTACATATTTGAATCATCAGGGTACATGATATCCATGTTTCAAGCACTTTTTTTCAACTCTAACCAATGACACAGCACGGTGCTATGGATGTATCGACTGCTGTTAGATCAACAGCCGTACATGTTTTTGAATAGCTCTACTAGTATCTGTAGACGTTATCATAATATTTTCATATGAACGAAATAAACGTTCATCATTATTTCGAATGAATAGGCATTTGAATGGTTTCCTTAATATAACACATTTGACTTAAAACTGATACTGCAATTTAAAAAAATATGCATCTGATATATTACAACAAAATATAAAGATGTTTCCAAAATCGTTTTTTTGAGACACTGCCTGAACATGATCAGTGTAATATCCAAAGAAGTGAGTAACCATTTGGTTTGTGAGGACGGAAACCAGTGTTGTGGCCGACCCTTTATAATACACGAAAATTGTGCATTTCATTCCAAATATAGCTGATCTCGATTATTCTTATACCCTGGTAACATTGTAACTGACCTTACCATATGTCATTTTAAATGAGTATTGTCAGCTAGGTACAAATAAATGCCCAGTAAAGATTACAATAAAACACTGATAAACCACTTCAATATCGCAGTGGGTTCATGCCATTGGTTATGATTTTACGACGCGTAAAATGTAACATCGGTGGTCCTTGTTCATTTGTATAAGACGGCCAAGATTGTTACGAATAGTTTGATTTGCAACGGAATGCAAACTAAGGTACAATAGCACATTTTAGGAAGAATCTATGCCGAGTTTGTTGTTAAACATGGAGATATGAAACGGATTGATATTTGGAATTCCGTAATATTTATTTTATTATTTTGGAATTATATTTTGTGAAACATCTTTAAAAGATACCATTTCTCTTTGCAAAAAAAAAAACAAACCCAAATATAAATTACAGGTAGGAATCATGGACAGCAGCTAGTTTACTATATAATGGCTCACGAGCTTTATATAGGTGTCGATGTGCGCCTTGAGAGACAATGGCGGTCTTCGACACAGGAATGCATCATAAACGATTATGGAAATACTTTATTATCTTTCAGCTTTTTCAGATCCATATTTCGTTTTTACAGTGTCTATGCAAAATAAACTGCGATATTTTTAACCATTGCTGTGTCATATGCCGAATCAATGTTAATTCGTCTGTTCATTAAATGTGTGTATTACCTAAACCCGTTAATCACTGTAATCCAAACCCAGTAGCTAGCATATAAATTGGAAGAAGCACCACGTTACGTCTATCTACAAGTATTATACAAATAGGATTAAATCGGTGAACAAGTGAAAATTCAATGAATAATTTGTTTTAAATTAGTTCTTAACATATCAATTACTGTAGAGTACATATGCCATTAACATACGAGTCAAAATCTAATGCAAATGTTCTCATGTTTGGCAAGAAATATGTAGTTTTTTTTGGGTTGGTCCCAACAACATAGTTATGGGAAATAGTTAAGGACTGTTTGTGCTGTGGACAGCACGTACGTGAATTCAGTAAAGGAGTTTACGTATATTATATAATAATATTTCCATATTTTGTGATGTTTAATGCATGGCTTAATTGATTGAAAAAAAAAGTTAAAACGAAACACCGGATTTGAAAATAATAAATAAAAGTGTACATAATTTAAACAATTAACCCCCATAACACATTATTAAATCTATTTAATGTTGTCCGTGGAATAAGAATTCGGCCTATGGTGGCCTTCCAGGCCATTTAACACTTGCCCTCCTAATCAACGTTCCCCTTCAGTATCTTTAAATCTAACATCTACCGTTTGAGGAAGACATATGTTCTAAAAGGATAACATGGTTATGCGATGTTTCATGACTGTAAACAATTTAAGCCACATACAAATATTTCCTCACTAGTGCAACATTCAAACATATTGACTACTGTCAATTCCTTCTAAATGATTGTACAATGTACGACTGTTACAGTTTTTCAGGTAGTTTAACGTGAAACTGTCGAGAATATCTTTATTTTTGTTTTACACAGAGACTCAGACAATATTATCGTTATGTAATGCTAATAACATTTAATTATTTGTAGTAATTACACGTATGCTGTAGTAGTATAACAGTTACCTGGGGGGTTGGCCCAACATCCAAGGAGAGAATTTTTGACTGTTAATTTATAAGGTATATATGAAGCAACTGTTTTGTTTCCTGAATAGTCCCAGAACCATTATAAATAAGTGATCAATAAAGCAAAAAATAAACTTGTAGCTTGTATTCATTACAACACTGTTGGAAGTCGTACTTTCCAAGAACTATGTGTCCGTATTCATAGCGCTTTTTTATTTCAATAAAAACCAAAATCCTTTCGCTCCGATATTTCTTCAAATAACCGTAAGGTGATCTTCTACATTGTCACTGCTTTTGTATTGAAATGACGATCGTCGAAATGTAAAAATGACCAACTACCAGTTGTAGTAATGCAAGGGCGCATGTTTCATATATGCATTGTGATCTTATTTTTGGTGGTTTATGAGCCAACAAGTCACCTTAATAATTGTTAATTTTATGTTACCAATAACTTACAAAAAAAGCTGAAAGCGCCAACAACAGTGGTGTTATGTCGAAATGAATAACATTTTGGTATCATTTATCCTGCGTTATCACACGCCAGATTAATTACAAGTGTATCAAATTTCTAATAGGGAAGATGACATTAAAATATCATAAGATCGATTTACATGACTTATGACAGCCATACTTGACATTTTAAAAATAAGTCCACAAGTACTCTTCACAAGTTCAATATTATGTTTTAACGTGCATTGGGACCTCTACCACATCTAATAAGAGGATGCAATAATTATACTAATATTCCACCACCCATAGCATGCAGTTAATTGAGCTTAAAATCTTAATCTTAACACAAGGAGTAACTAGCTTTTCGTTATGTTGGTATAAGATGTGCATTTAGATTGAATGTTCTTATTTTTTGGCAATAATCGTTTGTTAGAGTTATTCCCATTTATACAATCGGGCGTCCCTTTTCGATCCAGTCGTTCCGCTTAGTTACCCCATTATCTGCTGAAGACAAAACCTCCATCGGTCAATTCATAACTGATTTTTTGAATATATGATCTTAATTTTAAAGACTTTGTTATACTGACTTTTTTAGCAATAACACAACACTCATCCTGCCCTTATTTTAACATTGATTTTTGGTTTTGTTAAACACACAACATTGGCCTCCCCTTTTTACTATATGTATAAGTGTTGCTTTATTTTTAGTTTTTTTTATTTAGTGTTGATTTACATATTAAAGATGTTTTTGGACTAGACATACTTTCATGATTGCGATTCATCATTCATATTTATTATTGTGTCTATTCTTGCCCAATGTGAGTTGCATGCATATGAAGTGATGTTAATCATTCCCGTAATTTTTAACTTAGCTGGCATAAACATTACTTTTTTACACGATCATAGATACAGAAGATAGCCTGGTTATTGTATATTTGATTTAAAACCTATTCAATAGGGTGGACGTCTACATTGCAATTAAGAGCTTGCCAAGCGGATGTCGACGAGTACATGCGTAAAATCGGTAACTAGTGCTTTACATCCTTAACGGATTGGAATATTTTTTATCCCCCCCCCCCCCCCTATTTGCCTCGATGTCGTTAACTTGATATAACATGATTTAATGGTATTGGCATATACCATATAATCCTCTATAACATGACATAATGTCTAAATTCTACAATGTTCAATTAAAATAAAATAAATGGAGAGCACATTTCCTCTCACTTCACGAATAATACGGGAAAACAACACGGTGATAAAAGATCCGTCTTTTAGGAAATAAATAAATTTAGATTATACTTAGAAGTTAAAAAATCAATTTATTTTGAGCTAATTCTATCCTCTGTGTTTCAGTGGACACGGAGCACATCATTACTTTAGCGTCTTCAATTCTTGCACCTTTCGATCTGGCCACTGACAAGACACCCCTATGTTGGTTAAAAAATGATAAGCTTTTCGACTAGTGCAATCGACCTCTGTGTATCTACAATGTTTTCATCCAATTATGTGGAACACGTCTGTTTGTGTCCAGTATGTAAATAGTTTCGACATATATTTAAAAGTTTTAAGGTAGCTCCATACTATTGGAAAACCCATTCAATTTTTTCTAACAGGTCTTATTTTCTTGCATTTTTAATGTAGATTTCAAATCTGTAAGATAAAAGGGTGTTCTCGAACTACTTTTTGAGATATTTGAGCTTGAAATACACCATCCATGCAAATTTGCTGACCGAAAATAGAAAAATTCGTAAAATTATGTTTTCTGTAATATTAGGGTGAATGTAGTCTCGATCCTGTTGATTTTTTGTCCTAAATTTCTTACGATAGAACAATATACAAAACTATTTTATTTTTACAAATGCTAACTAATTTTTGTTATTTCCCAGGACCGTTTCTATACGTAATTATCATGTTTTGCCATATTTTTGCCCGTAAAAAAAATCAATGAATAGCCAAAACGGAAATGAAAACCCATGTCAATTTCACAATATTTGTATATGATATGCCCAAGGTAATATGTTTTTCAAATATCATATAAAAACACGGGGTCCTCGATCAAAATTTCACAATTTTGTAAGCTTGAAGTTTGTAACTCGCAACCCTACCCCCATTTCATCCAGTGCTAAGATGGGTTATATTTGACTATGTTTTGAAAATCATGCCGCAAAAAAACATTCCACATCAGTTCATACGTTTTTGTAATATTATATCTGGTTTATGTCTGTTTGTTTTTATGATTTTTTCCAAATTGTGTGTTTAAAGGAAATCTGTATGCGATTTTTTTAGAATTCCGGAATTTCGGTCCGGCCAGGTCCCCTCTTATGATTTATAGCGACGAACGGCACTTCCGGTGTTTAAAAAAAAATCCATTTCCCATTTACGACAGGGACTGCAAAAACCACAGAGATAGCATATAAATTTTCACTTCACTGCTTTCATTTGATTTATTTAATTATTTTAAACATTCAATATTATATGTAGACAATTTTCACCTATTGAAAAAATATCCAAGTGTGATGTCGTGCGTATCGGAAACCATTCTGGAATTCAAAACAACCTCCGCTACTTTCCGGTATAGCGTCATTATGAATTGGCGCGATTTTCAAAAGTATGGACCTACCTTAAGAGAAATTATATTGAAAATTATTGATTTTCAAATTATAAAATGTGAAATCTAATAAAAGATATACATCTTATTTTCATGGTATTACATATCCTTGAAACGACACTTATTGCCATCCATTGGAAAGTTCCATAACCTTTTCTGAAATTGATACTTAAGTAAATCAACTGAAAGGAAAATATGGGGTAAAATGATACTATCAGTTTAGATATGAATAGTAACGTCGAAAAATTGGATATATCTACCACCTACAATTAGCATGATCATCGTTACAGTCATCGTGAAAAGAAAACGAAACAAAGCTGAAAATGATGAAAGCAAACCTACAATTTCAAGTAATTGGAACAAATGACCAATTTCGCACAAGTGATGCCACAGGTAATATCTTTTATATATAAACATCGTGCTCTTGCCAATTTTGTTAAAATATTGTGCATTGAAAGTCGTATGGTCAATATTTGAATATAAGTTTTTTCAGTTTTCTAAAAATAAAGAATAGAAGAGTAAATCACATTGAATAAAATTACAATCAAAGTCATTCATATCATGAATATTGAGATGAACTTTATAGAACGTTTGAAAAGAAAATTCCAAATTGTAGTGATGGGAGGAGGTAAATCATCAGGGTTTTCTCAATATGCTGAAACGTTTAGGCCATATGTCCATTTCAATTCAATAAATTAATTTTTAATATGCTTCAGAGATACATGCCGCTGGGAGACTTATGGTGACATTGGGCATTGCTGCCGTTGCAAGATACTTGTTCCAGTGATGGATGAAAATTGCATGTAACTGACGACATCTTGTGACTGTTGTTTAAAACAATTATCAGTGTATATTAGATAATGCTCTGATTTTCCACTATTTGCATTGGCTAATACATGGTCACGTGACTTTAAATATATAGCATATTGACTCGGTGTTTTCCATTTTTTATAATGATTAACCCTTCTGCTTTTAAGATGCCACTGCTATTTTTTAAATGTTATTACAATACTTATAATAAAGCTATGAGGTCTTACAAAATTAGGAAAATGTTTGAAAATATGCGCTGCTTCTTTTAACAAGACTATGTGTAACTATTAATTTTCATTGTGTCTTATGCTTGGTCAAAGAGTCCCATTCCACTAAATCCAGATATTGTGTCAAATAACTATCTTTTGCTATATACAAATCAAGCACAACACCATGTAACTATTAAATCATAATTCCAAATCATGGTGACTATAAAGCTACATAATCAGTTAACTGACGTTTCTATTCATGAAAAAGAATAAATAGACCCTATTAATGGTTAAACATTAGGAGCTTTTTATGTATATGTTTGCAAATAGTAATTTTAAATAAAATTATATATAATAAAATTTACAGAAAGTAAGTTCAAAGTTTTTCTTTCTCTCTTTAGCGGATTCGGGTAGTCAAATATACTATTTTTCAACTGCGGAACTATTAGTTAACCAGAATATTAAATGGCCTTGCAAATAAAAAGATTTTCACTTTTATCCACTATTGATATTCCAACTCTATTTGTTTTCTGTAAATAGCTAATTTCTTTAGTTGACTTTTCTGATCAATCCATTTGATCTTGCATTGAATATCAACAGCCTAGTGTGGACAGGGTAACCCAAACTCAACCATCAGGGTCAAATCGCAACAATACAATACACGAATCATTCCACGAATCACTTCTTGAAAACACCATCTCGTTAAATGTCATCTCCACTGGTACGTCTGTGTCCCTCAGTTAAGAAGTAGAATGTACGTTCGGAAGACAAAAACTATCAACTAATAAGTCTGCATCAGTTGCTGGCACACGTGGCTGAATCATGTACAGATTGCGACGTGAAATACGTACCAATACCTGCCTTCAACATTAACTCTCGTATGCAACGTGACAAAGTAAATATGGATATACTGGTCCCCAGACACATGGTCGACAAACTAGGAACCAAAAATAACCCCTGGTGATCGGAAAAAAACAAGATGGCTTTGTTCATTGACGATACATGTGTTTCAACTTTAGTACTAGGAATTCATACGGAATAGGAAATTAGTTGTTTCAACATTGACAAATGCAGTAGAAAATGTTTACAAAGTTCGATCATCCATTATCTTGTATGTGACTCATTAAAGTCGATTTTTAAATAGTGGTTCTGATTTTCTATAGTGAAATGAATATTCATAAGATCCAACTTAATGTGACTTAGATCGCGGTAGCATTAGATATATTGTCTGTCTGTCATCTGTGTTTAATTTAAGAGACTTGAGTCGCTTTGTCAAGAAGTTTTAACACAAAGTAGGTTTAACACAAAAAACGTTCAACACTCCAGAATATCCAGCTACCATCGACAACATGAAATGAAGGAAGAATGTGCAATTCATTGAAAACGTGTTTGCATCTGCCAAACTGGTATTAAATTGATCCACAACTGATAAGGGTATCGCTAGTAAAACGTTCTTTAAATCTCATCAGTCGACATATAAGTCAATATGACACCAATACCGTCCCCAGATAGGAAAGACATCTAAATGTGAGAAAGCAAACAATGAAGTCAAACTATTGAAATAGTATGCGCACATTTCACCGATAACCGAAACGAACTATGGACATGAAATGTTTAAAGATACAGTTTAATTATATGACATTACTCGTATCACAAGTCATAAAAATATTAGCAACTTATTAAAAAGGAAACACCGATTTCATAAGCCGTCTTAGTGCAACAAATTCTGATGTCGTACCATAGATAACTTTCTCAATTGAAACATCTGTAAATGTCGATTGTCTTAGCACTTAAATCTTATTTCTTTTTATCTATGGGAAGTAAGAAAATCAAGACAACCCATTCTGAAGATTAAGATCCAGGTAAACGAGGATATCTATTTCTTTGTTTTTTTCATAAATCAATAAACAGATAAAGAGTAAAACGAAAATATTAAGAGGAAAATAATCTAATGTTTTAATTTGTCAAGGATACTAGTGTTCAAAATCTTTTATGATACTGACAAAGCAGTCCTTGGCATCGTTACTGATAATGTTAAAATTAAAATTTTGTGACCCAATGAATTTCGCGAAGTAAAATTAATGGACACTAGCCAGCGATATTAGTTTTAAAATTAATATTGACAATAGATGACTTCTTTTTACGGATAATTGGGTTGCTTTTTATGACATCTTCAAAGTTTGAGTTTTGAGCTTACCTAATTAGTGTCTAACACATAATGATATAAGTGTCTGGTATCATAATTACTTACCTAATTAGCAACTGGTATCATAATTACATACCTAATTAGTGTCTAACACATAATGATATAAGTGTCTGGTATCATAATTACTTACCTAATTAGCAACTGGTATCATAATTACTTACCTAATTAGCAACTGGTATCATGATTACATACCAAATTAGTGTCTAACACATAATGATATAAGTGTCTGGTATCATACTTACTTACCTAATTAGCAACTGGTATCATAATTACTTACCTAATTAGCAACTGGTATCATAATTACATACCAAATTAGTGTCTAACACATAATGATATAAGTGCCTGATATCATAATGATATAACTAATTATGTGTGTAGTATCAAAATTACTTACCTAATTAGTGTCTAGTATCACAATTGCATACCCTATTAGTGTCTGGTATCATAATTACATACCAAATTTGCTTCGGGTATCATAAGAACATACCTATTTAATGTCTGGTATCACAATTACATACCTGATTATCAGCTGATATAAAAATTATATAGTGCCTGGTGCTATAATTACACACCTGATAATTAACTGGTATCATAACATACCAAATTAAAGTCTGGTATCATAATTACATACCTGACTATTCGCTGACATCATGATTACATACCTAATTAGTATCTGGTATCATAATGAATCATTGCATACCAATAAGTGTCTGGTATCAAAATTATATGCATAATTAGTGACTGGTGTCTTAATTATATACCTAATTAGTGCCTGGTATCATAATTATATACCTAATTAGTGCCTGGTATCATAATTATATACCTAATTAGTGCCTGGTATCATAATTATATACCTAATTAGAGCCTGGTATCATATAATTATATACCTAATTAGTGCCTGGTATCATAATTATATACCTAATTAGTGCCTGGTATCATAAATATATACCTAATTATTGCCTGGTATAATGGTATTATAATTCCATACATGTACTTAATTGTATTATACCCACATCCTTTTCTTAGTGTCATATAAATCATTGTGTCAAATAATATTAATACAAATGTACTAAAGTGTTAGGTATCATAACGATACCTTATTAGTGTCGGGTATCAAAATTACATACCTAATTAATATCTGGTATCATAATAGCAAAACAATGAAATTAGTGTCTGGTATTCAAATTTGCATACCTAGTGTCTGACATCATAATTTTATATCTAATAAGTGTCTGGTATCATAATTACATACTTAATTAGTCACTGGTATCATAATTACATACCTAGTTAGCAACTGGTATCAAATTATATACCTAATTAGCAACTGTTTATCTTAATTACATACCTAATTAGTCACTGGTATCATAATTACATACCTAATTAGTCGTTGGTACCATAATTACATACTTATTTAGCAACTGGTATCAAACTAAATACCTAATAAGCAACTATTATCATAAATGCATACCTAATACGTGTCTGTTATCATAATTTCATATATAATTAGTGTCTGGTATCATAATTACATGCCTAATTATCAACTGGTATCATAAATGCATACCTAATTAGTGAATAGTATTAAATTACATACTTAATTGGCATTATGTATATTTATTATCACAAATTATATACAAAATACCATTTAGATTTACTCCTACAATGAAACCAAATTATGCATTTGTACATAGCTTTAATTATTTTTTTGTTTTCATAGAATATACCTACATATATAGTTTTGTAAGAAATTAATAGTTTGCTTCTGTTGTCTGAATAACATTTCCATCTTTAGACGCAAAAAAAAAATATATATGTATATATAATTTCAACATTTTTTTTTCTTCTCCTTTTTATCTTTGTTAAAATTAGTTGTAAAAAAATAATATAAATGCCTGTATAAATCATCCACTACAAAAAATGTCAGCAAATAATAAGTTTACAAATAAGTGATAATTTTTGTTTTTTTGTTTTTTGTTTTTTGTTTTTTTGTAATTTGTCATTCGTATATGCGTACATGTAGCTTTAAAAATCAATTGTCTCACCACCACCTAACTTTTATTTAACTGTATGTTTGTGAACGTTTGTACTCTGAAAATACGGTTTTTTTTCCTTTTGAATATCTTATCTATACAACTTATGAACATCTCCTGTTTTCTCTATAAGTTCTTTTCTCTTTACTATAAACCTTGACCTTTCCTTTCATGATCCCTGTCTCTTTTTTCTAAAGCCTGAGTGCCCTGATTATAATGTATATATATGTATGGTAAATTCAGCCGGTTACCGCCCCATCTGTAGCTTGTTATTTGATGATCATGGGTAATGATTTAGTACAATATCGGGCGGCAATCGGTTGCTTCTATCAACGTACTCATTTTTTATTGATGTCACAAAAATTTGTTTACTATATGAAATTGACCGATATTTATAGTGGCTGCAGGTCTAAAGCAACTTTCATGTTTAAAAAACTTGTAACATTTATTTATGTGTTCAATGAGATGTTTGACCAATAATTCTAGTTTCCTACTGATACTACACCTCCTCCTACTCTCATGTAATGATGTACATCCAAACCCAGGTCCTCCAGATCAAAATTATACCATTTCTATCTTTCATTTGAATATCCGTAGTTTAAGAAATTAACTATCCCAATTAGAAAATTTAACTTCTGATAATGATGTTATCTGCGTCACTGAGACTCACCTTGATAATTCTGTAGCTGATACTGATTTACTCCTGGGTGGTTATGAATTATATCGTAAGGATAGGGGAAGTCCGGGAGGGGGGTTAGCTGTGTATACATCCAGTCTCTTGTGCACCCGTCGTAGAGCGGACTTAGAATTTCGAGTGGGCGAAGTGATATGGACAGAGATCCAGTATCCAAGAAAGAAATTTCTCCTGTGTACATTGTATAGACCTCCACACGCTTCAAACACCTTTTGGGACCAATTTCATTTTTCTATAGACACTGCCTTCCAAGAAACTCCACACATCATTATAGTTGGCGATATAAACGTTGACCTTTTAACCGTCGGAAATTCACACAAAATCTACGATATTATCCACACATTTCACTTCACCAATGACAATGTCATTGATAGACCGACACGTGTAGCGCGCACGTCCTCCACACTACTTGACCCAATTTTACTGTCTGACACATGTATCTCTAACTTTTCTGACGTAATTGATATTGACGACGAAATTTCTGATCACAAAGCGACGACTGTAGAAATTAACGTAGAAACAGCTATCTCCAGAACATATAAACGAACAATAAGATGTTATAATCAGGCAAATTATGAGACGTTTAAAAATAAATTAGATGAGACTGACTGGCTAAAAAATTTTTTCGACAGCGAACTCCCCAGACGACATGTGTGAAAAAATTTACTGACAAATTTCTAGATATAGCTGGGGAGTGCATACCAACTAAAACCATTACTATTCGGCCTAATGACAAACCGTGGTTCAATTCTGACCTTAGACGAGAAATAAGAAAACGAGACAGACTTTTAAAGATTTTTAAACGACATCGAACAACGTTAAATCTTACTAATTTTCGGAAACAACGTAATCATGTAAACAATTTAAAAAGCACACCAAAGAAAATTTTTATTCAGATATGAAAATGGCATTTTAGATCGTCACTCGAATTCAAACCCTAGAAACTACTGGAAAATCATTCGAAGATTATTAAAAACCTCGGACACTACTAACTCTATTCCTCCTCTATTAAACGATGCAGGGCAACCTGAAATGACGGATGTAGGTAAAGCCAATTTATTAAATGATTACTTTGTTTCCATATCAACTATTGACGATTCACAAATTGACGTTCCAGAGTTAGAGATTAGGACTGACTCTAATATAACCGACATACAATTTCAACCGACCGACATTATAGACATTCTTAAATCCTTACCTATCAATAAAGCAGTAGGACACGACGGAATCAGCCATAACATGCTAAAACACACAGCATCTTCTATTGCATTACCCTTATTTCTAATATTCAGATCTTCCTTGGATACTGGTATCTTCCCAAAAACAGTGGAAATTAGCTCTAGTCATGCCATTCTTTAAAAAGGGAGATAAGCATAATTCTACTAACTATAGACCTATATCTCTCTTAAGTACAATAGGAAAAGTTTTTGAAAGATTGGTAGTCAAATATCTAAACAATTACTTACTTGATAATTCCCTCATATATAAATATCAGTCAGGTTTTCAACCTGGACATTCTTCATCTCACCAACTTATTGAAATCTACCATTCCCTATGTGAAAATATTGAAAAAATGCACTCAACATGTTTAGTTTTCTGTGATATTTCGAAAGCATTCGATCGTGTGTGGCACAAGGGACTGAATGTTAAACTAGCAAATTATGGTATAGGCGGAAAAATTGCTAAATTGGTAAAAAAAATTACATCAGTAATCGGAAACAGCAAGTTTTTGTAGGAGATAATCGGAAAATCTTCCGTCAAATCTACAAATTCTGGTGTCCCCCAAGGCTCAGTATTAGGTCCGTTCCTTTTTATATTGTATATTAATGATATTTCTGACAACCTCGAAAGTCTTTCTAAATTATTTGCTGATGATACTTCTTTGCTATGCTCTGGGCCATCAATTTTAGAAATAGAAACTAAAATTAACGAAGACCTTAGTAAAATTCAAAATTGGGCAAATAAATGGTTAGTAACTTTTAACCCCCAAAAGACGGAAGCTTTACTTATTTCTAATACGGAACATAATCACATAATCGATATCAAATTCAATAATGTAAGTGTAGATTTTGTAGATAATCATAAGCACTTAGGAGTAACTTTGGAAGCTAATTGTAAATGGAATATCCACATTGATAATATATGTAAACAGGTATCAAAACAGGTAAGTGTTCTTCGAAAACTTAAATATATTCTTAATAAACAAACTTTAATAAAAGATTTACAAGTCATACATTCGGCCACTGTTTGAATACTGTTGTGAGGTTTGGGATGGGTGCTCTCTTAGTGACGCAGAAAAATCAGAAAAACTTCAGCTTGAATCTGCTAGAATAATTACTGGACTACCGTCTTACGCTAGCAGAAATTCACTGTATTTGGAAAGCGGTCTAGAACCACTTACTTCCCGTCGTTCCCGTAGAAAACTACAACTATTTTACAAAATAAATAACAAAATTACACCCAACTACCTCTATTCATTATTACCCCCACTAGTCTCAGAAAATTCTTCCTATAATCTTCGAAATGCTAACAACTTTACTTTACCTAATTTCCGTCTCCAGCTCTCAAATGCATCGTATTTTCCTTCCACTATTCGACTTTGGAACCAGCTAGATATATAATATTAGAAATAGTGTTTCATATAACATTTTTAAAAAGTCTCTGAATAATCTTACAAAAGTACCTATTTATTATTCTATTGGAAATAGAAAAGCAAATATATTGCATGCCAGATTAAGAAATAGATGTAGTACCCTTAACAATGATTTTTATTCCGCTCTAATTTAATAGATTACCAGCAATGCCAATGTGGGCATCCCATTGAGGATGCCCATCACTTCTTCTTTACATGTAATAATTACGCTGACCAGAGAATTCAATTATTTCGAACATTAAACAACTTCATTCCTTTAGATCTGCAGCTACTACTACATGGAAGTCCAGATTTAACTATTGAAGATAACATTACAATATGTCAGAGCACTCAAGAGTATATAACTGAATGTAATAGGTTTTAACCCCCCTCCCTCCTCCTTTACGTTTCCTATTTATAATATGAACTATATGTAATAAAAAGAATGTTTCTTAATATCCTTCCGATGCTGACGATCGAAGAGAAACGTAATTAAGAAAGCAACAGATTGACAGGAGAAAGATACCAAGGCACGGGATGTGATGAACTTTAAGTAAAGCAGCGAGACAAGAACAGCGATCAGTACAACTTCAGTCGTCAGCATCGGGAGTGATCACAAATACATACACTTCAATAAATTAAGTAATTATATACATTTATTTAAATAAGCTCTCTCTCTTCTCTCTCTCTCTCTCTCTCTTTCTCCCCCCTCTCTCTCTCTAAAATCTTGTAAATATGTAAATATGTATATTTTGCCATTTTTGTATTCTTTGTTATAAAATTGATTATAATTCTGTAGGGAGAGGGCTTCATATAAGTTGGAAAACTTGTGCCCAATCCCATTGTATATAAAAAATTACACAATAAAATATGTTTAAATCAAAATTTGAGTTTCATTTGTCGGTCAACCACTTGGTTGACACTGTACACTTGACACTTGTCATTCATTGACAAGGAAATTCATGCAAAGTGGCGCTACAAGAGACATTGCATTGTTATATTTTCTGTGTACCAATTTAATAATGTTTCAAAGTTTGCAAACTTTTAGCCATGTGTTGATTATCCATCCCTTTAAGGAAGGTTTCGGGTCCTGTTATCTAACCCAGAAATCCATAAATCTTCCAAATCGACTTTAAAGGTCCAGTGGAAACAAACTTTATTTAATGGACGAAAGTTGTGCTCCTGTAGGGAGACACAATACGAACGTACCGCAGACACTGAAGACACTCAAAACAGCATGTCGCAAGCACTGAAGAACAATTTAAAGGACATTAGATGTTGAAAACTTAAATACTAACCCTGCTATAGCGATGGCTTTTATGTCTGTTAACAAAACTAATTTTTACTGTACATATATTACCGCACCTGGCACTAGATAATCATTCACATAACGACGGAGATAACATTTAGTGCACGTTTGTCAGATTCAAGTAGTTCTCCTAGACTACATCACTCTTATCAGCAAACGTTTGAGATATGCTTCCGAAAACACTATATTAATTCAGCATTCTATACCAAAGGATTAATTTATAAAGGTTTCTATAGAAAGGGTTTATCAGTTTTCTCTCAGTTGTTTTGTGATCAAATGTACTGATCAACACCTTTATAAACACAACATTTGGGTAAACGTCATATTAAAATGATATTTCTACATTCCACCGTTTCATTTATATCACTTGAATCAGCATTCTTGTGTGAATACTGAACAAAGTTAAAGCTGACCATGCATTTTCAAACATGCAAATGTGAAAAACATTTATTTTAAGAATAGTGTATGAGGCATTCCCCTGTCGTATTGAATGTAAAGGCAAACACTTTTTTTTATTCTCTTCCAGCGTTTGTCTACTCTTATGTAACCCAATATTCTACACCACGTCCTTTATACTTATACTGTCGAGTGAGGATACAACATCCATATAGCCAATATAATATCATTTACCACTACTAGATCAAAAGTAATTTACGATACCAGATTAATACTAAAAAAACTGTGACACACATCATTGTACCTGCCTGACTCAGAAACAAAAAAAATATTTTTTGTAGGATTTCCTACCAATACATTATCAGTTATTTTACCATTACCAAAACGTAAATCTTAAACAGTTTATATATTATATGGTTTCTTTTTCTTTTCTTTTTTTTTCTTTCTCTCTTTTTAATCTGTTATTGATAAATTGGAACAAATCTTATTCATTTATTTACTTTACATTTGTCGGCTTCGATAGGATGTCCGAAGCAATACAAATTTGTATTTATAATCAAAGTACTGTGCTATTCATTTAAATCTATTTTCATGGATCAGACGTGGCAATGTCACGATACATCATTGATTGTGTAATCTTATAAGCCTACTTGCACAACCTCCTAGGTAGAAACTTCAAAGGAAAACTACCAGAATGATTAGTAGGTTTAATATTTGTTTCTTATTTACCATCTATTTATCATTTGTAAAACTATGAATTTCAGCACAGGGTGCTTTCTTTGATTTATTTTCAAAAGAGAACGATTGTTGACTGTTGTTATTTGAATATCTTTTATGAGAGTCACAACCAGTCTTTAAAAACATATATTTATCTAATGATTTTATAATACAATGTAACGAAATGCTATTTGATACATCAAAGTGAAACTATATTAACTCTATTTTCTTGAACGATGAATTGTTACTTTGATTTTTTTTCTCAACATTTTAGCATTGCAGTGACTAGAATATGCTGTACATTTTGTAATGTGAAAAGATTGCTTAAAGCGCTCTTTAGGAAAGGATAAAATGCTAGCGCTATGTTCAGTACCTGAACCTATTACTCTCCATTTTGCAACATTATAGATAAACCTCGATTATCCGAAGTACACGTGGTATGAAAACATAATGTTGACATCAAAAGGACCTGCTGAATTGTTGATGTGAGAACTCATTATCGGCAAACTTTTTACTTTAAATCAATCGTTTAAAGTTGACGATGCAAATTATAGACATTCGTTTGTAGATTAAAAATAAGCTTAATTCAAGTGAATTTAGATGTGTCGTATTTTAGTGATCATTTTTCCTAAAGAAGTTGACGAGCAAAATGCCACCTAGTGTCGACATAGGATGATATACCAGAAATTGTGTCAAACACATCACTGATCATATCAATATATAGATGTATTACCATGGAACAGACCCTTAACTCAATAACAGAATTGATAACATATGCATGTAAAACATTTTTTTTAATATCTGTCTCTATTTGCATTCAAATGCTCTCGTGGACCCCTATATAAAGTATGTGAATCAAGACAACTGCTCCAATAACACCACACATCAAATAAACAGTGCACTCATTTGAAAGCATTTCACTATGGAGCAAACACTTATGCTTTTATTGTATCTTATGACAGTTAAATGTAAATTAAAAAGATCTAATTGGCGTTGGGATAGGGGGTCATTTCACCATGGCCATGGAATTTTGACGCCCCCGCCCCCCACCCCACTTCCTCTCCCTTCTAAGTTGAAGTTCTCATAGTCATACTTTTTTTGCAAATAACATTTAATATTCACTGAAATCATAACATATATAGTTTTATTGTATCTTAAGGCAGTTAAATATAAATTGAAAAATTATAATTGGAGTTGGGATGGGAGGGTCATTTTACCATGGCCATGGTATTTAACCCACCCCCCCCCCCCCCCCCCCCTCCCTCCAGCTACCACTTCTAAGTTGAAATTATCATATATAGTCATAGTTTTATGCAATTAACTTTAAAAACTCACTGAAATCATAATATACATATGATTTTAGTGTATCTCGAGGCAGTTAAATGTGAATTAATTTGCGTAGGGATTTGGGGTCATTTCACCATAGCCATGGTATTTTGAACCCCCCCCCCCCCCCCCCCCCCCCCCCCCCCCCTAAAAAAAGAAAAGAAAAAATGAAAAAAAAATATTACACAAACTTTACTTTACTTTCTGATAAATATGTTCTGAACAAGTTGACCTAGCTGAAACGAGCATTAAATGTCCGATTGATATTAAGAAAAAATCTACCCTGAAATTCACCGGAAATTGGCCATTATTAATACTGGTCATTCCAGGATAAAACTCTAACCAGCAATTGAATAGAAGTTTAAAACGTTTGGACACAGCAACTTTTTATACATGACGGAGTGATGATTAATTTTACTCGGAAGTTATTCATATTCAAAATTTCATAACTTTTCTCTGATATGTCCCCGACATCATTATTACAATTTGAATTAATTTTCCTATGTGGGTATTTCGCCATTTTGAAAATTTCCCAGTACACTGTAAATTACGTGATACTTTTTATGTTGTTAACATCCATAACATTTTATATTTAGCATTGTTTCTGAAAACGACATTCAAATATTGAGAATACAACCACTTTGTTGAAATCAATATAGTTTAAAGTCAATTTGCATGGCATTGTATCTGTCTACTTGCCATTCATTTACTTTCAGGCAGACGCATAGCTGAACAAGACATGTACGTGATGATGGCGAAATTGTTGAAAAAGTATAGAGTCAGCACTCCAACAAAAGATTTGGGCTTAAAATATCAAATCATTCAGATACTCGACCGGCCTGTGACATTCCAATTTCAGGAACGCACATAGTATTTTGTTTGAAACTGTTTTCGTTATAATTAATATGATCCATGCATATGTATAAAAATATCCATAGAAAAAAAAAGAAAAACAACAAGACATGTTAATTAATCCTTCAAATATTATACACTTCAATTATATAAGAATGCTCAATTATTCAGTATAGTGTATTATATTGTGTTGGATTTAGCATGTAATACTATGTGGCAATGTGATACAGTATGCAGTATGGCAATGTATGGCAATGCATGACATGGGATTTTGATAAGTACATTGTATCTCATTCTGTTAGAATATTTCATGATTATTCTGACAATATCAAGCTCCTAATTCTAAATCGATTTTGATATAATAAGGACACAGGCAAAATACCTTTGTATTGTTTATAAGCATGCTGTTCCATTATTCATACATGTAACGTCATTATAAACGTATAAACTGTACCATGTATTTTAGTTATTTTGACATTAAAGCAAGGTTTTAGGGAGATGGCTAATAAAGGCCATTAGTGCAATCATGTTGCCTGCCCCTGCTGCCCCATATCCCTATAATATATAGTAATTGATTTCATAAAAAAATATGAAAATGAAATGAAATCAAGGTTTGTTTTGTGATAATTATACAAAATGCCCCCAAAAACGAATGTTAAAAATTATATTGATCATTTTGGGAGATCCGGCTAGCCTGATTCAATCCATTTTTTAGGATTAAGGATCGGATTTATTGCAAGGAACAAAAGGACGTTTGAGGTGGTTTTTATAAGTCAGTTATTATTTCTTTAACTCTGTTTTTGATTCAGATGCCATTGGTCCATTTTAATTTCCCCTCTATCTGCGGAATGAATTTCTTTATAATCATATATAATGGATCGAGGTAAGTTAATGCTTTGGTCTTGCGAAATATGTACATGAACCTGTTTTTCGCACCCCTCCCCGCCCCCGTGTTGTTTGTCCAGCGGGGTACCGTTTTTGTTGTAATATTGATTGCGTATGTCACTTAGTTGTAATTTGTTACCTGAAGCGATATTTCATTGGCTCCTTTAAACATTCATGGAGACGGGCGTCTGTTAAAAAACAATCAACTGACGTCAACCATACATTTTTGACGTAAACCTTTGTTATATGTAGGTATTTTGTAGTTATTTAGTAAAAAAGTATCATCAAATTTGGGGTTTCATTTTAATATTGAGATTTTTATTTGTCCCGATAGATTTTAATTTTTTGCTCGACAAGGCTCGCCCAAAAAATGAAATATTGTTTGACTGTTTTCATAAAAATATCTAATATGAAATCGAACGACTCATCGTAATGAACCTTTATATGTTGCGCGTATTTATACCTCAGTCATCACTGTGTCACTTAGCAGTCGGACACTAGCAGGCATCATAATATAAAAACAAGACACACCTTATTATCAATATTTATTTACATTATTGCTGGCGACTGAAATTCACGCTATAGCAACATTAGCATCTACCAAGTCAAGATCAAATATGAAGGCCTCTGTGAGCGAGAAGAGATGGACGGGGTACGTATTGGTGTCCTTTTGATCTACAATTACATCAAAAAAAAAAAAAAAAAAAAAATCGAAAAAATATAACGGCACATTGTATCATTTTTGAAGTAGGGCTTCACATCCACTGTTTAATCTTCAAATTAAAAAATTTGTTGGCTTGTGAATTGGTCAAGATACTGCAGACACACTCGATATTATTTTTTCGTTCTTTTGTAAGTTAACAGATATCGACGCCCAACTTTCAAAAAGCAAAAGCAAAGCATATAGAAACCCAGTGCCCCCCAAAGCCGTTATTTCATCAATTTTGATTTACATCAAAGGATCCAAAACTTCCCGTCGCAAGTTGGTACTCAATCACCGTTCTTCTATCTATGCTATGAACTATTCTAGGAGGTGTATAAGTACGACAGGTGATAGGAATACCCATGGTGTAGTATCGAGGTTGCATTTTCCTCCAGCACCAAACTATAGCAGGATTACACGGTCTTCCATGCATACGTCACATGGCAAATAGAGTTAATCGTGGTCTTTGATTTTAAAAGATCTTGTTGCACTCTATTATACTTCATTGTTTATCAAACTATGATCAAAACGGAATTCGAAGACAAAGCAATCTCACGAAACAAGAGGAATACAATGAAAATTCTGACACAAAGAATTAATTATTTTGGTTTCTAATACCAATTCGACGGCATAGTCATTTGATAATAACAACAATTTATAGTAATAATACAAAAAACATAAGCAAAGTATTCATTCTTCTTGAGAAAGTTTCAATCAAGTCATAGGTGTGGTTAAAACATCCTATCATTTTTTTAGATGCCTCCACCGGACACGAGTGAGCATAAAAATGATATTCATCTTTTGAACAATAAATTGTGATTAATCGTTGTTTGGTATAAGGCCTATATAAACACATAAACAATTTAAATGAATTTATTTTGCCACTGTGGTAATTGCATTGCTCAAATGAGTTACTTAATGTAAGACTATAGAATGTTATGCCAGGTAATTTGTTCGTGGGATGCAATATAGTTATTCTTAAATATTTTTTAACTAGAAGAAAAATATATAATTATCCAAACTTTTTATCAATAGTGGTTAATGGTGTAAAGTAAGTAACTTTTTTAATTGAAGAAAAATACAAAATTCATTGCCTGCTCATGTATTTTTATAGTGCAATACATGTAATACATTTTGTCAGCTGGTGGAGCAACTTTAAATAGGTGGTTCATATTACGTAAATCACTGACTACCTAGGATGCTAATGCCCAACTCGACGCTTTTATTTTCATGTAAGAGTTAAAGTATATAAACACTGTGTTCATAAAAAAGAATACAGTCGTAACTGTTTGTTGATTGATCTCTTTCAGCCTCTTATCGTAAAGGGTGAATAAATAAGGCTATTACAAGTAACAAGATATAGGACTGGGTGACTGTCTTTATTATTAGTGTAGAATAAAAAACATATTTTATACATGTTTTGTAAATAACTGCTAACCATTCAAAACAAAAAAAAAAACAAATCTTTAACAAGGTAAAACAAAATACATTCATTGGAAATGCCATGATATATTCACCTATGTTTATTCTAATGGTCTGGATAATTTGGCACAAATTATGATGCCATAATGACATGAATTGAATCACTTCTCCTCTATTCCTAATCAGAATATGAATTTATTTATTATCTTTTAATATAGACCAATAATTAATTATCTAGACAGTACACAAAATACACAAATTATAAATAAAACAATTTTACTGGGTATCGAAATTTAAATTTGTAATTTTGAAACTTGATGTGGCACACGGTCACGTCTAGACGGCCACAAATTTTCCCCCAATATTATTTATTGAAATCTTCTTTAGTAGGGGTTTTGGGAAGAAGTAGTCAGCCAATTCAGCACCCAATTGTGGTTTGGTCTACAGAAAGATGGAACTAACCTGGATCGAAGTTTTTTTGTGTTTTGTTCTAACGTTTGTGTTTTGTATACCGCCCCCCCTCCTCTACCACCCAACAGAAAAGTCCTTTTTGATGTGGGGTTTATAACTATTCTCCGATACTTTCACAGCAGAGGGATTTAGTCCGTGGTTGATTTTGCTGTGGGGAAAAAAAGGAGAAAAGAAATATTGTGAAAAGATAAAAAAAGTTATTCCTCCTTCTTACCACAGGGGGGGTGTTAATAGTGTAATATAATTGGTTGTAAGACCCCATATTATTGTGTAGGTCAGCTCAGATCTCCAGATGCGCTTAGCCCAAAATAATAACGCGATGACGACATTAAATACACATTCTGTGCGCGTCTTATTAACCTCTGCCGCCGGCGCCGCAATGTTAGAATGGACTTCCATCCAATTTTGACCACATAACGACCGTTTCCTGTTGCGATAAATGTGCGCGATGAAAAAAAAAAAAAAAAAAAAAAAGCTTGGACGTGGAAAAAAAATTATATGTTGAATACCCGCCGATTGAAATAAGCTGGGGAAACCATGTGGGTCGTTGGTATTTCAATCATTTTTTACGTACATAAGTATGGGCCCCCAATAAGAAGCAAAACATGGGTCTGTGAATGCACAGACAGGGATATCCCTCAACCCGGAGGGGAAAGATTTTTGGCCGTCTACCCGAGAGAAGAGATTACTGAGTCAGGGATTTATGGATGACTCTGCACCTCGGCACATATATCTATTTTACTGGCATAGATGTGTTTGTTGACAGGGGGTAGATGGTACATCTTCTAGGTCACTGGACATACACCTTGGATGGTTGTTGGTTATGCCTTTAAAGTTGGGGGGGGGGGGGAGGGGGGGGGGGGGGGGTTTGGGAGATAATGGCATTTCTGTCACGGAACCTGAGGGTTATATTAGTCGACAATGTGGGGATTCCTGTATTTCAATACTTATATATATATACTATATGCTAATAAATATAAATGCATTACATTATATAACGGTTTTAACGTGGAATAAAATAAAATATATTTTGCCAATATTAATATATAACAGCAACTACAGGCTAACAAGACATATAAAATGTATATACTTGCAGCTGATAGACAACAAATAAAGGATTCAAAAGGGAAATAAAATGTTGATAACATATATAAATATCAGTATATTTCTACAATCGCTACAGCTATCTCTAGATGTGACTAGAAAAATTTAAGATTATAAAAATAATATACTTTGTGATCTTTATGATATTAATATATGAAAATAAAAAATTATAGTTAGCATTAGAAAAATAAATTAAAAAAATACAATCTAAAGAGATGTTTTTCTGTTGTTACATTCTTTTTTCAAAAATTATCAAACTATACTGTATTGACAGAAGCAACTATACCAGATCATTTTTCTTTTAACAATCAAATGAAACTTAATACTGAATAATTTTTTTTTTTTAAAAAAAACTATTGATTTTCATTATTTGTAATCGTATAATAAAACAAAAGGACATTTTGGCATTCCATTGTTAACACAAACTTTCTCATATAAACAACAATTTTCAATCTATCAACACAAATGAATAATACTTCCAGGACATTGGTCTTTTCATTTCTTCTACATGCATCAACTGTACATTAGATTTTTTCTTAACATTTCTTTAAAACATTTTTTAAATGTATTAGAGTTGTGTTTACCGAAAATATAAGTCTTTTAACAATATAAAAGTAATAGACCTATAGCATCACCTTGACGTATACCACCTTTTTAGAAAATACTTTAAAAACAAGATATTTTAAGTAATAATTACTTTAGTCTTTGGGACAAGAGCAAATTTACTTTATTGAATACACTTGATGTCATCTTGGTTATTCTTGTATACAACGAAAACCAGCAGTTTATTATCAACAGTTTTAACATTATCACAATTTCATCATTGATCCAGCGTTTAGATTACATTTATTTTGCATTCAGGAAATTTGCGGGAAGCTAATGGAAATAAATGGTGACAATTGAAATAATATAACGATTTACCTTTACAAATATACAAACATACTTATTAACATGTGTTTGTACCTCATATTATATAAGAATAAAAATAATAGGAACTTACCACACAATTAAAATTAATATCACTTATCAAAAAAAAGATAGTTTACCATTTTTAAAAACAAAAACATAGAAATAGATGTTATCACACGACCAGAATAGATTCAAGCAAGTATAAGATCAATTTGGTTAATCATAAATATCATCAACTTTGTAAATCACATTAGTTTTGCATTCCAATCTATATTTTCACTTTCTGTAATTGCAAATGAGACTTCAATCAAAAATCCAATCCATGGATCAAAAAGACTATCCCATGGCCTGCAATGTCTCAAGAATTAAACCCCATTGAGCATGTGTGGGAACCTTCTCGGACAAAAAGTCCACGAACAAATTACGGATTTCATGATGCCGACATATTGCAGAATTTCGAGCTGCGTTGATTGAATGGCAGCGATTTTCTCAAAATCAACTTCGATGTCTGGTCCATGGCATGAGAAGAAGGGTCCAGGACCTGAACCTTTTTTCAGTGTTTTAAAAATGCCTTTTCAGAGCATGTTTTTAAAACCATGTAACACATCAGATTTTGTTTAAATGTATTTCTTTTTGATAATGTAAACATCTTCATAGATATAAAAACATTCTTATTGAATATCCATATGAATTTCCGTCCTTTTTGTGCTTTTACCTAACTGACAAAATTAGGTCCTTCAAATATTTAAATCAGGGCTTTGAGATGGCCAAGGGTTTGAAATCGAAGTGTTTGGATAGTATTGCTATTTTCCTACTCAGATGTTTCTCTCGACATTTTCTTCGAAACGGATCGCTGTTTAAATCCGGCGACAAAAAATCTCCTTCTAACACTTCTCAAAGATAGATTAGTTACTACTCCATTGTTGTTAATTGTTTTATTGTCATTTAAAATGCCTCCCTAGTTTCTTTCACAAGCCTTATCAAATGGCGTTCACATCGTCCACAGGTTTTACGTGGTCTCCCTCTTACGTGAATTGGCGGTCTAGAAGCAATGCTACAGCTGAAAATGTGAGAACCAATCTTTCTATTTGCTCAATGACGTCGCCAATGTACTTTGGATTGTTTGCTATTCAAAATAAAGTGTTGTTTCGGGGCTTATGGAGATCTAATCATACGACACACCATTTCCATTGCTATCCTACACATTACAATGTACTTATTGTAAAAGAAATGCTTTATTTTTGCATTTTTCTGCTGAAGTAGCATCGGTGGGCGAATTCCTGTTTATCAAAAAGATAAAATATTGACAAAAAAGTTCACAGTGACCTATTTAATATCTCATTATCACTCAACCTTCCACGTACTTCATGTTCTATTGAATGTTGTAGTTAATATATTCCTCCATCTTCACGGGGTGATAGGTTCGGCTAAAGGCACTTTAACGTAACTGGATGGAATATACTATTATAAGGAGACACAACCAGGCCATTTTTACCGCCATCTCCATATGAATTTCCGTCCTTTTTGTGCTTTTACCTAACTGACAAAATTAGGTCCTTCAAATATTTAAATCAGGGCTTTGAGATGGCCAAGGGTTTGAAATCGAAGTGTTTGGATAGTATTGCTATTTTCCTACTCAGATGTTTCTCTCGACATTTTCTTCGAAACGGATCGCTGTTTAAATCCGGCGACAAAAAATCTCCTTCTAACACTTCTCAAAGATAGATTAGTTACTACTCCATTGTTGTTAATTGTTTTATTGTCATTTAAAATGCCTCCCTGGTTTCTTTCACAAGCCTTATCAAATGGCGTTCACATCGTCCACAGGTTTTACTTGGTCTCCCTCTTACGTGAATTGGCGGTCTAGAAGCAATGCTACAGCTGAAAATGTGAGAACCAATCTTTCTATTTGCTCAATGACGTCGCCAATGTACTTTGGATTGTTTGCTATTCAAAATAAAGTGTTGTTTCGGGGCTTATGGAGATCTAATTATACGACACACCATTTCCATTGCTATCCTACACATTACAATGTACTTATTGTAAAAGAAATGCTTTATTTTTGCATTTTTCTGCTGAAGTAGCATCGGTGGGCGAATTCCTGTTTATCAAAAAGATAAAATATTGACAAAACAGTTCACAGTGACCTATTTAATATCCCATTATCACTCAACCTTCCACGTACTTCATGTTCTATTGAATGTTGTAGTTAATATATTCCTCCATCTTCACGGGGTGATAGGTTCGGCTAAAGGCACTTTAACGTAACTGGATGGAATATACTATTATAAGGAGACACAACCAGGCCATTTTTACCGCCATCTCCATATGAATTTCCGTCCTTTTTGTGCTTTTACCTAACTGACAAAATTAGGTCCTTCAAATATTTAAATCAGGGCTTTGAGATGGCCAAGGGTTTGAAATCGAAGTGTTTGGATAGTATTGCTATTTTCCTACTCAGATGTTTCTCTCGACATTTTCTTCGAAACGGATCGCTGTTTAAATCTGACGACAAAAAATCTCCTTCTAACACTTCTCAAAGATAGATTAGTTACTACTCCATTGTTGTTAATTGTTTTATTGTCATTTAAAATGCCTCCCTGGTTTCTTTCACAAGCCTTATCAAATGGCGTTCACATCGTCCACAGGTTTTACTTGGTCTCCCTCTTACGTGAATTGGCGGTCTAGAAGCAATGCTACAGCTGAAAATGTGAGAACCAATCTTTCTATTTGCTCAATGACGTCGCCAATGTACTTTGGATTGTTTGCTATTCAAAATAAAGTGTTGTTTCGGGACTTATGGAGATCTAATTATACGACACACCATTTCCATTGCTATCCTACACATTACAATGTACTTATTGTAAAAGAAATGCTTTATTTTTGCATTTTTCTGCTGAAGTAGCATCGGTGGGCGAATTCCTGTTTATCAAAAAGATAAAATATTGACAAAACAGTTCAGAGTGACCTATTTAATATCCCATTATCACTCAACCTTCCACGTACTTCATGTTCTATTGAATGTTGTAGTTAATATATTCCTCCATCTTCACGGGGTGATAGGTTCGGCTAAAGGCACTTTAACGTAACTGGATGGAATATACTATTATAAGGAGACACAACCAGGCCATTTTTACCGCCATCTCCCAAAATGCACACACGAGTACCACGATCAGCATATTACATACGGGGATATCGTTCTAAAGTGGCATAAGCTAATTTAGAACACTTTTAGGTTCATGTAGTAGCTGGAAACTACCGGAACTAAAGGAAAATATATCAGAAGCCGTTCGAAAGCAAGAAAATATATATTACGCTACTCAAAACATTCCAACAAACAAGTTTCTTATTATTTACCTGATTTACCGGATCTTCGGCTACTGATAAGACATTGGGTTCTAGACTACCTTTACTTTCGACTTCTGTCATGTAGATTTCATCGAGTTGCGCATGTCCGATGTAATCAAATTCATTTCCTTCACTCAATTTTAGATCTTCCGATCCTATATATATAAAGTCTATGTTTTCAATTAATAGCACTTGTTTCCGTTTTCTAAAAACAATTGTACAAACACTTGCTAAAAGTCATGTACAATTTTTTTTACAGATATTAAAATAATATACTTCCGGTTGAAATAAAGTTCTCTTCAACTGGCACAACAGGTCAATCACATGCTCACAATTTATGAGGTTTGGACTCTGTATGCAGTTAGATCTCAATGTAGCAATCTGGTTTAAATTTCAAAGGATGGTTCTTCCACTCAGTGTTTAAGTTTGTTTTGAATGAATTAATGCTTTCAGAGTTAACCACTTTGTCCGATAAATTATGCCATGTGTTCACTACTCTTAAAGAAAAGGAATTACTCCTGCGCCGAAGTCTTTTTGTTGTGACCTCTTGTTCTCCTATATTCGTTCCGGGGAAGTAATCCATTAGCAGAATGGCTCGACTTGTCGAAATCATTAATAATTGGATCATATCATATCGTAGTCTCCTGTATTGTAGAGTTGGAAGACCCAAAAGTTTCAGTCTTTCCGTATATGGTGTTTCATGGAGTCCATGCACTTGTTTTGTTGCACGCCTTTGTACATTTTTTAACTCAATCATATCCTTTTGCAAAATTGGGTTCCAAACTGTTACTGATTATTCCAGTTGTGTACGTATTAGATACTCATAGAGTGGAATAAACATATCCTTGTCCAATATCGTGAATGATCGGTTTATCATTCCAATTAGCCTATTCCCCTTTTTCGCACAATTTGCTACATGTAGATTAAACTTAAGTTCTGTGTCGAAAGTAACTCCAAGGTCTTTCTCATATTTGTCGCAAGAAATTTGTTGTATGTATCCATCTTCTTCTCGCATGACATATACAGAGTTTATATTTCTTTGTCCAAAATGTAGTGTTGTACACTTAGATGAATAAAACTTCAATTGCCATAGTGTTGACCATTCACTTGACTTGTCCAAATCACTTTGATTTTTTCGGAATCTTCAAGTTGGTTACATGATCCGTAAATTTTCGTATCATCAGCAAATAGTTTTGATTTTCCAAGAATATGTTTTGGCAGGTCATTTATATATACCATGAAGAGGATGGGACCCAGAACACTATCTTGAGGAACTCCACTATATACTTCTATCCAGTCAGAATGTATTCCGTTGACTACAACTCTTTGACGACTCCCTTCTAAGAATTTGGATATCCATGTCACAATTTTTCCTCGTACTCCAACATTTATTAGCATTTTTATCAGACGCTCTTGCGGCACTGTGTCAAAAGCTTTTTTAAGTCCAAATATATCATATCCAAAATTTTCACCCTCGTCCAGCTTTTCAGTTATTTCATCATGGACTTTCAGAAGTTGAAGTGTTGTAGATTTTCCTTTAATGAAGCCAAATTGTTCGTCCATAATAGTATTATTCCGATCTAGATGACCCATCATATTGTCTCTAAGAACAGATTCCAAACATTTTACAATGATGCTGGTCAAACTAACTGGTCTGTAGTTTTCTGCTTTCCTTTGTATTTCCTTTTTTAAAAATTGGTGTTATATTTGCCTCCTTCCATTCTGATGGTAAAGCTCCTTCTTGTAGTGATTTATTAAAGATTATTGATAAGGGGAGACTAATACATGGCTTAGTTCTTTTAGAACTTTAGGATGTAACCCATCTGGTCCGGGGGATTTAGAGGCATCTAATTTTGATAGCTTTTTAAACACTTGTTCTGTTGTAACTTGAATGTGCAGAAGTTCTGACTGTAAATTAACTGCAGTTGGTGTAGGTATGATGTTTAAGTCTTCTTTCGTAAACACACTTGCGAAAAATGTGTTTACTTCCTTAGATTTACCTTCATCCTCAGTTTCTATAACACCATTCTCTAGTTCTAGATCAGGCACTCCAGTTTTAGTATTGGTCCTAGATTTGATAAATTTTCAGAAACCTTTAGAGTCTGTCTTAAATTCCTTGGCAATTTTGGACTCGTATTGTATTGATGCTCTCCTTAAAGCTGATGTTACTCTATTTCTTGCTAACCTGTTTGTTTCCCAGTTTGCGCTTGTTTTGTTCCTTTTGTATATTTCCCAGGTCTTCCTTTTTCTTCTAAGGGTGTTTATTGTTTGTACATTCATCCAAGCTTTCCCATACCTCCTTCCAGGTCTACTTTTTGTCACTGGTATATATCTTTTCACACGTGATTTAATTTTGTCGACAAAGTAGGCCCACGCATCCACAGTATTTAGCTCATCCATATTGTTTTCCCAATCTATGTTTGAAATATCCAAACTCATTAATTCATAATTCCCTCTATAAAAACAGTACTTGTTTTTGGCGGTGGTATCTTTATCAATCACAATCTCGATGTGATAGAATCTTGTTATATGATCACTCTTTCCTAATGGTGCATCAATCCTCAAGTTTTTTCACTGTATCCTCATATTTAGAAATTACCAGATCTAGAGTTGATGGTTCATTTCCCTGTCGGTGCCTGGTATGACCTTGTACATGTTGTATGAGATAGTTTCTCTTTAACACATTCTAGAAACTTATCCGTTGATGATCCTAGGGGTCCCGGAATAGTCTCCCTTGACCAATCAATGTTTTTATAAAGGAAGTAACCCATGATGATAATGTTGTTATATTTTTCACACACTGTCTGAATTGCTTTTTTTTTAGTTCCAATGAATTTTCTGTGCTGCTTAGTGGACTTCTGCATATGCATCCAATTACTAATTTTTGGCTTTTATACAATGACAAAGTACACCAAATAGCCTCACTAAAATTTAATTCCATCAAGTGTTCCTCAATGTCTTTTAGGTTTGATTTAATATAGATAACTCCTCTTCCGGTTTCCAGTGAGACAGTGAACATGTCATAACCACCAATGTCGAATTCACAGAGATTTAAGTTTCCTGTTCTTTCGTAACATTCCAGTCAAGGCAATTATACTCGGATTTTCTTGGTCAACAACAGTTTTCAACTACATTACTGTACATCACGCTGATAATGGTTTCAACGCTATTTCCATCAGCGTCTTCTACAGTATGTGAGTTAAAAATAAAACTGGACTCCTACTCAGGTGGTTGCTGTGATGTTACTACCTCATTCCCTTGCTGACTATAAATCAACGTTGGATCTAAATCCTCATAGTTCATCTGTTCCTCTTCAACATCACTTCCTTCAATACTGGACAGATTTCCCTGGTCACACCTTTCTAGTGAATCTATTAGTGTTCTCATTGCGAATGGATCAAATGATAAGTCACTAATACCTTCTGAGGGTAGACCTGTGTTAGAACAGGCGCAACGCAGCAGGTGTTCCCCTCCGGTATTTTGGACTGGAGATCCAATTCCCTGGTCGTTAATCTGTGTCCATACTTTCAATTTTTGGAGTTTTCTTTAGTTTGATATTTTCGTTTTCTGAATCTTGATTTTTCTTAGGGTTAGTTACAGAATCATCTTTCACCACTTTACTTCCTTTGATTCTAACTCTTTCTCCTGCCTCTTTTCTTGTCTTTAGCTCCATCACCAGCTCTTTGTTTGACTCTCGTTGTTTCGGAGTTAGGTCACGTGCAATGTAGATTGACTTGAACATGTCATGGTCTATGTCTTTGATTTTCCTGCCACATTGCAGTAGCTTCCTCCTGGAGTCATTTTCATTGAACACTAACTTTACAGGTCTAGGTCTATCTGCCTGTTGTAGTTTCCAATTCTGATCACATGCTTGACATCTAGTTGCTCAATTCCTCACTTTTCCACCATGACGTGTAAGAGTCTAGTGTTATCTTCCTTCCTTTTGTGATTCATTCAAACTGTATATCATAAGATTCAGTTCACGCCTTGTTTGGTTTTCCATTTTCTTTAGTCTTTCATCTACAATTTGTCCAAAGGTTTTGCTTTATATCTTTGAGTTGTTACATTAACGAATAACAGAAATGAGAAACCAGCAGCTAAATTCAAAACACAATTTAATTATATATACAATATTATACAGAGATGGTTTACGATATCTAAAGTAATTGGTGGTGGTACAAGACTAGTACGATGATTTAAAGTGTTACTTATCTGTATGCGAATGTCCTGGTATAATCCTTGATCCTTCCAGGTTTCAAATTAACAATAATCACAAATCCACAAGGAAAATTGAATGTCCACAGATGATTTGTAAAGTTCCAGGCAATATGAATAAATCCACACAAAGTGTTGTAATAATCCACAGATAAAGTCACAATAGCTCTCCCAATAGAATCCCATATGGCACTGTACAATTCTTGATATGTCTCATTACAGGTCTCATTACAGTTCTGATTAGCCTTGGACAGCTGGAGTATATATAGCTAAACCGTAATTCAAGAATATTGGAGAACCTTCTACTTCTAGAAATATCTAACTAAAAACAGTAAACAAGTAAACACACATAACTTTCTGGAAATAGATCATTCTAGATCTCTACTTAAAATCAACATGTTTACAAACATATTTGTTTTATACATGATTATATTCTAGAAAGTTCTATAACCTAAATCAATGATATGACCTTCATAGCATGTATTGATAAAAAAAGCTATAGGAGTTATCTCCCTTATCTCATAACTACATGTATTTAGTGTCATACATAACACACCCCTCCTTAAAGAAAAGAAAGTTTTCTTGAAAAGGAAACTTTCTTGACATATCAAGTAATATTTAAATCCTTGATAAAGCATCAGCTAGAATATTGTCTTTCCCTTTGATATGTTTGATGTCAAGATTGTACTCTTGCAAAGTCAAACTCCACCTGAGAATTCTTTGATTTTTGTTTTTCATTTTCCCAATGAATGTCAAAGGGTTGTGGTCGGTGAAGACCAACACAGGCACAACTGTAGTGCATAGATACACATCAAATTGGTTTAAGGCCAAAATCAATGCTAAACATTCTTTCTCAATGGTGGAATAATTTCTCTGGTGTTTGTCAAACTTTTTCGAGAAATAACAAATTGGATGGTCAATTTGTTCAGTACCTTCTTGCATCAAAACAGCACCAACACCTACATCACTGGCGTCAACAAACAGTTTAAACTGTTTATTAAAATCTGGAGCAGTCAGAACTGGTGAGTTTGATAGTATGGCTTTCAATTTCTCAAATGCAGACTTACATTCGTCTGACCAAACAAATTTCACATTTTTCTTTAACAAAGCAGTGAGTGGAGCTGCTATAACAGAGAAATTTTGACAAAATTTTCTGTAGTATCCAGCCATACCAAGAAATCTCATCAGCTCTCTCTTGCTTCCAGGAGATGGAAAATCTATAATTGATTCTACTTTGGCCTGAACAGGTTTAACCTGCCCCTGTCCTACAACATGGCCTAAAAATTCAACAGTTGCATGACAAAATTCACATTTCAATAAGTTTACAGTCAATTTCATGGTAGTGAGTCTTTCGAAGAATTCCCGAATCCCGCGTAGATGGTCTTCCCACGTGTCTAGGTAGTTGATGACGTCATCGATGTATCCATCACAGCCTTCCAGGTCTGATATCACGCTGTTAAGAAGACGTTGAAATGTTGCCGGGGCATTCTTCATACCAAACGGCATAACTTTGTACTGGTACAAACCTTGTGAGGTTACAAATGCCGACACTTCTTTAGCTCTTTCTGTTAATGGCACCTGCCAATATCCTTTCAACAGGTCAAACTTGCTTACGTACTTGGCTTTGCCAACTTTGTCAATACACGAGTCAATCCTTGGAATTGGATAAGAGTCTGTTTTACTGACAGAGTTTACTTTTCTGAAGTCAGTACAGAACCGGTATGTCTTGTCTGGCTTTGGTACCAGAACACATGGAGAGCTCCATTCACTTTTGCTTGGTTCAATAATATCATTGTCCAACATGTATTGAATTTCTTTCTTTAAGTGTTCTTCTTTCAAAGGATTGACACGGTAAGGATGTTGCTTGACAGGTGGCGCATCGCCTACATCCACGTCATGATAGATAGCATCTGTTTTGCCTGGTGTATCCGGAAACAAATGTTTATACTCCAGTATCAAATCTTTCAGTTCATTGCGTTCCTTTTCTGATAGATGACACAGTTTCTTGTCCAAGTTCGCGAGCACATCTGAATTCCGTAACTTAACACCACAGTCTAAACCTACATCTTGTACACCACCATCTAAGTCTAATTTACAAATATCAGCTGTACTTTCACTTTGTGATGGTACAGAGGCCAAAGTAGCAATAGGTTGAGAGGTCTTGCTCTCTTCTCTATCTACATATTTCTTAAGCATATTAACATGACATAATTGAGTTTTCTTGCGCCTCCCTGGAGTTTGTACAATGTAGTTAACATCATCAACCTTTTTCTCAACAATATAAGGTCCAAAATATCTAGCTTGCAAAGGCTGACCCGGTATTTGTAATAGAGCCAAAATTTTGTCACCTGGATCAAAACTTCTTGCACGGGCATCTTTATCATACCATGTTTTCATTTTGGTTTGAGTAACGGCTAAATTTTCTTTTGCCAGTTCACATGCCCTTGTCAACCTTTGCTTAAAGTTACACACATAATCTAAGAGATTCACTTTAGAATCTTCGTCCAAAATTTTGTCTTTCAAAATTTTCAAAGGACCACGTACAGTATGTCCAAACACAAGTTCAAATGGACTGAAACCAAGAGATTCTTGTACAGATTCTCTAACGCCAAACAACAACATGTGTATACCTTCGTCCCAATCTCTTTTGTTTTCAAAACAATAAGATCTCATCATATTCTTCAATGTCTGATGAAAACGTTCTAACGCACCCTGAGACTCTGGATGATAAGCACTAGACTTATACTGCTTGATCTGGAGCTGGTACATGACTTGTTGAAAAATACCAGACATGAAATTCGAACCTTGGTCCGATTGGACAGCTTTTGGAAGACCAACCAATGTAAAGAATTTAACCAAAGCCTTGACTATGTTAGGGGCCTTAATATTCCTGAGTGGAATGGCTTCAGGAAAGCGTGTGGAAGCACACATAATAGTTAAAAGATACTCATTCCCAGACTTAGTTTTGGGTAGAGGACCTACACAGTCTATAATGACTCTACTAAATGGTTCCTCAAATGCTGGAATGGGGTGCAAAGGTGCAACAGGGATTTTCTGATTAGGTTTCCCTACCACCTGACAAGTATGACAAGACCTACAAAAATCAGCCACATCCCGTTTCAACTTGGGCCAAAAGAAGTGATCTAAGATCCTGTTATAAGTCTTGGTCACACCTAGATGCCCTGCCATAGGTACGTCATGAGACAAACTTAGAATATCTTGCCTATACCTCGGTGGGACAACTATTTGATTGACAACCTTCCAGTCTTCCTCGGGAGACACATCAGGGGGGCGCCACTTGCGCATCAACACACCTGACTGACGGAAGTAACAAACCGGGACTTTCTCAGCCTCTTCCTCACTCAAAGCCCGATTACACAACAAGGAGATTTCAGGATCTTTCTCCTGTTCTACTATAAGCTCCTCTCTAGACAAAGATGATTTGCTCATCATGTCAGACAAAGAAGTACCCTTGTTAGGAACAACTCTATCACTATCAAAGTCTACAGGATTGCTCAAAAGATCACACTTGCTCCCGACATCCTCTATATCATGAGCCAAGAAAGTGTCACCTAACCCTGGACTATAATGATCCTCAACTACTGCAACATCAGAAACCTTCTTACTCATTGAACGAGTTACAGCACAAGAAGGGAAAATACCAGGAAATTCCTGTTGAATAGTCTCAGCATCATCTGTTTTATCTGGAATACTGGACACTAAGGGATCTACCCTAACTTTCTCTCCAGCCAAGTCATTGCCTAAAATGAGCGACACGCCCTCTATGGGAAGTTCCGGTCTAACACCAATGGTGACAGGCCCAGTTACCAAATCTGACTTTAAATAAACACAATGGAGAGGCACATTAACAAAACCTAACTCTACACCTTGAAGCAAAACACTACTACCACATGAGGTCTCCTCAGACAAAGGCACTACGCCATCTAATATCAAAGAATGAGAAGCCCCAGTATCTCGCAAAATCTTCACAGGTTTCAAGTTGGTAATATCACTAGTAAGTGAAACAAAACCTTCAGAAATGAAGGGAGAGTACTTCTCCAAGACACTATCAGACTCTGAGCTCTTAATCTCAACAGACACCTAATTTAGGTTTGTCGTTAGAAGGGCCACTAAAGGTTGGGTTCCTAGGCTGACCAAATTTACTAGTACCTGTGGTACTGTTTTTGTCTTGAGAACTGTTTTTAACAAATGAGCCTTTGTGGGTGAGAGCGTAATCATCAGCCATTGTAGCTGCTTCACTAAGTGTTTCAACTTTTCTCTCATCTAAATGAGTTTTTATGTTTGAGTGGACACAACGTTTAAACTCCTCTATCAACAATAATTGCCTCAATTTACCGAAATCCTCATCAATTTCTTTAGAATCACACCACCTATTAAATAATTGTTCCTTTTCTCTGGCAAATTCTACATGAGTTTGTTCATCTCTCTTTCTCGAGTTTCGAAATTTCTGGCGGTAAGCCTCAGGAACTAACTCATAAGCTTTCAAAATAGCTTTCTTGACTACTTGGTAATTTGAAATCTCATCTACAGATAAAGAAGAATAAATGTCTCTAGCTTTACCAATCAAGACACTCTGAAGAAGCATTGTAAGCTTATCTTCAGGCCATTTCATACTATCAGCTATTTTCTCAAAATGCAGAAAATACTTGTCAACTTCTTTCTCTTGAAAAGGAGGAACTAACCTAATATTTCTACTGACATCAAAACCTCTGTTTCCTTGTAAACCCCTAAAAGTTGGATTACTTGAACCGTCTTGAGAAGCTAGCTCTAATTCTTTAATTCTAAGTTCTGTTTCAGCTTGAATTTTCTGCTTCTCTAGTTCTAACATCTGATCTCTCTCGATCTCTTTTTCTTTTAATTTTCTTTCCATTTCTTTTTCTCTTAACTCTCTTTCTTTGTCTATTTCTTTTTCTCTTAACTCCTTTTCTATTTCTCTTTCTCTCATTTCTTTCTCTATTTGTTTCATTTTCATTTCATTCTCTATTTGTTTCATTTTCATTTCATGTTCAAGTTCCATTTGTCTAATTTGGATTTCTGAAGTGACTGTTTCCTCTATACTATCTAATGCACTAGAGTCAAATTTGCCATTGTCAACAAAATATCTTATAATTACATTCCTAATTTCAGCTTTCCTCAAATTAGTTTTGATAGTAAGGCCTAAATGTTTACCCAATAATAGTAAATCCTTCTTACTAACTTGCAAAAGAACTTCCAGGGATGGCGCTTTAACAAACTGTTCTACCTGCATAGTAGTCATATTTATCTAGCTGTTGGTTTCAAATGTAAACTCAAAGTTTGTACACAAATTTTGAAAATTTCTAAATTAATTTTTCAAAGTTAGATTTCACAAATTAAATATCGATCTCGGACACGAGCCCCCAATTCTGTTACATGAACGAATAACAGAAAGGAGAAACCAGCAGCTAAATTCAAAACACAATTTAATTATATATACAATATTATACAGAGATGGTTTACGATATCTAAAGTAATTGGTGGTGGTACAAGACTAGTACGATGATTTAAAGTGTTACTTATCTGTATGCGAATGTCCTGGTATAATCCTTGATCCTTCCAGGTTTCAAATTAACAATAATCACAAATCCACAAGGAAAATTGAATGTCCACAGATGATTTGTAAAGTTCCAGGCAATATGAATAAATCCACACAAAGTGTTGTAATAATCCACAGATAAAGTCACAATAGCTCTCCCAATAGAATCCCATATGGCACTGTACAATTCTTGATATGTCTCATTACAGGTCTCATTACAGTTCTGATTAGCCTTGGACAGCTGGAGTATATATAGCTAAACCGTAATTCAAGAATATTGGAGAACCTTCTACTTCTAGAAATATCTAACTAAAAACAGTAAACAAGTAAACACACATAACTTTCTGGAAATAGATCATTCTAGATCTCTACTTAAAATCAACATGTTTACAAACATATTTGTTTATACATGATTATATTCTAGAAAGTTCTATAACCTAAATCAATGATATGACCTTCATAGCATGTATTGATAAAAAAAGCTATAGGAGTTATCTCCCTTATCTCATAACTACATGTATTTAGTGTCATACATAACAGAGTACTTAGCCTTTTACTTTCCGCATTGATTGTTCAACCTTTTTTGGAACTGATTTTTCTACTAGTTTGAGTCTACTTTCTATATCATTCAGCCTCTTTTATGTATTCTCTTTTATGTCCTTAATGCCTTGATCTATACGGGCCATTCTTGGGAAATTTCGTTTACATACCCTACACACCCACACAAGGCCAAATTCTTCTCCGTCATTGGTCAGACTTTCTGCAAATGATTCTGGTAGCTTTGAACATTTAAAGCAGAAGCATACTTCACAAAAATCGCAAAAAACACAAATGTTATTTTCTCTAATGTATTTATCACATGACGGACATTTACATTCTTTATCACTGTTAAATATTATCCTTTTTGCTGATGCCATTTTGGTTTGTTTTTAGCAATACTTGACTCAAACCTGATTAGTTATTTTCCTTGTCCAATATTTGCACTTATCTTGATCAGTGTGAACTCCATCAGTGAACTGGTTATAACACACTTTCTCTCTTGTGTAGGCTTTATTACTTCTGAGAGTCTTAATCATGTCAAGAGATAACTTTGGTAACTCCAAGCTGTTTCTGAAATTTAAATTCCTTATCCCTTGGTTAAGTTCCTTTATTTTCATCACAAGCTCATTCTGTGTTTCTATATCCGTACCATTTTGATTGATGTCACACTTAATCCTATTCCATTGTATAATAGTGTAAAATGGACATTCCGGATGTCTATTATCATCTAGATACTGTTTGATTTTTGAACCATTCATTTACTCAGTGGTAAAGTCTTGAACTGTTCATGAATTGTTTAAATAAGATTTTGTTAATCATAACGTGGGGGGTACTTTTGACAATTACAGATTATGATATAAAAGGCTGCACAAATTTATCTTTCAAATGCTTTCATTATAATATTTAGAGCAACCAATTTGGTGACTTATCTGTGTGTAATGCCCAGCTTCATCGGTGCTTTCCTCGTATAATACTGGTGAGATAGGATTTCCTTGCTGACTTAATTGTGTTTGTTGATTTCAGAGCAACACTCCATGCATGTAGATTCCTGTGAAGTTGCAGACAATAAACAATTTACCAATAAAGTGGAAGTGTACAAAGGAACAGATCCAAGGTAATAGGACCTTTTGGTATCAACCAGTTTACCCTAGTGGAATTATATGCTGATAAAAACCCTTTAGGTTTGAATGATTTGCTGCTATTTTATAAGCATATGATAAAGACGCTTGCTTGTCATATATACTATTACAATACCTATCTTATTAAACGTAAAGTGAATAGAGCCCTGTAATTTATTTTTCTTATCAGTTGTTAATAACTATTTCCTGTCAGTTTTTATAGAAATTTCATATAAATGTTAGATATGACAACTGTTCACACTGCAATTAAAACATTATTAAAATGGAGTGACTTTATTTTTAACCAAACTAATTCCGTATATCATTTGGTGAATGGGTTATTTACTTACGAGAAATCTTAAATCAAACACATTTTGACTTCAATGTCCCAGGTATTTTAATGTTTTAATTACTAAATGAAATAAGTTTACTAGCTTTATTTTCAAAATAAACAGTTAGCTTTTTAAACCATTGAAAGAAACCTAAATTTGGCTTAATAGACTTACATATTGACGACCCAGAACATCAATATATCCTGGTGTCTCTCTTCAGTACATTCCGTGAATATCTCATTTTACAATTAACAATGATTTCTTTACAAATGTAACTATGTATTGTCTAGTCTCACAGCCCCTATTTTACAAACAGGGAAATATGAATAGAAAATTGTAACTTTTTTCTGTACAACGATTGGTAAAATTAGAAGGGTATATTAAGGCACTTGATAATTTTATCTGTATGCAGAAGAAGAAAGTGTTCCTGTGATATCGGTAGTTTACGTATTTAGAAGTCTTTTTTAATTAATTTAAATTGTGGTGTTGGTTAGATAAAATCTTAATGCAAGTTTATTATTTCATTCAATCCTAAAAAAACACTCTTTGAGTCGTGATTAAATTTACGACGGTAAATTGATATATTACCTGATTTGTAACACTTTACAATTCACGCGGATTTATCTATATCTACACAGCGCACACAGTGATGTTCTGGAAAAATTCACCCCTGGAACAACTGGTGGGACAATGACATCGACTTTACATGGATTCAGGCTTATTGGATCAAACACTGTGCTTTTAAGATGCATTGTAACAGTTTCGGCAGAAGCACCAACAACAACAGCAGCGCCATTAGATGTAATACAAAGTCGCTTTTTGCCTCAAATTGAATTATTAATACCATATTGTTATAAAAAACTCATGATCAACTTTGTGAATCATAAATCAATCAAACTTTCTCTTTATCTACATAACAGAACAGAACTTAATTGAACACTGAGATCGATACATAAGACGACATAGGGGTAACATACATATACAGGTCGATACTACATAACACATATACATACTAAATAGGTAATACTGGTACATTGATCACGCACACTGGAACGTTTGCATAAGTATATAAAGAAAATAATATATCAAATTATTCGATGGATTTATGTTGGTTGAACAGAATATTTCAAAATATGTTAAAGTATTGTGAAATTAACGACAATATTTTTGGAATAAATTTTAGTCGTTCAGAGTTAACAAAACATATTAGATTATACACGTATAATGATATTATCGACAGAATATTGGTTACACAGTACACAAATACATTCTTTTTTCGGAATATTTTCCAATCTACCACTTTCAAGTCTATGATTACATATCCAGTATTTAACAAATGTATATCATCTGATCTTTCGTCTTTGTAAAATAACTAACTTGTTTGTAAGTCGTCTGGGAGTCTATTTTCACGCACATCAAATATCGCGCACTTTGATTTCTATGTGACGTCATTTGTACAGAAAGCGATGACGTTACGTACCCGGCTATTTTTTGATAGTGGGGTTGGCAATTGCAAAATGATGATGGGAAACGATCTAATAGTCAGTATTTCACCCGAAAATACAGTGTTTATATTTGGAGATCAATTTTGTAATGCTATTTTAGTGGAGTAGTTTTCAGCCCTTAAATATTTACAAGACATTGCTGGCAACTTTTGAACGGAAATGTCATCGTCAGGAACGCTTTGGGTCACCTAACTGTTAAATTGACAATTGTATCGATTATAAAAAAATGTACACTACAATGTACGGTGTCTTATTTTAATGAAATTATTTTTGTCATTAAAACAACTCAAAATTAATACTTTTTACATCACAATATTTTTTTTTACTTTTATCCAAACCATGAAGTGTCTTGCATTCAAAATAAAAGCAGAATTTACAAACTATTTTTAACACTTTCCATTTTATTTTTAAAAATGCAGGACAACGACAGAATAAAATAATATCTTTATATAAAATAACTTATTTGTGAATCACCATAGAAATGCTGTTTTGTGAGGTGCGCGATAAATGATGACGTCGGCAACCGGAAGGTATTTTTGATGTATCATTTTCGTCGTCAGCTAGGTATGAATATAGGGCAAGGAGAAAGCTTAAAATCTTGATAATCAGTATTGGATAAATGTGCATAATGATTAGTTTTACTTTCTTTTATTTCTGTATTTTTTTTAAAATCCCGACATTTTAGGTACGCGAAAAGCGATACGTCTAGGATAAAATAAGGTCAAATAATAAGGCTTGATACACATACGATATTCTTTTTTTTGTATTTGCCATTAGTTAGCCTAAGCTGAAAAATAATCATGCTACTCTTTATATACGTTTCCATGAGTGATTACAGAACACAAATAGGAATTCATGCGTATAACGTTACCAACGATAGACGATCATTTTCATATGGACATCATTCCATAAAATTGATGTTACTTATTCGGCAAATTGTATTTTATCATGTCGTTTCAACACCATATAAACCTAATCAGATGCCCTTGGTATGCATCATATTTGCATTAAAAATGTGCATTTGTTTTAAAAAGAAAATTCGTTACACCTAGTAACTAAGCTTCAGATCACTGACACGAGCTTACTCACTTATCATAATAGTAATAATAATGACTCGGTGTTTTGAAATTGTCAATATTATATGCAATCACCAACCCATCTTCAGGTTAATACGATGAGTTATCAACCCAAAGAAGTTGTGGTATAATCCGTGGTGACTTCCGAAATTCAATATAAATGTAGTGACTTCCGAAGGTCAATATAAATGTATTATTATACGGAATTTACATGATATTTACTACGTCATAAAATTGATTGGATCCTACTGAGCACCTCTTTTCTATTCTTTTTCAAAAGTAGTTTATCAAAATTAGCACTGTTAAATGTCCAAAATCGGCTGGTAGACTAGGAAGGCCTTACTGCTAGATCAAATGTCTGCCCGACAATTTGTATGTTTTCCGGTTCTGTTAAAGTTTGCAGTAGATTATTCTGAAGGAATGTAATCCGGTCCCTGTATACCATATTTAGGTACTACTCAACATCAAATTGATTATGACGTCATGCTGATTTCGGGGTTGATATTGCATATGATAAATACTTCTGACAAACGCATGGGCCTATCAAAAAAACAGCGAACATAAATAAATGAAAAAGCCTTAACATTCACTCTGACAAACATCGTAATTAAAGAAAAGGGGCAGTTTACTCACTATCCCATCCCATCTATAATATCCTTTGCTTAAGTATATAATATGCAAATATATTGCTCAATGCAATATAATATGATTTATAACTTTTTTTTGCTAGTATAGTATGACACCATAGGATACCATAATTGATATTATTAGTTATATAGTCAGTTACTGACCCCCCTATAAAAGCATAGAGGGTCAGTAAGATTTATAGGGGGCGAGGGCGTAGCCCGAGCCTCCTATACTTCTTACTGACCCTCTATGCCTTTATAGGGGGTCAGTAACTGACTATATAACGAATTTATCGCATCGAGGACCATTTATTTGTTTCATTAGATCTTTGTTTCCTATTTGTTTTCACTCAAGAATTCGATATCAAACCTGAACCATGCTGGCGAAGTATATAACAATCGCCGCATTTTTAAATATTTGGCCTACAGTAGGCCTACGTATTTATTTACATGTATGTATTTCTTTCCAGAATCTGCAAATAACTGTATAAGGAACCTGAAGAACAATACTGAGTAATTCATAAATCAACAATAATTCGACATTCCTAGTGCACAATAGGCCTACCTCAATGCGACATCAGACTGGTTGTATATTGAAAGCATCACAAACAAAAGTGACACAAACATCCATCCAACATTTATAGCGCAGACTCATGATCATCCCTGCGTTCTCGCTGAGATAATCACTTAAAGTAATGCCGATAAATTAGCAGTAGAGTGAGGGTTGATAGATCTATAGATGCGGACCCCTCCATTTGTTTATGGTCGCAGTCAAGAAAACGCTTGAATTCTTACGTTTGACTTTCACCGCGTCATCAACTTTCAAACTGGCGTAGGGGAAGCAACTCGTATTTAAAAAATGCGTGTCATTTAACTTGAAGTATTAAAACGATTTTAAATGAATTTTACATAAAAAATAATAAGTGAAATATATTTTTACGGTAAAGAAATGGTATATTTAGTTGAAGAGAATGTGTTAAAATTTTGAAGCGAGGGCGACAGCCGCCATATTGCACCATAATAAAATTTACTGACCCCCTATAAAGTATTAGGGGGTCACCACGTAACGTCTCTCCGCCAATCATTTGGGGACATTTCTGTCCGAGGTGCGATAATTTACATAATTAGGTCCCTGTGACCAATTTCAAGTTATATTTTTTTCAATTTTGTTTTATTTTCAACATTATCATCTCATTATAATCCTTGAAAAATCGTTAGAAATATGATTTGGTTCAAGCATAACCTGACTAAACAGAAAATGAGCCCTCTTATTTAACCCCGCATAACTCACAAGGAACTGCAACCTGACCTTAATCATAAGTAATATCATGATGTCCTAACCCCCGGGTATCGGTCATGGCAGCAAGAGGGCCATCTCGAATTCCAAACGTTAAATAAACATCGCATTTTGCATTTTTGTACCAATCTCCTCTACTTCTATAAATGTGTACTAAAACCATTAATTGTGTGCATGTGATAAGTAATTCGGATATACTAAGAAAAAATAATGCTTATCGGTCATGGCAGCAAGATGGCCAAAATTGACCCTCCTCCTTCGTACCTCACTAATGTGCAATATGAATCTTATATCGTGCATTTGTCTGCACGATGTGAGCACACTGTGTGTTGTGCGATCCTACACTTATAGTAAACGATACTTTACTTCTAATGATAATTCGTAACAAAACACATGATTAAAATAATATTTAAGATTCGAAAGCAAGCAAGCTCTGCATTTCCATTCCTCTCTCATTTTCAAATTGTGATTCAGGCGCGTATATATCATAGACTCCCGTACTCCCATTCATCTACATCATATTTCTGTTAATACTGATAACGGTTACACATAAAATCTATGAGAATTAACTGTGTTACCTGAATCGCTAATAGTGACACTGAGAATAAGTCAATACATCAAATCAATAGCTTTTAGCACTATAGATAAACATACACCTCTACATATGTGTGTAATACTGTGTCAAGGTCTATGAGTAGGCCGGCCATATAACACTACGTCATATTACGTTAAACCCCTCAACTCAACTTAGGTCTAACCCTAGGTACTACTGTTGACTCATAGATTGTTGTGTTGTTTGTAAATTGGGCAAAATATGCAAAAAAAAGTATATTTCAGTTAAGTACGTCCACAGGGTTCGGTACATATTTCAGTCAACAAATAAACATGCCATTGTGTTTACAAGTGTCTATAATATGTGCAAGGAACACTTGTTGGACCGAATTCGACTTTACAAAACCATGCGAATATTTTTGACATGGTCATGCAAATAGAGACTTTAGATTATATACTTTAAGGAATACTAAACATGAAAGGAAGATTATTTTAAAAAAAAAAAACCAATAAAACGCTTCTGATTTACTGTTCTTATAGAGTGGACATGGTTTTAAACGAAAGGGAAGAAAACATGTTTCAACTACGCATGAAGCAGTGCTAAGGTTTCAGGTCAGAGACAAAATATCTCGTGCTTCCTCAAACCGTGGATCAGGTACGTTTACATGGTTATTTATATTTTTACCATTATATGTCATGAATTAAGGTAACGCCATTTAATATTCAGGTATATAATAACTTTATTAAATATTTATTTAGGAGAAAACTCTTCGTCAAGTTACTGTATTACATTGCAATTCAGTGGCCTTGAAAACAATTTCAGCATCAATTATCTATAAATATCACACATATCTATGTATAGTGATAAAGCATTCTCTCTCTCCCAAATCTGGAATTATGTGACGTGATGTACTCGTAAAAATAAGCTCAAGACACCCTTTGAATACGTATGTATATTCTTTTGTTTCAGAAACAGCTGCTGTAAACAACACAATGGCAATATTCGCTCTGTTTGTCACAGCATTTCTGCGGGGTTATCCACATATGTGATTTGAGAAGTCATTTCTGTTCCAAGGTGTATCCACGTCAACGCTATTGAAATATAATGTAATCAGTAAAATGCATGAACGACTAAAAGACTGCTGAAAATTATGTCCTTAACGATTCTAATAGTCATTGCCCTTTATGATGGTTGCAGGATTTAAATTATAATTTGATACTGCTCATTTAAGTTATGTGTACCATGACTGGACAAAAGATTTACCTGTTAATTTTTTTGTTGTTATCTATGGCATTAAAATTCACACTTTATGCTGAATTAAGTAAAGAAAAATCATCCAAATGCACAATTAAACATGCATGGGAATTTTTAACAAGAACATCAATTTCTTAAATGTAAAGCAAAACTTCATTTTGAACTCTTATTGACATTCCAGAATCAAAGTGTTTTCTTTTGCAATATGTTTGAAACTTTTGGTAGTTAATGACACATTATTGTTTTCTTCAGTCATAATAATGATTAGCTATACATATTGATTTTATGTTTTCAAGTAAAATATTAACCACGCCACATTATTATGATTGAGAATTATTTTTTAAACATAATTCAAGTTTCATTTGACTCAATAATAATCACAATTATGGATGGACGTAGACGTTAGTTTGTCAATTTTTCAGATACCTACTGAATGCGTTTTAATAGCATTTCTAAACTCTAATCATGATCATTGTAATACCCTATATATTTAAATAATATTTAATATACATATATATAATTCATATAAAAATGATATTAGTGTTGATGATAAACTACTTACTTACTTCTTGCCCAGGTACTATATAATTTCAAAGTATTTTTATTAAAAGAAACTAATAATTATTAAATAACCGACAGGTTTTGTAGAAACGTCTTAAATATTAAAAACGAAGTATTTGAGTCTTAATTACCAATCATTTTCATTCCATATACGTATGTATGAGTACTTTTATATAGTCGCTATAGATAACCTTTTAAATATGTGTTGATTTAATATGTTTATTAACGACGTGTTATAAATATTTATTAATGAAAACATAATGAAACAATATTTGAAAATGCAAGTGTGGAATTAACCTATTTCGAATTATTGCATTCTTGTATGTAATCTATAACGATTGCATAATAAATATGCAATAGGAATAAATTCAGCTTCTCTTGAAATTGCATAAAGATTATTAATTAAATAAAGTATTTCAAGACCAAAACTCAAAACGCACTGCTGGGGAAAGGTCACATTTTTTTATCTGGGACAAAAGGAAGCAGTGTGAATCAATAAGCACCTGCAAGAGACTGATATTTCCAACTGAATGCCACTAGCATGGTGATGCCCACCAGCATAGGTTCCTGCATGGTGACCCGGGAGACAGCACCAAGGTGAATGTCCAACAGCTGCATGGTGACCAACAAATAGCAACACTATAGGGAAGCCACGCGAATGCACCTCATGTGCAAGCACACCGTGCTGGTGTACTCTAAACAGTTACATAAAAAACACTGTTATGGCTCCCATAGCCACCACCAACCTTGAAGATATAATCCATCTCATGCAGAGTAACCTCTTCCCCTTATCACCTAACCTCATGAGTTATGTCTCTTGGACAACCAAGCAGACCTACCCTGGATACCTTGCTTGATTCCCGCCTCACAGAAAGCAAAGCTTACTGTCCCAGTCTGGCAAGTTTTATTACTTTTTTTCACACATAAAAACTTGTTTAACTACAAATACATCAACAGTAGATTGAAAATCAATTTTAAAAATAATATATCCTATTTGTATGTCAAAACACATATGCTTGTTTATCTCTAGATCTATATACCATTATGTAACGATGTTGAGATTTCAATAATTGTCTGCATTGGTGTAATTTGCACTCGGACAAAAGACAAAAAGCAACTTAAGATCGTAACTCTAATTTAACACAGATCTGCTGCCCCTAACATAAACCATCAAAGTTAACTGTTATTATGTATTTGCCGATGCATATTCTTGTATTGTTTGTAAAACAGAGTGGCACTAAACAACTCACTTTAACTTATTGCCAAAATGCACTCGGAAAAGATTGATCCCACACACCAGAAACAATATTATAAGACTCTTTCATATGTGGATAAGAAGGATAGGGATATTCTACCCGAGGGTCACAAAATGTAGTAAAACCCGAGGCTTGCCGAGGGTTTTGCAACATTTTGTGATCCCGAGGGTAGAATATCCCTATCCTTCATATCCACTTATGAAAGAGTATTTTTCTTTCATACCTCGACGTTTTATTGCAATTTTACAACTATAATATCCCGCCATTTTTAAATAAATTCGAAGAAATCCACGACTGGAAGTCAATTTCCATACATGAAAAATTACGTGATATTTTGAACACAAATTCCGTTGTTTGCATCTTTTATAGTAAAACCAGTCAAGTTTGTGAAAAAATGTTAAAATTTTACCGAGGAAATAGAAATTTTGTTGACGCTGTGACATCATGAGGCTTTATTGCATGGGTAACCATGCAATACAGCCTCAGGCAGCATGAGTGTATTGCCCTAGACCAGCCAGTATTACACCTGTAGGTATGAAAGAAATATATATATATGACGTTTTGTGTATATATGTCACACTTAAACATAACTGCATGCATAAAAACCCAAATAATAACCTTCAGAATGAGTATATAGTTATTAATGGCTGACAAAATTAATTAAAATGTATACGAATCGACATGCCTTAATAGAAATTCAATAGGGTTTACCATGTTATTCATGGCGCATTAATATGTGTATGTAACACTGGAATTATCAAACCTGATACCACAAGCATATCACTGTAATCCTGACATCCACATCTTCAATTGATGGAGCCCTAGAGGCATGCACAGAACCTATATAGAGGCATAAGTAATGGTTTATTACTTGCTGGCTTGAAAAAGAATTCTCAAGTTAGAAAGATACTTGTCCGATGCATCTCAAAGTGGTTTGATTTCAAATGACTGGAATATAAATATATTAAATATGGAATATAAACTGTCTGCAATTAAATAACTTTTATGACAACATAGTCCACCTACATTAAGCGGTTATGCTAGAAGGTTATTTCCCTTTCAAATTATTGTTTCATGGCCTTTTCAACTTTAGTGATACAGCTACATGTAGATAATACCGAACTAGATATTCTTGTCTTGCCATTCTGGGAAATTAACAAAATTAGGATCTTATGGGTTTTCATATATTAGTCTTGTCAGAAGGAGCAGTGACAAATCCAAAACCTGCACGGTTTCATATGGTAAAGATCAATGAAAATACAAGCATGGCATAATGAAAGTAATGAACTTACTGCAGAAGAAGCTGCTAGTTGCTACTATAAATAATCATAATCCGACGAATATGATGTTTCTAAAACAACACAAGACTAATTTGTTACACTGTCAACCACATTTGTATGCCCTCGTTGTGTAATAATACACAGAACTATCGATAAGACATGCCCTTGCATTTGATAAATTGATGACAAGTACAAATAATTCAAGTCCAGATCAGAATCACTGATGGTACAGTTATAACTTTGACAATATAATACTAGATATTGTTTGCTTAAGTGAAATACTCACAAGGTTTGGCACATTAAAAAATGCTAAAGGGAAGTAACTCAAAATCACTACTGCACATATGACTAGAAGTAAACAGAATTCAGAAAACAATAAACTATCGCAATACTGTTTTAATTGCATTCTGCCATATTTGAACTAATCATCACAATAATGATACTTATTATCCGCTATAGCAATATATTTGTTGGTGACAGTTACCCCCACTTCCATACACACTCACTGAGTTCAAAGTAGCAGGTACCCCAACACGTTCATGTAGTAAAGCAATAAATTCAAATTCTGTCATTCAACTTGATGACACTTTCTTATAAAATCCTCCAGGATATTTAAAATTAGTTGCCATCTCGAATTCCAAATGTTAAACTAACAACCCAATGTATTCTTTTTACCAATATCCTCTACTTCAATATGTACAATAAAATCCATTAACTGTGTACATGTGATAATTTATTCGCATATGATATATTTCACCAACGGTCAACTTCGCTAGCCAAGGGTATTAGCCGATTCTCTTTCTATTACCCTTGGCATATCTCACTTCAGAACGGGTGGTCTCGCACTGCGCCACCTGCTGGATCACCGCAGTTGTGTCCCTTCCATTTACGTAATAAGCAACCAATTAAAAAGCTCGTATCATTGTTGTATGGTTGAAAAAAATGGCAGCGCCCTATGAAACACGTGTGTTGTTTGCGACAGATTCAAAATACCAAAGGTGAACATGTGTGCGAGTCATTTGTTTAATAGTAAGTTCGGACACCATTTTTTGTGTGTTTCATGCGGAAGTTCTGCAATGTCCAATTTTGTAACGAGATCGCAGTATATCTTTTAATTGTTTAATTTGTGAAACATAAACCATGCACGTACTTTCCAATTTGTTTGGAGAGGAACGTCTCAAAGACGTTCATTTAGCTGGTATAAAAACATCTAACTGATTAAATAGATAGTAATATAACTTCGCTAGGAGTTGATGTTGACAAGCCTGATGCCACATTATACAAATGTAGGTCACTATACTATCGCTTCAGTTCAGTTTTGTTGACATATCAAAGCTGCGTGTTCATTGGTCGCCTGAACCTAGCCGCATCCAATCAGAATTTGAAAGCAAAAACACCTGTTCTGAAGTGAGATATGCCAAGGGTAATAGAAAGAGAATCGGACTAATACCCTTGGCTAGCGAAGTTGACCAACGGTATGGTAGGTATAATTCAATTTAGACACTCTATACGATTTTTTAAAAATAGTATCGGCCATCAATGATTTCATTGCAAGTTATTATTACCAGGCTAATTTGTATCTATATACTCTTATTTGTTACAATAATAAAACCTATGGACTAACGTAACAGTTATGATTTGTCACATGTATCTGAAGTCACGACGATAAATTAAATATATACTGTAATGCATAGACCCTATATATTACTTGTATTGAAAACATGTGGTCTCAGAATATTACCTAAGGATCTATCCAGACACGGATTGATTGACATTCCCACATCGATAATCTATATATTCACTCACTGCCTATTTTTATAAGACCTCTGACTCAGAGTGAAGGGAGCCACGTGGAGTCTCGCACACCTCGGTCCACTATTCTGATCAAACATCAGTTTATGTGGAACAGATCGTCATTCCTCTTACTGTTCCTTCTATATTTGAAAATACAGATTTCGGGAGTATATTTGTTAAATCATTAAAATTGCAATTTCCATTATATAAATGTATGCAAAACACATACAACGACTTATTCCTTTACATTTCAACATCCATTTTAAACCCAGATTGAGTAGTAAATGGAAAAATAAGTCGCACGAGAAAAACACCTATAATAATAAATTGATTTGGTATTTCCTTGGAATTCTTTTGTTAGAATTTACTAGTATGTGCGCTTGTTTTGCTTTCGAAAATTGAAAATAACGTCCTTACAATACCAAGGTGGTGACTGCGTTTCCCTGTTTTAACTATAGGAAAGGACAACAACTTGTTGTAACATCACATAAAAAAAAAAAAAATGTGTACTTTTACTATGTCTGGATGCCCAGCTTCAAGTACTTCAGTGTTTTCAAAATGGAGGGTCACTGTAACGTGATGGGAACTGAAAAGTTCCAGCGGTTTATGTAGCCGTTAGCCTTGATACAAGTTAAACAGCTGATTAAAGATAACACAACATCCATTGACTTTTATATAGTCTTTTATCGTCGTGTGTTTGTTTCAACGTGTAGTGGGGCATGACACATTTTATTTTTCTTCGGTAGGCAATGTTTCTTGACTCGACCGATATACAAGAGTCAGTAAAACGATGAAAGGAAGAAGTAAGAATTTGATCAGATAGACCTAATCAAAGAATAAATTAAGCGTAATGTGTATAATAGGCCTAATGATTTTGTCTTCAAACATTATCCCCCTTGCCCCCGCCTCAAAAAATACACATCTCTTTTCTTCATTGCTGACGACGTCAGTAAGAAAAACTACATGCAAAAACTGCAAAATGAGAGTTCATAAAATATCTATAAAATTGTGGAACTCTGTCCGTAATATTCATACTTTTTAAACCCCAACTGTTTAGATCTTGGCCTAGCTGGAAGCTACGCCTTCATAGTAGGTCTAGAGGTAATATTTTCTTGCGCGAAGACCGATGTTTAGATACCCAAGTTCATGAGCAAATGAACCATAATTTTTCCAGTAGTTTCATTGAGTCCAACGTCAGTGAGAAATTTAATATTGTATTGTGAGACAACATCTTCTATGTAAAAATATTTCTCATGTGTTACATATGGCATACACAACGTAGGTTTGTTTGTACGGTTCGACCCGATGGGTAAGGAAGAATAAATATATATGTTGTGAAGGAATACGTCGTAAATATGTTTTGTTAATGTACATTTTACGTTTAAAAAGGAAAATAACAATTTTTGTTGTAAAATTCAATCAAGAGGACACCGTATTATTGTTTTAATGACACAGGCCTATATATTTCTATTTTCATCAACTAATTCAAATATCAAGACACCAATATGTTGATATTAATAATAAGTAACAGTATTTCAATTAATAATAAGTAACAGTATTTCATGTTGTTGTTTTTTTTTTCATTTTCATAAATTTATTGTGTTTTAATACACGTTTGCGTGCCATGGTTACACCGAATTTCCCCAGTCATGCCCAGGTCACATCAGGGTCACACCAGTGTTACATCACAGCTATACAAGACACCTCCTATCTGATACGATGCATGAGCGATATTCTTTGAAATGAAAGGTTAGATGATGCTTTAGGTTACAAAAACCTGCTAAAACTGGGAACCTTACATGTAGCTGTTTAACGCCTATCCAACATATGTCGTTAGTTATCCAGTCATACTGTGGTGAAAGAGTGAGTATACAACCACCCCTCCCCCAGCCTTCTGGGTTTCATTTCACTTCCTTATCTAACTGCCTCGTTAAATGTCCTCTCCACTGGTTCGTATATGTCTATGTACGAAAGGTACTTCAGGATTTAGCACATTTCAATATGTTATCAACATATAAGCCTACAGCAGCTCCTGTGGACGTGGTTGCACCACTAACCCTTTAACTCCCAACAGGACAAGGAATCTGTGGATATGCTACATATAGTTCCCAGATATAAGGTCAACAAATGAGGAACCAACGCGAACCCCTGGAGACAACAATATGGCTATGTTCAGTGACGGTTAAGGTGTTCCGACGTTGACATAACGGAAATCACACGAATTAAGCAATATCTGTTCATTCTATTACATTGCAGTTGTTCACATTGAAACGTGCAGTGGAAGAAGTTTTAAAACACAGTATTTTTCCGCTATCTTGTTTGTAACTAATCAAATTCTAAATTAAAACAACGAACTAATCAAATTCTAAATTAAAACAACGCTACTGATCTTCTATTTTAAATTGATATTTATATAACGCACGTGACCCAGATCGCGGATCGCGGTAACATTAGATGTATGGTTTTGGCTTTCTTTATATCTGTGTTTAAATCATAATAAATTGAAGAGAGTTGGGTCACTTTATCAAAACCTTTTTACACAAAGTAGAGTTAACACAAAAAATAATTTAACATTCCAGCATATCCAGCTGATAAAGACAACTTGAAATGAAGAAGGAATATACAATTCAATCAAAATTTGTTTTACATCTGCCATACTGGCATTAAATTGATCCAAAACTGATAAGAGGTAAAACGTTCTTAAGTATGACACCAACACCATTCACACACAGGAAAAAAAGGTGAGAAACGAAAGAATGTTGTCGAGCTATTGAAAATTTACGGGCACTTTTCACCGATATTTATATCATGATAATGTTAAATATATTATGCATTTTATCCTGCAACTGTCCCACATACTGACCGATAACTACTGCCGGATAAACTTGTGCTTTATCCGTCAATACGATAAGCTTTATCCGTCAATACGATCACGTGAATTTGTTCCATATCTGACGGCACTTTTTCTAACTTGACCCAGATCTTGAACCTTCCGGTGAATGAAACATCATTCAGTCCCGCTAAAACGTGACGTCACATTCACCGAAATGACGTCATTTTTACGATATCGAAAATCTCGTATGGCGGTGCCGTCTTTTTCTTGGCTCATGACAAAGGTATGTATTGTTAAGTAATTCTTTAATGGGTACTTATTGTTATTTGAGTATTTTCATTTTCTTTTAGTGATATATCACACTGAATAGAATTACGGTGACTGTTTGTGAATGCGCTTATTTATTTCCCACGGCAGTAAAAAGGAGTGCACTCTCATTCGGTTAAGTGAATGAATCTTTACCTCCGCATCAAAAAATCGTCTCGCTTCGAGCGAAACAAAGTAAGGAACTGTCAATTTGCTTTCGTTTTGAATGCCATAATGGTTGCAGGATAAACAGAATACACGGTTAGTATCTTACAATACAAGGTTTATTTTGGTGCTCGACACGGAAAGCCGAGATGACTCGGCAAAGCCTCGTCATCTCGGCTTTCCTAAGTCTCGCACCAAAATAAACTTGTATTGTAAGATACTAACCGTGTATTCTCTATACTCATATCATAAGTCAGACCAATGTAGTGTAACTTGTCTAAACCGGACCCTGTAAAAACCAGAAACTTGTCCATATCGATTAAATTATGTGGTCCCGGCATATTTATTAATACATCATAGTACTTAAAACCGGTATAATCTGCAACATGTCTACTCTAAAAACCGGACTTATCTTGGTAATTTTAATCTACTTTTCTTTGCAAAATTATGTCCCAGTAAAATATCATGTACGTCATTCCTTATAACTAAACTTGCCGTATTAAGAGCGTGAGATTTTCTAACGAGAGGTATCATGGCGGCCAAGTGTGTCGTATCAGATTCCGATTCTTTATTCTGTATCGGAAATGTGAGTAATTGCAATGTGCCTTCAATAATAGACTTACAGGTGGGTAAATAAATGATCAGATTACTGTATAGCGCTTGCAATTCGCAGGGTCAATATTTCGCGGTTTTGCTTACTGAACATATAATCCTGGGGGTTTAATTTCGCGGTGCACCTGCTCCAGATATTACGCAAATATCTTGTACATCGACATTACTTTAATTCAGTATTATTGAAGCTTACAATTTAATAAGGGAATAAATCAAATTTGAAACTCTTGTCAACACGCATATCTTTAATCTTGCCTTGTGTGTAAACTATCGTCATGCGCCAGTGAGTTCACTTCAAAAAATTCACTTAAGTAGAACTGTTGCTACAAAACATATCGTACTATTGTTGTTATCAATGAATTGTTTGCTTTACCCAATCTTGGCTTGTTTTTACTCTGTCGACAGGCAATGGTCTAGGTATAAACACGGACTTATAGAGTAAGAATGTCTATTGACAGCGCTGTGCTAAATATTTCGCTGGTGTTTAAAATGCGCGGATTTCGGTAGAACCGCGAATATAGCGAAAATAAAACCTGCGAACTATAACCGCTCTACAGTTAGTAAGAAATGGTGTATAATGCTGAGTTAATAATCGCGAATTTACATGACATCATTTTCACTACTGAATGTTCAGCAATACTATGGTTGATGGGACGGAGTTGTAACTAACATCTGCCGTCCGTCGTTTATAACTACGTCATCGCACTAATCCATGAAAAAGTTATAATCTCTACAAACCGGACACCTGTATAAAGCGAGCAAATGAACTGGTCCCGTTAACATCTGGCTTAGACAAGTTATACTGTATTAGCAACTTACTGAAACTTAAACATTAGTAAGGAAGGATATAATATGTAGTGTAGGTGTAGGTCTTCAATATGTTTCTTGGTTGTAATTCTCACGTTTACAAAGAAATCAACAATGACACTATAGACCGACGATTCTGATTGGACGGTGCCGGCATTGTTTTCGTTATCTGGGTAGAACAGTATCTAAATCAGACCAAAGTGTTGTCATCCTTTTAAAAACAAATTTTATTAAGATGTCTACGCATTGGATTTATTGTAGTGAGAATTGACAATGTCATACTATATAATTGGTTGGGTAATCCTATAAGCTTAACTGGACCTCGTATATCCTATTTCATAAGCCGTATAAGTGCTACAAATATCATACCATAGATAACTTTCTAAATTGAAACTTCTGTAAATGTCGGTTGTCTTTGCACTTAAATCGTATTTCTTTTTATCTATGGGAACTAAGAAACGCAAGACAACCCATTCTGAAAGGCAAGATCTAGATCCACGAGGGGATATATCTATTTCTTGGTTTTTTTCCTAAATCAAGAAACATATAAACAGTAAAACAAAAAGTAATAAGAGGAAAATAACTTAATGTTTTAATATGTTAAAGATACTAATGTTCAAAATCTCTTATGAGAGTAAAATAAGCAGTCCTTGGTATAGTTACTTGTTAATGTTAAAATTAAAATGCACATCTAAGTAAATTTTGTTCTGGAACTATTACATATTTAACAGTAGTAGGTTGTTCATTTAAAAAACACCACCTGTTAGCAATATAATAGATTAACGTCTTGCAATTGGTCTATGACTTTACATCAGAGAACTCCGTGTTACTGTCTTCTAGAAAAGAAACTTTCTCAGCTTTATCGCTGAGTCAGACGATAAACAACCACAAAGAAGTATTTAATACATTGAATGTATGAAGTAGTTTTAAGACACTATATATCGTTATATCGAAAGGTTATTGTATAGACTAAATACATGTAGTGTGACGCAGTCAATCGCGGCATAAAAGTAACGGAAACTAGCCAGCGTTATTCGTTCTAAAATTAACATTGACAATAGATAACGTCATTTCACGAACAACTTGGTTGACAAGGAAATTAATGCAAAATTGCGTTATAACAAATATTAGATTATTTTCCTTTCTATGTAGCAATTTAAAAATGTTTGCCTACAATTTTCTACCTTTTAGCCATGTGTTGAATATCTATCTCTTTAAGGAAGATTTTGGGTACTGTTATCTGACCGAGAAATCCATGAATCTTCTGAATCGAATAGGAATCGTTCAGTGAAAACCATTATTAAATGGACGAAAACGACGGAGATAACATTAAGTGCATGTTTGTTAAATTTGAATAGTTTTCCTAGACTACAACACTCTTATCAGAACACATTTGGTATACGCTTCCTAAAACACTGTTATTATTCAGCATTTTATATCTAACGGTGTCTATAAAAATGTCTCAGCAAGGGGTTTTCAGATTCCTAACAATTATTCTGTGATCAAACGTATTGATCGACACCTTTGTAAACACATTATTTGGCTAAATATCATGTTCAAATGACACACCTGTTACATCCCGTTTCATTTATTTCATTTGCATAAGCATTCTTGTATGGATATACTTGTCAGTGTTAAAGCTGACCGTGCATGGCAAAACATGCAATAACGTAGTTTAAGAATAGTGTACGTGGCATTCCCTTGTCGTATTGAATGTTAAGGAAGACACCTTTTTAGCCGTTATGATGGCATATTTACATTACCACTGCACAGTACCTATATGTTGCTACTAAGCACAATGTATGATATTTTCCAGTATTTACATTGGCAGTAATAGGCTCCGGCGTACTAATAACACAATCAGAGTTCAAAAGGTCAAGAAATGACAGGGCTTTACGTCAGTATGATAATTCACTAAAGAATATAACTTATTCTCAAAATTGATTAATATGGAAATATATTCTTATGAAAATATTAAAAATGGATTGAAATGTACTTATCGTTGTATATCCCGTTTATTCGATGGGACTATTTTATCTACTGTTATTGTTTAGTCGGTAGTCCATGGCAACATACCGGAAATGCAAGAACTCAGCTCTTTTCCACCAAATAATTGGCTGTTCCATCAAATGATATTTTTCACTGTACAAACGTATACCTTTTATTTTCATATTTTATTTTTCACCCTTTTTCTTTTTATAGCGGGAATGACAATATAAATGTAAATATAAGCATTGGTTGTCATATTTTTGACATGCATTTGTGTGTAACATACATGGGATGTTCTAGCATATCTATCACGGTACGCGTTAGCCATTTTTGAGCCGAATTTGCCATGTGAACCAGATAGACATCGTAGTCGAACGGTAACATCTCAGGTACCTCCTTAATCAACTCCACAGCAAAAACCTCAAACTGGTCATTACCATGGCGGAGGTTGTAATCTCGTTTTAGCATGATAAATGGCTGTTCCTGTCTGTAAACTTTAACTATCACGGTGCGCGTTAGATATGCTAGAACACACAATGTATGTTACACACCAATGCATGTCAAAATATGACAACTCTTAACGCTTAAATATACATATAAAAAATAAATACAAATACAAATAAGTTTATGACATACATTGTTGTACCTGCTCGACTACGAAACACAAAGTGTTATATTTTTTGTAGGAATTCCCAGCAATACATTATTTATTCGCACCATTACCAAAATTTGAAATTAATCATTCTATGTATATGCTTTTTTATCTATTTTTTATTAGTTTGAACAAATCTTATTTGTGTATTTACTTTCTTTTTTTCCGCTTTGATAGGATGTCCGAAGCAATAAATCTTTGTATTTATCATCAAAGTGCTGTGCGATATATTAATATCTATTTATATGGATCAGACGTGGCAATGTCATGATACATCATTGATTGTGTAATCTTATCAGCTTACTTACACAACCTCCTAGATAGAAACTTCAAAGGAAAACTACCAGAATGGCTTGTAGATTTAGCATTTGTTTCCCATATATAATCTATTTATCTTCGGCATAACTATGAATTTAAGCACAGCCAATACTGCGTACGACAACAAGGTGCTCTCTTTGAAATGTTTTTTTTAAAGATAACGATTGAGAAGACAGGTACGGGTTGCAATGATTGTACAGTATGCCACATGACTGTTGTAATTTGAATATCTTCCATGAGAGTCACAACCAGTCTTTAAAAAACATATTTATCTAATGAGTCATAATGATATTCAAAGAAATGATATTTTATACAAAGTGACATTGTGTTACCTTTTTCGCTTGAACTATGACGTGTTTGGTCATTTCTTGATATTTAAGCATTGAATTGGCTAGAATATGCTGTAATATGAAAAAAATGTACAATGACAAAATACTAGCGCTATTTTGAGTACCTAAACCTATTACTTCTGATTCTCCAACAATAAAGATAAACATCGATTATCCAGAGTACACATGGTATGAGATACACAATGTTGATATCAAAGGACCTGCATCGTGTTATAGTGATCATCTTAAAGAAGTTGACGAGCAAAGTATCTTATAGCCCACCTAGATACCTAGTGTCGAAATAGGATGGTATACAAGAAAGTGAGTCAAACAGATCACTGATCACGTAAATATATCATAAATATATGTATTGCCTATGTAACAGACCCTTAGTTCAATTACAGAATTAACACGCACATGTCAAAACAATATTAATATCTCTCTATTTGCATTCCAATGCTCTCGTCGACCCCTATATACAGTATGCGAATCAACAAAACTGTTCCGATAACACAATCCAATTCAAATAAACCGTGCACATATTTGAGAGCATTTCACTTTGCAGCAGTTACTCATGCCTTAGCCCTGTTGATTATATATACATATCGTAGGGTCCATTTCTATGTAAAGGGGAAATAACTCGTATTAGCTTGTTCCGATGTAGTTTGATTATTTGATTTTTTTATGTTTGATTTTTTTGAGACATGTTTTAAATGAAATCTTCGTGACGCTGACATCCTCCTGCTAAGACAATAGTCAAGGCAATGGGTTCGAACTCTGTGTTTTTTATTTGTAATGCTGACAGGTGTTCTGTCGTAGAAAGCTCTGTGATAGACCCATGTTTCGATTTATGTAAAGGTCAGCAAATACGTTGGAATACAGCTATGATAGAGCAAATGACTACCTTGGCGAATATATCTTATTCTCCAATCTAATTTACAATCTTTTACACTTACACTGTGAGCTCACCCTAACTGGTTGTATTTGATTCACAATCACATCCCATTGTTTCCTTTGTAATCAGATGTTTATTCATGTAAACTGCTACGTAGTGTATATGTAACGTATATTTTACAAATACTTTTACATTTCACATTATTAGATAATTTCAGAAACACCAACCATACAGACGTTGTATCTACTCCTGGTTTGTGTAAACCTCTTCCGTAGAACATCAGCAGACGATACAACTTCCATGGCAACACCATCAAACCATACAATACAAATACAACCATCATTACAACATTAACCCTAACCCTAACCTTTATCTTTAAAAAAATACTGATATATTATATATTTCTATTACGTTACATGTATTTGAAGGTTTCCATTTGAATTTCTGAAATTTTGTTTTATCAACCTTGTTATCATGGCAGATTACCATAACAGAAATTTAAAAACATCAGACGTCGAAACTACAAATTTATCATCACTTCAACAGAAAATTAAAAAAAATAGACGACGAAACTTTATATTTATCATTACTTCAATCAGAATGCTACTCTAATTGAGCTTTTACTATTTCAAACATTCCCACAAAATTGCTGTTTTATACTAGGAATAACGTCGCATCAATTTCACCATCGCTTGTTTCGGTATTGTAAGCTCGCCTCTTTAAAGAGGGGAGGCTTATGGAAACACGATAACGTCGACGTTGGAAATAACCAGGTGTAAGTTGCAAGTGTTGAAATACTGTTATGCATAATAACTGACATTGATTTCTAAAGTAAGTTTGGGTTATAGTTGTTGTGATAGGTATGGACGATCATTTTAAGAAAGAATATTGGGCCGAAATTACCATCTGAAGGTATTCGCGCAAGTTCAAAAGCCAGTTTTTCTGTTCTCAAGCAGGTCTTGATTATATCACAAGCATAATAATACAGTTATAAGTTATAAATCATGCACCATATTCAAAATTTCATAACGAGAATTATATATCACTTGATCAAACGTAAAGCGATTCGTCTAGTCTAATTGCATATACCGTCAAAATGCAGTGAAAGCGAGAAGATCGGTATAATCAGATATCAGATATCCATGCTGAAGAAGCAATTTTGACATTCATCAAAGCTGCCGTGTCTAGATTCTTATCTTTGCGATAACCAATTTCGACTTTACTTTTACAACATGAAAACGATATAGGATATGCGTTTCTTGTGGTTTATTTTATATCTATGAAATGAACAAGACAATGATGAAACCCAGTATAGATTGTTACAGATTTCATTTAGCCTGTGAAAATACATTGATTATGCATTTACAATTCATATCATTTTTATTTCTCATAACATGGTACTTCAAGTTCAATATCATTTGGCCCACATTCGACTCAGGCATTGGTTGTAAAAGGCAAACAGCAAACAGTGTCCTGTGGCATGTGTGTTTTACAATAAACACATATTTCTGTGATTCATTGAGTAGGCTTTCGACAGTTATCTTTGTAAAAACCGTAGCAGATCATAACAAATGTAAGGCAACATGTCAACACCGCTATGGTTCTGTCTAGGCTTTCATAACCGATTAATAATTGTATCATGTATCTAGGAATGCAAACCCTTTTTTAACAAAAATGATATACATACATTAACATATTTATATTATTCAAGATAAATTATTTGACGGATTAAAAATGTCCATTTCTTTATAGATGTCTATCCTGAAATTGGCCTAAGAACTATTGATACTTAAGTTATTTAATCTTAGAACCAGGCAAAAGATTTGCAATTCAGAATACTTTCTGATAAATATGTTCTACACAAGTTGACCTAGCTGAAACGAGCTGTCCGATTGATATTAAGAAAATCTACCCTGAAATTCATCGGAAATTGGCCATTATTAATACTGGTCATTCAAGGATAAAACTCTAACCAGAAATTGAATAGAAGTTTACAAACGTTTGGACACCGCAACTTTTTATACAAAATTCAGATCGATTTCAAGTCAGTTTGTAACGTGAAATGACTATTTTGATCGTTTCAGGTCAATTTCATATAAGAATTAGGCGGTAGATTCTTGGATAGTGATTTTCAAACAAGATATCGGTTAAAAAAATCTTTAACCACAGTAATTTCCTTAACTTCACATCATTCGTGCTTTAACCTTTATATTAGGATCGCGTTACTGGATAAATCATAATTTCATGTTTTACATAATAATTATAGAATAGTTCATCATACATTATTACTTAGAAGAAACGAAAACCAAACAAAATAAAATGTTTGGGATAGGGGAGACAACTGCGTATGTCAAATTGTTTTATTCGCTCTTCCTATCCACTATGATCATATTGTGCACCTGGCCTTCTTTTTATTGCTTTACATCATAAGTGAATGTTAATCTATTTTGTAATTTACTTAATTCCATACGATTTATTCACCTGATACAGCAAAATTATTTCTAATTCTTTGACAAAAAAGGAAAATACATAGCATAATATTCTCCAATGTTATTTTCGGTCATTTGTTCACATCTGCTCTGCAGACGGGGCGTGAAAATTGTTCCTGCTACTTCGTTTGTATGATCGTAAAAAACGACTAAATATGGGACCATAGTTATTTCCTTGACACCGCCTTACTGTTTTTGCCAAGAGTATATTATACGTCATTTTACAGATGAATAACATGGTTGTTGCCAGATACCTATATTTATAATTTAAATCTCACACGCATGTTTATTTCAAAGATTCAGCAACGAAACATAAATTTAGATTTTTTAATTGAGCAATTAATTTCATCGTTAGATATATAAATGAAATTCAATATAAAAGGGTATATCACGGCGCTGCTTTTAAGCTCGAATGCGAATGGTTTACCTCAGATGTTGCTAACTATCTTCGATATGTGCAAGTGTAATACATTTCAAGTACATTCAAGGAAGTAGATTTATTCATTAATAACAAATGATAATGTAATCAGCTTATTCAAATCATTTAAGGTTCAAATCTATACAAAGTATTGAAGTTCCCTTCCCCCTCCGTTCCCAATATCAAAGACTTCCTAGATATTATAACTACTCACGAATGAGGACATCAAGACATATCTAAATAATCAAAATGGCCTACGCGACACATCTTAAAGTCTGCAATTTGAATAATTCCCTTGTTTTTATATCGCCACTGTAGCCTAGTGAGCGTGAGCACTGTATAAAATTCCTTGTTAGTCTAGAGTACTTATAACCTAGTTATCTAGACACCTCTTATCTTCCATTTGAAACATTGAAATGAACATCCGCATAACGGACACTCAACATTCAAACACGTACACAACACAAATTCTTTTTCTGGTTTACACTGTATATAAAAATAGGAATGATACATTTTCTACTGCAGCCTAATATTAAATTATATGTTTGTGCTATCGTTTTATTTTTATCATTTTACCTTTTATGCCACCGCTTATTTTCAATGTTCCTTCACTCGAAAGTAGTCATCAAATGATTTATTACTGAAGTACGTATTATATTAAATAAAATACTTTCGTATCTTTCATATTGCTCGAAACCCGTGCCAAATGTATTAGTTGTATTAACGATTAGCGTTGTATACAAGTAAAATATCAAAAAAAATCTCCCTAATAGAAAATGAATATAAAGCATTTATTAATATTTATGTAATCACGATATACAAAAGAATTCTTACTCAGTTAGTTTATGTTACAAGTCATAATTTACACTGTTAGGCATATTATGTATTTGTAAGTCATTGGAAATTGAACATTTGATTTTTAACGACTATTCGTCAAATCAAAAAGTCTTTTTAGTTAAGTAACAATGCTGTAAGCAAGGTAACTCAAACTCAGTCCTGATAATTGCAATTAAAAGTGTCATTTGAGCATGCTAGTCAATCTTATTAAAATGCATATTGTATTGAGGCGATGTAGAGCATCGTAGTCGAGTGGAATCACCAGTCTGATTTTAAGTAGGTTGGTGTTTTAGTAGAATTAGGTATACATTCCTAGCAGTAATAACCTATAAAAAGTGTTCCTTTTTCTTTCTCTTCACTGTATACGTCTGTACACCATTTTTATTTAGTCTCATTGATAAACTAAATTTCAAAATAATTAATGTTTTCTCAATAAATCTCACCGATGCATATAACAATTTTAATAATAAATATATCAAATAGAAGACAAACACATTATTTACGTTTCCGTTACAATTTTAATTGAAATATCAATTTTTATGACACATTACTAGAATTAGGTATACATTCCTAGCAGATTTCCATATAATTCAATATTGTCTAAATGCACATGCACAGAAAGCACTTTACTTAGATATATTCAAATGTACTTTATCTATTTCAGAAGTTGGCCAAGGTTTCAACACGAAAATTCAAACAGCTAAATAATAAAATGGAAACTCGATGCTGGAAACTACATGAAAGAAAAACTGTTATATATCATGAAATTAACTATAGACCAACATTTTCTATCACTCAAAGTGAATTCCGTCAAACCAGAACAATTGAAACCTTCAGTGGAAACAAATGTAGCCAAATTTGTGCAATATAAACCTTGCGCCGTTGGATGTTACATCGTTTTTGTTACATTATATATTTATTTTACATCGATTGCAAAAACAAGTCTTAAAACTTATACCAACCACTTTCAATGACCCCGATATAAGCGCAGAGGGGTCTAAGAGTGGGAGGAAAAGCCACGTGTTTTGAAATATGTCCTCTGACCTTTTCACTTTCGAGCTGGTGACCGAATCCCGGTCGGCTAGATGAAGACGAGTGACTTAATTACCACACCACCCAATCACTGTATTTATGCTTTAATAAAAGTAAACAAAAGTGTTGGGCTGAATTAGACTTGTTTGAAATTTTAGGTTTTCAAATCTAACTTAGTGCATCAAATTTTAGATGTTAGAAAAAAGTTATAGATGACACGACAAAATATCGTGAAGAAGTAAGAAACAACTTACAAAAAACAACACCAATAAAATCAACACGAATAAAGTTAACAGGAAGTGAATAGGCTCAGGTGTTATCATTGTCCCTTCCTCAACTTTAGAATACATTATATAATTAGAAGATATTGGTACACCTGTGAGTGATTGATTGCTATTGTCTGTCAAATATGTGTCAAAGAGATCCTGTGTTGCTAAGCTTATATATACCTGTCCTAGCTCACGTCGTACCGATCACGGTGACTTTCTGTTTACACAAAGCTCTCGATACCTTCATTTGCTTGATTATATTGGAACCAAGGCGTAGATGTTTACAAATAAATGGATAGCTTTATATTAAATCATCTTCATTTATGCATCTACATATTTACATGTAACAAGTCAACAACCATACTAAATGAATGAGGCCATCCCCACAGGTGACAGGTTATTTCTTAATTCAGCAATAAATCACACTCCGATACTAGTATCATACAAACCTCTTGGAAATACAAGTTAAACTTTTTTATCCCAAAGTAAGAAACCAAAAAGCCAGTGTGGAACTATGGCTTCCATCTATATAACTATACGTAACTTCAAAATGCTGGTTTTCAATATTACAATAGTATTCAATTTTTGATTTGTAACGAAAACCACAATGAGTAACTTCCGGGTTGACCAAACGAAGGTTTTTCCCTCCACCACAAATCTGTGTTATAATGCAAACTAATCAAAATTGTTGATTTTATCTTAAAATACCATAAATGGTATTTGAAATATATTTCTCATTTTAATGAATTATTTCACGATCAACACTTCCAAATGCTGTCAAAGTAGACAATATCAATCTTAGATTAAAATGTCGTTGAAAATTATTGACCGGAAGGCATAAGAACATCTTCCAAGTGAGAAAGTGAGTTTGGAGGTGATGTCTTTTGTAATCTATCTCTGTATTGTTATATTTAATGAAAAAAACAATACATATTATTTCAAATGAAAAAAAAAATCGATTGAAATCATCTCCTTTTAAAAATAATTGTAACAGAAATGGGGCAAAAGATGTTAATGATTACCGCTAGACGCCTTGCATCAACAAAACAGATATAACCAGGAACGGTGACAGGTGTACGACATTAATAACGCAGGTAAGAAACACAATAATGGTGTGTAAAACATATTATTGATATAAAGACTTCGTTTCAACGAACACAAAAACATGAAAGCACTTTATATATGGTTTTCTAACACAAACGACCACATTGTTGATCACTTAACAAATAACAAAGCAAATTTAATCAGGTCATATCTTATCATTATCATTGTGTTAAAATGATTAAAATTATTAATTTCTTAAAAAATGTATATTCATTATATTGGATGGATCAAGTCTTGAAAATGGCATTGTCGTCTACGCATTAACAGCTAAAAACAACCATTTTTGCTGACAATATGCGATTAGGCGTTTTTCGTAGGTATCATGATGGAATCGTAAGTATCTCCTATGGTTCAGTCGTTTGCTTGGTGCGATTATTTTTGTACTGTATTCGCATCAAGTCATAAACTCTGCATCTTAACACTATATTGTTAATATTTTCATATAAAACAACATTTGGTTAAGTTTTCCCTTGATTATGACAATCATGTCCTAAACTAAATATCTGCATAATTTTTTTTAAATATCGTTTTCATGACGAAGCTTAGCACAGGTTACTTGTTTTATGTCTATTAACTCTAAAAGGGATAAAGCTCTTCCAATCATAAGAATAAGTATAATGATAAGACAGGTATCTATAAACTCTCAGTTTCGATTTTTTATTCAATACTGAGGTTGTATATGTTATCCTAAATTACCTTCGGTTAGATTTTATCAACATTACCGAGAATGAGCATTGCCTTCACTACAACTGGTGACATTGGTTAACCCAGTGTTGGTAGCTGTGATTGGTGAATTTCATACCTAGCACATAGCACATCAATGTAAAGGCTATGGGCGTTGACAAGTGACTGTCAAGGTGCCCAATCGGGTCGATGTTCCCATGATCCACTGCAAGACAAACTTGAGTTTATTGTTAGAATCTTGGTTCCGTTCACTACCCCCATCTTTGATATCAATCGGATATGACCTTAGCGACTAAAGTATGAAATGTGTATTTGCATAGCGTTATTAGGGACGCTATATAATAACTGAGCGTGTTAATCAGGGTCAAACTGGTCCAGGACAACGAAGCGAAGGGGATTTGAAAGCAAGCTAAGGTAAGTGTATAGTGGGAAGTAACGTACCCTGGCATCCATCGTTGTCCGGTACTCCTTATATGAATTATATTCAACTTATTTTACATTTATGTAGCCACGCGTCTCATTATATATTAAAGGTCATACCATTCCCCAGCTTTGATCATATTCTTTCTTGAGTTATGTAGTATTTAAATACCTTAAGAATGTGGTTGTATATCTAATATTTTTGTTTTGACCTGGCAAGATATTGCCCTCATCTCATTGTCCTAGATTTGAGTTTTAAATTATTTCAACGAAATATCGAACACACATATACTTCTTATTCCCCATGTAAATGAATACTTCAATCAAAATAATTAATATATGAATGATATATATTTATTTCGAAGAATAAAAGTTGTCATATTAAGTTTTCAGTAATTCCCACGTTACTTTATACTATATTACAGAAGACAAGGATCGTTGAACATGGAGCAACGTGGAATGTTATGTATTTTATTAGTGGTAAGGATAAGTTGGGGTTTTTTATTTGTTATTCTAACATGTAGTTTTATGCGATGAAGATATGTACATTACAAGAAAATATGAAATATTATGATCATGATACAAGTATCATTGTATTGAAATACACCAAAGATCTAAGCGTTTCGTCGTGCGATAACGTAATAATGAAAGAAAAGGAAAGGGAAAAAGTATCAAGTAGAAAGTAAGTTATATTAATACAGATAAATATGTAGATAAGCCCAATTGGACGGTCCTGCAGTATGAATAACGGAAAGAAATACTCTCTCATGATCAGTTATTATTTGGAATCTTCTGCTTTAAATTATAAACTTTTAAGCAGCTGTGAACATTTTAACGTTTTGGTTTGAAGATAAATGATATATTTGACCAGAATTATTTGTTCATTATTTCTTTAAGTTTCACTGAGATAAGTTTTGAAAAAAACAACAACATAATAGCCTGTCAAAGATGTGGCACCATTTATGATTGTAGGTTTGTTGTGGAATGCAATATTGCGCATCATCTACAGCAACTCCTTCGACCGCGCGATCAGCCGTAATCACGATTCCTGACACGTTTTATTACAGTGAGTATCATTTTTGGAATATTAACGACTCCATGTTCCATTATACTTGATCTCGTTGTTTATCCCTTTTAACAATTGCATTGTTTCTTGTATGTCAAAAGTTCTCAATGACAACATTTCCCCATAATATGTTTTGGGGGCTCTAATTAAAATATCAAGGTTATTTTTCCATATGTTAATGTATATATATATATATATATATATATATATATATATATATATGAATGAAGATGTTGAATCCTTGAATGGCCAGGACTATATCTTATTTATCCACATATGTTGAAGCACATTAAATATATAGAGTCTACTTTCTTCATTTTCTCCTCAACACATAGAATGCATGCTGACCATCAGCAGTTTTCGTTTTTTTGTAACCAACTCGCCAGAATGTATCTAAACAAATCCAAGATTTTCTTCAATTTCAGATTGCACCGATGATGGAGGAATAAAAATTATAAACAATGGAGGAGACTTATCGAATGTTATAGTTAATTACCTTAACCAGTCTGCAAACACATGCACCACTCCAGAGAAACAAACAGATGGTTCGTTCCAGCTATCAAACTGCACGATGGTGAGTGTTATGAAAGGAGCAACATTAAACGTGTATTTTAAAATTGAAACTAATTAAATAGCTCATATAGATCAGAGTTATGGTCACATTTTTTTTCAAAGTAGTTACCAATCTTAAAAATCTTATTATAATAATATGAATACCGTTAAGTCCTGTATTTTGCTACCTTAGATATACTTTATGACAACATGACTAATTAGACATGCGTAAGGTTGAAATGATTCACAACATTAAAGTGCAATTGATTTATTGTTTTATCAATCAAATTACAAGGATATCACATTCGAAATATCGAAAAATGGACTTAATTCAAATAGAATGAAAATGCTGAGATAGACTTTTACTCATGTTTTGTCATAAAAGTGAGTTAATGATTGTTCGTCTACAAAGCAGCTTATGATGATTTTTGATGATTTATGAAAAAAATAAGATATTAAAGATTAAGATATTAGCAATAATCTAATGACATTAACTTTTTTGTCAGAATTCCACGGTTGATATCATACTTGAGGCGACCAATGGGACAGACATCATTGGAGGTCAACACTCTAAAACATTCCAAATTAAGTGTGAGACTGTCAACATAGAGCCCTACTATCTCAATGTCACAGCGAACGAGACTGTCGGGTAAATATCACTACTAGCAATTGGTTTTGTATCTATATATATATCGTTCATTTTACTACGGAGTATCACGTAGCCATTAAAAAGGTCATTGATTCAAGTTATGTTACGTTGTAGATAAAAAAGTCAAGGTTCATCTTTATTGTAATTCATATTGGACCCGTTTTGTATCAAAACCATATAAATCTAGTCAAATAACACATGTGTCACATTGACAATTTCAATTTGTTTTAGTCGTGATCTTAACTAAAAATCGTTCTGATATCGAGAGTATTAATAATAATTATGCAAGCTCCACATAAAAAACACAAATTTGTAAATTGATAATAATATATAAATGATAACATTTTTTAAAAGATGAAGACTTATTAAAGCAAATAAAATGTTATATATAACAAAATCATGATGACGCATAAAATAATGAAATGGTTACATCATAATAATTAGGACTCCACAATATATCCATTCAACACATACATGGAGATCTTAAGAATGGTAATTTCAATGAACATTGGTTGCAATTTATTTTTTTATTTTCAAATTTCAAACTTTCTAAGAATTCCGGAATGTAGATTTCATAGATCAACAGTAACTGTTGAGTTTGAAATATTTTTGCGGCGATAAATTTTCTCAATATGTCATCGCCTGCAAAATGTGTTTTTTTTTATTTTGTTTGTTTGTTTTTTTTATTTTTATTATTCTATTTGTATTATTACGTCAAATTTAATCACAAGCGGAAACAAGAATCTACCGGGAAATTAAATACAATCGCGTGTTCAATTCACCTTTAGGGTTTGGGATTTATACGTTTGTATTTATATCTTTTTAACAACCATGATAATTTGAGGACATGTCAGGTTTAGGAGTTGGATGTAAGCCGGAGTATCAGTATAAAATCACCGACTCTCGGTCCAAATCTGGCGATTGTTTCCCTAGGAAATCGATAGGCAGTGATAACATCGTCAGAGTCACATGATAAGTAGTTTCCATGTCGATTATACCTGCAACGAGTCGTGATTGGCTACTGGTCTCATTTTTTTACATTTCTACTGATCTTTCATATAATGATATCAAATAGTTGATGTTTAAGATGTCCCACATTCTAGTATTTACTTCAAAACATCTGAGTCGCGCGAATATACCTGCAACGAGTCGTGATTGGCTACTGGTCTCATTTTTTTACATTTCTACTGATCTTTCATATAATGATATCAAATAGTTGATGTTTAAGATGTCCCACATTCTAGTATTTACTTCAAAACATCTGAGTCGCGGGAACTGAACAATAGCTGAAGTTCTACATCTTAATCTCGATTTCCGAATGGTCAATATGTGCTTTAATCTTCCAATAATATTCCATATCTTTACTCCGTGTAGCGGCTCAAATCGCATGTAAGAAATATTATCTAGGACCCCGGACCACAAAATTATGATCCGTCCTAAAAACATACTGAAAACTTTTGTTGGTAGAAATAGTAATACGAAATATAAAGAACACTATTCATGTCATTACCTAATTTTCAGCGGTCAATCCACTCCTCGTTTTGTAACTATGGCTACTAGATCAACACCGGCTCCACTATCTACGCTAACAATGTCAATAACGGACAGCAAGAACAAATTGGTTACAGAAGCAGCCATCGGTCAGATGTTGACCCTTGCCATAACAGTACCAGGTAAATTGTCAGCCTAAGGTATAATAAGTCACTAAAAGTGACCACTGATTTGTATTATTGAAGAATTATGTATGATAATGGAAACCTTACATATTAATTAATAAAATCAGAATCTTCAGAGTCTTCTCTAACAATACGTGTTTCATATATTGATGTACCCTTGACGTTGGTTATACGCATCTATTATAGAAATACTTTTTGTGCCTGGTGTATTATTTGACACATTTATTACTTCAACGTATTAGCATATACATTGCAGGCAAAGCAACCATTAAGCCAACAGAATGTAAAGCAATTGGAAATGACAAGGATGTGACTCTTTGGAAGGAGATTGGGTAATTATATTGCTATCAATATAAAATGTTTTGAATATGTCACTATTCTAATATAAACACATAGGGATATCATAATATGAACAATATCATTAGACCAGCTTTTTTGCCACTTAAAAATAATTTGACTTTAAAGCTCTTAGAATATAACGTATGCGTGATTAAGCCTTAGCTCTACTTCCATGTAATATTCAACATATAAATTCCAAGATATCTGTCTCAACGATTCGATGTTCCCAGGCAAACAAAAGCTGCTATGTCTTGTGTTATGAATTGCCATTTTAAATAATGAATATTTGTTTTATATTCTGATACCGGTGAATATCATTTTAGCCCTATTTATTTTATATCCGGATAAGTCTACTAAAACAACTAAATCTTTTCTTTTCAGCAAAGTGTATCAAAATGTTGAATATTGTGAAAAATATATCAGCATTTGGTCGAGATATGTTATGTTTCAATATCAGTGGGACTGTTAAATAATAAGAGATAAGATATACTAGCAACATGTGAAGATCCTTATAGGGTATGTTTCGTTATCTCAAAATATCCACACCCCTCAAACTCAGCGGGAGTAGGGTTGATCACTATACTAAGTTTGATATTGATTTACATGGTGTTTTAATATGTGTGTACATCAAACATCCCGTCATATCTACCTTACACCCTCACAAAGATAAGGTGAAGTGTTTATTCACAGTTATCTCTAGTGTCTTCATAAAGGGGACTAGACGCCGGATAAGCAGATTATCAGGTGCTAAATAGCCAGTCCTCCGGTAAGATAAGGAGACACTGCCACTCCCATGTTAGTATAGTCACAATTTAATTAACCTGACTGAAGCATCCGTCCATTATCGTTCTCTACCGTTATCACTGGTCCAGCCAATCACAAATGTGTACATCAAGTAGGGTTCTGTTATTTGACATAGACAGTTATATTGAAACTAATTGTTGAAGATGAACTTTAAGGAATTATACTAATAACAAATTTGGGAATCCCCAAAAGCACTTTCTGATACCTGTAATTGCCAATAGAACAACTCCCCCGGTAAGCTCATGCTAATTTTAGCGAGTAACGTAAATAGTAGTGCTTACAGAAGTGAGTTCTTACTAGATATTTGCATTTTCATGCACTTGGGTTTAACCACACAATATAGAAATTCAGTCTTTCCTAATTATCATTTAATGTGTCGATGACTTAAATATTTGAAATGGCAACACACGGGTTTAATGCTGATCTACATTAATACAAGTATAAAATTGCTTCATCACATAGATATTGTTACATAATACAGGGCAATTACAACAATATTATGTAAAAAGGTCTTTTAGGTACATTTCTCCTATACTTTATAGAGACCTACATATGTATCAGTTGTGCTAGATGACTGCTTCCCAGAAAATAAATGCCAAACAGAAAACGGCTGCTACCATTTCTCCATTGTTTAATCCCATAGAAAATCCTGCTTTTTAACGACCTATTGAACATCACAAGTTGTTAACAGAGGTTCAAATAATTTCTTGAAGTAAGAAGTGTATATTGTTATGTGTGTCAATAGGAATAAAGCAATCGCAAAATAATATTGGATTAAGTAATTATATTGAAGATATCATTAAATGTGAAATGTAACCGGAGAGTTTCAATGATGTTGAACTTGCGGGTTATAAACTGATCTTTGTGAAAAAGGGGTGTTCTTATTCTTTGGATGCACATGTATAGTAATAGAAAACATTTATGTCGTTATTTAAAGATATTCCGGCGCCGACGAATGGTATTTTTTCTCTTTCACAAACAGGAGCAGACGAATTAGTATTTTTTCTTCAGTTACAAAAAATACTTACAATACACCACTACCACCATTGAAAAGTTTGACCTTTTTATTTTACTTCAAGATAAAAATATTAAAAATCATTAAAAAAAATCCTTGGCACTATGTCCTATATATATATATATATATATATTTTTTTTAATTAGACTAATATATCCTTGATTAAATAATAATTATTGTTTTCGTGATGAGTAAAATGTATGTTCTGTCGGCGGTGGAGCATCTTTGTTATTCTAATATATGGTATTATTTATTTTCAACTATGGTCTCTGTTACCATTAGATACTTTACCATCACACCATTACAAGTCATTGATATAGTGCAGATGTATATTCATTACATTGTTCTTTAAACTAAGCCACATGGCTTTCTGACGTAGTGATGACTTATGCTGCTTTAGTGTTGCTTTACAGCTGTCAGCATGACAAAGAACTATTTGGCGAAAAATGGGAGCAAAATGACACTGTAACATCAAACACCATGTACGGTTTCCGGTTTGTAGGACAGTCGAAATCAATCACGATCACGTGCAGAGTGCGTGTGTGTCCAGCTGGGTACAACGGACATGAATGTGATTTGGTATGTACTACTAGGCCTGATTTATAAAGTTATGTGTTTCAAAATTATTTAACCATAGCCATGAAAACAATTATCCTTTGATTATATACAAGATGCCGCATTCTGAAGGATTACATTCCTATTCATAAGGCTCACTAAAAGAAAAGTGCACAGATGATGTCAGGTTAATTTTAAAATACAAACTATGAAACTCTTGTATCGTGATTTACACTCAGTATCTCGTTAACACAATAGGAAATAGTACGAACACATGACGTCATGATATGATTTTAACGTTCCGTATTTATTGTGATTCGCAAAATAGAACAAAATCAAATATGATATAAAGATTTCAGTTTATTCGTCGACATTTTCATTCATTAAATGATGACAAGGAATGTTAAATTAATGCTTAAATCTGACAATTCAAAATATACTTTTGAGATTAAAAAAAACATGAAGGTTTTTTTCAAAATGCGTTTCTGAGACATCTCCTTGCGTGTCTATGGAAGGGCAGACGCCATTTTGTTTAAACTCTGCTTGGAAACAACACCGGGTACCGACCCCATATATAAATTTCAAATTGAAAAAAAAAATTAATCTCAAATGTATACTTTTCAACTTGCATTGTCAGCTTTAAGTATGTCTTCTGAATTTTCCGAAACTTTTAATTTTCTAAATACAACCTTTTTGATCATTTTATATGCATAGACTTGCATATCAAAGAGGAAGAGGACCAATCGTCTGTCAGATGACGTTACCATGGAGCAGGCCTCAACATCGCTGGCTATTACTGATCCTCTACAAACTAGTGGCGCTGGGCGTAAGTAAATAAATAAAAGATTTGTTTCACTGTTTGGTTGCGACGAAGATAACATTTTATTGCTGTTTGAGAAATATTACAAATTGGATTTTTCGAAATTACATTGAATTAAGCCTCTTTCACCAATCTAGGATTTCCGTCATTGCCAAGACATGAGAAGACTTATCGGAACAATATATATATTTACAGTGTTGTTGCATTGTACATGTGGCGCTTAAGGATCTTGTTAATCTGACATTCTCTATGAAAATGTTCTTAAAAACCGTTCAGATATGATGGTTCACTACTGGAGAGAGGTTCATTGGTTTAAGTTAGACCTCATTTACAATTTAATTGATTTTAAAGCAGTTCTTTTTAATACTTTGAAACTAGCCAAAATAAAGTATTAGTTTATTGTGAATACATACCTGTTTGTTCCAGGTCTAGGATTCGGATTAGGTAATACCATCACCTTTGTTGCTGCAGCTGTTCTTGTGTTGGTGAACGCAATATTCACACGTGAATGATCAGCGGACTGATACAATACTAAATCCATGTTGCTGTGTCACAGATTATCATACGTATGAACATAGCAATTATAATCATTCTATAACGACTACGTTATACACATGTTTTCAATACTTTTATTACAAATAAAATTATATCTAATGATAGTTTCACTCCTTCACATTAATATTCTCACCTGAATAAAATTATACCAAACGTTGTTTGCTGATTTTATTTACTTTCAAAATTTGATTAATATAATTTGCCGTTATTCAAGTGGTAGTATTTCGGTTGTTATTCACTGAAAAAAATGTTGAAATATAGGTTGGTTAGGTTATGCGGGAGAGTATGCGTTGTCTATGCGCTATTGTTTTGTTTTGAAAGCATGATGAGTCATTCAGAATTTGAGGCAATAATTGTTGATTATTCGTAATTTCAATTTCCATCGTGACTTTCAAAGGATATTAATAATATAAAATCACACGTACGACTGAATAAACAAAATTTGTAGGTATTTTTTTATTAACAAACATGTCATAAAAGCAACAATTGGAGAGTTTAAATTGACTAAAATACATAAACTAGTTAATTACAACATGTTGTACGTTTACTTTCAATAATATACTTGTGGTCAATCTTGTGGATCTTGATATTAACTGAAAGTACGAAAAAGTTGTTGATGTGGATGATATGATTTCAGGCAATGGGTGTTACCCGGTCTCCCTGATAGTAGGCCTCTGCTATGAAGCAATGGAGTTCTAATTAATTACCCGGAAAACACAACACGAATATATCGCAATCTCCCAAACTATCGTTATAGCATATCACAAGAAAGAGCAGCGGTGACCGTACCTATTAATTAGATTAATAAACCCAAAATGGCATCACCCCTTGATGAACAATGTGTCTCCATTAGTAGCTCGTTCTCGCGTAAACGAACCAATTGACTGCTATATACAAATTAATGAACATTCTTTCTATTGGATCACAAATAAATTGTGTATATTATAATGGGTGATATCGTTCATATCGGTAGCGCTGTCACATTGGCTTCTCCCTCCCCCATGAAACAGTGTGCCATGTGACAGTATGATAATGTGTTTGTAGCATGGCGCATTGTCGCATTGTCGCACTGTCGCTTGGCGCATTGTCGCACTGTCGCCCTTCGCGTGGTGTGGTTACCAATGCAACAATACAACATGGCCGATACCAATACCATAATATAAAGCGTATTCACAAGTCACGTTAAACGTTCACAGAAATATTTTTTTTGTTTATAAACTCTTTTGTATACGAAGACAAACGAACTATAGATATTGATTCATAAGCAGGCAGGTATTGTACATACATGTATTCACAGAAACCATGATCGAACTCAAAATTATTTAACAGAGTAAATTATCTACATGTATTATGTATTTGAATGTATGGATAAATTCAAAATAGGACTAGGGTAATCTACAAACAACACCAGCTGATATAATGTTTATATTGATAACACCTGTATATACATAAATGTAGGACAGTTATGAAAACAATACAATGTTATCTAAGATATATCTATCACAATGTGTCTATTAATAGTAACATTGTCTATTGTTGTGGGCAAAACCAAATTTACGTTTAAACAATACCATACATAGATACAGTGATATAATATAAGTAACTTACTTAAGTGACATAACAACAGACAGAATTCGTCATTACAGGCACAGGTAACGTATTAATAGGGGAACTAATTACATATTAATTAATTCGTCAGTTGTAGTATGTGAAACTTTTCCTAATGAAAGGCGGTGCTTAGTGAAAACCCTAAAGCCATATGAGATTTGAAGGTTAAGTGAAAATATTTAGTACCTAAGTCTAGCGAGTGATACTATGGACTAGAATGTAAGGCTATATCATATTATACAGTTGTTGACTGTGATTGAGGGCCGAAGGCCGAATGCAACGGTTTGTTTGAGGGTCCAGCAAATCACCTGTTGCTCGAAAACACAGTCGATAACCGTTTTGTTATACCCATTGACTCAAAACAATACATGGACGGACGTCACGAAATGTAGGTGTGACGTCACTCCGGTTCAACAGCACATTTTAACAGTCGATTTTAACACTTCATTTACTGGCATTTTTTTCAATAGAGTTTTATAGAAACGATTGTATATGGGTATAACAAACAATTCTATTGTTAATGTATTCGCGCAAAATAGCATCGCACAAACTACACCTTATGACACTGTGCAACAAATCGTTAACTTCGAATAGTTTAGGTTACATCAGAAGATGCCTAATGAGGGCACATTATTACCATATTTGGAAATATACGCGGGATATACGCTGGAGGCTGTTCCAAAAAGAGCCGAGGTACCTTTTTCCCATGCCAATGTAGTTAAAGATACTCTGATTGTCTTGCTTTTGAAGCTAATTTTTAAACAACAACAAAAATAATTTAGTATATCGTTGAATATTTTATATTTTAGAGGATGGAATTATATGGGTTTTGATTTGTATTATAACCAGCTTGGGTATACCAGTGACTCTTAGATATTGTGACGAAAGCAAATTGGAATTCGTGAAAAAAATATCATCATTGGACAAGTAAGAGAAAACTATTCCAAAGAGTTTCCAAGCTTGCGATCCAGAGGTAGAGGAATAGTTGAACACCGTCTGACACTTTACCTGTTCTGGCTCTGTATCATATCCTGTGATAAATATCAAATTGATTCCAAATACAGTAAAAATTTATGGAGGGAAATTAAATAAGTGTGGTGTAGCGAGAATTCAGCTAACGAATAAAGGGTTATGTTCCTGATAGCACTACCAAAAACAGGATTCGATATGAACAAGCTAATGCATCTCCTGGCGTGTTATATGATCCTTTTGGTGGCGCATAAGGAATGTATGGCAAGGACATATCAGCAAGACATTAGCCTCGCTTATGGTGAGTTATATTTTCTGTTTACTTATACAACAGCCGTTGATTGTGGTGAGAAAGCGTTGGTCATCCACTAAAATGTGAATAACGTGTATCTTAATCACCTCAGCACTAAACGGTTTAGAGGATCAAGCTTTAAAACGCTTTACAGATTCTTTTGTCATGATATTGACAATGAATATGTTATGGATTTCATATTAATAATTTATGTATAGTTTGACAATAAATCAGCAAAACTACTTAAGCTAATGACGTATGGACGGAATGCCGCGATTTTTTATCATTGAAATGTTTTCTCGGTATTGAAACAGTGCAACATAAGGAAGTTGTATTACTTGGCTTCTTTATATGCAGATATAGTTTAATTTCGATTGCTTGAATGCTGATTGCAGTATTCCCATTGATTTTTTTTTATATTCATAGCTGAATAAGAACTAATAGAAATGTTTCGAAAACTTGAAACAGAACAGGAACACTGTCATTTTATAATGTATTGTAGATAAGGTAAAGATTCCAAAGCATTCTTAAAGGTTTATTGTCATTGTTTCATGTGTGAATATACACTAAACTCTTACAATGTCCAAACAGTGTGTTTGTTCCTCGCTGTAAAACTTACCACAATAATATCTGTTATTATTCAAGTATGCCGCTCCAGAGGCGATATAGACCTAGATTTTTCTCGCGAGGCTAAAAGTAGCATCCGTTATGGCTTAGCTGTATGTGGACAAGTGTCTAATGTCATCATCTTTACTGGCGAATTCCAGCATGGCACTGTGAGCAGTAGTTGTGGCAAGGTGAGATCACCAAATCGTAAACAAAATGTTTCCAACCCTAAATTATTTCTATCCGTATAGAACATTAGTTCCATTATCATTATGATTTATACTGAAATATTCTTAACAAGAAAAATGTTTTACAATTGTTTTTACTACATTAACATGACAACAAAAATATGAAAGTTGTATGAAATCATAAGACAATGAGAAATTATATTAAGGTGTTATATTCCGAACGTCAATATTAAAACAGTGTTTAAAATAGCAACACTTGAAAGAAATAACCCTACATTTAGTGGCGAAGTGAAAATGTCAAAGCGGTATTTTTTTCAGAGTAATGTTTTCAAGTTAGAAATACATACTAGCTGATGTATATGATGCTTACTTTCTAGATAAGTGTCTTAAATATTTTGTCATTTAAGGAACAAAATGAAATTTCGGAAGTAATCTACCACTAAAGAATAGTTGCTGAAGCGATTTTATTTGACAAAAAGAAAGAAAACGACACTAAAAGTAAATAAACCTATATAGTATTTGGTTTATTTTAGCACAAGACCATAGATATATACCTATTTGATCATGTACCATCATCCGAAAAAGAGTCGGTGCCAATCCGGACATACGTAATACAGTGTAATACAACAGATCAACAGCAGAGGTCAACTTCATTGGAACACAGTCTTCAGCTGGCCAGGTAGGTAGTAAGCATAAACTATCTTTGTTGTTCAAATTGTGGTATAAATAGATGCGAGAGCTATGCAGACATTTTTTTCATAAATCGCGTTCCTATCCACGAAGACTTCACTTTGACTTATTTAGTTTATATAGCGGAAATAATACGTAAATATAAATTAAAAACAATAAACGAAAAAACAGTCGTCGGAGACAGCAATTTTAAAATAATAGTATTCGTAACTTGAATTTCATTATAAATAGGTTAGACTTAATTATCTTTTCGTTTTTATTTTGAATTTGTTTGTTTTCTTTTTTATTAATACAAAACTACTTTGTTATTTCTTATCATTATATGGTATTTTACCCTACCTTATTCAGCATACAGTTTGATGATGATGGAATAGGAGATAAATATATCTGTCATTCAATCTGAAACCATAGAAATATCTCGTCCATATAAATGATATCATTTATGCTTGTAGTTTTCGCGACAATTGGATATGTGACAATGAATTTGACAAAAAAAAACGATTTTCCCAATGCAAAAATGTGGTTTTGATAACAATAAAACTAGAAATTTCGATACAATAAAAGCAATGAAAGTCTTGTTCGATAATCACTTCGAATGTCAAAAAACGGATTTAATATATTAGTGTAACATACGAATTGATATAGGTCATAGGTCAATTAATATAGGTCACATATGTACACGTGCAATTTCAGGTCAAGTCTTAATGCCACAACATACAACACCGACCTCACGATGAAATTAGTGAATGTGTCTGGACCCATTACATTTGGTGATTTATACAGGCTAAGAATCAGTGCACTAGGTAAGACTGTTTTTGTGTGTAGTGATAAATGATTGCACTCTTATATACATCTTCGATATCTCATATGCTTTGGTTTCCTTTATAAATACATAAGTATTAATCTATAATATTTAACAATTTATATGACGTCATTTATAGGGTTTTTAGAAGATGAATTATCGAATCTGCTATCATTGAAGAGAATAACTTAAAATGAAGAGTGTTCTCTAACAGCGTATTTTTTCTTTAAAGAAAACCATACTATCTTTCCCGAAAGCTGCTTTGCATCTGGTGACCATGGATTTAAAACTGATGTGGTAACTTTAATGGAACAGGGGTTAGTCAACATCAATACTCTTAAAGATGCTCCACCGCCGACAGAGCGTAAATGATATGCATCATTTGAACAATAATTGGCGATTAATCGTGTATATATATGCCTAATTAGCACAAAAATGACATAAAATAATTTAGTTCGCCTTTGGTGCATGCGCAATCATTACTTCATTCCATATAGGATATAGTGCCACGGAATTTTTTCGGGATGCAATTAATTATTTCTCATATTTTTAACTTGATTAACAGAAGTAAAATAAGAAGCTCAAACTTTTCAATGGTGGTAATGGCGTAAAGTAAGGATTTTTTGTAACCGAAGAAAAATACTAAATCGTCTGTTCCTATTTTTGATAGTGAAAAAATACCATTTCTAAGCGATGGAGCATCTTTAATGTAATATGATATGATATACATGTATATTTCATTTCTCATTTTCATCAAACATTAACATTTTGGTAATTTAACGTATAATGTAAGGCACCCAAACTGGCCTTCAATTCTTTTAAAGCAAAATGACAATGTTTAATATTGTACTATGATGAATCACGAGATAGTTTACTATTATTTTACTGTTAACACTTAAATAACCATCAAGTCCTAAACATTTAAAAGAAAATTAAAATTTATTATTTAATAAATTTGATTCTCATAAAGCTATTCGTGATCGCTGCATCGTCAACTGTTTTGTTATAATTGGGAAATTTTGCATTTGTTTTACTGTATTTTTTTGCTCAGACTATCGATATATAAATATAATGAGGTTAAAATCCAGATATTTATTTTTACTTTTTAATTATTATTATTATTTTTGAAGTGTAATTTGTTAATTTATGATCAATCTTATCATACAAATGATATCAAGTCTTTCAAATAACAAAAGAAGTTTAAAATATTCATTTCGTGGTTAAATGTTGCCTCATTTCAGGTGTTCAAAAGACGTTACGATATTAACAGGGTTCCATACATGCACAGACAAATCAACCGTAGAGGCGTCCTTACAGGGCTTCCATATGCTGCATTCCAAAACAGTCTTCATTCAATGTGTTGTCAAGTTTTGTAAATCTACTCTATGTCAGGTATGAAATTATCCGTATCATAATTCCTTTTTGTAGTGTTCAACTGTATACTTATTTTGTTTGAATTTTCCGGTATTTATACTGGATTTTTTTATAACGATTTTTACTGCAATTTTCCTATCTTTATTACAATTTCTAATTAGTCATCATTATTTAGATAAACAATACAAAAATTATAACACTAGATATAAAGTTCCCGCACATGTTAGATTTACACCAGTATGAAATTTGCGTTTCGAACTCAAACGCCTGGTATATACTGCTAAATCTCTCTCATATGGAATAGTTTATAAATACCTATTCGACCCAATAAGCGCCCCTCTCCCTTTCGAGGCCTCAATTTCAATTGCCCGGTAAAAAATATAGACAAAAATATATAGGTTTGCGATAACCTTGTCTTATTAACCACCTTATCTTTTTAATTCAATTTTTAAACGTCCTGGGCGATAATTTGGTGGAATACGGTATATATAAATATATAACTATGTTGCAGAATTATCTAAAGTACAACTCTCTATAGCAAAAAAGGAAAACAACAAATATCTCATAAATCACAATTCGTGAAATTAACTGCTCATTTACATTTTAATGTTTGCAATACCAAGAAAATATGACTTCGGAAGTAGATCCCTGTTGCACAAATCAAAAGAAATATAAGCTAGGGGGAATTATGTGGTTGTTGTCTACCACTATACATAGAAAGATTCGATTTAATACGGGCATATTGATAATTGAAGATCCGCCTAATTGTCCTCTTTTAGGCGGAAATGAAAATAATAGGTCTTTATTCTCTCTAAATAATAATAATTATTAATAAAAGGTAAAATCTCTTTTATATAATGTCTTTCTAATTTTGTTTTTCTTTGTTCATATTTAATATATAGAACATTATATCATTTTATTTTTCAGGTGAAACCAAAGGAATTTAAGACATCGGACTGTAATAATTATGGCTATGTCAAAAACATCACTAGTGTGGCTGATGGATTGTCACAAACTGTGGTTACATACTTTACCGTAGAAACTCCAAATCATTCCAGTTCATCTGAAGGTAAATTTAAAACATGTGACGATAAAAATGCTTATCGAGATAAAATTTAATACAATGTATCATTTTTTTCGTGTGCTATTGAATTTTGCATAATTTGCAGGCGATCACAAATTGTAGCGGTTTTAAATTTTTCGCGATAGGAGTGTAAGAGTATATATTTTTCAATTCAACCATTTCTCATTTTTTTGCAGATCGAATTTACATAATATATACCTAAATTACGAATTGTAATCGTAATGAAAAATATTCTAATAATCTTGAAATATCTTAAACAATGCTCATAATTCTGATAAAAACAAATTATTGATATTAACAAAATATTATTCATTACGAATTTCATTTTAGCTTTATTTATACCTAATTGTTCTAGAGACTTCGGCTCTATGTAATATTTATTTTTTTGAAAAATAATGGTATAATATCTTGTTGAGAACACTTGTCACTTCCGTATTGTGTAAAAAATAGACCTATTGTTTTTAATGTTTAATTCAAGGTTTCAGTATTTAATCGGTGTTACCATAACTTGATATTTTAGTCGATATTTAATGAGGCTATGTTTTTTTTATTTGCAGGAACAATACCAACTACAGCATTAATCACGTTTCTATTAACACTTTCAATGTATATATCATCCCTAAAAATGTTAATATAAGTTTCAGAGAACAAATACAATATAAATGTTTCTTTTCGGAAATCATCGACTGAATAAACGAAATATCTGTCAATAGATACTTATAGTATACAGAATACAGAGATGTTTGATGTCGTGTTGCAAAGAACCCTACATCATTGAGCCGCCACTTCATAATGTTTGTAGTGTTTTAATGTATTAACAATATATATTATAGATATGCTCTGGTTTTCCACTATATATATTGTAGATCTTCATATTAAAGATTGTTTATGACTATTGTTTAGGAAACGACATATGTAATATATAAATTAAGGACCTTTGTTTCGGTCCATAGGGTGTTATATCGTCTGCGTAGGACAAATAATGACCGAGGGCGTAATATATTGCTGAGAAATGATAAGCTCCTTTTCACATTCCTAAATCATTCATGATTTTGTATGTACCTATATACTGTTGATTAAAATGCTGTTTACGTTGATATAAATAAATGTCGAACGAGATATTTTGTTCTGTTTGCTTTTTTCATAAATTTAATGTATTTTTGTGATATTTTTTTAACATTCGTTTTACTTAACAGTATAAGACATGTACAAACCTTCGATTTGATAATTCATGTTGCATTGTCCTTGATTTTGTAAAAGGAGTGGCTTTATACTTTATTCTAAGTTTGTCTCAAAGGCAAATATATTCTGATCTGGTCAACTCTTTCGGACCGTACTATTGTGGAAGTACAAGGGCCTTTAAACTTTATCTTGTTCCTATACAGTGGCGATAAACAGGTCAAAGCCAGGACAAATATGATAAGATGTGCAAGAGTTTATCAAAATAGGGCGTAAACAGGGTGTTCTATACTTGGCGGTTACCTAAAAGAATATCAGTATGTCTTGTCTGCAGATTACTTCAAATTCGAGAACAATAGTTTTGTTACATCGGTGTAGTGGTCGCCTTGTAAAAATGAAAAAGAGCACTCTTGTTGGTTCTGTTGATCTTCACAAAGACAAGGAGCATACCAACACTAAGCCGTTCAGTGCCATTCCTGGACCAGTTGGCTTTCCTGGTTTAGGGTCCCTCATGCAATACATAGGTAAATATATAGGTATTTAAAATCAAACGATTTTTTTTCAAACAGATGCAAATGATAATGGAATACAAGAATTTAGATAGCATCATGGAGATTGCTATTACAGAGGCATGTAGTTGATTAAGGTTTTACAATGACTGACGGCAGAAAATATATAAAAAAATACTTTCAATGGCCAATGTCGGAACTGATGAAAATACAAATATTTACTAATTTTTACATTTTCATTCCCCGTTTTTGTACACTTTTTCCTTATTAAGGTTATTATATTGAAGTGATAAGAGAAATCAAGGTATGGATCACTTTGCTTGAATTGCATGCCATTCGGATATTACCTTTGGAGTTTTACATAGTATAAAGACCATGCATTACACAGGTCCTTTTAGAAAGTATGACATATCATGCTACCAGGGAGCGTTGGAATCCAGATGGAAGACGTATGGGCCAATCGTGAAAGAAACTATCGGAGCAAGAACCGCGGTGCGATTGTATGATCCAGACGATATTCAGACTGTTTATCAATATGAAGGGATATGGCCAAAAATTATACCGATTCTCGAGACTTCTAAGAAGTACCGTGAATGTCGTGAAATGTCACCGGGCCTAGGAAACGTGTAAGTTCATGGCAATAATGACCGAATTATCTATGTGATTCTGCGCAGTTCTGTTGTTAAGATAAAAATAATCATTCTAATGGGTAAATTCATAAGCCTACATATTCATATCCGTTAGTGTGAACTAAAGTGACAAATCGTCTTTGTAAATACAAAACTTTTTCAATATCAACAGAAGTTCGCATGCAGTCATATTTTAATCATACACTAGCATAAACGAAATGTTCATGGTGACCTATTGTTATTGATATTAGTAATGATGGCGATGCTACTGCATTGTATAAAAGCGAGTTACAGGTATTCGCAAACCTTTAGCTGCTTGTAAAAGACAAACATTATGGGCTTTTGAAATTACCTTTTTTAATTTTCAAACAATTTATTCCAGAGGGAGAAAATATATAATTAAAACAATTTAAATTATTTTCTTTTACAAATTGTGCGTCCCCAGGCACATTGAAGCAATACACAACTATGTAAAATCCTTATTGAACTTTCAATTGCTATGATGATTTTAGTTCATCTAACTTTTCTTTTATGTGTCTCATTGTGCACCAGGAATGGTGCGGAGTGGAACAGGATGCGGAAAGCTGTACAGTCATTAATGCTTCGGCCTAAGGAGGTGGCTGAATATCTTCCGTTCGTGAATGAAGTAGCCGATGATGTCTTGGCAGAAATAGAACAAAGGAAAGACTCTGAGGGAAACGTACATGACTTCAGTAGTCTAATGGTGCGCTGGAACATGGAAAGTGAGTAGAGAAAAAAATTATGCTTAATTGCGTATTACAGAATAAGGTTCTAGTATTACACGTGTGGCACACGTTTTGCGTATGTTATCGTCCCATGGTGTGCATGCAACATTTTATTGCGCCAATTTAATGGGATAGTAATAGGATAAAGAAAAGCCCATTGTCGAAAAGGATCTTTATGTATACATTATTTTTTTGTAAAATGTAAAATAAAATATTTTTCACGAAATCACAAACAAAGAATTGTTTTTGTTGTATCATTTTTTTTTCTTAAAAAAAATGGAAACACAATTAACGGACGTTAAATTGTTTTAATACAATATCTATTTTTTTAACATAGGGCATTGATTTCATTCAGGTTGTTTGTTGAATCCAGTGCAATACTTTTTTAATAGCTGCCGGCCTTATCTGCTTTGGAAAGAGACTAGGTTCATTAAAAGAAGGAATGGATTCACACACTCAACGAATGATACAAGCCAACAATGACATATTTGAGCTTACAACGAAGATGACGTTTTTACATCCCTGGCAATCAAGATCATACGCAGCACTATCCAAACGGCATTTTGAAGCAGAAGACTATTTCTACGGGTCTATTTTCATACCTAAATAATATCTTAATGCATTCTATATCACCTCTACATGTAGTCCGTTAAACCTGCCTATATGTTATCCCTTTTTAGTTTGCCTAGTGTATATTGTTAACCAAATTTCTTTCACGTGTGATTTACTTTCGTGAATTTTGTGATCAAAAAAACAAATCCAAACATTTATCTTCGCAAATTAACAGTTACATCTTAATACACTGTGCATTGAAAATTCCATTCGATTTTTAAATGCGCAATTGTTAATATTTGGGAACTTTTATTTTGAAATGGAAATTGCGAAATTTAATAGACGCGAGAGAAAGTTAGTTTAATACATATACGATATATAGGAAGGTTTAGCAGACTAATTAAAATGATGTTAGTCGTAAGTTATGTATTGAATATTCTTGTATCCTACGAAATTTTATACAATTCCTTGTTTCACCATCTTAATTTTTACAACGACGTGATGTATATAGTAATACACAAAAACATGTGGGTGTGAGGTATTAACCATATTATATTTGAAATAAATGAAACTGTCCTCAATATACCGTATAGCCGTTTGTTTTCGTAAGTATGGCATTTTTGCGAAAAATTGTGATGATCGCAAAAGGTTGACCCTCGAAATATTAAAAATCATCTATACTGTTAATGCCATATCGCGAAAATTTAAAACCGCTTAAATATGATTTTCTCGTTTTGCGATAAAATTGCGAAAATTTGTCTCGCGAAAATAACAGGCTTTACGGTATTGGTGGACACTATTTTGAATGCCTCATAGACTTACAAACAGAATAGGTAATATCAATCTACAATGTATATATAAATGATTATAAAAGAACGCGGAAATAAAACATCAGTTAATGGCATAAATGTTCATTGGTTCGAACTCGACTTTTATAGCGTTTTAATCGAATGATTAATTGCCATTTAAGCGGTTGAACCTAGTATTCATATACTATCGAGAATTCCATCTCGTATATTGTGGTGACACTTCACCTGATTTCAACTTTTTATCATTTACTTTGCCATAGAACAGAAATGGACAGGATTTGGTCAACACCACAATTTCTCATATGAATAACCTGGCAGAAAATGGTGAATTAAATGGAGATCAAGAGAAGCACTTTATTTCACACCTACTGTCCAACACTGAGCTCGGCTATAAGGATTTAAGTATCATTGTGATGAACGTGTTCGCTGATGGACTTAATGCTGTTAGTTCTTCTACCTTCCTTCTATATATTCTGCAAAACACTGTTTGTGAAGCAAAAAGTAATTTCCAGACTAATATATAGGCTAATATTGTTTTTCAAAATTTCAATTAGATATTGATTAGCGTTTGCTTGTGGGTGGTGTTGATTATTCGTAGAGAAATAGGTTGTAAAAGAAAGCATAATCTTGTGTATAACAGCTCTTGGCTACTACCTGAATAAATAAGGAATTTCGTCGCATAAAATACAAAATGAAAAAAACAAACATCTAAACTGCGGACGCTCTAATGTCACAAAAGCCGGGTTATTTTCGAAGAAATATAATCTTTTACTGATATAACGTATGTTATACTGAAGTAATATGACGTTCGTGTTCAACACGTTTAATAGCAGTCCTGATAAAATACATGTTTTAAAAGCTACAGTAATATCGAATAATTTAAACTGATGTTTGTCTATAATCATATTTCGATTCTTAATAATTATTCATATTCATTAAGCATTTCATTACTGTGAAATACAATAATACATGTTCACATGATTACTCTTATACTTTTGTAGACTGTTCCAGCATTCGTCCTTGCGCTTTATTGCCTTGCAAAGAACCCGCAGATACAAGAACAGGCATTCCAGGAGGTGCAGCAAAATACTTCGGATGACATCACTGATCTTTGTGTGAAAAATATACCTTATATAAAGGCGTGCTTTAAAGAATCTTACAGGTACCAAATGATGTTCCATTTTCTACTTCGGAAATGCAAATGCATATACTTTTATACTCTTTTACTCGAGTTTAAACCAAATTGAAACGCCAGCTTTCTTTCCTTTTTTTAGTGGATATTGCGAATACAATTAGGGTACGAGAAAAGAAGTCTTTCAAATGAAAATTTAGTCTAACATGAATATGGTTCAGTTTACTGAAAATAATTATTATATGAATGTGATTTTTGTTTTAATCTTTATTTAACAATAGGTTTTATCCATTGATCCTGGACACGAAAAGACTACTGGAAAAAGATGTTGTTATTAGGGGATACCACATACCTGCTGGGGTAGGTATCCCATTTTATTGTCTATAACAAACACGAATTGAAGACATGGCCTCCAATCTCCCTTATTTAGTTTGAGGAAATTTAGGTTGAAAATCAGAACAGCTGTGCAAAATATTGCATGTAACTATATACAACTTAAATACTTAATGGTTGAAAAGGTCAGTTATTCTTTCCGTGCCAAAGTTGGTGTGACGCAATGTTTACTATTTACCTTGCAAAATAATATAAAAGTGGGGGCCGCGGTGGGAGTATGGTTAAAAGATGTCCCGACATATTACAACAAGCCCTCCACTTCTGGGATGCGGGTTCGAATCCCATGTGGGTAAGTTGCCAGGTATTGACCGCTAGTCGGTGATTTTTCTCCGGGTACTCCGGCTTTCCTTCAACCAACAAATCTGGCACGTCCTTACTTGACTCTAGCTGTGCATAGGACGTTAAACTAATAAAACCAAAACCAAAGAAGATAACAAAAAAATGTGTATGGTTTATTATATGTACATTTGTTCGATTATTGTATTATCATATTTATTATTCATTACATTAATTCAAAATAACTACTTAATGTGACAATTTGATGTTTGTTGAAGCAAAAAATAATAAACGTCAAGGACGTATATGTCCTTGAAAAATATGTCTTCTATATTGTTTTAATCGATGGGATGCAAAATAAAATTATTTTCTATAAGCAAACTTTGAAATTACGTGTTTGTGTCTGTGATTAATACGCTGTTTTAAATCTGTTTTAAAAAAGGGTTTCCTTTAACATTTTCTTTAGTGTCCTACATAACATTCTTATTCTTGTATCTATATTGACAAGACGGTGATAGAACTATGTCCTTTCGTGCAACAAATGTCTCCTGACTACTTTGACCATCCCTATGACTACCAGCCTGAGCGGTGGATACGAGAAAGTAGTTACTACAAAAACCATCATCCTTACATTATCATTCCCTTCAGTCACGGTCCAAGGATGTGTATAGGTATGTTTCAGGTGGATATTTAGGTAGTATAGTAATGCTAACCGTGACGAGGGATTTTTATTTTTACCTCGGAAGGTGTATTCATATTCTAAAATTCATTACTTTTCTCTGATACGTCGACATTATTATTACAATTTGAATTAATTTTCCTATGTGGGTATTTCGCCATTTTGAAAATTTCCCAGTACACTGTAAATTACGTGATACTTTTTATGTTGTTAACATCCATAACATTTTATATTTAGCATTGTTTCTGAAAACGACATTCAAATATTGAGAATACAACCACTTTGTTGAAATCAATATAGTTTAAAGTCAATTTGCATGGCATTGTATCTGTCTACTTGGCATTCATTTACTTTCAGGCAGACGCATAGCTGAACAAGACATGTACGTGATGATGGCGAAATTGTTGAAAAAGTATAGAGTCAGCACTCCAACAAAAGATTTGGGCTTAAAATATCAAATCATTCAGATACTCGACCGGCCTGTGACATTCCAATTTCAGGAACGCACATAGTATTTTGTTTGAAACTGTTTTCGGTTATAATTAATATGATTCATGCATATGTAAAATATTTCATAGAAAAAAAAAAAGAAAAAAATAAGAACTTCAGTATAGTGTATTATATTGTGTTGGATTTAGCATGTAATCAGTTGAATCGCAAAAAACATGGGATTTTTGATAAGTACATTGTATCTCATTCTGTTAGACTAATAGATTTAAAAAGACATTGAGCATGAAAATGCAACATTTAGTTATCACAAAAAAAAGTTGGTTTAATATACATGTATGTACTCAATCTTCAAATTCATCGAGATTTTCATCCTGGTCAAGAAGAATAAATAAAATTTGCAACATAAATAAACCATATTTGACCTAATAAGGGCTCATTACACAGGTAATTGACCATGTGGGCACCATTTTTAAAGTTTTATTTTTACAACTTTTTTGAAATGATGTTGTCATAAAGAGGTGCTCTTATTTGGGGCATTTTTAATTAAAACACAGTACTTTCTCATAAATGTGAATGAAATTAACATAAATATCACCTATGTAAAATCAACATAAATATTTGATAAACAATGTCAGGAGGGATATACCGTATTCGCCATAATTAGCGCCCCTCCCCCTATAAGTGCCCCTCCTGTTTTCTGGAGAAGAGTTGAAGCTGTATAAACGCCCCCATCCCATGGATTTAACAATGTTTTACAACATGCGATGCCTCTTACATCAACATTTTATGCATGATATTTTTTTGTCTACAACTTACATTTTGAGCGCCCCTTTGTTACAATTTTAAGCACACTGGGCGCTAATTACTGCAAATATGGTAATACAAATTCAAATTTGAGCTAGGGTGGCAATATACTTATGCTTTCATCCTACATGCTCAACCTTTTATCCCTGCAATTTCATATTGAACTGTTCCAACCTCTGAACTTGAAGAATTCCAATTTGACTTCAGGGGTAGATTCCTAATGAACCAGTTAAAAATGCTGACCTCATGACCTTGAACCAACAGAAGATGACCGCCACATTTTTTATTTTCCCGTAGGATCTGGACCTTCTGGCCGGTGACTTTTTAGATAGCCTCGTCTACAATGACAGAACTCATCAAAATATTTATAGAATAAATTTTATCATACCAAAAATCTAAACACACAGCATTTTCACACTGTATGGTTATACTGATATTTACATTTTAAATCCATAATTACCAAAAATATCAAATAGACAGTGAGAAAAAAAATAATTAAAGATGCTCCACCACCTACAGAGCATAAAAGATATTCATCAATTGAACAATAATTGGTGTTTAATCGTGTATATATTTAACTTAATAACACACAAAAAATAAGAAAAATATTATTTTTTGCTTTTGGTGTATAGCCATGTGCAATTGTTACTTCATTCCATGTAGGACATAGTGCAATGAAATTGTTCCGGGACACAATTAAATATTATGTTTTCAATATTTTTATCTACAAATAAAATTGAAAGCTCAATTTTTGAAATGATGGTTATGGTTTAAAGTAAGTAACATTTGTAACTGAAGAAAATTACTAATTTGTCTGCTCCTGTTTTTGATAGAGAAAGAATATCATTTGTCAGCGAGGAGCATCTGTAAACTTAACAAATTTACTTGCAGGGGACATTGAGCTTAGATGATCTATTTGAAAAGTGTTACCATATAGCCAGTTATTAATAGTTTGAAGGATATGAACATTTATTTCGTAACTAAATTAAATGTTGGTTAAAAACTAACAGTGTATACATGTAAATGTATTTTTAAAGCCAGATTGCAAAATTCTGATATTAAAAATTAAAGTTAAAATTTGATTTTCTCTCTTTAAGTGAATTTGATTTCCTCTCTTTATGTGTAAATTGAGAAAAATTTTGCCATCCCATACAACCATCAGCCAGAACATATACTTACAGTAATGTATTAGTCTGTTGAAGTTCTTCTATCTTGCTTTCAGTTTTCTCCATCCATTCCCGATACTTCTCACCCCATGACCTGTTTATCTGTAAGAAGATAATACATGTCAAAGATAGATATGTATATGATTGCTAAAGAACAAGTACAAATAGATATTTTATGAAACGGCATTGGACTGGGTTTGGACATCAAAGAACAGGAAACTCAATCTGCAGAGTATCCGGCTATATAATGTTCGGAGGTCCTTGGTTCATACTCCAGTCTGGCCTTCATATTTTTTCCATTTGTGTTACAATTATCAAAAACAATCTAAAGCTTGTGCACAGGCTAGACAAAGCTAAAGAATGGAATCTAGTGACACATTCTGGTAAATAATTGATAAGTACCAAACAAGATCCTAATCTACCTTAATCTACTATTAAAGATCAGCCTTAATTTACCCAAATCTTACTATAAGTCTATCACATTCTACCTAACCTACCTCAACTTACCGAAGCAACATCCAGTAGATATTATTTACAACGAATACACGTACCCGGCCTACATGTACTATACCTTTCAGTCGGGTACTATACATGTACTATACCTTTCAATCACGCAAAATTTTCTATACTTTCTTGCAGGTTTCCAATTATTTTAAGCGTTTACATGAATGTATACATTATTTTTGTCCAAAAGAAACACAACGACCATTCTTAATGCCTACTTTACCACTCATAAGATTTCAAATTCATAATTTGTAAACTTGCCGTATAATTTTCCTTCGAAAAGGCCATCATATTTGTGTGTGAAAAAAATAATGTCTCGCTGTCAATTTGATATTTTATACCGTTCAAAGTAAAAGAGAATGCATACAGACGTTTTAATAATGGTTTGCACAAACATTTCTATGCTCTATAAGCAGTATTAGGCACCAATTGAAGCTCTAAAGAAGACACCATTATCTGTCTAAAAGTCTTTTGAGCTACAATATTTGCAGCTAGGTATTATCAAGTACGATTTGGTAATTTGATTTGTAAATCAAATTAAGTGACAATCTGTGCACCTTTAGTTTTTCGTTTCCCATAATCACAACTATCTTCTGTTCAAGAAGTAAATTATGTACGTAAACACAATAGAGTAAAGGGAGATAACTCAACATCCTTTTTCATCTGAAGTTATATTTCACGTGACGATCATGCTCAATGTATTTTCACAGATTACGATTATGTGTACAACACAATGTAACATTATACCCTGAATCAGTTATATTATATATACAAACTGGAGAATACATTCAATATTGTCTGTAGATTATTAAAGACCACTACATTTCCGAAACAATTACTGAATGTTTATTATCAACAATTATCAATATTAATTATAACATGAACACATTTATATCATTAACGTCTGACGTAGATACAACATCAGGAAACCCTGATCATGTCTATGGAGTAAATCTATGTTTTAATAGTGATTAAAGTTCACTTCACTGCTTTGCTGCGTGGCTTAGGGATAGTCAACTTTTACGCGGAAAGTAATGACACAGGAAAATATAAGATAAACATTGCTATAGGAATCTAGGAATCAAGTTTTGATAATCATACATATTGTTTTTGAATTATTAAGAAAGTGATGACACTTGTAGTACATATAAACTGTAAGCTAATCAAAATTATCAAACTTATTTTATACGGGGGTTATGTACATTTTGAAAATTAAAAGATTTCCATATCTTAAAGGCCCACTACCTTTCCGAAGCAAAATATAAAGTTTTCTTATAAAACATTAATAACATCAGAAAAATATATACCAATGGAATAAGATGAGGTTACAACACCAAAAATATGCAAGTTTCCTGCGTAATACATGAAAGCAGTGGAGAGTCATTTCGCTGTTTTGACGTATGACGCAGTGATAGTCAACTACTGCCCTGTATTTAGGACGACGGGGGAAACATAAGACGACCAGCATTATGAAAATCAACATTTTATTTATTTCAATAAAATTGTTGAGAAGGTGATGATAAATGTAGTATTAACGGTAAGTTAATAACTTTTTTAACTCTACAAAACTATCGATCTCGTTTTACATTCCCATTTTAAAAATTAAAAGCCGTTTTGAAAAGGTAATGGGCCTTTAATTACTTTAAAAATATAAATAATCTGTGATTACCTCAATTTTAAGTTTCTCCTCGTTTTCACACCATTTAGCTTCCTTGATGCTGAGCTCTGTAACAAGGGAGGTAACCCTATCCTTCAGATCGGTGTTTTCAATCATTAAGGCAGCATTGTCCGCCTCTAAACTGGAGACTTGTCCTCGTAATGCATCAAGCTCGATTTCATGGTTGCAGGAACTCTCCTAAAAGAAATAAAATGTAATTTTATTTAAATATTCAGTGAATGAATTGGTTGGTTTGAAAATGTTTCCGTTCTTACTTATAAACTAGACATCTCTGGACATTAAACACTTTTATTATTGACTTAAAGGTGACTATTGCCTACAATTTTAACAATTGCAATACTGTTGCTATCAGGGAAAACACAATTGAAATATTTTGATTATTACAGACTACAATTGTATTTCAATTAAAAGTATTGCACAAAACATCAATCAAATTACTATTAATGAAATAAAAATACTAAAAAATATATAACACTATTACACATGTATTAGATCTTTGTTTCCCCCCCCCCCCTCCAATCCATCCTTGATACTCCAGTAGTTCTGAAGTTCTGATCACTTACGATCTCTACACCCCTGGACTATCTCATAGTAAAACTGGAGGCAATAGAACAGAACATGTAATTTAGCCCTTGATACACATAAACAGGGCCGTATATTGTTACACTGTGGTTGACTATGTGGCTTTGAAGTAGGCGTCACTCTCTCTCTCTCTCTGTAGTCTTCAAAAGAATTTTTGCTGGCCTGTGATTTGTTCACAATTTTTGCCTCTGAGCTTCCTTTAGTTCTACTATGAGATAGTCCAGGGGTGTAGAGATCGCAAGTGATCGGAACCCGTGGATTATCAAGGATGTCCCCAATCTTGTTCTATACATAAATTTTTTTTTAAGTGCATAAAATTTTTTTTAAGTGCTCCAGGTACTAATTGAACCAAATAATTAATTAATGCCTACGAAGTGAATCTAGTTGGTGAACAACACCTACCTCCTTCTTTAACAGCTCGATCTCGGCAGCAAATTTTTTTCGGAGTTCTTCCATGTCCTCTTGATGTTTATCCCCCCTATTCTGCGGTGCTGCCTTCACTGTGGTTTCTCTGTCAAAGTCAAAATATGAAACATAACCCGACAAAAACGCCCTTTGTCTAATCTAGATCCCTTAGTATTCTAGCTGGCATGATGTTTTTATTTTCAATTTATCTTTATTTATCAAAGCCTGGTTAGATTTACATCTTAGACTCTTCCCTTTGATAATTATATGAAAACTGATAAAAAATTCTTTATTTCCATTTGAAGTTGTTTCTGGAATATATTGATTTTTTTAATTATGATTTTATTTTTTTTATTTTTTTTTTTATTTTTTATTTTTTTTTTTATTTTTTAGTGGTTTTTTTTTTTGCATTGTCTACTCCTACCACATACTGCTTGACTAGATAAATTAACTGGTATGAGTACAATGAAGAGCTGTGTCTGTTTCAGATTCACTATATGTAGCAAGACTTCAGATCACTGTTAGTGTAGCCTATAGCTTGTATACAAACCACTATTTCACTAAGAGAGTATACATATATGTTTGTTTGTTTGTTTGATTTATTAACGTCCTATCAACAGCTATGGTCATGTAAGGACGGCCTTCCATGTATGCGGTGTGCTGCGTGTATGTAGTGCGAGGTCAGTGTTTTGGGAGACTGCGGTATATTCATGTTGTGTCTCCTATAGTGGAACTGTTGCCCTTTTTATAGTGCTATTTCACTGAAGCATGCCGCCGAAGACACCAAGCAACACACCCCACGGGTCACATTATACTGACAACGGGCGAACCAGTCGTCCCACTCCCTGTATGCTGAGCGCTAAGCAGGAGCAGAAACTACCACTTTTATAGACTTTGGTGTGTCTCGGCCAGGGAACAGAACCCAGAGCCTTCCTCACAGGGGCAAACGCTCAACTCAAGGCCAAAAGTGAGGCGGTGCCAAGGGAGGCATTAGGGAAGATAAAGTCAGTTAGGAAGAAAAGAAAAGATAAGATCCTAAATTTAGACGCCTTTTACGATCATGCAATAGGGACAGCAGGTACGATTCTAACGCCCTACCTTAATTTCCAGTGAAAAAAGTAGTGGCTATAATCCCAAAAATATGTTAGTTGTTGGTCTTGCAAAATTAAACCAAATATTTGTAGATTAATAAAAACATTTACATCTCGATAACTGTGCATACCTTTTTTATTACTACGCACAACTGGTACAAATATTACCTTTTACTAAAAGGTGTTCCCACTTCAAGAACTTCTCTCTCCCTTTTCAGAACAGTTGTGTTTTTAGCTTTTCTTAACTCGTCCAGTCGCTTTCTCAGGCTTGTAACCTCATCTTCAAGCTTGTAAGACAAAAAGTTAATGCCAAATTTAAAGTAATTTTATAAGACAAATAAAATGATAATGTCAAATAATAATTAAGAATTCTCTGTTATTTTACTTAGCAAAATATTTACACTGTAGAGTCGATGATGCATGAGTTCAAACACTATTTTCACTAGTTTATGTACCAGTACCCATTTTACAACAAACAATATGTTTTTAATCTTGAAGATAATTTTGAATTTTGGGGATTATTTACCTCTTTTACTCGCTGTTTAAGGATTACTTCATTGTGTTTACTGTTATTGGTAAGGGCCAACTTCTTACTAGTAGCCATCTTGATCTCTCAACCTGAAAATAAAAATATCAATTTACAAGTGTAGTCAACAACTTAGTACAAATTTTAAATAGTATTTCGCGAATAATATTCATATTTAGAACTTGTACATACAATTTGTTATTATGCATGGGTTTAATCTGAGCAGTGATTGAGCAAGATACTGGATAATTTCAGAGGCTTATACTTTTTTAACTAGGAAAAGACAAACATTTTTGCTTCTTTTTTTAATTTTCTCTAGGGGAAATAGGGGTTTTTATTCAGCCCAACCTAAAAATACTGGTACAATGTAAACGGTTACTGACAAGGTCTCAGACAGCAGACTTGGGGCATCTTGACAGATAAGTGCCTGTATATTGTATACGTCCTATATGCCAGCATACATTTGAAAATGTCACAAGAGGAAACAAGATTCATTTCAAACTATCAGAGTTGCTTCCCTTCATTTCAGCTGCACTCTGTCATCAGTACTACTTGAGTGAAGTGAATAAAGAAGGGAGCATATTGTAACTTATTTTAGATGTGGAGGTGTATGATCCAGTCTATAGGTATCAGATACAGTGTACTTATAATTAAGTATGATGTCATCAATGGTGATCACTAATGCAGGTGTAGAAATAATATTATAGATTTAATTCAATTAATTTTCAAATTAGGAATTATCCCTGAGTAACATATGTAGGTGTATAATGTAGATTTATACATCTTTACTGATATTTTATCTACTGAAGTTGAATCAGGAAAGTGAACCAGCTGATATCAAATATACAATCAGCTAAATAGATACCATCAGCTAGCAATACACATTGTTTACTCCAAAAGATTATGAAGTGTTCATTAAATTATCTCTCCTATTAAATGTACCTGCATTTAAATGTAACATCTATGCATAATACCTTTTCATTCCTTTGTTTGTGGTAGGCTTACCTACAGCCACCCTCGATACTCCAGGGGTTACTATCACTGATGTTATATCATTGAAGGCTACAGAACACACAGGTAATGTGGTCCTTTGATGTACTGTACTTCAAAAGTATCAAATAACAATACATTGTGGCTGACTACATACATGTGTGGCTTCAAAGTTGGGTTCGCACTCTATGTAATCATCAAAAGTCTTTGCAGGCCTGTGATTGGTCAGTTGTTTTCTCCTAAACTGTCTCTAGTTTTACTATAACTATATTATATGTACATGTAGTCCAGGGGTGGATATGACATCAGTGATAGTAACCCCCAGAGTTACAAGAATGGCCTAAAGCTGGCCAACATCTTTAAAATTTATTGATATATCTTTATATCATTTTATGCAATCTGATCACACTCCATAAGTGTCATCTTAGTTCAATAGTATGCCAATGCATGCACATGTAATTAACTTCCGACTAGCAGGGTATATGCCACTGGAACCAGAGATGACTTGTCATTTGAGTCCCTGTCGTCCAACGGGGCCTTGTTCCTAATGATGAGATACATACAATATCTATTTACAAATTTTTCATATATTACAAATGACCTATCTTGTATATATCTTATCGTTAGGAATGAGGCCCTGTGGTCGGCCTGTGTCTCTAGTATGAGTGTGACCGTCAAACCACATGGTCTAGTTCCTAGTGATAGCTAGCTAGTATTTACCATGCAGGGTTACACATATCTTATCACAAGATATGTGTAACCCTGCATGGTGAATACTAGCTAGCTGCAATATATATATACCGCTAAGCTAGAAAGAACTTCTCTTTAGCTTGATCGGTTGAGCGTCAGATTAGTAACCCAGAGGTCCCAGGTTTGAATCCTGGCTGATCGAGGCAGTGTTTATGATATATAATGTTTATATATATATATATATCAAATCATGCGCCCTTTTACATATGTTTAAGATATGTGTAGATCTTGTCTGTTTACATACAAATGTAATGTAAACAAACACGACATATAACTCATCATTCATCCTTCATACTCCATTTATTACTAAAATAACTGTCATTATATCACTGAAGTTAGCCTGAGATACTCTGACCCTGACACCTGAATTAGACATTATGACAGATAGATGTCTGGTGTAGGGCCAGAGCGCAGTGCTACATTTGTATATCAAATGGTGGAACTTACCGACACCGTTTAAATTGGTATCGGGCCATGTCATCTCCTAATTTAGACTGACCTCCGAGAAGTCACACTTACCTTGGTCTTTTCAACAAATGAATAATTCATTTACCCAAATATAGCAATCCGTCGAGATTAGAGGCAATTTACAAACTATGAGAAAATCGCGACGACAAGGAGGAAGATTTAAAGTTGAAACTACTGTATTGACATAATATAAAGTGCATGCGTGCAGATACAAAATGTAAAATGAATTGCTGTGGGTAGATAAATTATTCATTTGTTAAAAAGACCAATTTTAAGTTAAGTGACGCTTCTCGGTGGTAATGTTTTGTAAGCAGTCTCAATCGGAGATGACCGGGCCCGATACCAAATAAACCGTGTCGGCGAGTTCCACCATTTGATGTAGCATATTGCGCTCTGGCCCTACACTACTCCTACACGATTATGAGGTCTTATTCCACCTGACTCCATTGGGTGGATATGTCACACGGCGCAATGTTAAAAAGTATCTTGTCGTGTTAACCTCTAACATTGCTGGAGTAGCCCTACACCATTCATCTATCATAATGTCTAAGTCCAGGTGTCAGGGCCAGAGTATCTCGGGCTACACTGAAGGCAGCTCAGCTGTGACCGCAAATAGGGATCTTTTGATGAATAATGTACATCAAAGGACTAAATTACCTGTTCTTTTCTATTGTGCCCAGTTTTACTATTAGATAACCCAGGGTTGGACATAACGGCAGTTATAGTTACCCCTGGAGTATCGAGGGTGTTCATCACGACATTAATAAGGAACGTCTACCAGACCACAGGTGTCTGCTTCTGGTTTGATAAAAATATAATAACCTACCCCTGCTTTTGTAGAGGTAGGATATTTTATTTTTCCAAAACCAGATGCAGACGCCTGTCACTGCCTGTGACCACAGGGCCTCGTTACTAATGATGATATATATAAGATAGGTCACGTCTATTTACATACATTATGTATGTAAATAGACGTGACCTATCTTATATATATCATTATTACTAACGAGGCCCTGTGCTGTGACCATAACCTGACTGGTAAAACTGAACAAGCGGCATCCACAAATCTCTTCTGCAGTTAGCTATATGCAGGATATAAAAAACAATGCAAATAATCTATATATATATGTAAAATAAATGTTAGTTAGCGCCTCATTTACCCGTCCCGTCGGCCGTTACGTATTCAACAGATTCCAGTTTGTTTAGACGGCCATGTTGATGACCTTTGACCCAAATGGGACGAGGTCAGAGGTTAATAAACAAAAAAAATGTAGTACATCGAAATAAATTATCATGTTATGTAAAAATATAATTACATCTTTCGACAATACTTTTATCTCATCATCGCGCTTTTTGGGTAAGGACTTTGTGTTTTAAACGTTTCTTTCTCAAAAAACCTATTTAACAGAAAGGAAATCTTACGGCGTTTACAGCGCCCCCTACCGATTCCGGCCATTTTGGATCTTCGGCGGTAGGTTTGTTGTTAGGTAGATAATCGGCCAACATCGCAAACATGAATCGCTTTATAGCTATGTGTATGGCTTAATTATGTTCTTTTAATGCTTTAAAAGATAATATGTCAAATATTTAGTTTTGTTAGTCTATATTTACACGGAATTTTCTCACGTCATTTTCAACTTTCTCCTATGTTTTGATCGCACTGGTTTTGTATTTCATCCATGGGGGTTGTTCTTTTTGTTTAAATATTCGTATTTCTGTCTGTTTGGCCAATACCTTTTGTATGCCGCTTCAGTATATACTACTCTTCCATAATATTCAGTTTGGTGGATATATTGAGGCATGTGTGTTAGTTTCCTAAATTCAAAGTTATAACGTTTCAAACGTTGATAAACAAGGGGAGGTAATGTTGATTACTACCAAAAGCTAGATGGAATTTGATGAATAATCATCTCTCTCTGCTATTAAAGCAATATAAACATCAAATGCATCTATTTAATGAATTCATATTCGACTATTTGTTAATGCTCATGCCTGCAATCGAAAAGACTGTCACATAAAATATTTGTTTACATCTTTGTTTCAGATTCTGCAGAATTTCTTCAAAATCCACACATGAAATTGAATTTGCATATTACGGATATTTTCCTTTGTGAAACGCGTCAAATTTATTGAGTATTGCGGTTTCTTCATTTATTTTTGTATTGAATGACATTCTTGTGACATGGCTACTGCCAAAGTTGACCAAAACTCCAGTAATCATCATTCTGTTCCAATGGATGGTATGAAGTCTGGCAACAGTGATGGTAATAGGTAAGAATGTTTTATGGTTCAAATAATGAACCAATGATGACATCTGATGAATAAAGTTTAAACAATGAATAAAATCTCTTTACACTGAAAAACGATATTTTGCGCACAACAAATATTAATACTAAATACTTGACAGTATAAACTTTCAACAGGTAAGGATTCAAACTACCTTGGAAAGTCCACACAGTCATGGAAATGCGTGAATGAGGAATTTCATGGACCTGTTAACTGTGTATTGGTCCATGCAGGCCCATTAGGCGTTTGAAACTGTTTCCACTCTGAATAGAAAGACTTGAGAAACTTAAGTGAATTGTCGGGCAAAGAAAACCAGTCTAAATGCGTTCATTGGCATTCCAAAAGTTCTCACATATTAATACGACGGTCAAGTTATCCTAAGTTTCCCAGTTCTGACCAATAAAGTAAAGAAAAGTTGAAAGCGAGGCTGCGTGGAAATGTAACCACGGACATAGTGAGCCGGGAGGACGTTTTAGAATTTCCATACTTTAAATTAATTTCTTCGTACGCAGACAGATTTTGACGAGAGATTTTGTTTTTCCATTTCATAAGAAATTATACTGGATACATTAACACCATTTTTATCGACTTTAGCCATCCTTGCCCAACTGTTCACTTTAATTGACTAAAAATTATGGTTTAATTTGTTGCTGTATCATTTATTTAGAAGGTAGCAAGTTATCTTTTGTCAATAAGACAATAATATGAGTTCAGAACAAAAGATACGACTAGATAAGATTTAAGAACATTTTATCTACAAGTCATCTCAAAAATTCTCCATTAGGCAATTGCAATACAGTAAAAAAAATATCTCATAAAGTTAGACTTGTATTTCCATGATAATGAGGTGAAAACGGTATAAAGCTAGTATATTAATGATCCGAAATAAAAGGCCAAAATAAATTCAAAGTAAAATCAAATCATTTCTATGGAATATATATTCAGCCACTATAGGGCCTTCTTCAGTCCGAAATAACACTTAACACAACGTGTTCGTCTACATGATTGTTTATATCTATAGTGCGCAGGTACGAAATATCTCTGCCCGTTTGATGTATACGGCGGGTTATTTTGACCCTACATGCTATATGCACTAAATCGGTCTAAAAGTTTGACAATCAACTAAAAGGGTATGTTATTGTTTTGAGACAACTCGTACCCCACACTATTCTGTAAACAAAGTGTCTATCATAACAAATCTAATAAAATAAAACACAGATTCCTATTATCATTAGGTTTGATAAAAAGGATCGGAGAAAAAGAAAAAAATCCCACTAGGGGCCACGTCCACGTGATCCTTGATAAAGGCCAGTCAAATTGCTGCCTGCAAAATCTTGACACTGACGAAGTCATCTCGCCCCAACAGCACAAAATAGCTTACATGTACTGTATATGTATACTGGGACGAAATGTCATTAACACTTGATGCAGCAAGGTGCAGAACCTACATGTGGTCGTGAGTACATGGGTATAAAGGTCACCTGAACATGACATGACAACCCCCCCCCCCCCCCCCCCCCCCATGGGACGCTGCGCTGTCAGATCCTCTAATCAACGGAGTGGTCATAAGGATCTGTATCTGTATTTTAATTAGATTGCCTATCAAATATTGCTGTTCACAGCCGTAGTTCCCTAGTGACCACCAATCTCTCTACGGCAGGTTGCTCCCATTCTGACTTAGAATTGAGGAGCTTGTCAGCAACTGATCTGTGTATAGCGACCGCTTCTGAAACTTGTCGTTAGAGTGGCTTGGAGAAGGTCTTGAGGACTTCACACTTGAAGTTTCTAATGTCACCTTCGTCTCTGGGTGTTCTTCGAGCAATTGCTTAGCCAGAGCATTAGAGAGATTACCGCTCTCAACTTGGTGCCTGTGTTCCTGGAACCGGGTATTTCCATGACTGTCGGCTTTTCGGGGGGTTTGATTCCCAAGCTGTCAATTTAAAGAAGTTAAAATGTAAGATTATAAGTAAATCAAAGGACAGTGTATAATTTACCAGCATGTTTTATTGCTCAATTTCATGGCTTTAAAATTGCACTTTTCAGTGATCAGGGCTGGAAGAGCAAGTTGAATCTTCCACCAAAAGATACCCGTTTAAAGACTACAGTAAGTATGTTTGTATGAAAAGAAAATAATGACAATGTTGAATCCGTATGTCACTGTCTCCAAATTGAGTACACTATCGGGTTAATAGGGTTCTGCATTGTCCATTGTCTGCATGGAGTTGGTTACTAATTATAAACCCAAAGCTGGGGGATTAGTCTGCCACTCTGGCAAGGCACCAGTTTTAGTTGGTTATGGGTTCAGAAGAAATCGTAAGTTTATATTTAAAGAAGAAAAAAAATCCCCACTTCTAAATATTTAGCTACTACAGGTAGATTGAAATTGGGGTTGGGGGGGGGGGGGGGACAGTAGTTCTAGCTGTTGTTAATTAATTTTCTCGGCTAATTTTTGGACTGGAACTTAATTTTAATGTATTTTGTTATATTTGTAGGATGTTACAAACACTAAAGGAAATGAATTTGAGGACTTCTGTCTTAAAAGAGAACTTCTTATGGGAATCTTTGAAAAAGGTTGGGAACAACCATCACCCATTCAAGAGGCTAGCATACCCATTGCCCTTACTGGGCGTGATATTTTAGCTCGAGCTAAGAATGGTACTGGAAAGACTGGAGCATACACTATCCCCATTATTGAGAGATGCGACCCCAGTCGCAATGAGGTACAAGGTATGTCTCAAAATAATGTAATAATGAAATCTAATCAGAATAATGTAAATTAGTAATGAATTAGGCACAGACTTGGGGTGCATAAGTTCCATGATGTTTGACTAAAAATCCAACAAGTCTTTAAGTACAGAATTCTGTATATATTTATATATATATATATATATCTTTGAAAATCTCATTGAAGTTTTTATAAAATTTTCTGATCAATGGCTTTGTTTAGAAATCAGTGATATGCCTCATTTATGATGAATACACAATTTCAGTTCTGCTTCTGAAAGCATTGATGATACATTGTTCTGATGTAATGAGGAAACTTAAATTGCCATGATCATATTCAAACTTTGTATACATCATGGAAAATGTGATGGACATCTTCAGTATCTCTTTATCCTGAATTAAATAAAAGCTGCTTCACTCAAGGATATATGATATATGCTATCAAATAAAATAATTCCAGCATCAAGATTAACATTTCGGGTTAATAGGGTTCTGCATTGTCCATTGTCTGCATGGAGTTGATTACTAATTATAAACCCAAAGCTGGGGGTATTAGTCTGCCACTCGGGCAAGGCAACAGTTTTAGTTGGTATTATGGTCAGAAGAAATCGTAAGTTTATATTTAAAGAAGAAAAAAAATCCCCACTTCTAAATATTTAGCTACTACAGGTAGATTGAAATTGGGGGTGGGGGGGGGGGGGACAGTAGTTCTAGCTGTTGTTAATTAATTTTCTCGGCTAATTTTTGGACTGGAACTTAATTTTAATGTATTTTGTTATATTTGTAGGATGTTACAAACACTAAAGGAAATGAATTTGAGGACTTCTGTCTTAAAAGAGAACTTCTTATGGGAATCTTTGAAAAAGGTTGGGAACAACCATCACCCATTCAAGAGGCTAGCATACCCATTGCCCTTACTGGGCGTGATATTTTAGCTCGAGCTAAGAATGGTACTGGAAAGACTGGAGCATACACTATCCCCATTATTGAGAGATGCGACCCCAGTCGCAATGAGGTACAAGGTATGTCTCAAAATAATGTACTGCTAATGAAATCTAATCAGAATAATGTAAATTAGTAATGAATTAGGCACAGACTTGGGGTGCATAAGTTCCATGATGTTTGACTAAAAATCCAACAAGTCTTTAAGTACAGAATTCTGTATATATTTTTATATATATATATATATATCTTTGAAAATCTCATTGAAGTTTTTATAAAATTTTCTGATCAATGGCTTTGTTTAGAAATCAGTGATATGCCTCATTTATGATGAATACACAATTTCAGTTCTGCTTCTGAAAGCATTGATGATACATTGTTCTGATGTAATGAGGAAACCTAAATTGCCATGATCATATTCAAACTTTGTATACATCATGGAAAATGTGATGGACATCTTCAGTATCTCTTTATCCTGAATTAAATAAAAGCTGCTTCACTCAAGGATATATGATATATGAAGATCAAATAAAATAATTGAAGCATCAAGTTTAACATTTGAATACTCACTTTACACTGCAGTATGTTGCATTTAATGGGTTAATAAAGAGTGTTGTAGTTAAAGAAATCCTTCTTTGTAACAGCACTTGTGATAGTACCCACCCGAGAGCTAGCCCTACAGACAAGTCAGATATGCATTGAGATAAGTAAACATATTGGATGTAAAGTGATGGTTACAACTGGAGGAACCAACCTGAAGGACGACATTATGAGATTATACGACCCTGGTAAGTAACTACAGGTCACATATATTCATATAATTCATAATCAATGGAGTCATGTGTAAAGATCCTCCAGTGAAAACAAAACTTACAACAAAAGTAATATTTTTTGCAGTTCAGTAGTTTATAGCCTTTTGTCAATTGCAATGACTTTAAAAAGAAATCAATATTAGCTCAACCAAATCTGCAGTCATAATTAAAGTAATATCTTGATAGTGTTAAAACTATTATGAAATTATGAATGGCATCAATCAATAATTGTATATTTTAAGTAGATATTAGATAAAATTCATGCTTGTAGTTTCAGGCTTAGAGATATATTTTAAAATAACAGCAATTTTTTCTTTTCTTTTTAAAAGATGTTAAAAAGTAAAACTGACTTTATACGGGACTTGATACTGTTTGCGTAATATACAAGACAAAACAAACCTATTAGTGGTATTGATTGACGAAATGAAGTCAGTTTTATTTTCCTATTTTCAGTTCACATTATCATAGCCACACCAGGCAGAATTCTAGACTTGATGAACAAACGATTAGTGAAGATTAGCAAGTGTGGCATGCTGGTTCTGGACGAGGTTTGTACTACAAGTTCAGGAGTCTTTCAAACTCTTAAAGTAAACCAAGAAGCAGTTTTGTTAACACATGCGTTGATGATCATAATGTATGTTAAAAATATTTTGTTCATTATTTGAAAGTTAATTTTAAAAAATTAAATGAATGTTGATTCCAAAGAGTTAAAACTTTTATATAGAATCATAAATGTTTAGTGTGATCAACATTTTAGAATCATGATAAATCATGCTTTTCCTAGAGAAATTTTGCAAAATTTTGGTTTTCCATATGATCTTAAAGATTGTCATCATTACAGACATTGCGAAATTTGCCGGTCCAAGGGACATGTCCGGCAAAATTTGACTCGGACCGCCTATTTTAAAATCTGGTCCGGACCGATCGTCGGGCAATTATTGAGTACTGGAAATTGGTAGAAATGGTGTCTCTGAAGTATTATGCAGGTGCCAAACCTGGCAAATATGTAAACTGCATAAGATAAATTAGATAATCATGAAAACAGCTGCCCGGATACTTTTAGCAGGAAGTTATCTTTACTTCAAAACTTCACATTAATGTTCGGTCCGGCTTGCTCACAGTCCTTGCTGGTCCGAATGTCCGGCAATTTTTTCAACTTTCGCGATGTCTGTCTTTAGCTAGTCATTTTGTATTAGAGTTCGAGTAACTGCCTTTGACACACAGCTGCTGAATTCTAGTCCAGCCCACATAAGAATTATTTGAACAAAGTCTTCAGCTAAATTGAAATCAGTGGTTATATTTAGAAGAAAATCTGTTTTAGGCGGACAAACTGCTGTCTCAGGATTTTAAGGGGATGTTGGACAGTATTATTGGCCACCTGCCTAACAACAGACAAATACTCCTGTACTCGGCTACCTTCCCCCTCAGTGTGGAGCAGTTTATGGTAGGTATCAAGTATTACATGTATCTGAATTTAATTGCAATATTGAATGCGGTTATTGTTTTCAGATATTTAAGAACTTTGTAGCCCAATTTTTAACTCCTGTTGATGCAGACAAAAGTGAAGTGATCGGCTATTTGTCTAGATGATGTTAGAGAAATGATTGATGAGTTAGGTTGAAATTGAAACTTTATAATATTAATGCTAATGGTCTCTCTATTGATTTCATACATATAAATATATTGTTGAACAGTTAGGTGTACATGGTGGTGTACCAGATAGCTCCCATATACATGATGAACACACAATTTCAGTTCTGCTTCTGAAGTTCTTGATGATTCTAGTTCTGATGGTATGGGAACTAAGGTTTGACTCCACTTAAATACTTTACAACACTAAAGAACATAAGTGTTAAAAACACTGAATGAATTTGTGTATTGGTAAATTAATCTATGACATTTCAGTAGAGTATGATATTCTCTTTAGTTTCTTTGTACACTAGGTACTGTTATTAGCAATGCAAGCAGTCTCTTAAAAAACTGAAAGTTACATAATTAAAATGTTGAATCTTGCTCGTTGGTTAGAATTGTCTCTGGCTATTTGCTTAAGTAACCTCATATAATGAAGATAAGGGCCACTATGCAGCTCAAACAATATGTATATTTACTATTTAATATAATTATTGTAGTTTGTAAACTGAAAAACTGTCATAGGAATGGTACTATTTCACGATTTTTCATCATTAAAAAAAAATCTGTTGATCTGAAAATAGTATGATGAACACAACATATTCAGTTCTGCTTCTGAATGTATTGATGATTCTGTTTCTGACTGTTTTAAGATTTACTCCAAAAATAATTTGAAATACATACTACCTCTTCTGTATTTATTTATAAATAGTAACGGGTAGTAGATTAATTGAATATCGCTTATGCTTAAGAGTTTACTATACAATTCATTATCAGTGATTTTCTCAAAAACCAAGAGATCAGTTGTTTTGAAATTGTACATGCTCTTGTGCTGTGTTATACATGTTCAATAGGGGGTATCATTTCTGTAATCGTAAATGGATCCTGAATGTGGTGTCAGTAGGCACTTTCTTCACTTTTGATTGATAAAGTCTGAAATGAAATGTGCCCCACAGATATGATGAACACAGCCTTTTCAGTTCTGCTTCTGATGTCTTTGATGATTCTTGTTCTGAAGATGTTGGGGAATAACTTTATTTGTAAAAATATCACTGTAATGATATTTGTATACCTTAACTTTTTTATTGTGTTTTTTGGGTTTTTTTTTTGTACAATACAAAAGTTAGAATGGTGTAATTTCGTTTCTGCTAGTGGTGGTGATTGCTTCAACATTTTAAGTTTTTGTGTTGTCTCAAAATCACAGAACTGATCTTAACCTTCTTGGCCTTTCTATAAAGGTATGCTAAAACTTTTATTCATGTTTGATTTTGATAAATGATGTGCCATAACTGTAATCTTTCCAATATCATTATATATTATTTAACATCAAATGTATCTCACCATCTCCCTTTGTTTATGATGAACACACAATCAATCAGTTCTGCTTCTGAACAAAATGATGAATCTTGTTCTGATGATATTGGGAGATACTAGAGCATTATAACTTTTTTTCAATCTGCATATATTCACTTGACTTAAAAATCATTGTGATAGTTGTTAGGATCTGTTTAATTCTGCTCATTTAACTTTCTTGTTTTGAAATCCTGTTTAAGTAATTAAGGCATTAGTTTAGGGCTGGTTAACAATTCTCTATAACTTAACCATACCACAAGTTTACACGATAACTATAACTAGAGAATGCAGCATATTACTCGGTTGATTTGTAGTTAGTGTCTCTAGTCCTGTTCTGTTCCCCACAGATATGATGAACACAACCTTTTCAGTTCTGCTTCTGAAACCTATGATGATTCTTGTTCTGAGAATGTGGGATACTATACTAAACTAAGTGTTGTCAAATTGTATTCCAAGGTTTAATATATTTTTTAAAGTTGAGAAAATATCTTGTGGGTATGAAAGTGTTGAAACAAAATGTCTGCCACAAATAGCATCTTGCCATTGACAGCTGTCAGTCATATCCCATCATCAACTTGGGTGTGATTTCTATACATTATTGAACATCAAATGTATCTTGCAGGCTCCTATTTGTTTATGATGAACACACAATCAATCAGTTCTGCTTCTGAACAAAATGATGAATCTTGTTCTGATGATATTGGGAGATACTAGAGCATTATAACTTTTTTTCAATCTGCATATATTCACTTGACTTAAAAATCATTGTGATAGTTGTTAGGATCTGTTTAATTCTGCTCATTTAACTTTCTTGTTTTGAAATCCTGTTTAAGTAATTAAGGCATTAGTTTAGGGCTGGTTAACAATTCTCTGTAACTTAACCATACCACAAGTTTACACGACAACTATAACTAGAGAATGCAGCATATTACTCGGTTGATTTGTAGTTAGTCTCTCTAGTCCTGTTCTGTTCCCCACAGATATGATGAACACAACCTTTTCAGTTCTGCTTCTGAAAGCTATGATGATTCTTGTTCTGAGGATGTGGGATACTTTGCTAAATTATTCTAAAGTGTTGTCAAAATGTAATTCCATGTTTAATATACTTGTTTAAGTTAAGAAAATGTCTTGTGAGTATAAAAAATATCTGCCACAATATCTTGCCATTGACTGCTATCAGTCATACTATCCTCAACTGTACTAAAAACTCTGGCAATAAGTCTTACTCTAAGCTATTTCAATTTTCAGCTTATAACTATTGAACAGTTTTCAGGACTCTAGTCTTTTACATTCACAGAGGAAGCACCTTGACAGTCCATATGAAATCAACTTGATGGATGAGTTAACATTAAAGGGAGTGACACAGTATTATGCTTTTGTACAGGAGAAACAGAAGGTTCACTGTCTCAACACACTGTTCTCAAAGGTGAGTGGCACCATAAGCACCTATAAGGCCTTCCTTGGATTGTTATCTGGATTTCTACAATGAATTTACAGATCGCGAGGCGTTATGTAGCCATAACTCGTGCTCACACAGGCACGTGTTTCTATTCAGTGTCATAGCAAATGATTATGTTGTATCACATATAACACAAAATGCAAAGTCACATGCAGTTTGATTGACAGGTGGCGATCTGTCAATTTGAGAACACAACCCAAATAGACCAATATACTGTAAGCCAATTTATCTTTGTATATGATTAAATTGTGCAAGAAAAGATTGCAGATAAACTTTAAAATATGGGTAAAATAAAACTACAGAAGAGTAGATTGAAACATTTTTAGGTCACCTGAGACAATCAGGTGACCTATTCTAATTGCCTTTTGCCCCTCGCCGTGCGTCGTATGTCCGTAAAAAATTTACATTTTCGACTTCTTCTGCAAAACTGCTGAAGCAATTTCAATGAAATTTTGCACAAACCTTCTATTAAAGGCATAAGGCCAATCAAAATTGTGAATTATATGGTCCCCACCCCCCAGGGGGCTATGGGAGGGACCAAAAGGGGTAAAATTGAGTAAAATTTCAAAAATCTTCTTCTCTACTCGCAGATGTGGTAGGATCAAATACTTTTCATAGATAGAAAGGTCTTAAGGTCCTTTACAAAAATTGTGAATTATATGACCCTGGGGTCTCTAGTTTCCCCCTGGGGAAGAGGTCAAGTTAACTATAGTTTATATAGGGAAAACACATTTATGAGCATTTTTTGCTCAATTTTCATTGGAAACGAGTCAAACTTGGTTAGAATTATTAGCCTTAAATAGCATTTTAACATCATATCCATATTGGTCCAGGCCTACCCCCTGGGGGCAGAGGGGCTGGGCCAAAAAAGGTCAAATAGGCTAAAACTTCAAAAATATTCTTCTAAAATTCTGAAAATGGTAGAATCAAATACACTTTATAGATGAAAAGGTCTTAAAGTTTGTTTTATAAAAATTGTGAATTATATGACCTTGGGGTCTTGTGTTTCCCCTTGGGGAGGGGTCAAGTTTACTTTAGTTTATATAGGAAAAACATATTTGTGAACATTATTTGCCCAATTTTCAAGGAAATTAGTCGCATTTTATTAGAATTATTAGCCTAAGATATAGCATTTTAACATCCATATCCGTCCTCTATGACCCCATGGGGGACCAGAGGGGCAGGACCAACCAGGGTCAAAATGATTAAAATTTCAAAAAATACCTCTAAGTTCACAGGTTTGATGGAAGCAAATACTCTTCATAGTCTAAAAAGTCAAATTTATAAATCACTGACCAACTTCAAGGCCCAGCATATAGTGTTTATATTCCAACTCAGGTGACCGTTAAGGCCCATGGGCCTCTTGTATTTATTTATTTATTACAGTAATCATTCCTCATAATAATAATGGGGGCTAAGTATTCACACACCCAAAATGGTGTGTTTGAGAGTACGCTTATGAAAAAATGGTCATTTTTGACGTTCAGCAATTGAGGGCAGACTGAAGTGTTATCATATGTTGCTTATGCTTAGTGGCCATTAGTGAAATATCCCAAGAAGGTTTCCCACATACTTTACAGGGATATCCCACGATTGATAGGACCTGTAGGCATTCAAATGGAAGCCAAAAATTACAGATTTTGTTAAATGATTTTCTGTTTCAGTTGCAAATCAACCAGTCTATTATATTTTGTAACTCCACAAATCGTGTAGAACTCTTAGCCAAAAAGATCACAGAACTTGGTTACTCCTGTTTCTACATTCATGCCAAGATGAACCAGCAGCACAGAAACCGTGTATTCCACGACTTCAGACAAGGACTCTGTAGGAATCTGGTATGCTCAGGTAAATAAAATCTACATAATAATAAGCTTTTAAGTTACAATTCAAAGCCCAATTTAAGTTTTCTCATTTTAGAAAATTGGTAAAGATAATTTTTGATTTCACAAGGTATTTCTTGTATACCAGAATAGCAGTAGTCACTCTTCTTAGTTTCACCAGAAATAGTTTGTTTTAGTTATTTCCCCTTTGATGGAAACTAGATTATGTTGTCGTTAGGAAAAGTGATGGTCTGACACTGTCTGCCATAAATGATACTATTGATATTATTCATTTTCTTTTCTTTTCAGATTTGTTCACGAGAGGAATTGACATCCAGGCAGTGAACGTTGTTATAAACTTTGACTTCCCCAAGCATTCAGAAACATATCTCCACAGGATTGGGAGATCCGGTCGATACGGCCATCTTGGGGTCGCTATCAATCTCATCACATATGATGACAGGTAAAACAATAGCAACCCAGCCTCATTACATAACTTGTTGATTCTTTATCTATGTGTTTTAAATGTCAAAGTAAAATATGAATAGAAAATATATCAAACAACTTCAGTGACTTAAAGGTTAAGATGACAACAGGATGAAAAAAATACCATTTGTCTAAATCTCAACTTGAAATGGTTTAGAAAAATTGCAGAATTATGTCTCTTCATCTGTATTTGATAATAGTTAAATTTAATTGTAACACATTGTCATAAGTCAGTTTTAAGTTTGACTGTTTTTAGAAATTATAAACGTGCAACTCTGACAAAATTCTCATTTTTTTGAAAATAATGGTGATGTGAATTAAGATAGTTTTAACATTTATTAACATGGGCATATTTTGTTTACTTTTCTCTTTGTAAATATAATAGTATACCAAATGGATGAACATGACTAAACTATTGCATGTATTGGTGTTGTAGATTTTCACTACACAGAATCGAGAGTGAGCTGGGCACAGAGATCAAACCAATCCCTAAGAATATAGACAAGTCCTTGTATGTGGCAGAGTTTCACCAAGAAAGAGATGATGATGAAGACATCCCCAACAGCTCTAATGGGGCTAAAGGAGGACAGTGATCCACACTCCATACATTTATCTATCTCCAGGGCACCACCGGCTTTGAACTGTAGTACAGACAAGTGGGTGTTCCTGGCAGAGAAGGATAGATTTACTTTGATCCGAAACTGTCTCTGCAGTTCTGAATAGAAAGGACAAACCTGCAGTTAAAAGTTTTAAGCCAACTTTTCAACTGACAATTTGTTTAGAGACTTTTAGGTGAGGTGTTGTTGGAGACATCTCGCCACCCAGGATTCCATCCTTATCATGTGCTAAGTGAGGATGGTTACAGTCCTAAAACGTAGTGCTCATTTGACAAGAATTTCTAAATTATATTTGTGTCTACCTGAAAATTCCTACAATATTTCCAACATTGATGTTCCCTGTGTTTTGTCATGTGTCATCTTATGATTAAAGTAAATGATTTTACCAATGATAAACTCTAAAACTCGAATAGCTAGTCATCTGCATGAGATATGAGAGGATTTTATTGACTATGTGAATTTACACTTCAACTAATTCCCTGTAACACCAAACAAGGACATTGTAATACGGACTCATCAGACCAGTTAAAGTGGAGGTTTTATCTGATGTTGTCTGGTCTGGCAGAAATTTCTTTTAGAATTATTATAAAAATACAATGCCCTGTTTAATAACTTTTAAAACAGAAAGCAATGTTGAAGCATATCGTCAAATAGTAAAAGATGGGTAGCAGTTTGCCATTTTATTTTAACATTGAAACCATGACAAAACATCGGGAATACTTTATGTTGATGAAAGGAAATGTTATGTAATTAATGTTTTCTGATTTTGTACAGTTTTAGACGGGCAGAGCTAGCTGTCTGTGTTGACGTTGCTAAGCAGCCATCATCATATCAAGGTTTTGTTCAGACAGGCCATTTGTTAAGTGAAAATCGTTGTTGACAATTTGTTGCTGGACAAAAACTGTCTTCATAGACATTCATCTTGTACAATGTAACACCCCATCCACTACTGCCAACTCATATCGCCCACCATAGAAACCATGCGTGTCTGTGTCCAGGTATGAAAACCGTGAGAGAGAGATGAAATAGTGTGATGCATTGGTTTGAAGTTTGTTGGAGGTTAGGTATAATTCTATTGTTTAACCAAAAGATAAACCAATTCTTTGCAAAAAAGGCTGCTGGTTTGTTGCCTAAATATACACAGAAAGCATGGTTCTATAAATGTAATTCTAAATGACCAGATTTACATACACACTTGATAAAACCATGGTAAAAACTTGACTAGGTCTTGATTCACGACTTGTGCATTGTTATCGCATGACTTAGGTAATGCATAACAAATATTCATATTCAGGTATTCTACCTAATCAACCAAGATCGATTACAAAAGAGAGGTTTTGGAAAGTTAGCACATCTTGCACATAAGTTTACCTAGTTCTAGATGCCTTATATACACCAACCATCATTTAAATGAAAGTCCACATTACTTGGTGTTTTGCTCTGATCATGTTTTTGTGAATGGCACTGAAATGAATATCAAGACCGCTAGAAAAGGAAACTGAAAATTGTGAAGAATGAACAACAAGCATTTCTTATATTATTTCAGATATTACACCCAGTTGATTTGGTTTATTGCATTAAAAATGACAAAAATGAATGTTGGGAAATGAATAGATATTAGCTGGAGAAGGAGGTTACATTGATGATTTGTATAGGGAATCAAATGGAACACATTCAGTATTATTGGGTATGTTTTCATTCATGCTTTTTCATTAAAGTTGTGATATAGGGCCATATTAAGTATATTTATAGGAACATATTAGATATATCTTTAGAGTTATGAAACAAATACAAAAGGAAATAAGTACGATGGCAGCTATTTTCAATGCAGATCAAATAAGCTATGTTATCGTTCCAACAATTTCAAACCAGTAAGAGTACAATCAATAAAGTATGCTGTATGCCGAGATATGTGATGAGATATAATGGGGTCATGTGAGAATGTGTCATATATATCTGTACATAAGTCATCACAACATTGTTGCAAATTGTGTTATATTTATACACTGTCATCTGGGACATGCTTTCTGAACCTAATGGCCATTGATGTTATATAGATTGGATGTACCCACTGGAAAAAAAAACATTCAATCTGCCTGCAGTGTAGACAGGATTACATTTAACTGCTACCGCAAAGCTGATCGAGTTCTTCTTAAGATCCTGCCATCGACAGAATGACCAAAAGGATTGAATCATCAAAGGTGAAAATGATCTGAGAAAAAGAAGTAAAGGAATCCATGGTTGTTTGTAAAGTTTCAACGGGTACTGAAAGTGGATTGTGTGGGTCCTGGAGTTTGGACTGGATTAATGAAGTGGAACACCACAAAAGATTTGTGTTCTGTAGCAGTTAGTGTGGACTGTGGAGTGACCAACTCCTAGCTGTGAAAAGTCCAGATAGAGACTGGCATTATATAGGCAGCTTACATACCCAGGGATCCTGGACCTGCCCACAAATATACAGTCACAAGGATTATCTTGTCATTTGATCAGATGTCAAATAGGTGTTTATTAATGCGTAAATAACCATGATTTATCTTTGACATTGATGCCAAAACAAAACTACACATAAAATTTATATAATGCAAAAAAAATGTGGTCAGTTTCCCAAAGTGGGAGATTGTTCTGTGCTCAGACGTAAAGTGCAGGGATATATTTGAAACGGTTTGTGTGTGAGGTGTAAAACGAGCGTGAGAGTGTGATTGGTTAGTGTGTGTGTCAGAGGGGTGTTTTCTCTGTACTAGAGGAAGTGTTAGCTGAGAAGTGTGCATGGAGTTTGTTTGTGTGTTGATCCACAAATAATGTACTTGATTGGATCTGTAGTATTGGATTGGCTGGATTCAGTACCTTCAGTTGATTTTCGTAGGATACGTCTTTTTCACCCTTCTCAATTTCTTTATATTGATGGAAAGTGCCAATAATCATTTTTAAGTAAGAATTTTTTATGGTACTAAGATATTTATGTTCTGTAAATTATTATTTTGTTCAAAAGTAATGGTTTCCAAAACCTTAACACGTTTCTAATGTTAGCGTGTTTATAGTACACTGTATTTATGGAAGGAAGCAGAAAATTATCTAAAATAGCTGAAGTATTATTTTGATACGGAAATAGTCATAAAACAGTATTTAAAAAAGACTTCTTTTGTGTAATAAAAATGCATAAACTATCACAAGCAGTTAATATATTTATGCTGAATTTAATGAGTGTTAAGCATAAAAGATATAACAACAAAATTTGAGAAGAGGGTGATAGGCAACACAAGTTTTTTTTTTTTTTTTGACATGTTGATTTGAAGACTTTATTCACTTTGATTACTCCGAGAGAGATGTAGTAGATATAAATGATCAGTTGTGAAACACGATAAGTGAGCGAGACTGAAAGTAGTATAAAACAGAATTATTTTTAGGCTTTATATTAGAATACATTATCTCGGAAATCTGCTGCAGTGATGACTGAATTACCAACTAAAAGAAATATTTTATTATGTTAGAAATTGTCTGTTTAGAAATATTTGTTTTCACTTGTAACTTATAATTTGCAGAAATGTACTTTTGTTGTCTGAAGAATGACAAACCGTGCTTCAATGCCTTTTCCAATCCGCTTGATAATCTTTAAGTGTAGTCCATCTTTTATGTCACATGCTTCAGTTTGATGTATTGACTAAGGAACAGATGCTGTAGATGCTTCTTCTTAGTACTTCATATACAGATACTTAATATTATTTAAAGGTTGGTCAAATATAAGAATATCTTTGATGATTAATCTGATGATAAAATCAGACATTCAATAGCTTCCCAGAAATTAAAGCCAACCAACAAATATCCAGTGATGTAATAGAATTTTGAAGAAAAAAAAAGATGGATAAGTAGATGTATTTTACATCGGAAGGCGCATATTTTCAGACAATAAAAGATATATGAAGATAATTAATTATAAATAAACTCTTAAAATACAAACATCAATTGACATTACTGTTACGCTAGGCTAACTCATAACAATTTATTTCTAGGATTATTATTACTACTGCGTTTCTCCCCAAGACCGCTTGTAAGTTCAAGCTGTGCAAATGTATGTGTTCATTGTTGTAAACCGCTTCTTAAACGTGCGAGCAAAATTAGAAATAGGTAAAATTGACTGGTTCAAATCCTGAAAAGATGTGTGTTAGTAATCAACTAGTCAGGTGTGAAAGTTAACAGAGCTGTTTGTTTTGTTTAGCATTAATTAACAGACTTTGAAGTTTGTGTGGCCGTTATCAAATGACTGGCACTATGGACATTACAAAGTCTTGTTGATGAAACTTCAACCTTATTTATTGCTGTTGTACAACTACTGTGCAATTGTTTTGTTTCTATGGTGATATTTAACCCCTGCTTTGACAAATCAGGAAGAATATGACCCTTTAAAATGGGATCAAATAAATAGAATTGTTCAAATGATCTCGACCAAACCCAGTTATTACTTAGAATACTAAGGAATAAGGTTTAGAAACTCAAGACACTGGTGTATAGGCAAAAAGTTATTCTGTGATTTGTCATAGCATTAGGGACCAACTATTGTAAAATCTCCAGTATCTATAATGTGTATATTTATTTTGAAAAGGGTGAGTAAGAAATTTCTGTTTTGATTTACAACAATGCGTTATTTAGTTATGTACCTGTTTAATTGAAGGTTGGAGATTTTACAATTTTAAATAAGTGCACCCTCAGTAAAACTGAGAAGATGATTCTGATCCGACGACCAAACACCATTCTATTATAAGCTACAATGTAGGAATTGCTAAGGATTTGTACCGATGAGTTTACGGAGAATGTGCTGGTTATGTTTGTTCGTTCAGACAGAGCAATACATCCTACTCATAAGATCACTTTGAACATGTTTTGTGCTTAGACTTCTATGGTTTGAATAAGATAGCAGAAATGTTATTCAACAAAAAGTATAAAATGAGTTAACAAAATGTCTCTAGATAACAAGGGGTGTTTTTTTTTTGCTGAGAGTAAAGCATGTTAAGTCTTTAAACCAATTTGTTTTGAGAGAAGACTAGTATGGTGTTTGGTCTGCTTATAGGGACCTTCCCTACCTATAAGGTTACTTAAACCTTACCCACACAGGCGTCTTTTGTTAACTTTAGTAACTGTGGGTAGGGAAGGTCCACTTAACGATCTGTTATTATATTGAATTGGATGAAATCGGACTTGTAAACTGTTGAGATGTTAGGAAACCATTTTGTAATATTATTATGATAAAGAAGTTGTCATTAAAACAATAACTGTTTCATAAGTTTGGAGAGACCTTTAAGTGTAGGATAACATCAAGTTCCATGGGAAAGTACTGTATGTTTAGAATTATGTTTGCATGAGCAAAAACATGTTTTGAAGAAGGGATTTGAGCTTCAAAACAAGTTACTTTGTGCATTGTAATGGATAGCTTGACATGGATGAAGTCTTGCTTCCAGAGATACTCTGGTGTGGATCCATCTCCTCAGCAGAATGTTCTCAAGCTACTGTCTGCACGTACAGAAGATTTTCTCAAAAAAGAAAATATGAAGTTCCAAAATTTTTTATAGACAAATTTGTAAATTAGAAATAAATAAGGAAATAAATAAATAACATTTCTATCCCTGCACGTGTGGACAGTAGTTACAACATATTTCTAATTGAACCTATTGGTGACAATATGGTTCAATGTGAAATACTGCATGTTCCAATCTACACAACACCTCAGTCAGCATCCTGGTTTTAACCAAGTAGAAGCTATTGAGAAAGTGTAGTGAGGTTATATATTATTGGTGATGAAATGTTGTTAAACATTGAATTGCCTACCACTTGTACAGCGGATAGTCATTGTTTAGCAGCTGTGTTGAACTCAATGACTATCTACTGATATCATCCCTAGTGGTCCTGACAGCTAACACCATCAGCCTCCCTTGTTGTAAACTCCTGATACAGACGGTACTGGAATAAGTGCTCAGGGTTATACAATTTAACAGTAGTGAAGATTTATGAAAATGACTGTGTACAAAAGTTGATGATTTCTCAATTTTTGGGAATGAACTTGTAACACGTCTGGAATGTTATGACTGGATTGCTGTTAATCAAAGGAGACTGATGGGTTGCTTTGTTTTGTCAGAATAATTTGAAAGCTTTGATGGTAAGAGGATCTTGTTTATTTGAGGCAAACTTAATGGTCGTAAAAGGGCTAGTGTCCTGCACAGTATTTGTAATCGACAGCATACAAATATTCAAAACAAAAAATATGTTAAATTGTCAAAATATCAATTAAAGTCTCTGTAATCAGAAAATTTGATGAGACAGCCTGTGTTCTGCATCAAACAAACAATTTCCTCTTCCGGTTGAAATCTAAAGACAGAATTTTCTTAGATTGGATTGTAATTTCTGAAAGTTCTGTCTTTTTTTAAAAAACATAAAACACAGATGTCTTTTTGATGATATGTACCATGAGTTTATGTTAGGAATTCCATTGTTAGCTTTTTGTTCCGTTATTTTTTTTTGAGAAAATCGACCTTAAGAAGTTGAAACTATTATGTAATATTTTTAAGTAGTGTTCATGAATTTTTGTATACTTTTGTATTGGAACTAACAATTTTATGTTTGTCACAATTTTGAAGGTAGATAAATCATGATTTTGTAACAAAATATTCTTAACAGGTAAATAACATTCCTTAATTTTTGATACATAATAAATAAAAGAAATGTCAATTTTATACGTATGAACAAGAAATTCAAAAGAACATGTTTGCAGTTTCCTTTTTACATTGAAACGTGTACTCTACACAAGAAAGGTTGGTTACAACCAGTTCAGTGTGGCTTGTTCCAGTGTCTGCATTGTTAGTGCCTTATTGTGTTATTCCATGGTACATGATTATTAAATAGTGTATTCTGTTTATCTTTTGTTTGTGTCTATTTTTATATAACCAGTCTTGATATTAAAAAACGAAACAAACTAACAAAGTCACTGATGCCTTTGTCGGCATTGTATTGGCCTTATCTCCACACAAAAAATGCGATATTTGGTCTTGTAAATTTCAAAATTTACATTGTTCGTAACCATTCGACTCGATCCACGGCTAACCGCTTAGCTTGCTAGAACAAAAAAAAATTAAAGAAATTCTACTGAAATTCTTAAAACCGGAAGTCGGTCTCCAGCACGCTAGCATGAAGAATTTGGTATTGAAAAAGCGAAGCAAATATTTATTAAGTAAACTGTTTATCAGATGCAGATTATTTTGACTTTGAGAAATGATGATATCAGCCAGGGTCGTACTGAGGAAAACGAAATTAAATCCTTTTGAAGTACTTGCATGGTAAAAACAAATATTGACACGTATTCATCAGAACTGTATTTAATAATCTTTTCGTCATGTATAATGATGTTACTACAGATTGATCGACTGCGATAATGATAAGGTCAAAGTTCAGCACGTGAGTGAGATCAAAGGTGATATAGACTGTCAAAATGGGTTGCGCATCTTCATGTATTCATATGACGTTTTACAACTTCGGGTTTATAATGCGTGTACTAAAATATTCCACGCGTACATGTCTTGCCCTTACGTAAGAGCGGATGTTTGTCCGATGGGTCAGAAAGAAATCCAAGAAAGAAATTATGTTTGAACTACTCCCAGTTGAATTGATATTGTTAGTTGCTACGTGATAAGCAGGGCAACGAAGTGATCAAGCGACATAAAAGGATAGCACTAATTAATAACAGTTCTCCAATTATCACGAGACTTGGATAACATATTCTGTAAGTGGTGTGTTTCAATGACATTATTAAAACCAAAGGACCTTACAATTAAACTCCTTACTAAGGATAACTATTTTTTCAGTATTCGGCAGCCATCTTCGACGTCCTTTCGAATATTGCACAATCAATGTCAGTCATGGTGTGAACTCCACACCAACCTGGATCATCTTTTATGCAGACCGGTGAATGATCATCAGCAGGAAAAAAAGTTGGCGGGGGATATACAAATGGGTTCCGTCCGTACGAATGGTTTCCGGAGCATAACTTTAAAACCAGTAGAGATATTTCCACGAAACTTCATACACACATTGGTCTTATGGTCTAGTAGTGCCTTTTGCTATTTTTAGGTTTTCTTTTTCGCATTTTTTCCGTAACCATGGAAACATTGCTGAAAATATCATATTTTTGTACCAGGTTCTTTTCCGGAGCATAACTCTAAAACCAGAAGAGATATTTCCACGAAACTTCATTGATACATTGGTCTTATGGTCTAGTAGTGCCTTTTGCTATTTTAAGGTTTTCACTTTTTGAACTTTTTTTCTGTAACCACGGAAATATTGCTGAAAAGGGCAGATTTTTGTGTAAGAATCGGTTCCGGAGCCCAACTCTAAAACCAGCAGAGATATCTCCATGAAACTTCATAGACACATTGTTCTTATGGTCTAATAGTGCCTTTTGCTATTTTTTGCACTTTTTCCGTAATCATGGAAACATTGCTGAAATTATCATATTTTTGTACCAGGTTCGTTTCCGCAGCATAACTGGAAAACCGGTTGAGATATATGCACGGAACTCCATAGGCACATTAGTCTTATGGTCTATTAGTGCCTTTTGCTATTTTTAGTTTTTCATTTTTTGCACTTTTTCCGTTACCATGGAAACATTGCTGAAAATATCATGGTAAATGGTAAATGTTACTTTGCAAAACTCCACCCATCTTTGTGTATATAGTCTAATATAAATGTCAAGGCTGTATACCTGATTCAACAATTGAAGCCCTGCTCAACTTGAATTATACTCCATCTTTCTTTAGCTCAACTTCCTTTTCCCTGTGTTTTTTTCATACACATAAGTCTCCACAATCAAACTTACTTCAGCTTTGATATCTCCATTGGCGGGGGATCTGAATGACTATGTCCTTGTTCTAAATTATGTCGAGGCAGCATTTCACATTTTCATTTCGCAGATAAATTCTAACGATTAAAAAGCAACCCCTGAGGGCATCAAACCAATATTATAATGAGTTTTGTTCCAATTTATTCAATAAACTCTAATGGAATGGATAATTCATCTTCATTCAGGCGATAACGGATCTTCATTGATCATATCGATAAATTTGATATTTATCAATTATGGACATTTGTTAAGACTAATATGATGTTACATATCGCATTTGTAGAATTAAATAATATCCGAAGTCAATATTTTAGATTCAACAAGGACTATATAACACCATATGATCCGAATCAAAGGCATTCATTTATTTATAAATTTCTATATTATGATCTGTAAGAACGAAAGTTAACGATACAGATTATATTCATTCATTCTGGAATACACGATATATAAATCCATGTAAGAAAATATTTCAGGCAGTAAATGTTGCCGTTATTTCAGGGTGAACATCTCCCGATAAATCTTGGGAAAGGGACTGTCTCAGTGATGTGGTAGCGGCCCAACAACTAGCACAAAAACCTCTCTAACCCCAGGCTGTATCCACCGCGAGGGAAGGCACCACACTTCAACTGGAAGTCATCAAATAAAATTGGGAATGGATAGTCTTTACATGGTATGGTATTCATTCGTGCGTATTTATAATTCTAACAATGAAACCTATTAAAGTAACGTCCTGAGTTAAACGATTTCACTCAAACATTTTTTTCTTTTATTATCTTCAGTTCACTCTCGAGTTTATAGCAAAATTGAAAAAAAACCAGCAAAGTATGAAGTAAAAACATACTTTAAATTTTCTACCTAATTCTACACATTGAAGAATGTGTATTACCAGATACTCACAACTAAGATAGGTAAAAATGTTTGACAAATACATGTATACTTTTCTTCATGCTTAATTTTTTTACTTCATCGTTTTGGTCCTGTATTATATCCCTGATATTTAATTTTACCTTACCGGATCCGTATACCATCTATAGTCCTCAGGTTTGGTCCCCTCTCGCCTGAAACCCTCCATAATCTCTTCGTAGTCCCATACAACCATGTAGCCACCAGCTATCTCGCCACCATTAGGCATTAATAGGTCTACCTATCAACCAAAGTGAATACATTATCACTTTCGGCGAATAGCAAACCTTAGCTTGTTACGACCAACCTGATTGGCTAAAATGCGATGAACAACAAACCTAAGTAGCTTGTTACAACCACTCCCATTGGCATTTGGTTACGAAGCAATTAAGGGATCTGGCGAAAAGTGTCCATTTATTGTCCTGGCGGTGGATTTATGACTTGACTATATATTTGTTTATTGAAACTGAAATAAGATCCTTTATCACAAGTTGTTGTGTTTAATAATAAAATCAAAGGCAATATTATGAGTGATGGTTGGTTGTAAGAAGAAAATGGAAAATAGCGTAAAGACCTGAAGTCGCTTTTAATTATCATATATGGCGAGTATAGACAGTAAGTATTTGCTTTTGCCCTTTTTCCATTTGGTCCATTTTCTATCACTGAACTGCAAGTAATAATTTTGCTTCAAATTGCAGATAGGAAAGCTTGACAAACGTTCATTTTTAACATACTTCCCTTATTTTGATTTAGAAATTTCAAAAAGGTTAGGTCAAGCAAACTATGTAAAACATCACCTACTGGATAGTTACTTGATCTAGATCAACACATATACTCACCGATTCCGTGAGTGTTTTATCATCCGGACAGAGCTGAGTGTGGATGGCCAAGACTTCACTGGGAATTTGCACAAGAAAACGGGCTCATTTATGATATCTAGGAGGCGTCTTTCCTGCGCCTCCGAAATGTCCTGTCTGTAAAAAAAATCCTCACAATATTCATTTTGTCTTTCAGCATACACACAAAAACTAAAATGATAACTTGTTGAAATGTTCAAATGCATATCAGTTATTATTTGATATGGTGTGTGTGATATATTTGATACTTTATATGATATGGTTTGCCAAAGCGTATGTTTGTATTTAATTTAAAGATGGTTGAATAAGTAAGTGAAAATTAGAATAAAAGATTCTTATTGGTTAATATTGAGAGAAAATACATCTAAACCGATATTTTCACTCGGATGAAAAATATTAATGTACCTTATATTTCACTGTGAAAATGCAATATTTACAGTTTGCACTGACATGGACTCAATAACCATGCTTTCTAGTATTATCATTATCAGTGTATAATGATAGTACAACACGCGCGGCGATTCCATTGTAACGGGAATAGTCGCTGGCGTAGCAACGTGGGGTCATGACCTCACTTTTGGTGGGAATATATGAATGACTCGATTCCAATCAGCTGTTCAATCGAATTCGTTGACGATGACGGCAGAGAAAAAATATAGGTATTTTAATAAAAATTGTGCAACTGTCGCGAGAATAAATAATATTCATTTACGTAAAAACTGTAAATATAAGGAATAGATTTTTATTTTGTTGAGGTTATGAGGATATAATGATAATGGAGCCCGTGTAAATTCCGGGTTACATAAAATTTACACGGGCTACATTATCATTATACCCTCATAAACTCAACAAAATAAAAATCTATTCCTTAAATAAAACAGATGAAAACGATGATGGTCAAGATTTTCTGCAGCATTAATTACAGGATGGGCTTGGCTTAAAAAATTCTACAGCTTCTTGGTAAGACTTTAAAAGGTCTCTTAAGCGGCTTAAACGACTGAAATGATAATATTAATATTTATTTTTCTTTGACTAGCTTTCCCTATTTAGAGTTATAATCTTAATATTAGATAAATGAATGCTGTAATGCAACGCTTTAACTTATCACAACAGTTTATGCCACTTAAAGCATACTTGAGTATATCATCTTCATATGCCTTCCCTCTCACAAATGAGGTGAAAGTATAGGACAAAAGAGTGAGGGTAGTGTCTACAAAATTTTGAGCTACAAATTATGAAATTGCAACTATATGGTATTGGTTTTATTTCTAAGATAAGCAAAGATAAGTAAGTTTTTACAGGATTCAGTTCCTTGATTATCTGTTGATAGGGGGACTTCAGAACTCTTTCCACGACGTCACAAACCGCGTCCTCAAGTCGAAGCATCAATTCATCAAACGTGACAAATGCAAATTCGGCATCGACATGTGTGAACCTAATGAGATGAAAAACGTTAAATGGTAATACACTTTCAATGCATGCTCGGGGCAGAAAAAGATTACTTGGTGGTGTATGAGAAAAACTATTAAAGGTTACTATTCGAAGATCAGTTGAAATATTAGCGGATACTTGCAGTTATAAAAGAGGAAATGAAAGAGCGTGTAACGTGTTAATATTCATCTGTTTTGCTCTCTACGAATCCTATAAATCTCATCCTTTTATAATTTTGTACTAAACAAACGGAAGCGACTGGCACCTAATGAAATATTCGTTAATTTATTCAAAGTTGGATATTATCGGATGAAGGATTTTTGATACCAAAAATATAAAAGTGTTAAAGTGACGGTAGTGTGTGTGCTGTGACTCCAAACAATAGGGTAGTGTAGTAAATATAAGGAAACATTTTCTTGATTCTTTCTGCACTTGGTATCGAGATATGGGCATCATCAACGTTTGAATATTGAACAAAAAGTTGTATTTCTGGTAATTTTCACTGTAACGATATATTGCTTAAACATTTGATATTTGAACATGCACATGTACCTTATTGATTAAGCTCCCCAAAAGAATATTTCGGCCTATAAGAGCGCCGAAATCTAGGGATCATATATTCCTGGTTTTGAATACAGCGCCTTCAATCACCGCCATGTTCAGTACCTTCGGCTTTTGTCGGCATTCCAAATCGTACCGCGTGACTTGTGTCCACACGTCCTGCACGTGGTGATCCAGGTAACTAGCGTAAGCGCACATGTGTTTGTTTACGTTTTCCTTCTGGCTAATATGAGCAAATCGTGCTTGTTTATGTCCACAGAGCGAGTATTTGAAACATCTAATTCACACATTGCCGTAATTCAATATTGTGTGTATTAAATATTGTAATGTACAAGCATTATTTTCTTTGTAGATCCAGTCTGCTGAGGTCGACCGCATGTTTTGTTTATGAAAAATAAAATTGTTGACATTTGGCTTCACAACTCTCGAGTTACTTCGAGATTGTCGCGACGATGTTCGGAAGAGTTCGGAATGATTCGGCATCTTTCGAGCTTATTTTTGACGTGTACACGTTAAAAAGATTTTTACTTCTATAATTAAAAATACTTCCAGTGCTGCAACTTTATAAAAAGTGGTAAAAATAGAAAGTTTAAACCTCGGACAGACGGGGAAAAATGTGGATAACACTTAAACAGTTTTTAATATGACAAAAAGAGCGAAAGTGATAGACCATACAACTTTAAAACAAAAACCTAAACATATTTTGACTTTTTTATCTATGTTTCTGATGGTAACAATTCTTTCTAGAAACATGTATCTGGTATCATGTATTTTTCACATATTCATCTGCAGCAAATATGAATATAGATATTTAAAAATATCACAATCATACTCGGCCAAATGTCTTCTTGTTCGTTGACGTTCCATTCTGAAGTTAGGCGTTACACAGAACACGTCCCCAAGTGCTGGTATGGCTGTCTCAAGGTATTGTTGGGATGAATCTGTCAAACTTGCCTGAAACATAATTCAACCGGTAGTAATAGCAACAACTTATGTAAGGTAGATGGGAAACACCTTTGTTATCTTTCTGTAAGTTAGATGATGGAAGGGGGTTTTACTCCTGTTGTACATAACAGAATAGCTTAGATTTATTATCTAAAATCTATATAAAAGGTAAAGCTACTTAAATTACCAAACTTAAAATAATTGTTAGATAGCCTTCAAGGTCGTTTGGTATTTTGTTAACACAAAAGAATAATCCCTGATCATCACGCTAGTCAATAAGGTTACTTAAGAAATGTGCAGCACTGAATGCTCATTGTTTTTGTAGTTGGTAAGGAACCTTCACGAATGGAAAAAGAAACGTACATGTATATAAATACATTCTATAGTCAAATGCACTAACCGTAAAACATCCACCCAACGAAAATTATTGAAATAATATATATCTGATATTTATACATTTTCTCCAATGAATTCAACACTAAAATGCTTCTCGTTTCTTTCTAATTTGGTAGGTGGTATAAGAATTTGTGTTGTCACCTATCACAAAGGAAATAGGAAATGTCACTCAGCTATGCATTGAACACATTAATTAATACAAAATTTTACACATCAATCTTGTGAGTTTTGCCTGTAAATCTTCAAAAAGGACCTTCCTTTCGTTTAGCATTCATTAAACATCCCGAGTTACATACCATATAATAATAGAACAATATTATTATAAATTTCCTTATATGACCCATAAATTGTTGATTTAATAGTTATTAATTGTTTATACTTTTAAAGGCATATTCAACTAGCCAGAAAATATTTAAAATAAACTGTGCTTAGGCCCAAAAACATATTTGCCTGTTCAGGATTACATTGGCAAAAAGGGGGGTCGGTTTGTTTTGTTTTTTAGTGTGTTTCACTCAAAAGTAAAGGCCGGAACCAGAGTCTGAGATCGAAATCCTAACTTTTAATAATTATTCGTAGAAAAGAGGATAACAAATCAGGGTCGGGGGTAAAAAATTAGGGTCGGTCGGGTAACCCAAAACAGACATTCAATGCTAAAGGTATACTCAGAATGATTTAATAGGTTGACGAAATATCCAGGTGTGAATCTGTCCGGAGGAAACTTTTGTTAACTTCAAATATATGTCCTGTGGAAATATGGTTTAAAACTGTAAATTATCTTGCTTTTGCGTGCGACAAATTTCGCGGACGATAGAAAATCTTGAAGATTAATAGCCACGAAAATGTAGGAAACATAGGCACATTAGAACCTCACTAGTCTGAATCACAAAATTAAATCACCCCGACTGTTTGCGGCTCATCGACAACTGGGGTCATTTAGTGCCAAAAATCTCCCCGAAAAAAGTCGCGACGCATAAAACCGTCAGATTTAGTCTACGCGGAAATACAGTTGGTGTAAAGTAATGAAGTCCTGTTTACCTCAGTGTAACCTCTTTCGAAGTAATGGCTCCGGAAACATTGTGTCACAAACGATCTCATCTTCATCACATTCGATGTCTTCAACAAAGGTAAACATATACATTAGTTTATCACAGGAGTTTGATACCTATAGTAATAGATACAATCATTTCACTCTCTGTGCGTACAATGTATATTAAAGGTCTATTACACAGTGCATATTTCATTTTATTTTTTAAATATATTTGTATCAACTAGGCATGTGTTACTCAGTTTAGTTTTCACTGTTCAACATGGATGACCATATATATGTAGCTCTGTGTGCAGATTGGAATACAGTAATGATGATTTTTGGGTAGAAATTGGAAGCGTTTTTGGCAAAAGTCTTTTCCCATGCTTTGTTTTCTTTGTTTGTTGGAGTTAAACGGCCCATCGACAACTAAGGTCATTTAGAGCCAAACTACAAGGCAGGCAATAATATCAGGATATAAACAAAACTGCATTTTAAAAGATCAGGATAAGAAGAAAAGGCAAGTAAAAACTAGAACACAAATTGTTAATGTTGATTTAACAAAACGAGTTTCATAGGATAAAACAGTTTTGGCTTAAACACATGAGAAAACCCTTGCACAATGTTGATGAAACGATGAGTGTTGCGTTGATATGATGATAAGATGAGACAACGTTCAAAGTTTGTTAAAAATGCCGATCTCTTTTAGATAGTTGAAAATACGATTATGTCGCAAGACATGGAACAATGTGTACAAGTCGGAGACATCGTAATACTTATCTCGAATTGTTTAAAATCAATAGAGTGCACTAAAATATGTTCCACTGTGAGAGGAGAATCACATGCATGGCATGAAGGAGGATCCTCCTCTCTCAATAGATAGAAATGTGTAAAATATGTGTGTCCAGTCCGGAGCCGAGATAGAACAACTTCCTCTCTGCGGTCTCTCTGACTGGAGAGTTTAGGACTAAGTGTAGGTTGTATTTTAAACAGTTCATTGTTTGTTTCGGTAGACCACCTTTGTCGCCAATGGTGTTTAATGGCTGACTGAATTGAAGGTTTAATGTCAGTGTACATAGGACATGCAGCCAGGCCTTAGAGGGAGCAACCGGTGATCACAAAGGATGTATTTCTGGCTACATGCTAAGCTATGTTCACCAGTATATACAGTTACCTTCAACTGTGGAATATTTACCTTTTTCCGTGGAATAGTTCACAAACTATTCCACAGCGAAAGGTAACTATTCCACATACTTAGTAGGTGATAATAGTAGACTTAGCTCTGACTATACCTCAAGCTATAACAATAGATGACACCACAGATATGTTTTAAATCAAGTTATGGTATTATATAGCTCAAGTGGAATAAATAATGATCAAAGGCGTAGTCCGAGGTCACTATTTCAAATTCTACAAGGTTTATATAACATCATATGGACAGAAACAATATTTTAATATTAGATCAATCACCGACCGACGTTCAATCAATAATATCTAAAGCTAGTGATATGAAAAATTAGATATATGGCTCTGTTGGGTATCGTAGTCCTTTGTCAAGATATATGATTATTTCAATACTACACTAAATCAGGTTATTGGATAAGTTGTCTGATATTGTTAGCAATGGAAATATGAGAACAACGATTTTTTTATTTATAATCTTTTATTCATTTTTTTAATTTATATAATCCTTTTAAAATAGTTAGTATAGTCTGATTTTAGCATGTAAATCACGTGTCAGAACAATGTTTTTTACACGTTAATCTCCGAACGTAAATTCAAAATGTGAAAATTTGAAAAATGCTATCGATATCGCTTTATATTGTGGACATTGAAAGTCAAACCTAATGATTTAGTCAAACTGCCGATCAGTATTGTGCATGACTATTGTAGATTCTTTCTAAACTTTCGTGATTTATCGGTAACTCACCAAATGTTCGGTGAAATTGCAATACACGAAATCGGTCCCGTCATTAATTACAGCTGTCACCCTTTTCTCTGTAATTACATAATTTGACGTTGACGCCGACTTAAATGCAACTACTTATAGCTTCAAATTAACAATTAATAAACATCAAATACAAAAGCTAAGATAAAAAAATGTTATTTTCACTAATGTACGTGCATTGTCCGAAATAAAATAAAAATCAGAGAATATTTAATTTGGCTTTACCTGATCTCTCTATGCGATGGATCCATCCATACACTTTCACTATTGTATCTTTTCTTGTCGTGGCATCCCTGATATCCTATTATTCTGCTTTTACATATTACAGATTTAGCTCCCATAGTGTAGGTATCCATTGTGACGTCATCATTTTGTGGGCGTAATTCAGGTCGTTTTTCTCCGAAAATTATGGTGTTACGCTCGCAAACACAAGACGTAAGAATAGATACCTAACCACAAGGACAGCTAACTCTGTAATAATATTATGCAAATATAGAATACTCAGTAATGAAACTTATTATGAAAAAATAGAAAAGGAATTCTATTATTCACAGTTATCATCTTAACACACCAATAAAATATAATACTAAACCAGCTCTGCTTTCCTATCTGCATTTTCCATTTCGGTCCTGAATGCTCGGTATTGACTACTGAAGATACGCTTATGTCCTGGAATTGCAATCACATGTATATTATGTAAATGATATATATATATATATAGGATCTTACATGAGTGTTCATTTCATATGGAATGAATACAAATTTAAATAACTTTTTATCACATAAACAATACCTACATATAAAAGAGTTTCACGTCAAAATGTATTCCGAAAATCAATGTGAGGCCGCCATTTTGTAGTCCTGACGTCAAGTCATTTTTCCTGACGTCATGTTTTTGTTTCTGTCTGACGTCACAATGAGTATCCAGTCAATAAAAGTGCTCCAGGTCATATTACACTAGTAACATACGCAAAAATATTACACGGGCAAAATTACCGGATATAAGGCGGATTATGTGATAAATACCATTTCTTATTAATATAAACTATTAATATAAAATATTAACTAACCTAAAATATCTCTGAAACATTTAACATGCCATTCATAAAAACAGTTGTACCCAAATATTCAAAGGTTTAGATATGTTTACTAATTTCATAAAAAAATAATGATAACGTTGAAGTAGTAAGTGCCATAAATGGGCGAATATTTTTGCATGTATTAAGTTATATATGAATCTTTTCAAAATCATCAAGGTGATGAATTATGCTGCTTTGAAAATAATTGACATTGACAGAAAATAATATATATGATGACTTGAAAACATTAGTTATAGTACTTGATTTATGTACTGTAAAATTCTTGCCTTTTATGCCATATATTCTGTATTTGCATATTACAGTGTTATCTGCTTTTGCAGGTAGGTATTGATTGTGACGTCATGTGTTTGTGACCGTAACGTCTTTTTTTTTATTTTATTTTCTTTTATTTTTTTTTTTTTTGGGGGGGGGGGGGGGGCGAAGTGAATTGCGCTCACAAGATATTTTTATGCGGAAGACGGAATATGTTTAGATGGAAACACCTGCAGATATAACTTTACAATTATTGATAATACTGTAAAAGTGTAAAAATACAATTATAGACCAAACGTTAACTTCATGATCTGAGTATACGTAATCATTTCACCGTATTGTAGATGTAAATATATTTATTATCATTGACAGTTCATATTTGTGCTTGTTAAATCAAAACATTGTAAGTATGATAGTTGTCAAAATGTTCTTGGTGGTAAATAACAAATTCAAAGGGTTTATTTCTAGATTCGTGAGTATGAAAATAGCGGTACGTTTATCTTAAAAATATTTTGAAGTTATTAAATTACCTATATGAATGACGAGATTCCTTCCTCAATAAAGAGTATCCTACCAGTGACGGTCGTCGGCTATGGCTTTCTGATTGTGAAATATGTGGTAAGGCTGTTAGAACATTTCAGAAGAGGCTGGAACTGTCATCTGATACCAGATACTCACATCTCATCTAACCAATATCGGTACATTATCTGGCATTAAACAGCATTTTGATCTATTAAAAGCGCATAATAGTTTTTTTTTCCAATGTTGTTAATATTGCTCGCCTTTAGTTTTATAGAATCAAATACTTATATGAGCATGGGAAATAAACACTGTTCAGACGATTGCCATAATGACAAATTGTTCAAATACACAATATTCTTGGGAATTATTATGTATATTTTGCATAATTTTTTGATGGTTTTAAAAACACAAATTGTTTCATACAGCTACGATAGTCTGGTACACTACTAACGTTTTCAAAAATTGCTTAACTTTGGCATACTAATGTTTAATTTTGACCGATTAATGAAGCCTTGTGAATCATATATCTTACTTTTGGAAACTATTGGAGCACTCGAAGAACGAGCACAACATGTGAAAAAAGCAAATTTGTTCACGTCTAAATATAAGGTTTTCAAATCCTCCTGTATGTAAAATGGTTCAGTGGAATGTAATCTGACTGATAAAATGTTCGATATATACATGTACATTTTTATTATTTTTCCATACCATTGTATTATCATATCCTACATCTTATAGATCTTATTTCATGCGCCACGTCATTTGTTACAGAAACACAAGACGATGTCATTAAAATATCATTAGATGGAACAAAAACGTGTTTCGTGTTTATCTCTTCAAACATGACTTTCGTTTAAAGTTATATGTGCCGTAACTGGAAATTTGGACATGTTATTTTTTCTTCAATTATTTATTTAAAAGTTTTAATGAATAAAGCTGTGAAAATCATTTAAATGGACAGACAAACATATATAATGCCTTATAAACGTTAGTTAGAACACATAGGTTATGCACTGAGAAATTCTTGTTTTTTATGCCTTATACATGTTGAGATGAAAACATACCTTCAGAAATCACTTTACAATTACTAATAATACTGTAAAAATGTGCAATGAAATTTAGGCCAACAATATGGCTTCATGGTCTGGCCGTATGTACTCATTTCACTACACTGAAGACGTTAATATAATGATTTTTTGCAGTACTGCCAAAAATCATTTTCAGCTCTTTTTTATAGTTTTAAAATTAAAACCTATATATTGAAAGTATTGTAATTCTCAAAATGTTGGTTTCTTTTGGAAATTAATAACATATTAAAAGCTCTTCTTGATTCGTGACTATGAAAAATACGGCACATATAATTTTAAGAGTTATTAATACGGTTCACAACAATGCTTTCCATAAGCATTGTTTTAATTTTGAAACTCAAACGTTTTAATCAATTAAAATGGAAAAATATACAGTATTTCCTGTTTCTTTGGCGCGGACGATCGCCTATTTCTTTGTACACCCGTACAGTGTAATTTAGGGCTAATTATATTGTTTCTAATACTTATAATTATAAACGATTTTGCTATCCCACATATATGTTAATTCAATACATATTCTTCGATATTTCAGGGACTACTATGACTCTATTAATATCCAACGCTGGGTTATACAATATAAAAACTGAAGGGTCTGTGTGCGACAGCAGATGAGATAGTTTGTTCTCTCAATCCAGACAGGGATATCCATAGTTTTACCAGTGTGGGATTTTTCTATCTCACCCTATGGTAAAGACAAGCTACACGAGACCTTCGCACGTGCTCAACACTGGTTTGATGTCATGAAAACAGTATCATGACGTCGCGGTAATAGTATTATAACGTCACGACAACAATGAAATGACGTCACAAAGACAGCGAAGGCGGCGACTCATTGGCGTCACGTCATCCTCGCTTGCCTAAGTAACACGTTTATTAGAGACACAAAGTGGAGCACGGGGTAAAAGATAAAAATTCATTCACCTTTTGGGGTGAGACATGATATCTTAAACCTCGGGATAAGATTCTTAAGCTGTCAAAGACTCGGTAAAACCTCGTATTTGGCAACTTAGGAATCTCACCCCTCGGAGTTTGATTCTCCTGGATCACCCCAAAGGGAGTGAAAGATTCTAATAGTCATTTAGTGTATATCAAAATCGGTTCTCTGTAGTTGACTGTGTGACTGTCTCTGTAGTCTTCAAAGAAAGTCTCTGTCGGCCTGTGATTTGTCAGTTCTTTTCTCTTGAACTGCCTTCAGATTTACTATGACATAGTCCAGTGTAGATATAACGACAATATGAATAACCCCCGGAGTATTGAGGATGGGAACCAATGACCCAAAATTCAATGTTGGATCACATTTATTGTTCATTATTATTTGACGATGTTTTTGGCATTTCACTATTAATATTAGGTGTAAGTACTGAGAGAATATATTCATTATCATTTGTTAAGGTAGACTGCGCATCGCATGCTGTATAAAACTTGATCTTAATTGTTTTATCAATATTAAATTTATCATACAATTTAAAAAATAGTTTACCGCTTGATATTATACCTATCTACTGTTCTGCATCATATTGTTGTACACGCGAGTTTAAAATTCTTATTTTTGCTTAGTTTTATATTTTAACTTACTGTTGCCAAAATCAATACATTAAAATATCCTGCCCATGAACCGCCATGCTTATTTCAACATAACGCGTTTTATGTGAGACGCTGTGAAAAAACCGTAAGATCAATTGTGTGTCCAGAAATGAATATTTATGCTTTGGCCGATTGATGTTATCTAAAATTATGGAGACTTGCATTATGCGTTTTAATAAATTGTTTGAAAAAAATGTACAAAATTTTTTGTTGTTGTTGCTGTTTTGAATAATAAAAGTTTGGTAAAACTGTAAGATTAGATTGAATACTATTTTGTGTTTTGGATATATAACACTGAATTAAGAGTTTACTAGATTCTACTGCTGGAGAATGGCGTCAATATTGATTGGCAAAACAATTAGATTAAGGGTCACAGGGCCTCCACCTCTGGGTTGCGAGTTCGAATCCAATGTGGGGGCAGTTGCCAGGTACTGACCGCTGCCCGGTGGTTTTTCTCCGGGTACTCCGGCTATTCTCCACCAACAAACATGGCACGTCCTTACATGACCTTGGCAGTTAATCGGACGTGAAACCAATAGAACCAACAAATTAAGGGTCGTGTGCTCCGAGCCCTCAGCACCATGATAAATATTTGTGCAAAGTTTCATTAAAAGTCGTTTTCCTGACATGTGTCGGGCACAATTATGGCAGGATTTCAGTATACACTGTCTATAAATTCCATAATTTGTTTAATTAAAAAATGGATAAAATATTTGTTAAATAGTCCTGACTTTTATAAGAAACGAATATTTTTTTAAATATATTATTAAGTATGTCTGTATAATTACTTTCATTTACTAGTATGAAAATTTAAAATAAAAATCAAGAAATGCAACACTAATCATGTATGATAATAATTATCCTTAGTCAACCACACTATCGTGTATATAGAGACAAAATTCAATCTTAGATAAAACAGCTGATGAAATTTTATCTTAAAAATTAAAATCTAATATGAAATTTTGACATTATTCTTTCATATTTTCCCTAAACTGATATATGATGTCTCATTACTTGATATTAAATTAATATATCTCAGCTTTATATTCTATACTAGATTCTAGTTACAGAATATAAAAAAATATGAAAGCATGTAAAACTTGAGATTATGATGATTTGGAGGAAAGCAGCTGATGATTTGGAGGAAAGCAGCTGTAAGTAAGTAACACAGACCAGAGAGATTAAAATATGTGATGAAAGAATGAGATGAATAATGTATTTATATTTATTACAAAATGATCATTATACAATGCCTTGTTTTGAAAATAAAAAGTATAAAAACCGAAAACAAAAGTAAACATCACGACATATCTAGCAGATGTACCATATGTTACGGTGATGTCGTCGTGTTCTGTCTAGAGGAAATAACTGAGCCATTCTGGTGTCCTGGGACAGATACTTGAACGTATATTCTTGTAATACTGGATTTTCTTTACTTGTTTGCGAAGTAAGAAGCATTTAAGTCTCACAAAACTCTGTAAGTAATGTTTGAACCCCTAATATGTTTATTTGTCGTTTATAATAGAGGTGCATAAGACTTTGCTTAATTTAATTTTGATTTCATAGCTTCATTGCAATAAGGAATCAAACAAAAAGATTAAATATTGGTTAACTAGAAGTTTGTATGAAAAAACGACGATTTCTTTAATATCTTAATTGATAATATCGATGTATACTTACGATATCAAACCTCAAGAGGGTGCCAAAAACGTAATAGAAATATGTGATATATACACTGTCAAATGTTGAATAAAAATTGACTTAGATAATCACAACATTTACACTGCAATAAAAATCCAGCAAGTCCATGAATCGTCAATATTGGATGAACAATTTGTTTCGATAATGTAATGAACACATAATTATGATTTTGCGAGATTTTATGGTAAACATTACTTTTTGACATCAGATACACAAACAGACTATCTTTTTCTCTTAATGCATGTAAATAAAAAAAACTGAATATTTTATCTCAACACAAAAGTTGTTGATTTTGAAACTGTTGGAATTTCTGTTTAATCTAAAACAATATTTGTTTTGATTCACAATTAATATGATGACGAACAAATGTATTAATGTTTTTTATACTTCAGAGGCAATAGACGAACGAATTTGATTTGACATTGTTTAATGATTTCAAGTTTTTTTCTTTTTTTTTCATAAAAGTTATTGTAAAGATGGATTATCTGGGATGGGATGACTACATTATCATTACAACTGTCTTGGTTCTATCGCTTGGAACTGGTTTGTTTCAAACCCGTAGAAAAACAAACCGCAGAACCACCTCCGAATACATCAATGGAAATGGCAACATGGCGGTACTTCCGGTTGCGCTATCGATGTTTGTTTCCTACCAATCTGGGATCATGATGATAGGTGTGCCAGCGGAAGTTTATCTGTATGGTATGCAGATATGTATGGCGTTCTGTGGAAACTTCATAGGTGATTTGATCGGCGTGTATTTGTTTGTACCGCATCTCGTCAGACTTCAAATCAACAGCATTTTTGAGGTATCTTTTCCCTAGTTTTCATTCAATCGTGTCCGTTCTGTACCTGTGCTAATGCCAACAATGATTATGACTTATTATGTCACAAATTCTTTTTTGAAATTTTATGCTGTGAAATTCTATAAATGTGTTTTAACTGTCATGTTCATCTCTTTAATAAAAAATTTCCCTTGCGTTTTTGAAAATGTGATTCTTGTGATATTATGCGATGGTTCACGATAAAATCTTTATGGCGAAAACAGTTGCCTATCGAATCTAACCTTCACTAAACAATCGGTTAAATCATGAGCAGTAGTTAACCAAGTTGAAACATGTTACTAAGTATAAAAAATACCTTTAAAATGAGTCACACTTCAACATTTAATATTTCATCTCTGTTATAGTACCTGGAAGTACGTTATAATTCTCGAGGAATCAGACTGTTTGGAACTATTCTCAGTATCATTTTTGGGGTATGTAGTATGCTTGCACACCCTATGTATTTTTCACACCATTGCATGTCAAAAATAAGACAACCAACGGTTATGTTTTTTTTATTAACATTTAATTAGTCATTTCAGTTATAAAAAGAAAATAACTAGTAAAACATTAAGTGTGAAAATCAAATTTGCAAAGAGAAAGATGTCATTTGTTAGAACAGGCGATGATATGGCAGGAAATAGTGGGTTCGACACATTTCATGTATATTGCCATGTAAAAATGGATGAGCAATGACAGTGTATGGAATAGTGCCTACGATAAACCGGATATACAAAGATAAATATATCACTTCAATTCTTTTAAATATATTAATTAGAATATATTTTAATATTGATCAATTTTAAGAATATTTAACGAATGTTCAACGAATTTTCACACTGAAGGAAATCCATTTTTTTTCTGGTGAAATTATTAGTACGCCAGAGCCTAACTGACAATGTCAATATATTAATATTGGAAATTATCATGCATTGGGTTTAGTATTGTGCAGTGGCAATGTAAATAGTCCGGGATGGTTTCACTTATGTCGTATTGCGATAAATCATAAGTCACATATGTATGGTATATGATATCAAGACTGTAGGATAAAATATATATATATATATTTTTATATTTTAGAAATAATTTTATTGTATGTTTGATTATTTGTGTTCTTGTTGTAGATAAACTATATGGGTACAGTATTGGCAATGCCCGCTGTTACCCTTAAAGCTGGTAAGATTTTACTTCTAGAAGTACAAATATACTGCAAGCAATGCATCAGAGTAAGTTTAGTTAAATAGAACTGTTTTTCTGACATAGTATATATAAGTATTTGGTATGTAGTACATTTTCAACCGTTTTCAACCTAACTCATCTGAAAATTGTACTTTGTTACAATGACAACTGAGATATTGATATTCAATGAAATAAACATCTCCTATTTCCATTAAATCTTATTCTGCTTCTAAAGGAAATGGTTATTCTAATTTGTGAGGTCAACGTTATCAATATATTAATCGACATTCGACAAAATCATCGAAAGAATTTTTACGACGTTAATTGACTTTTTCGTGCAATCAATTGGAAACATTGTTTTAGTTGATTTTCATTTCACAGTGGCTGGGATCGATATGTGGGTTTCTGTAGTTGCACTGATGGCCGTAGTGCTTATATATACATTAATAGTAAGTAATTTCATATTTTGTATTTGTAGAATATATGAGCAAGTGGTTATGGCTATATATGGATTTATTTCTTAATAATAAAATCTGGCTAACGCTGTCAAAAAATGTCTCATTAGCATGTCTTCAATGTCGAAAATTTATACAGATTTACTGCAAAGATCAAATACCATACTGTAGACATAGAAATGTATGCTTATCTTTTTCTGTATATACATGAACCTATGAAACTAGAAGTTCGAAGTCGTGTGAATCGCGAAAATAAGAACGTCACGAAATATTTACACGGGTAAACAGTGAAATTAACACTTATTAATAAATCCTATTCTACATTATACAAATAAGGTGAAAACTTTATTCATCCAAATATCGTTTTTATGAAAGCCTAATTCCTCTTTAAAAATAATTAAGATATTCATATAATCCTTTCCATCGCATGGCCTTCTCCTGGTCACTAGAGTATTGTTGTCTCAAGGTATTTTAAACTTATTTTGTTATTCATTTATTTGTGATGCAATGTAGCCTATGTGTTGTTTTCAGGGTGGTTTCACGGCCGTCATATGGACTGATGTTCTACAAGCTATTCTTATGGTCGTCGGCATTTTAGCGGTTTTAATTAAGGTTTGAACATCTGGATCCTGACGATATGTTACTATTTTAGTATTTTGAATACTTGTTTGTAAAATTCATGCTTTTTTATTTCAAGTATTGTAATTATCAATTGTCACAGTGTGGGTCTGTCGGTATGATAATTACGGCATATAGAATTTTAACTACTATTGTCATACTATCCACGTGAAATAACTCATCAATCTCACCATTGATCTCCTCACAATCATCATTTAATGATAAGATTAAGATTTGTGATTTTAAGTAATGATAAAAGAGTTTATAATTATTATAGAAGATTCTTAAGCTTCAATCTGAAACCCAACAAGGAATCTTTATTTTGCTAGGTTCAACTAAGAGCAATATTCTACAGTTTCTTGTTATTTTAAGACATTTTAACTTGACTCTCCTCCTGATTTCTTCTCGTTTAATGCTTTAAAATGAAAATTTCCATATTGTTGCAAACATTACGTTTAGTTAACCATGAAATATTGTCTTTTCATTTCCCTCATATACTGTATAGTTATCGATCAAATCATTCAAGTGTGACTATACTAATCAAATTATTCAAATGTGACTATACTGTATTGTAGTGTTAAAATCATATGTGCCGTAACAGGGCGAAACATTTGCCATGGTATTTTTTATTCAGTAATCTTATGAAAACCATTATGTTTAATGAATTAAGCTTTGAAAATAATTCAAATGAGCAGACAAACATGTATGATGGCTTGTAAACGTTATTTACAAGCCAAAATTTTAGCACTGTAAAATTCTTCTTTTGTATGCCTTATGTATGTTTAGATGGAAAAATATCTGCAGAAACCACTTTATGATTACTTTATACATTGTAAACATCTTACATGAAATTGTAGACCACAACTTGGCTTCATAGTCTGACCGTAGGCTCTCATTTTACTGCACCATACAGTAGATGTAATTATAATGCTTTTTGGCAGTACTGCCAAAATCATTTTCAGCTTAATTCATATTTTTAAAATTGAAACCAATGCATTGCTAGTGTTGTAATTTTCAAAATCGTGGTAATTTTTGGTGGTAAATAAAATATCAAAAGCTCTTCTTAATTCGTGAGTTTGGAAATTACGTCATATATAACTTTGATATATAAACTGATTTTTAAACACATGTTATCACAATTTTGGTAAAACGTACCACAAACGATTAAGTCTTCTCTGTAGGGTACTAGTGCAAATGGAGGACCCCATGAATCATGGGAGACAGTTTACAATAAGGACCGACTGAATTTCTTCTTGTAAGTGTTCACTATAATTTTTCATTAATTTATCTATATACAATTTGGAAAAAATGACGTCACACACAAAACATCATGCTCTCATTTAAAACCTTTTAACATAAATATAATCTACATCTAGAAATATATGTAAATGATAATATCGATTTTTGATAAAATTCTGAAGAATAACTTGTTAATTACCACGAAATTGGACACAATTGGTCTATGTTAAGCTATTTATTCACGTCAAAATCGTCAACTCAAAGGTGAAGGTTGATTTAACCTATTTTCCCATTTCAATATTGAAAATAAATCGAAAGTATTTTGAAAAATATTACAAAATGATCCGGTGAATAGTGATAATGATAATATCATATAGTTTGTGTTATCAGGTTTGATGTTGATCCCACAGTCAGACAATCCTTCTGGAGTCTGTTGATAGGGAGTGTCATCACATACCTTAGGAATCCATTTCAACAGACATCCTTCCTCAGGATCAAAGCAACACCTAAAGGCAAGAGGTAATTTATGTTAAATTTAGCATGGATAAAAGAATGATCAATTTCTTTTCTCGTATGCTGTCTCTCTTTTTAACTAGTAAATGCTTCATACTTGTCACCGAGGAATTTGAATCTGAAATCAACACATATTTAAATTCATAGTGATAAATGTTTTGATACCAAATTATTATATTTGTAGACATGATGTACACAAATAGTACAATTTAGATTATAAATCTGGAAACAGTCTATTTTCTAGTGACACAAAATAAATGAATACAAAAAAAAAAAAAAAACCTGGGGTCTCATGTTGACTTAGGTCCTTCCCTCTCTTGTTCATTTGATGTCATTGATTCAAAATTAATCATTCAATCGGGATTGGTAATGCATTCAGGAAATACGGCTCGTTATGTACTTTATTTCTGTTTGGAAAAAGATTTTTGTCAGCGGCATTGAAACAATGAAAAATCGTTTCAATTTTCATTTTATTTTGGGGATCGGGTCATTCCAAAATCGAGGATAATTACCACAGTAGCCCTGTCCATGATGCTCCAAGCTTTTTCAAATAAATGATGTGTGTAAAAACATTGTGCAAGGAATATGTAATATTTTGATGTCTTATTTTTATATTTCAAATACCAGAAAAATTTTCTTGTATTTCAAAACTGCTATAATCGAAGATGTGTTTCCAGAATAGCATGTCCCTGACTAGCATGTACAATATTATAAGATTAAAAGATTAATTGAAGCTGATTTAAATTCGTACAAGGTTCTGTATTGTTCATTAATTTCGTCGGAAGAAATTTTCATAATATTATTTAAATAAAAAGTCACAGGGGAAATGTTAAAGAATTTCTAATTATAAAAAAAATATAAATGTAATAAAACAAATAAGTTATGCCTCTTGTTTTTTTTTTTTTTTTTTTCATTTTATACTGCGGTATATTAGTTAACTGAAATTTACTCCACTGTAATTACACCAAAATTGGTCCCCTGCGAAGATTTTTTAGAATTATTGTACAAATGGCTATGATGAGAAAACAAGATGCATGACAATCTTCATATCTTCATATCAACAGGATGTATCTAATAGCCGGGGCTATTGGCTTGGTTGTTAACATTCTGGCTGCGATGTGTGGGGCTATAATGTTTGCTTACTATTACAACAAAGGATGTGATCCTTTAATCTCCAAGCAGCTTAATAACGCGAATCAGGTATTGTTTGTTTTATCTCGACCATTGTTTGTTTTATCTCGACCATTGTTTCATAATATTGTCATCTTTAGTTCGCGATTTTTTCGCGTTTGATTTACTGAAGTTCAGCTGGCAATTTTGGAGAATGTGTTACTTTTGATGAAAATATTTGAGGATATATGAAAGTGTAATTTAGATATCTAAACAAACCATACATAATAAGAAGCAAAACCATGATCAATCATGTACATAATCAAAAGGACATTTGCATCAAGACGCAATTATTGCAGTCAAAACCAGTAACTGCAATCTTATTTTCGTTAGTTTAAGTTTTGTTTATTTGCTAGACCGTTATTTTAATTAAGAATGCCTTATTAGGGAGCGTCAATTGGATGAAATATGTCTCTTTCATTTGATACAATTGTAATGATGAATCATGTCAGTGTATTATGTTACTGTGCCATTTATTCATTCCCATTTTGACAAATTACGATTTTTATTGCAATTTGGTTGAAAAGCTAAATCTATTTTCTTTTAACCTCTGTATTGCTATCCTTAACAAGAATTCATATTCTGGTGTCCATTTCATCCTCTGAACTTTACGTTCCATGTGTTTTCACGTTATCTGTAGCCTAGGCGTCATAAAGTACTATCTAGTTTAGAATGAAAGGACATCAATCACATCTTGTACAGAATTTCACACACAAAACTACATACAGCATCTCACTGATACATAACACCATACGCTGTATTGTTAGATCTGACATATTCATAGGCATATGGTGACACATTCAAAATTTGAATTTCTCTTTAATCATTCAAAATGTAGCCTTTTTAGTATACAATGATGCCTTATCTGTCTAGCTGAAAACAAAGTTATAAAAATGTTGATATGTTAAACTAAACCAAAAAAACAAAACAATCTTTTTTTCTGTTTACAGCTGCTGCCCGCCATGGTGCTAGATATATTCCAGAGTATACCTTGTCTACCTGGTCTCTTTTTGTCAGCTTTGTTCAGTGCCTCACTAAGGTAGCACTATAGAATATCCTGGTCTCTTTTTGTCAGCTTTGTTCAGTGCCTCACTAAGGTAGCACTATATAATATCCTGGTCTCTTTTTGTCAGCTTTGTTCAGTGCCTCACTAAGGTAGCGCTATAGAATACCCTGGTCTCTTTTTGTCAGCTTTGCTCAGCGCCTCACTAAGGTAGCGCTATAGAATATCCTGGTCTCTTTTTGACACCTTTGTTCAGCGCATCACTAAGGTAGCGCTATAGAATATCCTGGTCTCTTTTTGACAGCTTTGTTCAGCGCATCACTAAGGTAGCACTATAGAATATCCTGGTCTCTTTTTGTCAGCTTTGTTCAGTGCCTCACTAAGGTAGCACTATAGAATATCCTGGTCTCTTTTTGTCAGCTTTGTTCAGTGCCTCACTAAGGTAGCACTATATAATATCCTGGTCTCTTTTTGTCAGCTTTGTTCAGCGCCTCACTAAGGTAGCGCTATAGAATATCCTGGTCTCTTTTTGTCAGCTTTGTTCAGTGCCTCAATAAGGTAGCGCTATAGAATATCCTGGTCTCTTTTTGTCAGCTTTGTTCAGTGCCTCACTAAGGTAGCGCTATAGAATATCCTGGTCTCTTTGTGTCAGCTTTGTTCAGTGCCTCACTAAGGTAGCACTATAGAATACCCTGGTCTCTTTGTGTCAGCTTTGTTCAGCGCATCACTAAGGTAGCGCTATAGAATACCCTGGTCTCTTTGTGTCAGCTTTGTTCAGTGCCTCACTAAGGTAGCGCTATAGAATATCCTGGTCTCTTTTTGTCAGCTTTGTTCAGCGCCTAACTAAGGTAGCACTATAGAATACCCTGGTCTCTTTGTGTCAGCTTTGTTCAGCGCATCACTAAGGTAGCACTATAGAATACCCTGGTCTCTTTGTGTCAGCTTTGTTCAGTGCCTCAATAAGGTAGCGCTATAGAATACCCTGGTCTCTTTTTGTCAGCTTTGTTCAGCGCCTCACTAAGGTAGCGCTATAGATTATCCTGGTCTCTTTTTGTCAGCTTTGTTCAGCGCCTCACTAAGGTAGCGCTATAGAATATCCTGGTCTCTTTTTGTCAGCTTTGTTCAGCGCCTAACTAAGGTAGCGCTATAGAATATCCTGGTCTCTTTTTGGCAGCTTTGTTCAGTGCCTCACTAAGGTAGCGCTATAGAATATCCTGGTCTCTTTTTGACAGCTTTGTTCAGCGCATCACTAAGGTAGCACTATAGAATACCCTGGTCTCTTTTTGTCAGCTTTGTTCAGTGCCTCACTAAGGTAGCACTATAGAATATCCTGGTCTCTTTTTGTCAGCTTTGTTCAGTGCCTCACTAAGGTAGCACTATATAATATCCTTGTCTCTTTTTGTCAGCTTTGTTCAGCGCATCACTAAGGTAGCGCTATAGAATACCCTGGTCTCTTTTTGTCAGCTTTGTTCAGCGCCTCACTAAGGTAGCACTATATAATATCCTGGTCTCTTTTTGTCAGCTTTGTTCAGCGCATCACTAAGGTAGCACTATAGAATATCCTGGTCTCTTTTTGTCAGCTTTGTTCAGCGCCTAACTAAGGTAGCGCTATAGAATATCCTGGTCTCTTTTTGTCAGCTTTGTTCAGTGCCTCACTAAGGTAGCGCTATAGAATACCCTGGTCTCTTTTTGTCAGCTTTGTTCAGCGCCTAACTAAGGTAGCACTATAGAATACCCTGGTCTCTTTTTGTCAGCTTTGTTCAGTGCCTCACTTAAGTAACGCTATATAATATCCTGGTCTCTTTTTGTCAGCTTTGTTCAGCGCCTCACTAAGGTAGCACTATAGAATATCCTGGTCTCTTTTTGTCAGCTTTGTTCAGTGCCTCAATAAGGTAGCGCTATAGAATACCCTGGTCTCTTTTTGTCAGCTTTGTTCAGCGCCTCACTAAGGTAGCACTATAGAATACCCTGGTCTCTTTTTGTCAGCTTTGCTCAGCGCCTAACTAAGGTAGCGCTATAGAATATCCTGGTCTCTTTTTGTCAGCTTTGTTCAGTGCCTCACTAAGGTAGCGCTATAGAATATCCTGGTCTCTTTTTGACAGCTTTGTTCAGCGCATCACTAAGGTAGCGCTATAGAATATCCTGGTCTCTTTTTGACAGCTTTGTTCAGCGCATCACTAAGGTAGCACTATAGAATACCCTGGTCTCTTTTTGTCAGCTTTGTTCAGCGCCTCACTAAGGTAGCACTATAGAATATCCTGGTCTCTTTTTGTCAGCTTTGTTCAGTGCCTCACTAAGGTAGCACTATATAATATCCTGGTCTCTTTTTGTCAGCTTTGTTCAGCGCATCACTAAGGTAGCGCTATAGAATACCCTGGTCTCTTTGTGTCAGCTTTGTTCAGTGCCTCACTAAGGTAGCGCTATAGAATATCCTGGTCTCTTTTTGTCAGCTTTGTTCAGTGCCTCACTAAGGTAGCGCTATAGAATATCCTGGTCTCTTTGTGTCAGCTTTGTTCAGTGCCTCACTAAGGTAGCACTATAGAATACCCTGGTCTCTTTGTGTCAGCTTTGTTCAGCGCATCACTAAGGTAGCGCTATAGAATACCCTGGTCTCTTTGTGTCAGCTTTGTTCAGTGCCTCACTAAGGTAGCGCTATAGAATATCCTGGTCTCTTTTTGTCAGCTTTGTTCAGTGCCTCACTAAGGTAGCACTATAGAATACCCTGGTCTCTTTGTGTCAGCTTTGTTCAGCGCATCACTAAGGTAGCACTATAGAATACCCTGGTCTCTTTGTGTCAGCTTTGTTCAGTGCCTCACTAAGGTAGCGCTATAGAATATCCTGGTCTCTTTTTGTCAGCTTTGTTCAGCGCATCACTAAGGTAGCGCTATAGAATACCCTGGTCTCTTTGTGTCAGCTTTGTTCAGTGCCTCACTAAGGTAGCGCTATAGAATATCCTGGTCTCTTTTTGTCAGCTTTGTTCAGTGCCTCACTAAGGTAGCGCTATAGAATACCCTGGTCTCTTTGTGTCAGCTTTGTTCAGTGCCTCACTAAGGTAGCACTATAGAATATCCTGGTCTCTTTTTGTCAGCTTTGTTCAGTGCCTCACTAAGGTAGCACTATAGAATATCCTGGTCTCTTTTTGTCAGCTTTGCTCAGCGCCTCACTAAGGTAGCGCTATAGAATATCCTGGTCTCTTTTTGTCAGCTTTGTTCAGCGCCTCACTAAGGTAGCGCTATAGAATATCCTGGTCTCTTTTTGTCAGCTTTGTTCAGTGCCTCACTAAGGTAGCGCTATAGAATATCCTGGTCTCTTTTTGTCAGCTTTGTTCAGCGCCTCACTAAGGTAGCACTATAGAATACCCTGGTCTCTTTTTGTCAGCTTTGTTCAGTGCCTCACTAAGGTAGCACTATAGAATATCCTGGTCTCTTTTTGTCAGCTTTGTTCAGTGCCTCACTAAGGTAGCACTATATAATATCCTTGTCTCTTTTTGTCAGCTTTGTTCAGCGCATCACTAAGGTAGCACTATAGAATATCCTGGTCTCTTTTTGTCAGCTTTGTTCAGCGCATCACTAAGGTAGCACTATAGAATATCCTGGTCTCTTTTTGTCAGCTTTGTTCAGCGCATCACTAAGGTAGCACTATAGATTATCCTGGTCTCTTTTTGTCAGCTTTGTTCAGCGCCTCACTAAGGTAGCGCTATAGAATATCCTGGTCTCTTTTTGTCAGCTTTGTTCAGTGCCTCACTAAGGTAGCGCTATAGAATACCCTGGTCTCTTTTTGTCAGCTTTGCTCAGTGCCTCACTTAAGTAACGCTATAGAATATCCTGGTCTCTTTTTGTCAGCTTTGTTCAGCGCATCACTAAGGTAGCACTATAGAATACCCTGGTCTCTTTTTGTCAGCTTTGCTCAGCGCCTAACTAAGGTAGCGCTATAGAATATCCTGGTCTCTTTTTGTCAGCTTTGTTCAGCGCCTAACTAAGGTAGCACTATAGAATACCCTGGTCTCTTTTTGTCAGCTTTGTTCAGCGCCTAACTAAGGTAGCGCTATAGAATATCCTGGTCTCTTTTTGTCAGCTTTGTTCAGCGCATCACTAAGTTAGCGCTATAGAATATCATGGTCTCTTTTTGTCAGCTTTGTTCAGCGCCTCACTAAGGTAGCGCTATAGATTATCCTGGTCTCTTTTTGTCAGCTTTGTTCAGTGCCTCACTAAGGTAGCGCTATAGAATATCCTGGTCTCTTTTTGTCAGCTTTGTTCAGTGCCTCACTAAGGTAGCGCTATAGAATACCCTGGTCTCTTTTTGTCAGCTTTGTTCAGCGCCTCACTAAGGTAGCGCTATAGAATATCCTGGTCTCTTTTTGTCAGCTTTGTTCAGCGCCTCACTAAGGTAGCACTATAGAATATCCTGGTCTCTTTTTGTCAGCTTTGTTCAGTGCCTCACTAAGGTAGCGCTATAGATTATCCTGGTCTCTTTTTGTCAGCTTTGTTCAGCGCCTCACTAAGGTAGCGCTATAGATTATCCTGGTCTCTTTTTGTCAGCTTTGTTCAGTGCCTCAATAAGGTAGCGCTATAGAATACCCTGGTCTCTTTTTGTCAGCTTTGCTCAGTGCCTCACTTAAGTAACGCTATAGAATATCCTGGTCTCTTTTTGTCAGCTTTGTTCAGCGCATCACTAAGGTAGCGCTATAGAATACCCTGGTCTCTTTGTGTCAGCTTTGTTCAGTGCCTCACTAAGGTAGCGCTATAGAATATCCTGGTCTCTTTTTGTCAGCTTTGTTCAGTGCCTCACTAAGGTAGCGCTATAGAATACCCTGGTCTCTTTGTGTCAGCTTTGTTCAGTGCCTCACTAAGGTAGCACTATAGAATATCCTGGTCTCTTTTTGTCAGCTTTGTTCAGTGCCTCACTAAGGTAGCACTATAGAATATCCTGGTCTCTTTTTGTCAGCTTTGCTCAGCGCCTCACTAAGGTAGCACTAAAGATTATCCTGGTCTCTTTTTGTCAGCTTTGTTCAGCGCCTAACTAAGGTAGCGCTATAGAATATCCTGGTCTCTTTTTGTCAGCTTTGTTCAGTGCCTCACTAAGGTAGCGCTATAGAATACCCTGGTCTCTTTTTGTCAGCTTTGTTCAGCGCCTTACTAAGGTAGCACTATAGAATACCCTGGTCTCTTTTTGTCAGCTTTGCTCAGTGCCTCACCTAAGGTAGCACTATAGAATATCCTGGTCTCTTTTTGTCAGCTTTGTTCAGTGCCTCACTAAGGTAGCACTATATAATATCCTGGTCTCTTTTTGTCAGCTTTGTTCAGCGCATCACTAAGGTAGCGCTATAGAATACCCTGGTCTCTTTTTGTCAGCTTTGTTCAGCGCCTCACTAAGGTAGCACTATATAATATATCCTGGTCTCTTTTTGTCAGCTTTGTTCAGCGCATCACTAAGGTAGCACTATAGAATATCCTGGTCTCTTTTTGTCAGCTTTGTTCAGCGCCTAACTAAGGTAGCGCTATAGAATATCCTGGTCTCTTTTTGTCAGCTTTGTTCAGTGCCTCACTAAGGTAGCGCTATAGAATACCCTGGTCTCTTTTTGTCAGCTTTGTTCAGTGCCTCACTTAAGTAACGCTATATAATATCCTGGTCTCTTTTTGTCAGCTTTGTTCAGCGCCTCACTAAGATAGCACTATAGAATATCCTGGTCTCTTTTTGTCAGCTTTGCTCAGCGCCTAACTAAGGTAGCGCTATAGAATATCCTGGTCTCTTTTTGTCAGCTTTGTTCAGCGCCTAACTAAGGTAGCACTATAGAATACCCTGGTCTCTTTTTGTCAGCTTTGTTCAGCGCCTAACTAAGGTAGCGCTATAGAATATCCTGGTCTCTTTTTGTCAGCTTTGTTCAGCGCATCACTAAGGTAGCGCTATAGAATATCATGGTCTCTTTTTGTCAGCTTTGTTCAGCGCCTCACTAAGGTAGCGCTATAGAATATCCTGGTCTCTTTTTGTCAGCTTTGTTCAGTGCCTAACTAAGGTAGCGCTATAGAATATCCTGGTCTCTTTTTGTCAGCTTTGTTCAGTGCCTCACTAAGGTAGCGCTATAGAATACCCTGGTCTCTTTTTGTCAGCTTTGTTCAGCGCCTAACTAAGGTAGCGCTATAGAATATCCTGGTCTCTTTTTGTCAGCTTTGTTCAGCGCCTCACTAAGGTAGCACTATATAATATCCTGGTCTCTTTTTGTCAGCTTTGTTCAGCGCATCACTAAGGTAGCGCTATAGAATATCCTGGTCTCTTTTTGTCAGCTTTGTTCAGTGCCTCACTAAGGTAGCGCTATAGAATACCCTGGTCTCTTTTTGTCAGCTTTGTTCAGCGCCTCACTAAGGTAGCGCTATAGAATATCCTGGTCTCTTTTTGTCAGCTTTGTTCAGCGCCTCACTAAGGTAGCGCTATAGAATATCCTGGTCTCTTTTTGTCAGCTTTGTTCAGCGCCTCACTAAGGTAGCGCTATAGAACATCCTGCTTACACGAACAATGTGTTACATGAACAATAAGTAATTTCCTGATATTATCAGGAATGAAGGAATAGTTAGGATTATGGTATCAATTTGGACTTCTTCAATGGCTCTGGATGGTTATATAGAGGTTCCTAAACAAGTGACTGTTGTTTATCATGTTTATCAAACTCGAGTTAGTTAATTTTCAAATTTTGAAAAGACACGAGCTTTAGCATCACAATGGTGACCATTTTCTCGTCTTCATACAGGGAAACTTACCACCATACATTGTGTAGTGATACATGTATCTTTCCACCGTAAATTATAGTGCCTAAATAGAGAGCCAGTATTCTATTGTTTTATACTTAGAATAAGCACTTCCCTGCTAAATAGTAAATACAATTCTATTTAAAAGAAAATGCGTTATAAAAAGTAGCCCGAAGTTGAGAGCCAATCGGAATCAAGAGATCTTGGAATTGACCAATCAGAGGCGCCGTAGGTTTTTACACACTGGAGTGTGTAAACATAAACGATAACCAACTGCTTTGAAATTTATCACATCGGTTTTCCATTGTGAAACATGCATAGTTATGGGATAAATAACGTGAGTGATAAAAGTCCATATACTTTCACCAACAACTTTTTCCTTTCTTTATTTGTCATTGAAAAACAAAACAAGTTAATCCCCATATACCTGAACTCTCCGTCCCTCTCTCACCAGTTCCTGTCCCCTCCCTAATACAATCGTGTCTATTGGACGGTGTTTATTAAAGATGCTCCACCGCCAACAGTATATAAATGATACGCATTGATTGGATAATAATTGGTGTTTTCACTCTTGTAAGTATATATCTAATTAATACAAAAAGAAAAAGAAAACGATTTATTTTGCTTATGGTGGATTTTTAGTGTTTTTCTATAGAACTTTTGTAACTGAAGAAAAATGCTAATTTGTCTGCTCCTGGTTTTTCACAGAAAAAATACCATTTTTAAACATTTCTTTTCTGCTAAACACTGTAACCTTAACACAATACTTCTTCGCTTAATGGTATTTTGTGGACTTTAAGCAGTATTTCTTCTTTTCAACACTTCCTAGTTTTGAAACAATGGGAGACGCATAGTTCTTTTCACTAGGATTTAAATTTAATATTAATTATCCAGTAAAGTCTACGCTTGAGTTATTTCAAAAATAATTTCCTTAAGTATGAGTTATTACACAAAACCTTTTACTCCTTACATATGTCTGCACCGAATGGCCGCCATGTTATAAACGTAAATTTCTCCTAAAACCAATTATAACGTTAAACACAAACTTATACAGGAAATCTTGTTTTATATGTCAGCACCATCTCGTCTGTACTGAGTGGAATCATGTCTGTGTTTTGGGAGGATATCGTCAAACCATATACAAAACCAATGTCGGAAAGACGAGGGATCATTATAACCCAATTATCAGGTAGGATTGGTGATGGATTATTATAGCCAAAATAATTCAATTTTGCTTATTACGAGCATTTTTATTGGCTTAAAATTACTTTATCAGCCCATAAAGAAAAAAAATGGCGTCTCCGTTTGTGACGTTGCTTCTGATTGGATGAGATGACGACGTAATGATTTCATCGACAAAAGAGTCCCAAAATGAATTTTGAGTATTGAAGAGATTATCTTTAGTAAATTGAATTATAAGGATAATTTGAATATTTTTTTATGTTATGGAGATATATCACAAAAATATGAGTGTACTCTCATCATAAACCGCTTCGCGGTTTAGTTAGAGTGACTCAGATGTTTGTGTTATATCTTCATAACATAAAAAATCTATTCCAGTTAATCCTTAAATATCAGGTAGGATTGTGGTATATTGTAGATTTGGAATTAGTTCTTTCCCCTTCCATATCTGATTACATTACCAATATTTCGTTTGATTTAAAATATGACATATATTCTAGTATATAATTCAGTAACTTTATTTTGTTTTATTAATCATAACACAACCTTACGTTATAGGGCTGTTATTTGGCGTCTTGGGGATAGGAATAGCTTTCCTTGTGTCTAATATTGAAGGTCCGGTTGTACAGGTGGGTATCAATGACAAGTCAGTGCTGTATCATTTTATAATGCTTTCGAAAATAAAATGTATACAGATACTCTTCGATAGTCCACCTATTTGTCTGCAAATTGTTGATCTTTAAATCAACCAAAAGTTTTGCTGTTTCGCCAACATTTTCAAGTCCAAATTAACTTGTTTACATGTATTTAATTACGAACAAACTCATGATATCAATTTTTAGTGCGTTCAATAAAGATTTTTTTTTTCTTCATAATGTTTCCATATTTTTAGATATTCCTAACAACAAGTGCCTGTTTCTCTGGTGCAGTTACCGGGATATTTGTTTTAGGATTCCTTGTTCCGTGGGCTGATAAGTTGGTTGGTATTTTTTTTACATATTTGTCTCATTTACTTTGAAATTGCATTTTAACTCATGTATACGCTACTTACACCTTATAATTATCATGTTACTTTTTTTGAAAATTCGACAAAAAATGCAATTAATCTTTTTTATTGCATCTAATATTCAATATATAGTTTATTCCATTAATAAAAATTGAAAACAATACCATGATTTCCTTCTTTAGGGAGCTATCGTAGGAGGTGCCACCAGTGTCTTGTTGGTTGCGTGGATAACAATCGGGAAACTGACTTCCTCGGGAACAAGGCAGAACTTTGCATTAGACCCCGCTCCAATAGATAACTGTTCAATGCCCGTAGCGTTACTCAATTCCAACATATCGTCTTCTTCATTGTCTCACACCAACATCACAATTCAAGATGATGCTTCATCTTATGTCCATGAACCGTAAGATTGTTGTCTCCTGACCTGTGTGTATGTAGTACATATGTATATACTTTTCCTATGTTACAAGTAAAATATTCATGTTTCATCAATATGTACTTCATACAGTGATTATATTTATGCCTTTTACGTAATGATCAATCCTTTAATTTTAAAATAAAATATAGATGTGTTTTATTTGGATGAAAAGCTGTACATGTACATATATTTCGTGTAATACAATTTTATGAGATGTAATACACACATTCATTGCAACTTCTTGACGTCAAAATTACTCTTTTTTCAATCACCATTGACCACGTGTCTCTGTTTATATTTTACGCTACATTCAACGTGATTTTCACAATATACTTTGATTATTTCTATATTACTTAAGCTTTTGAAATTCTGTATCGTAAATACTTGTTTACTTCGGTATCGTTGACAATTTTACAGACAAAGCTCATTGTTATGGTCAAAGTTATCGAAACTCTTCTCCTGACTAATTACTGTAGCATATATAACAAATATTATAGATATAGGTTTACATAAAACTGTAATGAAATAAACAATATTGTTGTATTTCTATTTCATATTGTATTTCTGGTATGGATGTGATGTATTATATTTCAGGCATGGATTGGACGTACTGTATTCACTTTCGTTCCGTTGGTTAGAGCCAGTTGGTGTCATTACTGTGCTGCTAATCGGATCGCTCGTCAGCTTTATGACACGACAATGCATAGGTAAATAGGATTATGAATTCAAATGTAGATATTTATGCGAACAATACAAAAATGCTGTCTCTGCAACGTTCTCTTTCCTTTATTTTAGTAATTGAGTGAAATAATCTGTGATATATTCTTTAAGAATGCGTATATATCATTGAGGATGATAAAATATTCTGATAAATCAATCTGGGTGTTTTTTTTCAGAAAAACAAGAGGTTTCTCCGGAATTAATTGTGTCCGTCAATGACTCGCTTTGTTTGTGTTTGCCTACCAATAAACGGTTCCATAACGGGGATGAATACCAGAGCCCGGATGATGTTACGGTAAGCATAACACATTCAGTGTTTGTAAAAGCTTTTAGTTTAATTTAATTATATAGTAGGAGTTTTATAATTTGTTAATGTGGTTTTAAAAGTTGTGTCCCCTGCTTTGCCAATATGGATTTATTTGAGCTTTACCACGGGCTAGATAATCAGGCTTCTTCTGTAAGGCAACTCGCCTGTAGATTGGTCAATTATTTTGATCAGTTAGCCGTATTGGTTTTTTGATGAAAACAGCTAGATTTTTTCCGGATTTTTAACCAACAATTTTTTAGCCTGATCTTTTTTGTTTACGATGTTCTTTTTATTATATTGTTTGTTGAGTTTGTATTGATTACGCAAATTGATTAGTGTGTAGAAACATAAGTATACAGTAGTTTCAACACAAACGCCACGTCATCGCCGAAAATGTAAATATTTTATAAGCATATATTTAATTATTAAATTCCTATCTTGGGGATATTTCGTTGAACGCTTTTGTTGAACGATCTAAATCGATAAATAGTATTGCTAAGTACTGACAGTTATGTATTGAACTTGCAGGGAATTCATATTGGTTAAATGACTCCATTTCAACATCATAAAGATATCTAAGAACCATGCGAAGATAGCAGTTCAGATGGTATGACCTCTACCCTTTACATCTAGTGTCTCGACAGAACATCATCTATCACAAATGCTGATGGATCAGTCTATTGTCTATTGGATAAGTCAACATAAGGACACAGTCTTACCAATGGCCAGACATTTATATTAAAGACACCAATTAAAGAACAATCAAAATATCGTTCATCTTATTTCGTTCTATTCCATTTTGTTGTTGGTAATACGAAGAGCGTTCTGATTCAAATATTCAAACATTCAATGTTGTTTTACTGCACTGCGCGGTGAAGTGTGGACGATACATTTTCAACATTAATATTCCAAGTATTGAATGTATTGAATGAAAATAATCAGCCAAACAATGACACACTATTGCAAACGACCTTGCTGTTTGGTTCTGCGCCGGGAAGGGGCGAGGCTTATCGTGTGTCTACAAGTGTTGACCGCAAGTCCTAGTGTGTGCGATTGCATACAAAAACAAAACTTGTGCGTTTCAAACATTTAATAAAGATTGGATTCACCTGGTACATATAAAAAGTGTTATTACATACACATACATACTACAGTCTTGTCACAAGAAATTGTACAATTAACCTTGGTTTTGTTAAACGTAGCCACCCTGTCGGAAAAAATAGATAGAATACTGTAAGAACGAAGCTGGGAAATCCAACGCATCTACAACGGCTAACTCCGGAAAACAAGATCATCGTGGTTGATTCGCTCAGTTTCCTGAGGACTTTTTGTTAGTTTCTTATACGACATTCCAAGATCATTTTTCATAACGCGATTTAATGTTGATACGGATGGAACATTGGTAGAACCTTGTACAGATTTGTCTTCAAGAGGATGAAGTGTACATGTTATTTATTTTGATTTATTTTAAATCGAAATCGGCCTTACTCTCGGAGTGAAGTATTCGACTGACAGAGAGTTTGATATTTCTATAAATAACCTGATTCTTACTCGAGAGTTGCCAGTCGAAGGCAGCCCTTAGCTCTAAAAAGTTCTGATACGTTCCGATGCTAATTGGTTGCCGTTTTTTGGACGAAATATTTCCCGACTTGTAACTATTTCTCACGCTTTGTTCCGGCTTTGTGACACTTGAAATCACGCTTTGATAAGCTTTATTACGTTTTGATGTGACTATGACGCTTATATATTGTATCAGGTTTTGATACGATTATTAAATCCTGCTGTCTATTGTTACGCTCTGTTATACATTGGAAAATGTCGAAATCGACGATTTCATGTCGCTTTCGATCCAGAGCCTATATAAATATGCAGCACATCCACAAAAACATTGCATCTTTGACTCAAGAACACGATGGCAGAACAACAGGACCCAGAAGTTCCAGATTTGTCATAGCATGATTTATCTTAACAAGACATGATGTTTGTCTCCCTGTTGTTTAACTACATCCTAGCCATTGAGGCGGAGGAGAGGGAAGAAGAACAGCAAAGACAAGGGGAGGATGTCCTATAGCAGGAGGGAGAAAACCTTTTATCAGGAGCAGCTGGACCAGGCCATGGTTCACTACAGAAAGAAGACAGCAGTATGGTCATTACACTAGTCTCCTGGACACACAACTTATATTAAAAGACTCTGCTGCTTTCAGAAGCTTCAACAGATTGACCACCGAGATGTTTGATAGTATCTTGGAGAGAGAGGCACCAGTCATCCAGAAGCAGCAGACTAAATACAGGCACCCCCTTTCAGCTGTCTCAAACTAGCAATTACCTTGAGACAGATGGCCACTGAGGACAACTACAGGTCACTGGCATGTGGAGATATTTCCTACCTTAACCAGGTAAGCGATACAGGCCCTCTAGACCTGCGCCTCTAGTTTCCGTACAGCTTCTGTTGAACAATCTTGTGTTTATCGTCCATTATTTACATCTAGCCTTCTTTCCTCTGTTTAACCGTCCACATGTCCTTTCGAGGTTTCTACAGCGTTCTATATATGTGCATTGCTCTTTACATAAATATGAAAGACATAAAGCATGTTTTCATCCTAATTTGCTTAATAGATGTTAAACAACAGAGATATATCCCTATGAAAAAGATAGATGATACACACATACGTCTAGATTACATTATCGGCCATTTACATAATTTATGCATTTACATATACGCGTGCAGGCAACTGTTTATTTACTGCATAATAAGCCGAATTGTATATTTGATATACAAATTTCTTTTCCCAGCAGGGTAAGCCTCTTTTATCACATTATACATACAATTTCATTAACATAGAAAACCAAGCATTTTGGAAATGTGCCCATGTTATTATGTAGTTTTTCCAAAAGAATTACTTTTTTTTATATAAAAAAGCAATATACATTATTCTGTTTAAAATCTTAAAGGAATGGCTCAGACATAAAGTATACAAATTAAGCAAATAAAATAAAAATAGACATCCAAAGACGCAACTGATATATGTTTCCTATCCGAAATAACTTCTACAATTGCCCAGCTTCGTAAGCAAAGGGATATTTAAATAGTGTATTTCTTTTACCGCTTTTAGTGCTAGTATTGATTATTTGTCTACTTTGTCCCGCATTACTGTATCGAAACCTAACAAAATAATCGAGTGTACAACAGCTTCAAAAGCTTATCAAATTTTTTATAATTGTATATGTCAAAATTTATGTGAAAAAAAAAAGTTTCCTTTTTTGTATTCAAACATGTATTCTCTACTTAGTAATGCTTCACTCTTTTGTAGTTTTGGCGTACAAGTGCACGTTAAAAGTCGTCAGAATGGAGTATACAGTTCTACTGAAGTATTGTGGTTTTATTTTCGGAAAGAAGAATTAGTTGTATGAAGTTGAACATTTTAAATCTTGAATAAATCTTAACATGTTCTAAGTTTCCCCGTGATGTCGCTGGAATTTACCTGGTGGTCATCCGGGTACGTACAGGCACATAGGCTATTTTCAGACATATACATTTACGTGTTATATATATACATATGTGTGTGTGTTTAATACGCATTTTTGTCGAAACTGTACATATCTTAACAAAATTGAGTAATGATAAATTCATAAGGATCATCGATGTTTAGTTTGTAGAACAATCATAAAAACATAATGGGACTTTCACTAAATTCTTTGTGCCTAATATAGATATGCATACAATTGTTAATACGAGATATATGTACATTGTGTATCAAAAAGAAGAAAAATGAAAGAATGAGAGAAAGAAAGAAACAAATGAACAGGTACACAATGAAGTGAAGAAAAGAAATTAAGGATGGATGAATATCACTTTGTATGGCAAAACCGATGAATCAACTAACAATTGTAAAAGCTAAAGAACAAGAAACAAACAAATAAACAAATAATTAGATGGATGACATGGCCTCATGGGCCACTTTTATTTTGAAAAATGATTTAGACGGATTACAAACAGTCCAAAATGCAATAATTGAAATTAGACGGATGTCATGCCCTCATCGGCTACGTATAATCACAAGGTTGATTTAGTCGGATTTCAAACTGTCCAAAATTCATGAATTGTAATAAGACTGATGTCACGATACCAATGGTGGTCACATATACCAGCAAGTTTCATTATGCTGCGTATTGTAAGAATATGCCCAATCGCCTAGCAAAACATACCTGCGCCTTCTACCACTGCGCCACATCCACATCCCCAAAAAGGGATGATTCTATGACGAAGTGATAGTCGGTTCGATATGCTGACATGATCACTGTGGAAATTGTCAAATTAATTCTTTGGATCAACAACACATAGTGTATATGATACATTGTGTTGAGTAAATATTAAATATCAAAGAAACACAATTTAACAATTTGACAATTTATTGACTCGTGTTCTATCCGGGCCTCGATTGTCATGCTTCGTTAAATTGTGTTTCTTTGATATTGTGTACATATATATATACCAAGAAAAGTACGTGTCCATGTAGGGTTGAATATATTAAAAATAAAACTCTACGACCTTCTTCTTGTACATTCACCATTTCATGATAAAAAACGGGAACAGATGACTTAGTATTTCATCTTATTTTATAAGCAGTTACCGTTATACTATTATAGTCCATATCGTTCATATGTTCCGGAATTGATCTCTTCGTTACTCTTCTGTAGACATTAATTAGTAATGAGAATGCATCACACATTCATCTGAACCTTAACAAACGGATTGCGTAACTAAGACACATGATAATCACTTGACACTATCAGAAAACTAAGACGTCTTCCCTTTTCATCGACAACTTGGAAACTTCATCGATTGCCACGTTCATGTCATATCGTCCATCAAGACTACTCTAAGTCTATTCTCTGACAAATGAATGGAATCTTATCCAAGCAATGGATATCAAGAATTCCTCTATTTTTCATTGTTGCTCCGCAATCAGCATTTGCCTGGTTTGGCAGGTACGTCGAAGTGTTATCGTTTAATTCGACTAAAGGCCAGTAGGAGGTGTTAAGATCGGCCCCGTAAAGCCAAACCCGTGACCCATCGGTTTTCAGATCGTTGACACCTAACCATGCATCATATTTGTAATCATCTCCTGTAAGCAATAAATTAGCATCACAGTCGTGTTTCCAAAAAATGGAGCAGTGAATACATCACTCGAAAGATTGATTTTGGTTTTGAATACATGTATATTCCGAACATAACTTGACCTGTTCGGATAGCCTATACAATTTATCATAACAAAAGTATTTTATTAAACCAAGTGTTCCGTTGTATTTAGCTAACTATTAAGATGCACCTTAATTTCTGCAAATAAAATTTCTTTCACGGCTGCCAAAATTTCACAAACTTTCCTAAAATATTGCTAAAATTATAAAATTATTAATTATGAATTATTAATACCTATTTGTTAAACTTTTTTGACTACAATACTCCTTCTGATATCGGTTTCATTTACAAAATTATTATATTGTGTTGAAAGTAACTTTTATTTTTTGTAATACGTTTTCAATTCGATGTGTCGATATTTTTGGTCAGACTTATCTATTAAACATATTTCTTTATATAAAGACTTTGTATGCATAACTTAGATAACACTAAAACACTGTTTCATATAGTCTGACAAATAATTCATTTATCTAACAACCATACCTATATAATCGAAGAATGCTTGGTGTTTTTTAGCATCATCTAAAATGGCTAGCCGGCCATGGTCATTTACGCATAGGTTTCTTGCGTGGTACCAGGTCACACTGTTATTGTGAATCCTTACACATAAAGATCCGTCCTCCATCCATATATAACCCGCTAGATGACAACCTACAGTAGGAAATTTAATAAAACGTAATTATATTTGTTCACAATATTATAGGGTGTTCAATAATTAAGTTACTTTCAAAGTTCAAAATTCTATTTAATACAGAACTTAAAACACTATAATTAGTGCAATCATAATTTCATATATTGACAAAAACAGATCAACTAAATCTTTTAGGTATTTTTTTATTACATAACAACAATACTAATACAAAATTAAAAAAATTCTGTAACTCAGAACGGAAAGGATTTAATTATTCAGATGATGTTGTGTACATTTCACAGTGCATGTATATTGTCCTTTTCACATGCCAATATCTTTAAAGTGTTGATGAAATTGTGACGAAAATGATGATTTTCGGCAGAACCAAATTATTCCTTTATATTGATCATAAAATGTAACAGAATTTATTGAACACCGTGCATATCATATAATGAATATCTTAAATTTGAAAAGCATGCAAGCTAAGTGGAATGGGGTTTATGGTTTTACGTCGTATTTACAATCAATGTGATTTATTCATGTTATAGGGTTACAGGAAATGTTGGAAACAAATCATATGATTTACAATTACTACCCAGCACCTGTCTAGTTTGGTTTGACATTCACAACCATGAGATCAACACCAGTATTAACTTAAACAACAGTGTAAGAAATACACTAATTTAAATATCCCTTTGCAATACGAAGCTGTGTAATTATAGAAGATATTTCGGAAAGGAAACATATCAGTTGTGTCTTTGGATGTATATTTTGTATTTGCGTAGATTGAATACTTTATGTCTGAGCCATTTCTTTAATATTTTTATCGCAATAATCTTTTTTTTTAAGTAATATTTTTGGGAAAAGCTACATAACAACATAGGCACATGGTATGATTTGTTGGACAATCGTTTAAAAAAATGCAATCGTACGTTTAAACGTATTTCATAAAGTAGTCTCATAAATTAATTATTAACATTGATGTTACTATTTCACCTGGTTATGAAGTATTGTAAATTTTGTTTACAAACCTTTGTGCAATTTCACACCGCGAATTCACAGTCTATAAACAAAATGGTTTTCATACCCCAATTAAATTAGAAAAAATAGTCACATTAATGCTGAAATAATTTGTAAAGCATCTTACATTGTGTATGTTTGTAGATGACCTCTGACTCCTCGAGGATCGACACGGGGTTGTGTTCTAGGTACCGGAAACCACGACAGGTTCCCGTGACGTTGCTGTACCCAAACATCAGACAGTCCGAGTTATACAGACAAATGTCAGCACAGTCGATCCTCGATAATTTGCTGCCTGTTACTGTGTAGACAATGCCACCAGTTGTGTTGCTCCAGTGATACGCCCGATCAACCTTCCAGTAACCAGAGGATATCAGACAACGGTGGCTCATATATACAATACATCGATAGACAGTGGTAAAGTATGGATTTACAAAATTTAACATTTAAAGTTAACTACGGCACCGTGTGCTTACAAAATTAAAGATATTCAATTTAATTATGTGGCCATTATTTTTTTCCGTTTATGTACCTGTTGTTTTTTCAAATAAACTTGGATTATTTAAGCATTTGTTTTCAAAGACTAATATCGGACATCCAAGAAGAAAATAGTTTCATCATCACGCTGTAACCTTCCGGTTGTGTAAACAAATAGTATTCCATAGTATAAAAGTAGTTATATTAATGAACAAAAAAAGAACAATTCATCAGAAAAAGCAACTTCATTTATCGCCTATCATATTGCGTCCAGCTTTTCTATTCTCAGTGTACTTCTAACGTTTATACCACTGTTCTCTAAATAATATATCTATAAAAATACATCAGCCTGGTATGTAGTCTTACCGATAAATTTCTCTTCATTTCATAAATTAATGTAACATTTGCTAACACACAGAAAACATAAAAGGGGAAATGCCTTTAGCTCCTATCAATTCTAAGAAATAAAATAATCAACTTACGAGTTAATATTATTTACTGACAGTTCTCAGCTCTTACTTTAGTTCTCGGATTTATTTAAATCCATAGCAAACTAGGTCTGTTCTATAATCAGAGCAGTAACCAACCCTGAAACACATTTGTACGCGTGAATCTCTCTGATAATACTCCAACACATAAATACATTGTCTGTGACTTGCTGCCAGAAATATGAAAGATGGAGCTTTATCACACTATCCGCCTGATATCCAGTGGTTTCGCTCGTATGTCACTAGTTTAATATGACCTGGAGTGATTTTCATTGATTGGAACTTCATTGTGACATTTTGTTTCAGGTAATTATGGATGAAACCACTTAGTATAACGACACACAAAGTGATCATTGATATTATTATAACAGAGGTTAAAATAATCTACCATCATTTGATTTGAAATAATTATGTTGGTATGCATTGGTAATATCACGTTTTGATATTTTTAATTGTTATTTTTTTAAATATACCACTTACCAATTAAGAAAGATATATACATAATTAAAAAAACACAGATGCGTATATCCATGCCAGCAAATCGGTAATAGTTAGTGTGTTGATTCTGCTGTGGAATGGGATCTGATATAGGAGGCGCTTATTTGACTTAAACTAGGTCTTACCGCAGAACGATTTTTTTTATTTTTTTTTTTTTGCCGTACACATGAATAAGCAACAAAATATATAAAATATTAAGACACGCTTATATTAAATTTATCTCATCGGATGTAAAGCAGACATTCGCTAAAAGGGACTTTGTGTTTATTGATTTTTTATTGTTAAGTCATTAGTTTGTGCACAAAACGTAATAGTCGCAAGGGCAAATAATTCTGTACAATACACTGACGCAATAACCTTTGGCGGAACTAGTAGTGATGGTCTTCTGTAAATGGAAGCGAGAAAATAAATGTTATGCAATAAATTACCACGTTCATATCTGTACTTAATCATATGTAACAGTTCAGATATTGATCTTGGTCATCTATGCCTATTTTGTACCCAAACTTTGCTGTTTAGTTCAAATATTTGTTCTCCAATCTTATTCTTATCGATGTTTATCAATATCACATGATGTTATCAATCAAACTTGATAATTGGAGAAGTTATTAATAAATGACATTTATCATGTCTCCATTATTATTCCATTGAGTACAGCAAACATAGCTTCGGTCACTTTGCTCCAAATTAAGAAACTGAGATTACAAATATAGAATAGTCCTTTTCTCTTTATGAATACCGTTTCATCTCATGAGGTGGAAACTTTATATTTTTCACTCGTCTTTCGCACTCGTGAAAACATTAGTTTTCATCTCACTCGATGAAATATAACTGGTATTCATCATGAAACGAGGAATATCCTCTATATATCTGTAACACACACATATATATCTCATGCTTTACTACGAACTCATTTATGCTGTACTCAAAACAATATCCAAATCTGATGAGGTTTAAGATAAGGTTTTTAGACCATGTTTAAATAAGTGGGTTTTTGTATTCCTATATATCACTTCTTGGTGTAGTTGAACATAACTTAGTTGCTAAAAAGTGTCTATGCATCCATCTTAACCTTAGATATTAAAGTTCACTACTAAAATTTCTGTCACCAAATAACCATGCCACGATGTGCATAATGCAAGCAAAACGAGCAATACACGACGAACACTTCTCAATGTGTCAGATCATCCTTTTTAATCTTTAGAAAGATAATTCATGACGTAAAAACAAAAAGGAGGAATTAAGATCTTGGGCAGTTATGTGTGAAAATGTTGTCTTCAGTAATCCATTGAATTAAGTTGTGAAAATCATTCAAACGGACAAACATTTATGATGCCTTCTAAACATTAATTTTAACACAGAATGTATTTATTGTTAAATTCTTGTTTAATGCTTTATGCATGTTTAGATGTGTAGATTAGCTGTACTCATTCCATTGCACTGTAGATGTACTGTAAGCGTCCTTTTTTAGTGGTAACATTATTTTAGCGATTTTAGCGCTTGTTTGCGCTGTTTTTGAAGCGCTATTTCATGTTCAGCACTAAATTTTGTAAAAGGGTATTTTCGTCATTGAAAAACCGAATTACGCTAATATATATCCGCGCTAATAAATCATATTTTACACGTTTTCTGTTTAAATTTGACTGACCTAAAATACAGTAACTAACCTGATTTTTGATGCACTACTACCAAACTCACTTCGGCTCTTTTTTTGTACTTATGAAACCTATGTATTGTTGATATCATAACTCACAAAAATATTGGTAATTTTAGTGGTGAATAACATTATAACATATTAAAAAGCTCTTCTTGGGCCTTGAGTATGACAAATCCGACACATGTGTATAACTTTAAACTCAAATCTTCCGTGAAGGAATGACCGATAAAGTAACAGACTACAACATAACAGCTCGAAGATTCGACGACAGTCAAATGACGCTGAAAGTATCAAAAACAAACTAAAGAGAATACAATGCAAATATCACAACAGTATGAAGACGTATTTATTTTATGGAAGACTCCACTAAACCAATTCAAAAAGTGACCGGCAATGCACAAAAACAAATTAATGACATTAGAAAATAACTGAAAACCAAAGCACAAGTGAATCATCAGGATTCAATTTAGTAATTGTATAAGGCGTGGTAGCTTCATATACGTCCCCATGTGTAAGATAGAGTATTCTATCCCATCGGACAGAGATATCTGCACTTCCGGTGAGCATAAGATTTCCCTGTCTTACCCAGGGCAAGACAGCATGCACGCATATAATATATTCACGTGATAAACAGGAAGTTGTAAAACGTCATATGCAAATAAAAATTAACCTGTGCAGTCCATTTGGACAATGGATATGACATTCGAAACCCAAGCTTGTGTTTCACGCGCGGCTGAACTTTGACGTAATGATCATCGCAATCGGAATTCCATCTTTAAATATTTACGTCTAACCCGATAAAACTGGTTTTCATATAACATACGTTAATATTTCTATGACTGTGAATATTTCAAAATGATTTCAATTATTATTTGTCATAGTGCAACAAGTTTTCACAATTTATGACATTTAATGTAAGTCTTATATTTTCAGGAGTGCGAAACACAAGTGAAAAATATAGAGTTTCATCCTCATGAGAAAAAATATCACTGGTATTCATAAAGAGAAAAGGACTATTCTATTTTTGTCATCTCAGTTTCTAAACATAGAGCAAAATGACCGAAGCTATGTTTGCTGTACTCAATGGAATAATAATGGAGACAATATTTGTTGTCAAATGTCATTTATTAATGAATTACCTAATATTCAAATTTGATTGATAACATCATGTGATATTGATAAACGTCAATAAAAATAAGATCGGAGAACAAATATTTGAACCAAACAACAAAGATAGGGTACATTGTTAATTGTCATTTGTAAATGTCTTCTCCAATTATCAAGTTTGATAGATAACTTCATGTGTTATTGATAAACATCAATAAAAATAAGATCGGAAAACAAATATTTGAACTAAACAACAAGGTTAGGGTGCAAAATAGGCATAGATGACTAAGATCAATATCTGAACTCGTACATATAATTAAGTACAGATATGAACGTGGTAATTTATTACAATAATATTTGTTTTCTTGCTTCCATTTACAGAGGACATCCACCAAAGGTTATTGCACAGAGTTATTTGCCCTTCTATTACGTCGTATGCACAAACTAATGACTTAACAATCAAAATGATATTTTCACTGTTAATGCTGCATTCCGATTGGTCAAAAGCGAGTGAAAATATCGCAAATGATGTTGGCATTAAAGTGAATTATATCGCTTCTATGTTCACTGTAAAACTTTATATTTCACTGCAAAAAAATGATAAAAGTAGAATAATAAATATTGATAAGTACAAATAGTTATACTTATGGGATTTACATTATTTGTTGGATTAAACGTTAGTTTTTGTAAAGCAGTAATATCCTAAGGTTTTCAAGACTTTTTCGGTTTTTAAGATTTCTCTCTGTTTTTTTTAAACCGGAATGGTATACACGTAGAGATAAATTGGGTGCAAATTAAAAGGATGATGACAATGATATGATATATATGTACATGATGTTATATATATGGTCTTAAATAGTTATTTATTTTTATAAGATTTTATGAAACGATACTATGACGCTTCTATTTTAGCGAGTCTTGACGAGGTGAGTTTCATAAAATCTCATGTGAAATTAACACTTTAAGATACTTTATCCCATATCAACTGTAACCTACCTTTCGAATAATCTAACGTCAAAATGCATTGCGAAAATCCATCTGAGGCCATACCCTCCACCTCAACACACTACGTCACGTCATTTCCCATAACGTCAGTTTATTGTTACTGTCATAATGTCACAATGAAGTTCCAGCAAATGAAATTCACTGCAAGTCATATTACATTAATTACCACTGCAAAAATATTTCACAACCGATATTACTGCATGTCAGGCTGATTATATGATAAAGCTTTGGTATTTCTGGCAGTCCGTCACAGACAATATATATAGGTGTTGGGTTTATGTGATTCAGGGTTGGTTACTGTTCTGATTCCAAATCAGACCTAGTTTGCTATGTATTTAAATAAATACAAAAACTCCAGTAAGAAATGTTAGTTGATTAGTTTATTTCTTAGAATTGATAGGATTGATAGGAACTAAAGGCATCTCCTCTTTTGTGTTTTCTGTGTATAGGCAAACGTAACATTGATCGATCAAATGAAGAGAAATCTATAGTTAAAAACTACATACCAAACTGATGTGTTTTTACAGATATATATATTCATGTAATGAGCCATCTTTTCAGAAAACATTTTTGGTGAACTCAAACTAGAAGTAGGTGAATGACCTTTGTTATTAATTGGAATGAAAATCAATAAACATAAAGTCCCTTTTGACGTATGTTTATTTTATATCCGATGAGATAAATCTAATGTAAGCGGGTCTCCATAAATTAGATATTATGTTATTTGCTCATGTATACAATAACACAAACGTTGTGCGGTAATCTTAGGCTGAAGTGATATAAGCTCCTCCTCTATAAAATCCCATTCCACAGCAGAATCAACACTCTACCTATCACCGATTGACTGGCATGGATATGCGCCTCTCTGTGTTGCTAATTGTGTATATATCTTTCTTAATTGGTAAGTGTTTTTTTATTTAAAAAAAAAAGTTAAAAATGCCACAGTGTTATATTAAAAATGCATACCAATATATATTAAATTAAATGCTGATAGATTATTTTAACATCTGTTGTTTAAATGTTAATAATACATGAACTTAGTATTGGTATTTCAAATATGTCTTATCGTTTTGCTATCTGTTCTTTGTATACTTTCTGATTTCTGGTTGTATTGCATTACAATGTTAATGATAATGTATTTTGTCCTATAGGAATTGCAGATTGATTATGAAATGGATTGTCTTTATCCTATACTAGAAAGATGTAAGAATATTCCCAGGTCTTATAGATATTGTATAAACTGTAATGCTTTGGAAGTGGAAAGATGACTTTCATTTTTAGTAGTATGTCAAAAATATTCAAAAATTAGAAACAAATATGTAAAGAAACACTCTTGAAATAAACACTCTGTCTTCAAAGTAATAGAATTATTGAACGCAATTAGTCAAAAACAATTGAAATTATCAGGAAAGTTTATCAAAGGAGCGCTTAGTTGTAGAATGGTATAAATGAACTACTACACCTTACTTTTCACAGAATCCCACGTCAAAATGTATTGAGAAAATAAAGTGGAAGGCATCATTTTGCCCCCTCCCCCTCGCAATCCTGACGTCACGTCATTTCCCTTGACGTTATTTTGTTGTTTTTGTCACAATGAAGTTTCAAGCAATGCAAATCACGCCAGGTCATATTACATTAGTGATATATATAAAACTATTTACGCGCGAAATTACTGGATATCAGGCGGATAGTGTGATAAAGCCCCATCTTTGGTATTTCTGGCAGCAAGTCACAGACAATGTATTTATTTGTTAGGGTATTACCAGAGAGATGCATGCATACAAATGTGTTTCAGTGTTGGCTACCGATCTGATTATAGAACAGACCTAGTTTGCTATGGATTAAAATAAATACGAAAACTCCAGTAACAGTTGATGATTGTCAGTAAATGATATAAACTCGTTGGTTGATTATTGTATTTCTTAGAATTGATACGAACAAAAAGTTATGAAGAGAAATTTATAGTTAAAACCACATATCAAATTGGTGTATTTTCTATAGATAGATTATTAAGATATTGGATAGAAAATAGTGGTTTAAACGTTAAAAGTACAGAGTAGAAAAGCTGGGCGCAATATGATAGGCGATAAATGAAGTTGCTTTTTCTGAAGAATTGTTCTTTCTCGTTCATTAATATAACTACTCTAATACTATGGAATACCATTTGATTACACTACCGAAAGGTTACAGCGTGATGATAAAATCAGTTTCTAGAAATCCGACATTTGTCCTTGAAAATAAATGTTTAAATGATCCAAGTTAATTTGAAAAACAATAGGTACATAAACGGAAAAAAATAATGGCAACACAATTAAAATAAATAAATAGATCTTTAATCTTGTAAGCCCATAGTGCCGTAGTTAAATTTAACATCTTTAATTTTGTAAGTCCATATTTCATCACTATCTATCCATGTTTATATGTATTGTAGATATGAGCCACCGTTGTCTGATATCGTCTGGCTACTGGAAGGTTGATCGGGCGTATCACTGGAGCAACACATCTGGTGGCATTGTCTACACGGTAACAGGCAGCAAATTGTCGAAGATCGACTGTGCTGACATTTGTCTGTATAACTCGGACTGTCTGATGTTTGGGTACAGCAACGTCACGGGAACCTGTCGTGGTTTCCGGTACCTAGAACACAACCCTGTGTCGATCCTCGAGGAGTCAGAGGTCATCTACAAACATACACAATGTAAGATGCTTTACAAATTTTATTTCAGCATTGATGTTCCTATTTTTTCTAATTTAATCGGGTTATGAAAAATATTTTGTGTGTAGACTGTGAATTCACGGTGTGAATTGGCACAAAGGTTTGTAAACAAAATTTACCTCATAACCAGGTGAAATTAGAAAAAAATATTGACACCAATGTTTATAATTAAGTTATGTTACTACTTGCTGAAATGAAATGCGTTTTAACGCACGATTGCATTGTTTTTAAACATTCCCCTCCCTCCAAATCATTCTATGTGCCCACGTTATTATGTAGTTTTTCCCAAAATTGTTACTTTTTGTAAAAAAAAAGATGTTCTGTTTAAAATTTTGACCTTTAAAGAAATGGCTCATACATAAAGTATACAATCTACGCAAATAGAAAATAGACATCCATAGATACAACTGATATATGTTTCCTTTCCAAAAAATCTTCAATCATTACACAGCTTCGTATTGCAAAAGCATATTAAGATTAATGTATTTCTTACACTGTTGTTTAAGTTAATACTGGTGTTGATCTCATGGTTGTGAATGTTTAACCAAAATAGACAGGTGATGGGTAGTAATTGTAGATCAGATGATTTGTTTCCAACATCTCCTATAATCTAATAACATAAATAAATCACATTGATTGTTAATACGACGTTAAACGATAAACCCCACCCACTTAGCTTGCATGTTTTCAAAATTCAAGATATTCATTATATGATATACACGATGATCCATAAATTCTATTAGTGAACACTTTATGATCAATATAAAGGAATAATTTGGTTCTGCCGAAAACCATCATTAACGTCACCATTTCATCAATACTTATTGATACTTAAAGATATTGGCATGTGAACAGGACAATATATATGCACTGTGAAGTGTACACTACTTCATCAGAATAATTCAATCCTTTCTGTACGGGTATATCTGAGTTACAAATCACCACCACCAGAGAACGTTGTCCAATTTATCTATTTTTAATTAGAATATAAGAATAAATCAGCATGCTTAGTGTCAAAGGTTACTCATTTATGAATAATAACATCGTTTTTACCACATTTGGCATAAATATGTATTTTTGTATCAATATTGTTGCTATTTAGTAAAAAATACCTCAATGGTTTTGTGAAACTGTTTTTGTCAATATATGAAACAAAGATTGCACCACTTGTGGTGTTTTACGTTTTGTTTTAAATAAAATTGTGAACTTTGAAAATGTTTCTTAATTTATGGAACATCCTATACTATTAATTCAAATATTGTGAACAAATAGAAATACGATTTATTAAATTTCCTACTGTAGGTTGTCATCTAGCGGGCTATATATGGATGGAGGATGGACCTTTATGTGTAAGGATTTACAATAACAATGTGACCTGGTACAACGCAAGAAACCAATGTGAAAATGACCATGGCCGGCTAGCAATTTTAGATGATGCTAAAAAACACAATGCATTCTTCGATTATATAGGTATGGTTGTTAGATAAATGAATCATTTGTCAGATTAAATGAAATGCTGTTTTAGTGTTATCTAAGTCATGCATACTAAAGAAAGAAATATGTTTACTGGATAATTCTGACCCAAAATATCGACACATCGAATTGAAAATGTATTCCTCATGCATAAAAATATAAAGTTACTTTTAACACAATGTAAAAATTTTGTAAATAAAACCGATATCAGAAGAATATTGTAGTCGAAAAAGTTTAACACTTAGGTTTTTATATTTCAATGTCTATATTTCATTATTCTTCATTGTTATACATCAAAGTCAAGGTTATGAAATATCTGCATAAAAATCAGAGATACATAATACCGTCCTGTATGCGCTCGGGAAGAAAACAAAAATCTTGTATGTTTGTAAATATTATATTGTGTACACTACATTCTCTTGAAGACAAATCTTGTGTCCCGCATTGTTGCTCTAATCGACAATTTAAAACACAAACGTCTGTAACTGGTGTGTTTCTTAAAAAAAACTTTTCTGTAAACCACCTTAATTTCGCGGGTGATTTGTTTTCGGAAAGTTTGCGATGCAATTCAATTCTCCAAAGTTTTATTTTCCACGTATTATACACCATTTACATTGATAAATATTCAATATTCTAATCTCGAATGTTTGTATTTTGTTGTTAAATTGAAAATTATGGCAGCCGTGAAAGTTTTTTTGTTTGCAGAAATCAAGGTGCATCTTAATACTTAGTTAAATACAACGGAACACTTAGTTTAATTAAATGCCTTTGTTAAAATAAATTATATGGACCACCCGAACAGGGTACATCGCTATCAAGTTATGTTCGGAATATATGCAAAACCGATATCAATCTTTTGAGTGATGCATTCACTGCTCCCATTTATCTTTTGAACCACGACTGTGATGCTTATTCATTGCTTACAGGAGATGGTTACAAAGAGGATGCATGGTTAGGTATCAGCGACCTTGAAACCGAGGGATCATGGGTATGGCTTAACGGGGCCGATCTAAACACTTCCTACTGGCCTTTAGTCGTATTCAACGATTACACTTCGACGTACCTGCCAGATCAGTTCAATGCTGATTGCGGAGCAACAAAGGAAAATAGAGGAATTCTTGATACCCACTGCCTGGATAAAAAACCATTCATTTGTCAGAGAATAGACTTAGAGTAGTCCTGATGAAAAATATGACATGAACGAGGCAATCGATGAGGCTTCCAAGCTGTCGATGTAAAGGGAAGACGTCTTAGTTTTCTGATAGTGACTAGGGTTTATCATGTGTCTTAGTTACGCAATCCGTTTGTAAAAGTTCAGATGAATGTGTGATGCATTTCTCATTGCTAATTAATGTCAACAGAAGAGTAACGAAGAGATCCATTCCGGAACATATCAACGATATGGACTAAAATAGTGTAACTGGAACTGCTTATAAAATAAGATGAAATACTAATTAATCTTATTCTGCTTGTAATAGATAAAAGTTAACAATACGTGTAGTGAAATTCTCAGAGGACTTCCGAATATATTGTAGATTGTCTCTATTGTCAATGGTACAAAACTTTTATCTTTGTTTTATCTTCTGAACTAGTTATCTGAAAGTGTTATAGTCAAGAGACAATGTAACAGAGAAATTACGTTTCACTTTAAACAAGACATATTTCTATTTTAGATAGTGTTAAAAGTTGACTTATCGACCAATTTGGAAGTTTCCTGTGTGTGTTTCTTGTTTAGTTGTTGGTTCGTATGATCTTTATTTTGTTAGAATTTTCTTTCGAATCTTGAAATAAAATTAGGATTTTCAGTATCACATATACATATATACTGCTAGCTTTTTAGAATAATAAATCTTTTGTCATCTTATAACATTATTTGTTTTTGTTCTTGGAATTTCTCATTACCATCATCGAAAAAAACATTTGAATAGTGTTTCATTGATATATCAAATAAGTTAATCGACGAAAAAGGTGTCTAACTGGAAATCTAATTGGAATTAAACAGTGTTTTATTGTGTTAACGGTTGTATTCAGGCAATTTGATACAGATAAATATATATATATAAACACAGTTCACTTCATATCAATAAGTGTTGTTGATGATACAATTTTGTAAGCGCATGGTGTGCATTCAATGCGCGCATTTTGAAGATTGTCTGCAAAGCTCTGGCATCTATATAGACCATTGATGTCATAGGAAGATAGTTTAATGCTTAACTAATATATATAAGTGACCAATGCCCTCATTACAATATAAACTACTAATTCAAGGATTGCAAAAAGAATAAAGCAGAAAACATTACATACTAGCATTTTAAAACAGTATGAATGAAAATTTACAAAGTTTCAGCTTTTATCACGTGAAACGTCAATCATTTCCTGACCTCTAAATAATAACTGCATAGGTAAATTTTAGGACACATCTACAAGATATGTACATGTATTAATTTCATCATCTCAGATACATGTAAGGTGTCACCGTAGGTGGCGGGTGGGGAAAGAGAGAGAAAAGGGTCCAAGGACTGATGGCTATGGCGACAGACCTGTGTGCTGAGAGTTCACAGTGCATAAAGTCATTTATGCAGGTACGACTGTATCCCATGTATAACAGTATGCGATAGACTTTTGTACCATTTACGTACACATTGGATATATCCAATACAACACGTACATGAACATATATCTACATACATGTAATGATATGGAGTGTATAATCTTAATTCACTGGTTGAAAATAGAAATAATAATTAATTAATTTGCTTAAGATAAAATATTTTATAAAATTAATATGTGTATATTGTGTAAACATCTTTGCATTTTTCTACTCGTACACATGTTACAATTCTATTTCGCCTTCAGTCTAACCATTGTCCACTGTATAGTATCAAAATTCCGACCCAGAATAACAGATGAGGAATCCCTTAGCCTGTACGAAGGGAAGTAACTCCTATCATTCAGAATGTGTTGCTGATTATGCTGTCCGGTGTCGCTGGTAGTACATGTGTGCTTCAGTGGGACGACACTATAAAAAGGCCAGAGATTCTCAACAGTACAAAAAGATACAACACAATATATCGCAGCCTCCAAAAAACATACAACACTTTGCATACATGGAAGTCCGTCCTTAACGTAGACCGTCCCTTCTGTGACGTCATACGTTTGTAGAGCCGCTATCCGGATTCCGTCAAACGTATTTTATTTCTCCGTACCCATTTGTTATAACTCGCTTCGGCATGTCGAACTTACATATAATAATGTACAAATTGTGCAATTATTTCCGGATTCCAAAATGATGTGGAAGTTATGAAATCTGTATTTTTCTGAATAGTCGAAAAAATTTCTACATTTTTCTGAATAGTCGAAAAAATTTCTACAGAAATAATTCTTGCACTCGGGTTCAAAAAAGTTTAAATCATAAAAATGTTCCAGGTCTACCCAGATGTTTCACAAATTCTATAATAAAATGTCACATTCATTTCCGTGCAATTTCGGAATTTATTCTATTATAGAGTTTAAAAACTCAAAACCCGTATCTTTCAGGGTCTGTAAAACAAACGATGACAAAAAAAGGTGTAATAACTCTGAAATTACAAGTTTTGAAAGTCACGTGATCGTCTACAGATTGAAAATGGCGCGATATGCATATTCAAACATTGTGGATATCGAACTTTTAATAGTTTATTTCTTTTTAACTCGAAATATTTTTACTGTGCTATTAGGGTAAAGTCTAATATAAATAACTTTTCTTCTATTATACAGTATATGTACCCTAATTTTGTTTTGTTGGTTTTCAGTATTCAAGATACGGATTACGTGACTTTTAAGTTTATATAGAACATTTAAAGATGCTCCGACAGCATAAATGATAATCATCATTTGAACAATGATAGGTGTTTAATCGTATATTTATATTTCTAATTAACACACACACACACACACCCTCCCTAAATCTCACATACACACACACACACACACCCTCCCTAAATCTATCACACACACACACACACTTTCCATATAGGACATAGCGCCACGGAATGTTTCCGGAACGCAATTAATCATTTTTAATATTTTCATCTCGAAGTAAAGTTAGGAGCTTAAGCTTTTCAATGTTTGTAATGGGGCAAGTTAGTATTTTTTATGAATACTAATTCGTCTGTTCCTGCTTTTGATAGAGAAAAAAATACTATTTGTCAGTTAAATTTTTATCACTGTTAATATTTACACGATGAAATATATTAAGTATCAAATCGTAAAGATCCAGTTGAAAACGTTTTTAATATATACATACGTATACATAATAATATATAAAGTTTGGTTTATATTTGTATATAATGTAAGTATTTTCAATTATTGGTTATCATTAGCTTTCTCAGCTGACGTTTTTCTGCGCATGTATATAATATTATATGTCTTGTATAGGCGATACAAAATTCTTTACACTAAAATCTAACAGTTTGTTTGAACTGTCGATTCTAAGACATTCACGCGTGATAGAGTGAGTTATCGGCCCTTTGTGTTAAAATTACATCGCTAAAGGTGTTATGTGCGCTTAATTATATATAATTAATTAGCTCACTTGTTAAGGGCGATAAATCGAAATTTATTGGTCACGCGCTCTCGTGACACGAAATCTTGAATACTGATTGGCATTTTTTTAAACTGGCGCGATATTTTATTTGACGTCAGAACTACACATTATTATGGGGACAATGTATGTAAAAGGATGATACGTCGCAGTATTCGTATGTGTGATTTAATTAATACCAGGCAACATATTATGGCGCACTTTGTTTACAAAACAATTTTAATTTGAAGGTGAGTTAAAAGTTGCAATGCATTTGTTTATACATGTACCACGTTCAGATGGACCAAGATCATTTTCAAGAGTTTTACGAGTCTACATTTAAATTGATAAAAAAAAACCGAGATATCTTTATATATATTGTATATGAAATTATGCATCATTTATAGATCATTATAATGTAGACGTTTTATGAATAAACACAGATAGATGAAAAATAAATAAATACTATACCTCTATACATGATATATACTTGTACAAAGTCTTACATTCTACACCCGAAGATAATTTATTGACGCTTAAGGATTTTAGATTTTAAATTTTACAATGTTTTGTAATTGATTAGGCAAACAATAGTATCTCCCATTGACTTATATCAGAGTTTTTAAGTTTGCTTTAATTTCGAACCCGGTCTGTCTTGATAAGATATATAAAGTATGAAGTCACTTATACTACTGTACTTGCTATCATACTACATTTAGCAGTATACATCTTTTTGGAGCATTGAAGCTGGACAAAGACATGGGCTTTTGCTGCATTTAACAGGAAATGCTTGCTCAAAAATAGGAAACATTTCCCAAGTTAATTTTACAATTTGTAGATTTAATTCTTAAACTTATTATGCATTTTTTCAATATATCGATACTAAAACTGCCAAAAGATCTACGTCAACTGCTTAAATGTCGAAATGAAATGAGCTGCAGTTTTAACAAGTTTGTTTCAATTTTATGCACATCTGTACTAACATACGTGTGTATAGTGTAGGATTATAATTTCTAGGTTTAAATTATCATCTCAGCCTTTTATAATCAAAAGTATTATGTGTATGCTTGATAGTCAAGGAGTTGCTATCACTCTATATCAACCCTGGCGTGCCATAGCCAAACTAAAGGTTTGGTGTCTGATAACAAATGAGACAGATACATGTAGTTTGGTCATTTGATGTACATCAAAAGAATCTAATAACGGTTTACTGTAGTTGACTTGTGACTTTGAAGATAAGCTTTGCGTCATAACATTTAAATAAATAATTTCTAAGTCTGTGATTGGTAAAGGTTTTCTCTAGAAATGCCTTCAGTTTTAGCATGGCATTTCATAGAGTTATATATAGCGATAGTTAGAGTAACCGATGGAGTATCGACAAGTTTTTAATTTTGTTTTAATTCAATGTTTTATATTATTCAGTTTGGAGTTTATTCAACTTTTTCGAATGGATGAACCGAAGAAATATAAACTCCCGCCAGTTTTTACCCGCCTTTCTAATGACATAGTGAACTGGACAAATAAGAAAGCCATTGAACGAACTACCGGAAATGGATTTTGTAAGGAGCGCATGCCTGCTGAAAGGAGTAATGGTTTGAAAGCGTCGAAATCACATCTTGGAAAGGCCATCTTATACGGTAACAAGTCCTACCAGCGCCATCTAGATTTGAAACTGGCGGATATTGAAAAACATCGGATACAACGCATGCGTAGTATGGATTGGGTTCACTTAAATGAATACAAACAGCTCTCCAGGTGTGGGTTAGCAAGGAAAGAGTGCCAAAGACATAAGATTGTGCATGATGAACATAAAAATCGTCAGATGAAATTACCAAAGGTCCACGATCATTCTATTTGTGGCCCAAACGATAGTGTACATTCTCTGCCTGTAAACGCACCTTCAAATATTTCACTTCCTAGCCTGGATTAAAAGTACCAGATGCATTAGCTAAGCTCAATGTGTCTCTTGTAATAGAACTATTAAACGATATTTTGTAATCCGATCTCATTTTCTTATATTGTTTTATTGATTTAGAACGGTCGTAAATGGTTTAATTTCACCCTCGATGTTCGAGGGGTTGCTATCGCTAACGTTGTAAAATGTGTTAATCTCTGGACTATCTCATAGTAAAACTGGAGACAACAGAAGACACATGTAATTCGATACTTTAATGTGCATTAAAAGAAATGAATGACGGTACATTTCTGGCTGACTGGATGGCTTTGAAGTTGGGTGTCACTCTCTTTGTAATCTTCAAAAGAATTCTCCGCAGGCATGCGATAACTCAGATTTTTTCCCGAACTGCCTTCAATTTTACTATGAGATACATTCCTGTAGTCCATGGGGTGGATATGACGTAAATGATATTAACCCCTTGAGTATCGAGGATGGTTTAATTGATACAATGATAAAATATGCGCGGATGAAATCGTTAATATGATATACAATGTATGCTTTCAGAGTTACTTCCCTTAGTCTCACTCTGTTAGCACTGACGGAATGTAACGAAGGGAAGTAACTCTTATAGATTAGAATGGTTCAATGGCAAAACATGACATGTCAACTTTCTTTTATCATCGTCCTACATTGTAGTTGATTTTAATGGTTTGTATTAATGCCACTCACTTTGTATCACGAGAGCTGCCGACTAAATAAACATCTCATCGCACTCACATCGATAAGGCGATATGGGTCAGAAAAAACCAACAACCTTAGATAACACCCAAAGTTCAAGTCCTTTGCAAACATTTATATTGTACCAAGGTCATATAGATGGCCTCATCCACATCGTAGGAGCTTCCAGAATACGGTATATATTTGCTGTAAAAACATATAACAGAATAGGGATACTAGTTAACTCTATAGACCTTAAGTTATTCTGTTATACTTTTTACATAGAAATCAAAGTTCAAGTTCTTGGCAAACATTTACATGTTTATTGTATCAAGGACATATAGATGGCCTCATTACATCAAAGGCGCTTGCAGATTATGTTATAAAATTGGTGTAAAAATATAACAGAATCGGACTACTGGTTAACTTTTTAGTCCAATAGCCCTATTCTATTCTATTATACTTTTTTACAGCAACTTTCTACAATAAAGCGCCTGTGATCTGCATAAACATGTGCTTGATATATCCACTACCTTTCCGAAACAACTTTTAATTTTTTAAACGGGACTGTAAAACGCGATCAATAATTTTGTAGAGTCGCAAAAGTTATTAGCTTACCGTTAATACCATACACCTATCATCTCCTTGTGAACAATTGAATTTAAATAAATTAAATGTTAATTTTCATAAAGCGGGTCGAATTATGTTTCCCGCAGTCGTCCTAATTACCGCGCGTTAGTTGACTATCACTGCTATCGTAGATGCCATTTTATTGCTTTCTTGGGATATACCGACAACAAAATTCTTGCTTTCTCGGAAATACCGACTACAAACTTCAATTGACAACATTCAACATGATAATCTGGCGGCCATTTGATATTTTTTTTATTACAATACTTTCGAAATGACACATCAAGCTACAAAGAGAATCCTACATACAACTATATTAATTCTTTAGATTTAAAACATCAATGGCATGAACCATGTTTCTACTTGTGCCTTTTCTCGTGTATCCGAAAGTTTGAACGGGTTTTTATATTTCACATCTAAAAAGGACATTTCCTAATTCCATTTTCGGGAATCCCTTATTGAATGATCCTAAAAGGAGATTAAATTTAAGATATGATCTTTTCCCTCCCTCTTCTTCCTTACGTTTCCCTTAACACCGCCTCACTTTTTGCCTTCTGTTGAGCGCTGGCCCCTGTGAGGTAGACTATGGGTTCTGTCCCCTGGTCGTAACACACCAAAGTCTATACAGTGAAAGTGGTAGTTTCTGTCCCTGCTTAGCGCTCAGCATTAAGGAGCTGGGACGTCTGATTCGCCCGTTGTCAGAATAATGTGACCGGGCGAGGTGTGTTTGTTGATGTCTTCGACTGCATGCTTCAGTGATATAGCACTATAAAAAGGACAACAGTTCCACTGTACAGCAGTCTCACAAAACAAGCACATCTCCACATACAGTGTATACGCTACACATCATATATTGGAGGCCGCCATTACATGACCTAATCATAAACAAATTCATTTTACAGCGGCACCATAGTTGGACAGTCCATCAACTATGGGTTTTCCTCGAAAGTCATCGATTATTGCCTTCACTTGAACAGGATTTCATTTAACCAATTATTAAAGATGCTCCATCGATGACAAATGGTATTTTTTCACTATCAAAAACAGGAGCAGGCGATTTAGTATTTTTTCTTCATTTACAAAAGTTCCTTACTTTACACGATTACCACCATTGAAAAGTTTCAGCTTCTAATTTTACATAAAAAGTTTCAGTATATTTTTTGTGTAAAAGTTAGTTATATTTTTTGTGTTAAATAGACATATATAACCACGATTAAACACCAATTATTATTCTTATGATAAATGTCATTGATGCTCTGTCGGAGGTGGAGCTGTACAATTATATGTCCTTACTATATCCTCTTTCTTTAGAGTTTTCTATAACAGATTGCTGTTGCTTGTTTTTTTGTAAACTTTGTTCTAAACGACTTTGTAAAGGAAAATTATCGCTCTTTCCAACGGTTGTAACCGTTTTTATGAAGACGTGCTAGAAATATATGATTTTCAGCCGCAAAAGCTAGGTAGGTTAGAATTTTTGAGTCGAGGAGCTTTCCACCCTAGGATGATTTTACCTAGACCCCTAAAACGTCTAAAAATAGTTTTGTTTTGGGGCACTCTGGTGGGTCCAAAACTGTATAAACTGTAAATAATTCTCAGATCCATGTGTTATGTACATTGTTTTCACTAGAAAGCCATCATTAGTGATTCAGCTTTCATAACCCTATATATGTCTGTATTTCATGAGACAATCAACTAACTAGTATGATTGTCTGTTTTCTACATGCGTGAATAAAGTAGTACTAGTATATAAACAGGATCTTAAATCTTAAGTCAGAATATCTATTATGATTCGATGGGACAATGTGTCACGGTGTCCCCGCAGGGACGTGGCACGAAAAATTTTAACCAATAGTATACATATATATATTATAGTATCAAGGGTATGAACTCGGCGGTCGAGAAAAACGGACCTATTTTTTTAAAACCGTCACCGCCATGTTCATTTTTCTCTCGAAACGCTTCTCGACTTTACATATCGTGACTACATTATGCAAATTATGTTATGTTGTGCTTATGTGTAAACTCGAGAAGCGTTCCGAAGAACAAATGAACATGGCGGTGACGGTTAAAGTAAGTGAGCTACACGATGTTTAAATGGAGTTTCTACAAAGTACGGGTTATGACACCTCCAACGGAGATTGTAGATGAACACAATTATGGGTACTGTTTACCACCACAAGCGTAGATTTTGTGATTTTGGCTTGGTTTTTGAGGTGCCCATTAGAGCCGAGACGACATTTCGACCGGACAGGGAAATGTCTACCTAGCATATTTTTCGTAAATTTCCCGATTCATCAAGCCATAACTTCGTCAATACTTGGCCAATTTTGTTCATCAAGCACTCAATGGAAAGATAAATTATTTCTCTTTAAGGTAAGATATCCGTCAATGTTGTATAGAACCCATTTATTAAAATAATCACGGTTTAAAAAAATAGGTCCTTTTTTCTCGATCGCCGAGTTCATACCCTTGATACTATAATATATATATATATGTATACTGTTAGTTTAAAAAAATCGTGCCAGGTCTCTTTGGGTGTCCCGACCACGTTCCCGAAATCGCCGGTAAGCCTAATCATTTGACCGGTAAGTTTATTGTGCGGATAATAAAATACGAGAAAAGAATAGTATTCCGTCGCTGCGGTATACTTTTGTAATTATGCATGCTAGCTTTAGTATTGTTAGCTTAGGCCTGAGTTTACCTATATTTTTAAGAAGTCTCGGTTGCTGTTTTTTTCAGATTTTTTTTTACCATTCTGTCGACCGAAATATACTTCTAAATAACAACTTTACAAAGACAGTATGGGGATTCGTAACATTATAACTGACATTTACATGGCATCAGCCTATTCGTCCCTACTTCAGCAGACAACACTTTTAAAACCCAGCATTAAAAGCCATGGAGTTCGAGGGACTGAACACACAAGTACTCACACACTCGACGGATCGTGTCATCTGATTTTCTCGGGTAAGTTTTGAATTTCAAATATTTGGTTTCTCTTTTAAATATCGTGAATCGTTCTGAATATTATTTTGAGAAAACCATTAACAGTGACGTTTCTACATAGGAATTTGCATGTATTTGGAAATGTGTATTTCATCAACAGTAAAATCAATATCTTCACAAAGAAAACGAAAAAGTGGGGTTTACAAGAACACTTGTAGTACTCGGTTCTATATGTAATTCCCTGGTGGGTTCGTTTAGTGAATATGAGCTGTTTGTATTTCGTGCATACCATTTTTGGTTATAATAGGAAATGTTATATTATTTCTGTGGGGGTATGGAGAAGAACCCAATTAATAAAGTTTTGTATGTATCAGTTTGATCTTCACTAAGCTATCTCGCAGTAAGTAAGAAATCTAACGATATATTATACAAATACCTCTGGTGGCTTTCCTCCTGTTCATGTTGTGAATACACCATTTTATAGTGTAATCAGTTGAGAGGGTTTGGGTTTTATTAGTTTATCGTCCTATGAACAGCTAGGGTTATGCAAGGACGTGCCAGGTTTGTTGGTGGAGGAACGCCGGAGTACCTGGAGAAAAACCATCGACCAGTCGGTACCTGACAACTACCCAACAGGTGGTTTGTGGTAATATGTTGAGAAATCTTAACCACTCGGTCACCGCAGCCCATCAGTTGGGAAGACTTAGTTTGGTTTTATTGAAGACTACGAAGTTGCTCTTTGCGGCGGCGGCATCAACATTTGCGTATAAGTTCACTGGTGTCACCTTCAACTTAGTCAAATTACTTGTTTTATTAGCCAGAATATATTGAAAAAGACTGAAAAAATGTTTTGCTAACTAGAAATATGTCTGTTAGACATTAAGTGCTCGCTAACTACTTCCTAACCTTAATTTCCAGTATGAAATAATCCTCGGCAACAGGTGTCCCCGTGTACATAGCACTTTCGCTCATTATCTCTGGGACTATTGCAAGGAGATGGTTTACACCCTTGGTGTATTGTAATAGATACATTCCTTTACTTCATCAGAACTTTAAATGTGAAATACCTTTGAACTTTGTTAAGTGTGTTCTTTGTTACATAGAAGCGTGTTTATTATTATATACATTGTAGATATTGATACGATAGACTCAAGACTTGATTCGCTGTTCAAAATAGTCGTCCGCTAGAACACTGTCTAGTCTCTGTGCACATGGTGACTCACCTGTGCCACGCTTGAACGCCTTTCTGGGGTACATTAGATCTAGAGCTCAGACACCCAGACTGATATTTTATATTGTCTTTTTTTTGTTTCAATCGTATGATAATGCGCTTCACAATGCGTCTATATTTATCGACTATTTGAACCTTTTTAATACATCATCGGTGAGGTGCATGAATTTCTTGAGCCATACAAGCGTTTGTATGTGTATACGCTTCCAGTTCCATAATCCTTTATCGACTATTTAAACCTTAATGCACATTGGTGTACAAAATCGGCGAGGTGCTTGAATATATAGAGAGATGCAAGCGTTTTTATGATTATACGCTTCCAGTTCCAAACGTATTTTTGTGATAAGTGTTTAATCCAGGTACGTTCTTGATTACTGACAATTGCATATGTAAATCGTTGCAAAAGAGTTAATATTTAATTATGTTTATGTAATCATAAGCTGTGTATGTAACCATAAGCCAAAGACCAACAGAATATAGTTATTCAATACGTAGATCTCACTTCCGGTATTTCATGCGCACTAGGCATAACGGATGTACACAGACTCTACACACGACAAGGAAAACAATAGGGCGAGCGTACTCTGCTCGCCCTAAAAATGTTTTGCTATGTTTGGGTAGTGTGACAGACAACTCAGGAATGTTATAAAATTTTTAAATTTGTAAAGGAACATGGTCAAGGTACTCTTTGCAACCATCATAACACAAAAGACAGATTGAGGAAAATATTTTATCTCGAATGAAGGTCAAGGTCAATCATTCGTGGGAAAGCACATATGATACTCATGCAATATTGAATTGACATATAATATTCTACCAGTTATTTACTGTAACAAATCTATGTCACTGAAAATACTAACTACCAATATTTTCCAGAGATAGTTACCACATTAGTTATGTAACCGGTATGATACAAGGGTACGATATGTTCAAATACACCATACCGATATTTTGTTAACTGTTGGTAATGTTAGTACATGTAGTTGGTACACTAATAAATTTCATCAAAAAGATGTACAACTATTACCCTTATTTTGTTCAGATATGATACCGCCTGATTGTGTTGTCTGTTGCATTAATTTCAGATTATGGACGCTCATCAGAAGAAAAGGAAAAAAGTCTTTGTGTTCACAACGTATCGACTTATCCTAATGAGCATTGGGATAATCTTCATCACCTGGTAAGTGTGTCTCCATAGTAAGATGACAGACACGTAACGTGTTAGAACTGGTAAATCTTTTTAAGTATTATCATAATGTTTTGGCTATTTCAAAACTCCTTATCCTCCGAGGAAAATTTGCAGTGAAGTTGTATTGCATACAGTCCATCTCGTCAATGCCATAAATAAATATCAATGCCTCAAAATGCGGAAAAAATGTGTCAAAATAAAAGAGTTCACGTGAAATTGATTTTATTTTCCTAAATAAGTCTTGTAAGCCTCCAACTGTGTATATAATATATATCGTATTTTTTTTCTCAGGAACATTACTTTGTATTGGACTAACATAACTGTTTCACAGAAGCCTTTGTCAAAGACCTACGTCAAACATGGAGGTTCCAAGGATTTTATTACAACAGGGTATCTCTACCGTCGAAATCCCATCAGGATAAAGAACACTTCGTCTGGTAAAGAACATCATGGGATGCCTACAAAAGATGTCGCTAGCAGTAAACTGCAAAGACATACATCTTTCAAAGGAAATCCAAAACAATGGGATCCGGGTTTCAATTCCGAAGACGCGGTTTCAGAAAATGATTTAATGAAAGAACTCGAAAAAATCTTACAAAAGCAAGACATATTCAGGAAAAACCAAGAAAAAGCACAGGTAAAATCAGATTCTTATAAACCTGAAATTGAACGCAATGATGTCTCATCGAGAGCAGGGCGATCAGTTATACAGATAGAGAAATCGTCCAGGAAATACTTCCTCATAGGAGACAAGTTTCAGTTAACGGTATACATGAAGGATAAATTTGGGAAGAATGTAACGCAGGGTGGAGACTTTGTAAGAATATGGTTGAAAGAGACGTCAATCAACAGTCACGTGAATGGCGTTGTCACTGACAACGGTGATGGAACGTATTCAGGAGAGGTGCTTCTTCCTTGGGCAGGGCATCCAACCGTTCGAGTGGCACTCAGCCACACCAAAGAAGATGTTAACACTGTAACAAAAGCAATCAACAAATATGGACTCCTTAACAAAATGTACGCCAGGTTTATAAATAAGGATAAATCAGTCTCGGAAAATGTACCATGTGGTCCATTACCGGTGTTTTCATTGGATCAGGAAGAAATGTGCAATCTCACCAAGCTGAATTATGGGTATAGCTGGTATAGTGCTAAACCGTCTTCAGCGAAACTTTCCTGTGATGACTGGGTATATATTAGAGGTACGAACAACCTGACCGTGCCAGATCTGGTGGCAGACAGAATAAGGTAAGGGCAGGGCAGTGAGTATGTGAACCAAAATCTTATGAAATTATCGTTATCAATATTTCGCGTATCAAATCTTCGCTATCACAGCAATATCCCGCGAAAGCGCGAAAACTAACAAAATATCCGACTATACGAATGTTTTAATTATAAAACAAAATGAAAATAATTAATTTGTGATTTACCATATAACATTTAGGATAAACTTTGCATTTGAACTGCGTGTTTTAGTTTTGGGCATTCAGAACATGTGTGCATAAACTCAGTAGTGGTGTTTACCATGTAAATATTTTGTGTACAACAGACATTTATCTTATATGTATACTTAATATATAATCAATTTGCTGTTTTTGTATTTAATTTTAGATATACACAACATAGACAGATTGGAGAAGATATAACGATAACAGTTATTGGAAGTAAGTAATAACACCAATAACAGCAAAACAACGTTAACACAAAATACACACAAGCTTATACAAAACAACACTGTTTAGCAGAAAACAACAATACAACAACAACAGCAACGCCATCAACAGTCCACATTGTTCTAATTGTAGCCATCTGATTAAAATACAAATCCTTTATTATCACTACGATTGATAAGAGGATTGAACAACATCCAAGAAAGGCCACGTTCTGGTGACCTTTGGAAATGACAAATTAAATTGTTGCAGCCAGAATCTTATATGTGGATGAAATAGTCTGAAAAAGCTGCAAGAATTATTTTTCTCTATGTAGTTATTTCGCCCCAAGAGCACAACAGAGCTAAATATATACGAATCGGCGTTTTAAATTGATGTAGCAAGGTATAGAAAATGTATTTGATCGTACGTACAGGTGGTATAAAGGTCATCCGAATATGACCCCTTTTGGGATGGTGTCAGATCCTCTATTGAAAGGAGTGGTTTTAAGGAGCTGTAAGTCGCAAAACGACGTATGGACCATTTCCTTTTACGACTGTATGTGTTATTTGTTGTATTATGTAGTACACTTTGTAATTTGACATACTGTACTGCCAAAAACCATTATATGGACATCTACAGTGCAGTGAAGCCAAACTGTGATCTAGAATTTCATTTCATATTATTACAGTGTTATTAGTAATTTTAAATTGAATACTGCACGTATGTTTTCATCTCTATATCAAAGGCACAAGACTAATTTTTTAAAATGCATAATGTCTGTGTTGTAACTCATGTTTAGAAGGCATCATATATGTCTCTCTGACCATTTAAACAATTTTCACAGCTTAATTCATCAAACCTTATGGATTTTTTTATATTACTGAAGAAAAAAAATGTCAAAATTTTCGCCCAGTTCCGGCACATTTAATAGGATGTTGCATAAACACAAACCAGACTTACCATTTTATATTACATATTATATTATTTGCAGGGATGTTTTAAAATGGAACTCGATACACACAAGTGTACACAGTAATTGGACTGGAGTTTGGTCAAGTTATCACTTGGTCAAATCCAATAATGGACTGCTCAGAGTAGAATGTCGGTCCCATAAAAGTTTAACTAACGAAACTTACTCTAGAAGTTCACTATACATTTTAGATATATATTTGCAATTGCCTTTTTCAGTTTGACAATCTTTTAATCTTCAATATGCATTTTGAAAGGCATTTTGAAGGATATACAGTATACTTCATCAAACTTTTATCTTTTTACAGAGCCTGCTAATGTAATAAAAACGAAACCAACTTTATGTTCGAAGCGCCCAAGAGAGATGTCGTGGAGAGAGCCCAGTCCGTCTGGGTTTAACTACAGAGGTAACTGGATCATCACTTCCTGTCACAGCAACCTAACACAGACCGTGCGAAACTACCACAAATGTCTGATGGGACGCCACGTCCTTATCCTGGGGGACTCCAACACGAGATCCTTCGTGCAATTTTTAGTCTACATGCTTGAAATGTCTTACCGCACAAAACCGATGCCGATGAGCAGTTGGCATGATTTTACGTACGCTGAAAACCAGTATAATAACTCACTGTCTTGGTATCCTCATGGCTCCCCATTTTTCGCAAATTTTTTTATTCCAAAATATAAATTACAACCTATCTCAAAACATTTGGATGAAATAGGATCGGCAAACAACAGCGTTGTTATAATACACATGTGGGGACATTTTATGCGAATTCCATACAAAGTTTTCCGATTGCATGTTCGTAAGATCCGGGCATCTGTGGAAAATTTGCTTCGTAGATCCCCGGATGTTGATATCATCATTAAAGGACCGCACGCGATGACGTATTTTGATTGGATTACACCAGTTGATGCTATTTGGCGGAAACATAAGCAGATCTGGTTCGAAGAATTCCAAGGACTTCATAACAGAGTGTTATTTCTTAATTTTTGGGATATAACAGTTGGAGTAGAAAATGTCGACATCCACCCAGAAAGTAAAGTAGTCTGGAGCCAAATACATATGTTAATGCAACTTTTATGTCTAAATGCTTATAGATAATACTGATATTGTTTTGTTTATTTTCGTTTATTTGTTTTGGTTTGTTTTGTTTCATTGCCATATACACAGACTGCTTAATTTGACAGAGTGGAAATATCGATTTCAAACCTGTATCAATATGTATTTGTGACGAAGAAACCATAAAATATGTAAATGTTACTTAAAAGTACCTGTTTCTTTTGAAACTATTGTTTTCTTTCGAAGTGATTAATTTTAATGCATCTCCATCATATCATATGTAGTTTGAAATATGGCCGAAATTATCTTATAACTTCGAAATGTGTATCGTCAGTGTCCTCAATTCCTCGGTTCGACCGTGTAGATGTGTGATATGTATGTAATCACATGACCTATGTCAAACAAAGACGGCAAACATACTCCAGCACTGACAGTCAGGGTAGCATAATAGAAAGCGTGATATATAGACAAAGTGTCAAGATATATACTCAATAGGTGTATCAGTCATGTAAAGGTATCCCTTCCTTTAAATACAGCTAACTGTACTCAAATACAATACGGTACTATAAATACAATACATAATGATTTAAACAAAGACATTCATGTACCAGGTTATTTCAATAAGTAATTTAAATCGGGTATAAGTGGTGCCGTCACACGAAAACGTAGGTTACTTTATATTTCTTTGTAATTAAAGGGACCAAATACATTTAATTCTGTATAGGAATCGTTAATAAGTATATGAAAGTACACGTCTGTATACTCTATCACATGTCCTGTAGTCGTTTATAAAAAAGGCTGGTAATGACCATTGATAATTGATGATACGTGATTAAATCGTGTTTAAAGATTTTTTTCACAAATGATATAGCTGAATTGATATCCTTTGTATGTATGTATTACGCTTGTTTGATATATTTTAATTATTTCTATATTTGGTATAGAATAGAACTTACTGTAAAATGCTTTGAATTCGCAGGTTCCATATTTCTCGGGTTCGTAAACAGAACCTATTCGAGGGGGCATACTTTCGCGGTAAGATTATAATTGTATACAGCGAAGGTTACATTTTTGGGAGTATTCAGCAAGCGTTACACTTTTTGGGATATTCAGCTAACGCTACACTTTTTGGGGTATTCAGCAAACGTTATATTTTTGAGGTATTTAGAGGACTTTTTTTATTTCGTTTATTATGTTCTAAGAGAGGTGAATTGGTGTGTGTGTTTGAGGGAGGGTGTGTGTTTGTTTATTAATATTTAGCATGAACAAATATAGAGCTACAATACCTTAAAGTTGTATGGTCTATCACTATCGCTCTTTTTGTCGTAGTGACAACTGTGATATACATATTTTTTCTCCGTCTATCTGAGATTTAAACTTTCTAATTTAACCTTTTTTTATAAAGTTGCAGCTCTGGAAGTATTTTTAATTATAAAAATAAAAAATCTTTTTGACATGTACAGGTGCAAAATAGGCTCGAAAGATGCCGAATCATTCCGAACTCTTCCAAACGTCGTCGCGACAATCTCGAAGAAACACGAGAGTTGTGAAACCAAGAGAAACGTCAAAAATTTTCATAAACCATAAACAAAAACAATGAGATCGACCTCAGCAGACTCTATCTTCAAAGAAAATAATGTTCGCACATTACAATATTTGATACACACAATATTTTAAGGTAATGTGTAAATTGGATGTTTCAAATACTCAATCTGTGGAAATATACCAGCATGATTTGCTCATATTACGCTAGTTACCTGGCTCACCACGTGCAGGTCGTGTCGAACGTTAGTCACATGATAATATACGGAATCAGACAAAACCCGAAGTCACTAAACATGGCGTTGATTAAAGTCACTTTATTCAAAATCAGGAATATAAGATCCCTTGATTAAAGTCACTTTATTCAAAATCAGGAATATAAGATCCCTAGATTTCGGATCTTTTATAGGCCGACATATCCTTTTGGGGGGCTAAATCATCAAGTTACATGTCAATGTTCAAATATCAAATGTTTAAGTGACATATCGTTATAGTGAAATTAGCATGCAATATAACTTTAAGGACCAACATTATTTTGTCTGCTTATTGAGTGTTACACTACGTCATATTGGTAGCCTCGGGGTTTATTTAATATTGTTATAAATTGGTACCGCATGAGCAATTCAATGTCTCAAATGATATGAATGTGCATTGTATCTACACAATCGTTAAACCGAAGAAATCTCTTTCATCCTTCACTGTACAATGCATGTTGTGTTTTGTAGGTAAATTTAATTGCTTAAGCACTCAGCCGTTTTCGTTTTCATAGTATTCAATTTATAGTTTACTTAACTATATGAGCAGATTATGGTTTAAGACAGGTATGACCGTCTGTATCTAAAGCCTTCAGCATTGTCTGTGGCTCAGTAAACATACACTGAACAGACAAAGCAGGGTTTACATTCGTTACAAAGGACTTTCGACGTCAGTGGACGTGTTAAGTTTAGTGTCCCTTTATATTTAACAGCCAACTGTAAACATAGATATTGTCGCGATATGGGGTACATTGTAACATATGGTCAAATAAAGGGACAGAGTAAAGTAACTCTGGTTATATAAGGTCATGCTATGTGTGTGTGTATGGGGTAGGCCAGAGACACAGTAAAGCACATAACTGGGCTCGGTCTAGTAATGAAGATAATGAAAATGATTTCCATCCGTTGTTTCACCTCAAAACAAATGCTTTGTTTGTACGAAGGGTTGCCTAAAAAGTTCAACTTCTGATGTTCTAAAGGCAGGAATTAGTATCTTTTTGTTCCCAAACGGGTGTTTCTTCATATTTTCATTGCATGGTAGTGTTTATGAATCCATGTAGTTTAATGTTATTGGATATGTATTTTTTTTCTTTTCCTGTTTTTTTTGTGGGGGGGAGGGGGTAAGTTGGGAGGAGGAGGTTACAGTCCCGACAAAATTTCATTTTATTTCTTGTGAGTTTTCTTGTGGTGGAGATGAACGAGTCGAAACATGCTCCTTTCTACAAAAATTAGATAAGATCTTCTTTAAATTCAAATTCTTCCGTATCGGTCATATCACGGCAGCAAAATAAATTACACTCATACCACAACTCCAGCGCAACATCTTTAGAACTCGGGGTAGATAATTTCACTTTTACAGCTTCACAGGGGATTTTATAAGTCAAGTTGATGCCAAGAAAGTTACAGTGAATTGTTGTAGCAAATAATCAGACGCAAATTACCATGGCCATGGTGTCAAAGTGAAATTGCTTATGTGGCAAGATTCGTTACAATATTATCATAGGTTTGAAGTTAATGGCTTTGAAAAGACTGAAGGAATCAATGGAGAAAAAACAGTTATCAATATATTTTTCCTAATATCAACTATTTTATTACATTTCATAAATAAACATGTAAACATGATAAAAAACAATCCTGTTGGAATATGTGATAAAATGAATGAAATATAAAAATAGTTTATCTGAGGCTTTTATATTCAAAACATGCATTTAATATAAATTGGTCGTGAGACCTTTGTCCTATAAAATTGCAGAAAACAATACTAATATCTAAACAAAATAATATCAATATTTGTTTACCATGCACGCGTGTGCATGCTGTAAATAGACTGTAGTGAAAATCACATCTATAAGGCTAGTTTTTAACTTAAAGATGCTCCACCGCCGACAGAGCATAAATGATATTCATCATTTGAACAATAATTGGTGTTTAATCGTATATATATATATGTCTAATTAACACAAAAATAATACAAAATAATTTATTTTGCCTTTGGTGCATGAGCAATCAGTACTTTATTCCATATAGGATATAGTGCCACGGATTTTTTTCGGGATGGAATTAAGTATTTTTTATATTTTCAACTTGAAATAAAATTAGAAGCTCAAACTTTTCAATGGCGGTTATGGTGTAAATTAAGTAACTTTTGTAACAGAAGAAAAATACTTAATCTTCTGCTCCTGTTTTTAATAGTGAAAAAATACCATTTGTCAGCGGTGGAGCATCTTTAACAGATAAATAACATTAAAAACAATCAATTTTATAACTAAATTTAAACACCCTATCTATGATATTTCGATTTTTAGAAATAGGGGCGACTGGTATAATAGCAGACCAAGTTAAAAGAAAAGAGAGCGTTTAATTTGTTCCAGTACAATGGTACCGAAATGTCAAATAGTTTCCGGTGGAATAATGTGACAGCTGTCACTCCGATATGGGTCTCATTCGTAAGCTATGCCCCAGTTCGACTATTGTATGGTCCATGCTTACAAAACTGCTGTTCCGAACGCCTTGTTTCCGGTACACATGCACCATTTGTTCTCGAATGTTATCAGAGTTGATCTGCTTGATCCTTGGAAGTGGGCAAAGTATATCGGTATTGTCAACAGTTTCGGAAATTGTCGGGGCTTCCCGTGTGATTGCAGAAGATACCGCCTTCATCCGATTCCAGTTTTTACCGTTTGCATCTTCGTCATTTCCGGTGGACTCTTCGATAGCGTCCAAAAGAGACTGTAGATTTTTGATGACGGATTCTGCATGCGGGGTAATGTCAATTTTGACATCTTCTTCCTGCGCTTTCTGTCCGTAACTCTCCATTAACCTCTGAAGGTCACTTTGACCTTCAATAAGGCGCGTGCGTGATTTTTCGGCGCGGCCGGTTTTTATTTCCTCGGCAGCCTTATTAACGGCGATCTGGGATACAATGCGAGCCTCGTGCATGTAAATATCTTCTAACGCCTCTTTCTTCTTTGACTCATCAGTTGGCATTAAGTCAGCAAGAGTAACCTCCCTTGTAACCGACCGTCGCTTACCAGATATGCCGGTGAAATTGATGCTAGCAGACAAAACCTTCACATCGGGTCTTTGCTCTACGTCGTATAAATCGATGACGATCCCTACATGCTTTTCTGAAGCTGCAGGGATGTCGTAAAAGAAGTAAGCCTTCTCTGTCTTTTCACCTTCTGCCGTTTTATGTCCTCGTAAGCGGACTTTGTTCTCTTGAGTGCAGTCGGCGTTTATAATTGTAGCACCGTTTAATGACTTGACGTGAAGCGATACATTCCATGCTATGGCAGTCTTGCGCATCATGACCGGAAGGAACAAATCAACATCCGTTTTAGATGACTTTTCGATGTCCAGATGGTAGAACGCATCGCTGCTGCAGAACTTTGACAGAGAGTACATTATTTCGGAGGGGCTACTCCCAGTAACCACTGTAGATATGGATACCCACTGATTCTGGGTGTTGTCCAGTCCAAATGACATAGCACGGATCTTTTCCCGAACCTCGTGAACAAGTCTTGATGGTTCTTGTGTGCCTAGATTAATTTCTCCGTCCGAGAAAACAATGATGCTGTTTCTGTAACCCAGAAGGTCTTCCTGGCTGTTAAACAAAGATATTATATATAGAGTATAACTACACATATATACCATATAATTTAACTAATCATATGATACATAGTTACATGGCGTCATGTTAAGCTTTGATTCTGTGGAATACGCTCGATATGTCGAAAACTCCGGAAAGGTAAGCATATTCAAATAGGAGTTATTACTTTACGTTGTTAAGATTTTAAAAGCAAACAAAAAGGGGATGGAACAAATAAAAGGAACACACCTTTTGCAGACTCGACCAAACACATCGAGAGATGTCATTAATCCGGCACTCAAATCTGTCTTTTTCGAAAGGAATGATTTGTCCAGCTCGTCCAATTTTGTGGTCAGGGTGTCCTGGATGAAGATTAAACGACCTCTTTCACGAACAATGGAACTTTGCCCACAAACAAATTTTATTAAAACTATATGTTACATGTAGCAACATTAATGCAAACCATTGAAATGCGTTTAGAAAATTAAAAATGTCCCAGGGGCCTGTTCTGTGGCCAAATTAAAGTTGCCCAGTAGAGGTGTATGACAGGGTTCCCTATTTGATCCAAAAAGGTATCAAAATAATGTCTTCAAACTGTATTATTTTCTGAAGAGTATAAATAATTTCATATTATGATCACAAATATGTAGGCAAAATAAAACAAATAAAATTTTAGCTTCATTTTTAAAATAGAAAATGTCGAAATTTAGGGGGTTATTTTCGCCCAGGTCAATTATTAACAATGATGCTTAACCCATTTTCAGTTTCAGTGCACCAAAAATATTTTCTTAAAAGTTTGCTCATTACCTGAAGTAAATGAAGTAAACATTTCAGAAAAAGTTTTAGCGATATTACATCATGGTCGCAACACGGCCCTTTTCAATCATAAAATGGAGAAAACAATGAAAGTAATTTTTTTAAGATTATTTAATACTCATCAGTTACAATAAATTAAATTAAAGTAATATATGCTTTTATAACCTATACATTGTAGAATAATAAAAATATTGAATCACAATAACAAAGTATTTCGGAATTTCAGGCCATTATCATTCACATTTCAAGCTAGATAATGATTGCAACTGCATTCTCAGAAATATTTTTTTCTTTACAGCTGAAAGACAAATTGATGTATGATTTTTTTTTGTTTAGAATTGTATTAATTTTACTATATCTTATATTTCTTAGCAGTTTAAGATTTAAATTGTTCATAACATTTTGTGATCACTGAACTGAAGTTTGATTTAAACTTTTTGAATTTTCTTCAGAATTTTCATGAATTCCATAAAGTTTCACTAAGATTTTTTTTGTAGTAAAACAACTAACAGGGTCTTTTAAAGTTAATGAAACAGCCAAAGTTTCAGAGGTCCACAATTTTTATTTTTCAAAATATTCTTTTTGAAAATAATACAGTTTGACGACATAAGATATTATTTTGATACCTTTTGGGATCAAAAAGGGGACCCTGTCATACACCTCTATTGGGCAACTTTAATTTGGCCATAGCACAGGCCCCTGGTACCTTTTGAATTTTCTAAACGTATTTCAAGGGTTTGCACTTATGTTGCTATGTTACATATAACATTTAATTTCTATAAAATTGGTTCGTGGGCAAAGGATGAGTGTCAATTTGGGCCCTCTGGTGGCCATTACCGATAAGCATTATTTTTTGTTTACAGATACCCGGGGGTTAGGACATCATGATATGACATATTATTTAGGTCAGACCGGAGTCCCTTGTGAGTTATGGGGGTTAAACAGGAGGAGCAATTTTCTGTTTTGTCCCGTTTTGTTCGAACCAAATTATATATTTGAATTATTTTTTATGAATTATAATGCATTTGTATGTTAAAATTCAAATATTTTAGAAAATATAACTTAGTGTCCAAAAAGGTCACAGTGACCTAATTTTGTAAAATGTTAATTATGTAAGAAAAAATTGCATCAGTGATGGAAATACAAATATAATGTCAGTGGTATTGATCCGATCAGAAACTTCTCTCATTCAAATACACTACCACCAGGCTAAAGATAATTAACACATAACCCTGTTGCATAAAGCATATGTTTTACTTTAATGATTATTTCCGAATTTAGTATGTATGGATACCTGCGTTCCGTCGTTGATCTCTGACATGGGCAGTAGGACGCTTGATTCCTCCCCAAACGTTACTAGTGCAGCCTGATCTCCTTCATCTAGAGTCTTCACCATGGATATGACGAACTTTTTAAGACGAGTTAGCTTACTGAGTCGCCTCCTTCCCACTTTGATGCCCATACTTCCGCTTGTGTCAACCAGGAGTAATATCCTGGCCGGAAGTGGCTTAACAACATCCTCGTGGACAGTAGTCAGCTCCAGTATGATCTTACCCTGAAACAAAGTAGCAAGACATAATTTGTTGGTATTTAACATCCACAATTGTCTTGATTTTACAATATTTATATTTTGACACATTACCTACCATTACTTGATACAACAAATGTAGCACAGACTTAGTGTAGTAATATCTATATACATAAATGGGAAACCTGTTTACTGACAATAAGTTAGTCCGCGCTGGAAAATCAACATTGTCGTTGAGTGAACCAGTTTGGTTATAAAAATCTTTTAAATATATTTGTTATTAATAGGAGACTAAGAAACTATTGAAAAACACTGAGCTTTTGTTGTGTTTTCATTTTTTATATCGACTATCTTTTATCACATTGACCTTGGCTGTTCAAGTTAAATAGTTGAAGAGAGAAATTCAAATATTCACTCCCATCAAAATTATGTTTTACTTTGAAATAGAAAACAAAATGTAAATATAACGATTCATATTCATAGAGCGCTATTCTATTTATCTGCCAACTAAATTGCATTTCTATCCCCAATAAATACAATCTGAAATTCCTTCAATTGTTTAATATGAAACGTTTTATGTTATATGTGTTATGAATGAAATACCAAAACAGTTCGAAAACAATGGTGATTTTGACAACCTACAGTGACGTTTGTCCTTTGTATTGTACAAACCTTTCTTTCTGTCTCCAAGCACGAAACATTCAATTCAACCTCGTGTTCGCCTGAGTTATCTTCCTTTATCTTTTTGACGGGTTTGGTTGTCACCCGGTCGCGTGACCTTTGTTGTGGCTCTGACCTATTCTTCGGCGATCTCCGGGGGATATCTGGTGCTTCTTCGTCCGGAATAGAGTCTTGTCGAACTGACATTACGGTAGGTTTGTCATTGGTGGCTAAAATGTAGTGTAAGACGGGCAAATAAAAATACAAATAAAGCACAATTTACCTTAAAAGAAATATTTTGTTTATTTCCACATGTAGTTACAGTTAAGTTAATCCTTATTAAGTCGAATATCCCATTTCATTTGAATTATGATATTGATCCTGATTTTTGTTTTTAAATTACCAGTATATATCTAAGTAAACCTGACTTTAACACCCGAATTACTTGACGTGTTACCTTGGTCCGAGCGACTTTGAGGTAACGAGGTTTGACTACCAATACAAGTTTGATGTAAAAACAAAGTATATAAATCATGAAGGGTAGATTATGTAAATGTAACAAAGAAACTTTTGCTATGGCCCTGGACACACTCACAAACCTTCTTTAGTTAAAAATGATCTAAAACGAGTTCGATACACCAAAGTGAGTCTAGCATTATATCGTAATGGAGGATGAATTGTGTACTGGAATTTTCTTTCTGAAATTAAATACAGTATCGTCTACCAATCACACTTTACAAGTCAGTAATAGGAGGATCCAATTAAAACGGTTCAGCTAGCTTTGATACAAATACACTTAATCTCCAACGTCTGGTTTAGAACTTTCTGATTTACAAGAACAAAGATAGTATATTAGAATATTCCATGTGTATTGGTCTAGGTAGTCTATGGATGATATGTCTTTTCCTTGTGTATTTTCACAAATCGTAGTACATCGTATTTATGATTGTGTAAATGGGTACAGTGATGATACGTCATTTCCCTGGGATATTTTCCATACACAACATATAACTAGCTGTTTCGGAACGTTCAGCGTCTTATGTGTCATCTACGACAACTTCTATACAAAAGTAGGTCAAACATTAACTGTCAAGAATCAAGAGAGATTCCAGATACTATTGCGAATGTAAAACCTTTCCAAACCATTCCACAATATTCATCTATAAAATGTAGGAAATTTCTAAATCAAAAGTCGCAGCTCTGAACACACTCTCGGCCCCGTGTAGTGTTATAGGAATATCAGCTAAACAAATGACATTACCAATTGTAGGAAAGAATAAGCATCCAATATAGTATAGAGTATAGTTCAACAACCATCAAAGTACATGCAATATGCGAAAACGTATATTATAAGAATACTATAATTTTCAAGTACATATAGTAAATGAGGAAAATGATGGGACTTTGTCATGAAAACTAAGACATTTGCTTTTTACCAAAATGAGGATATTTTTGACTGACTGAACTTTAACTTCTGAGCGCTAAGCAGGAGCAGAAACTACCATTTTGATAGACTATGGCGTGTCTCGACCACAGGGCAGAACGCAAAACAGTCTTCGCAAGGGTGATCGCTCAACCGAAGGCCTTGAGGTAGTGTCAAGGGAGAAGTTAGGTAGAAATAAATAAGTTAGGAAGAAAGAAAAAATAATAACTTGAATTTAGTTGCATTTACGATCATGCAATAAAGGTAGCAGGTACAATGCTTACGCCCTACCTGCAAACAAATTACATTACAGCATTATTTCGAAATTATTAACAATTTCTGTGACGGATTTTTCTTATACGCATTATCAAATGTGTTTTACCTGAAAGAAGGTAGCAATTGACAGATTCTATTAGATCAGACATTTAGTGTTTGTCGATTTTCTATATTCATAAAAACGATTTAGTCTTAAAACTTGAATTTCTATGAACTATGGTGGTTAGTTAACGGATAACATGCCCTTGAAGGATAGGATAATAACTATATAAACTATATATTTATTTCACTGCGAGGCTATTTAGTCAGGAACATACTATATTTGGTAACTAAATTTACTAAAAACGTAGTAAATGTCGTCACGTGACTTACCCATCGGTTCCTCGTATAAATCGTCAGGGTCAGCTGTTTAAGTAGTAATTTAACATGAACTGACGTCCCAACATATTTAAAATACCTTACAAAACTAATTATTCAACCGAATATTCTGTATTTACATATTACAGAGTTATCTGCCCTTGCGGGTAAGTACTGATTGTGACGTCATATGTTTGCGAGCGTAACGTCATACTTTTCAAAGAAAACGACGTGAATTGCGCTCACAATAATGACTTCACAATAGATACCTATTCATACGCTTAAGGGAGCTAACTCTGTAATATGCTAGACGGAATACTAATTGTGGATGCGTTTTTGGAATTTATGAAGGTCATTACAGTAATATCGCTCAACACTTAGCAATCGAAAAATCCGGTCATCTTCCTGTCTTAACATGACATTCCATAGTGTAAACAATGGAATATAAAGAAGACTACCAAATTGAAATATGCAGAAGACCTATATTTTCTTAGCTCAGAAACTTGACTATCGGTCTTAGCTCAATATTTATAAAATATATCACATTTGCCTCCCTTTGTTCGAATCTGTCAGTGTAGGATGTAAATGAATCTAATGCCGAGATTGTCAGTGTGAGTATTTCATCATTCAACATCGCAAATTACGAATTCGTATAATCCATGTCCACGTTCAGAGTGGAAAGTGTAACTATCTTCCATAAAAAGAGTAGATGTTTATCTTGATGGGAGTAAGATATTCCTAAACCTCACAGGTGAAGCTGACATTTGTAAAACTCATGTTTCAAGAAAATCTAACTTACGTAATAGCATGTCTTCAGGAAAGTGGACTCCCTTTGAGGAAGACTGTTCTCGTAACGCACGTGGTGGAAGACCATCTGGTGCAGTTTGCTTGGAACCTTTTCAGATAAATGAAAAATACATATATTGAACATGTAATTATGAGAATAATAATGGCGGCATATTGGTGGGATGGTTTTCAGAGTGAATGTCTGCGACAACAAGAATACAACTGAAGGGATAATTTTTACAACATGGAATGGAGGACGTTACATACATAGCTATGAAAACTTAATTAAACAAGAATTGGATATGCCACGAGCGTTAAGGCGAGTCGCATATATTTTACATGCTATGAATCGAACCTTTAGGCGGGTGGCATATCAAACTATTAAAACGTTTAAGACATTTTATATTGCGAAGCCATGTATATAAGATTTTATTTATCACATAATTAGAATTTATGAAAATATAGATATTTTTCAACTTTCTTTCTATATAAGAGACAACATCAAGCACGGATTTGTATACCACATAAAACTTTGATTATGACGTCATTATTACCTGCTACGTTACAGTTATACAAGTGTTTATAATATAATGAACGAACTAATTATATGATACACATATACATATCCATATGGTTACCGTGAGGTTAAATGTAAAGCTCTGCAATCCTCAGTTTCATTTGAAGAAAATTACAAAATAACATTGATAATTACATACCCGGTATTACAAAGTTACTTCCCTTGTAAGAAGGTATCCATTGTCACGTCATTGTATTGTGAGCGAAATTAACTTCATTCCGCTCACAAACACATGATGTCATAATCAATACCTACCTCCAAGGGCAGATAACTCTCAAATATGCAAATGAATACTTGCTGAATGAAAGAAATTGATGTGGACAATTTATAACAAATGTAAAATAACCAATATGCATGATAATGTGCTTCGTTGCTTGCATGAGGAAGAAAGCAACACGAGATGAAGAGGGTATGATTTATACATTGTACATTAGGATAAACATATTTATGCAAAAGGCAATTCCACATAACGTAATGACAACCGAGATTATGTGAGCAAACCCTGTCTCGAGACATAAAACGTACGCTAATCCAAACGACACTCACAACCTTTGATTCAAGACTCTTTTATGGTTACTACACACACGTTATAGTATCTAAAAATAAGTACACTTTGGAATTGTAATTTTCCATCATTTTGTTGGTTGTCCAGTACATTTTGTGATCAATATCTGTTTACTTTCTACCCATTATCAGCCTGGATAACCACTCCACGATGTTGTCCTTGTATGGTTGAACCTTTGAATTAAGACTCCATAAACATAAACAAACAAAATAGCAGTGTAAAAGAGATATATTTGGTTACACAAACATACATTAGTATAAATTTTAAAATAGCTTACAAAGAAACGTATATTTTAAAAAGAAATTGCATTCACATTTATTTCATTGTATATTAACACACTATACAGACAAATCTTTCTTTAAAAACCATCTAGGGGACAAGGAAAACTCTATAGGCAAGTGGTGTTTATACAAAATATGTGTTGGAAATGGCCATTTGGGATCCCGAGAAAGTGGTCTTAATATACAGATGGATGCAGTAAATTCATATTTAGGGTATGTATTTAAAATATGTGAATGATTGTTGCGTTATAGTTCCATAACATAAAATATATTCAACAATAAAATCAAGTATTGAATCGTTGTTCCAGTAAATCAGAGATAGTATTACAACTCAATGACAACGTCAATCTTTTACGTTATCAGATGATAATTTTTTTTTCAGCCAATGAAAAATATTGTTATAGCAAAATTATCTATAAATGAGACTACAACAAACTTTAAAGGATACCGTATATAAATAAAAATATACGTATTAAATTTGTGAACTTTGCGCAATTTGGAAACACGTTTATTTCTAGGTTGAATAGTACAATTTCGGAACTACTCATGCAATTTTGCCAAGATATTTTTTAGATTGTTTTGGTTTATATGGCTTTGGAATAGGTAATATATAATAGATACTGACATTTAAAAATAATTATATTTTTAGATTTTGGTCTTCACCGGCAAGTTTTATAAATTAGAAAGATTCGATTACATTGCAGTATTATAATGTGTACCGAGGGATGCACCATGCACGTAACTTACTCCCAGAGTCTGAGGAAAATCCGCCGGAGAGTCTTTGTTGTACAGCGGGTTTTGGATTAGGTACTGAATCAGAGCCACCCATAGGAGTAGCTTCTACCTTAACAATGGTTGGCCTCACTGCTGGTTTTGTGTCAAATTTCATGATATGTTTTGCAGCATTTATGATATTATCGCCCGACACAGAGATCAGTTTCGATATGTGGTGCGAGGCTCCGCCGCCAGCCTTTGGTAAGAGTATTGTTTCTGGTGCTATTGTCTGTGATCCTTGGTTTTCTGACGTCACATCCGCTTGTGACGTAACAGTCGACTCTGACGTCATATTGGATCTCGGGAAACGTGTTGAATCTGACGTCGCATTATTTCTAGACGCACGTGCCGGCTCTGATATATTTGATCGCCCACGTGTTGTTTCTGATTTCATGGCCGATTTCTCCCTTCGTGCTGTCCCTGACACCTGTTTCGTCGCTGGTTTAGGATAGGACGTGGTGCGAGGTGGTAAAGTGATCTGCGGTTGGGGAGGTGAATCCGAGATGGCTTCATCGTATATATCACCGCCGTCTGTGTCCTCTACATCAGATATTGGGGAAAGACATAGAGATTAATAGGCATGCCACATAGTATCCCAAAACCTACACTAGAAAAAAATGAAGATGCTTAACTTTCTCATTTTTCCTCGCATCACCTCATTAACGGCTGTTTAAAGGGACAGTTTAACGAGGTTACTTTTATTACATAACCACGAAGCCAAATATAACATAAAAGTATCGTTCTACAATCTTTGTCAAAAATAAAACAAACACATATCGACAACTACTATGAAACTATTTCAAATTCAATCGATACTGTTGAATCGTGTAGCTATACACTTCAGCAAATACAGTATGTACACTATACCCATATTCGATCCAGTGTCACACAAGTTACACAAATATAATATTCACCAAAAATTTGATAAAATTGTTTTACAGATAAGAGCATGACTAATTAAGTTAACACACTACTATAAGAGCGATCTGAATTGTTCTAGAGAAATTAGAACAGGTTTGTTTACGATATATGTACATATTTTAATATACTCTTAAAGAATTGTCCCTTAAAAATACTTCGAAATTGTTTGTATTAAAAAAATTACACTGACAATCACGAAATAAAAAATCCTACACCCATTTCACCCTTAAAATGTTTAACTAGTACAAATACTGTTTAATAAAAATAGATCTATGACAAATGACGTAATGATTATGAGTTACTATGATGTTTATCTTATTTGTTGATTAAAATCATACTGTTGCATCATATGAGAACGGTTTACCTCTATCAAATCAATAACCCTCAACATAATGAATGCAGCAAATTTTAGAGCAGAGCTAATTTGGTCATTATAGAGCCAATATAATGCACATCTCGTGTGGCCAACTTACCCGGAACATCGTAGACATCGTCCTGTATGCCACCGCCAGTCATGTCTGAAAGTTTCAAATGAGTTAAAATAAGAACATTTCTTAAATAATGAAAAAGTTATATTGAAATATTTATGCCAGTATCAGAGAAAACAAACAAGTCTTCACTTAATTTTGTTAAAATAAGTTTTTTTTGAAATATGTTCAATCAGTTTTTTATAAAAGAAATTTTCAAAAAAGCAGTTTGTTAGGCTTCACTTATGTGTGAAACACTGTGTATATCAGCACTTCTGGATTGGACCCAAAGAGAGTTCTGATTGATAAAAAAGAACTACCAAAATGATATTTGGTATTACACAATGTAATGAATGTTCCAATTTTTAAATTTTATTTGACAGCAGATTATATTTATTGCATGTTACCATAATGATATATTTTTGAATTTTTGGTTAATGTCCATATGTGATTGATATCAAAATACAAAACAGATAGATACCAAAACTACAATGACAAGGATACTGTAAACTGACTTTTTTCGCGGTTACTAAATTTCACGATTTTCGTTTCAAAACAAGTTCGCAAAAGTCAATATTCGCAGATTGAAAACGTTCATGGAACAACAACATTTACCTTCATCCTCAGGAACGTCATAGATATCACCGGTATCTTCTACAGCTGTAAAAACACTAACACGTCATCATACTAGCTGGTAAAATTCGTAGGAGTGTACATTGTTTAGCGTTAAAGAGAGAGAGAGAAACTGTTCCAGAAAGGTATATTATATATGTGAATCAGAAAATCGCATAGCTTATACCGATAAAATGCGCCGGAAGAGTGATAATAAAACTCAGTTACAGTGGACCCTCGGTAATCCGGACACAAACCGTCCGGACTGCGATTTTTTTTCCGGATTGTCGAATTCTGTTTACTTATCCCATAATAAATAAAATGATTATCGTGAATACACTAAATCCGTCTACTTAGCCCATAGTTAAATCTGTCCTTGACATTTCCGTCCCGATTATAAGTTTTCCGGATTATCCTCATTATCGTGAATCCACTATATCATATAGATTAAACTTCGGAAAATCAAACATTCCGGAATGCTAATTATAGAATCAGGTGGTCACACACATAGTTTTTTTTTTAAACTGATAATGCAATCCAATACATTGTGTGTAAATCTCAAAGGTAAAATGTCCCGGAGGAGGAAATGATAATAAACTATAGTTGAATGTACAGTGAGAGTGTATGGTAAGGAATGGAGACCCTATGAATAAGCAAATCACACAAGGATCATTGAATAAACAAATCGGGTTAAATTGTATGTGGTCGTGTAAATAAGATTGAGTTTTACGTATAATTACAATAAGAATACATCTGTAAAATGTTCAGGTTAATTTGTATTAAAAATCAAGATGCATTATCTGTTCCGGGATCATAACGGTTAAACAACAGGAGGGATTGATATATGGGATGGAGTAACTAGGATTGGGGAATATGCTTAGTCAGTATAAATATTGACAAAGAAGGGAAAAACAGCATTCACAGGCATTTAGATACATTTATGTGTAAAAGTTATTTATCTTTTAATAACAAATTCCTATATTTGATCAATATCCGCATTTTAATTATGTTTAGTTATCTATGTTCAAAATTAGAAAGACTGTAGAGAACAATTTTTTTTCCTGGAAAAAAATGTAATGAATCTGAAATGAGTTAAAGACTTAATTTGAGAAAACAGATTTCGACATTCTAATGTATTTATTATTGTATTTGCCATAGTTTGATCACAATTATACACAAGTCTTACCCGGAGAAGAGATTGGTGGTTTCTTCTCAAATGCCTTTGGTTTTTTATCTGTATAAGAAAGCATCACAACATTATCGACATTTGTTTGATTGTGAGTTGAGTGTGTCAATCTCCGAATTCGGCTAAAGAGTATTATTCTTGATTAAAACATTACATAAAACAATTGTTTTAAATGTGCATAATGTACCATATAGCCGGTTCCGTTCGCATGGATGATATTTTCGAAATTTCACAGGTCATCGTCATGCACGATTCTTGAAATATATAGCCAAATCGCTTTTTTTTAGCTGAAGGGTAAATTGCGACCGGCGATAATAACCGGCTATAACGGAACATGTATATTAAAAGTTCACACAATTTCTATTAAAAATAACTTCGGAATATTATTCTTAGTTTAGTGCTGTAAGTAATTTCACATTGTTTGAGAGAACATGTACAGTGCTTGTCTGTACATTGATTAGAAGTGGTATTCAGGAACTCACCAGGCTTTTGTTTGTTGTGCGATGTTGTTGGATATCTCGGGGGTTTTTCTGGTGGTTCGTCTATGGTGTGAAATAAAATTCATTTCTATTTTTTCCCATTTATTTATAGTTTGTTATAAATCTCCGAATGAGTCATGACAATATTTTTTTTCAAACTACAACAAATAATTTCATCTCATGTTTACAAGGAACATACCAGTAACCGGATCCACCGTTTAGGCAAAAAAAATCTTATGCCTAAAAAAGTTCTCGAACAGGCAAATTATGTAAATTGCATATACTTCTGTTAACACAAAGATAAAGCAACAGATTAAAGCTCAAGGGGAACTTAAGATTGTGGTACTACCTCTTAAACCATTGAGCTTACATAACTCATGTTCATGTATTAGTCACAATGCAAATATTTGAAACATTTCCGAATAACGAATATCTATATTGAACAGTAATTAACACGTAATTGAAGCTTGGTGGACATAGGGATAGGGATTTTTACAGATACAATGCAAAGCCTAAACCAAGGATTTATAAGTGGGAAAGGATTCGTGACTGCCTTTATCACGTTTATCACTTGCTTTAAGAAAGTTAGATTTAGAGGATATGTCTTAAATTTTCGTTAAAAAATACGATAGCTCATGAAATGACAGCCCGCTTCAGAAAGTAAAACGGTAACCCTCGCACCCGCAAGCTACATCAAAGGCTGCGCCGGCGGATATCAAAGGAAAATCAGTCGTCGCCCAACGTCACGGTCAATTAACACGTAATTGAAGCTTGGTGGACATAGGGATAGGGATTTTTACAGATACAATGCAAAGCCTAAACCAAGGATTTATAAGTGGGAAAGGATTCGTGACTGCCTTTATCACGTTTATCACTTGCTTTAAGAAAGTTAGATTTAGAGGATATGTCTTAAATTTTCGTTAAAAAATACGATAGCTCATGAAATGACAGCCCGCTTCAGAAAGTAAAACGGTAACCCTCGCACCCGCAAGCTACATCAAAGGCTGCGCCGGCGGATATCAAAGGAAAATCAGTCGTCGCCCAACGTCACGGTCAGTGCACAAACACAAAAGCGCCTGCCTTGGACTTCCCCAAAACCCAGTGTGACTTATCCTTCTCATATACGTCCTTGGCCTAAACCAAACGATGATTCAAAAGGTGAAACTTCTTTACTTTATCTCTAAATATATTGCAATTTTCATGATGTATTGAATGCAATACATTTGGTGACGTTAACCTCTGGTATTTTCAATACAGAAAGTTTTTGTCTTTATGCTATCAATTGGCATTTCACCAACATCAGCGATTAAAATATTTTGTATCTAGATGGTAAGATGCGTTTGTCACAGTCACACATACTCCCCGTTATAATGTTAAAGGGTATGTGGTTGTGACCACTCACCGTCTTCTGGAGAGTGTTGGCTTCTCATTGATGCGATATCTGTTGGTAAAATGAACAATGTCATATATGCATGACTGATTTAAATACATATCGTTAAAACTCATTAGAAAACTCAAATAGTCTTCCTTTAATAAAATGATAGGTCATTCCTCTTAGTTTGCGGATTTAACGTATTTGTTTTATTTCGTTATGATTAATGTAACATGTATGCATCGGAATATTACATATACTATTATGGTGTCTGCAATCCTTATTTATGAGATTTTTCACATTGCATGTGATTTTTATGAAAGATTTTCAGGTTCAGTGCCATATGCAAACAAATCAAACACAAATTAAAAATTATTTGATAACACGATGCGAAATATCGTATAGAAGAGGGCAAATACTTTGGTCAACCTTGAAAGTCTTTCCATTACACTGACTTTGTTTGAAAGTATTGCGTCATGGGTGTTTGAGAGGAACTATATCACATTGCGAGCGGGCGACGTATTTGTCTCAAATCAAATAGAACATTCCAATCAAAGATCTTTTCACCAGAGGTACTCTGCATAATGCGAACATAAATATTACTAATGTGTTAGAATATGTTTATAGTGTGATATGAGATAAAAACAACGTTGTGTAATAACAACTAAAATCATAAATACTGATAGGCTATACTATGTTTATTTCTATATCATGATACATGTTTAGAGGTTTTTCTTTTAATATACATATGAGAAGTCATACTCAGATATCAAGACTGTCAGACACATAACAAAACTTAGAATAATGAGTGACCTACACATTAATAAAATATTCTTTTCGCATCTAATTTTAACATTAAGTCATTATATGGCGGCCATACTGATAAACGGACCGGAAAATTCATACAAAACTATGGTGACTGATTTTGGCCCTTCAAGAGTAACAATGCGCCGAACGAAGAGCGACAGTGCGGCGAACGACAGTGTACCAAGCGAAGAGCGACAACGCGTCATGCGACAGTGTACTAAGCGAAGAGCGACAACGCGTCATGCGACAATGCGCCATGCAACAATGAGTCAGGCGATGGTGCGACCGAAACACACTGTCGCATGACCTCTTGTCGCATGGCTGGTTCGCCATTCCGACAACGCGAGATGGCCCGAATCAGCCACACTACAACACTAATAGAGAACTGAAATAATGTATATAACAAGCTAGCTCATCGTTGATGGTTTGAGCTCATCAGTATGTAGAAAAATGCTAAGCATATATAAAATATATTCATAACAATATTGTTATAGAATAACATAACATATTATGGTATGTGTAATTCTGTATACGCTTTGATGCCATGCGGACGTCAAAACTTACGCTGATCAAGACTTATCGCGTCGTCGTAAATATCGTCCTCTGTCAAGAATCAACAAGTTATTATATCAACTTATTTATCGTGTTATTAACTTGATGCGTACGGGCGACAGTTTCAGGATAAAATGTCAAAACTACTTAACTGTCTATTTTCACCACTTAAGTGCTTATTGACTTTTAGGTCATTATGAGTTGTATTAAGTGTTGTTTAGTTCCACTTAAGTGCAACTTCGACTATTTTTACTTAAGTGGTTCTTGAGAGAGCGATTTATATATTATCAGATACGAATGTACAACTCTCACTTAAGTATTGTTTACACATAGAATTTTTACTGTAAATGTACATGTTAGTATCTTAAAAACAGTAGTAACGCTCCATAGTTTGGCTTTTATTACACGATCATATATTCCTACTGCAAAGGGAATGATGTTTTATGATTCATTGTTATAATGCACAGAATTGTGCATCTGCGAAGTAAACGCTTGAGAAGATTCAAAGCATAATATACATGACTCATATAATTGTATACAGTACCCGGTGTTAATCATACAACGATAAAGTATATATATTGCGTCGTTAGTTGTAATACATATAAACAATATTGTGTAAACTATAGAACTTCGTATTATATAACGAAATGTATACAGGTATACAGTATATCATACAGGTGAGTTTAAAAAACATTCTTAATTTATTTTCAATCAAAAGATGTTTATATATATATATATATATATTGAACTGACGTGTGAAGAAAAGTAAAACATTTTTGTTTGGTATATTTTTGATTTAGAATAATACAGTTACATGAAAGTATAGAAATGAGTGAACATTGTCATAAAATTATTAACATATATAGTCAACTCTATTTATAACTACCACCCAAGGGACAGAAGAAAATTGTTATCATAACTAATAAAGTAGTCTTTTAACAAAAGTTAATTGTGGTCTTATTAAGTTAGTGGTCGTTATAAAGAGGTGGTCTATAAGACAGGTTTTATTATAGTAAGTGATATGCGTTAATCATAAACTAGCGTGTGTCAATACAATGAAGTTTCGAATGTATTGTATAGTACATACATTACTCATGAAGGAAACGACAATTATTTACATCAAACTCTACACATGAAGGAAATGACAATTATATATAGACAAAATACTTTATCACGTGCAGTAGTGTTTACATTGCATACGTGTATACACTTACGCCTTGTCACCGTAAAGGCATCGTCATAATCATCTCCATCATCGTCATCGTCTGTACAGTGTTAGCAATAATTAATTACCATCGTTGTAATATCTTAACGATTTTGAAAATAAGCCAAGATATAAATTGTATATATATATATATTGTATATCAATTGGCTGTATGATGTTCCGTTACCAATGTGCATTCAACCATGAATATCCAACAATGTCGAAAATCCCTAATGAAAACTGCATAAATGCATCCACAAATGTATGTACCTTTCAAAGTTCAAGAACACAAGGCATTCCTTCGACGCTATTTCCCATAGCAATAATAATTCTACATGACTCCACTAAGTCACATATATCAATAAACAGTGGTTTTAGTGTAGTTTTTCATGGTTCAGTTCTCGTATTAAATGATATTAATAACAGAGGGGTAGTCATTATTCTCGAAAAATGCCGATCTTCTAACGAATATACATCCGTACACTGCGATAATAATTTATGACTATAGTTATTAACTATACGAGCAAACATCCTAATTAATACATAAAACCTGAAACGGTTATTTGATAGGAGATGATTAAGCGACAAGAACAATACGTTTACCTTTCCCCGACCTTTACTGAGCCACACAGGAGGTAATTATACTTTATATATGTACACTTTATTACAATAAAATAAGGAAATAGTGAAGAAGAAACCATAAAGGAAATGAACGGAAAAGGGAAAAGGAGTTTTGTATCACAATTGTATAACTTGTTTGTTTGTTTGATTATTTTAACGTCCTATTAACAGCCATAGTCATGTAAGGATGGCCTCCCATGTATGCAGTGTGTAGCGTTTGTGAAGTGCGAGGTGCGTGTTTTGGGAGAATGCGGTATGTTCGTGTTGTGTTTTTCCCACAGTTGTATAAAGCTACCTAAAAGGGCAAGCGTTTCACTATACAAGAAGACACAACAAGAATATACCGCGGTCTCCCAAAGCACACACCTGCACTGATTACACATAACACATCGCATACAAGGAAGATCGTTCTTACATGACCTTGGCAGTTAATAGGGCGTTAATTAAATCAAACAAACACATAAATAAATCTACTAGCTATATGTTAGCTGCTAATCAGACTGTATACAGATAAGGCAACAGCAAAGAACATGTTGCCTTTAAGAACGAGGATGCGACGCATATTAGGAAATCCCACTTGAAATTGAGTTTGATAAGTATGACGAATGTAAGCGGTGATCTGATCAGTAACGCACAGTACCAGTATCCCACGTATCGCCCATACGCCGAATCACGTGATGTATTTCGAGTGTATCTCTAGAAATCCATAGTAAATATATTTTTAGAAGTTTTGTCCTTTAAATATCGCCACAATCACGTGTTCTCTCTTCGTGGCTTGCAAATTGTCTGTGCTTTACACAACATTAAGCAATTGACATATTCTTAACACTACCCGGATATACTTTTTGTTTGTTTGATTGATTTATTAACGTCCTATTAACAGCTATGTCAACCCGGATATACAATGTTACAGATATTACGTTGCACATATTAAGAAAATGATATATCGCATGCTAAAGTGAAACGAAACATTTTACCACAACGTGCGTGGTTTATGTTTTATCTATCTGGCGAACAATTTTGGTATTGATACTATACAAGTACCAAGATATTTGAGGTTTTTGTATTATGTATTTAAATGTAACTATAGTTAATTTCCTCCTAAATAAATAAGTTAATTATTCAAACTGTTGTCGATGCAAGATGGCACGATTATAATATTGAAGTATGAAAGTCTTCATTGATACTATAACGTCAAGTAAATGTGCTGTACAATAGATATCTTTTTATGTTCTAAAGATAAATTTTGTCGTTTTCTATCTAATGTAAAATTCTACATCGACGATGCAACTATTAACATATAAATCAAAATATAAAAATAAAAGATTTAAAACAATAACTTATTTAGAAACCTGTAGCAGCTCTTCCCAATGATCAAATAACATTCATTGTCAAAGAACCGATACCAGTAAGTATTAAATTGAATCGTTTACCTTTTTTGGTGAAAATATTTTTTGTTTTTCAAATTAGATCATAAAACATATATTTTGAAATTAAATGTTCTTGCCGTGTCAAATAAACGCAGAAACCATAAAGATAAGGAAGTAGAACATTAAAACCATTTGCTTTCAACCATGTCTTCGATGGTTTGTAAAAGCACCATGGATACATGGCATTACTTGCAATGATGATGTATTTCCTCTTAATCTGGTGGACTAAGGATGCAGTATTGGATGCATTATCAACCTTGAACCAACGTCTGAAGGAACGTTTCAAGATTTTATTGACCTTTAGTATTTTGAGTAGTAAAACAAACTCGGGGAATAACGCTTGACGGATCAAGCTTCTTTGGCTTAGTCGATAAGGCATTTAATCCGTATTCGAACTTCCAATGTATACGATTCCTGTCCTTCAAGTCTAAGTCTATTACGTAAGGATAATTTCGGGATCGGGAAATTAATACAAATAAAACTATAACGTACCTCTAGTCAGATCTCGATGTACTGCGTATTCAGAGGCAGTCTCGGATAGTTTGCTTTCTCTTGCTGTAAACAACAAATAAGGTAAAACTAATAACTTTAGGGACTCTCATACTGTACCTATATAGTGCGGTAAGTTGGTCGTCCAATGGAATGCAAGGACACACAATCAGTATACAATGATAAGCTGTGAACATTTCCCAAATGAAACACTAGATATAAAGAGACATCACTTCGTTTGAACTGACATTAGAGTGTCGAATAAGACTTAATGGGAGGCAAGGATATTCCAGAGCCTTGAAAAGTATATGATAATATATAAATACTAAATTACTAGTTAACCAAGATTTTCAAGTTTTTTTTCAACTTTCCAATATGTAGTTTATTTTTCAGAACTTTGAACTGAATTCCAAACTACGTAATACCAATTACAAATAATTTCATTCTTAAAATGAAGAAGTGTGAATTTCGAGACCTGGAAGACCCGAAATAGAACCTGGTGATTCAACGGACAGATTTATAATTCAGAAAGATAATAAATTACTTTTAAAAACAGTATTCATAATCATTATATTTTTATTGATGTTACTTAGGTTTCACTATAGCTGTGCCAGACAAAACGTTTTTACATTTACACAGATTCAAGACAGCACGACTAATCGCCCTTGCTATACACCGCATACAATGTTGGGTATGAATAACGGTACTGTTTGTAAATACATTGCACACGACATCACAGGAATATCTTACAAGTTTTTAGCCAATAATATCGTCAGATTTACCTTTGTCCTGCACTGTTGACATGACTCGGAGATCCCTTGGTTCTGTTTCATTACTGGACTTTTGTCGTTGGGTCAATTTCCTTATAATAGCTTTCTGGCCTATAGGTAGCCCTAATTCGGAGAGGTCATCAGAGGTCAAAATGGATAGTGTCTCCCAATCGGTAATCGCTTCTTTCTTTAACCTTTCTAGAGTCGACTTGTTGACCCCTTCGTTTTCCAGATATTGCGCAAAATCCCCACTTGCTGTTACCGAAATAAAAGCGAGATTATTTGGCTTAAAGGCCCACTACCATTCCGAAACGACTTTTATTTTTTTTAAAGAAATGTAAAACGAAAGTAATAATTTTGTAGATTTGCAAAAGTTATGAACTTACCGTAAATAATACACTAAAAATCACTTTCTGAACAATTAAATTAAAACAGATTTAATGTTTATTTTCATAACGCGGATCGTCTTTTGTTTCCCGCCGTCGTTCTAATCACCACGCGTTAGTTGATTATTACTGCACAGACGGCAAAACATCGAAATGAAGCTTCACGGTTAGATTAGATAACGAAGGGAATCTTGCACTTATTTGGTGTTGTAACCTCATCTAAGGCCATCAATATATATTTCATGTTGTAATTGTTGTTTTTAAGAAAATTGTGGGGTTTTTTTTTCGGAAAGGTAGTGGACCTTTAACATCCTTTTAGCAGCTAGGGTCATTTATGGACGACCTCTAATATATGCAATGTTTTGTGTGTGTGAATGTATGAATCTCTTGGGAGGCTGTGGTATATTCCTGATTTTTCTCTTAGGATTTTAAATGAACTTGGCGGTAAATAGGTCATTAAACCTGATAAAACAAACTCTCTATAGTGTGCTCTCACTGAAGTATGCTGCCAAATATAAAAACATATTTTCAGTTTACAAAATCTGTTAAATTCTCATGAATGCTAAAAAATAAAAATAATAATGAACGAATGGATACCAAATGCAGACAAAAACGTTACAATGGTTATAAACTGAACATAGTTGGTAGGATTTGTGATAATTTATATATATGTTATATCAGCAATTGACTATAACAGTAAGTCCATATTATTTATCAGATGGAAAACAAACTTTAAATATACATCGGTTTCGAGCTATGAAGATCATATTCAAGGCTAACTACATGTATCTGAAATCTAAAAGATATTAGCAACGGTAAATATCTTCTAGGTGTTTTATAAACGTAGAAATGATACATGAACCTGTCTATATGATGTTAACGTATGGAGGTGTATACTCAGTGGTTGTATGTGTGATAAAACACATTGTTTATAGATAAATTTCATTATACAAATTTTAACACAAGGAAGCTGATATCGGCAATGATCGACTTATCAACCCGGATGATGGTGCAAAATACAGAGTGTTGTTACCAGGGTTAACTGTTATCACGGGCAATGTCAATATTATATAATGTTTTGGTCGGTTGGTATATGTACAATTATTTTTTTCAAAGTAAATTATCCTGTTTAAGTAAAATTCCTGAGTGTATTCGCGACCTGTATTTGGTTCTATTTTTATCCTATCAGTCTTATGAACAGTTGGGATTAGCTGGTACAGCATTCCCTGTATGCAATGTGTTTTTGTGAAAGTTTTTTTTTGGGAGGCTGTGGTATGTTCTTGGCGTCTTCCTTTGTGTTAGTGGAAACTCTAACTCATTTTATAGTTACTATTTCACATCGCCATTTTGTAAATGCAAAAACAAAAGACGCTTAGAAACTTAGAGCGAGCTGAGTAGTTGTCTTTGTAACATCATATCCTGCTTGGATAACAATAATGGTACGGTGATTAAGAAACCTTATTGTAAACGTATAACGCTATAAAACGTATGCTGTTTATCTAAGTTCAAATTATCGTACAAACAAATAAACAGAAAATGATTGAAAAGTAATTATACTTACTATCCATAGTGATGGAAGCTCTATCTGCAGATAAAGAAAAATAAAAACGTTAATATGATCTTTATATAGAAATGTAATCGCACGGTAAAATGTTTTAATAGATATATGTTTACCATTTAAACACTTGTCAAACTTACCCTTACGGATCTGTAACAGTTGGAGAATGCTATTTTCAAACGTACATGAATATTTGTGTAGGATAAAACACAATATTGAATGATAACAGGTAACGTAAACAAAAGATATTCTGATACCTTCAGAATAACCTTATAATTGAAATGATCATCAAAAGACATACCTTTGGTCAAGTCTAATTAGAATTACTAGAAATGTATTAGTTCAAATTATATTTATGTAAGCTGTATGATAGTCCTCCTGTGTGGGAACAATGTTATTCGGGGAGTTGACCCCAGGGCGCCAAAACCCTGGGAGCTCCTATCAAAATAAAAATGTGTATATATATTTGTTGCAATGCCACAAATATATATACACATCACTCTACAACTTGGGAAATAAAATATTTTTACTGGAAAAAAATTAAAATAGATGAGAAATTACGGAAACCCTAAAATTCGAACAGTTGATCAACAAAAAATCAAAACGGCCAAGTAGGTTATAGAGAAAAAGAGGAAACGCATGTTTGTGTAGCTGACACCAGCAATATACACGGATTACTGACTTAGAGAAAACTCACAAACCCGGTGGAATCGTACTGTTGGTAAGTTACCTCTGAATATATATCATAGGCTACATTACCTTCGGTTCGGTTATAAATATCCATAAATACGTATACGCCAGTAAAAATACATACATACAGGTCAGATATGTATCGATACCATATCAAAAAATCATTTTATTTGAGTAACTGATGGACTCCCGTATCTCAAATTACATATCTGTATTAGTACTAATAGGCGACCTAGGTAAAAAAGCTAGCCGAAGTATACATTATCCTATAGTTGGTTGATTAGATTGACGTCACTATAATGTCATTTGAGGACAACATTCCGTGTAAACGATGCTTTGCGTGTATGAACTGTCTGCTTGTATTGGGAGATTGTAGTTTATTTGTGCCTCTGTGTAATAGTGTAACTCTTGCCCTTCTGGTAGTGCTATCCTACCGAAGCATACCGACAGGAACACTTTTGTTTGTTTGTTTGTTTGATTAATTAACGTCCTATTAACAGCTATGGTCATGTAAGGACGGCCTCCCATGTATGCGATGTGTTGCGTGTATGTTGTGCGAGGTGCGTGTTTTGGGAGACTGCGGTAAATTCATGTTATGTCTTCTTGTATAGTGGAACTATTGCCCTTTTTATAGTGCTATATCACTGAAGCATGCCGCCGAAGACGCCAAGCAACACACCCCACCCGGTCACATTATACTGACAACGGGCGAACCAGTCGTCCCGCTCCCTGTTTGCTGAGCGCTAAGCAGGAGCAGAAACTGCCACTTTTATAGACTTTGGTGTGTCTCGGCCAGGGGACAGAACCCAGAGCCTTCCTCACAGGGGCGAACGCTCAACGCAAGGCCAAAAGTGAGGCGGTGCCAAGGAAGGCATTAGGAAAGATAAAGTCAGTTAGAAAGAAAAGGAAAGATAAGATCCTAAATTTAGTCGCCTTGTACGATCATGCAATATGGGCAGCAGGTACAATTCTAACGCCCTACCTGCAGGGCTCAAAATAAACACACCACATATGGTCATAATATACTGACAACGGGCTTGGTTTGTTTGTTTGGTTAATTAACGTCCTATTAACAACCAGGGTCGTGTAAGGACGGCCTCTCATGTATGTGGTGTACGTGTAGCATGTAAGTCGAAGTATACAAGTATTGAATTATGAACTTTTGTAAAGATTCCCACCTCAACACCTGGTGGAAAAAATGACCGATGGAATATTCATTACATTAAAAGGCATCATAACACTGGGAAGGAAAGCCCAGTTTTTGAAAGACTTAAATCACACACACTGCTTCGATAATTATAAATAAAATTAGTTTCGGTTAATTAAATATTCCATTTAAATATACTGTGATTACACTTTACCTATGGCCACTTACGGTCTGCTTAAATGTTGCTCAAGAATTATTTTCATATGCAAGTTGTTTTACGATGTTTTATGAAAGTACTACTATCAAATAGGAAAATAAACAACAAATGTCTATTCATAGACATATTTGTGTACCATAAAGATTCACACATAATATGATTCCCATTAATAAATATGTTAATTAGGCCTAGTTTGATCGGCCATAGGTCACTGACCGCTGTAAGCCCCATAGTAGATTTATACGTCTTCTGATTGGTCAAGCCCCTGATTTAGCCCTTGTAAGACAAAGGGAGTCCCCACTATAGAGCCCCATCCATACAGCATCAGACGCCATCTTTGAAAATTGGGAATAATTCTAAAAAATGTCAGCATTTACATACTGTTTTAGAAGGTAGAAGAAATTTAAAACATCCCTCCAACCAACCCCGTCCTTCCAACCTTTATGTGTAAATTTATGGTTGTTTTTTTATTAACATATCTTTGTATCACGCATATTGTAATCATCATCCTTTGTTGTCGTTTAGGTTATATGTTTGTTGCGTTATCTTCGCTCACCATTGCTAACTTTTTTCAAGAAATTTAAAATCATATTTCCTTATAAAAAATCTATTAAAATAAACGGCTTCCCCTCTTTATCAGGGGTATGCCAAGATTTAAGAACCATCCCATTGTTTATTCTTTATTTCATGAAAATTTGAGCAAACAAAGCTCGAGGTATAGACCAAGAAGCCTTACTGATTTGAACGTAAACATGTATATAACTTTAATCTTTAGCAGGACAAAAATGTTTTAGTCGCTGACGACATTCGGAGATGCATACAACAAAGATACTTAGTCTATTTTCAGATAATTACACGCCGTCTACTTATATGTTCTATCAACACCTGTGCTTGTCGACAAAACATGTGAATAGGTATACAAATGGTTATACGCGGCTACGGTTATCGCGAGGAAGATATATACATCAATACTTCCTGATTTTAGACCATGACATCAACGACAGAACGGTATATCAACAAAAGACTGAATCGACATTATAGCCTTTTCTAGCTTCCACATAGAGTGCATTCATAGATGGTTGTGTAAATAATGATTCAATAACAATATGAATACAGTCTGACAAAAACATAAATGTCCCGTTTTGTGCTATAGTATGGTTACACTTAACGGGGGTATTGCAGCGTCACAGTTGGGTATGGTACATGTTTGATCTTATTAGCATTTTAATATATACAAATATAAAAGATGATCAAAAGATAAATATTAACAATTATTATGTTTTCGAGAATCCCATTAGCTTTTTAAAGGAGTATTTTTCACTTTACAGGGAGGACAGCTTATACATGTATAGTAGTCTAAGAATGCTTTCCGAGTAAAATACATATGAAGTTATTAAATGATAGTGTGTGTTACATAAAACTGAAATTCTCACTTAGCTTGTTATACAACCTTCAACAAAGCCTCTTGAATAGTTCACTATTATCAACGGGAAATTAAATGTTATTGTGATATCGTATATAGTATTACGTGTCATTAACGGGCAACATGAAACCAGGGTGAATGTAGAAAGGAAAACAAGACGACAATGGCTGGTATTACAGTAGTGTCTTCGTGTAACTGCCGTGCCAATTGTGTCTCCGTGTTACTGCCGTGCCAATAGTGTCTTCGCGTTACTGCCGTGCCAATAGTGTCTCCGTGTTACTGCCGTGCCAATAGTGTCTTCGTCTTACTGCCGTGCCAATAGTGTCTTCGTGTTACTGCCGTGCCAATAGTGTCTTCGCGTTACTGCCGTGCCTGCCGTGCCAATAGTGTCTTCGTGTTACTGCCGTGCCAATAGTGTCTTCGCGTTACTGCCGTGCCAATAGTGTCTTCGTGTTACTGCCGTGCCAATAGTGTCTTCGTGTTACTGCCGTGCCAATAGTGTCTTCGTGTTACTGCCGTGCCAATAGTGTCTTCGGTTACTGCCGTGCCAATAGTGTCTCGTGTTACTGCCGTGCCAATAGTGTCTCGTGTTACTGCCGTGCCAATAGTGTCTTCGTGTTACTGCCGTCAGTACTGCCTGCCTTGACTGGTGTTGTCTATTTGTTTTAACAAGGAAGATTCACTGTCGATGATAATGTATTTGATGTACCAAGAATACCCCATATATTTTAGATGTTTAGATATTTAAACTTTAATTTAAGAGAGTTGACCACTTTTTGCCATTGAGTCATGATGACACTCATTTCCCCACCCGGAAATTCATATCTTATTTACTACTGCAATAGATAATCGTGGCCAACAATGAATCGCGTATGACATGGAGACAGTTAGGAATAAGAAACATAATTTTATGTAAGTTGTGGCGCATGCACTATTACAATATATGGGTGTCATTCCCATAGTAAACAAAGTCAATATATATGGCTTTGCATCCATAATCTTTATATCAAAATAATACACATATATACTTTTATGGCTGCCCTAAGGTAAACCTTTAAGATGAGCCTTACATTTATACTTGCTGCCCTCATCACATGACCGTTGGTAGGTTGGGCTTTATAACGCAACCGGTACGATTAAGGAACTTTGTTGCTGAAAAGTCAAAATGTTTCTCTAACTAACGCTTTTATCTGATAAAGATTTGTGGAAAGATTTTTGTTTGTTTGTTTGATTAATTAACGTCCTATTAACAGCATGTAAGGACAGCCTCCCATGTATGCGGTGTGTAGCGTTTTTTGGGAGATTGCGGTATATTCATGTTGTGTCTTCTTGTATAGTGGAACTCTTGCCTTTTTATACTGCTGTCTACCACTATTGTATGATCGTAAAAGGCTACTAAATTTATCTATTCTCTTTTTTCCTAAATGACTTTATTCTTCCGAACCTCTTCCCTTGACACCACCTCACATTTGGCCTTCTGTTGAGCGCTCGTCCCTATGAGGTATGCTCTGAGTGCTGACCTTTGGCCGAGACACACCAAAGTCTAAAAAGTGGTAGTTTCTGTTCCTGCTTAACGCTCAGCACCCCGGGAATAGGATGACTGGTTCGCCCGTTGTTGGTATAATGTGACCGGGTGGGGTGTGTTTCTTGGTGTTTTCGGCGGCATCCTTCGGTGATATAGCACTATAAAAAGCCAAGAGCTCCACTTTGCAAGAAGACAAAACACGAACGAACCACACTCTTCTAAAACACGGATGCTGTCAACACACCCCACCCAGTGATATATACTGACAACGGGCGAACCAGTCGTCCTATTCTCTGTATGCTGAGCGCTTATAGAACAAAAATATAAAGAAAAAATATAACAATCCAAATATACTCGCCTTTTACGATCATCCAATGGGATCAGCAGGCATAGAGATTATCCAAAGAAAGGTCACGATCTGCTGACCTTTCCAACTGACCAATCAGATTACTGCCTATAAATTTCTGTGGACAAAATTGCTTGCAGAACTGATATAATATTTTTGTAAGCGTAGTCATTTCGCCCATACATCACTATAGCTACAAACATATAACCAGTTAAAATAGCATGATTGTAAAGGGCGACTTAATTGAAGATCTTGTCTGGTTTCTTCTTCATAGACCAACGTCACACTGGCCATCAACCTAAACGTACCATTTTTGTTTAAAAATTTGTCATCTTTTGTCATGACGTAAGGTCAGGTCAAATACCAGCTTACATGCAGTTGTAGGTCAGTCTATATATAGCAACATGTTTAGCTCTATAGCACACATCACTGATTATAACTGGGAATTACACTGACGTTACTCCGAATTTCGGAAATGCACGGAAAAGGAAGCTGGTTCATCAGCCGCTGTTCTAGGTAATATGCATTAGTCATGTATATAGCGTATAGACATTTAACACGTCATTATGTCATGAGATAACCGATATATTTTATTACAGAGTTTTTGAAAAGCATTTTTACACATTCATATAAAATAAAATACTTATTATATATTTAATAATCCAGTTGTTTTACACTCACGATGCAAAAACTTAACAGATTTCCAGTATTGAAATTTGCGTTTGTAATTCAGATCGAAGGGACTTCATTTTAATGTATCTAGACATTAACGTTATATGTGTGTCATAACTGGGCGAACATTTTAACATGATTTTTTTCTTCAGTAATCTGTTGAAAACTATCTAATTTGATGAATTAAGCTGTAAAAATCATTCAAATGGACAGACCGACATGTATGATGTTTAATAAGCATTAGTTACAACATAGAATTTATGCACTGTAAAATTCTTGTTTTTTATGCCTTGTGTATGTTTAAATGAAACCCGTTAGATAAAAAAAAAACGCGAAATGAAATTGTAGACCATTAGCTGTATGGTCTGACCGTATGCACTAATTTCACTGTATTGCAGGATGTAAATATAATGATTTTAGGCAATACTGCTGAAAATCATTTTCAACTCTGATAGCAGTAAATGTTTAAATGAAACCCGTTAGATAAAAAAAAACGCAAAATGAAATTGTAGACCATTAGCTGTATGGTCTGACCGTATGCACTAATTTCACTGTATTGCAGGATGTAAATATAATGATTTTAGGCAATACTGCTGAAAATCATTTTCAACTCTTATTTTGTACTTAAAATTAAAATTAAATCTGTTGTATAACATATTAAAAGCTCTCTTCGACTCGTCAGCATGACAAATACAGCACATATAAATTCAACATTTAAATAAAGAAAACAAGCTATTGTTTATGGTATGTAGTTCCTAGCTTATTGTATTTTGTTATACCCCTATAAATTAGTTTCTATATTTAAACTCTATCGATGAAAATGCCAATAAATGAACTGTTCCGTCGAGCGGTCCAAAGAACTCTTAAAATCGACTGTTAATATGTGCTGTTGGACCGGAGTGACGTCACACTGACCATTCGTGACATCTATGCATTGTTTTGAATCAATGGGTATAATACAACAGTTATCGACTGGGTTTTTGGGCAACAGACGAATTTTCTGGACCCTCACACACAAACTGTTGCCCGAGGTCCGTCAAATCACCTGTTGATAACTGTATGATATATTGTATAACATTAATTGTGATATATGTATATTGTATAAGGTGTTTGAAGTTACATGTCTTTGTTTGGTAGTAACATCAACGGAAACTCGGGTACTGTTCAACACAATGACATACTCTCTATGACATTCTATAGCTGTACATGGTAGTGATTGCTATGTAAACAAGTGTTACACACATACGAACAATAATATGTGTACATGTGTGACCCTTTTAGCACGTTTACAAAAACATAATAATAAAGATACGTACCTTCCCATACCATTCAATGCTCGATCTCCATCAATGTTTCCCTGTACTGGGGATTTAATGTATGTGGCCAGAAGATTACCAAGACTACTCCGGAACTGATCGCAAGGATTCTGGTATCACCGGATTTCCCGGTACATCCCTTATTTATATATCCGCAACCAGGAAGTAGTCAGGGTACACCTCTATAAGCAGTATTGTTAGCTTACAAACAATCGAATATAAAAAAAAACTCTACACATATTTTATATATATTTTATCATATAATGAAACCAGAACATTAATTTTATTTGTATTTTATATACACAATACAAAGTTAACTAATTAATAAATTAAAACACCATAGCACGCCAGTGCTTACATACACACCGTGTATAAAAATAAATGTTCTAGTGTTGTACGATTTATGCCCCCTTAATCGGCCAATTGTGATTTAAGTGAACAGAAATTGCTAACTTGTATTATAAATGCCTATATCAGAACCAAAATTATGATATTTGTTCGAACGTGTATATGAAAAAGTAAAATATGTGTGAACTGAAATCATAATGTTACTGGTTTGATGTGATAGTTTTTTTCTGATCACAAACAACATCCACTAAGTTAGCGCGCGTGTTGTCGGAGACAAGATACGTCTATGTGATTTAAAGTTAGTCTAACAGCAATGACATATAAATAGTCTATGTACAATGTATATAATGATCCCTTACTGATGTATACAAGGCATTAAAACAAAAGATCGATTGTTATCAGTTGATTAAATTGAGGAAGTCGGAACAGGATTGTTAAATTCTATTATTAAGAAATAAATTAGGCCTAAATGTAGGTCCTTGTGGTATTCCAAGTAAGTAGATATACACTAGGACTTTTGTTGGGTGAGTTTGTATGTTCTTCAAGACTGCAGTATTAAGTTTATAGGTACAATTTATACAACAACTGATAGTTTATGCCCCCGCTTAGCATTAAGGGACTCGGATGACTGGTTCATCCGTTTTCAGTATAATGTTACTGAGATGTAGGGTGTTTGTTTGTTTGATTTATTAACGTCCTATTAACAGTTATGGTCAGTAAGGACGGCCTCCCATGTATTAGTGTTGCGTGTATGTTGTGCGAGGTGCGTGTTTTGGGGACTGCGGTATATTCGTGTTGTGTCTTCTTGTATAGTGGAACTATTGCCCTTTTTATAGTGCTATATCACTGAAGCATGCTGCCGAAGACACCAAGCAACACGTACTTGTAGTGGGGTGTACTTGTTTGATGCCTTCGACTGCATGCTTCAGTAAGATAGCACTATAAAAAGCGTTCCTCTATTAAAGAAGACACACACTTCCACACGCAACCGCTGCATACACGACCTTAAATGACACTGGTTGTTAAGGACGATAATTCAATCAACCAACCAACCAGCCATAGTGAAATGCCGTTTTTCAAGTCTGGTCATTTAATAGTAATCATCCATCTGTGAACAGTTTTTTTTACCCCCCCCCCCCCCAACATGCTTCAGTGAGATTATACTTATGAAAAGTCACAACACAAACAAACTACAGTCTCTCAAAACATGCACACCTTAACACCACAAGCAATACCCCGCATACACAGGAGGCCGTCCTTACGTGACCCTTGTTGTTACGTAGTATGACGTTGATTTAATCAGCCAACATAACCAATGACGGACCACGAACATTGACGTGGTGACATCACACTGGTCATTCAGGCCAGTTAGGCTAAACATTACCGTTGACCCTAGACAAGAGGTGATTACGATATAATTATACCAGGTGACAGCATAATGTACAAGTTCGAAATATTAACCAAAAGGTGCTGAGAAAATAGGTTAAAATTCAAAAGACATTTGATGTCCATTTTGTTGAACATGTGAAACATTGGTAATTAACTGATGTCAAATACTCTAAACTGTTTTCGTCGTAAATCAAAATCACGAAAATAAATTAATTTAAATTAATAAATTAAGTGAATAAGTCGTTCTAAAAAAAAACCAAAAAAAAACGAGAAATTCCAATAAGATGGGTGGTTTCTTTGTAATACGAGTTGGGGATCATGTAAATCAGACATATTACACAAGTCACACATAAATTCATAATTTAAACTTCAAAGAATTAAACCTTTATTTTCTTATTTTCACATATTAACACACATGTACCTTCTATGAACACATTGAACAACAGTTATCATATATGTCATCAATCTAATATATATATCCAGTGAGGAATTTGTTTATGTGAACTGTTCAAAACTCTGTAACTGATATTGTTTACACTAATTATTAATAATTAATAGCTAATAATTGCTTTAACAATACTGGAAAAATTACATCTTCATTGTAAGGAACTACATTTCAGATACTCTGTGGAGGGTATATACATATATTTATCTTTCCGTTTTATTTTGACAAGTTGAAAAGTGAATATACTTTCCAAAAAATGAAAATGCCATCAAAAATTCAGAAATTATTTTTACATAGAATTATTTTGTTTGTTGGCTCTACCATAGACGTCTACAGTAGCAGACTTTCCGAAACAATGTCTGTTGTATCCTATAATTTCAATTACATGAGCCATTCAATAAATGGCGATTAAGAGACGATGAAAACATGTTATTAATAAACTGCTTAAAACACGTTAGTAAAAGATATTAATATTATGAAAATTTATAAGCATTGATAGTATTTTATAAATGAGCATCAGAGTATTCTAAAAATAGATAAAATTATCAATAACATACTTAGTGTCTTATAAATCAGCATTAGTATAATAAATATACATATATACATCAAATAAACACAATTTAACAAAGGATGGCAATTTATTGAAAATTTATCGCGCCATATATATATGAATGTGGAGCCGTGGTAGAAGGCGCAGGTATGTTTGGCTAGGCGATTGGTTGCCGTAGATCGTGAGTTGGAGGCCCTGACAGGGCAAATTAATATGCTTTATATATATATATATATTCATCAATTATCTACTTATAATAAATAACTAAGGAAATATATTTTGTCACATTGACAAATATATATACAATATCTAACTATAAAAATTGAATATTTAATATGTTCAACGTAGCAAAAGAATAGCCAATATACTGTTAACGTATATCTAAGTATACTATCAAACAAACATTCTTAAAGGTCATCTGATTTTTGCTATCACTGCGCGGTCCTCTGAATATAAGATATCCATATCCTTCGTAATATTGGTAATTGTATATCTCTAGCTAACGAAAACGCAATATGATAATGGAATACGTATATCGTATATATACAAGCTG